>NC_133408.1:101885000-103095000 GCF_049350105.2 Macaca mulatta | reverse complement strand
TTACAGTCATGTGCCACCACACCTGGTGAATTTTTTGCCATGTTGGTCAGGCAGGTCTCAAACTTCTGACCTCAAGTTATCTGCCCACCTCAGCTTGGATGACTGCTGAGATTACAGGTGTGCGCCACAGACCACAGGTGTGGTTAGTGGTTCTTGATAGTGAATTGGAAGCTGGGCTTTTGGTAGAAAAAGGGAAGAAGCTAATTAAAAAAAAAAAGGAATTAAAGATTCAAAGAAAGAACAACATCATGATGGAAGCCAGGGAGGATGAACTTGGGTCTTAAATGGAAGGGAAAGTCTTAGAATGAAGAAGGAGCTCCTGCTCTTCTTCTGAGACATGAGGAAGTGAAAGTGGGCAATGAGAGTACAGTGACAATTTTACCTTGTGAAAGTTTAGTGACCTCATCTTCACCTCATTTTATGGAGGAGGAAACTAAAGTCCAAAGAGGCGAAGGGTCCTGTCCAAGCTCACCTTATACAAGGTGAGTTCCAGGTCTAGTACTAGGTTACAGTTTTTCTTCACCATTCTATCCTATCGTCTCTAATTTCCACCTCCCTACAACTACACTTTTGTTTCTTAGGCATATTAAACAGTTGTTTACAAAGATATGGCTGATGGCTGTGGGAAAGAAAAAGGATTTTAAAAAAAGACAAATTCAATTTAGATGAGAAACAATTTAAATGCTTAATTGGGAAAAAAAATCAAGAACAGGTGGTGCTCTAGTCTGCCACAAATCTTCAAATGAGAGTCTGGGTGTCATTATTTTGTATTCAAAATGAAAAATATAGAAGTCTTTGAGTATAAAGATACATCATAGCATGTAAGGTGTGGAGATTATACGTGTAAAGAAACCCAATTTGGACTGAAGAGAACATCTACTTTTTAAGGGGTGAAGGCAGATTCCAACTGCACAGCCAATGTTTACATAGACTCATACAGATTGTATCAATGGTAGTACTGATGTTTTTATGCAGTTGTAAAATGGCAACCTGGAAGAAAATGGCTACATAGCCACTTTTCCAGTTGTGGTGGTTGATTTTGCATGCCTCCTTGGCTGGGTTAAGGAATACTCAAATAGCTGGTAAAGCAATAATTATTCCCAATACTCAGTAGGCACTGAGCCCATACTTCTGCTGAAAGGGAAACCAGGGTGCTTTGCATTAGATTAGAATGACTGGGCTGCCCCAAGTGTGCCTGTGTAGGTGTTTTAGAAGAGATTGATGTGTGAGTTGGTGGACTGAGTGGGGAAGATATGTCCTCAATGTGGGCAGGCACCATCCAAACAGCTGAGGGCTCAGATGGAACAAAAAGGCAGGCAGAAGAAGGGTGAACTTTATTTTTCTGCCAGACTGGGATGACCTTCCTCACTTGAATGTAAACTCTTCAGGTTCTTTGGTCTTTGGACTCTGGGACTTGCATCAAAAGACCTCCAGCCTTGGACTGAAACTTTCACCACCAGCTTCCCTGGTTCTGAGGCTTTCAGACCTGAACTGAGCCATGCTACTGGCTTTCTTGGTTTTCCACCTTACATATGGCCTATCATGGGATTTCTCAGCCTTCATAATCAAGTGAGTCCATTCCCCTAATAAGCCCCCTTTGATATTTCACTATGTATCCTATAGGTTCTATTTTTCTGGGGAACCCTGACTAAAGCACCAGCTATGCTACACTATTAATAGTGCCCCATCGTGTCTTGCCCCAAAGGCAAGACATCCATGGTCCTACTTTTCCAACCTTCACTCCAAATCTATATTTCTTGTCAATGCTCTCTGGTGAAGGACCACACCTGTACTTGAAAAAGTTGTGTTTATTACTCATCTCTCCACGGGGAGCCTGGCAAGCTTCAGTAAGAGAATGTTGGAAATGATTTGTAGGATCTGGGCTTTAGTTGGGTAACTTGGGGAGGATCCAAGGATTGGAAGTTCACTCTGAATTGGACGTTCATCAGTAAATCTTGAGGGAGAGCAGCAAAGCTAAAGCTCTAACTGGGAACAGAGCAGAACTCACTCACGTAAGCAGGGAGAGAGGGATTTTTGGTATTTATGGTTTGGTTTTGTTCAGATGTAGTTACCGAGTGGTCCTGTTTCATCTTGTTCTAACATGGCCATGGAGTGGTCTTGTCTGATGTTGATTTCCTGTGAAATTGTTTATGGTCAACAGGAGAAGGTCAAGCCCTACCCAATCATACTAGTTTATCTCCTGGGATGTTGGAGACCTACTTTTCTCTTCCTCAGGATGAATTTATGTAGAGAAACAAGGCAAAGTTGCAGAATATAACTTCCACAGTTGTGAGTGTGTGTGTTTCCACCGACCTCCATGTCAATATCTGCAGTTGGGCAGTGTGAATTTTGGGTGGGTTTGCTATGCGCAGTGGAGCCCTTGTACTAATTACTCTCACTTCCTCACATAGACTCCCCTCATTTATGTTTTAACTATAGGACCTGCTATGTGAATTTTGGATTAAGGCACTTGAAGACTGGACTTACCTCATTAGCATGTTGCCTAAAACACCCATGCCAACCAGCCCTGGACCGGACTGTAATATCAGGATTCTTAGATCTTTGTGATTTTCAAACAGTTCAGAAGATTTGAGTATTGAGAAAGCCTATTTGGTCTCTCAATGCGCTCCTCGCCGAACTAGCAATTGCCTACCAGGAAATCAGGTGTAGCTGATATTCCCATTACTCTGAACAGGATTTTAAAACTGACAAAGATTTTGGGAAGTAATCCAGCTGTTATGTTTCTAGTGAAGGGCTGAGGGAAAAAAGGAGAAACATTAGCTTCTGAGGTTAAAAAAAACTGTCTTCCATTTCCTTTGTACCATCTTAAAACTCTTGGTTGAGTGGGACCCTTGTAAAATGAGCACTCAATAAATGTCATTAACAGTGATTTGTACCACAGTGGTAATATTTTTAATGCAGCTCATTCTAACGAATGTTCTGCTTCTCATGTTAACTTTTATATACCCAGCAACCAAAAACACACACTGCTGAGTGCACAGAATATTGGGCTCTGGCTAAGTGTGATTAAATATTGATTTCTGAGCCCACAAACATTTAGTGATGCAGAAACTGTTGGGCACTGGATCATTACGGACTGTGGGGCTGACGTTGGCAGAATTCCAACAGTCACAATTTGTGGAAAAATTCTAGAGTGGCTATAAGGCCCAAGCTATGGGTTTGGCCCTTGTGTGTGGCTCTGACCTGTGCCGTGGTTCACTGACTGTTTCTCACCCTGGTTACCTGTCTTTGCATACGTTTGCTTTTGGCCACCAAGGGGACTGAACAGAGAGAAGAGATGCTTGACACCAACTCATCCTGACTGCTGGAAAAAACAACTCAAACTTACAGGCAATGCATCTGCAATGAGTAATAGTATAGTTATTGCCCTTTTATATTTGCTGTGGGAGTTGCTATCAGAGAACCATGTAAAAATATCTTTTTAAAGCTCAAATATACAGTGTTGAGAATAAGAAGGGCTAATCTACTCACAAGTTGTGGAGAATTGAAGACTGCTATACGTTTTTTGACATTTCACCCTTGAGACATGGGGTCTATGTCTCATTTCTTCTTTGTAAATATGGGCAGGCTCTGTGACTGCTTTGACCAATAAAATATGGTGGAAGCAGTATTTGCCAGTTTCTGAGCCTAGGATTTCAGAGACTGGAAGCTTCTACTTCCTGTCTCTTGGAACTGAGTCACATAAAGAGGCTTCACATGGGCACTACAGTGGACAGTTCTCACTGAGTTCCCAGCTAATGGCTAACCAGCCATGTGAGTGCTTCATCTTGGATGTCCAGTCCAGTTGAGGGTTCAGAAGACTGTAGCCACTATTTGACCACAGCTGTGTAACAGAACCAAGGGAGAACTAGCCGACTGAGCCAGGCAACTCACAGAACTCAGAGAGAACAACATAGTAAGCCACCGAATGTTTGGGGTGGATGGTTATGTAGCAATAGATAACTAGAACACAAGTTACCCTATTTATAGTAGGAGGCCACTTGAAAGCAATGTGAATCCATTGCAGACATGGTCCCAAGCCTCACACATAAGACTCGCTGTGGTTGCCCAGTGCAAGCACTCGACTCATTTAAGATTGGAACATTATAACCTCTTAAAGTTCAAACTTCGAAAGATTCCTTCTCACTGAGAAAATCCCATGTTTTCATTATTAAATTGTCACAGAGGCCATCGCAATGATGAGACCATCAGGTGCTCCTGACTCTGGTTTCAAAGCAGCATGTGCACACCCTGAGCTTGCCCACTGTAACTCCACGTGGCCAGTTCCTCCCTCAGCTCCTCTCACTAGGAGCTGTTCTGGCGGCAAGTCCACCGGAGCACCAAATGGTGTCCATTAACTTTCTGTGTTATTCCCTCTTCTGAGAGATGGAACTCGCAGAGGACTTTGGCTATGTTGAAGTCAGTGTTTTATTATTGTCTCTCCCCCTACTCTTATCTATAAGGAAACTGTGTCAATTCATGAGCCATGGCACACTGGCAGTTGGATTCTTGTTAAGTTTTAGTAGGAACATATTGACTTCCAAAGGTAAATACTGGTTCCATGCTTGCTATGTTCTAGCTCAAGATGCTCAGTGCTGGCTGTACATTAGAATCACCTGGGCAGTCCTCAAAAAAATGAAACTACTCGTGGGTCTCATCCCCGATTAATTAGACCAAAATAGCTGAGGGTGGGGCCCAAGCATTGGTTTTTAAACATTCTCCCCAGGGGATTCATAGATGCAGTGAAGGTGGCAAACACTCTAGCCCAATGATTTAGTTGGCTTCTAGTTTGTTGTACAGAGAAAAATAGTGTACTTTCTAGTAGTCTGTCTGTATGTCCAAATCTTACCTATGCTTTAAAGCTTAGCTCAAATATTATTTTGTATATGTCAGAGATGAATCCATACAGAGTTGGAGCTTTATTTATTAAATGAATGAAGACAAAAATGCATTGTGAGAAATGATCCTGCTCCGTCATAGTTTTCCCTTGGACACCAGCTCTGCTTTTATGTGGCTGTAGGTGGAAGTGCCTCGGTCTACCTTCCTCAACTAGAACTGCCCCACAAGTTGCAATTAGAACAAGCCGCCTTGTTGTCCATCATGCCAAAACAAACTGGTACTGCTCTTAAACCTGTCTCTCTGGATGCTTTCTATCCTGATGTCTTCCTATTTAGTTAAGATTTTTCTTTCTTATTTAAGTGAATCATTTTTATGAAGGTCTAAAATGTCTCCCGTTCACTCTCCCAGGCTTGGATAGGCATTGGAGGGAAGATGGTTGCTCCCCAGTGTTCTGTGGAACAAAAATCTTTTGAAAGGATCAAGACTGATAAGACTGCTTGCTTATCTCCCCACTGGCAAAGGACTAGCTATTGACTGAGCTAAAATGATAAATATTCCAAGAGCAAGCTCTGAAGTCACTAAGCCCCATGGTACTCTTTGCAGAGCCTCTGTGGTATCTGTCCTGATGAACCCACTAGATGTAAATCTTAGCCAGCAGAAGAGCCTGCGGATAATTGTTTTGGGTTTTAGGGCCTCTGCTGAAATGTTACTGATTTTTGACTTGCCAGTTATCCTGGGACGGACTTCAAATAAATGCACCAATGAACTCCTTTCTCGCTTTCACATGTAGCATCCTTTGACAGACTGCTATTTACTCACGGTTGCTTTTGCTCTGAAATACAAATCATCTTCTTCTTTTTTTTTTTTTTTTTTGAATTCAGAATTTTAAGAGGTTACCAGAAAAGTCCTCAGATTTGCCTGTAATTGAAGAGCTCCCCTTTGAAGTTCAAATCTTTCTTAGCTCTAATTCGAGAGGGAGTTATGATTCTGTGATGGACTCATGACATTTCTTATTGGGGATATAAAAGGTCAGATTTTAATGCCTTTTTGTGATATATGCATCTGGCCCAAGATCAGGCAGTTTTGAATGATGGAATTTAAATTATAATTTAGTGAAGGGGTAAGAAATGAGAAATTACAACTTTGCGACAATGCCTGAGCTGTACAACAATTCCTTAGCACCCTGTGTGACGGTTGGTGGGTCAGAGCTGCTGCTTGCAGTAGGTTTTCAGAGACACTATGCCAATGCTCTGGAAGTAAAGGCAAAAGCTCAGCTCAGCTCAGCTCAGGTTACAGCGATTACCTGACACTCTGCTTTGGAAAAATAAAAGCAACTCCTAAGTCTAAATCCTTGTCGTTTAAACATCCTGGACATTCAGCTGTCTATTTACCTATTACCTCCCATTTTGTTCAATTGTCTCAAAATTGTTGTCACCTCCTTTTTCTCTCAACAAAAATTCTTGGGCACACAAAGATTCCTACTTATTTGTTTGCTTTCTGTGTATATGAAATAGAACCGATGGAGACCAAATAAACTGGATGAGAATTCTCCTTTCTACATTTAAGAATCACTTCTCTCTTTTGTTTTACACAAGTCAAAGAGTTGACTCAACTGGTAGGTATGAGTTACACATTTATTAGAAACAAATAATGTGTCACAGCATGGTGACTCACACTTGTAATGCCCTTTGGGATGCCCAGGAGGGAGAGTGGTTTGAGGTCAGGAGTTCAAGACCTGCCTGGGCAACATAGTGAGTTCCTGTATCTACAAAATAAATAAATAAAAAATGAAACAAGACAGAAACAAACAAACAAACAAACAAACAGATAATGTGATATGGTAGAAAAGGCACTGGGACTAAATTTATTATAAGTTCTCAATCCTTATTAGCACTCTGTCTCTCTCAGCTTCAATTTCCTCATCTGTAAGCTATCCATTAGCCTCACGTTTTAAAAAAAAATTATCAATTGTCTGCTAGTAAATTGCTTTGAAGCTAAACTCAAACTATAGTCCCTTTTGAATTGTTCTATTATCTCATATTCTGGGGTATGCTAATCCACTGCTTGTAGTACCTGATAGTGTCCCCTTATAATGAATCCCTTTTTTATGTGGCTTTAATTTTTGCGTGTGGGCTCATTCTCAACTGGAATTATTTTTGATTTGTGTGAATCATGTATGTTCAGTTCTGTGGAAATATCTTTAGAGGTTTTATATTTGCCATGGCTGGGTATCCCAAGGGTTTCATTTGTCTAGGATGAATTTTTGCAGTATTTTATGAGTTTAAGATTCCAACACCATGTGGATGATATTTATTTGATTATGTGGCACACACTAGGGCTTTGGGGACCACCAGACCCCAAAGAAGCATCTTTGCTTCTACCCTGGGCCCTCTTGGGAAGTTCTCCTGTTCCCCTTACACAAAGCAGGCATTGTGTGAGTTCTAGCTCACACTTGGGTTCAAGGCCTCATCTCTGATTTTCATGGGGATTTCATTATTCTAGTCCCTTGCTGTTAGAGCCTCTCACCATGTCTGATTCCCCCTGGGATTCTGCTGCATTAGTTCATGTGCTATGAATTTCATTGTGTTTTGGGGGGTATATGGAAATTTCCCTTTGTCTTTTGAGTTTGGCTTTTAGAAAACACTTAATAGTTTATCTACACCTCTAGTATCTTTGTCAAGAGGATCTTAGCTCAATTTGCGATGTTGTTGTTGGAAATGAAAATCAAGTGTATATTCTTTAAGAGCACTTTCCCTTGGTTAGACATTTTATTTCATAAGACACCCTTGTTCAGTGGCAGAAGCACTGCTTCTCAAACTGCCTGTGAACCCCTTTGGGATCTTGTTAAATGCAGATTTTGATTCCCTAGGACCAGGAGCTGCAATTCTGCATTGTTAACCAGATCCTAGGTGATGCTGATGCCCCTGACCAACTCTGGGTAGTGAGGTTTTGAGCTAGGGCAGCAGTAATCTCTTCCCAACTGCCAATTTATCAGTTGCTGGAATTCAACTAGTGTGGTTGCTCTATAAAATCTCCACTCATTTGGTTGCTCTCATAAATGAAACTTCATGTTGAACGCAGTTTAAAAAATGTAAAGAGCTATAAAATGTTTCTTCATTTGGAAAAAAATCTATAAATTCAAAATGGAATAGAATAAAATTGACCTTTAAAGCCTTGAAAATACCCAGAAGTCCTCATCTGCTTTATCCAGAGCTCCTTCCACCTCATATTCCTTTCATTAAGTCCATTTTTCCTCAAGCTAATATTCCAGGCAAATTAATAAAGGAATTAACTTTCTAATTTAATTTAAATTTTCCTTCTATGATTATTTATTGTTCATATTGATTTCTTTTTTGTCATTATGGTTTTGTAAGGCCTGTAGCCTAGTAACTTACTCATGGTTAACATCGATTCAAGAGAACAGAGTATTTGAGTTTCAAACAGTTGGGGTACCAGGTGAATCTTCAGAATATGAGAGACTATAGGGCCAAAGATTCAGATGAGGTTACAAGATTGTAATGTCCTTATGTAGACAGGGCAGCATCTTCCAGACTTTCTCCATGTACCCCAAAATGCAGAAAAGCAAAGCAAAGCAGAAGTTGATTGACATCCTGGCTGGTCTAACTTTAGCTATTTACAGCTTAATTTTATGGACTACAAAGCCAACAATTTGCATGCCCTGACAGGTAGAAAGTCAAGCTACGCTCTCAGGACACAAGACAAATAGGAAAGTTATAGCTGTCCCTGGGAGGGAAAGGATCAATAATGAATGGGTACCCCAAATCACATTTACATAGGAGTCACAATTCAAACAAATGATTTTCTCTTGATCATCAGAATTTGGGAAGTAGGGGACAAAAAAATTTTTTTAAACTTCTTCTTCCATGGGGTGCCACAGATAAAGATCCAGTAGAGCTGACTTTGGCAAGAATTCTTACCTTTCTCCAGCTTTTTGTCAGTTGTCCCAGATCTCATCTGCAGAACCTGGAGTGAATGGGGTGTCTCCACTGTCCCTCGCTGGGTGCCAGAAACTGTAGAGGATGAAAAATGTTTATTTTTCTCACTTAGAACAAAAGACACATTAACAAGAGAAAAGCATACACATTTATCTGATACAAGTTTTATGTGACGCAAAAGCCTTCAGAAATGAGGACCCAAAGAAATAGGGAAACCTGTGCATTTCCACGCTGTTTGATGAAAAAGTGGATAGTTGTGGAGAAGTAGGATTGGGCAAAAGGAGCATGATCTAATGGTAATAAACTGGGGTGGAGGAGAGGAATTGTGGCCAATTCAGATTCTTCTGTCTCTGTGTCTTCAGAGATAAGAATGTTCCTTTCCTCTCTGTATAAGATGGGTACGTTAAATCAAGTTTAGCCTAAGGCTGCCTCCTTACATATTTTAAGTTTGGCCTAAAGGCTTCTCTATACATCATGAACTATAACCTAAATGGAGTTGTATACAGACCGTAGCCTACTCTCCCGCCAAGATCCACTGAGGTTTGGTGGATCAAAGGTGGCCACTGTTCAAACCCTGTTCAAATAAGACAGACACCAAACTGCAACCAATCCAGCTATTTCTGTACCTCACTTCCGTTTTCTGTTTGTCATGTTCCTTTTTCTGTCCATAAATCATCTTCTCCCACCACATGGCTGCACACTGGAGTAGCTGAGCCTACTCTGGCTCAGGAGGCTGCCTGGTTCTTTGCTCAACTAAACTCTTTTTTTTTTTTAAAGAGACGAAGTCTCCCTATGTTTCCCAGTCTTGTTGGAACTCCTGGGCTCAAGCGATCCACCTGCATCGGCCTACCAAAGTGCTGGGATTATAGGTGTGAGCCACTGTGCCCCTCCTCAGTTAAACTCTTTTAAATTTAATTTGGCTAAAGTTTTTCTTTTAACAGGTACCTCTCACCTACCTACTTTAGGAGATGGTCGGAAGACTCTTTCTAGGTTTTATGGCCTGCTTCATGGGAGAGGGGCAGGAGGAGGTCAGAGAGTTCTTTCTGCTTCTCAAATGTCAAAGTGCCATATTTTGGGGTAATGCATTCTGAACCCCATTATGGCCAAATCAGTGTGACCTTTAGAATTAACCAGGGGCATAGAGTAAGGTGTGAAACATGTTGGCCTCCCCCATGGGCTTATAGAACTGGGTGGGGGTGATCTTACAACTGTGGGGCCTGGGGGCAGTCCACAGGGCCTCCAGAGGGAACCAATCTTGACAACATCTTGATTTTGAACTTCTGGCCTTCAGAACTGTGAGAGACTAAGTTTCTGTTGCTTTAAGCCACCTAGTCTGTGATAATCTGTTATAGCAGCCACGGGAACCTAATACAGTGGGTATAGCAGCAGCACTAATATTTATTGCAATCCTAAATAACTTTTACATTCATTATTTTGTTCTTAATGACCATGTGATGAAGTAGGTACTGTCATTGTTTCCATTTTACAGGTTAGAAAACTCAGGCTCAGAGAGGTTAGTTAAATAGCTGGCCCAAGGTCACACAGCTAATAAGGAGTGAAACTGGGATTCAAACCCAGAGTCCCCTCCCCCTTAAAAACAATATATCTCTAAGGTCTTCTTCTGCCCTATCAGTATCATGGTGGCAGAATATCATACTTCTGTGTGGTATTTTATTTGTTGGTCGGGGGACCAACACTTTTTCTCCACCACAGTTGATGGTGTTCAGTGCTTTAAGGGGGTGGTCACGAGGCCTCTTGAAAATCCAACAGAGTAGAGCATATGGCTTGATGTCTTCAAGTGAATAATTTTACCTAAACAGGCAACTTACATAGGAAAGCTACACTCTCCCAAGTTGCAGAGGTGTAGACATGTGAAACGCATTCCTTCCTTTGAGAACACAGCGCCGTGCAGGGTCTCTTCGGGCAGGACTGCACCACTCAGTCTGGCACTTTCTCAGGAACTCAGTGCTGGGAGGAACAAGGCAAAATGTGAAAGTTTTCAATTCAGCTCTTGAAGGGACAGGGGATTATTTTTAAAAATAAATCCTGGGAAAACACTTAAAATCATAACTAGCAGGGAAAAAAAATCCATTAAAAACAGTTTCAAAAACAAGGTGTATTTCCGTACCAGGACACTCTATTCTGGAGCAAGCAGCCCAGAGAGAAGCACTCAGGTCTGAAGCCTCTTTAAGAGACCCTTCCCTGCTGGAGGGAGTCTGTGGGAGGGAGCAGGTTTCCAGGGCATGGTCAGTCTGGGAATGTTTCCAGAGAGCAAAGCCCACTTGGATGCTGGTATCTCCTCCTACTGTCATGGAAACATCTACTGGGGACCAAAACCAAGGCAGATTCTTTTAGCGTCATCGTTGGAAGACTGACTTTTCCAATCTTGATGTTAGAATGATCAGTTCAGAAGCTTCTGTCAAATGTTGTGAAAGCTGGTTTTTCAAATATGGTACTTGGCCTCCTTGGTTTGTGTTTGAGGGTACAAGGCCCACTGCCAGGAGACATGTAACCCAAAGATCTCTACACTCGGTCAGAACTCAGCGGTGGCTTGCGGACTTTATATTTGAACGTTCCCGGAAGAAATGGAACCTTTCTAATAATAAAGATAACACTAAGGAATATTTTAAGGCACTTTAGCGTTTAATAATTGCATTTGTCTGTACTATCTCACTTAATTTTCACAACCATCTTGTGATGTGACTACTATTTCAGCATGACAGATCCGAGACTCAAAGCCTTAGAAAGAGAAAGGCATCAGACCAATTTGCTTACATTGAAAACTATGATTAAAGGAGATTGTGTGTAAAGCACTAAGAATGTAGCCTGGCATGTAAGTAATACGCAATAAATGAAGCCACCTGTCATCACACTCATTCTGCTTGGCTGTTGTTATTAATTACTACCTAATAGAGTTGGCACTGCAGCCCAGGTTGCTGACGCCACACTGCCAACTTTTTTCTCAAACACGAGAATGTTCTTTCCTACTTGACCTTATTTCTGTAGGATTTTTTTCTCTACTTAAAAAAAAATTTAAGCCAGTTAGCAAACCAATGGATCATGAGAACAATTTAGATGCAAGATGTTACTCCATCCATCACTAGGTTGATTGGGATGATCTGGTTGGACAACACTTACATTGCAGGTCAACATAAGATATACATATTAAAAAAGATGAGTCTTTCAGATAGAGGACTGAAGTCATGTAGGGTCAATAAGCAGAAGGCTCTGGTAAATCAGTAAGACTACAGAAAAAGGTGCAGCATTTGAGAAATTCTCCCATAACATGTGAAACTTTAGCCATAAAATGAGAAAGCAAGGACCTCTGTGGCCCTGAAGTTGGTGATGGCTCCTACACAGCCAACCCAATGTGGGGAAAGGTGTATTCATTTCTACAATGTGCTCTAATACAATGTATTGGCTGATATGGTTTAGCTGTGTTCCTACCCAAATCTCATCTTGAATTGTAGCTCCTATAATCCCCACATGTCATGGGAGGGACCTGGTGGGAGGTAATTGAATCATGGGGGCAGGATTTCCTGTGCTGTTGTTGTGATAGTAAGTCTCATGAGATCTGATGGTTTTATAAAAGGGCAGTTCCCCTGCACATGCTGTTTTGCCTGCTGCCATGTAAGACATGCCTTTACTTCTTTGCCTTCCATCATAATTGTGAGGCCTCCCCAGCCATGTAGAACTGTGAGTCCATTAAACCTTTTTCCTTTATAAATTACCCAGACTTGGGTATGTCTTTATTAGCAGCATGAGAACAAACTAATACATTGGCCTCTTTATAACCACCAAATAAACCATCAGGCTCTATGGTCCGGGCTAACCAGCTTATTTTATTTACTGAACGAGTATTTACTGGGTTCACACCATGTGCATCATGCTATAGTCATTTGGGTCAGGCAGTAAGAGTGCGCCATGGACCACCTCATGATGCTTCGGGGGCTAGTTAGCTTTAGAAAGACCAAAGCTTGTTTTCATCCTTACCAGCCATTTGGCAAGTGTGTGCCAAGGTCATCAAGGAGGCCTTGTGAGTGTGCAGATAACTCAGCTGAAAATGGAGAAAGAGGAGAGGAAGAATGGAACTTGGACATCAGGAGACCTGGGTGGCTTGACTACAAGGTAGATGACCTTGAAATCACCTTCTTCATAGCTCAGATTCCATAGCTGTAAATGAGAAAGTTGGTTGTGATGGTCTGTGAGTATGTTTGTGTAATGCCATTTGATTTTTGATGTGGTTTACCTTTCCGAATTATCACTGTGGGACACTTTGGAAGGTGAGAAGGCAGTTGGAGTGGAAAGAGGACCGAAATTTAAAAATTTTATTATTATAAACCCATCACCGCTACTGGAAAAGAGCTCAGAACACATGCTCTGAGGATGGCAGGTCAGCAATTTGTGCTCATGCAGGAGAAACAGCCCAGCTTTCCATGCTTAAAGCCTCTAGAGAGAGAAGACCTGATGCTCAGAATCACTAAGTGAGTTTCCTAAGGGGACGCTCCTGTATTTGTAGTCTGTGCCTTTAACTTTAAAATACTTCACTATCCAGGTCAGCAGAAATGCTCTTGAAAAATGAGGAATTTCCACAGTTAGTAGGGGTCAAAGTTCATAGACCTCAGAGATTGAATCCATAGTCTAACGGGAAATAGGCAATGTTTGTTACCAAATAATAATAGATGAGGATTTTCATCTCTGTTAGGTTACTGGTCAACAATATACATGTGTGTTTCACTACTGGTTGTTTACCTAGAAACAGCTGAGGTTTCATTCAGGTTTACCTTGGAAAATAGTGCCAATCCCAGTTTTCTGCTCACCAAGGAAGGAAAAAAAAATGGCCATTGTTTATACCCATATACATATGAAAACCTATATTTCCTGAGAAGAGACAGGATATTTTAAGGTAATGTTGGAAATGGTGGTGGGGATAGTAGGAGTAGTCTTTGGACTCAAAGGAACATAATCTAGTTCTTTGTTTCTGATGCTTTTTGCAGATGTGACCTATTGGTTTTGACATCAGATGTTCATATGTCGGTTTGATTTATAGAGTGGCTAATTCTGAGGATGGGGGAATCAGGATGGAAATTTTGGAATATCAATCACAATCTTCATCTGCTTACTTGTCTGGCATGGATATAATTTGTGGGCTGTACATGTAAATTAGGCATTTTGTTCTTCAATAAGGAAACTTGAAAAAGCAATGCCTCTGTGTGCATGTAAAGAGCACCCACATCTGCTTTAAGGAGAAATGATAAACAGTTTTTATCTTGTATAAATAGGGACAAGCTTTGTCCTCAGCTATTTATATGCAGCTCCCACTAACTTTGCTTAGACTAGAGGCTTGTCTCAGTGTTTGAAGGAATAGTCAAATAATCTAGTTGACAAAAGGTAGATCTTGCTTTGATGTTTTGTGTTCTTCGCCTTGGGTCTGGGAGTGAAGTGAGTTGCTGGGGAAGGTGGGCAAAGAGTAAATTCCTGTGATGATGGGAAAGATGCAGGGAGGCTGAGTGGAGGTGCTCCCCTCCTCCTCCTATGACCTCCAACTCAAACACTGGCTTGGACATGACATGACCAAGGCAACTAAGGTCGCCCTGATCCCAGGAGTATTTTTGGGTGAAAAGGGTTGAGAGCTGATGTTGTGCATTCCGGGCCTCTGGGGCTCAGTTTAACCAGAGATCCCCCCTCCTTAATTCATTATGATGGACAGTCTGCCTGAAATTCACCATGATGAGGGGATTACCTAAGATTTGGATTACTCTGCATGTCTTTTCAGTGTTTTCAATTCAAGAACAAGAACAAATATCCATGTTTGTATAATGCCGTTTGATTTTTGATATGGTTGGCCTTTCCGAATTATCACCGTGGGACACCTTGGAAGGTGAGAAGGCAGTCTGAGTGGAAAGAGGCCCGAAACTGACTTAGAAGGTTAGGATTGAGTCTTTTCTTATCATGTGTCCTTAAGCAGTTCACTCAATCGTAATGACCCCTCTTATTCCATCTGTAATACAATGCTAAAATAAAACTTGCCAGCTTCAGAGGGTGTTGTGAGTTAGGAATGTGCTAGATGAATAGGTGCTGGAAACCGCACATACTGGTTGTCAGTTATGTGGAGAGTCTTTCATTTATCTCCATAGGGCTATGGAGTGGTGGAGGATGAAGTGAGAGATCTAGTACACAAACCTTTCTGTAGGTATCTGTACTGGGTTATGTTCTTCCCCAGTTTTGTTTGTTATTTAAACTTATTACTGTGTTTTTTCTTGCTGCCCTAGTCAACAGCCTCTTTCTAGTGGCAGCTGAGAGCATCTACTGACCTGGGCATCAGCTGGCTGCAGAATTCAACTTGTGGAGGGTCTTGTTTTCCAGTGTGGTGTTTTTGGGCTTAACGTAGCACAGTCATGATTAGGGAGATCAGGATGGGGCCAACTCAAGATGCCTAGACAGTAAGAGTGTTTCCTGTCTAGCTCTGTCAGTTTAAAGAGGACAGGTCACTTCACATCACGATCCTCTTTTGGGAAAATGCTTATATTTTCTATGGCTTCGTATTTTCTTCACACCTATAAGTTACATGCATTGAACAGCAGTGGGTGGTTAGAACCTAGGCTTTGATCCAGATGCCCAGTTTCAAATTCTGTCTGTATTACTTAAGCTGAGTGACCCTCTGCAATTCATATAATCTCTCTGAACTTGAATTTCCTCATCTGCAAAGTGAGAATAGTAACAGTACCTAGTGAAATAGGAGAAAATGAGATAATTTGTATAAAGTACCTAGCATGGTGCTTGGCATTTGATAAGATCTCAGTAATGTTAGATATTGTTATTGAATCTAAAGGAAGTTATTGTTTGCTTAGGATTGAGCTGTAATCTTTGACAGAGTGTATAGATAAGTCCACGAGATCAGAGGTCAGCAAACTACAGCCCATGGGCCAAATCCAGTCCACTGCTTGCTTTTGTCAATGAAGTTTTATTGGAACACAGTCACACCCATTTGTTTATGTACAGTCCCTACTGTCTTTTGTGCTACAGCATCAGGGTTGAGTATCTGTGATAGAGTGTGTTTGGCCTGCAACATCTAAAAAGCTGACTGTTCACCCTTTCCTGAAAACGTTTGCCAATCTTTGCACTAGACTATTGACTCAGCTGAGTTCTAATCTCCCTTCTGTGGCCGACTTGCTGCCTAATCTTTGATACATTATTTAATTGCTTTGTTTTCCTCACATTTAAGAAGAATGGTCAAAGAAACTTGGTTGGACATTTGGCACACGTTAGCCCCTGGAAGTGAAATGATACATTACCATCATTGCTAACGGAGCAAGAGGGTCAAATGCTGCGTATATAATCACGCCTATGGGAATGTAACCCTGGATGATTGGACATGTTATAAGATGTGGGCCAAAGTAGGCTTAATTTCCAGCCTATTCTGGTTTTAACCTACAATCTCATCTTTACCAAATCCTTGTACCTTGTAATTATTTTTAAAAGGAGAAAAACTGTAGAAAAAAATAATTTGAGTACAGCAGCCACATCAGATTAAGGCTTGTTTTATACTGATAGTCTCAAGATCTCGAGGACAACTTCAAGAGTTGCAGACACAGATATCTCCCATACTTGACATTTTAAGACCGTAGCTGAACATAAAAATGTGAGAATGCAGATTATCCTAAAAATGACGTTTTTATGATAAAAGTAATCTATTAAAAAGTCACATGAATAGCTACAGCCATTTGACGTTGTTAACAATATAATGATGTGTTAAAATGCTAGAGGAAGGATTATGTCAGTGTTTGATGTTTTTATAAGTTGCTGCTGTATAAAAATGTCAAATAAGAATAATCTTATACTTGATATTTTTCACTTGGTTTTCATGCTCAAAATAGCTCTGTGAGTTCTGGTTACCTTTTTGCTCATGCTTTTGACTCTTCCCTTCCCTAAATAATTTTCTGTGCTCACCCACATCACCACTTTGTTTTCTTCTAATTAATTTCTTCTAAATTCCCTTTAAGTAAAGAGCTCTAGGTATTTTTGTGTATACCCTTGCAGTCCTCTCCAATTTCCTCTTAATATAAAAGAATGTTAATTTTTTTTGGTCAGAATTCTGAAATAGTATCCCCATATATCCTTCTGGTCATGTTCACACTGTCCTCTTCTTTTCATACAATTAGATTAGAAAGTGCACCAATTTTTTTCATTTGATGAGGTAAAATTTGTTTCTCTGTCTTTCTTTTAACATTGTTTTTTCCAATTCTTTAAAAATGTCTGGCCTTCCACAACTAATTTGAGCTAAGTAGGTCCTTTCCTGGCCCTGGTATGCAGACAAGTGCTGATTCTTATGCACTTCTGTATGTGGCTGGTGCTCAGCTCTGTCTTGCTTGAGATGGGCAGGAGTTTTCTAGAAAGAGCCTCTCAAGGGGAAAGGAGAAATTGGGAAAGGGTCATAAGTTGGTTCTATGAGCAGTTCAATAAGCAGGGCTACCTAGTTTTGGGAAGGGCTCGCATTTCTGCTGTGTGGGTGTACGTGCATGCACATATGTGCTTAGATGGTTTGGAATCTTTTATAGTCTTTGACTCCTTGACAACATACACACAAACCCTCTTTATGTTCACCCCAAAAAGAACTTATACCTTTAAGAAAGTCGTAAGATGAGTTTGCCTCTTGGTTTTCTGAAGTCGTCCAAAGTCATCGGGCCTCAGTTCCACCAACTTCTTTCCTTACTCTCTGCAGATTTTATCTTTGGTAGTTTTGTCCTTTCTAAGAAAATGAGCTCCACCTCCTGTCTTAAGGAATCCCTCCCTCTCCGTCTTTGAGCCTACCTCCTCCTTGTCCCGCCTGAACCTCACACCCTGTTGGGAATGCCTTCTGTCTCTTGCATCTTTGGTCTTGTCCCCTTCACTGGCTATAAACTTTTTTATAGTTTGCTGCTCTCTTCAGAGCCCTTGTGTTGGTCTCAGATTCTTTGTATCACGATGACCCCCTGCTCTGCCAATTTCTCTTCCTCATGCCATGCTGTCCTACAGTTGCTCCTGACAGTTCTTTCCTTAATTCACTTCTCAATTCCTCACCTCTGCAACCTCATCTCCTCCCATCTCCAGAGACATTTACCTATCTGCCCAGGATTCAAATGTTCCAGGTTAATGCTGCTCTCCTCTTTGCGGTGGGATATGTTGATTACCTCTTGTGTAACCCTAATGTGTGCACTCTCCATCAGTTACAGACTTTATTTGGGAAATCCTATCTCTATGGCCTTACATAAATCATGTTCTTTTTTATTTTAAATTTGCCGATGTTTCCCCCTTGCTGTTTTATAAACAAGATGTTTCGAGAATTCTCTTCTCAGCGGGTTCCAAACAGAAACTTGCATTACTATTCCTACAAAATAATAAACAGCTTTGGGCTATAAAACCTTTCAAATTGTTTTTTCACAGAAGGGATTTGCATGCTGACTCATTCCTACTATATTTATAACATATCGGCCAAACCACTGCTAAGGCAAGATTTCTAATAAAGCTATGGAAATTACACGCATTGCAATGGGGCAGAATACATTTACATTTGTAGTATTTTAACATTTCCAAATTTATTGCAGATTACCTTGTTTGTGCATGTCTGTGCTTTAATGGTTTTTTATAGCAGAAACTAGTGGTTTATGATTGTATTCCCAGTAGAAATTTATTATGAATCCACCATATGGAGTGTTACATAAAACTAAACTTGTAACACGGGTGGTTTTATTATTGCTTAGCAAGATCTACTGTACATTATTGAAAATTAGTGATAATAGAAATGTCAAAGAAGGGAGGTTTGGTTTATGAAGGGAGTCTTCATTTTATGTTCAAATTGTCACAAAGGTTTTAGATTTTATTTTAAGATGAAAATGATGTACCCTTTGACAGTTAGAATGTTAGGTAATATAACTGTTTATTATGTCTTTCCCTGTCCTGCTTCCAATTTTCATTGTACTAGTTTTTGCTCAAGCAGGAGATAGGCAAAGGGATAGTACCAATGTCAACCTCCCGTATAAGCCCATCTTCCTATAAGGATAGACATCATGGATCTCTAGCCGTCACTGACAGCCGTAAGCCATTAGAACTTATCACGAGCGGTGGTCATGGAAGCTGTTGCCAGAACACATGGAATCTTTTTCTTTTCTTCCTTACCTAGCTTTTATTGGGCATCCTGCTCGAAGGGTTTAAGGCACCTATTTCTGCTAGCATTTGTGGTTCAGAGAAAATACAAGGGTAAGGACAAAAGAAGATTTATGTTTAGGTCAGTCAACATTTTGCATAGGAGTCCCCCAGGGTTAACTTAGACCTGCATTCTGGGAGACCTCATTTTTGGCCAGTTCCTAAACTTTGGTATGATGAGTGAGTTGGAAAATATACCTTAAAAGTATTTTTTTCCTTTCTTTTCTTTTTTTTTTTGAGACAGAGTTTTGCTCTTGTTGCCCAGGCTGGAGTGCAGTGGAGCGATCTCGGCTGACTGCAACCTCTGCCTCCCGGGTTCAAGTGATTCTCTTGCCTCAGCCTCCTGAGTAGCTGGGATTACAGGCATGCGCCACCATGCCTGACTAATTTTGTATTTTTAATAGAGACAGGGTTTCTCCATACTTGTCAGGCAGGTCTCAAACTCCTGACCTCAGGTGATCCACCAGCCTCGGCCTCCCAAAGTGCTGGGATTACAGGCGTGAGCCACCACTCCTGGCCTTAGAAGCATTTTTTTTTTTAAGTAGATGAGGTTAAAAAAAAATGCTTGCCTCATATTTCCCACAAAGAGCCTATAATTACTTTATAATCAGGAGTGATTCCAATAAACATAATTAATACTATTAAGAGGTAAGAACATTGTGTACAACACCTTCTTTTACTATCTTTTATGAGCACACTTATTTCACTCTTTTCACTTACCACTGTGTCCCCCGCAGAGGCTGCCATCACAGGCATAACCACATTGGAAAACCAGGACGGAGCTGAAGGAGAGGTTTTCAGCCATCAGCATTTCCGAAGAGTTTACCACGGGACTGTGATTAAGAGGGAGCAGAACTGAGTCTAATATTTTATATATTTGAATTACGGCCCTGCATATTTGTTCATGCTAAAAGGTTTATTGTGCAGACCAGATGTGTTGATGCTCTAAATATGAAGACTTTGCAATAGGCGTTGCAAATATGAAGCATTATAGAAAAAATCTCAAGTCAGTTCATTATTTGTCTCCTAACTGATTTTTAGGTGTAATTCCACTCCAATGGAGACATTTTGGTGATGAAACTATCCAAGCGCTGAGGACATTTGTATTTGTAACTCCAGCCTGATCAATTACTCTTGTCTTAAATTCCAGCATAACTTTAGCACCTTTGCTATAAATGGTTCGTTAAAAAGTTCAAAGTCCATGCATGAAGCACATTTTATACTCCATATGGACTGCTGTAGAGTTGTGGAGAAAGCCACACTCATAACGTTTTGAAAATTCCTGGGTATGAAGAGGCTGTTTTGAGTGCCTGAAATGCCTCTGAAGTATGACATTTTGTATTTGATCGTTGTCTTTGTTACCTATCTGACTATCACATCAGAATATGAAACTATGACTTTTGCTTTCTGCAAGGTTGAAATTTGGCTGAGAGTTTTTAGCCAATCAGGCAATTGGGACTTACCAATAACTGAAAATTATTTTTACAAACCTTGTTAAAATAATTATTATAACAACAGTTAGAACTGCACACTGAAAACCCGTGTAAATTGAGAGTTTAAAGGAGTGACTGGCTAGGAGATAATTATGGCTAGAAATGTATCTCTTCAACCAGTTATTTTGCTATTCTACAAATACTACCACTTTAATTTTTCTTAAATCAGTGATCAAAGCTCTTATTAAAATGTTGAGCATACAAAAAATTAGCCGGGCATGGTGGCACACGCCTGTCGTCCCAGCTACTCGGGAGGCTGAGGTGGAAGATCACTTGAGCCTGGAAGATGGAGGTTGCAATGAGCCTAGATCATGTCATGGTACTCCAGCCTGGGTGACAGAGTAAGACCCCGTCTCAAAAGAAAGAAAAAAATGTTGGGCAATAGTTTCTCATTATGGCATCAGATTAAATAGTTTTCAGTGCTAAACTTCCAAAAGTGGATCCATTTTGTTCCTTAGAAAGTCTTTGCTCCTACTAATATATTAGGGAGAAAACATGGGCTCAGAAGAGAGTGCAAGAATGTAGTGTCAGAAGGAAAACACGTTAGAAACTGAATGGATTTACTTGGCCTTAGTCTTAGTGATGGGCACATCTAGAGTGTACCATAGCTATTCTTTAGGCAAATACATTTTTAAAATAGAAATAAAACTGGTTTCTGATAAGACTTCCATACCACAAGCATCTCTCTCCAGCCTGTCTGGTTCTGAGCATCATTTACTTTTCAGGGTATGTGGTTTCTTATTACATTTCATTTAAATTCATTATGACAAAATACTAACAGTTCAAAATGTGAATAGCATCATTTCCCAAACCAGGCATACAGGCACGCAAGAAGAACTTAATCACAACAGAAATGGGCAGAAAGCTGTGAGACAATGAAGTGATAACAAGAAGGAGGCCTAATAAAGCAAAGCAAAGTTTGCTGACAGATTGCACATCAAGACTGAAAGAAAAGATGTATGCATGAAAAATCTCTAGTAGACCCTCATACTTTTTTGTGCTAATATACTGAAATAGTTGATATAAAAGAAATTCAACATTTTTTCTGCTGCTTTTGACCTGACAACATCCTCCTAAAACTCTTTCTGGTATCCTAGGCATTATGAACTTGGGGCTAGGGTAGAAACACCACAGAGCAGATCCATGTGTAGTGAGAAGCATGCTATGAATTATATTTTAACTTGCTCATGTATTTCTTCAAGTGACCAACTTTTGGTCAGACACATGCTTTGCAGATGCCCCTGCCTAAGAACATGAAATCGTCGGGTTGGGCTTTTTCTGCTAAGAGAATGACAGGGTGTTTGGTTGAAAAAGTCAATTACCATCATTTCAATTGTATCTCTACAGCCTTTCCTGGAATAAGAGTCTGTTACAATAACAGCAAATATGTTGATTCTTCGGAAATATACACAAAATAACCGTGACATGTGCCATCAATTTTTAGCAGTAGGTCTCTGGTGGGAAGAGGGACTATATCAGAATCATCTGTGTGGTTTTTTCTTCCTAACCTACAAACCACTCTCCTTCCCAGAGGAAATTACATAGTATCTAGATAGGTGGCCAGAATCTCTGAGGGAGGGTGGGTAGGGTGTGTTGTGTGTGTGCACACATGTGCATGCAGTTTGAAAACACCCTACCGGTGATACTGATGCTGTATCTCCTATATTGAGGACAATTTATGTGTTTGAATTTACACACTCAGCAATCAAGAGGCTACTTTCTCCCATGTGCTCTCTATAATTTGGATTGATTGCCTAATTATCTAAACAGATAGGCTTAGTTACTAACAGTAAACTTAGTTAATTGAGAAACTAGTATTCTCAAGGATTTCCTAAAATTGTATAATAAAAAATTCATTACATATTAAAACATTGTGGTATTCATGTCTAAGAAAATAGAACATTTAAATGATCACTGAGTAGTAGGTTCAATTGAGTCCTTCATTCCCAGTCTTGATCCATTCCCATTACTGCCGTATCTACCTCTACCTCTAGCTTCTATTTTGAAAATATCACTTGATTTAACCTAGAATTAAAACACTCCAGAGTGTGGACGACTGAAACATACTTTAGAATTTCACACTAGGTTGGTGTCAAAAGCTTTTGAAGAGGACTTTCAAAATCTTTTGATCTTTTTCATAGCCATAGGGGACTTTATTTTATTAGACTCTTAGTTAATGAAGACAGACTTATTCATTCTTTCTAGCATTCCTGATCATCCTGCACTCTAAGTGAAAGCCTGGATTTTTTTTTTTGGTAGTTATTTGCATCTTTTATAGCCTCCCTGCTGAAATAAGAGCACTACATTTATGTAATAACTTGAATATAAGGTCTTATAAACTCCCATGATTATCATCTTTAAGATCCATGTTCTCATATCTTACTACTCATAGGTG
The DNA here is from genome assembly GCF_049350105.2 of Macaca mulatta. Classification (NCBI taxonomy): domain Eukaryota; kingdom Metazoa; phylum Chordata; class Mammalia; order Primates; family Cercopithecidae; genus Macaca; species Macaca mulatta. The sequence goes on along the minus strand of NC_133408.1, from coordinate 103,072,135 downwards.
TTTTATTTAGCTTGCATTGTAAATGTAACACACAAGAAGATGTTTTTATTATCTGTTGTGTTTCCAATTACAAATTTAATCTGTACTAGGATTTAATTTTTACTTTTAGTTTCAAATAGATTAGAATAAGGTTTTAAACAGCAAGATAAATAGTTTCTGGAGAAAACTGGATTTGATACATTATTCTGACTTTTGTTTAATTTGCAGAGTAAATACCATATCATGCTCTATAAAGTGTCACTAAAAAGGAGAATTTGTATTAAGCATCAAATATGTAGCTGAGACTATGTTAGATGCTTTGCATATGTTCACATTTATCTCTCTATTAACCCTATGAAATGTTATTATACCTTCTTTTTATAAGCCCCCCACAGCGCCTTTTTTTTTTTTTTTGAGACAGAGTCTTGCTCTGTTGCCCAGGCTGGAGTATAGTGGCACAATCTCAGCTCACTGCAACCTCCGCCTCCTGGGTTCAAGTGATTCTCCTGCCTCAGCCTCCTGAGTAGCACCCACGCCCAGCTAATGTTCATATTTTTAGTAGAAATGGGGTTTCGCCATGTTGGCCAGGCTCGTCTCGAACTCCTGACATCAAGTGGAGGCCTGCCTCGGCCTTCCAAAGTGCTGGGATTAAAGGCGGGAGCCACCATGCCCAGTCTCTAACTGCTTTTTAAATGAGTAAACTGAGGATCAGAGAGGTTGAGGCACTTGCTCAAGTTTCCATAGCTTTTAAATGGCTGATTCCTGTGGCTGATTCCTGTTCCTGATTATCATCATTAATGATGATATTTTTGACATCATTAATGATGTCAAAAATGTATGTACAGCTGTATTTTATTCAGGCATCAAAGGAATTAATGTTCACATTTTATCAATAAAAATATGAAAGAGTATGGTTAAGTACATTTTCCAAGGTCACACAGCTAGTTGGTGACAGAATGGAGTTTGAGCTTTTCAGCATTGTAAAGCAATACTTTGTTGTGTATGTTTCACAAACTCTCCCTATGTTTTACCAATGGCACTATTGTTAGAATAAGTGACTGGTTTCCATGGTGATTCTCAAGGACAACATTTTTCATTCATATGATGAACTATGGCATACTTATTAAAGTCTCATTGCTTTGTAGTTGTACCTTCCACGTGCTTCTGTTGTGACCTATATCCATTGGTGATCTGGCAATAGGTCATTTTCGTGGTTATCAAATATGTATGTATGTAAACACAAAATTGTTTGTTTTATTCATCTGCTTTCCTTCCAGTCTAAACACTGAGCTGAAATTGAGACATCGGACATGATAGTTTGTTGAAGGTTGACAGTTCTGTCCAAGATTTGTTTGGCCAACCTTTGAAAGCCTGAGTTTAAACTATTCCACAAGCATCAGTCAAAACACATGAGAATCATGGGAAAGGAGGGCGCTTTTCCTGCACAGCTGCTCTGCAGAAGGGGAATTGCATGGCAAGGCATCTCCTCTTGGCCAATGTTAGGAGAGAGAGGGCTTTTCCTTCCTCAGGAGAACAGCCTCCCCTTCTCTTCACATCCCTAAATAATGCAAGAATGTCACATTGCTTGCATTCTTTTGATGCTTGTCCTGTCTTTGATTTTGCTCTGGTACTTGTCTGAAAACAGAGCTGTCAGCACCTTCATTTTTTCGGTCATCCCGTTTCCCAGCCAAGGATAAGTAATAATGGGTTTAAATTCCCAAGTGCCTGCATTTGGCTCTGAAATAGCAGTGGGCAATCGTTTTACCCTCACTCCTCCTATTTTAGGGTTCAAATAGAAATCTTAGCTGTGTCCTTCCCTCAGAGTTTCCTGGCTCCTAGTGGTTTCTGGGTGATGGCCGGAGATGAGGGCCCCACCCAGGCTATTCTCTGAATTTGAGAGTTGTCTGATCCTTCACCACCATCAACTGCCAGTGATGTACACTCCCAAGCCCTCTCTTGATCTTGCTTGCTTTCTTGCTTTTAAGATTGAGACACTTCTGAGATGTAGAGTAATATGATTGCCTAACACCCTGAAAGAGAGGAACTTCAACACTCAGGGAGCTTTCATGTGTATTAGAGAAAAGAACCCAGTGGTCTGGACAGAGTTGGTGCTTTGCCAGCTAATGAAGCAGCTTGTCTGTCACAGACCTCTGAGAAACACTGGTAGGCTTTTTACGTTCTTTGACTATGAAGCCCACTGGTGACTTGATAAAGGAAATCGCTTAGTTGTTGAAGAATTCAATAATGTACTAAGAGTATTTCAATTAACAAGTATTCAATTAAAAAATAATTATGACATCCACTTATTCTATTCATTCAGCAAAACCTTCTTAAGTGTTTACCAGGGAAGCAGGCAGAGTACTGAGGTTTAAAAACACAAACTCCAGGATGAGACAACCTGGTTTCAAATCCTGATTCCTCCATTTATGAGCTCTGTGATCTTGGGCAGATTACCTAAGCTCTCCTGACTTAGTTTACCCATTTATAAAATGGAAATAATTATAATATGTGCCTCAGAATTATTTTGAGGATTAAATATAATACATAGGGAGCTCTTGGCATGTAGAAATGCTTTAACAACTGTTGCTGATTAAGTCACTGTGCCTGTTCCTAATTAGTTAATATTAAGGGAAGGTTCCTCCCATGAAATTGTTGATAATGTACTTAAAGAGTCAAACTACAGACACAGAACACAAAGTACAGAGTTGAGTAAGAGTATGGAATCTGTCACATATGACTAAGTATTAGTGACCTTTCATATCCCTTTCAGGTTTAAGATTCCAATAATACAGGCTGGAGGTTTCCCAGGAAGATGTGACTCTGTGCCTGTGTAGCCAGAGAAAGCTTGAGGGAGGAGGGGGACTGTCACGATCCAAACCCAGTTTGCTTCACTTCTTTCTCATCACACTCTGATTGCCTCTTCCCACCATCCACCTCCCAGCCAGCAACCTCATCTAACTGAGCTTCTCAGTGACCTGAAGTCCCTTTTGCTTTTGCACGTTCATGACTTTGCACACATTTCTTTCCTTCACTGCATTTTTTTTTCCTAGCTATGATAGAATCAGGAAATGTTTAAAGCCATGGATCATTTGCCTGCAAAATAAGCCAGAACTAATGATTCTTCCACTTCCCCAGCATATCCCCCTCCAGCAGCCTCCACTGGCCGACTCTGCTCCTGGCCTTCATCAGGCTTGGCCTCTCAGCCTGCAACTGTCCTCTCCTTTGTCTTGACTCTCAAATGTGAAAGGAGGAGCGAGTGATACCCAGAATCTGAGAGTTTACATTATGAAGTCCTCAGTATGTTACAAGCCTATTTGAAATCCATCATTTGACATGATGGATTATATATATAATCCCTTCGATACATATATATGCATATATATATATATTAAATCCCTATTCATATGTATATCTCATATATATATAGGATTATTTCCAGCTTGATTGGTCTGCTGCATATATATATATATATATGTATGTGCATGTAATCCCTATATATGTATACATATATATGCATACATATTTTACATATACATATTATACATATGCATGCATACATATATAGGGATTACATATACATGCATACACACACACACACACACACACACATGCATCAGACTAATCAAGCTGGAAGTAATCCAGTTGAATCCTGATTCATGCTCAGCATACATGGATATACTAATGGGTATACTTTCTGGAGAACAGGGTATCCACTAAAAGTGTTATCCACTTTTAGAATGAAATGCATATTATCTGTCAGCCTAAAACTTCTTATTTTCAAATGGTGGAATTAAAAAATAAGATCATTAGGGTCTTGGAAAAAAAGTCTAGCCAAAGAATAACATTTTTGAATGTCAGAGCTGGACAGTGCTCCTTGATTAAAAGGATTAATGGCATGGGTGCTATTTGTGATTGCACCAGCCTGACTAGGAGGCAGTTTTCTTAACTACCTAACAAGGAGAGGCATAGGGACTCCCCAGCATGTCTCCAGGGTACCCATGACATATCACTAGGAGATGGATGAGAAGGATCTCTGGCTGCAACTGGCCAACTTCTCACTCTGAAGAAACACAGGATCTTGAGTCATTGATATTATTGCCAGCCTTTCTCAGACCTCAAGGGTCCTCTTAGGCTGACCATTAATTTCTGAGAAGCCCAGACTCTGTACTTTTCTAGAAAAGTATTCATAATCGGTTACGCCTATATAGTCCTATTTAACATCCCACAGCTCCTCATCCAGTATGGGATCCAGGGAGGCTACTAATTAATTGTGTGTCCTTGGGAAAGTCACAGCCACTGGGCTGAGTAATAACCAGGATTTCCTCCATCCCTAGGCTGCCTGGTTTTCCATCCTCACACATATCTTCCTGTTGCCCCAACTCTTTCTTCATTGGCTCCTAGCAGGAAATTCTGCACATCGTGCCTAACAGGCTGTTAAATTACTTTAATTAAAGTGTCAAGGGATGAGAATTGAGGATTACTCAGAGCTGCCACTCCACCCCTACCCAGCCAACTGGAGAAGGCCTTTGCCAAGAAGATTCAGATGTGTAATATTTAGTAAGTCCTTTATGGGCTAACACAGAGCCACTCTATTCCGTGGTCTTTAGATGTGAGATGACACTGAAATGGGATGAGAGTCTATTTTGGACAGACTTGCCAGAAGCCAGAGCATGATGCCTTCATCAAATTCAAGACTTTATGTAGAAAGAGGCTTTGACAAAGACTTGGGGAGAAAATGTGGGAGGAAAAAAGTTCCAACCTTGTCTGAGCCCCCTTCCATTTGGGCCACAGAGCTCTCTCCAAAAGCTGGAGTTCGGTCCTGATGTTGGACCTCTCAGAGAAACTTATACAACCTGCGATTTCTAGGATGCTTGAGAGTTTGAAGAAACACATCTTGGAAGCACTACATTGACTTGGGTCATATTTTTTTTTTTTTTGAATAAGAAAAACAAATCCTTTAAAAACAATTCAGGATTTTTATTTGTATTAGGCAAATATTCATGGAAATAGTAGGGACAGGAAAAGTTTATGAAGGCAAGGGTGACACACGTATTTTCCAAGACAGAATAATATCCCAAATTGACACATGACCAAAACTGACTTTATATGTAGGTAGAATTGGCAGTATTCACAAGGTGTGGAGTGAGTAGCTCTCCCAGAGCGTCTCCTTCCCAAATCTTCCTAAACCAGGAGTCCGCTTGTTTGAGAGGATGTTGAACATAATAGTTAAGAGCTTATAATTTAGAGCCAGACTACCGAAGTTCGAAGTCATGCTTCAGCTGCGTGACCCTGAGAGAACTGCTTAACAGCTCCATGCCTCAGTTTCTCCACCTGTGAAATGCTGTAAACCAGTACCAATCTCATAGTATTGTTATGGATGTGAAGGAGTTAATATATGTAAAGGGCCTGGCCTTTGGGAAATGCTGCATAGGTCTCCAAGTTCAGCACAGGATTCTGAACATGGAACTGTAAAATTCAAATACTTCAAGGAAAGTTAGAACACAAAGTTGTTAGTCATTTAGATCTTAGCATAAATGAATTCCTTTCTCTGTTCTGAGAATCTCTGGGAATCATGGGGACCTTGGGAACCTAGAAGTAGGCATCAGAAGAACTGACACAGGGTAGGGAGGAAAGGGGAAGCAAACGTTTGCCTGACTCAAGCTTTTGCTTTTGAGCCAGCTCTGCCTCTTAGCGTATCCATTCCAGCTTCTGTGAACTTGCTATTTTTATGATTATTAGCTGATTATTATTTTATTATTAACTCATGCTAATATTAATTCAGCACTGGTTGAATAATAAGAAAATTATAAGAATGAGTTAATAATATGCCATTATTATTAAATAATTACATTATATATATTATATCATGAGATAATATGCCATTATTATTAACTCATTATTTCTTATAATTTTCTTGTTATTCAACCAGTGCCAGCTTTTATGATGATGATTTACAGAGATCCTTCTCACTCATCTAGGTAAGAGTTAAGCGATATTCTTACCACCTCTTCTCTTATGTCCTTTGTCTTACTATTCAGACAGTCAGTGGACATTGTTGGCATATAATCTTGCATCTGTTCCATTAGGGGTTAATGCTGGCTTCTCTTAACAGGTGAGTTACTTACAAACATCTTTGCTCTATTTTCCTCCTCTTTAAGGACAATCTCTTACAGTAGTGGTTCTCAAACCTGAGCATGCATTGGACTTACCTGGAGGCTTGTTAAAACGCAGATCAGCCAGTGCCATGAAAATAATCAACTTGCTCAAATTGTGTTGCACTTAAGATTGTCTTTGGACTGCTCAAAGATTTCATCTGATATCCATTCAGACAGAAGAACCGGGGCCCTTAAGGAGGTTCCAGATCAGTGTTGTGTCCTATCTTAACTGCACACCAGAATGAACACAGCCCTGCTGGCAATGATGAGTGATCATATTCATCTCAGTTGTGCAGGGATGGCTCAGTAGTCCTCTAAGAATTCACAATGATCTCTTCTGTTATCCCATCCATGAGGATGCTTCAGATCTCCAAGGTTTCATGTGGCGGGGGCTAGAGGCTGGGTGGAGAAGGCTTCCATGAAAGAAGATAGAACCTGCAAAGTAGAGATAGGTAACTCTACTTTGTAAGAACATTGAGTAAAAGGGTCAATGCCCTCACCAAGCTGGCATCTCAATCTTTTTGACTGCTAACTAAGAAGAAGAGAAGACAGGGAACAGTTTTACATTTTGGCTGAGACAAGGGTCCTGGAGCTTTTCCTGGACAAAAGGTGTTTGTACCCCTAAGCCACCCACAGCTCAGGTCTCCTCTGCTGAACCCAAATAATACTGAGTGAGTGACTATAAAATATCCCTTTACCCCAAAGTGCCAGGTTTGCATTGTACCCTCATTAAAGTGTGCTCCTGTGGCCAGACTGTCAGTTTCAAAAGAAAACTCCTTTTAATTTTAACTAGAGTCCTGGGCATCAGAAACAGTAGAGAAAGGGGATTCATTTATGAGTTTCTATGGCAGATTATGGGTTTTATTTGCTCCTTTACACCACTTTTCAGTCTGTCATTTTGGTAAGGTTAACCCCAGTGTAAAATGTTCCCGTAATTATGCTCGGAAACCCTCCCAGCCTGCCGCATGCCAATAAATGCCTGGAATAACTGTCAGGCTAAATGAATCCCATTTGCACAAAATGATTATTGAAAGTTATTTTAGTTCCCTATTAAGCAGTTGCAGAACAGAGCTGTAATCAAAATGTTTATTTCAATTAGAATTATTATGGTCAATAAAAACCTCAAGTAGAAAGTAAACTACACTTTATCAAATAAAGTAAAGGCCACAGCTAGTTAAACTTCTTTTTTCACACGGCCTCTATCCTAGAGTCTGACAAGAGGCATAATGATTAGCCTTTTCCACACTATATTAATGGTTTTTATAGCCCAGCTTCTGTCTAGCTAATCCAGAGTCTCTTGCCCTGGATGAACAGAAACCTCAATTCTTTCCTGCTGGTTACCATGGCAAGCCAGCAGGCATAAGTCTCTCTGTTTCTGAGGTTACAAAGTAGGGGAGTGTCCCCTCACATTGAATGGCTGAGAAAAGGCCGTGGGGTTATAGTGCAAACAGAAGTATTTATTCATCCCACTGCCCCCCATGACTGACTGTGTACAAGCATTCCTGTTACTATAGTAGCGATTTCTTTTCCTGTGGATCTCAAAGGTAGCCAAGAAAAAATGCTTTGGCTCATTAGGCCAATGTAGTCATCCTCACCAGAAAACAGCTTCTAGGGTTTTTCTTTGGGTGGGGGTGGATGGCTAATGAAAATGACCTGTTTCTTTCCTTCCCTCTATGATCTACCCTTGAGAAGAAATCTTGCGTATACAGAGAATGACTTTGTCACCCTAAATCACAACGGTTTCAGTCATAACCCTCTATGCCTAAAAGTACTGTATTTTTAAAATAAATTCCAATATCCAGTTAGAATCTCTGGGAGTTGAACCTAGGCATCAGGGGTTTAAATTCCCCAGATGATTCCAATGTGCAATTCATGATGCATACTCCAATATAGGGCAGTGGTCCCTAAGGTGCGGTCCCTGAACCAGCAGCATCAGCACCATCTGGGAATTTGTTAAAAACAAAAATTCTTGGGCACCAGATACACCAAAGTGGAGAATGCATGACAGTCTGCATTAGGATACAATGCAAACCAGGTGCTTTTGAGCAAAGGGGTATTTTATAGTCACTCAGTATTACTTGGGTTCAGAGAAGGGGACTTGAGCTGTGAGTGGCTTGGCCGGGGGGACAAATACCTTTCATCCATAAAAATCTCCAGCCCCATGTCTCCGCCAAAGTATGAAACTGTTCCCTGTCTTTTCTTCTTCTTATTTAGGGGCCAAGGAGATTGAGAGGCCAGCTTGGTGGGGGCATTGATCCTTTTACTCAATGTCCTTACAAAGTAGAGTTATCTATCTCTACTTCGCAGGTTCTATCTTCTTTCCTGGAAGCCTTCTCCACTCAGCCTCTAGTTTCAACCATATGAGACCTTTGACATCTGAAATTGGAAACTAGCATCCTCATGGATGTGATAACAGAAGAGGCCATTGTGGGTTCTTGGAGGGACACTAAGCCATCTCTGCACAGTTGAGATGAATATGATTATTCACTGTTGCCAGCAGGGCCGTGTTCATTCCGATGGGCAGTTAAGATGGGGCACAGTGGGGACCTGGAACCTTCTTAGGGGTCCCAGATTCTTCTGTCTGAATAGAGATTGGGTGGATTTCTTGAGTGGTCCAAGGGCAACCTGAATTCCAACCCAATTTTTGCAAATTTGTTATTATCATGTTGGGTGTTACTTCGCTATGTCAAATGCTATCTTTGAAAATTTTGAAAACTAGAAACCCAGACTGCTGAAAATAAATGTTCTTGAGTAAAACAATGATTCACCAGGGTTTTGGTAAGGCCATGGAAATTTGCTGCTATTGCTCTGTGCGGGTTCATTAGACCCAGCTGCTGCTTTAGTGAACGCCTCTGCTATTCCAGCTAAAAAGGAGAGGAGGACCTTTGGCAAGTATCTTGGCAACAGCTGCCACTCACAAACTGCCTGGATGATCACATGCTCCAGGGTGATGCTTCTGTCCTAAGGCTGCTTCAGGCTCACTAGGAGTGCTTTGATTTAGTGGGAATCCACATCTACAGCCACTCTACCTTTCTGGACTTTTCAGTTACCTAGGCTAACATGCATTCTTTGCTCTTTGAGCAGGTTTGGTTGGGTTTTCAGTGACTTATAAGTAAAGGCAACTCAATTAATAAATGGACATTTGGTTTTATTACAGTAGAGCCCAGGTAAGGTAATCCACTTAAGTACCAAACTTATAAAACCAGAATGGACACTGTTGCCTATAATTAGCAGGTGATTCCTCTCTTCAATGGGCTCATCCAGAGCACAGGTCACCGCAATCCATTTGGAACACACTGGATCCCAGTCCTGTTAATGCTCTTCTGTATGCAGTTGGTGTTATTTCACATGCCCGTTCAATGAGCAATGAGTGGCTTCCTCTTGATTCGCATACCTGTAGCTCCTTCTAAGGCCAGGAGTTACCATGTATCTCATCTATGACTAATACAAGCTGATTCAGTTAGCATCATCAGAAAAAGAAACATTTACACTAATTTGCATTATAACCTTTATTTTGCAAAGCATTGGATCTTCTCAGAAGCAAAGCCTGATACGTTAGATTCCTAGATGAAATAAATCTTCTTATTTGCCTTAACCTCCATGTAAACTAAAATAGGATCTAGTAAGTGTTGACAAAAGTGGTTGATACTGTTTGGCTCTGTGTCTCCACCCAATCTCATCTCAAATTGTAGTCCTCACATGTGGAGGGAGGGAGGTAGTTGGCTCATGGGGATGGTTCCCCCATTCTGTTCTTGTGATAGTGAGTGAGTTCTCATGAGACCTGATGGCTTTACGAGGGGCTCTTCCCCCTTTACATGCCCTCTCTCTCACCTGCTGCGATGTGAGACATGCCTGCTTACCTTTCCACTATGATTGTAAGTTTCCTGAGGCCTCCCCGGTGATGTGGAACTGTAAGTCAATTAAACCTCTTTTGTTTATAAATGACCCAGTCTCAGGTGGCATCCTTCATAGCAATGTGAAAATAGACCACTGTATTAACAGTGGTTAAGCTACACTTCACATAAATAATTATTTCCACAGAGCAGACACTAAATCCTTTGTCAGAGTTACCTGGAAGCGTTTGAGTGTGATGTGACCATAGGAGTTCACCACACTGTTTACTCTTAAAACTGTTTATAAGCATTTTTGCTTTTGTAAGCCTGAATGCAAAATCACCTTTTGTTTGCAGAATAGCCTTTCCTTGTTGTACTGGAAGCCGTCAAGGAGCATACACTTAAAGAAACAAAAACCCAAAACCAAACTTTATTTTTTGTTTTCTTACAAAAGTCTTTAGAGGCTACCCTTTCCCATAACCCCTCTGCAAGGATCCCCCCACTGCTACCCCCAAAGCAAAACATCGGTCATTCATATTTCAGATATGCTCATCAAAACAGCATGTTCTCCAGGGGACTGTTTGGATAGAACATGAATTGAAGACATTGCTTTTCACCTGTAAAACAAGGCCGTGTTTTGTTTTATTCTGTTCTAATTAAAAATTGTGTCTTTCTTGAATAATTTTCTTGTCTACCTCTCTTTGTGAACACAAATTTGACAGAACTGGGGCAGACGGAAAACAGGCATTTATTACAATCAATATTTGTAGGAACTTGTACATCTCTTTCACAGGAAGGATGGTGTCCATAAGTTTATGGAGGAGCAGAGGTGTAGGAAAATCTACTGGGGAGTGGGGGACAGAGGAGCCTATTCTAAGCTGTGTAGAAAATCAAATGGATAAAAATTATAGAAAGAAATTTCAAGTCTAGAAATTTTGGGCTGAGATGAATTTTGTGACTTAAAAAATTATCATGTAGCGACTCCATGCTATTTGTGGAAATCTGAACTGCTTCCAAGAGTGTAACAACTGAGCTTCCATAATTCCAAATGTAGTGTCTAACGACTTCTTTTGTTTGCCTTCTTCTCTGTAGTTGTTTGGAGGTCCGTGGCTTCCCACTGACCTGGCTCCCATCCTGGGCATGTCCTCACCTCGGGTCAAGACAGTGTATTTGCTGGAAGAGGTGCTCCCGAGTGGCGGTGCCGCAACCACAGTGCCATATCTTGCATGGTTCTCGGTCTCACATATACTTTTTTTTGTGCTTTCTTCTGCCTCTGGAGGGGAATATAAATTGACCCCAATCTCTTTCCCAAATATTTCAGTTTTTTTTTTCCTCATGGTCCTTTGATTTTTTTCAGAAGACAAAGATGAATGCCAATCCAATTTCAGTAGAAAATACGATTATAACATAAATGACTACATTGTTTGAGGAGTGTTCACTGGTATCTCAGGGCCTGCCACAAGAGGATGGGCAGATGGAATTCTGTTCCAAGCAGCATTCCTTCCTGAGCTAGGTCTTGCCTTTGAGTCTCCTGCTTATTGGACAACCAACACTTCCTTCTTGCTTGGGACTCATCTCTGCAGGTTTCCTTATCTGGACCCCTCCTGATTCCTACCTCTGCTTGTCACTGTTATAAGTTCAGTTACAGTGCTTCCAAATTCAGTGTTGACATCCTAGCCCACACTTCTTCAAAATGTAAACTCATTTGGAAATAAGGCTGTTGCAAACACAATTAATTAATTTAAGATGAGGTCCTACTGGAGTAGGGTGAGCTCCTATTTCAATATGGCTGGCATCCTTACACAAGGGGGACATTTGGACATGGAGACAGACACACCGAGGACACCATGCAGAGGCTGGGGTTAGACTCCCACCTTTCAAAGCTTGGAGAGGTGGCCTGGAACAGAAGCTTCCAGAGAGCCTTGAGGGGAAATGTGGCCCTGCCAACACCTTGATCTCAGGCTTCCAGTGCCAGAACTATAAGACAATATGTTCTGTTTAGGCCACTGAATCTGTGGTACATTGCTATGGCAGCCCTAGCAGACAAACACAATCTCTCGTCATCACCACTCCTCCAAACACACACTCACCAAACTTCAGCTTTCCCATGGTCCTTTGTATCCCGGCCTTCATCGGCAACCATCTAAACTGCAAAGCTCCCAGCTGTGACCAGATCACCATAAGCAAAGGACCCCATGCTGTATCTGCTCAACCCACACCTGGGGAATGTAAACTAAGTGCACCCCTTCTTACTGAAGGCAGTGTCCCCATGGCAGGCAGTGCCACTTTGGGGAAGCCAGCGGCTTCTACAGGGCACACTGGCAAAGCTTATTTTAGTCCCTCAGTGTCTCAAACTAAAGAAGTCAGTAACATAGACATTTCTGCTTTTGTGACAAGGCCAACAGGGGAGTATGTTGGGAGAGAGAGGACAGGTTCAGGTGGGAGAATGGAGAATGGAGGCCGAGGCGGGGAATAAAGGAAATCTTTGTCCATAAGCCCAGCAAGTCACATGGTTCAGGAAGCCTCTCGAAGTTGTTTCCTCTGCTGCAACCCCACTCTGGCCATATTGTTGGCAGCAAATTCCAGCCTGTGCATGGAATGTTCTGCAGCAGGTACAGCTTTCTATGGCTTTTTTTTTTCCTTTTACCCCAGAAGTGTTTCCTTGAAAATGTTTTCACTGACTGGAAAAGAACCTTGACCCATTTATTACTGTCCTCCTACACTTTATTCAAACCCAGGAGAATCTGCAGGCCCCTGTGAAACCCTGCTGTTAAAGATAGGAGGAAATCAAGAAGGAGAACGCCTTTTGCTTACAACAGCACTTTGGGAGGCTCATGCCCAGAGAGCGACATTTGTCCCTGGGAGCAAACTGTAAATTACACTACAAATTAACATTTTAAAATTAAAGCTGGCATTTCTGACCTGCTGCTGGCAGCCACGATCATGCTGCAAAGTGACATCATTTATGACACTGGCAGTTAAGAAGCCCGGTGTTTGAGGTCGTAAAACAGTTTCCAGGCCTGATTTAATATTGATTTTGCTGTCAGGCTAACTTTACTTTAATATTTAAACAAATGTTTAATGTTTAAACAGCTTGATTTTTCCTTTTTCATTTTTCTGTAGCTTTAACCCAGTGTTACCTACGTCGTAACAATTTCTCCGTGGGCCAGCTTCCATATTATACTGCCCTATCGTTAGTGACATTCTGTGATGAATCATCCCAAGCTATATCATGCACCTAAACCTTTTCTTTTTCCTTGCAGTGGAATGACCAGCCTATTTGTGTATGTATTAATTATTTCTGTTGTATGGATGGCATGATATTATATTGCTACAGGATAGGTATATCGTTAGACCCATGGGGGCAATGACCTTCCAAGAAGCAGAGGATAATTTCTCACCTGAAGAAGTAGAAGCGCCACCAGTAGCTTTGGGAACAGGCAGACTGGACCTAGCAGAAGGAACAGAGGCCGCTGGCTCAAAGGTGGCTGTGGGTTTGAACTAAGGCAGCCCCTTATTATACAATTTTTTTTTTTTTTTTTTTTTTGGTGGGGGCAGAGTTTGATTTCAGTTGTGCTAAAATCAGGTGCTTTTCGTCAATAATTGATTTACATAACTCCAATGGAAGCCGCTTGTATCTTGAGACACAATATGGACAATATTTTCAAGAGGAAAGTAAAATTCATGAAGTGCACAGCTGGGAGCCACTTCGTAGTTGCCCCTCCTTCTAGGGCCACATTTAGACTAACTACTAAATCACCTAGCAAAGCCCAGCTAGAAATGGAATAAAACAGATAAGTTATGATATGTGCAGGGCAAAGGGGGTAGTATTTTGCTTTAATAGGGAGTCCCCTTCCCCTTGCATTCTTAACTTAGACATCCTGCCTGTTTCTTCTGGGGTTTGCAGAATTTCTTCATTTCTTTTTCTGCAGAGATAAAAGGGCAGCCAATTTATAAACTGTGTGCCGTGGGATTATAAATCTCTCATTTGTCCACTCTCATTTCCATCTGATGTATTTTTCAAAACAATAGCCTGAATTCTGTTTTTAAAAATCTTATCTGACCAGAGACTGCTTGAAATTCCAAGGACCAAATGAGCTTTCTGTTGTCTAAGATACTCCTAATTATTCTGTCTCACCACTCATATGCATTATAAATATATAAGGAAATTCCATGGCTTTTGAAAATAACCCTAAATTACAAGTATTCATCTTACTGAGAGCTCTATATAGAACTACCAAGTCCCAAACCACCAAATCCAAGGATGGTTCATTTGTTAGAAAAACAAGGGAATTGTTTTTATGAAGCTGGTCTTGATCTATAATTCGGTTTTTTATGGGCTACTGTCTAGGCATCCCCTGTGCCTCATCTTTGATGTTTGGGAGTAATTTCTTTCTCTTTGTGGAAGTAGAGGTAATGTTTTTAGCCGATTATGACACTCTGCCAAAAAGATATTTGATTTCTTAAGGCAGCAACCAAGAGATAACCTTGACCTTTTAGTCACATTGACCAAAGCAAGTGAGTGTTTGCATGTGTGTGTGTGTGTGTGTGTGAATGCATGTGTGTGTGTGTGTGTGTGTGTGTGAGTGAGAGAGACAGGAAGGAGAAGAAAAAGGAGGCAAGGGGAAAGATGCTTAGACTAGGCTACACAACAGTATTCTCCTTTTCTGCAGCTTTCAAAAAGCCATTTTTGGCAGGGGGCGGTGGCTCAAGCCTGTAATCCCAGCACTTTGGGAAGTTGAGGTGGGCAGATCACTTGAGGTCAGGAGTTTGAGACCAGCCTGGCCAACATGGTGAAACCCTGTCTCTACTAAAAATACAAAAATTAGCTGGACATGGTGGTGCGTGCCTGTAATCCTAGCTACTCGGGAGGCTGAGGTAAGAGAATCGCTTGAACCCAGGAGGTTCAGGATGCAGTGAGCCAAGATTGCGCCACTGCACTCCAGCCTGGGCGACAGGGCAAGACTCCATCTTAAAAAAAAAAAAACGCCATTTTTACAAAGAGTAATGCTGAACTACACATAGAACCACTTGGTGGGTGTGGGTAGGAGTTCTTATTAAAAATGCAGATCCTTAGGCTCCTCCCCAGATCTAATGAGTCAGAATTTCTGAGTATGAGGCCTACACAGTTCTTATAATGCTGGGGTTTAAGAGCCACTGCAATAGATCATATGACATCTATTAGGGATAAGTGAAAAAGAAGACTGATCCCTGATAAAGTGATCAATACAAGGAAATGTGAAGAGAGGGAAACAAAGCAGCTTATGATCAACACGGCTATCACACATAATCACAGAGATCAGGCAGACATGGACCAACAGCACGGAGTCATCTCTGAAATAGAATTTCTGGCCAACCTGGTCCTCTAGCTGTGTGGCCTCTCCTTTGCCCTGTAACCAGGGGCCCCACATTATTTGTGCCTTCCTCTGATTCCCTCTTTACCAGACTCTAGCCCTTCACATTGTCTTTCTTTTTGGGTTTCCATCATAAGAAACTTTAATCGCTGCCTCTTCGGCTGGAGAGCTGTTCTTTGAGGGTCTTTTTGCCAAGGAGTGGTGGCAGTAACGTCAGTGTCATGCCCCAATGGGCAGTGTAGGTAATGCCTGTTTGTTTACCAGCGATGGACTAAGGTAAGTGTGCAGGGAAGACAAAAAGGAGCAGTCGGAGGAAGGACAAGTTGGAAAAGAGGAAGAACAATGTGGGAGAAGATACACAGTTGACAGTGGGTTTCTGCTTTGCCATATATTAGTTACTACTTTGCATACATGAAAACTTACCTGCTGGGGAAAGGTGGCCTAGAGATGGCAAATGGTGGGGAGGTCCCTGGTAAAGGAATGCATTATCTGCCCCCTTTGATAGGGCAAATGTAGCCCTGCCCTTCCCTCAGACCCCTTAACCAAAATAAAAATAATAATACTGATGGCTGGTGCTATCTGTCAGGAAGAGTCCTGCAGCTGAGCGCTGATTGATGACAGGCTAGGATTTACTGGTGGTAATAAGGCTCTGCGAGATTGCCAAGCAAGTGAAAATAAAGGTGTAATGACTGAATTATATATTCTCTTTCTGTGATTGAAAATAATATCAAACAACTGACTCCAGTGCCAGACAGATTACATAAGCACAAGTTAAGTGGTAGAATAAAAATGAGTAATTTTCCTCCTTGACTTAAATACAGCACTAAGTAGTGTGCCCTTGAATTCAGCAGAAAGCAATTTCCTCCTCCCCAGTAACAGCTAGGGGGCATTGCAAATGCAAATTGAGTTAGCTTTGCATTTTTAATATTCCAAATATCCATAATTCACTGCTGAGATTTTAGAGATGTTATTGCTACCACTTGGGCACATTTAAATTATTTTGCACCTCTGAACTTTTGCATTAACTTTAACATTGGCGCTTAAGATATATGTTTTAATCTATAGAGAGGCCTGTGCTTGAAGAAACTCTAGTCGTTGTGATAGGAGCTCCCAAAAGCCCAGGACAGACTGTCGTTTAACTTGTCATATTCTCTTTCCAGGGGGAGCTTGTTGAAATGAAATAACTCCTGCTTAATAGGAAAAGATAAAAACTTCAGCGACTATATTACAATGTGTGGCCTCTCCCGAAAGAACATAGGTGTCCACCATGTCACCCAGAGCAGTGGCATAAGAAGCATCTTAGAGGCTTGTAGTGAGCAATGAGAATTTCATTGGCTGGCAATCAATAGTAACACAATTCCTTTTGGAAAACCTACTTCCATAACGTGTAACAGGATTAAGCTTACCTTATTGGGAGTGGATGAGACCGGAGAGTATCAAGAAATAAGGAAACAGCATGTCTCTTGCTGTGTTTGATCAAAGAAAATATCAGCCTCACACCCCAACTATTTGGGATCATTTTTTTGACCTGAGGGCAGTTGCTAAGTATTAGCGGAATGTGAGTCTGTAAATCTTGCTAAATTCTCTTTTGAGAAATACAACTGATACAGAGTCTTCCTAACAGTTTCAATTCCGTTTTGAAGCTTTGCCCTAGGCTGTGGCGGAAGCCAGGTTGCTGCAGAGGTGGCTTCATACCCCTGCAGGAAGCTGGCCAAGGGAAGGTGGTATTACACCTGGCCAAGGGAAGGTGGTATTACAAAGGAACAAAATAGATGATATTTTTCCTTTCTTTCCTTCCTTCTTTCCCTGCTTCTTTATCCTTCTTTCCCTTTTCCCTGTCCTTCTTCCTGCCCTCTTTTCTTCCCTCCCCAGGGAAATGAATTAGGATGCTTTAGGAAATAGATTACGTTTATAGAGAAAAATAAGAAGTTAACATATATCTTAATGATTAAGAAGGAACTTTATACAATTTGAAGTGAGGGAACCTAATTCCTTCATTTTTCTCCAAGGTCATGCTTACATTTTGGATCAAGGTATGCTCAAGTTTTACCAACTAGACTCACCTGTGCATTGGCATGCTGAATTATAGATTGTTTAAAAAGTACCACTTCTGCGTCCACTCATGAAGAACACAGTGGTCCAGATAAAGACTTTGAATATCCAATTCTGCTAGGAATGAGTTAAAAAAAGGAATGTCAGTTACATTCAACCCAGTCCCCCTTTCTGTACCTTTCCTCCTTCTACCAAACCTACACACATCTTCTTTGCAAGCCCCATGGGATGGGGTTCATATTAATAAGCCAAATTAACCCAAAGGTGTTTACTGTGAACATTGTGACTGCTTCAAAGAGCCAGCCAGTCCCTTCCCTCTCCCATCCTTTTCTGTTTTGGGGTGAAGGTGCCCTCCTCTTGACGATGATGAGAGAATTTTCTCCAGTTTGGCTTTCACTACCGGGTCCCTTCTGGGCTCTTGACCAATTTATTCCACTCCCTGACCTCCAGAAATCAACAGGCAACTCAGAAGTCTTCAGATCTTTTTAGCTCTACTCTCAGTTCCTTGTCAGTCAGCCTAGAAGAAAGCAAAACTGAAAAAGAACAACCTTGAACTTGGTCGTGATAGAGCATGTGGAGAAAGCCTTCTTGGGCTCCATGAGGGAAAGGGGACTCAGCTGTATCTTCCTCCTCAGTTCTGCTTCCATTTCTTTGTCTCCATAACTGTTTTTCATTTTCTCTGTTCTATTTTTTCTGTCCCATTATTTTTCTGTTCTGTTGTTTTTCATTTTCTTACTAGAAGATCTTTGTAATGTCCCTGGAAACCTCTCTTTCCAGATAGTTCCCTGAAGTCCCATGTTACAAACACCAAAGATTTTTAGCATCTTTTTATTCAAAACAATTTATTGAGTGTCTACGTACTATGTACTGTTCTAGGTGCTGGGGTACAGTAGTAAACCATACAGACAAAAGTCTCTGCCCTGTGGAGCTTACATTCTACCAAGGAGAGAGATATTTAATAAGGAAATATCATTTAGTATGTTAGAAAGTGATAAGTACTATGGGAAATTGAGCAGACAAATGGAATGTAGGATGGAGAGCTGCAAATTCAACAAGTGTGTTCAGAGTAGGCCTAGTTGAGAAGGGGTGTGGGCAAAGACTTGAAGGAAGGGAAGCATTCAGCCATGTGGGTGTCCATGGATAGAGCACCCCAAGGGGAGGAAACAACCATTGCCAAGGCCTCCAGGTGAATCTGATCAAGGAGCACCAGGGATTCCCGGCTGATGTGGCTAGAACTGACCCAACGAGGAAGAACATTGCAAGGCATGTAGGGGCAGACTATGTAAGCTCTTGAGACCATTGCAAAGACTTTGGCTTTTATAATACTTCACTGACTTTGTGTTTTTCAAGAGCAAATTTTACCAAATACTAGGTCCTGAGGGAAACTGCTTTATCTAATATATTCTAATGATTTATAATTAGCATACAAATTGTATATAAAAAGGCATTTCCAGAAGGCTCAAGAATTTTGTTCTCTTTAGTGATATAAACATCTTTTTTTTCTGCAATCTTTTCAGTCTGAGTTGTTTTGCAGCCTTTAGCCTGCTTTAACCCTCTAAGAGATACACTCATTCCAGTTTCTGTCTAACCATACAAATTCCATGTTGGGTGTGGTTTTTTCCCACATAGCATCATGGATAAGTCAGAATTTGGTTCTTAGGATGAGGCTAATAAGACAGACGTCTGAAAAGAATTGCCTACATTTAATTATTTGGCATACTCAAGTTGGCATTTAAAATTTTATTTACAGCAAAGGGATAAAGTAAATAGTTTGGCTTAAAAACTAGTTTAGAAAGAGATGTCATTGTTTATTTTTAAAAATTAATTAATTAATTAATATTGGTAAGGAAATCACAACTTCATTGGAAGACACAGAACCTGGACTCTTGATAACTAGACACTATATGTTCATGTATGTTTTATGATGTATTTTCATATGTGTGATCCCATCAGATGCTTATAGTGCCGTAAATGGAGGGGACAAGTGTTGCTGTCTGTATTTTTAAAAGAGAGATTACAAGGGTCACTCGAGGTCACGTGGTAACGGGCAGAGTTGGACTTGAATCAAGACTTTCTGATTTGAAATGGTTTCCCATGATGAGTCCTTGTTTATAGCCTGTAAATGCATTACAGAAATAAAGAAAGTGTGTATGAGAGCTGGCAGAGCAAAGGGGGAAGCCAAGCCAAGCACTGTGGACAGGGCTCAGGGTCACAAGGCACACATGATAGTGTAATGCAGAAGGAGGGCGGGCTTCATCACTGGGCATTCAGGTCTTCCCTGGCAGAAGCCTGCTTATGTGCCACACAGTGGCCCTGCCACCATCAAGTCCACTCTCCTGCCTGTGCAGAGGTAAGCACTGAGTGCTGAGTAACCACATACAAAAGCTGCCTTTTCTTTTCTTCCTCCCAACTTCCTACACCCCATCTGGAACTGATGCTCCTCTCTTCTCTCACTCCTAGGTGGAAGCTGTTCCTAGGCTGATTTGCAGCATTGGAGGGCAGGCAGCCACAGCTGAAGGGACCAAAGACATGCGAGACCCGGGGATTTCTGTGTGTTGGGCAGAAGACAATGAAGACATGGAAGGTGGAATCAGAGGGTCGTATTCTTTTAGAGAAGTTGAAAACCTGTGTCCTAAGAATGTAGCTTAGTTTGAACCGAGAGTAAAACCGTGGGGAAAAGTAAGGGGACCAGAGTTTTTGGGAATCAAGTAAGTGCTGGGAGAGCTTTTTACTTGGGTCAAGAATAAGATGTCTGCTTGTGCTTCAACTTTACACAAACTTATATAGAGTAACTCTTGGAGTGACCTGAATAGCGGTCCCAGTGGAGATGACCACCACAAAAGCCATCCATGAACCTGGGGGAGTTCGGGAGGGGCAGAGAGAGAGAGAGAGAGAGAGAGAGAGAGAGAGAGAGAATTTCTTCGCTTTCAAAATTCCAGTAGTTTTGCAAATTGTGAAGAGTCGAAAGCCCTGGCTGCGGCGCCTTCTCATCTTGTTGTATTTAGGGGGGCTGTCCGCCAAGTGTCTGGGACCCTTGCTTGCTCACCCACAAGCACACAGCCTGTGAGCCTGTGCCCCTCCTGCAGCCAGGAGGGCAGTGGATTCTGAGTTTTAAGACAACCAAACAGTATGGGAAGCAAAATGATGTTTTGAAAAAAAAAACTTTTTAATCATGTGTGTTCCTTAGAAGTTCTCACTTTCATGAATAATTTTCCATAACCTGGAGGGCATCTCTTTTCCCTCGCAAGCCTTTCTATGTATGTTCACATTCACTTAATCATTTTTCCATTTCTTCACCTCCATGGCTTGCCAAACTAGATACATGGGAATCTTATCATTCTTTTCCATAACCTAAGGATATGGATACTTTCTACTTCCCTCACATCCTTAAATTAACCTGCATGTTGCTAGGAGACCGAGGCATTGAAAATGTAGGTTTCACAAGTAAAGCTATCAGAAGTGCCTCTCTTGCGACACATTACTCTTCATATTCTTTCTGCCTGGCTCTGTCTCAGTCCCTCTCATTCAGTTCAGGATGGCTACAAGCACCCTAAGGCCTCTTCCATATTTCATCACGGTGCCGGGTGCAATAGAGCACATGGGTAAGGACAGGACCTCTGCAAATCCATAGGGATTGAAAGCAGATTAATGGTTACCAGGGGCTGGGGAAGGGGATAATGGAGAAGAGCTGCTTATTTCTTTTGGGATGACGAAAAGATTCTGGATCTAGATGGTGGTAATGGATACACAACAGTGTGAATGTACTAAACGCCAATGAATTGTACACTCTAAAATGGTTAAAATGGTGACTTTTATGTTATGTAGATTTTACTACAATTTTTTAAAAAATGGGGTTTCTAGATTTAGAAAGGACTGGATACCAATTCCAGCTCTACTTCTTATGAACTGTGTCACTCTGGGCACATTACATTTGGCAAATTAAAGCTGGTGTCTGCGGTGCATAAGCCTGAGTTTCCTCAGGTGCAAAATGGGATGAATAATTCCATCTGCCTGGTGATATTGCCCGGAGGAGTAAGTGAGATGGTGCATGTATAGTTCTTAGGGTTTATTTTTATGTTGCAATTGTCTTTAGTACAAGGAAGTGTAATGCAAATGTTGGGGTAGGGGCTGTCCTGTTCTAAGACTGCTTTCAGACTGCAGATTTCATGGCTGGAAAAATCAAAGGCACATCCCTGGAGTTTTTCTGGCCCCTGCAGACTCATTTTCTGGGTCTAGCTTGACCTGGAAGCAGAATTCAATCACTTTATTGTATTTGTTTTTTTGCAAGAACCCTATTGTACCAAGTATCGTGATTTTTCCAGTCTTTACTGATGTTTGGGAGATATTATAGGAGTGGGTGGCATTGCACTATATAAAGCATTTGCCATGTTGCTCCCCCTTCTCTTTTCTAACTGTTTTCCTTTTAGAACTTCTCCTTCCTCCTCTTCCAGCTGCACTCCCATTTTCCCCTTCAAATGTCTGGAGTAACATTTCCCTTTTTCTGAAGATTCGAGTTCTTGGACTCTACTTTTACCCCAACCACTTCTCAAACACTTTCCTAACCAGAATAGATGGATGTCCCAGGGGAGTGCTAGGAGTGACCTTCTCCACCAGATGACAGAACTTAAAGGATGCTAGGTCCTTCCCCGGGTCCTTTGGCATGTTTGATTCACAATTAACCATCATTGAGCCCTAGGTGAGGAATTGGAGTGGCCTGGTATTCCCCAGAGCAAATAGCCATTCTCCTGTGACAGTCAGCAGCCATAAAGGCAGAATTAAGACAGCTTTCCCTAAGATTACTCGATATCTAGAACCCCATAAGAACAAAGTCTACCACTGATCTATGTGATATCGTGTGCCCCATTCTCCTAGAAAATGGAACACATGTCAGGGCCTGAGGATTGTTGACTGGATTAATGGCTGTATTTCAACTCATACTGGCCCTTCAGCTTGGCCTTTGCTTGAACAGAGAACAACCTTCCCAGCTGTTCATGACAGCCCTATAAGTATATGCTATCCTTAAGGTAAAACTTCGCCAGGAGCCCCTTATCCCATATTTTGTCTTTTTAGTGATGAATTGAATTATTGGTTAAAGAAACAATAAATTAAAGCAGTGACTGAGATAAAAATTGCACCTCCAGAAGCAAAGCAGTTTATAAACTACTCAAAAAGATAATTTTGTTTATTTATTTTTAAATTTCAATAGTTTTGGGGATACAAGTAGTTTTCGGTTACATGGATGAACTGTAGGGTGGTGAAGTCTGAGATTTTAGTTCACCCGTTATGCAAGTAGTGAACGTTGTACCCAATATGTGGTTTTAAAAAAATCTCTCACCCACCTCCCACCTCCCCCTTCTGAGTCTCCAGTGTCCATTATACCACTCTGTATGATTTTGTGTGCCCATAGTTTAGCTCCCACTTATAGGTATGAACAGACAGTCTTTGGTTTTCCATTTTTGGATTACTTCACTTAGAATAAAACGGCCTCCTGCTCCATCAAAGTTGCTGCAAAAGACATTATATTATTCTTTTTTATGGCTGAATAGTATCGATCAATGGACACTCAGGTTGGTTCCATATCTTTGCAATTGTGAATTGTGTTGCAATAAACATATGTGTGCAGGTGTCTTTTTGATATAATGACTTCGTTTCCTTTGGGTAGATACCCTGTAGTGGGATTGCTAGATCAAAAGGTAGGTCTACTTTTAGTTTTTAAAGAAACCTCCATAGTGTTTTCCATGGAGGTTGTACTAATTTACATTCCTACCAGCAGTGTATAAGCATGACCTTCAAAAAGATCATTTTAAAGCCATAACACAGTTATTTTTTTACGTTCCCACTATTAGTCACTACATTAAAGGTTATTGTTCTAATGAATTGCTCAAGATAAGAAAAAAAAGTTTTACCTTCTATTCTAATTGGTGAGTGATGTGTGAACTAATCAGAAGCCTGTGCTGTGGCCTCCATTAAGGTACCAGATGTATTTGGCTGAGGAGAGATTTGTTGAATAGCTTCAACCTTTAAGTGCAGAGGATAAATGGATGGTGACATCATTATACCTTGACAAATAGAAATTATATCATGCCTTTTTTCGCTTTTCATTACCAAGGATGATTTATATTAGTGGCTTTCAATTCATAAACCTATGGATTCTCTGTAAAGTTAAAAACCTTTTAAATTTGTTACATGCAATAGGGATGGTTAATAGCATTCATGAACCATGCTATATAATGTTATTGGAGCTATTTTCTCAGTAAAGGTGCATTATAAACAGGTGCTGGGGATTTATAGCAAGCAAATTTGTGAGCCTAATATGCCTGGTGTTATTTCCCAACCAACCATAATGCTAAGTTATCATAAGTGACATGACATGTGACCCTGTTACATTTTATCTTCATCAAATACTGAATGATATTGAAAGGTCTTGGAATGAAAACTTAAAGAGTCAATAGAATTGTTTGTATCATGAAAAATAAGTGCAGCCTTTCTCATAACCTTTGTTCTCCCAGTAAATCCTGTTTGTTGCTTGAGTTGATTATATTTCGTATTTGCTCCCTGCAACGTCTGGGGATTTCCATGAAATTTTCTGTTATTACTCAAGATTCCGTCTCCCTCATCCACCCCGTTCACTGCTTACAAATTAGAATGCTTGAAAAGAAGAGTTTGCACGTGTTTGGATAATCTATTCTCCAGTCTAGATTACAATGACAAAATAAACCCTGAATACTTAGGGATAATATTTGAATGGATTGCTACAGGAGATTAAAACTAGGTAGATTTTGTTTCTCTGGGACCTAAATCGGGGAACGAAATGATTGCATGACGAAGGGAAGGGGTGTGTGTGTGTGTGTGTGTGTGTGTGTGTGTGCGCATGCTGAGAAGGAGGGGAGTGTGGGTATAGGAGTATAGGGATAAGATGGAGATGGGAGAGAGGAAGAAAGATAGAAAATAAACTAGGGGTGGTTTAAATAAAAAGAGTAGACTTTGAAGATGACATTTTAATCATTTTTGACCATTTGTATTGAGGATAGGATGAAATTAGAGTAAGACTAGCAAGATGAAGAGACACCCTGGGAAATAAATGAGGAAGTAAATATACCACGATCAGTGAAGATAAGAAGTGGTGTCTTCAGCAGGTTCTTTGTCCCCAGCCCTCCATTGCCAGCTCCCCAGTGGAGGACTGGGGACGAGAGGGGTGGACTTAGGCTCACTGGCTGGGGAGAAAGAAAACAGGTCCCCACAAGGCTCAGAGTGCACAAGGAAAGGTGGGCCTGGAAAGCAGTGAGACTCTAGTAAGTAGCACACAAAAGACTTTGCAGAATGCAATTTAAGCCTGCGATAGTGTCTCAGAGCCAAAGGAGTTTGCAGCAGGATGGCATCAGCAGTGACACATTCTTACCGCCACTCATTTCCAAGTTGCTTGTTGGAGAGCCTTCGACAAGACTGACAAACCTCCCTGTGAACCATGTAGCAGAATCGCTGTCACATAGCAAACGTGATTATGTTGTAAGTAGAGGACCATGAGCTCACCTGTCATGCCACCGACATCCTTCTGGTAAGCTGCCCAAACCCCGCTGACACAAGGCTGTTCGTGACAGAGAAGACGTCAGCGCTAACATTTCCTGCACCTTCTATAGCATGACGCTATTTCTGGAAGACACCTGTCCAATTAGCGCCAGGGCTATGTGGCGCTTATGGCGGGTGTTTCATTTCTCAGGCATTTTACATTCTTGTACTGTGTGTATTCCACATCCATCCACCCCCCGCATCTCATAGCATCTATTAGTGCTCTTTCCAGCATTCTTCACATGTATTCAGCTCTTCGTCAATTAAGCATCCAGGTTTTAACTCTAAAATTTAAAAGAATTAAAACAGAGTCCAGGAGAACAACACAGATAATCAGAAGGTTATGAAATAAGATGAAGAAAAAAAGGTTGAAGAAATTGAGATCATTTAGCTTTGAAAGGAGGATAATGATTGACAATCACCAGCTCCTAAAATACTGGTTTGACCATGGTCTCTTGGCTTTTTTACAGAAAAGAATTTTGAATATTTTTCTCTCATTTATTTCAGGGGTGGGGAGGGTAGGAAATGAAGAGAGTATGGTAAAGGGAAGGCAGTTCCAATCTATGTTCTAGAACCCTTGGGAACAGACTAAGTAGCAGGAAAGGAAAAACATATTAATGTGTGGTTGGGGTTGAGAATATGGAATTTCTGGGCCGTAAAATGAAATCACCCAATTTCCCTAAATCTGTTGCTTCCCTAAAATGCAGCAACTTGTTTAAAAGCAGAGCTCCTTACCTTTCTCTGTGCTCATCCCCTCGTGAGGGCGGAGAACAATTGAGTCAACAATGACAGCCATACTGGACCATCCTTTTAGCAGTATGAAAATGGCAAACTCATGGAGCTTGCATTTAAATCCCCAGAATAATATCTGTCACAGTGAGCTTCTTGATAAAAGTTTGTTGCCTTGAATTGAGTTTCCAGACTCCCCAGTTTTTGAATGGGATTAAGGAAGATACTAAACTTTTGAACCAGTGTGCTGTCAGGAGCAGATGGTAAATCCAAGACCTTGATATCTGGAATGGGTAGAAAGTGGAGGAGGTAGAAAAAGCCATTGGAAATTTCTAATATAGAATACAACATTGGAACAATACGTTTTCAATTTTATAAAGAAAGTGATTGAAGCTTGAAAACACCCAGAAAATTAGAGGGGTTGGTTTTCTGTGTTAGTAATTTCCCAGGAACAAAAGTGGCACCATCAAGTTTCCTTTAACATAGTCCCGTCCACAGTGACAAAATGAAGTGAAGTACTCTTTGGCTAGGGTAAACTGTTGTTATGACTTCAATTGTGTCCCACAAGAAGAGGCTGAAATCCTAATACCCAGTACCTGTGAATGTGACCTTACTTGGAAATAAGGTCTTTGCAGATGATCAAGTGAAGATGAGGTCATTAAGGTAGGCCCTAATCCAATATGATTGTTGTCCTTATAAAAGGGGGAAATTTGGGCCAGGTCCAGTGGCTCACGCCTGTAATCCCAGCACTTTTGGAGGCTAAAGCGAGCAGATCACCCAAGGTCAGAAGTTTGACACCAGCCTGGCCAACATGGTGAAACCCCATCTCTACTAAAAATAAAAAAATTAGCTGGGCGTGGTGGCGTATGCCTATAATGCCAGCTACTTGAGAGGCTGAGGTAGGAGAATCACTTGAACCCGGGAGGCGGAGGATGCAGTGAGCCACGGTGAGCCAAGATCATGCCACTTCACTCCAGCCTGGGTAACAGAGTGAGACGCCATCTCAAAAATAAAATAAAATAAAATAATAAAATAAAAGGGAGAAATTTGGACACAGACACAGGCAGAATGCCAGGTAAAGATTGGAGGTCTGTTGCCACAAGCCAAGCAATGCCAAATTGCCAGTAAACTACCAGAAGCTAGGAGGGAAGCATGGAACAGATTCTATAGTGCCTTTTAGAGGGAACTAGCCCTGCCAACACCTTGCTTGAGATTTTTGGCTTCTGGCCTGCAGAACGATGAGACAATAAAGTTCTCTTGCTTAAGTCACACAGTATGTGATATTTATTATGGCAGCCCCAGAAAACGAATACATCTGAATAAGTGAATCAATCTCTACCTTATTCAGCAACTATGACCTTGGCCGTAGGTCTAAGCTTTAGTACTGGGGCCTCTGTCTCTTTAAGGTCAGCTAAATATTTTATGTTTTCCAAGTTTTAGAGGTTGGCAGAAACCCTTCCTTTCTACTCCCCAACCCTCAACTCACACTGAGTCACTCTTTCAGGGCTGGGTATTTATTTACTAAAAGTTATGGATAACAATAGATTTTATTGTCCAAATGCAAACTTCTCTTTGCCATCACCTCATTTGGAAATAGTCACCAATATGACCACCGATCCTGTGTTATCAGTTTGGTGTTCCAGCCTCCAGATGTCTTTTTGGGGATAGGTTTGCATCTGTTAGAGATGAAGGAACTAAGAGGCATCATAACTTTTCCTCATGGAAATTACTTGGGGCAAACACATTGTTCTGGTTTTCTCCCGATGCATTTTAAACTAAGTCATCCTTTTGTTTTACCAAGAGCAAAAACAAACATTTTTGAAAAACTGAAGTCAGTCAAAGGAGTAGTAGCAATAAACAGGAAGATGTAAGTTTGTTGTCTTTTTCCTTTATATGTTTATGTATAATTATTTTCTATCTTTCTGTAAGACGGGCCAGAGACAAATTGTTGAAGCAAAGTTTATTTGTGTTTTCCCAACTATCGACTCCACCTTTTGTTTGCTGTAATCTCAAGAAACTTTCCTTTTGTGCCTGCACAGGCTGCTACATGTTTGTTACCTCCCATCATTACACCACTCAAACTTGAATTTGTTACTATAAGGTTTTAGGGCTTTGCCCACTGGGGTCCTGAGAGCTATCCCTGCTATTGGATCCATTAGGCAAATTTTCCTATGCCACACACAGCCAGAGCCCAGTTAAAATGCTCATCTCCTTATGAAAGTCTTTCATCATGGCGATAGCAGGCCACATGGTGACCTCAGAGAAGGTGGCCATTGCCCATGTAGCTTGAGCTAAGTTTACTGCTGGGTGGCCCTGCCCACATTGTTCAGTAGGGCAAACCACAGGCATCCTTTTCCCCACATAAGGACCACTCCTTTTGCCCACTGCCGTCTGTTTTCCTGGAACTCCAACATGGTGAAGGCCCCACAGGCTAGACACAGAGCCTAGACACAGATACCTTCTTTCTTGATTTCGTTTTTCCTGCTTCATTGTCCACTCACCCATGGAAAGAGCTGCCAGGTGGCAACAATCATGTACTCAATGCCTTTGCATGCCCTGGCCCCACAGCTGTCCAAAGACAGATGTTTATGACCTGGCTTGTCCATTCTGTTTTGATAAACCCAACCGTCGTTTAAAGCTGGACTTACACGTGATGTTGAGGCTGGCAAAAGACAGCTACTTATGTGGCTAATTATATATTCCCCTCTCTGCCTTACCCACAGAGCTCATTTTAGTTCAGGGCAGCAACAGGCCCAGAAAACAAAGCTCTTTTATATTTAGGAGTAGTCAGTGATGTAATTCTGACCAATGGGAGGAAAGCAAAATTCTGCTGGTTGAGGATGCCAGGAAAGTTATTGTTTTCTTGTTAAAAAGGAACGGCTTCAGCACTCAGTTGCTTTCTCTCCTTCCTCATCTTCCTGCTACCCTTGCAGATGTGCTGTCTGGAGCAGCACTCTTTGATAGACCTCTGCAATGATGGAAATGTGCTCCATTGACACCGTCCATACAGTAACCACTAGCCCCTGTGTCTATGGAGCACTTTAAATGTGGCTAGTGTGACTGAGGAGCAGAATTTTTAATTTAATTTTATTGAAATAATTTAAACTTAAATAGCTACACGTGGCAATCACTCCATATTGAATGGTGTAAGGAACTACAGCATCCGTCTTTCAAGTAAGAGGATGAAAGCAATGCTCTTAAGGGTGGCAGCCTGGAAAGCCAAGAGAAACCCATCCTACAGGTCCTCAAGTCAGTGTGGCAGCCATGCAGCTTGGAGTGCTTGGTATGCAAGAGAAACAGACCCTGATTTAGTTATACCATTGATGTTGGGTTTCTGTTCAATGCAGGTGTGTGTGGTCACAGCAGGTACTTTGTCCAAAATGTTCAGATACTCAAGTGCAACCTCTGGGAGAGCCAGTTTTTGAAGAAAGTTGGATAATACAATAAAGGCACCATGTAGAACTTTCCCTTGGTTGAGGGCATGTGGTGTTTGATAAGGGGAGTCTTTCTTCCCTAATCTGCTTTTTGGATTAGCTTGTTTGTCTAGCCACATACACAGTAGGTGTACATGGTGGCAAAGTGCTTGGGCACTGCAATCAGACTCCTGGGTTTGCACCCCAGCTCCGCCACTTGACATGTAGGCTGGGGGAAGCCACATCACTTTTATGTGCTTTGGTTTTCTCACCTGCAAAATGAGGATAATCATACGCTCTCTTGTTAAGGTTATCACGGGATGAAGATGAGGCAATGCCAAATATAGTGCTGGGTACAGAGCCTGGAGCAAGGTAAGCACCCTAGAATGTGAGCTGCTATTATTGTGGCCATGATTTTCTAGTCTGTAGGCAGAACTACTACTTATTTAGATCATGGCATCTAAAAATAAATTTTCTCAAATATCAAAAGAGCCAGGACCAGAACCTTGGCCTCTGGCCTCACAGATAATGCCTTTTCCCGGCATTTCCCCTGGACAGGCTGGGAAACATCGCACCACAAAATCTATAGTCTTTCAATCCTGTGAGTATTCATATTCTAATAATTTCACCTTTCCAGGCTATGTTTTCTTTTATTTAGGGGAAAGTGTTTCATTTTGTTTGTATTTCTGATCTTTAGCTTGTCTGTTGTCAAATAGCTCTGTGGAAAGAGAACAGGGGCTTTGAAGGCAAACAGGTTGAATCCTAGCTCTACTGATCATGGCTTTCTGATGCCTGCAAAGTAGTTAGTTTCTCTGCATCTCCTTTTCTTCATCTCTAACGTGAGAATAATAGGGTGGTTGTGAGGGTCACATTGAGTGGGCTATCATATATAAGGCAACTAGCGAGGTGGGCAGTTAGAAATGTGGGCTCCCTTCCTTTTGCTCTTGAGAAGCCCAATTCTAAACAGCTTCTCCCAAGAGGGAAAGCATCTTGATAGCAGTTATTTCTGGCTAGAATAGAGACTGGAGTAGAGTAATTCTCATTGGTCAGAATTACGTCACTGACCACTCCTAAATATAAGAGAGCTTTGTTTTCTGGGCCTATTGCTGCCCTGAACTAAAATGAGCTCTGTGGGTAAGGCAGAGAGGGGAATATATAATGGAGTTGAGCTATCATAACTCAAAGAAACTTCAGGGATTATAACTATCATCATAGAATATTAGGCTCAGAATGGGCCTCAGAGATCTTTCAGTTGAAACCTTCTGTACTGATGAGAAAACTTTGACCCAGTGAGGTCAAGAACTCTGAATCTTAGAGTTATACAAGACTTGAATAGTCAGTCCCTCTAATTCAACTTGCCCCAATGTTCCTGTAGAACATACAGCATTATGAAGTTATTTAAAGTATTACAACTCTCTGAGAATACTTATCCCTACTGCATAGATTTGGGAAATTGAATAAATATGGGAGTCAAGAGTTTTCAGAAATGAGGAAGGTCTTTTTTTCCTTTTCTTTTCTTTATTCTTCTTCTTCTTTTTTTTTCCGAGACAGAGTCTCATTCTTTCGCCCAGGCTGGAGTGCAGTGGTGCGATCTTAGCACACTGGAACCTCCGCCTCCTGGGTTCAAGGGATTCCTGTCCATCAGCCTCCTGAGTAGCTGGGATTACAGGCATGGGCCACCACACCTAGATAATTTTTGTATCTTTAGTGGAGACAGGATTTCACCTTGTTGGCCAGGCTGGTCTCAAACTCCCGACTTCAAGCCATCTGCCTGTCTTGGGCTCCCAAAGTGCTGGGATTACATGCACGAGCCACCATGCCCAACTAGTGATGGTCTTTTGAGAACACTTTTAAGAACTGCAAGGAGCTAGAGGTGGTAGGAAAAGGCTCTGTGTTCGGCAGAAAGACCACCATCATGGTGACTGGGAATCAAGTTGTAGCACTGCCATTCACTAGAGTGTGACCTTGGACAAGTCACTTAAAATTCTTTTATCCTGTGTTCTTTACCTCAAAATGGGGACATTCTAATACCCACTTTCAAGCCTGGGGCCGTGTATCAGATGAGGTCACATACATGGAAGTTCTGTAAGGTGTACACTGCTCTGGTGGAGCAAGGGTTATCCTACTTCCTAATAGACATAAATTACAATGTTCTCTCCCGTGGATTTAGACCTTTCCACAATGCTGTGCCTAGGTATTTGTGAGAACACCAGGAAACCCTTAAGACTCACCTCACCCTGTGTGTACTTTTTGCCCCTCTTAATTGAACTGTAGAAAACTGACATTGTAACCTTAGACACGTCTCCATTTCCAGATGTACAGAGTCCAAGGCTCTTGCGCAAATTGCACATTTCCTTTGTATTTCAAGAGTCTTAAATCACAACAGATCACAGTTTCTAAAGGGAACTCTGTTGGTGAAGAATAATCTTCTATGAATTTACTGGTGACCAACTCTCACGTTACAAGAGTTAGTGGTTAAAACTGACTTGGAGAGTTTCTTGTACTGATCTGGGAACACTTTCTGCAAAATACCATCACATCTCCCTTCAGCCCCAGAACTTCTGGCTGCCACGTTTTGTCTGATTCCTCTGATGTATTTAATCCCAAGTGTGACATAGTGACATCATCAAGCAAACTCTTTTTAATTAACTGGCTGAGGGTAAACATAATTGAACTCAACTGTTTCATATTTTGAAGGGTGTGTACTTTTATTTCTGCATGATTGTACTGGGGCAAGTGATTTCTAAACACAAACAGATCATTCTGTGTCCTGGTTTACATCTTTGATTCACATTACCTCATGCGACTTCAGTTATACTTCAGAACAGAATAAATACAAGTCCATACTCATAAATATACAATGTAGGTAGATGTACATATGTATTAGTTCATATGCTAAAATGATGGTCCTAGCAACGATAAAAATATACCTGTGTGAGAAAAACCAAACATGGTTAAGTTATCTGCTACCCTATGGTTAACTTTGGTTTTAGGTAAGAAATAGGGCCCCAAACTGCTTTTAGAATTAAAAGTTGGGATTTTTTTTTTCCCAGTCAGTGATTACTTAAAACTGTGAAAACAAAGCAGTAGAAAAATAAATGATTCATCAGGATCAGATGGGAAAAGAAGTAGGATTAGAACTAATGGGACCAAAATTTCTAGGTGGTTCTATTGTTTTCTGAGCCAAGAAAGGATACTTGGGTAGTTTTTCAAGGCCTTAATTTAGCATCTCAGAAAAGGATTTTCCTATTTTAGAAACTGGTGTCTTAACAACCTGGTATTTATCTGTTTTTTTTTTTTTGTTTATTTATTTCACTTCTTGGCGTATACTGCTTCCTCCTTACACGTTGGTCCTCCAATCATACTTCATTGAGTGACAAATTTGCTAAATGCACAGATTTTTATCTACCTCATCTTATTAATGGTAAATATTACAACTGACCTAGTGTGCTTCGAAATCTGGAAATTTAGTATTTTCAGGAAAACTTTCCATTAACTTACTTAGCATTCTGTGGTTTATCTAAATGAGGTGAATCAAATGAGGTGAAAACCAAGTCAGTTTGTGAATTGATTGATACTGCCCTTTGTCTCCTAAAATGACAACTGTCTCTGAGGCTGGATGGCTACTTTCTCACTATTTGTCATGTAATATGCACTAGCTTTCAGCTCCTTTTCCTGTAGGGAGCATACTCTTTGTAAAAGGAAATACAGGAAAATGAAGAAGCAGAAACCCTAAGCCAAGACCTGCTATTCTCATCCCACTTTTATGTCCCACTTGTCTACTGCAGTAAGACATTACATCGGTGGCCCCAGGTGAACCATAATTCCTGGGGTTCATCCCTTACCTCCCCCATACTGATTTTGGGCTCAGCCTATGTGACTTGCTTTGGCCAATTTGCAAGTTTGATGTAAGCAGAAGCTTGATACACATTTGCAATTGGCATGCTGCCCCTTGGAACTGTAGACCACCATGCTGTGGGGAAGCCCAGGCTAGCCTCATGGAGAAGCCACACGAAGGAGAACAAAGGCCTCAAGCATGTAGCCTGTCTCAAGTCATTTGAGTTATCCCAGCTGAACTACGGATGTGGAACAGAGATGAGCTGTCTCTACTATTTCCTGCTCCAATTTCTCACATGCAGAATTGTGAACAAATGCAATTTGTATTGTCTGCAGTGTTTTTTTTTGTATCAGTAGATAATAGGCAGGAGTTGGTATAGATTATGGTTCAGGACATGGAAGTCTGATTCCGGAGCCTCATACTTGAGCCTGTACCCTAGCTCTGTCACTAACTTGCTCTGCAGCCTTGGACAAGTTCCTCAGTTTCCCTAGTTGCAAAATGAAAGTAATAATAGTGCCTAACTACTTCATGGGTTGCTGTGAACATTGTGGGGGTTAATATATGTCCAGGCACTTGGAATGCCCTCAAATCCTACTTCAGCAGGATTGTCACCTCCTTGCTTGAGGCAGCAATTTGGCCTTGTTGACTGTTGTATTTACAGGGCTCATCACTTAGTAGGTGCTCTGTAAATCTTTGGATCCATAAATATTTGGCAAAAGAGCAAAGTAAATCACCCCAAAGTTTCCAGAAGACAAAGAAGTTCTTTGACTCTCACTTTATCCTCTCGACATCTTACTAACTCAGGAGGAAGAAGTCGCTGGGAGGAGAGCGAGCAGCCCTTGAAGAGCTGGTAATAGGGCAATAAGAAATTGGAAAATCGGCCTCTAGAACTTTAAATTAAGTATAAATTGTTTCAGAATTCTTCAGAATGTCCCAGCTTTCTGCAAGGAAAAGTCCTGATGCTCTTCAAATACAGTGGCAAAGTTTGGTAAAAGCTCATTATGAAGTAACCTGCAGACATGCTTACCTCGATTTAAAGGTTAACTCAAACTACAACAATCCCAGGAGAAAACCTAGGAAATACCTTTCTTGATATTGGCCTTGGCAAAGAATTTATGTCGAAGTTCTCAAAAGCAATTGCAACAAAACCAAAAATTGATGACTGGGATCTAATTAAACTAAAGAACTTCTGCACAGCAAGATAAATTATCAAGGAGGTAAACAGACAACTTAGAGAATGGGAGAAAACATTTCCAAACTATGAATCCAGTAAAGGTCTAATATCCAGAATATATAAGGAACTTAAATTAGCAAGCAAAAAACAAATAATCCCATAAAAAGTGGGCAAAGGACATGAACAGATACTTCTCAAAAGAAGATACACAAGCAGCCAATAAACATATGAAAAAATACTCAACATCACTAATCATCAGAGAAATGCAAATCAAAACCACAATAAGATACCATCTCACACCAGTCAGAACGACTTTTGTTAATAAAATAAAAAAATAGCAGATGTTGGCAAGGCCGTGGAAAAAGGGGACACTTGCACAGTCTTGGTGGAAATGTAAATTAGTCCAGCCACTGTGGAGTGCAGTTTGGAGATTTCTTAACAAATTAAGAGATGTGCTACCTTTTAACCCAGCAATCCCATTACTGGGTATATACCCAAAGGAAAATAAGTTGGTCTACCCAAGACATGCACAGTCATATGTTCACTGCAGCACTATTCACAATAGCAAAGAAATGGAACAAACATGGTGCTTATGAATGGTGGATTATATAAATACAATGTGGTACTTATATACCGTGGAATACTATGCAGTCATAAAAAAGAATAAAATTATGTCCATTGTAGCCACGTATATGCAGCTGGAGGCCATTATCCTAAGCAAACTAAAGCAGAAACAAACAAACAAAACAAATACTGCATGTTCTTGCTTATCAGTGGGAGCAAAACACTGAATACACATGGACATAAAGAGGGGAACAACAGGCGCTGGAACACTGGAACTACTAGAGGGAGAAGACAGAGATGGGCGCAAGGGCTGAAAAACTACATTTTGGGTACTATGCTCACTACCTAGGTGATGAGTTCAATCATACCGCAAACCTCAGCATCATGCAATATACTTTTGTAACAAATCTGTACATGTACCCTCTGATTCTAAAATAAAAGTTGAAAAAGAAAAAAACATAAATTTTTTTTAAAAAAGGTTTCCTATAGGAGAAGAAAGGGAAGACGGAAGAAAGGACAGGTTAGAAGTAAGACTTCATAAATGTAACTTGTTATATGATTGTTTATTTGAAATTATATAATGTTTTTATATAATTGAAAATAAAATTTAAAAAGTACCAAATCTTAAACTAAAAAAAGTCAAATCCTTGTACTTCGCAGAAGACAATAAGTGCAGGCATCAGCCCAACACGGCCTGATTTAAAATGTACTGTTAAAGTATCCATTTTTTTTTTTTTTTTTTTTTTTGAAACGGAGTCTCGCTCTGTCGCCCAAGCTGGAGTGCAGTGGCCGGATCTCAGCTCACTGCAAGCTCCGCCTCCTGGGTTTACGCCATTCTCCTGCCTCAGCCTCCCGAGTAGCTGGGACTACAGGCGCCCGCCACCTCGCCCGGCTAGTTTTTTGTATTTTTTAGTAGAGATGGGGTTTCCCCGTGTTAGCCAGGATGGTCTGGACCTCCTGACCTCGTGATCCGCCCGTCTCGGCCTCCCAAAGTGCTGGGATTACAGGCTTGAGCCACCGCGCCCGGCCTAAAGCATCCATTTATAAAGTCCTTAATATATGTACTATGGGGTTCATTCATTCATTCGTCCATTTTTTTTCATCTATTCATCAAGTTTCCACTTTCTTAGTACTTTTGCTTGGTGCTATTTGAAAGTACAGCAAAATGCTATTATGAAACTCAGTTATTTTGCTTATCTGTTTCTCCTGTCAAACCTAGGGTTTCCATGTGGGAATTCCTTCCCAACACTTCTCAGAAATTTGTATATTTTTCTGAATCCCCAGAAATTTCTTGAGTACCCGCTGTGTCAGGCACTTTGCTGGGCACTGCAGCAATGATTGTAAACAAGACGTGGTCTCTGTTTTCCCACAGCTTATGAGATATCTCATCTAATCTTTATGACAGCCCTATGAGGTAGTGACTCCTATTTTCCAGAGGAGGAAATTGAATCAGCCAGTAGTGGCACAGCTAGGTTGGCAAGATATCAGAAATAGGTTTGTCTGACTCCAAAGCCCTTAGTCTTAAACATTGGTCCATTCTATCCCTCTTTATCATCAAAGTTGCAGCTTATTAAACAAGACGGTTTTTATTTTGAATTATTCAGGGCTTATGATTCTGCAGTCTAACGTATTCACTATGAGGAAATTTTTCATGTCACTTGCCATTTTGGAGATTTAGCATTCCAAGTCACTGAGTCAGGATGGTAAGATATGTAATAAGGGAACACAGTCCTGATGACACACTCAGTGTTCCACACCTTGTGCTCTTGTTACTAACACCATCTATGAATTTGCTAAGCTGGGGGGCTATAGGGTTTTTGCTGAGATTTATTCTGACAACGTGAAGCATAAGAGTTGAAAAATTTATAAAATGAGTATATATGAAACTATGAATAAAACTTGGAAATCTTTTCCATTTGAATAAAATCCAGGGTCTTTTTGTTTCTGTTTATTCTGTATTAGAACATGCATGCCTCGAAATTAAGACATAAGGCAACATAAATATCCTGAGATGCTTCTTTGGTCTTCTCCTATTTAGCTAGTCAATAACCTATTTTCCAAGACTGCTACATAAAGAGCATTATGTGTGCTTTGGGAGTAGGGGATTCAGTGTAATTCCTTTCTTCTGTGTATTGAGAATATATTACATGTAAGGCAGAGTATTTTGTGTTATGATGGATCATTCTATGTTCAAAGAAATTGACAATGACTTTGAACACTGGCAGTTCAAGCATGTGTGAGCAGAGGCTTGATCTTAACAGAGAGAGGTGTGGTGTGGCTCAGCCTGGGCAGGGGAATGGGGGAGGGAAAATGCAATGTGTTCAGTGACTGCTGTGGTGGGCCTGGAGTTTTGAGGTCATGGGGGCCAAGGAGGAAGGGAGAGAGGATAAGCCGATCAGCTAACAAAGTAGACTGCATCCTGGATGATGATTTTGGGAAGTTTGATCTGTAAATGGAGGATCAAACTTGGAGGGATCAAAAATGGGGAGAAACCAGAAGTTGTGATAGTGAAATGATTCCTTTTTTTTTGTGGTGGGGGGAAAGAAGCAACAGAAGGAAGAACGTAGAGGGAGGAGGAAGGAGATGAGAAAATCTGGTGTAGATGGAACCACTAGATTTTTAGGTCCTGGCCTGAAACTGATCTGGTTCCCCAGAGATCGCATCCACTGTTGGGACAGACAATAGCGCTTTTGGGACAGACAACAGCAGACACTGAAAATGTTTGAAAATTGCTTGTCAGACCTCACAAGGCTAAGTCAGCAGTTTTCAAACTTTTTCAGTTTATTTTTTTAGCAGCAGAACAGATCTTTTTTTCTTATACTTTAAGTTCTAGGGTCCATGTGCACAACATGCAGGTTTGTTACATAGGTATACATGTACCATGTTGGTGTGCTGCACCCAGTAACTCATCACAGAACAGATCCTTTAAGTAAACAAATACTTTTTGGAAAAAGCCAGTTATGTTAAACTGGCAGACATGAAGCTACTATGGTGGAAAGCAGAGGGAAGCCCTGTTAGCCCTGCCTCCGGGGATCCCTCAGGTGTTCTGAGCCCAGAGGGTTCTGTGTTTGAATACCCTGTTCTAGGCCTGGCCTTGCCAGTTTTGTGGCCACGGCTGAGCTGGAGCCAAGCTAAGCTCCTAGGGGATTTGGTTTCAGGGAAAGGAGACAGTGTCTATATGAGATTAACTGAGCTCAGGGTGGAGAGCTGGTGGTGAGGTTTTAAGAGAGAAGATGGCTGCAGGGTCATTTTCCATGTTCCTAGTATTTTTGCTGGGTATCATTTGAAAATACAGCAAAATGCTATTGTGAAACTGTGTGCTTTTTACTGACCTATTTCTTTGATCAAATCTAGTGTTTCCATATGGAAATTCCTTCCCTATACTTCTTAGGAAATATGTTTTTTGAATCCCCAGAAAAACCTGTCGAGAAACTGGGGGAAAAAGAAAAAAGGGTATTCTCTTCTGACAAATTAAAGCTTAACAATCAACACAGAGATACTGCTGAATAGAAGCAATTCACTGATATCACATTGAACACAAGAGTGGAAAACCTGAGCACGTGGATTGTGAGGTTTGGGTTGGCATTTCTAGACACTTGGTTAGAAGCACAGAGGAGAGAAATATCACCATTTAATGAATGAGCCAGCCTTGCTTGTAGCTGCGGTCATTATGAATATGTGTTCATGAACCTCTCTGCTGCTAATGGTAACTCATTCTTGCAAGTAAAACAAATATTAATAAATTTGTATGTATAGTGTACTTTATCCAAATCCTATGAGTGGTATTCCAAGAAATAATGAGTTTTGGAAGCAGAGTAAGACTTTAAATAGTCTAAGTAGCAGCTTAGACTATGATTCTGTGTAGTGCTATCTCCCAACTTTGTTGAGAGATCCGAATGTTATTTGAATACTACCCAGTAATATTTGCTGCTGTTTTTCCATGTTTGAATATTTTCGATAGGCGACAGTTTTTTTGTAAATCCTGCTAAAGTTAATGTTTCTTATTAACTAACCAAAGTTTTAGATATGCGTGATGATAAGCAAAATGTTTGAGAAATGTTACAAGTTTTCTTTTGTTTGTTTGTTTTGTTTTCTTTGAGATGGAGTCTCGATCTGTTGCCCAGGCTGGAGTATAGTAGCATGATTTTGACTTACTGCAACCTCCACCTTCTAGGTTCAAGTGATTCTCCTGCCTCAGCTTCCCAAGTAGCTGGGACTACAGGTGTCCGCTACTATGCCTGACTAATTTCTGTATTTTTAGTATTTTTAGTAGAGAGAGGGTTTCACTGTGTTGGCCAGGCTGGTCTCGAACTCCTGACCTCAAGTGATCCACCCGCATTGGCCTCCCAAAGTGTTGGGATTACAGGAGTGAGCCACCTTGCCAGACACAAGTATTTTCAGAATAGGTTCTGATTTGAAAACTTCTTGAGAATTTCCAGGAATTTTGGTTTTGTAGCCTGAATTCTAATTAATAGCTGTTAGGAATTTGGAAACGCCAGCTGTTCCAACCTCCAGTCTTGAGGCAACCCTCATTGAAGTGATCTCATATTGTCGAGCTGGATCTCAGCCTGATTTATGCTGCGACCATG
Organism: Macaca mulatta; assembly: GCF_049350105.2. NCBI lineage: Eukaryota > Metazoa > Chordata > Mammalia > Primates > Cercopithecidae > Macaca > Macaca mulatta. Next base: position 103,032,889 of record NC_133408.1, on the reverse strand, counting down.
ATTTAGCAAATATTTCCCTTTAAGACTAACCTGAAGCTAGCACAACTGTTCACGGCTGACTTCAGAAATAACCATTAAAAATGGAGAGTTGGAAGTTTTCTGCTGAAGAGTGAATGAATTATTGAATACATCTTTCTAAAGCTTTCATTTGAAACAAGCTCCCAGAGTTACTTGGGAAGTGCTTATATTTAGCTGTGTGTGTGGGAGAGGCACACACATACAGGTGTGCCATGTGAGTACAGTCAGACAACCTTCTCTCCATACGAACTAAGGAAAGCAACGTTGCTTCTTTTTTTTTATATATCAATTCCTATCCACTCTGAGTTACAGCATCGAGTTTCAACATGTAAATGGTGAATATAAGAACAATGTGAGCGTTGAGTTGACTTCTCCTTTTTATTTGATTATGATGTTTATGTTTGCAGCAGAGCATTTATCATGTCATTGCTTTAGACTGATTTTAAACCATAGGTTTGTTAAAGGCTTTTTACTAAATAGATTTTAGTTTGATCACAAAGTAATTTTGTTTCCTGAAGTCTCATTTGTCTAGAAGGAACATCACATATTATTTATACTTAACATTTTTTGGTCAAACAATGGAAGGGAGGTGAATGCTTGAATTATTGCACTGTTTATAATCAATGTTTGACTATCACTAGCTATGGTCTTCAAAAATATATTGGCTTCTCTGTTTTATAACTGGGAGAGAAGCTGTGTTGACTTTTGCCTCTGACAGAAAAAGGAGGAAATTTCTATGATCGAAGTTGGTGTTTAGATTTCATGGAAAGGATGATGTTAAAAATAAATTAGGTTGGGCAAGGTGGCTCATGCCTGTAATCCCAGCACTTTGGGAGGCCAAGGGGGTGGGCAGATCACGAGGTCAGAAGTTCGAGACCAGCCTGGTCAATATGGTGAAACCTCGTCTCTACTAAAAATACAAACATTAGCTGGGCGTGGTGGCATGCACCTGTAGTCCCAGCTACTTGGGAGGCTGAGGCAGAAGAATCACTTGAACCTGAGATGCGGAGGTTGCAGTGAGCCGAGATAGTGCCCCCGCACTCCAGCCTGGGTGACAGAGTCAGACTCTGTCTCAAAAAAAAAAAAAAAAAAAAATTAACTAGAACTCTTCATTTACATGATTTTTAACACAATCCAATATGCTGTCAAAAATTATACTACTACTTGTCTAGTTAAGACTTACCATGTCAGTGTATAATATGATATGAGAGTTAGGTTGTGTTAGCTCCTTACATAAGAGCCAATAATTAATTTTTTAGAGGATAATTGTCATAATTAAAGTCAAACAAAGACTTTGTCTCCATATGAGGAATTGTTATAAGACAGAGTTGATAAAGAAAAAAAAAATCACGACCTTGTTCACTATTACAAAGCAATAAAATAATGGTATTCTTAATTGCTGTTTCTTTGAAAATATTGCTATCTTTAAGAATTAGATTTCAAATAATTAAATATATGTTACCTATTGTGATATAGCCTTTTGGAACAAAATTCAATATTGTCTCAACTTCAAAAGACTAAGATGAATATTACAGGTGGATTCTGAACCAGGAATAGTGGTGGGAGGTTATTTTCTGTGACAGACTTTAAGTTCCTTAGGCCATGATGGAAAAGTCTCGGACCATCCTTGGAGCAAAGTTAAGGAACTGAAAAGAGTGAGAAATCTTTTCCATGTGGCTTGGGAGGGCACCCTGTTATATATTTCCGGACGTGAATAGTTGTAATGGACCAAATTGGATTGACTTTTTTCCTCATGTTGAAGGTGTGGGGGGATTAAATTTATAATAACAATTTTTTTGAAAGTAACAAAGATTATAGGATTCAGATCAACAGGTCACTAATTTTAAAAAAGGGCATTACCTGACTGGTGTGGTTAGACAAGAACAAAAACATGCACTGTATGTCAAAGACAGTAGTCAGCCACTTTCAATCCTGTTGGGAACAATTGGAGTTGTAAATCATCAGAGAAAAAGAGAGATTCAGGTAGACAGAGCAGATGGGAAATAAAAGTACTTTTATTTTCCCATTGTAGTGAAGAAATAATCCAATTAGAAATAATGAAAGTATAAGATTTTAAATCAGAAGGGACTAGGAGAACTCATTTAATCCGTGATTCTATGAAGATACCTTGGAGGAAGAGGGGAGAGGTGGTGCTTTCCAGGACAGGGGTAAGGGTTGGGAAGACCAAGAGAGAGGTGACTATGCCTTCTCAACCTGGGTGTGGGCTCCACAGAGCTACCCATGCCCACCATGGAAAGGCAGCTGCTTTGTTTTGGAGGCTGACAGGAGCATTGATAGCGCTGGCCTCAGGCGCTTGTGTATCTAGAAAGAGGAGGCCTAAGGCATGCCCGAGGAAGAACCAGGAACCCACACCCCACACTCACAGGCCCTAATCTCTCAAGTCAGCTGCAGCGAGGTGTGAGTCCAAAGGTAATGTCAGATTGGGAGCTCGACAAAAATATGGGAAAAAGGGTTAAGGGAGTTTGAATGCCCTTTCTCCCCTTATATGCCAGAAGGTCCATTATAAAGTTTCTTTAAAGGAGAAAATGGCAGCAGTTGTCAAAAAAATCAACATGAAAATATTTTAACAATGCCATATATGATTTAAATTAATATCTGCTATCAAGGTTTCAGGGGTAGGAGTATTTTTTTCAATAAAATGCAGAGCAAAGTTCTTAGGTTGTTTTTTCTGCCAATTCACATAATTCTTTCACTAGGAATTATAAAACAGGAGAGGATTAAAAAAATATTTGTTAGGTAGTAGAGACCCCTAAAATATGCATCAGACATCTGTTACTTTTACAACATGAACCAGACCCACCATCTTGATTGCAAAAATAGAGTTGGCATTTTTCCCCTCAGTCAGGCACTTCACAGATTAATCTCGAATTAAATCTAACTTGGTCAAAGTGGCAAACTGATGACTTTAGTTTTCTCTCTCAATGCCGCCAAGGGGCAAGAAAACGTTTGCTCACTGTAAAGTTAGAGTGACTGTGACAAAGGGTCCCCAAAGTATAATGTCTTAAGAGTGAGTCATGTGAACCAAAGCTTTCGTGATGTGCACTGATGGGTAGCTAAGTTCCATGCAGTCACTCAGAGACTTCAGTGCCTGCCTCCCCATCCCTTTTAATTTTTCTCCTTCATCACATGGGAGCATTAAGTTTGTCTACTAAATCAAAGCTGGGACACAGGTATGTTCACATTCCAGCTAAGGGGAAGGAGAAGAGACAGAAAACAAAAATCCAAGGCAAGAATTTTTTTTCTAAGCAAGTGAGGCATCCATTGGACACATCACTTTAGTTCATGTCCTATTGGTGAGTATTTAGTCTCATTAGTCCCATAAACACACCTGGCTGCAAAGGCGGTCAGGAAATGTAGTCTCTACCAGGGGGACCATGTGCCCAGGAAGAAAAGAATAGGTCACAATCACTGAGACTTTGTTGTCATTGTCCTCAATGTGAGGTGGCTTTGAAGGAAAGAAAAATGTTTTTCCCATATCAACAGTAAATTACAATTAATTCAGGTGTGATTGTCTTATAATTATTCTCTGAAGATCAGTGTGGTCTTCTACTTTTTCAGCTTCTCTAGCATAGTTGGACCTAACTACCACTGATTATAAAAACAACAACAACAAAAAACTCAAAAGAAGCAAATGTGAATCAAGTTCGAGTTTGCCCTTCCTTAGAGAGGAAAGGAACGTAGTAGAAGCAACCCTTGGTGTGCAATCAGAGGTATGAATATTTAGATCCAGCCTCGTTACTAATTCAATAAGTGACTCTGGGTGAGTCTCACTTCACTTACCTGTTCCTCATCTGCAATGAAGGGATTGAATTGGATCAGTTTTGGTTTTAAAGACCTTATTTAATCTTAAAAAGATGTCATATACTCCCCCATGAAAATACTTGGGCTTTTAGAATCTGATAATTGAAAAGACACAAAATGAGAAAACACTACAATTAATCTAGTAGCACTTTTTAATAAATAGTAGAACATCTATTATTGATTCACCCTGCAGATAATGTTAGATGGGCATTTAGTTTTGAGGATGCGGTGGCCCCAGCTTGAAAACACGGCAGCAGGTGTTTTCAAGATGCTTTGATGCTTTAGGAGTCTTCAGGCCAGGTGCAGTGGCTCACGCCTGTAATCCCAGCACTTTGGGAGGCCGAGGCAAGTGGATCACGAGGTCAGGGGTTCGAGACCAGCCTGACCAAAATAGTGAAACCCCTTTTCTACTAAAAATAGAAAAACAATTAGCCAGGCGTGGTGGTGGGCACCTGTAATCCCAATTACTTGGGAGGCTGAGGCAGAAGAATCACTTGAATCTGGGAGGCGGAGGTTGCAATGAGTCAAGATTGTGCCATTGCACTCCAGCCCAGGCAACAGTGCAAGTCTTCAACTTTGACTTCTTCATAGAAGGCTTAGGTGTGATACTAGGGAAAAAGTGTGAGATAGCCATGCGAAGGGCATGAATAATGTTTAGGTGGGCTCTGCTCCAGGTCCCCAAGGCTCCAAATAGAATCTTGTACATACAGGGAAACAGCCTTGCTGCCCAGCCTGCTGCGAGTCTGAGGATGCAGAGTGCAGTTTGTTCGCTGATTCTGGGTGGAGTGTGGGGAGGAAGAGGAAAAGAAGACAACACACTCAATATGAAACCTCCTCAGAGAAAATAATTTATCCTTTGCTCTGTGAAGAGTTCATGGATAAGATCCAATTTCTTAATCGATTGTTTATAGCACAGTTAAACTTGTTCCCTTTTTCCCATTTTAATTTTTCCGAAATTATTTTCATTGACTTCAACAAAAGTTTGATTCATTGTTTAGTTGTTTTTGTTTCTCTTCCACTCACTTTGGCCCATAGCAAATCTTATAGATAATAATTTCTGCCTTTGTGAGTTATCTGTTATGGCCACTATTTTTTCCAAGTCTAATTTTATAGGTCAAATTTTGCAGATCCCAGTTTTGAAGAGAAGATTTAATTCTTTCATTAATTTAAATCCACACTATGCTTACCCAGTGCACTTTAACCGCTTGTTGATTTTTGTTTGGTTTTGTTGGGTTTTTATTTTTAAAAGCTTTGTTGAGGCTTAATTTATATACAAAGAACTTTATATATTTAATGTGTATTATTGAATTTAGACATATACAAAATATATGGTACCATCACCACAATCAAGATAATGGACATATCCAACACTTGCCAAAGTTTCCTCATGTTTTTTTTGTTTTTGTCTTGTTTGTGTGTGTGTGTGTGTGTGCGTGTGTGTGTGTGTGTATTTGGCAATAACACTTAACATGAGATCTTAAACTAACAAATCTTAAGTGTGCAGTTCCATATTTTTAACTATAAGGACTACATTGTACAGCAGATTTCTAGAGTTTATCTGGCATAACTGAAACTTTATACCCATTGAACAACAAACTCCTCAATTCCTCCACCCCCCAGCACCTGGGAACCACTATTGTATTATTCTTTGCTTCTATGAGTTTGACTATCAGACATATCTCATGTAAGTGGAACCAAGCAGCATTTGTTCTGTGACTGGCTTATTTCACTTAGTATAGTGTCCTTCAGATTCATCTAGTTATTGCAAATGGCAAGAGTGCCTTCTTTTTTAATGCTGGATAATGTTTTGTTATATGTGTATACAATGTTTTTAATCCATTCATCTGTTGGATACTTGGTTGGTGTTCATATCTTGGCTATTGTGAATAATGCTGCAATAAACATGGGAATGTACCTATCTCTTCAAGTTCCTAATTTCACTTCTTTTGGATATACGCTCAGAAGTGAGATTGCTGGATCATTTGGTGTGATTCTCGTTTTGAAAATTGGTCTTGTTTTTTGATATTTCTATGAACTCTTTATTTCCAATTTATTAGTTTTTAGTGTCTTTAACAAACTATGGTTCTTTATTGAATATTTTAATCTATTTTACTGTGTGGTTTTAGGCTTTGTCAACTTTATAGCATTCGTTATGAATCGGGTAATTTTTGCACCCAAAGCAAAGATCATTGGTAGGATAGAGGCACAAAGTCAGGCTATGTGGTAGGATTAACACATTATTGACAAATAATGATGTCTAAATAGGAGGAAAAAGTCTTCCTTGGTACAGTCTTACATAATCACAATCTGTCTTGGACCAATATCCTGCTAAATATAAACAGAAAACATTTCCGTTAAAATCAGGAACAAGAAAATGACGCACACTATTGTCACTATTACTTGTCCTTCTGAAACAGAGAGTAGAAAGTGTAGGATTGGCATTGTAATATCATGGGTTTGAAATACCTGTGAGACACGGATGTGGGAGAAGAGAAGATGTATGGGATGTGTATCCCAGAGCTTGAGAAACGGGCCTGGAACAGAGATAAACAATAGGGAAATTTAGATATGGAACTGGTAAGTGAAACCCTGAGTGTAGACAAGATTACTTAGAAGGAATGTAGATCCAAAAGGGGAAAGGGCATAGGACGGAAACCTAAGGAACTTCGACATGGATGGTGAGACAGAGGAGGGGACCCTGAGAGGGACTGTGAGGTAGGAGGGAATTGAGATAAGTTGGTGTCACAGAGCAAAAGAAAAAAGATTTCAAAAAAGGAGTAGCTGTCAGCAATGTTAGAAGTTGTTGAGAGGTCAAGAAATAAGGATTGAAAAGCATCCAGTGGGTTTAACATAAAAACTCTAAAATTATCCATACCTCACGGTCCAGGAACCTGCTTCTAGGTATGTGTCCTCCTTAAAGGAACTGAAACTGAGGTGAAAAGCTTACATATGATTTTGCATTTAAAAAAAAAAAAAAGGAAAACTAATTGAAAACCTAAACTTTCAACCTCAGAAATATTTTAAAATCATTTTATGTAGTAACAAAAATCCTGCTTTTGAAAAGTATTTAATGGTTTGTGAAATGGAAATAAACACACTAAAATATTAAGTTTCTCAGAGTTGGGATTATGTAAGATTGCATTTTCTACTTAATGCTTTTCTGTGTTTTCTAAAATTTTCTATAATGAGCATATGTAATTTTACAGTCGGGGAAAACATTATTTAGATAGCTTTTTTTTTTTTTTTCTTAAAGTGGCTAAGGAATATATTCTTGCTGACCAGGCATAATAAGCTTTAATTAGGTTCTTTCTGGCAGGATAAAAACAAGACTCAAGCCACTGAGAGAAGGATTGAGGCCAAGAAATTGGACTGTCAATTCACACAGCACACAATTTCTAATGCTTGACTTGGAGGGAGGGACAGCTGGAGTCTCTTATGGTATTTTTGTTCTACCTGCTCTGCTCTGTCTCTGGCTTTGCCTTCTGTCTATTTGAGGAGTGTTTCGATAGTTGTTCTCCAGGGAGAGAAGGGCGGCTTCATGCCTCACCAACTCTCACTCGTAACTGAAATCTCCACTTATTTACCAAGGCTTCAAAATACAAACAAAAGAGTTCTTTGGGTAATGAAAATGCAGCAGTCTGAGTTAGCAAAGTTGTGTTGTTCAGAGTTGGTGTTCAAAAAGTACAACCAAGGGTTTTCAGAGTTGGGGGCAGGAGAGTGGGAAATGAGAAATGTTCTCCTATATTGTTACAGCATAATGATGAATTGCTTTTGCTTTTCCAAAACCAGACTCGAGCTCCTCTGTTCACCTCTATTATCTGCTGCTGGTCTCCAAAGGCATATTACCATATTAATTCATTGTGTTACACAATTTGGTCAACTAAATGAGCTTACCTTATGCCCTCTTAATGGCATTGCTTTTAATGTTGGCTTCATGGGCTACATTTAACAAAACAGATGCATCAAGGAAATGTATTTAAACTCAATTTGGTTTTAAAATGTCTAGTGGTCTCTCTAATGAGCCAGGTACCAAAAAAAAAAAAAAAAAAAAAAAAAAAGTGTTGCAGGCAACACACTGTGATAAATGTAGGGCCTAAATGCTAAAACATCCCCAGTGCCCATGGTGATCAGTTGTGTTCTGGAAAGAAAGTAATGTACTACAAATGTGCCATTACTAGATCTGAAGCCTAATCTATTCTATGTGGAAAGGGTGTAACACATTATTTAGAGGAGTTGTCCTGCATGTGAGACAGACATTTAATTGCATGTCATAAACACCGCCATCCCACTGACTTACTGAGACAGCTTGAAGAAAAAATATGTAATAAAGGGATGAATGGTGAATGACCCATGGCATTAGTTCATATTTGCAATTTAAGCCTCACAGAATGGTAGAAATATAGGTTTAGCATCTTAGATACCTGGGTTGGAATTCTTATCTGATCACTATTTTAGGTGAGTAATCATGAGAGATACAATTCACTTACTCAGACTTCAGTTTCCTGGTCTGTGAATGGAGACAATAATGTCAACACCTAGAATTGTGATGTCTGGAAATAAACTAGGGACAGTGCCTGGCAGATCATAGTATTCAATGAATTACAAGCATACTGTGTGTTTGTGTGTATTTGTGTGTATGTGTGTGGTCTTTATACTATCTTTGGATCATCGATTTACCCACCTTCTAAGAATGACTTTATTTTCTTGGATTATTAAACCAATAACTAAACTTATGTATTCCATTCCCTTCATAGTCCTTTGTTGACTTCATACATACAGAATGAACTGGCCCCAGAAAGGCTTATCTGATTATTTCTCCCAATGTGATGATCAGGATGGATTTCTGGCCAGTGCGACAGCTCCAGCAATTATCCTGATCTTAAGGGCAGCCAAGACCATTCATCTGGACTTACAACATCCTGATTGAGTGGCCACATATTGACAAAACTAATGACCAGTGGTTGGAAAAATAGCAGAAGCTAATGTTCTTTCTTGGATGATATGATCATATTTTCCCATGAAAGACTATGATATCCATTTCACCACATTTTCTCTGTTAATTGTGACTCTTAAAAGTGGCTAGAGCACAAATTATTTTTAGGTGATGACAGAGAAAAAGCAACTTACATTTTCAATTTTTCTTTTTTTTTTTTTTTGCCACTTCTCCCCCATTAAACATAATATCCCAGATAGTTGACTCTACTCTCTGTCCCCCAGTCAGCTTAGGCTTAGCTCCTAGCTCTGCACTGTTACCATGCCACTCACTTACCAGCAATGTCTGCATATTTACGCATTCCAAGTTTTGTGCTACGGGCTGCATTATCTGATGATGAACAACACAGTTCCTCTCCTGAAGGTGCTTACAGACTAGGAGCAAGCCACTTCTTTTTACTAGAATTCTTCTTTCCTCTTTATATGCCATTGTAATTCATGTCCATCTCTTAAAGTGCAGACAAATTCTTGTCTCTTCAACATATTGTTGGGAAGGTAAATTAGTGAATCTCTATGGGAGGCAACTGGGTAATCTCTAATAAAATGCACTTATCAGTGGGGCACAGTGGCTCACGCCTGTAATCCCAACATTTTGGGAGGCCAAGATGGGCAGATCACCTGAGGTTGGGAGTTCGAGACCAGCTTGACCAGCATGGAGAAACCCTGTCTCCAGTAAAAATACAAAATTAGCCAGGCATGGTGGTGCATGCCTGTAATCCCAGCTACTTGGGAGGCTGAGGCAGGAGAATTGCCTGAACCTGGGAGACAGAGGTTGTGGTGAACCGAGAACGCGCCATTGTACTCCAGCCTGGGCAACAAGAGTGAAACACAGTCTCAAAAAATAAATAAGTAAAATAAAATGCACATACCATTTAACCTAAGAATTTCTTTTCAAAGTATTAATCCTATACATATGTTGCACATATATAAAATATCATATCCACAAGGGTACTCATTTTCAGGACTATAACAAGAAGATATTAAAAACCATCTAAATGTGCATCAATGGTTGAATAAATTATGACCTATACATACAATATAAATTCATAGCACCAATATAAATAATGAGTCTATTTACTGATGAGGAGTGATGGCCAAGATATATCATTAAATGAAAATTAATGAAAAGTACATTAGACGATATAGAGTGGGCGCAAGCTGTTTAAGGAAAAACATAAATATTTACGTTTGTAAATGCACAGAAAATCTCTGAGAGGATCCAGTAGAAGTTGTTGCCTGTGGTTGCCCCTAGGAAGGAAGGCTGGCCATTTACTGGATAAAAGAGAGAAGAAGAATGACTTTTCACTTTTGGCCTTTTGACCTTTAAAATTTTATAACTCGTTCACATATTACCTATTCAAAATAATAAATCAGACTTAATAGTAAAAAGTTTTGACTCAAAAAAACCCCAAAGAAGCAAAAAATAATCCTCTTCACATATTTCTGTAGGGATTATGTCCTTCCTTCCATAGTAGGCATAATGGCAATTTGTATCGGAATCTGTCATGTCCTGCCCAGATATCTCTTATACTGTGGAACGATCCACAATTGTATATTTGTTAATGTTAACGAGGGATCTACACAGTATAGTGTGGATGGAGTTCAGCATGGATGGCATCTCTGCTCCTGGACCATCCATGGATGGCTCAGTGGAAGAGGAAGGTCCTCACTAGTGTTAAATAAAATGAGGGGAGATCATTGTAGCCTGAGCTGCTGCCCTAGTCCCCGATGCACCAACCCCAAATGGAGGCACTCATACTAAGACTCCCCATTATCAGACCCAAACCTAAGGTGTTTACCTGTAAGATCTCAACTTGTGAGAAATCAGGAGACAGATGATGACCAAATCCCCACACAGGTCAATTTTCTGAAAAACAGGAGATTCACAACAACCGATCAAAGAAAGGACCTAATCAACCTTAGCCAGCATGATAAGGATGTCTCTCATGCTTTAACCCACACAGGGAAGGTAACCAGATGTAACCTGCTGTAAATCAATTTACTTTTTGCACTATGCTATTTCCTTGTTCCTGCTCAAGCTACTTGATAAAAGCAGACTCCTCTGCCATGCCCAGTGGAGTGCCTCTGTCTGTTTTGTAGACTGGATGCTGCCTGGTTCATGAATTGCTAATAAAAGCCAATTAATGGCCGGGCACAGTGGATCGTGCCTTAAGGAGGCCAAGGCGGGTGGATCACAAGGTCAGGAGTTCAAGACCAGCCTGACCAAGATGGTGAAACCTCGTCTCTATTAAGAATATAAAAATTAGCCAGGCGTGGTGGTGGGAACCTGTAATCCCAGCTACTCAGAAGGCTGAGGCAGAGAATTGCTTGAACCCAGGACACAGAGGTTGCAGTGAGTGGAGATTGTACCACTGCACTCCAGCCTGGGCGACAGACAGACTCTGTCTCAAAAAAATAAAAATAAAAAAGTAAATTAACTGTGATTTATCAGCGTAATTGGTGCCTGAGGCTCCCTCCAAAGGCCCTAACCCTAAGTAGTTGCAAGATGGTCAAGGCTTCCCCTGGATGGCAACAGAATTCCTATTTGGGAAAAGAATTATGGTTATCTTTTCTTGAGCAAATGTTTTTAGTCAAAAAAATATCTTAATAAAAAGGATGGAAGATGATACTCTGAGAGCATGGATTGGGAAGAGATCTCAAAGAATAGCAACACAGCTCTGCATAGAAAATAACTAGGAATTTGGAAGTAACAAACAGAAGAGAGGAGAGGCAGAGAAGGGAATGAAGGAATCCTGTAGCTGAGTGGCCTTAGAGGAGGCTGAAGTGTAAAGAGAAAAGCAGCCAATGAGAAATTATTGGGGTTGGGGTGACTGGGCAGGGGTGGTTCTTGAGAACAGAAATATCTATTACTATATTTTCAATTCCTTTTTCTCCTATTTTATCCTATGAGATAAATACCATTTGCTACCCCAACTGTTCAGTAAAATGTGCTGCTATACATCAAATGCTTTATGTCAGCAGGCTGTGGGGCAATCCAGGAAAGGACAGGGCTTTGTGGCTAGATTGGTGAGGCTGGGGGTGCCAAGCAGCATCAGGGAACTATGAAGGAGGATCTGGCTGCAATAGGACTCATGGACCATGAAGATCCAGCCTCTGGGAAGTCACAGGTGGATATGGAGGCTGTGTGATTCTGCAAGAAAGGTGATAGGAACCTTGCTTATCATAATTTTACAAAAATCTCAAAGGATAGGATGATCTCAGTTGTGCATATTATAATGTGCAAACTTCCAGGTGGAAAAGAAAATCAGTCATCTGGAAACCTGCTTAAGACCTGCAGGCATTTAGAAACATTCAGGCAATTGACTGCATTTTCCACCATCTATGACAACATCAAGCATTGCAGGGAAACGGCCTGGAATCATGTCATTGCCTCAGGCTAGATATGTACTTCACCCAACAGAGAATTCCCTGATATTCTCATTTCTGACATCTGCTTATTACACAAACCATTGTGGGGAATAAGAATAAATTTATTCTGAACTGGTTCTTGCTTTTGCCCAGTGCTTCTTTCATAGGCCACAACGCCATGTTGAAATTCTTGATGAGCTTACATTTCATTTTATAGAACTTTGCAAAGTACACACTGGCATCCCTCTACATGTTTTGCTGAATTAAGTATTTGAACTGCTAAATGTGGTATAAGATACAACAATCAACAAAAATATGTTTTAAGTTATTCCATTGCTTTCTCTATATTTCCTCAGAGTCTGTTGCAAGGCCTTGATATAACTGCAATCTGTAAATACCAGCCCTACCCCCACTTTCAACAGTGCCATTCATCCAAGAATCCCAAAGCGTGTTTTAATAACGGACTCATTAATCCTCATAACACTCCTTCATTTGACACATGTAACTCTCACTACATGATATGTTGCTACTTACTCTGGATTCAATTTAACAGGTTTTCCCCCGTTGTGGGTAGTCATTTACATTGACCTCATTTTAGTTGAGTTATTGCTCAGATTTGAGCAAGTTTGAATGGCCTCATCCCAAAATGACATCTTCTGGCAGATAGAAGCAAACCATCTGAAGAAGCAATTATTATTCTTTTTTTAGGGAGAAGCTTCAGCAACAAATGACCCTATAAATAAACAACTGGATTTTAATCATGGGCGAAGAGAGTGAGACATCTTGCCATTTTACAAAAATGTGAAATTGGATGAATTTTAGAATTCACAAGAGGGAGGAAACGAAGACTTTTGCTGGGACTGGGAGACCCAGGGTGGCAAGAGCCTAACCTCTTCTCAAAGAAGTTTGTTTTTCACATTTCCTCTTCCTAAACTTGCCTTCTTTGGTATCTTTCCTTTCGGTGGTCAGACAGTTTTCTGGAGTTTTCAAAGTCCCAGACAGCAGTAGCAGAGCCCAAACTGGGAGTGGAATAAGGTCAGGTGTCCAAGAAAGTGTGGCTAGTAAAATAGAGTTTGGAGATGGGTTGAAGTATCCACTGACTTAAGAAAACAGATAAGTTCAAGGAGGAAATGCATGCAAGGCAGAGTTGGTAGGCAAAGAGGAGTATAAGATTGACAAGGAGGTAGCACTTTGCAACTAAAGAGTATCGGGGGAAATTTGGACAAATTTTCACGAGCAGCATTCTTTTGGGACTGTGTGTCTACCCAATTGATATGGTTTGGATTTGTATCCCTGCTCCAATCTTATGTTGAACTGGAGGAGGGGACTGATGCGAGGTGATTGGATCAGATTTACCCTTTGCTGTTCTTGTGATAGTGAGTGAGTTATCACAAGATCTGACATTTTAAAAATGTGTAGCACTTCTCCCTTCACTCTCTTTCCCCCAGCCATGGTACAATGTGCTTGCTACCCCTTCCACCATAATTGTAAGTTTCCTGAGGCCTCCCAGTCATGCTTCCTGTTAAGCTTGTGGAACTGTGAGTCATTGAAACCTCTTTTCTTCATAAATTACCCAGTCTCAGGTAGTTCTTTATAGCAGTGTGAAAAAGGACTAATACACCGATGGATAGTCCTCTATCATTTTTAAAAGCATGGCACTCCAAACCAGACATCTCATAAGCTGACTCCTCCCTGTGGCTTCAGCTATACTTCTTTATTTTTTTTTTTGAGACGGAGTCTTGCTCTGTAACCCAAGCTGGAGTGCAGTGGCATGATCTCGGCTCACTGCAACCTCTATCTCCCAGGTTCAAGTGATTCTCCTGCCTCAGCCTCCCAATTAGCTAGGACTACAGGTGCACACTACTATGCCCAGCTAATCTTTTTGTACTTTTAGTAGAGATGGGCTTTCACCATGTTGGCCAGGCTGGTCTTGAACTCCTGACCTCAAGTGATCCACCTGCCTCAGTCTCCCAAAGTGCTGGGATTACAGGTGTGAGCCACTGCACACAGCAGCTATACTTCTATATAGTCATCTCTCAAATATCTCACACTAGCCTCTATCTCATCGTCCTAGAGCAGTGATTCTCAGACCTAATGCTCCTTTTAAAACATATTTTGTAATGTCTTTTTTATTATCATGAAATTCATAAATAATACAAATTACCTATATATATAACTAAAATAAAATGCCTTGACTATATTATAAAAAAGAAAGAAAATAATACAGTATGTATTTCAGTATGCAAGTACCTTGGGCACAACTTCACTAGAACACGAAATGTCAGATGTTTGCATCTTATCAAAAAAATCACAGGGCTGAGACAACTACAGTGGTAGGCAATACAGGTATACTATGTCAACAACTCTAATGTCATGATTAGTGTTGCCATTGGTGCTGTGATTTTATGAAATGGTCAACAATTCTTGGTCAAGTTTTGAACCAAAGAATACATGATCTACCATTTACTTGCATGGTAGTTGCAATCCTGGATGTTGGTGTACATTAAAACATACGAAAGTATGTTGTGTTTCTATAGAAAATAATTTCTTGGAAATGAAAAATTATTTTTTTGTTTCTGAGAAAATGGTTGTTGGCTTAGATAATTGAATTTTTCCTACATCAGGAAAACAAAGTTCTTGAACTTTTTGGTCTTAGCGCCTCTACACTCAAAAATTGTTGAGAACCTTCTAAGAGGTTCATTTATGCAGGTTGCATTGATATTTACTGTATTAGAAATTAAAACTGAAATGTTAACAGTATTTATTATCTTTAAAAATAACCCCATTTCATGTTAAAATAGTATTTTTATTTAAAAGTATCTGTATCTTCCTAAACAAAACATAATTTAATCAGAAGAGTGGCATTGTTTTACATTTTTGAAAATCGCTCTACTGTCTGGCTTAATTAAAGACACCTAAATTCTGTTATCCACTTCTGTATTTATTCTGTTGCCATATGGCATTTTGCTTGGAGTGTCTGAAGAAAATCCAGGCTCACACAGGGAAATAGTTGGAAAAGACAGGAGTGTGTAATAGATCTTTCAGGCAATGTAGACATTACTTGATAACACACAAAACTCAATAAGCGATAGTTTCTTAAATGTTAGTTGCAATGTTGAAACAGAAGCCATATCAGTGAACATTTTGTACTCTACTATATTAAAATCCATTGGTTTAGTTTGCACTTTCAGTGGCTCTTTTACCATGCATGATTTTATAACAGCACAGGTTGGTTATTTGTAAAGTATTGGCTCACTGAGTTACACAGATCTTCCAAATGTTGACACATTTCATTATACAATATCAGTAAATCACATTAGCTAATACTGCCACTCATCTCATCAGAAGGGTCTTTTAGTGTTGAGAAACTGCCAAGCTCATGGTGGTAGTTACAAAGTTTCCATAATTCTAATTTTTTCTTTAATGCTTGAGTTTTATCATTGGCAAGAGGTACTTTAGTTGTTTTCTTGGAAGTAATTTCTTGGAAATGAAAAAAATTATTTGTTGTTTCTGAGAAAGTGGTCTGCAGGATATGCATCATAGTACATATGTCACTTCTTTTTTCAAATAAAAAATGATGTTTCATGAAAAAAGAGGCTAGTTCAGTTTGCAATTTAAACAAAATTTTATTTCGATATGCAGCATTTTGCCAGACAGAGTATTAAGAAGGTATGTACTGAAGGGCTGAGATTCAATGAAGTTAATTTTATTGCTTCATCAAGGACATCCTTAAATGAATCTGGAAGGTTTTGTTGGTGATTTTGTTAACACCAAGTGCATAGTAGTGAGTAATACAATAACCACTAGTATAGTTTCGTTGAGTGCTGCTGCCTTGATTAATGCTAAAGCATCAACATTTTCACTTACCGTTTCTTTTTATCTCATCATTGGAGACATCAACTCAATGACAAAGGCACATAATGTGTTGGTCTTCCTGTGAAAATGGTTTTGACCTTGAATTATCTTTGAAAAGGACTCTGGGACCTCCAGGGATCCCTAGACCCCAATTGAGAATCAATGTCCTACTCAAGTATCTTGAGGGACATGCACACTACAATTCATTGTTGTGTTTATACTGCATCTAGTGCAACAAATTAATATCTCTGGTTCCCATACTCTAACCTCAGGAGTGCCCTCCAAATCATTTTGACCATCAAAAATGCTCCCTAGGCATTTCCCCAATACTGCCTAGGGGCCTGTGTGGCCATTTGAAAAATATCTCTCTGGAAGTCCTGATCTGTGTTACCAACTTGATCAGGAAGCTTTTCACATGAATGCTGACGTGCAATCACTATGTGCAAACCAAACTGATCACTTCCAGATAGATAGAAAACATGTTAGAGCCAGAAGGGCCAGTAGGGTTCACTGTGGTCTACCTTTTACAAATGAAGAAACTGAGGCACAAGAAAAAGAAATGACTTCAAAGTCATAAGTATTAAAGTGACTATTATTAAATAGTGGTCCATTTCATCATCTTTCAGATATTTAATACATTTTCTCATTTATTTTGTAGGTATTTCAAGCCTTGTTTTGCAACCGATAAAAATGAGACTCAGAGGTGAATGGCTTCCCAGAGTTTACAAAACTAGTAAATGGCAGAATAAAGACCTTCAATCCAGGTTTCTTGGTTACAAATGCTGTGCTCGTTCCTCCTGGCTGTGAGTGACTCTCCCTTCTCTGGTTCTCCTCATGCGAATCCAATTAGGTACCAAGACCTTCAGATTTTACCTTCATCAAATTTTCCACATTCACTCTGCATTTTCGCTGCCACTCTGTAGTTTGGGTTCTCATTTCATCTTATTTTGACTTGTCTCTTAACCAGGCATCCTGATTCTGCTCTGTTCTTTCTTTCATTCATCCTGAATGCTTTCCTCATGCTAAAGTCATGGGTTGGAGCAGGACACCTCTTCCGTCCACATCTCTCTCCAGGAAGGCAAATGGTCCTTAAGCTCATTTTAAGAAACCCTGAATAGATCACATTCATTTATAGACCATTTGGTTTCCCTCCTTTAACTGTTTTCTGACCTCTGACTGTCCAAACCATCTTGAATATGCAGACATATGGATTAATAAGATCTACAAAAATCCCAACATGGTTACATCCAAAGACGAGAAAGGCCTGGTAGGGTGTTGGGATAAATATAACACCCTCTTGGCTTCACTTCAGAAGACTTAAAAAAAAAAAAGTCTTTAAATGTCCTTCAGAAAGAATTGCCTTAAGGCCTAGAGAGAAGCAGGACCTCCTAATTCCAGTTTGACCCTTTGAGCTGTTCCAGGGACCTACTCTAGCCCTCAGCTCCAGTTATGGGACAATGTGGTTTTAGGAATGTGTAGGATTTATAGCTTAAAAAATGCCAGAAAATCAGGAATTTAAATCCCTCCTGATTTATGCCTGGCTTGTCAAAGGCTCTAGCGCTTTTGGAGATGCTGAATCTCTTAGTACGGCTCCAAAGCATGAGCTGCGTCTTGCTTTTCAGCCGATTGTTATTAACAATGGTTGCCTTTAACGCTTTAGTGGCACTCAGCTGTAATCTTTACACTTGGTCCGTTCCTGCTTTGGGAGGTGTTATAAATTTCATGATTGAAAACAAAAGTATAATAGGAACATTCTCTGACTTTCTTAGCCAACATTTCTGAGACTCGTTACCTGGGGGACGGAGGCTTAAGTATCCTTTATTGGTGCTCGCACATCTGAGCTGCTCTCTTGTTGATGCTAAAAGTGTGCAGTCCATCCGTTCTAAAGAATAATTCTTTTCCAGAGAAGAGACAAATGCAAGCACACTCATTTGTTGTCTGTATTTGTGGTTGCTTATTATGGATCCTGGAGCATTTGGTGCAGAAAACTGGACCCTCCTCCCCCACTTGGTTACTGTAAGCGATTTAAATCAATCCCTTTTATGCAGCAGTGGGTACAGGAAGCACAATATACAGCCACTAAATATGCCATTTAAATTCTTCTCAGGCAAAGTTAAAAGAAAGGTGGGGGGGAGGAGCCCAGAGAGCAGAGATTGCCGAGGTAGCTGTATTCAAATATTTTTGATAGGTTTCTAAGATACATGTCTCTTTTGCTGAAGCAAATGCATTCTTGTCTGAAAAGAAAACAAACAGGGAAAATGTTAGCTCTTGTGCTGATGAGCTCATGAGAAATGCCAAAAGAGTTGTTTGCACACAGCGTCAAATATCACGGTTTCTTTATTGTGGAGCTTTGATGCTCAGAATCAGGCGGAACGTTTCCATGACAACTAATAGATGTTATGTTTATTTACTGAGTGGCAGGGAATGACAATGTCAGCAACTGACATTTTAGTTTCTTTCTCCTCTTTGTTTTTTTCCAGTAAGGATTTGTTTTAGTCAATGAAAATGGCAACAACATCTTCCATTTTATTTGTCAGAGCTCCTATGGCAAAAGTAAAGAGCAGTTTAATTTGGTTCAGTTATTCCCTGAAACGTACTTTAAAGACCCATCGCTTTATGGGCCTTGGAGAGTGTTTACAGTGGGCATTCACTGGTGAGAAGATGGTTGGCAAAGTAAAAAGCATATTTCAGATTTTATTCACTTGAAAATGATCTAATAACTGCATTCCGGGCTGTCTAAATTTATGTAGCTCTCATTAACGTCCTCTAAATTTCAGGTGGCTTTGTTTACGCTCCCACTGATATGTTCGTAAAAAGGGTGTCTTAACACCTGTAACAAGAACACAACCTCAGCAGAGCCAGGAGATGAGGTTGCAGGGTGGGCTGGACAGATCCTCACTGGTTATAATGATATATTCCACACCGTTATCTGCCTGTGGCTTGTCTGCCCTCTAAATTATCTGCAGTTAATTTTTAATGCTGAACTGGCTTCTCCCTACTATCCAGCTGGTGTGTGCTCAAGGGATATAAACCAATGTTAGCATTTGCTTTAAGAAAACAAACTTAGGAAGGCAAGCTGCTGGTGGGGGTGGGGGTGGATGTTCATATGATGCGTGCTAAAGCAGAGAATTGGTATTTCTCTCAGTCCCTGTTTTGTATTATCTCTGCTGCTGCTCTGATTAATTTGACAATTGAAACTTGAGATACTTTGGGCTTTTGAAGAAAGAACTCCAAGTGCTGGAGGAAACAAAGTCAGTGTGTGACTATTAGGAGGTGCTCAAAGTGTTATTTCCAGAAAGTGCACTTCTCCCATCTCCTGTTGTCTCAGGTAGAAATTGGCTTATCTCAGAACAATTCCATCACTTCATTAAACTTATCTATTGCAGGCCTGTTTTTCATGCTAGAATGTAAGCTGCTTGAAGGCAGGGATTGTGTCTTCCTTATCTTTTTATCCACAGCACCGTGCACAATTTGGTACAGCAAGCATTCAAGAAAGCTTTGTGGAATCAACAGATAATGAATGAGTGAATGTTCACAACCCAGCTTGTGTCATCTCAGCTCCTGGGTGGAATCACGCACTCCCTCTCCTGATCATGCAGTCATGACAGTGCCCCTCACGTGGTCCTGTGGCTTCTAGTTCTGTGGAATAAATGTATGAATGAGTGTCCACATCAGGATGGGAGCCAACATTTCTCAAGGGCATGTTCTCCTGTTTTGCAGTGTGTACACCCAAGTGCGCATGCACACAGCAAATAATTCAACAGAAAAGTAACAAAGGAAAGAAGCAGATTCTCATGATACCATATCTAGCCCTGAGGAAAATGTGGGAGATTAGGAAGAACACTGAAGATCTGAAAAACTGGGATTTTCTGTCACTAGTCACAGTATCTTTGGGTCTCAGCAACTTCACTTCTAAAATCAGGGGTTTGGACCAGAGGTACTTTTCCCAAATTGTGTTCCAGTAGACACCAATGTCTATACGGTGTTAATAGCTCTTCTGACACAAACAACCAAAAGAAATCAAGCACTATGTAAAATGAAATTAACCAGGAATACCTGGCATCTCATAAGTCTGAGAGGTCTTAGGAAATATGTGGCTTCTGCTGTCCAATGTCTTCTGTGATTATGCAACCAGGCATCCTCCCAGAGGAAGCCTGTTTTAGTGTGTTTGTGATGCTACAGCAAAATACCAGAGACTGAGTAATTTGTAAATAACAGAAATGTTTTTCTCATGGTTCTGGAGGCTGGAAAGTCCAAGATCAAGGTGCTGGCATTTTTTCTGGTGAGGGCCTTCCTGCTGCAACCTCACATAGCAGGAGGAGGAAAGGCAAACCGGAGCAATGCTACATGAATTCTCTTTTACAAGGGCCTCCATGTCATTAATGAGGGGGAAGTCCTGATGGCCTAACCACCTCTGAAAGACCCCTCTTCTTAATGCTATCACATTGGCAACACCTGAATTTTGGAGGGGAGCTGTTCAAACCATAGCAAAGCCCAGGGGCAAAAGCACTGCTTTTTCCAAACATATTTGATAATTAACCATTTTGCTGAAGGAGACTTCTAGATTTCCATGAAACACTGAGGTCCTGGGCTGGTGGTTCTTTCCCCAGGGGAAAACAAGCTTGAGGTGATAGAAATTCTGAGTTAAACTCTTTTTTTTGTTGTGTTACTTAGTCACATTTTAAAAACTCATTATATTTTGCCAACATAATAGAAAAAGTAGAGACTTAGAAAATTGAGGTAATATTATCTGGAAATTTTATCTCAATTATTTTCTCAAATAATTGAGAAATAATTATCTGGAAATATTATATAGGAAAATTGAGGTAATATGTAGTGGGGTCTCCATCCCACTACAAATGGGCAGCTCCTCCCCCCACTTTTTTATTTCCTAAGATGGAGTCTTATTCTGTTGCCAGGCTGGTCTTGAACTCCGTGATCCAGCCGCCTCAGCCTCTCAAAGTGCTGGGATTATAGGCGTGAGCCACTGTGCCTAGCCCAGCTCCTCCCTTTACTGGAACTCCTTGTGAGATTTCATTTGAAGAATGGCTCCATAGCTATCTGAAAGTCTGGAAACCACATATCTAGTCTAAAACCTTTATTAATCAATAAGAAAAAATCTGTACCACTCCCTTGTGGTTTGTCTACGCTTATCATAGTCCCCACTGATAATGATCGGATTACTAATCCCCCATAGGTGTAGATTGAATCAGGTTTGGAAAATTTGTGACTTCTGCAACATCTTCTAGATCTTCTAGGTTTGCCCAGTCAGGAGGTTTGTCCAGTGGCTTCCTACAAGTATAAGCCCATGGGATATTCTGGTGTGAAGATCACAGAGGAGAAAGAGAAAAAAGATTGGTCTGTTGATCTTCTATTGCCACAAGACTTCCTCATCTCTGCTTCTGATATACTGTGTTCAGATTTATTATCAAACACAGTAAGAATTTGTCATTGTCCATAAGGTAAAATATGCCCAGGATACAAATACATGGAATTTGAGGGGAAAAGGGGAAGGAGAGGAAGGTAACTGTATTTATTGAGTAGCCACTATATGCTAAGCATTTTGCAAGTGCACTGGAAAGTGCCAGTATCATTATTCCCTTTACATACAAGTAACCTGAAGTTCATGGTGACATGCGAGTCATCGGCTAATAAGGGGCAGAGCCTAGATTCAAATCCTGATGCTTATGACATCAAAGTCTATAAGCTTTCTATTTTATTTTGGTGAGGGGAAAGGATACAACCTAGCTAGAGTTTAACACTAGCAACCATTAACAATGCTTAACTAACTCAGAGGCAATAAGGCAAGAGGGGAGGCGTCATGGGTTTGGTTGTCAGGGATGGAATCAAACAAGATGTGGGATTTGAGATGATCTTTTTAGAATCAAAAGGATTTAGAGGCACAATTGGAATCATGATTAAACACAAAGCCACACATGACTTCTGGTGCTTTGCAGATTTATGGCCGCATGACAATCTTAGAAAGAAGTGAGAGGGCTTGAAGGCCAAGGGCAGGGTTATCCCAGGTACATCACAGCCTGCAGAAACTTACGGTCCTCAGGACATGGCAAAATTATAGACCTTCATGGGTTCCCTAAAGTTGCTGCAATGGGCTCTTTCTACTTGAGCTCTCAGTGGCAGAGTTCATGATGTGGCCTTTGTAGTGGCTCAAATAAGGTCATTACACAGTGAAAAAGAAAAACATGGAAGCTTAGCTGGGAATGGGCAAGAAGACAGAATTGTCAAGAAAGTTCTAGTAATCATGCATTTTTGTCCCCTATGCTTTCTTGCATAAACTGTCTTTTAAATTACTCTAAATGGACCCTAACCATGGTTGGTCTTCCACTTAATACAGCTGCAAAGGACTGGTGAATGCTGTGGAATTCCATCTCCCTTTGAAATTAATATTGGTTTTATGTTTCCACATGACAACATCAGCAGGTTTTGGTTAAGTCTAATTGCTGTCCCCTAAGCAGCACCTGTTCATTTTTCTTTTATAGTGCTTAGGGGCATTCTTCTGTGGCATTATTCCAGTGATCAGAGGATCACCTGAATAATGACACATCCAATTTTTAAGTCAGTCATACAGCATTTGGAACCTGAGTTTTGGGTCACAAACATAATGCTTTCAAAATGTTGAGCATGTCCCACTTTAATAGAGCCCTTCCCCCCTGCATTTTTTTTTGACTGGATGTGCTTACAAATACCAATTAGTTATAGAACTTGCTAAAAATGTGTTTTAGGATGAGTGTTTGGCATTACCTCCAACAGAGTCAAAGCTTGGAAAATGATTACAGTCACATGACTTTCGAAGTAGAGGGGGATATGTTACAGATAGGCCCATCCTGGAGTTTTTAAACTGTGCCTCATGGAGCCAAAGGGACTCTCCAGAGCTGTCTGAGGAAGGCTGGGATCCAGGTCTCCATCCCACTGCAAATGGGCAACTCCTCTCCCTTTTTTCTTTCTTTCTTTTTTTTTTTTTCTAAGATGGAGTCTCACTCCTGTTGCCTGGGCTGGAAAGCAGTGGTGAGATCTTGGCTCACTGCAACCTCTGCCTCCCAAGTTCAAGCGATTCTTGTGCCTCAGCCTCCCAAGTAGCTGGGATTACAGGTGCATGCCACCATGCCCAGTAATTTTTGTATTTTTAGTAGAGATGGGGTTTTACCATGTTGGCCAGGCTGGTCTCGAACTCCGTGATCCAGCCGCCTCAGCTTCTCAAAGTGCTGGGATTACAGGCGTGAGCCACTGTGCCTAGCCCAGCTCCTCCCTTTACTGGAACTCCTTGTGAGATTTCATTTGAAGAATGGCTCCATAGCTATCAGAAAGTCTGGAAACCACATATCTAGTCTAAAACCTTTATTCCAGATGAGAAATAATGAGGCCTAGAGAAGTAATATCACTTTCTTTAAGGCAGAATCTAGTAGCAAACTATGGGGTGGACCTTGTTGTGCTCTCTCCTCATCACATAATTTTTCTACTCAATAATAATGTTTATCAAAGTTCAGATTTATTTGAGGCTCATAGGCTAAAATTTTAGACCGTGAAGGAACCTACTTTTCTTATGCTATTGTCCTCAAATAATTTATTATGTGTTATTGACATGCTAAACAAGACACATAGAGCAGGCTAAGATGGTGCAGGAAAATTAAAATGGTCAGAAATATAATAGTTGTGACCTTTAGTAATTTCTGTGAGCTTCAGTGTGCAGGATATTATTTTTGGTTTTGAATATTTCAATATTATCATCACCCATCTAAGCAGTCTTATCTGAACTGCACAGGGAGAAAACAGAAAGTGCATTCTCAGCCTCCCTTGCCAGGAAGGTCTTGGTTAGATTCCTCCAAAGGGGGATTTCCAAAGATTTGGGAAGGCAGAAGGAAGAGAGATGCTGTTTTCCTCATAGAAGCATGAACAGACAGCTAAGGTAGGATTTTACGGGTGGCTTGCTTTAGAGCACCTTCCTAAGAATAATCCACTCCTGTGCTGTAGGCAGTTGGGATCTTTGGCAGTGACTTCCAACTGCAATGCAGGCCTTTCTGAAAATGAACTACGTTCATGCTGCAGAAGCTGAGGCCATTGATCGTAGCTTTCCAATGATCCTGTACTTCTGAATTTCCTGAAAGTGACCTTCCTGATCTATGCTCTCTTGACTTTCCAATAGCTGTGTCTCCTCTAATTCCCTGTATGAAGCTCTTTGCTACTCAAAACACCAAGAACAGCTTCTGTTTTCTGGATTGTAGCCTGGTAGTTCCAGAAATGTATTCCTTCAAAGGAAGTGGCATATAGGGAAGCAGGTGGGTGGCAGAATAATTGATATCTGGAGCTGGAAGAAGAAAACTGGTGTTAAGTAGTGACAAAACACTTGGAAGGAATACCTCAACATATCTTTTCAGCCTGCAGCATGGGGGAGATGGTGTGTATTGATTATTGTTGGCTGTACTTAATAACTCTTACAAAAAAAGAAGAGCTCAGGAAGATATTGGCTAGATGGCAAGCAAAAATGAAAAGAAATGAAGAAATCTCATAAATTCAGAGCTTTGCAAATTATGACAAGTTAACCATTTCTATACTCCAGACAGCAACAGATAGGGTTTACAAAAGCCTTTGAGCCACAATGGCACAGTAAAAATAACCAGTTGACTAGAAGGATTCGAGATGAACATCAGTTTAATTGTATAGGCTTCCTCTTCAAGCCTGACATGCTCAAAGGTCACCACCACTAAGCTGAAGAAACAGAAATAAGGCAGATTTGAGAAGTATGTACTAGAAAGAATTTAGGTATGATTTCTACATCTGAAACTGACCAGAGACAAATAGATCAGGAGACTACTGATTTCTTCAGAGGGTTCTATTGCCAATGAAACCACTAACCTGGAAACAAACAAAAGCCTTTTGACTTGTCCAAAGCCTTGACTAACTCTGGCACCTTTATCTTCCAAAAATAGAAGACAACTTCAAATGTTGTTTAATTCCCATGAGGCCTTCCTCAAATGTGGCCACAGAGAGAAAAAAACCAAGAGGAGTCCCCAGGGGCTGAGCCAGAGGCCATGGGGGACATGGGCAGAGGAGTTCTTCCCAAAGAATAGAAACAGGGTCTGGGCAAGGGACTTTTGCCCACCCCAGTGATGGGAGCCTAGCTTCAGATGCAGTTAGGTCATGACCTAATTTTTGGTCTTTTCAAGTAGGGGTTCCCAGATGTTTTAGTGCTGGGATGCAATGTCAATATCCTGATATGTCTGCAGGAAGGAGGCATTTCCTCTATTCCCATATTCATGGATACGCATTTTTTCATTTGATAGGGAAGGACTGGACCTTGGAAAAGAATTCCTTGACTTTGATGATTACAAATGAGACACAAGAGGAGAATGTATGCACAGAGCTCCCAAGAAGGATAGAGGTTCTTCTACGGTGAGTGCTAGTTGCTGTAGGCCACCCACACTGGAGATAACTTCAGGACACTGGAGTCTAGTACTGCCCTGGAGGAACCCGTAGGAGACTGTGGATTGACAGGAAGTAAAAGGAAGGGAGTAAGATGCCAGCCATGGCTCATGAAAGAAACCTGCTGCAGATCTTGGAAATATAATACTTTTAAAGGTGTTATACTTGTCACCCAAATTCCTATAATTAATGATGACTGGTGAGAATCAATAGAATGTCCACACTAGGCATGGATTGATACTTTGTCTTTTAAAGAATATTACAGTTATGTTTTCCTTAATGATAGTACAATATTTGTTAACTGTGGAAATTTAGGAATATTAGAAAAGCATAAAGTAGAAAAAAAAATCATAGTTCCAAACTCAGGAAATGATCACAGTTAAAATTTTGCTGTAATCCTTGTCAATCCTTTAAATTCATACATGCATATTTTGAAAATAAGGTTGATGTATATGGTCTCTAAATGTACTTTGTATTAACTAGTGTAGGCTAAGTTATTATACTGTAATGAACAGTCCTCAAATATCAGTGGTTTGTAATAAAGATTATTTCTCATTCATAGTTCAGCTCCAGCCCTGCTTCACATTGATTTCATTATAGGCACCCAAAGTAAAGGAGCAGCATCTATTTGAAACAACCTCTTGGCAGAGAGAAAGGAGAATGTGGCAGATCGTGTACTGGCCCTAAAGCTTCTGCCTGGAGTGACACATACATGTCATTTCTGCTTACATTTCATTTTGGAAAGTAACTCATATGGCCAAGCCTAATGTCAATGGGTAAGAAAGTGTATAATCCTCCTTCAGGGAGGGGCGGCAAATATCTCTGAACAACAATATTTATACCACTTAACTAGTTTATTCCACACTCCTTTGCAAGCACTGGAATTGTTATAAAATTCATGTGATGTTGCTTTCTCTGTGTGAGGATTTTTGCACATCTCCTGCCTTTGGTTCTTCTCATCTTTGTTCTCATTGCCATAGGAAGGGAACAGTGGAAGATGGGTTGGTGACCCTATCACCAGTGGAAATGAACTTGTTATCCATAAAAAGTGATAGGATCTAAGGAAAATCCTAGAATTTCATAGAAGCCTAAATCTAGATGTATTGGCAGCAGAAACTTTAAATTACATTCTAAATTCAAGAACTAGCATACTCAACAGAAATCTTCAGCAAATGGTGATCCCTACCTGTCTTTTCCATGCTGAGAAAGGGACTGTTTTCTGGCGCCATGGCAACCCTCTCTAGCAGCTGGTTCAAGGGCCCATATGTAATCAGAGCTAGTGTTTTGGGTTCAGATGCCCACACCTACCTATCTCTGTCAGCCTCCTACCTTCTGTTCTCGAAGGCTCTGCCTAGGGGGTCAGAATGCAGCTTCGTAAATCTGAAATCACCTGCTCATTTTCTTGGTACCCAGCTGTTCACTGAACGGTTGAAGAACAGAAGGAAAATGCCTGTTCTCCAATCCCCTGTGTGCTTAGGGCCCTTGGCTTTGTGAGCCTCACCTCCTGTGCTGGGGAGGCAATGAAGCTCAGTCACTATCCATTATGTCTTCACCAGGCCCCACAGGTGTCTTCCTAGAAACAGGGGATCATTCATAAAGCTCTGTGCCCTGTCTTGATGCTGCCTCTGCCCCCAGTTTTCTAATTGACATGCTGTATGCACAGGCAGCAGGGACTATCCCTACTTTACATCCATTACATCCTCTGTGTAGCAGAGATCAAATTATTCTCAGGTGACAACGAATCATGCTTTTCCTTCTCTTGTAGGTGTGGTTTGACTTCCTCTGGTTTGGACAGTCACTGGTCACTTCTGGTTTTACACCATGCTTTTTCTTTAATGTCTGTCCTGTGTTCACTGTCCTTTCTGCCTCGTTTTCTAGTCAGTTTCAGGGGTTGTTTGTATCTATTTATGATTCAGTAGAGAGTGTGCATGTTTTGCATTTCAAAAGTCACTGAACAGGCAATGCTTCTTACAGAGATGAAGTGGACTATGGTGTCTGCTAGATCAACTGACCTGCTCAGAAGGCAATGGTTAACCCTCTTTCTCCCATTTTCTCTTCTGGACTCCCCCAAAATGAACACAACTCTAAACCATCACAGTATCCCGTAGCATTTCATTTTCAGTCCTAGTCCTCTAAAGAGGCAAATTTCAATGTTGTTTTAGATTTTTGTTTTTAACATACTAGAAGCTGAAGAAAGGCTGCCCAAGTCATTTGATAGGGAAGGATAGGAAAGGATTTCTTGATTTAAATGCAAGCCCCAGAATGCAGTCACAATCCCTGTCCACACTACACACACCAACAAATTTGACTTTTTTCTTTTCAAACAGACATCATCTTGACTTCAATGAATGTTATGGAAGAAGACAATTCTAATAACACTGGCTGTAAATATGGGTGTTTCCTGGGTAGGAAGTAAATTTCATGCAATTGTGAGTGAAGGGAGATCTGGAATGGGGTGAATGGGGTTCAAGGATTACATGAAGTTAGTCTCAATGCATTTTATGGTATTTTCACCCTGATATTTCATTGAATCCACACACACAGTGTTGCCTAATCAAAACGAGCTAGGAAGGAGAAAGCAAACGGGAAAGCAATTTCTAAGACAAATTGTTCCTTTCCCTTAGTCAATGCTCTATTCGGATGTCTAAAATGTGGCCTCCTGAATGCCTGGAGCTTATCTTTGGCTGCAAGACAAGCAAACACTGGGTCTGGAATCAGAAGGGAAGAAGGGAGAATAACAACAAAAAGATCCATTGCCAGGAGTGTGGAGAGATGTGGCAGAGCCAGCCTCCTGACTGGCACTGCAGGGCACTGAAGCCTGGGACAGCTGTGGAGCCCGTCGCCTCTGGAGGGAGAGTTGTTTCTGCCCCTGGCTCCTGCCCTCCCTGCACATCCTCTCCCACTGAGTTCATTCTTGGCCAGTCCTCACGCAAAGGCAAGAGAGCCAGGTGCTGGGATCGAGCCAGATGAGAGGCTGGAAGTACATCTCCCTTTGTGATATTAAAGCTAAGGGGCAAACGGGTGAGATAGAAAGGCTAAAGGAACCTTGATTCCATTCTGAGGGTGAACGGTGGAAGGACTGGCTTTTAAGGGAATTAGATGGCAGCTTTAAGAATGCTGGGGGTTTTCCACCTCTGCTAATGCAACACACTCCATGTATTTGTGGATGTTTGTTGTTAGCCCCTCTTCAGCTGAATGTAGGAGAAACAAATAGATTTTGTTGCCTGTGAAAGATTGACCAAACTGCCTGGGCACTCTGTTGCATAAGGATAGCACTCCAGGATTTGTGTGGCATGAAAGAAAAGGTGAAAGTTTTCAGAACACTGGAGTGAAAGAACAGGTAAAAGTGAATGAATAGGTTTGTTCTCTTTTAACCCTGTTAGTATTGAGTAGATAGGGAATAAAGCCACATATTAAGCTATTATAAAATGTTGAAAGCTAAAGAGCTTCCTAGTGTCACTGAAGAATTGACGTTTAGGGTTCTGACCAGTCTGGATAGGAAATGGCTCTCTCAAAGCTCCCAAATTTTAGTTGGTCCCGAATAGCTCTGATGCCAGCCTAAACAGTTGTAGTTGTCAACTGCCACCCCTTCCCAGTAGTTATCGACTCTTCCCAATGTGAATTAATCTGTACTCTCTGACTACTCCAGTTGTCATCTGTATATCTGAAGCAGAACACAAGTCTGAGCACCCAGCAATCCAGCTACGTCCTTAGAAGCCTGGGTGGGAGACAGTTTATTTTCCAATTTTTCTCATAGCTATTTGCAAGAAATCAGAGGCATTTTTTTTATAGGAATATCCCAGAAAGCCTGAATTATTGATGTGGAATTAACAATAGTTATGTTAAAAATCTCCAAGGACAAAGTAAAAAAAAATCATTTGAATGTTAATATATATGCAGTAAGTATATATAAGACAAAATAATAGAAATTATGGAGAGACATATTTTAGATCAAAGTAAGAGTATCTTCTAATAATAGAGCTTTTCCAGGCTCAAATGAACTGACCTGACTGATAGTGGGCTCCTTTTCATTCAAAGAATGCAAGCAAAAGCTAGAATGGTGTTTGTTCATTATCAACTAGCTTTAAGGTATAAAAACAACAATAAGCATTTTACTTCATTAACTAGTTCTTAATCTGTGAGCTCCTACATGTGAATGTAAAATTATTATGTATCTGCACATTTTCTGTGGAGAGGTTTTTCTTTTTTTCCTTTGTTTTCAATCATAACCTCCTGTACATGATAAACCAATTAACTAGCTCCAATTCTCCATGTAAAGCTTCCAGTTAGGTCCTTTGGGTCCCACCCTTAAACATTACTGTTCTGCTAAAGATCAACAGATATTTGAGAATAACTTCTAACATGAAAGACAGAAATCAAAATGAAGAGGATAGAGACAATGATACAGAAGGAAGAACAAATAAAGAAAAAAAGCAGTAACAGTCAAAGAATAACTCATTAATATTCCCAGAAAATTAAGAGCATATTTCACGAAACAGTGAACTAGAAGCTACAAAAAAAGGAGCATTCAGAAGACAAAAAGGAGCTTTTGGAAATTAAAATTATGATGGCAGACATGAAAAATAAGAAGGATTCAAAGATAAAATTAGCACATCTCACAGAAAATTGAAAGAGGGGACAAATAAATGCGAAATAGGGAAGAAAAAAAATAAGAATTAGCCCAGGAAGTCCAAAATTTGAATATAAGAGAGACCAGGATAAAATAAAGAGGACATAATCATAAAAGAAATAATCCAATGAAAAATTTCCAGAACAAAAACACATGAATTTCTAGGTAGAAAAGGCCTAACACCTGTGTTCTTGAATCTATTTTTAATAGATACAAAAATACTCACACCAAGATACATATGTATAGAATTTCAGAATACTGGACCAGCGGGAAGACTCTAAGTTTCCAAAAAAAATGCAAAACCAAAGCAAGACACATACAAAAGACTGGAAGTCAGAGTAAATTAAACTGTTGAACAGTAACACTGAAATTGGGTACATGATGGATGAATGAGTTTATTTATTATAAAGGGAAAATTATTTTCAACCCAGAATTTTATATCCAGCCAAACTATCAATTAGATAGTGATGGAGGTGATGCAGTAATGGTGGTGGGGCAGGAGAATAAAGACTTTTCTATATATTCAAGATGTTCTGCAAACAATGGCAATTATCTAGAGAGCATACATACCAGGGCTGCTGGCTGCTGGAGCAATATTCACTAGGGAAATTCATGGTAGCACCATCAGCAACAGAACAGTGAATTCTCCCATTGTCTATCATACTCCAAGAGAGAGCACAGTCTGACAGAGCTAGATGTCAGACTCAGGAAGATGTACTCAGACACTTGGGCTTTGGAACTTTTATATTGCGTAATGAGGGAAGAATTAATAAGTCATCTGTGTAATCAGAAGGCAGAATATAGTGGCAATAGTACTTGGCAGAAAACTATCTCCAGCCCTTTTCTGCCAAGACACTATTTTTGGTTGGAGATGGCATCAGTCTCTTCTCCGGGGTGATCAAAGAGCTAGGATTCAAGCCTTAAGGTTGCAGCTATACGAAGTGGCAAATAGTGTCAGACCTTATATTATCAGCATTCATGGTTAGTAATGCTCCTCCCCTGTAATGGTTGGAAGAGTGGGGTCCAAAATGTGATGATCAGAAGTATCAGGCATCTGCTATTTAAACTGAGGCTTAAAGAGAGCCAACTCTTTTTCTGGGAGGCCAGTTTATAGGACATAAGTCTTGGACAAGTTCTCTTTTTTCTCTCAGGAGAGCTCAAGGAGTTTATGTTATATGTTAATATGTACCTTTTCTGAGGAAGCAACTGGATTATTTCACCCACCTTACTGAGGGAGTAAACCACGAAAGAGGAAGATACAGAATCCAAGACAAAGGAGATACACAAAGGAGAGGCAAAGATAAATTATTAGGATGACAGTGAAGGGAGATGTCCACGAGGACAGCTAGCAACAGGAGCAACCTAAGCAGGTACATTGGTGCAGTAGGAAAGAAGGCTCCAGGTGAAAGTTTCTCAAGAAGATAAAGTGGACCCACCGCTCACTTTTAAAACAGCTTTAAGGAGGTATAATTGGCATAGAATAAGCAACATATTTCAAATACATAATTTGCTAGGCTTTGACATATTTTTACATCCATGAAATCCTTATCTCAATCAAGATAATGATCATATTCATTGTCATCAAAAATTTATTTGATAATCCCTACCTCTTTTCTCTCCCTGTCTTCCTGATTGTTAGGCAACTACTGATCTGCTCTCTGCCATTTTAAATTAGTTTGCATTTTCTAGAATGTTACACAAATGAAATCTTAACCTACATATTCTTTTTTGTCTGGGTCCTTTCACTCAGCATGAATGTTTTGAGATTCACTAACGTTGCTACACTTTTGTGGTATAGATCAATAGTTTATTCCTTTTATTGCTGACTGATATTCCATGATATGAATATACCATAATTGTTGTTAATGAACATTTGGGTTGTTTCCAGCTTTTCCTGTTAAAAATAAAGCACTATGAACATTCATGTGCAAGTCTTTATGTGGATATATGCTTTCTTTTTTCTATGGTAAATATCTAAGAGTGGAATGGCTGGATAATATGGTACTATTTTCCAAAGTGGTTGTACCATACCATTTTACATTCCCATCATCACTGTATGAGAGCTTACCTTCTTCTACATCCTTTCCAGCACTTCATATTATTAGCCTTTTAATTTTAGGCATTCTAACAACTTGTCCAAAATCAATTTCCCACATAAGTGTAGAGTTATTTTGGACTCTCTGTCCAGTTTCACCAATTTATTTGTCTATCTTGATGTAAACTCCAGAGTGTTTTGATTTTTGTTGCTATATAATGAGTCTTGAATTTAGATGTGTAAGAATAGTTCAAATTGTGCTGAAACAATTGAATAACCATATTTTTGTTAAACCAACTTTGCAAAACCCTTGGAATAAAACCCACTTGGATGTAATACATTAACCTGTTTAATATATTGTTAGATTCATTTTCCTAAAGTATTATTAAGAATTTTGACATCTATGTTCATGAGAGATTTCAGTCAATACATTTCTTTTATTGCCTTTGTCTAGTTTTGGTTTCAGGAGCACACTCATCTCATAAATGACTTGGGAATTATTTCTTTTACTTTAATTTTCTGGAAAAGCTTATGTGGAATTGGTATGATTTTTAAAAAATGTTTGGTAGGAGTCACCAGTGAAACCATCTAGACCTGGGGTTTAATTTGTAGAAAGGTAATTTACTGTCAATTCAATTTCCTTAACACATATAGGGTTATGAAGTGATCTAATTTTTCTTGAGTGTGCTTTGGCAGTTTTTGTCTGTCAAGAAATTTGTCTATTTCATCTAGGTTTTCTAAGGATCTTGTGTTTTTTATTATCATTTTAGTATTTAAAGAATCTGCAGTGCTATCACCTCTTTCAAACCTTAAATTAATCATTGTGCCTTCTTTTTTTTTTTTTTTTTCTCCTGATCAGTCTGGCTAACAATAATTTTATTGAGCTCCTCAAAAAACTCCATTTTGGTTTCTGTTCTCTATTTCATTGATTTCTGCTATGATCTTAATTTTTTTCTTGTTTTCTGCTTATATTGTGTTTTTTGAAAATTTTTAATAGTTTATTTATTTATTTATTTTTAAGACAAAGTCTCACTTTGCCACTCAGGCTGGAGTGCAGTGGGCCTGTCACAACTTGCTGCAGCCTCAGCCTCTTGATCTCAAGTGATCCTTCCAACTCAGCCCCCCAAGGACCTGGGACTACAGGCATGAGCCCTGTAGAGATGTCTCACTATGTTGCCCAATCTGGTCCTGAATTCCTGGTCTTAAATGATCTTCATGCCTAAGCCTCCTAAAGTGTTGGGATTATAGGTATCAGCTACCATGCTTGGCCGAGTCATCTTAATCTATTTTCAAGCATTGAGATGATTCAAAGGTAGGCTTCCATCCATGAGAGGAACTTTCTTTAGTATGGTCTTTTTGGTTTCCAGTTCAAAACATGGTGAGCGCTAACCCTTTCATTTCGTGAATCCTACTTTCTGGGTTTTCTCCTTTAAGTCCTCAGAAACTGTTAAAAGCATGGGTCACCTTCTCAGTCATTCATCCACGTCTTTCCAGAATCAACAAATACCCCCACTGGACAAGAGGCTCTAATTGCTGACTTATCACTTTTGCTTTTAATCTTTTCCCTGGTTTTAAAAAGAACTACTGAGTTAGTTAACAGAATAAAAGGTATTCTACATTTTATTTGACTCTTTCAATTCTGTTAATAAAGTTAAATATTTTTTCATACAGAAAGATAACAGGTTAGTGCAGGAGTAATATAAGTCCAGTCTCTCTGGGTTTCTCTATCAATGAGACATTAAAAGGTCTTGACTTTGAGAAAGTCTTCCAGGCCTTGCAAATCCTGTTCATGAGAATAGTGGTAGCTCCTGGCACAGGGAGGGAGCCAGGGATTTAGACTTTGCTTATTTGACTGATCATAAGGGCAGAAGGTGAACAGAGCCATCTTTGCAAACATTCCTAAGCTGTTTTCAAATGTGCTTCTGCACTTATTTCCAAAAGATGTCTAAGTAAGCTTTGATTCTCTTA
This sequence comes from Macaca mulatta, assembly GCF_049350105.2. Taxonomy (NCBI): domain Eukaryota; kingdom Metazoa; phylum Chordata; class Mammalia; order Primates; family Cercopithecidae; genus Macaca; species Macaca mulatta. The sequence continues at coordinate 102,998,762 of NC_133408.1, read as the reverse complement.
AGCGTATATGAGGAAATGGACAACATACCACCTTTCTAAGCTGAAATTTTAGTAGAGAAAGTCAAAGCATATTTTCAAGCCCAAAGAACACTGGACTAATTAAAATACCCTAAAAGCTATATGATCAACTCTGACAATGAACTGATGTATTGGGGGTCTAAAAGGGCATGAGGGGGTTCGGAGGGGATGGTGAGGGTTCTCAGTTAAGCTGTGCATACTAGATTTCTGAACAGCTGTGTCTTCTCATAACTGTGACATTTTCATTTTCTTATCTTTCCCATCAGTTTTTCTACAGTGCAGGAGGCTGAAGACAGATTTTTCTCCTCATGAAGGAAAAGTTCCCAGTGTTTGGGGTATGGGGCGGCTTTGGTTAGGCTTCTTTTTTATTTTTAAGCACATGGATTCCTGGTACAGGATCCTAAGCAGTTGAACTGCTAGAAATTGTTATATTCTATGTACAAGTTCACAGGGGTGAAAAGGAAAACAAGACCATAGATTTGGAGTTGTTTGTTTTACTGTAATTTGAAAAATAAACACGTTTCCCTGTTTGGAGTCATGAGTCATATTTTTTCTCTTCCAACTCTGAAATTACTGACACAGAACAAAGAGGGAAAATCCAAAGTTGAATACAAATTCAGCCATGCATCAGGAGATTCTTTCCTTGGTCCCCAAAGTTCTCAGAGCCTGTCCAGACTCTCCCTTGGCAAACCCACTCCTTGATAGGAGCCAAGTATCCTTTGCAATTACCTTTCCAAGGAAATTTGGGGATAATGACATCAGCAGAAGAGTCAGATTAGATAATGCAAAGCAGCTGCCTCTCTACCTTTCAGATCAACTCCTCTCTAGGGAAAAGGTTTGCAACCTTTCTGTATGCACAAAAATAATCTGGAGTAATTAAAAAAATATATACAGATTCCTGGACTTACTTGCAGAAAGTCTGATTCAGTGGGTCTGAATTGAATCCCAGTTGTCTTCATTTTTAACATGCAGGTGGTTGAACTGAGAACTTTATCTTGGATAAAACTTGCTCTACGGACTGAGTTCCCAGGATCCAGAAAATCCATTTATGATGGGACCACATGAGCATGCTACCTTCTCATTACCCCTAGGAGCACAGAACCTGCTGTCTGTGAACAAGCTGGCATTTTTTTAAAGGTTAATGTGGAACTCTCCTCATTTGGAAATAAGATTTTAAAGAAGAAAATCATCTCACGTGGTTGTTGAAGACTATTTTGAAGTCCTAGGAGAAACCTGCAACAATATTACACCGTTAGTACAGAGATAATTTATTGGCATCAAAGTAATCAAGCCTGAATTACAGTTTATTTCTTTCTTTTTTTTTTTTTTTTGCTTTCAATGCATGTATCTGAGTATTATTTGGTTGGTTTCAAAAGGGGTTTCAATTCACCAAGACCAAATTTCCTTATGAAGCTGTTACCACCATCACCACTGTTACTATTCCCCAAACCACATTCTTCATTGGATCTTGGTACTTCAGTTAAAGCACTTATGTTTATATCATAATCACTTTGTATGTGCATTTGTCTCTCTAACCAGATTATCAACCCCTTAGAGGTGGGAAAATATCTTTTTTAATCTTTGTATGAAGTTTACAAAGTGTCTGATGGATGATGACCTAGAAGGCGATCTATAACTATTGACTCAGTTAAATTATATACTTTTTCCCCCAATCATGCAACTGTATTAAATATAGTGAATATAATTAGTATTTTTCATAAGTTTTTATGACATTAAAGATTAACCTCTTTTTCTAGCTATGAGTCATAAACTGGGAAAAATGGAAAGAAAAAAATTAAAGAAAAATGGAAAGAAAAAATATTACCAAAAATATAGTTTCAAAACAAAAGCAAATTTTGGAATAATTATTTCCAGAAATTTAACTGGATTACATCTACCGTTTCATTCCAGAAAAAAGTGCTAATAATGAATGGCTTCCTAATTTTTATTATTCTCCTAGCATCTACTGCAGGTGTGACTCAGCATTCTCCACCTCTCCCAACTCCTTCCCTGGAGCAGCATCTACTTTCTCTATTTTTACTGATACTATAATAATATATAATAATATTATATACTAATAAAACTATATAACCAATGTGAAATTGAGAAGTGAGGAAACTGGATAATGTATGCTTCCAACATTTTTTTAAGCTCCAAATTTAGGGAAACTGCTCTGCACCTACACCTGTGCAACCTGGAAGTGCAGGCAAAATAATGCCCCACAGGACAAACCTCTACCCAATGGAGAATGAAGAACAAATTCTCCCCCTGTTTTTCCCTTGAATGGATGGTTGTGAAATACCATTCATATGGCTCTTCTGATGGTCCTGGAGGATCAAGTCACCAGCTGTTTTCATTGGTGGCCAATGCAATAATGTATCCTTATATTGGCCCGCCCTTCCTTCCCTCCCTCCCTCCCTCCCTCCCTCCCTCCCTCCCTCCCTTCTTCCTTCCTTCCTTCCTTCCTTCCTTCCTTCCTTCCTTCCTTCCTTCCTTCCTTCCTTCCTTCTTTCCTCCCAAAAGTCACCTACTCTAATGCTTTTGCTTTCCAGGTGAACAAATGCAGGCTCCAAGAGGCCAAGTGACTTCATACCAACATCACCCAGCAGATTAAGGGAACTGGGCCCAGAATCCAAGGCTCCTGACTACCCAGTCCTGTGCCCATTCTAGTGGCCACTACACTCACCCACTGGTTGTAGCCATACCTGGCTTAGGCTGGCAACCCTTTTGAAGCAAGGGTGACTCTTTCTTTCTTTTGCCCAAGACCATTCTTCATATAATAAGACATTTAACAGATTGTCGATTTGATTTATAGGTATGGTGAACTAACACTAGAATGTATCTGAAAGACTGAGGCAGGAGAGGTAGTCAAGGAAGTAATCACGTCCTTGGGATGCAGCAACCGTGATGACCACCAACACAATAAGCCCCCGGCATTGACACTGTAGTCAGGCTCATTCAAGTAAAGCTATTTTCAGCAGGGAAGTTCCTCTGTAGAGAGCATGCACATTTTAATTTTACCTGTCCTCAAACTGACGCTTTGTTCATTATAATACTAAAAAATATACCCCTGGGTGGAGATTTAAGATGCCAATGAGACATGCAATCTATGAGTAAGCATGTACAGCTACTGCACATGTGCATTCAGAGGACCACCCACAACATGCTTACTCCATGCACACCGTTAGGAATAATCAGGTAAGACTCCCCAAAAAAGACTTCCAAAAACACTCCCTAATGCCAGTCCATGCTTTCTCATCTTTACGAGCAACCTGCCCTGAATCCTCTCTCAGGGTACACTGTCTATTCTGCACCTAGTTTTTAGAATATTCTTTCTCTTTTGCAGTAAATTGCTCTATGCCACAGCTCCTTTGCTGTGTGTCTCTTGTTTAAGTTCTTTTAAACTAATAAGACAAGAACTGAGGTCTCACAACAGCCATCAACAAGATTGCTGAAATTCTGGAAGAGTGATTTTCCCCATGGGTAATACATTATTCTTTTTATTATTTCAAAATACAGACTGTGAAGTCAGTTATTCTACCATGCTGACTTCCATCATTTCCAGTTAATATTTCTAAAGATGCATGAAATTAAGAGAGAAAAATGGGAGTACAAACTACCACGAAGCATATATAGGAATGATACTGATGGTTTGGTGAATAAAATAACCCAGATTTGGGGTAAGAGTATTCCCCACTTTTAGAGGAATTGATAAGTTAAAGCCTTTGTCAGTAAACGTTAAAGTTTTTGCTAATTTAGTTGAAGTAAATCACCAAATAAATTCTTTAGAAGGCAGCTTCTGCTGACTTATAGTCTGAAGTTTGCATTAGGGCCATCATGATGACTTGTAAGGGTTTCTCCAGCATCTGTGGCATTCTATCTGTCACGGAAGGGCTGTGTTTGGTTTGGCCTTCAGTGAGGAGTAAATATAAGGAGAGTCTGGTGTTGCTGTGCTATAGACTGAATATTTGTATCCTCACACTTGTATGTTGATCCTCTTAACCATCAGTGTGATGGTATTAGGCATAGGTCTTTGGGAGGTGATTAGGTTATGGGGGTGGAACCATCATGAATGGGATTAGTGCCCTTACAAAAGAGACATCAAAGAAATTCCTTCCCCTTCTACCATGTGAATACTGGTATCTGTGAATCAGAAACCAGACACTGAATCTGCCGGTGCTTCAATCTAAGGCTTTCCAGCCTCCAGAACTATGAGAAATAAATTTGTTGTTTATAAGCCACCTCATCTAGGTTTTTTTGTTAGAGCAACCCAAATGGACAAAGAAAGCTACATAACATTCCAGTTCAAACTCCAGCTCTTTCACTGACTATTGCATGACTTAGGACAAAAGTTTTGAAACTTTTTCAAATTCCAGTTTCTTTATCTAGAAATGACTTTTTTGAGGATTGAATGAAATAATGATTGTAAAGTATTTAGCATTGTAAAGCAGCTGGCATACTAGGCAGTACTACATTATAATGGACTCTTACAATCTTCTACAACAAATGAGACCTTTCTGTGTATTCAATTAAAATATGACAATGGGGAAAAATGACTGGAACTATGGTAAGGTTGTTATACAAGAGGTGGTTTATTATTATTCAAAAGTAGACTATATATGTATCTATATACATATGTATGTATATATGTTAAAGATGAATAAAAAATAAAATATTACAATGGCTCATTCAGGAGGGGGCTGAATAGCACTTCATTTCAACAAGCTAAAATGATAGAAGAGATGCATCAAAAATCAGTACCAAGTTATATAGATTCATTTTTTCCAAAGGTTCATAAAATTGAAAAAAGTTTTGCCAGTTAAGAGGAAATATTTCAAATGATCATGGACATGCTTTTGTATTTTATAGAGCAAGAACTTAATATCTAGTCTTTTAAACATTTTTTTAAAAACTCATAATCTCTACAATTATGAAAATTAGCCAGGCTATTGATTTATTTAGCTTGATTCATTGGTTTGGATTAGTTGGTTGGTGAGAGTTTATTGAAAGGAACTTAATCTCTTGGTGGGAACAACACTACTGTTAAAACATAAACTAGTAGACGTACACTCTTGTCCACTTAGCGAAGTTGGAGAAATCTGGATAGAAGTTTATCGTAATATTTGAGGGCTGAGAAGAGGCAGCAACACTTATTTGAAGAAAGCCAGAGAATCTAATTACAGAAGAACGAAGAGGTAAGGAAAAAGAAAAGGGAATGCACAATGGTGATAAGTGGGGTGTGTGGGGGGGAGTGTGATCATGAAGCCTGATCATTTATCACATGAAATACTGGGTTGAGCTGAGGTTGAGTAATGTTGGACACTGCAAAGGCCCTATCCTTACTCCCTGAACCTTGGGGTAATCTTTAGACATTACCATTAATTATTTAGACTCAGAAGACTGCAAAAACATCTTGATTCATTGGCAAAGTGACAAGCATATGGTGTGTTTTGCAAACCCCTAGCTTTCTGTTGAGGAGAGGCTAACATTAATTTCCTACAAATCCTGCAGGGACTTTCCAAGCCAGCCATCGTTAACACAGTTCAACTTCGAAGTTACAGGGCTTGGAGTAGTTTTGAAAAATAAGTTAGATACAAATGAGTGGCTTTATTCTGACTGGTGACGAGGAAGCCTCTGTGTCACCCTAGCTTTCCTGTAAAGAGCAACAGAGCATCAGACAGCTTTGCAGCTTGATTGATAGTGAAGGTGGCAATCTATTTAGTGGGTCCTACAGGATGGTGCTCGGAATCTGGTGTTTCCCACAGAGCTTGGCACTCTATCAGCCCTGGCTCAGGCAAGAGTCTTGATTCTGATTCACTGAGCATGTGGTGTGATCATGATCAGGCTGCCCTCTGGATAAGGGAGATGAACAGCCCACCCTCTCCCAATACACAGCTGTTGGAGGGTAACCCCCTATGGAAACATGAGAGGTCGGAGAGAATGAATGGGAGAGGTATGGTTGTATGAAATGAAAGACATACAAAGAGCCCCTCACTGTCTTCAGCTCAGATACATATTATTGTTTGGACTGCTTCCGACAGGCCCTCAAATTTAATCTCCAAAATTCCCTATGTTCTAGGGATAGATTAATTCTACTTTCCACACTGCGATAGACTTTTAGTGACTCCCTGGGCAAATAATTCACTTCGTGCCCTCTGTCATTGTCAGCTCCTGGACCTACTCAAACCCTCATCAGAAAGGAAACGTAATGTTTGAATTTTACTTATTGGACAAGTTGAATTGAAAGGTATTTGGACAAAAATTTTCATGGCAATAAGGGCTAGCGATTAAGGTACAAAGAAATGAAACGTAAGAACTGAGGGGAAAAAAAGCTGTTGATAATACCAGCAGACAGGAAATAATATCAGCTACTCAGTTGACTCCGTCTGAAATTGAGTGGGAAAGTAAAGGCAGCCATCCCCATTTGGCAGTTCCATCTGCTCTGACCAGTTGAGCATTAAGGAAGAGAATGTGAGCAGGTATAAACAAGGTTTAGATAAAAAGTATTTCTGGCTTAAGAGGCTGAGTGTTCACTCTGGGCCAAAATGATCAATTCTGGATTGTTCATAGGCAATTCGACCTCCTCTGCCAAGGAATCAAACTCTATTTTGAGAGGGGTCATCTGGTCTGTTTCAATGTGCTTCAGGCAAATCCACCTATAAATTAGGCAGAGATAGAAGCATTGACCGTATTTTTTTAAAAGGCTTCCTTGTCTGGAAACCTTTTTCCTATGTACAATCAAAACCTTTTTGGCTAAAAGTAAACCATTTTCCTTCCATTATTTCCCTAGTGAAAATAAAATAAAAAATTTCATGAATTTTTTTCATAAGAAAGCCTTTTATGTATTGTGGCCATGTAATCACTCTCCCATCTTCCCCAAGTTATGCAGTCCTAGTTTTGTTAGTATTTCTCTGTACATGCTTTCTCCAAGTACATTAGCACCTGTTGTGTGCTCTCATGAGTGGACTCTCCCTGTATTTCATTCCCCTTCCTATTGAGGGTTTCACTCCTGCACCAGAACATCCTAGAAAAGTGCAAAATTAGTAACAGGATGTTCATTTAATTTGTGACTGATTTCTCAGCTTTGTCCGCTTGTGCTTTATCCTAACAAGCTAACATGGGATCATTGCTACAGTCTTTTTGGTGCATCTCAGGTTCAAGTCAACATTCTTCTCATTTCTGGATGCCACCTTTCAGCTATCAGACTCTCTTCTTCACAGAGAAGGTACACTGTAGAGCAGAGATGGTGGACTCAGCAAGAAGCATGCAGAGAGCCACACCTGGTCCCTTAAAGGCCATTTCCTCTTCAATGTCTTGTGCATATTGTTTGGTTGTCTTGGCATTTCACCCAATAGCCTCTTCTTCTCCATGGAAATCTTCTATCCTTCTTTGGGACCCAGCCCAAATGTCATCTCATTAAACCTCTATGATGGGTGATGTACTTCTGTCTATTCCTGCAGACACCTTTATTATCTAGTCCCCAGATAGAGGTCTAAGGCATCAAGGTAGGGACTTTAATTTTGTAAATATTCCCAACATCTAAAGAGTACTTGGCACATAGTAGATGTTCCATAAATGTTTGCTGAATGAATTAATTAAATACTGGCATATAGAAGAAAAAGGCTTGGAAGTCACTAGCATGGAAGTTTGTTATTGAATTCCTAGGAGAAAGAGGAGGGAAAGAGAGAGCAAACAGCTCTCTGGAATCCAGCCACAGAAAAACTTCAATGGTGTGTGTGTGTATGTAGAGGAAGCTGAGCTAGCAAAGGAAGCCATGGTCTGCTCAGATTGCTAGAATAAATAGGATATTTTCATGGTATAGATGTGGAGAAAGAGAGTTTCAAGAAGGAGCATTTTAAAAATAAAATCTAAGCCCTGTATCTGGGCTCTGCATGTTTGAGCCCCTCCTACTTCTCTTCCAAGCTATCTCCTGCTTCACAGACCTGGTGCCCACTGTTGTCCCCCTGCTTGGAGCACCCCTCTGTTCCCGCTTCTCAGACCTCATTTCCATTTTCTGAGGCCTCCCTGAAATGCCTCTTCCCCACCACTCTTCCCCCACGACTTTCCTTTTCAGCCTCCTGCTTATTTCCTTCACAGAACCGATCAGATTTTAACTATATTCGTCAGGCATGCAAGTATTTTGGTTTTTTTTTCATCTGTCTGCCCCTAGCACGTGAACTCTGTGAAGGATGGGACCTAGTGAGAGGAACAGATGAAAAATAATAATGTAAGGCATTTGTAGATCTGGATCCTGACTAGAAGCCACACACTTGTTGGCAACAAGGTATTTTTCTGCTCACTTCACTAGTCATGCTCACCTGCTGCCCTGCTCCCCTGCAGGGCTGGGTCTGGGCACTTTCTCTTTTTCCTTGTCACTGAATTTTATAGGGCCACTCTTTCCACTTCTCTGCCAAGACAGGGCTATCCCCCATCCATTTTAAATGCTTCAAAATGAAGACTCCTTCCCCAAGTAGAACTTTTGAACTGTGCCTTTGTTTTCCTGTTCCTCTCTTTTTTAACGAAGTCAAGTGGTAGGGCAATAATCTCAAGGAATTTTCCAGCCCCTGGAGATCCCTGCAAGAAGGGTGCATGAGGGAGGGGGTGAATTCGTTGCTATTTTGGGCTCCGGAAGTGGGAGCAGTGAGTTGAGTTGCCTCCCGTTGCCTGCACCATGGGGCGCGTGTAAAATCTCTGCGAACAGTCCCAGTGTGCTTATAAAACCTCAGGTCACTGACAATTGCAGTGCTCATTTGCTGTGGCCAATTTAGCACTAATAAGCTGAAACTGGGCTTCAGGGATTTGTTTCCATGGCATGTAAACTCCCTTTAGAAACACATTTCCCAACAAGAGATTGCAGCCTAATAGATTTTTTTCCCTCTTCTCCATTTTTGTAAACTGACTTGTAGCTCATTTTGGAAGCATTTCCCCATTAGCTGACTCTCTGCTGCCATCTCTGTCGGTGCTGGAGTTCCACTGGGGGACAGTCACATGCTGTGGTCACCTGCAGGCAGAGAGGATGAAGAACTATCAGAGTCCCGGCTTTCCTCGTGTCCGGAAAGAGTGGAGAGGAACTGTGTCTTTCTGTGCAAGTCCAGCCCTGCCAAATCCAGTTGCTTTCACACGTGTGTAGCAGACCTCGGCTGAGCACACAGCCTGGATGCCAAGGACAGGCCCTGGGCCAAAGTACCCAGGTGGGCCTCGGCACTCTTGTCCCTGCGGCCCTCTGCAGGGCTGGCCCTTGGAGACGTCCAGCTGACACACACCCAGTACTTCACAGATGGCAGATGCCTACCCCCGCTGGGAAGGAGCCCACTTGGAAGCTGTGGATGATACTGGTCACTTCGAGCCAGAAGAAGTCACTCTATTCTCAGTGACTTGGGGCCTCATGTTCACTTCTCCTGGTGAGACAGCTGATCAAACACCAGGTCTCACAACTTCCACACATTTGGAACAACATGGAAAAGGGGCCATTTCCTACAAGCACGAATGTAGCTCTTTCCCGACAGGTAATTCCAGTGGATTTAGGAAACCTCCTAGACTTGCTGTGGTTGCCAGCCTGAAGCTCCTCTGTAAATACTGACATGTCGGATTTGCCCCAAATAAGAAGGCCTGTCGTTTCCTCCAGCCCCACTCGAGGCCTGGGGACACAGAAGGAAAAGAACCCTAGTTCCAATCAAAGCAACATTTTACCAGAAATCTGGCAGCCGCATGGCCTGCCCGTCCCCCTAGGCTGATTATGGAGTGCAGTCGCTTAATTGTTTGTGATGTGCCAAAACCCCGTTAGGAGTTTGCTCGTTACCTTGGAAGTTCTGCCAAAAAATTCTCTGTAGTTCTGGGCAGAGACACATGGAGACACCTTTGGGGCCAACTTTCTTTCGTTACATTCAGCTAAAATGCAGACTGTCCTGAGAGAGTGGAGCATGACTGGGGCAGGGGGAGTGAATAGGGGGTGGGTGAGGTTGGCCATGGGATTAGTTACAGCTGAGGGCCTGGCTTCACTTTCTCAGTTCCTCTGTTCGAAAATCACCACTTTGCAGTCATACATGCTCCATTACCCAGGAAAGGCAGCTAACAGACACAAGGTTCAGGCTAGTCACCCGGTCAGGACCTGCAAGGACAGTGGCCCGTCGCCCAAGCACCATGGTGGCAGCAGAAATCTGCCGTCCCCTGGTAGTGCCAGTCCTCTGTGGTGGGAGGCTGGCATAAGATTGAAAACTACAATTTTTCTCCTATAAGGAAGGGTTTGTGTGCTTCATGCGTGCATGTGTGTGAGAGAGACAGAGGGACAAAATGATACTGTTACGTGTGTTTTGGGGATTCTTAACCCAACTATCTCCTAACCTCCTAAATTTAATGCAAAATATACAGATTATACAGGAATCAAGTGATTTACAATGGACTAACACTGGCAGATGCTTGGCCTCTCTCTGGCCTGAGCTTCAGGCCCCCTGCCATTGCCCCTCACTCATTGGTCAAAGCCCCACACCTTCCAGGGCACAAGCTGGCTCCTTCTTTCCTAATGAATGTTAGCATGCACCCTATCCATCTATGCCTGTCAAGGACATAGCTCACACTTTGACTACAACTAGCAAATAAAAGAAACACCTGGTGGCCAGATCTCCCTTGCCAGGGTGTTCTCTCTGTAACACAGATGGGAGGCAGGCACTGGATTGTTGCTGGGTGGGTGGTGAAGTCCCAGTAAAAAGAGGAAGGCCAAGTCCTCTCTCAGGGTCTAGGAAACCTGCGGCCTGTCTCCCTCTGATCTCCGACTGCCGGACTCAATCACTACAGGCAGTGTGGTCTCCGTTAAAGAAAAATAAGTCCTGCTGGGCAAGAAGTTGGGAGAACTGTATGTTTTCAGTTCCTTGGCCTTCGAATAGGAGTGTCAGCCGGGTAAATTATTTTCTACCTTTATGTTTCAATTTTTCTCCAATTTTTACTCTATCCCATCCCCACTCAACCCTGAATAATGGTGGCATCAATCACTTCCTTGTGAGACTGTGGTGAAAATGGATTAAGTGGTTGGTGTATTTGGAATTCCATAAAGGAAATGGGCTACAAATTTAGATATCATCACAGGTTGACCAGAGAGACAGGTAAATGGCACCGCAGAGAAGAGACAAACTTGGTGGTGGTTGTGAACAGCTCATGAGATAAGGTTTGGCTTCATTAAGGCCACACAGTTTTGGATGTTCTTGTTGAGTGTCTGTCTAAAGTGGGTTGTGAGCCAAATGACAAGAGCCAGATGGCAGCATGAAAGGTAGAAACACCAAAGAACCAGAGGCTGTTTATTCTGGAGGACACAGGAGTAAGGGGATGACTAAAGTTTTCAAGCATTTGAAGGACTGCTGCTTTGAGGGAACATTAGAGTTGTTCTGAGTAATCTTTGATAGGTGAAGGACTTTTGAGATTTGAAAAATCTAAAGGAAGACATTGCAAACAATTAGAATTGTCTGGTTGTCCAATTCAATTCAAAAGAATATGGATTGAACACTAACATATATAAAGATGAAGAAAATCTTGATAATCTATGATTCGTAATCCTATGGTTTTCACGTTAAATCTAAACCTACCAATAATTATATTTAAATTGCCACACATCTAACAAGCAATTTTCATTTTTAATCCTCAAGCAAATTTGCTGGGGGATCCCGCAGATAATTAATCATTCTGCCTTTGCCTGCTCCTGTACCCTTCACCAAGAATACCTTTGCTCCTTTTGAATGTGCTTTTTAGGTTCTCCTTTTAAAAACGTTGATTTAACCCCAGTGATGTTTGCTTGCTCCATTTTTCTGAGTCACCTCCAATATGCAGGTTGGCACTGAGTGTACTTAGTTGCCCCATCATTGATTTTACTGGTTGGTTCTCTTTATTCTGTTGAGCACTGCGGTGGATAGCACAACTCCTGGCCACCCCCGCCCCTAAATGGAGAGGGTTACCCGTGAGATGTGGCCTGAGGTAAATTCTCCAGGAACCCTGACATCTGCTGATACAGAATCTGCAGTCACCTGGTCATCAAGGCCATTGCAAGGCTTCTAGTTTCCCTCGCAGAGAGAGGTAGCAACAACAAGACCCCTCACTGGATTCTACCAACCTAAAACTAAAGCTCCTTCAGATGTTGCTGCAACTTAGAACATTGGCAAATGTGCTGATACATTTGTGTAATAAGCTTATTACACACATAATAAAATTACATATAAATAGACCATTGTTGTGGTTTTATCTGTTTTAATCATTCACTCAACAAATATTTGCTGAGTGCCTATTATATCCAATGACCCAGGGCGGATTCAAAATACCGTGGGATGAAGAAGCCCAAAGGTTTGTGATCTTGTGCACTCCGGGCATAATTTTAAAGGTGAGAAAACATACTGCATATGAAAGTATTTTTTAAACTGAAGCATTGTATAAACGTAAGATACATCTCTTAATCATCAGTAGGAAATCTAAATCACAAAGTGTGGCATCCGTAACATTTTTATGATCCGTTTTAAGTGGCCTTGGTAGATGGGTGCCTATTTACTTTGTATACTGCAAACATGTCAGGTTTTTTAGGGGTTGGTGTTCCATTTTTCCTCTCCAAATATCACCAGACTGCCCAAAACATTCTGAACTGCTCTTTCTTTCCTCGGAGTCTCTCTGGAACAGTCACTTCCCTCCCATTAGACATTTCTTCACTGCTGATGAGGATGTAGGCCCAGGTCCCCTGTGGCCTCCAAGGATCATCATTTTAGACCCCTTTTTAATGTCAGTAAAAGTCTTATGCCATTATCTCATCCCTCTTCTATGTTCTCCATCCTTCCCACTTCTTTAGACTGAGGGTGTTTAGCTGGGTCTCCCTCTGTACAGAATTTTAGTAAGGAAAGCTCCATAAGCAGAACGTTGATCAAACTATTGCACTGTGGCTCTTAAAGGACAATATAGAATAATAATATTAAAAGTGAAGAGCTACCACGAAATATGTTATTCCAACTTCAATGATATAATCTTCAATTTAAAAGTCAGGCCTGGAGTTAGTAAGAATTCAGTCTGTCCTTGAGTGACCTCTGCTGGTTGATCTAGGATGAAGTCTGAATTAAACCTTTGGATTAAAAAAAAAAAGAATGATGGGGAATCCTGAGATGACTGACAAAGTCGCGCTGGTAGGAACTCTCGAATACTCATGTTCTCTTCCGGCACTCTTGTTTGCCCCTTAGTGTGTGTACTAAGGCATCAAGTAAATCATGTACTTCTCACAGGAGGGGGCAGGTATTTGTATGATCATTTTAAAGAGGAGGAAAGTGAGAAGTTAAAACCACTGACCTGGGGTCACACAGCTAGTATGTAGTAGAGCAGGATTCTAATTTGGAGTCATCTCATACACAGCCCAGTCTGGGTCTTCCCCACTTGCCTCCAGGTGCCTCCTCTGTCATTCCAGAGATGCTGGGATGGTAAATAAATACGCATGAATAAGTCCTCACATGAGGGCTACTTGGGGGAAAAAGATTATATGTAAGGACGTTACCATCTTACTGTATCTGTAATAAACAATAAACTTGCTCTGATCTTCCTTTCAGTGTGGCCCAGGAGTTAAGCCCTTATGTTTGCTCATTTGGGGAATGGTTGTTCTCTACTAATTTAGGTCAGGGATTTAGCTTTCATTTCCCTGATTAATTTAAGTCTAATGTTTGGCAGGTCATCTTGGTCATAAAGTTGTGGATATTGGCATGTATCTTCCTTGTGGAGATTAATAACAAGTATCTATCTAGTCACTGCTCTGGGTACAACAATGTTTAGCGTCTTGTACCCGCCCTTCAGGAGTCTGCAGTGAAGGAACAGTGGCTCTAACTAACACTTGTCAGATGTGAATGGATGGTAGGGAAGAAAGAAGGAGAAAAGGTAAAACTTAAGCCTCCAAGAAAGGTGGGGCTTAAGTAACCAAAGAGAAGTGGAATGTGCAAAGGAGAGGATATGAGGAGAAATATACAGAGACAGGAGGCAATTGGCATGCTTAGGGTGCTGGAAATAGACCCAGTTAGTGTGGATGGAAGGTTTAGGTGAGGGCACGAGCTTAGAGGGGATATGAGGCCAGACTGTAGGGGCTGGAGAGCCAGGTGAGGAGGTTGCTTCACTAAGGGGTTGGGAAGCCTCCTCTTCTCGTGACTTTAAAGAGAAGTGTGGAAGCTTTCTTTCCAGGACAGGAGCCAGACCTGAAAACCACCTGAGTCCTTACCAACCTTATGAATATTAATTCAGATGTTTGAAAAACAGATTAAATAAATGTCAGTTTTAACAATCTCTCCCATTATTGATCACTGCTATGTGCCAGGCACTTTGCTAAGCACCTTACAGGCACTATTTCATTTTACCCTCCAGTTACCCTGTAAAGTAGATACTATTATTATCCTCATTTTACAGATGAGAAATTTTAATGTCATTGGACACAAACACACATGCACTAAGCACATATGTGTCTAAGTTGCAAGTTTAAAGTGTTAGAATTCAGCTTCCCTTCATGTTGCATCCTTCTGTATAAATGGTGATTCATTCATTCTTGAGATACCTGGAAAAGCATCATCTAATGGAGACCAATGTGGAATGAATCTTTCCTTTCTCTGATGAGGCAATACTACGGGGAATGGGTCATGTGTTACATTGACTATCCTTAGGACAGTTAGGGAAATGGAACAAGTTTTTTGTTTTTTGTTCCCAAAATAAATGTGCGCTTGAGAAAAAGTTCACTTTTGTAAGGAAAAGAAACTTATGCTTGCCATTCTGAAATTTTCCAGATGGTGGCACTACTTCCTCAGTGATTCCACACCGTTTTCTAGTGTTTTTCTATGAGTTTCGAAGAAATGAAAGTTCAAGAAATCTTAGGAGGCATATATTTTCTAATCTACGATGTTTATCAGGATCCATGGTTTTTCAATACTAGATATCATTAAACAACACAAATCAGAATAAATCAAGAAGTTACAAAAATTAAACTCCTGTTTTTCAACAACGTTCGGCTCATTGTTCACAACTGCTGTGAATAAATTACTACAAATTAAAAACCTGTCACAGTTGGGGGTCAATTTTCTTTTATATTGAAAAGAATTCCATGTAGAATAAGATTATAATGCTGGAACAGAAGAAACAATACCAACATCCTATAAATGAAAGAGGGAAGGATGCTAACCCTCTAAGCCTCAGCTTAAAATAAGTTCTGATTTCTAACAATTAGATGATAACTTTTCTTGTCATTTCTTGACAAAGTGAAAGGTTTCTCTTTAGGTATACAGCCACAAACTTCAAGATATTTTTCTCTTTGATATTAGTCTTATCTTTTCCCCAGAAAATGCTTTGAAGTGGTTATTTGAGTATTTGTTGTATGAGTGAAAGGACCTGATTTTGGTCGCTGTACACATTTCCTGGCCAAATGGTTAATATTTGATGTTTTTGTATCCCTCCCTCTGAGGACCGTCTCTCTTTTGTTTTATTAGCAATGCTAAAGCCTGCATCCCGCGACCCTGGAGAAGGGGAATTACATTATTTATTCTCTTGGAAGTAGCATTAAAATATTATTTCCCTCCCCAAACAATGTTTTCTAAACATTCTCTCTGATTACACAAAATTTTCAGTCTGTCCAGCTAAACCATATATTTTATGAGGCATTTTCAAACAAGTGTGCTCAGGAACTCAAGTGTTCAGGGAAAAAATACAGCCCTCTGTGCAGCATCTAGAAGTGAAGCTGCCTCCTAATAAGTATAGAGAGTGTGTAACTGCGGGCTTGGGAGGTCTGTTCGTATTCATGGGAGTTAACAGCATAAATTCCAAGGGAATTCAGAGAACAGACAGTTAAAATAACACCAGTAAAGTCGCACTAACCGCAGCATACTCAACACAGCCTGTTTAATGTGGTGTGATTTTTATTAGGTAAAGTGATGCACGTTAAGCCAGAAAACAAAAACAACTAAATAGGCAAAACTTGGGCTAATCCCTTTCAAAATGTTTAATGAGAAACAAAGCTGAGAAAAGCACTCATCTGAATCAGGAAACAAAGAGATTTTGGGTAGGGTTTTCCCAGCCAGGCCCTAGCGGTCAGATAACGGCTATCGGTATTTCTGTTTCCAGAACTCCTCACCAGTGGCTCTGGCGGACTCTCTCTTCCCCTGTGATGGCGGCTCATGCTAGAGGGACACTTGCTGCCTCTGCCAGAATTCCCCAGTGTCGCCCTGGGAGGGAAGCAGTGTGTATTTCTTGGTGAAGGTTATCGTTATTTACCCATTTACCCATGGTCAGTGGGAGAAAACCGAATGCATTAACATGCCACGGGTCCATCAGCCCCTGTGTCTCGCTAGTCTGGGGTTCTGCAGTGGATCTTGTTCAAATCAGAAGCCCTCCAATCTCAAATCAGGCACATGTTAAGTTCCATGGCTGCCAGGCTTTCAGTGAAAATGAGGGTGGCCTTGGAGCGCTATTTTGAAATCATAGCCTAGAGCAAGAACAGAGAAATGCCTGCCCTACTTGTTTTGTCAATTAAGCTGAGAAGTCGAAAGTCAGTCCAGGAGGACTGTGTGCATACTCTCCCTCTCTCTCGCCTTCTCTGACTCCCCTTCATTAAATGTGACCGCGTAGCCTCAAACATTCCCTTTATTTATCAAGTGAGTATGTGAAACTTTCTACATCAAAACCATTTATTTCAATGTTCTTTCTGGAATAATCTCTAGAGGCCTACCTCTCAGCGAGAACAGAAACTTAGAACATTGAGACTTGAGCAAAAATACACATGACTAACTATTTATTTAATGAGATCTCATTTATTAATGAAAAATCTTCTAATAGATATATATTTGTAGATACTTGGATAGAAGTAAAATAGCATCTTATATTCCAGATTCTTTTCCTTTTAGAAAAGTACTTTCTAATGGACAGAAAAATATTTACTTTTCTAATATCTAGTTGATGGATGTTAGCAATAAGTAGAAAAAAGTAATCATTAATAACTCCACTGTGAATGGTAAGTGTGGTAGATGCTTTTATCTTAACTGTATTGAATGGAATTTATAATTAGGTTAATATTTTGCTCTTTTAATAGGACTTATAATAACCTAGTATAATTGTCTAATATGACTTATCTAAAAATGCAACAATGAAATAACTACTTGTTATTGAAGGCATCTGTGGTCCCAAAGCGTAAAGTTAGCGAAATCTCAATCCCTCTCTCTGTTGCCCTCCCTTCAGGTTTACATCAGATGTCTTAACTGCTGCTATGTTCTTCTCTCCCAGCTTTCACTAAATAACCAAGGGTGGTCATCAAATAATAAATTCTCTTTGATATTCTTTCCAATTTCCTTCAAGATGCAGTGCAGCTTGCCCCTGAGAAATTTAAAACGTTTTTGTTTGTTGTGGCTTAAATTACCTCCTGACTTTTCTTTCCCTGGGTCGTTGTTGTTGATAATAGTAAGAAAAAAACAAGACTCCCCTAAGAATATGCCACTTTAAAATATATTTTCACCACCTTAATTCCCTTTCGAAATGATGTTTCTGTTAGCGATTAAATAAGGAGTTAAGAGTTGGTGTCATGGTGTCTATAAATAAACTTGAGAACATGCTTTTATAAAGAGTCATATTTTTATAATCCCATCTCCACTAAACAAAACAATATTTTCTGGCACCTGTACACTCAATGTTTCATGTAGTTCTTATTATGGAATTTCCTTTCTCATTTGAGATTGAAGATAATTACTGAATATGATAGAAACTTTATAGCCATTAAAAATAGAACAGAAAAATGTTACCAGACGGCAAGTTGTTCACAATAAATATGAAACAGAACTCGAGTCCAAGCTTGCATTCTCTTGATTCTAAAAGGACATAGGTTTCTTTCTACTGATTCTTTAAAACATTTTTTAAAGAGCTTAGGAAAATATTATCAATCGTTGCCTAAATGTTAATTCAGTAGAAAATCTGTCTATATGTAATTGCTGTTTATGCTTAAAATGGCTGAATATTAAAGTTTTCCTATGGCTTAACAATTAAATGTAATTGTCATTTTGTAATCAGCTTTGGCAGTGCTCTATTTAGCTTTGGGCTGATGTAAGTAGAGAGAATGGCACTTGGAAATATAATGGCAAAAACAATATAACACCTCAACAATTTCCCATTCGTCAAGAACTTACTGACTTTTTCATTATTGGGTGAGAAGGATGAAGTTAGAAATAAAACCAACTCATGAGGTAGTTGTGGGTGCTTTTTCCACCTAGGTCTGCTGTGGCTTTCAGAAATCCTTATCCTTTTTCCTTAGTTACCCCAAATGCTCAGATCTTTAAAAAAAAAAAAAAAAAAAAAAAAAGAGAGAGTGATAGCATATGGTAAATCTACAGAGATACTTTTAAATTTAAATCTGAACCAGAGCAGCTTTGATCTTCTCTTAATTCATACTTTTGTAGTTCAGAAACAAAGTCTTACTTTTAAGATTATTTTTATTTTATTTTATGAGATTATAGTAGTTAATTTCAGAATTGCCAGATGAAAATAGGGCCCAACTTCTGGCCAAGTTTCTGAATGTAAATTGTATTCCTGTTACCCAGAGTCAATGAGTCTATGGAGTTTCAAATTCATTGAAAATATGAGCAAAGCTGTTTTTTTGCCAAACACAGCATTCCTTTTCTTAGCTAGCAGCTTTTGAGCATTTAGTTTATGCCAAAAGTTTACTGAGCAATTTACATGCATTATGTCATGTAATTCTCAAAAACTTTGAGTTAGAAACTAACAGTATTCCCATTTTACAGATAAAGAAACTGAGACTCTGGCTAAGTAATGTGTTCAGTAGTACACAGCTAAGAAGAAGCCGGAATTTGAACTCAGGTTTTGGGTAACCTGAGTTCGTGCCAAATGCTATTCTAAGTGATTTACATGCATTTATTTCATTTATTCAATCGCAACAATTCCTCAAGGTATTATTTTATTCCCACTTCTCAGAGAAGGAAACAGAAACATAGAAAGATGCTACATTTCCACTCTGCACTAAGGCGTTTTTTTTCAGCATGTATTCTCCAATAAAAGCACTTTACACTTCAATACATTTAAGAATGCTGCTTATCCCAATCTCTTATTTTAGCTCATTTTTGAATATTCACCAGTTTGCTAGTTGTTCTGAAAAGTCCTGCTATAACAATTCAGTGTAGCCCAGTGTTTCTCAAATTTGCGTATCGCAGAAACCCTTTTATGTATAACTGCTCTTGCTATTCTGCAGAAAACACTTTGAGAAATATTCATAGGCTAGAAAATTTCAAGATGGTGGAAAACTGGCAAGAACATGTTAGGTAGACGGTATACCATATTAGCACGGTACTTAGCACAAAGTGTTGACGGCCAAATCTAATTGGTCGAATTTATATGACCTGCTGAAGGTACATATGAAGAGCAATGCCCTTTCCAAAGAGGGAGTCTTTGCCGTTGGATACAGCTGGTGGCCTAAAACAAGGTCCAAGAGACAGGAACTGAACTCCCTGCTGTCGGGCAAGGAGCATACCCAACAAGCAGGGGTGCAGGGGGCATGCTGGCCTCTGTGCTCAGCAGACATGCTTGGGAAGGAAGCAAGTGTCCTTCTGACTTTATGCTGCCTGCTGCCACAGTCTCTTCCGGAATCATGACCCTTGTCATAGCATAGGGTGATGTAGGAACACCAGAGTCATTCGGGGTAACTCTGTGGCCTCCACATTCAGGTCTCTCATTCCTAAATATGGTTGTCAAGAAACAGCAGCTCAGCGTAGAAATAGTCTCCGAAAGTCAGGACTAATCAGAGTGTGTTCTTGAGAATGCTGGGCTTGATGGTGCCTGCCGATAGAGCTCACAGATCACCTGCTGACGGTGGTGCTGCCCGCGAGGTGGGGAAACTGAAAGTGGCCCTGGGAGTGTTGCGGATAGTAAGAGCAGATCCTTAGCAAATAATAAAAGAGCAATTTGGGGATGAAGGGTGGAGTGTGTGGGTGGGGTTATTCTTTGAATAATTACAGTGGCTTTTAAGAAAATGTTAGCATTTATCTTACCGCGACATTTGCCTCATTGAAGTTGAGCTGTTTTTCTCTCTTTTCAATGAGATATTGAAGGAGCCCTGAACTCTGTGATGAATGTTAACTTTTTAATGAAAACTCTTGTACACTGTGTCCCAGAGGCAGGGCCTGCGTGGGCTATTGAGAGAAGCAAGCTCAACGAACCGCTGCCCAAAATTCCAGGAGGTTAATAGGCAAATCAGCCTGGAAATGAAGAAACCAGCTGTAGTTCTTCTGTTTCTGGGCTTTTCTTATGATTCAAGGCATCTGGGCACCATCTTTGTGCATAAAGATTCCATTTTTCAACTTCTGGGGGGTTTTTTGGCAAAAGGAGCCATTTGTTTTTTATTATTATTAATGGCATCCTCTTTTTTGACAAGTTCCAGACATCCTCGCCAATTCAGGCCACTTACGTGAGCTGGGAGCGAGGCATCTTGGCCTGGACCCTCACCTGACACCTCAGCTCTGGCTGAAGCTGAAAGGTCACTTCACCCCTTTGTCCCTGCTTCCCAACGCCAGTCCATGCATGGGAATCTACATGCTGGGGGTGAAAATGTCAGAGAGACTTAAGATCTGAAAAAAACCTTCAGACGATTGAACCCGTGGGCTCTCAAACTTAGCTGTATACCAGAATCACCAGGAAGTTTAAAAATTATGGATGCTGGGCCTTCCCCAGAGGTCCTGATGTAATTGTCTGGGGGCGCAGCTCATGCACCTGGAGTCTAAAGAGCTCCCAAGGGATTCTAACATGCAACAGTGTTTGAGAACCACTGGCCTCACCCAGAATGCATTGTGCGGTTTCGTGGGATGGTGACAGGAGACTCTCCTGAATACTCACTGACGGCTCCCTCCACCCTCCTTCACCAAACTCTGCTTCTGAAATAAAACCAAGAAGGTCCAGTGGTCACTGGGACGAACTAGGCTAACAAACATTTTGTTTTGTTTTATGGGAGATTTCTCAGAGCCTTGAATGTAACGATGCACATTTTTCATCCCCACGTGCAGGGAGGAAAGCGCTTCCCACATTTATCGGACCCCTGATTTCACAGAGGGGCTAAGAGAACTAGGGATCCGGGGACCTACAGATTCCTCTCCTTGGGAAATGCTGCTTCTCATCTAAGAAATGAGCCTCAAGGCTTAAAACCTAGATGACAGGTTGATAGGTGCCGCAAACCACATGGCACATGAATACTTATGTAACATGTGCACGTTCTGCACATGTATCCCAGAACTTAAAGTAAAATTTAAAAAAAAAGTTGACACTGAAAAAAAAAAGAAATGAACCCCAAGTTGGTGGGTTCACATGCCTAGTGTGTTCCTAGCGTGTCTCACACCCACAGCAGATCATTCATAACACCTCGCTCCTCTATGGAACAGCCCATTGTTTTCAGTAATAAACATGTAATCATCACCATTACCCATTTGATGATTTGTCTTTAGTTTGAAAAAGCAAACATTTTAAAAGAAGGATACATTTCAATTTAAAAATATAATTCAAATTTAGTGAAGTATTTCATGAACGAACTAGAATTTGCACTTACCGAACAAAAAATGTACACCTCACAATTCATACAATTTCACTTTTGTAAGTTTTAAATAAAAACTCCAAGTAGTCACAGAGAATGACAGAATCAAAGTAACCCAGGTTCTGTGTTTTGTCTTTATAATCCCTTGCTATCATCGTTTATTCCAAATCCACTGTTTAGGAGTCTATAGCACCATGGAACAGAAGATATAAATTGAGCTGATAGTGAGCTCAAATGGTACTAACCCATTGCAAACTTCTCCGAGAAACAAATGTATGTAGTGTGTATTGAGTTCACATGGGTCTCAGCCCCACTGTGTATCTGGGAATTTTAAAAATTAACTTCCAAGTTAATTGAATAAATACATTTAATAAATAAATTTAATATTTATTTAAAGATACATAATAAAAAATGCCAACTTGAAGCACCTACATATGTTTATTAATTCATCTATTTATTAAAATCAATTGCTTAGAACTTAGATCAATTGACTCGACGGGGAGAAGCATTTTATCACTGCTTTTGCTTAGCATGGATGGTGGGTGGTGATAATAAAAAGCAGACTGACTTTAGTTCGTTTTATTATTGTATAGAATTCTCTACAGACAATGTGCCCCCTCACTGCTTACCCCAGGGGCAGATTACTCCCACCATTTCATCTTCGTACATCACTGGTTCAAGGTTAACCAAGGTCACAAAATCTAGCAGTGGAAGTTGAAACAAACACCCAGGTCTCTTGATTTCCGAATCAGTGCCTTTCAACATGCTGTGAATAATATATTTGTTTCTGAAAAGGGCTCAGAAACATTAGGTGAAACTTCCAAACCACTCTATAATGAACAATCACAGCAACACAATTGGAAATATCAGAGTCAGCCAAAATGTCTATTAGTCCATTTGGTTCAGTGTGTATTGAGTTTCAGACCATTTCAGCCCAGAGGTCTGGGTGACATGTGTCCCTTCGGAAAATAGAGATTGCTGTTGCTTTAATAAGGAGAAAATTGTTATTTCATTTTATTAACAAAATGCTTGTATCATACTGAAAAATTCATTGTCTGTGTTCAGCTTGAATGTTATATTCATTATGTTTCCTAATCTGTGTGATTACTACCTGTGTAATTTGATATCTGGCATCTGCTATCGGAATTCTTTCAACCCATTATACTTCCCATCTTTTTTTTTTTTTTTTTGAAACGGAGGATAAGATTGGGACATGGAAAATTGCTGCAGACCGCCTAAGGCAAACTGCAACCAGCCGGCAGCTGGAGCAGCAAAGGATGCGATGTCACGGGGCAGCTGAGAGAGGTGGCCTCCAGGTCTATGGTCTGCTGTGACAGCCCTGGGTAGGAAATGGAGTTGGCCAGTTTTCTAACCTGGGGGATTGGCCATTCCCAGATTATCTTCAATAACTCAGACTGGCATTATCTGTTCTAAGAAATTATTAGGATAAAATATGTGGGCTGTAAGTGGGCAGTGCACTGCTAGCAGATTGTTACTTGGGATACCAAGTGTGAAACGTGGGTATTGGAAAAACAACAACAAACTTGCAGCAAATTATTTTTAGATAAATATTAAGTGCACACATACAAATAACAGAACAAAAAAAGACGCAAACTATTCTTTACTTTTCTCTCCATTCTAACTACACACAGCCATTTAATTTAACAGGTAATACGAGTCAGGTGCTACACCATAGTGGAAAGAGAATGAGTATTGAAATCAGGCACACCTAGGTATAAATACTAAGTCCAACCCACACTCAAAGCAGATTTAAAAGGGAGACTAGAATATCTACAGTAGTTTCCACTTATCTGCAGTTTTGCTTTCTGAGGTTTCAGCTACTCACAGTCAATTGTGTCCAAAAATATGAAGATGTTTTGAGAGAGAAGCAGAGAGAGAGAGACACCACAGCTACATAACTTTTATTTTAGTATATTGTTATAATTGTTCTATTTTATTATTATTGTTGCTAATTTCTTACTGTGCCTGATTTATAACTTAATCTTTATCATAGATATGTCTGTACAGGAAAAAACAGCAGATATAGGGTTCAGTACTATCCACAGTTTCAGGCATCTACTGGAAGTGTTGTGGATAAGTGGGAACACTGTACCTCATAAAGCTGTTATTAAATTAATTTATATTAAATCCTATATGATTATGTATGTAACATGTCTATTCAGACCATGGATCGTAGTTCTCAATAAGTGATTAGAATTATTTATCTTATTTTTGCATCCCAGAGGCAAATGGGGCATCAATTCCAGAGTACCTGCTTGACATTTCATTGCCTTATGTAGATTAGATTTAAAAATTCCCGGGCTAGGTGCGGTGGCTCACACCCGTAATCCCAGCGCTTTGGGAGGCCAAGGAGGGTGGATCACGAGGTCAGGAGTTTGAGACCAGCCTGGCCAATATGGTGAATCCCTGTTTCTACTAAAAATACAAAAAAATTAGCCAGGCGTGGTGGCAGGCGTCTGTAGTCCCAGCTACTTGTGAGGCCGAGGCAGGAGAATTGCTTAAACCTGGGAGGTGGAGGTTGCAGTGAGCTGAGATCGCACCACTGACTCCAGCCTGGGTGACAGAGCAAGACTCTGTTTCAAAAAAAAAAAAAAAAAAAAAAACTCCCCCTTCTGCCTACCCCTAAGATGCTGTTAATGTTGTGTCAGAGGCTACTCTGGCAATGGGACTGGAATGCAGGCACTTGAACCATCCAGACCTGGATTTCAACCATGCTTTGCCTTGTCCTATCCACACAACCTTGAGAAAGTTTCTTAATCTCTTTCAGCCTGAGGTTTTTTTCCCCTTTGAACAATGGAGAGAATGCAGGCATCTACCTTATTAGGTTCTGACAAGGATTAAGTGAATTAATCCATGGGAATTGCTCAGTGAAATACCTGGCATGTATATGTTGGCTGTCATTTAATGTATGATGTGACTTTAATGGCTGGGTTTTTTCTTTTAAATAACTGGTTCATCTCCTAGGGGTGGCCAAATAGGTTCTCTTCTATCCTCTGTTTATTTTTGTTGTCACAATCCCCGTAGTCCCTGAAATTCCTGGTGTAAGTAAGAATGCCTGCATTTCCTCTTCTTCGCGTCCAGGTGTCTACTCTCCCTGCATGCCCTTCGCCATCATCCCTCCTGTGTACCTGCTTTCCATGCAAAACCAGGATTTGCCTTTCGTGAGTTCCCAGATTCGTAACAAATGTTGGGATAAACAGGGAGTATTACTTTTCCTCCATATCAAAATCGCAATCTCCTATTCCCCAAGCCCTCTGCAAATGTGAACCCCTGTGGACCCAAAGCCTGGTTACACCATGAGGACAAGATGTGGCCTTGTCCCTTCTTGAGACCATCAGGCACAGGTGAAGCCTGCACGGAGGAGCCTCTGTTGGGGCTGAAGATCTTGCTCCAGCCTGACCCTCACTGGGAGACCTGCCCCTTCACAGGGCAGCCAGCTTGCTGCATGGGTCCATGCTCTAATCTCCCACTTCCTTCTGTCCTCAGGAAGAGGTTGGAAGGGGACACGTTCATGATCTTTGCTAAGAACAGAGCTTTCAGAGAGTTTGTGAAGGGTCAACCATATGGCCCTCTCATTCATCTGCAGCGCCTTCCCTCATCATGCCCAGATCAGCCTGAGGAGGTGGCCAAAATGAACCCTCGGGAGAAGATAGAGAAAATTTCAGATGGAGTTCTAGCACTTAACTAGCTGCATGACTCGGAACAGGCTCTTTAAACTCTCTGAGTCTCAGTTTCCTTAGCTGTAAAGCAGGGATAATAATGTCACATACTTTGTAGAGCTGTTTTGATAATTAAATTAATAATGTATATCTTGTTTCTTGGTACAATGCCCAGAAACATAGAAAGAACTTAGTAACTGTGAGCTTCCTTCCATTATACTCCTATTCTATCTTTTACGCTAGAGACACATTTTTTTTTCACACATTAGTATTTCTGAGATTGGTTTGTGTCTTATAATCAATGATGTCTTATGATAAAATACCATAAAAAACTACCATTTATTGTTGCCTATGCCTACTGCCTATAAATAACTTTCATTGAGTTATTTTATTTGACCCTCCCAATAACTCGAGGATGTAAGTACTATTCACTCTTCTTTACAGACGAGGAAGCTGAGGTTCACAGTGGTCACGTAGCTGGCGAGAGGTGGAGACAGGACTGACTCTAAAGCCAATGATCTTGACAGCCCTCAATCACCCATGACAGAGTCACCAAACATTGTAAAGCAGGGGAGATTTTTCTTTGCCAAGCTTTCACCTCTTTCACTAAAGCTCACCTAACTCCTCCTAGCATTTCCACCAATCTGATCATCTGAAGCTAAGAAGCCCATTGCAGACACTCCACACACTCCCAAAACAATCTCAGTTTCCTGTTACTCATCCAACTCCATTGGCCTCATGTCCTAGAATTAACTGACTGTCACATATGGTCATTACTCATTTAGGTGTTATGAGTGAAAATATGTAAGAATAACAGAGTATTCATATAGCACTCATCGTGTATCAGACACTGTTCTGAGCCCTTAGCATAAAACTCATTCTACCTCACAACAACCCTATGAACCGGGTACAACTAATAGTCCAGTTTCACAGAAGAGGAAGCCAAGGCATAGAAAGATTAAGTGACTTGCCCAAATTACACAGTTGACAATTGGTGGAGCCAGGATTGTACCCACATCATCTACTTCAGGGTCTATACAGGCTGCCTTTCTATCCCTTTTGATCCTGGGGATATAACACATATAGGATATAACATATCCTTCTGGATCCTGGGGATATAACACCACCCAATACATTAATCTTCTAAAGAAGTAGTTTTCAGGCATGAGACAGGTTTAGAGACTGAGAGAATTGTTTCCAGAGCCCTCGTCTTGTACTTTAAATGGTTTTTTGAGGCAAGGATCTGTATCTTTTAGCCAGTGACATGTCTGTCAATTTCTCTGTGGCATCCCACGGGACTGGGAATAACTTCAGGGCAGGGACCACATCTAGGATATCTTTTGCATCTCTAGCACCTCACCCAGGGCCCCTCTCTAGTTCAGTCTCCTGGACAATTGTGACAATAGTTCAAGCTCCTGGACAATTGAGATAATTTTTGTCTCCTGGACAATTGTGACTAAAGGCTAATTTTTTCCCTCCCCTACCTCTCATCAGCCCCTGCCTCAAAACATCATGCTTAATGTTTCTCACAAAAGATATTAAGATGTGAAGCTGGTCATATCACTCTCCTCTTTAAATTCCTCATAGCCTATGAAAGTTTCTCCAATTGTGTTCCATAGAACACTACTGCTCTGTGAAATACAGGATTTCAGTGGAGAACAAAAATACCACAGATGGATTTTTTGTGACATTTACCAATATACAAAGAACTACAACATTAAGCACATTTATATAGTTATTATCATGCAGCTGGTTACCTTTAAGACACTCCATGCCTAAAAGTGCAAAATCACATTGCAATCACATGCCAGAGGTTTAATCTAAGCATAGATGTCCAGGCAGCATTTGCATACTTACAGTCACATTGGAGATTATCAACCTGATACTTGCAGATCTGTTACACACCTTGTCTCAAAATTTCAATATATACTTGTGATATTATCTAGTAACTACTATATATGAAATCTATCCAACAGAACTTTCTGTGATAATGGGAATTTTCTATACCTGTACCATCCAATATGGTAGCCATCAGCCACATGTGGCTATTGAGCACTTGAATGTAGCCAACACAACTGAAGAGCTACATTTTAAATACTACTGGATTTTGATTGATTTAAATTTAAATAGCTATATGTGGCAGGTGACTATCATATCAGACAGCACAGCTCTATATTGACTGTGTCGATCAATCTGATTTTCTTGCAGTGACTGATTTAGCTGAGTGACTACTCTCTCCTGTGTCCTTTAGTCCAAGCTGGTGTTCCCTTGACACACCAGCTTCATCTCAAGTTTTTTCTGCTTTGCTTTAGTCATGTTGAAGCCCTTCTTGTTCTTCTTGTATACTCTGCTATTGCTTTCCTTGTTGCTTTTGCTCGCTTCCATACCTGCCTTTTCTTCCCTGACTCATCCTTGAGGTTCATCTCAGGCCTCTAGGTTGGCTCCCATCATCATGGTACTTCCACTTTTGGCTGTGTGTATCTCCAGCTGTTAGCAGAATTCCTGTTTAGTCCCATTGATAATATCATTATCTATATATCTATATATGAAAAGCATTTCTTTTGTGGCACTCTTTACAATGTTGGGCTTTTTGTCAAGCATCTTTCTTAGATGAAGAGTGACAAAGTATTAAAAATGATAACAATCTTCATCCTCTGTGATTTGTCCTTAATGCCTCAGAGCAGAAGAGCAGTGGCATATACCAGGTGTTAGTTGTCTATCAGTGTATAACAAATTACTCCAAAACTTAACAGGGTAAAAAGAAACAAACCTTTATGATTACACAGTGTCTGTGAGTGAGAAATCTGGGAGCAACTTGGCCAGGTAGTTCTGGCTCACAGTGTCCCATGAGGTTCACATTGTCCTGTCAGCTGGGGTTGCAGTCGTCTGAGGGTCTGGCTGGAGAAGCATCTGCTCCAGAGCCCATTCATGTGGCTGTTGGAAGGTATTCACTCTTCACTGTCTATTGACTGGAGAACTCAGTTCCTCACCATGGCAGCCTCTTGATAGACTGCCCAACTGACCTCAAAACATGCAAGCTCACTCTCTGTAGAGTGAGTGATTAGAGAGAGAGCCCTGGATGTAGATGTCCCAGAAGTGACATGCTTCCCTTTTTACCGCCTTCTATTGATCAAACAGAGCAACCTGGTACAGTGTGAGAGCGCCTGCAATGGGTATGGATGTGAAAGAGTAGAGACCTTGGAGGCTGGTTACTATCCACCTTAATGGCACTATTGCAGCAGGATTCTCACTGAAGTGCCCCTGAACCCAGTAAAGGTGGTAGAATCCATTAATAAGAATGCTCCCCAGTGTTTCCCCAGGTGTGAGACCCTCAGCGACCAACTCTCACAGAACTTTCTTGTGGGTGAACACCGATGAGGAAACTCTCAGGCAGAGGTAGAACTGGGCTTGGATCTCCAGCCTGTCCTTCCTCTCATCCTTGTCACCAGTGGACTGTGCCTGGGCAAAGCAACCCTGCTCTGGTTTTCCCTTGACTGTTTCACAAAGGCAACCCTCGAGTTTCCTCACCCATTAAATGGATATGCTCATACTTCCTGAGTTACCTAACAGGACTGGTGCGGACCCACAGAGAGAATTTAGTAGACGTATCTCGTAACCTGCCCAGCATTTGATATGTATATGGTGTAACCTTGGGGGCCTAAGACACTCATGGTGAAGGCCACCCTTCTGTCTTCTTCTTCCTCACACCTGCTTTCCTCCATCATGTGCTCTCCGCAAGGCCACACATTGCTTCTACTTGAACAAATCTGACCAGCTGTTTTCTTTTGGTATCTTTTTATTGCAGCTAAAATTCCAAGGGCTGCGGGGGGAAGCTGCTGAGAACACCACAGGCCCTGGGCCTCACTTCAAAGTGGCTTTCATCATTCTTCACACGCTGTTTTCAGAACCCTCCTCTGCTCTCTCCCGGGAACCAAATTCTCGTGGAGATTTTCCTCAGTGATACCACTATTTACAGAACTCTGGCCCTGGACATCATGTTTCTATCTGATTTGTACTTGTCCACATGGCTCATAAAGTTTATAAGGGGGTTAGAGAGCTTTTCCTTGCTCATAAATCTTCCCCTGCAGTCTCCCTCTAGGAGTGGGAAAGAGAGAGGCAGGAATGAGAGAGGAGGGTCCGTGAGATCGGAGGGAGAGCATGAGGCTCTCTTCTTTGAGCGTTTCCCGTTCATTTCCCTCCTGTGGCATCCGTTGGACAGTAGAATGAAGAAGGAGCACATGAGGCCCCAGAAGGTGACCATGCTGGGCAGAGAAATTAAATGTTTGGATTCTTCCTCTCATCATCTGTTAAGTGGGGATAATCATAGTGCCTACTCATCAGGTTGTCCTGAGGATTAAACGAGAAGCTTAAAGCATTTAGCTTGGGGCATAGAAATTAGCAAAAAATACAATATATTTTAATTTTTAAAAAAAGTGACCAGGGTCTTCTGTGTTATCCATCCACTGGGTTGACTCTCTCCCAGGCATCCCAAAATGATCTTCCTAGCTGACTCGAGTTGTTCTCACTCTGAAAACGTGGCTGCTCAGAACTTCTCCCCTCAATGGGCAATCTGCTAGCCTCAAGCCCTTAATAAGCATTGGTGTAAAAGTAGCTCTTTACAAGCATAATTTTTTGCATTTTTAAAGCTGAGATTAATTCAGTTTTAAAGTAGATCTGCTATTGCATACTCTCCATGGATAGTTATGTGAATATTTCTGAATTTTAGGAGGAAAACTTTTGGAACTTAAAGTGAATATTTCATATCGACTTTCCCCCTGCCCCCACCCTGCTTGAAATAGGCAATGTTGACAGGCCAGCAGAGGTACACTGGAAGAATAATAGATCAATAACAATTCTCCACTGGTCACACAAATTCCCCTGGCAGTTTCAGCCAACTGGGGTTCAAGAAAGTCATTACAGGATGTGTCTACCCAGGCAAGGCAAGGGAGAAAAGATTGTGAAATTATGTTTTGAATTGCCTCGTACTATCAAAATAGGTAAACTGGAATAAAAAAGAAATTTGATTCTTGAATTATTTACAATCATCTTAAGGATGTTCTCATCTCTGAAATCCAGCCCCACACCTCCTCCCCAAAATTGCCATTGTTTTCCATGATGTAGCCACAGTGATCTTTTGAAAATGCAAATCTGAGTAGCTAATCCTGTTCATAAACCTTCAATGACCTTTTGTTGTCCTTAGGTAAAACCAAACAGCTGAACATGGCCTTTATGCCCCAGCAGGACTGGGCCTCATCTACCTCCCCAGTCACACTGCAAAGCCCATCTGAGTTCCTTCCCACTTCCAAGCCTCACACGCCTTCCCCTCTGTCTGCAAGTTCTTCTTCTTTCTCCTTGTGTCTAATTAACTCCTACTCATCCTTCAGATTTAACCTGTAAACTACTCATTCCAGAAGCCCTCCTGACACTCCCCCACCTGCCTAGACCACTTGGACTGGCTGGGATGCCCTAGTTACATGCTGTATTCAGCTTAGCGTCCTTTCTCCAGTCATCATTATATGATCCATTGTGTATTTATCTGTATAATGTTTGTCTCTCCTTCCAGAATGTGCTTTATTTGAGAACAGGGGCTTGGTCTTCTTTATCCTCTCAGCACCTTGAACAGTGCCCAGAGCCAACTAGGTGCTCAATAAACATGCTGTTCCACGAATGTCTAAGGCCCAATATCAGCAGCTATCCAACCATTTCTCCATCATGAACGACCTTGATGAACAGAATGTGATCTGCATCAGAATACCACCTGATGGATCCAGAAAGTTCCCCAGATTTCCTAGAGTAACTGAATCATAACCTTTTAGCAATTGAAAAGATGCTCAATTTTATTAAACCCCCTCATTTTAAAGATGAGGAAACCAGTGCACAACAAGGTTGAAGTCACTCAATTGCTTAACTACAGAGGCTAGGATGCAGTCTTCAAATTCTCCATCATGCACACTTCCTAATAAGCTAGTAGATCCTCAAAATGCCAAATAAACGCATAGTTCACGCATAACTATAAGAGTGCGTTTTGTGTATTGCCACCCCGCCCCCA
This sequence comes from Macaca mulatta, assembly GCF_049350105.2. Lineage (NCBI taxonomy): Eukaryota > Metazoa > Chordata > Mammalia > Primates > Cercopithecidae > Macaca > Macaca mulatta. Next base: position 102,967,471 of record NC_133408.1, on the reverse strand, counting down.
ACCCCCATCACTTGGCCAGCACCTGTCCCTCCCTGAGAAGAGAAGACACAAGCCTTCATTACATTGTCACTCTCCCCTATTCGGACACCATGCAGGCCCTTGCTTTGAACTCTGCGTTGCCATGGCAACTGCTCTTCACGAACATCAACATCACTGGCCACAATGGCCTATGCTGAGGTGGATGGCTGCCAAGCAAATCATAGGCAATTTCTTTCTTTCTTTCTTTTCTTTTTCTTTTTTTTTTTTAAGTCAAGAAGGCTGAAATCCTCAGATCAAGTTCAAATTATTTGGAGGATGTGTGTGTCAGGGACACTTAGCATCAGTTTCGATGGGAAGTCAGATAAAAGCTTGATTTAGGATGAGGATAGGGGAGGCACAGGTCAGTTCAGCTTCAGAGCTTGCAGAGTTCTTCCAGAAGCTCTTTGATGTGAAGTTGGAAGTTGCGTAATTCTTGCTAATTCTTGTTGGCGGTCCAGACACAAAGGCTGCTTAAACAATCTGGAGTGGCCAAATAAGCCGAGGGTGCTTGTTTTGTCCTTTCTTCCCCCCTACGCCCCCTCCTCTTCATCTTTCCCAGCAGGCCAGAACCCAACACGTAGGTTTTGTCCCAAGGAGAAAGGACCTTCGTGTCACAGGAGGAAATTTACAAGGCTGTCAGGCTTGGGATGTAATGGGAGCTGTGAGGGGTTCTATGTTCAAGCAAGGTGGTCAACCTCGTTATAGAGACTGGCCGTGGGGCAGCCTAAAGTGAGTTCTGATTGCCTGGGATGGAGATCTCCCATCTCACAGAGAGAAACAAATGCCTTACAAATTGGTCACATCCCATTTAGCTCATATTAATTTCCATCACCAACCCCCAGGGCTAACAGGCAGTATTTTTCTTCCTTTTGTTTCTTCTCCCCATCCCCCAAGTGACCTCCTCTTTTCTTTTCTCTTTCATCCAATAGTGTCAGCCTGACTGTTTCTAGTTTGCTCAAATTTCATTTTCCTATTTAACTGTTGCGCCTGCCAGCCCCCAGATAGTTTGCGCAGTAAAACCCGTGCTACACATCCCCCTCACAGCCTGCTTTCCATCAGCTTTGCTGAAATCAAGTTGCTGGATCAGTCCCGTGTGTTAGCAGGGTAATAACTTTCCTCAGCTGGACAAAATGGTGCAGAGAGAGTGTTGCTTTTGCTGCTTCAAAGGCTTCAGAGATTCCTTTAACCACAAACATGAGAATAGAACGTAATGGATATACAAGAGTCCCACGATGGCAATCTCCCTGCTGGAAATGTTCATGAATTACCTGTAATTTACCTCAAAATGTACCATATGTTGGACTGCAAGATGCACTTTTCCTTTTTTACTTAAATGGGCTGCTATTCAGAACCCTTTTTTTTTTTTCCCTTTGACGTGGGACTAGATGTTGAGAATAGGTTGGGAGAAAATGCCCCATAGAAGCTTCACAAATTAAAGTTTGCACAGGTTATCATGTGAGTGCTTTGTTGAAAGGAAAGAAAGTGAAATTAGGTGCAATTCTCTCCTTAATACACCATCAGCCCCATAGGGCCAGGATGGGAAGATTACCAACACTTTGGGAGGTGAGAAGGCATGAGTCACTAATTTGCCAGTTCCCTTCATGCATTTCCTGCAAGGGACAAAAACGACAGGTCCCTCCATGGCTTGACTGGTACGAGGTTGGTGCACCAGTCACAAGTCATGGCAAAACCACAGTTACTTTTGCACCAACTTAATACGTAGTCGGGAGACTTGAAGAGTTGCTCTGCCAACACAGAGGAAGGATCCCACATTCTAAGGATACAGGGATCTGGGACATCTCTTTGCCTTCTGTGGTGTACTAGACAGATTTGCCATGTGCTTCCTCCTCCATGGTTACAGTGATGGCTAATTAATGTGTATTTTTAAAGAGTATCCAAACTTTTACTTCTTCAAATGAAATCTTTTAAATGGTATCAGAACGTGGGTTTTTAATCTCTTGGAATCTGAACAGATGCAGAAGGGGAAGCACAAACAACGGCAAACCTGATTTTCCACCTGGAGCCACGGCCTTGTCACCAGTCATGCCACATCTGTGTTTTTGAAGGGAAATGTCATAATATTGCTAATCAATAGGAGGAGTGACAGGCCCATTTGTCAAGAATGAGCCAGCACTGCAACTGTCGTCCTTTGCATCTTTCTCTTGGGCTTTGCAAAGGGAAGCCCAGGGAACGGCCTGCTCTGTGTCTGGGGCAGCTGCCTCCTGTGCCAGGGTCAACAGAGAGCCCCCTTGGGTGAGAATCGTGAGCCATCTCGCCAATGTTCTGCACAAGAGGGGCGGAATATGATGGCAAGGGCTGCAGAAGAAATATCGAGTTTCCAAGTGTGGCGTGCAAATGCAACCAGACGCCATGCAAGGGGAAAAGGTCTCCTGTATCAGGAAGTCTATTGACCTTTCATCTGGGGAGTGCGGTTGTTTATGTGTTTCTTTTGAACTGCAGATGTTTCTTGCTGCTCTGTTTGTCAGAGGACAAGTAGGTCATCTCAAAGGAGGACTGAAGCGAAGGGGTAGATAGGATTGGTACTCACTGACAATTTTCATCTTTGCTCTGGAGGATAATGTAACCAGAGGGTGGAAAAGGGTGGCAGGGCAATTTGCACCCCATGCCCTGCTCCACGCTATCTCCCTGGAGCTGATATAAACCCACATGGCAGGGGCGCACTACCACAATCAGATTGGTCGTGCATGGGGCCTGGGTGTGGGCTGAGGTGACAGGACTGAAATGCCCTTTCCCATCCCACCAAAATAATTTTTAAATTAGAAAATTAATCTTAATCGACTCTTGTATCTCCAGTTTTAGTTGATCTAGAATACTGTTATGGCTTTTCACGCTTGGGGAGGTCCCCAAAGAGCAGTAATTTTGTTTGAATAGTGCAAGGGAACAAAAGGTTATATTAATGAGGGAGACCTTTTAAAAACATTGGTGACTTTCCTTGTCAAATTGCACTTTTCCCATTTACTCTTCTTGCCCTTTAGAGGAGGTAAGGCTTTTGAAAATGACTCTTTTGCTCAAGGTACCCCCAGTTTTTGGCATTAGAAAGCAAATAATATCCAATTTAAGGACAGAGGTAATATTGATATTCTAGCATCAGTTACACGTCTTTCAGAAAAATGCAAAAGCAGAAAATATCTTGCCAATTAATGTTCCAACCCTGAGATCAGTGAATGACTATCCAAATCAAAAACAAACAAACAAAACCACTAGAAAAAATGCTTGATTAAAGGAAAATAATGAGCTTAAAATACCATGACACATTATCTTCAAAACAAAGCACCCTGAAAATAACATTCCAGTCATGGAAATTTTGCAACTCCCCTGAAGGTACAAATATTGAATAATAAGACTGATACTTAAAGCATACTGAAATACTCATGCAAATGGATACAGTTCTCTTCGAGGTAGTTTACTTGGCAGACAAATGCAACCCTAGGGATACTGCCTCTGTTCTGCTGGAAATACTTTTGGAGAGTCTCTCTCTAGAATTCAGAGTCAGCAGCACAATCTTGAATAGCTTCAGTAGTGAGAAGTTCTTGTTTTTAAGGGTGATTGGATTCATTTTTCACATCTATAAGTCATTCCAAAAGTTTGCGAGTTACACTGGGAATAAGAAATAAGTTACCATGGTTGGGGTCAACAATAGGATGTGGGTGCAGTAATAAGGTTTAGGGGACTGCCTCAGAAGATGCTCAAAGTGCAGCCTGAGCCATGATCGGCAAGGGAGGTTTTGCAGAGCAGGAGCCTAGCCTTCCACGGGGGGAGCCAGTGCGTGTGAATACCTGGTTTGGGCACCTCAGGTGATTTTGAGTTTACTTTGTTTTATTGGGTCCTCATGACATCTTTTGAGGCAGGTGTTTTCATCCATGGAATGGTAACTCTCATTTTGTGGAACAAATTCTAAGTTTGTTCAAACAAAATCCTTATTGATTCTGATGTAATGAAAGACCACAGGCTCTGGAGCAGATACAAGTGAATGTGACACCCAGATCTGCCACTTACAGGCTGTGTGATCCTGGATCAGTCATATAATCTCTCTGTGTGGCTCAGTTTTCTCATCTGTAAAATGGGTTATGGTGGAGTACTAAGTTAAATTAGATGGGATAGTACAGATAAAACACCCCAAACAATGTTGCCGTATAGCAAGCATTCTGTTTACATTATTTCCCATCTCTGTTGCTTTCATATTTGAGGAGAAAAGCTGATATCCACAGGCAGGAATAAAATGGTGAATAATCCCAAGGTCAGCCAATAATGACCTAGAAATGTAGTAGAAGGTACTGGACATTTATCTTAACAGTGAAGTGTCAGAGTGAAGGACACTATAGCTTGTAGAAATGGCTCTGAATGACCTTCCTTTCCCCACTTGGCTGTTCTGGCTCCATTTATTTGAAGCTATCACTTGGCAGCATTTCCTCTTACTCCCTAATCACTGCCTCACTCCTTCCCTTGCTTCCCATTACAGAAGCCTCAGGTGGCCTCGCTTTGCCTCCTGAGCAGAGAATTTCCAGGCCAAAGATTTCTTTCCTTCTATATCAGACCCGACCACGTTAAACTACAAAAGAAAATTTCCAAGATTATGGGCTAGAGAGTGGTAGGAAATGAAGACTATTGGTCAAGGCAGAATGGATGCCAAGGGACATTCCAGTTCTTCTTCTGGCATTTTCTTCTTTGAGTTTTTGTCTTCACACTTGAAAAGCTTTCTAAATCTAATTTTCTTCCGGATTATAGAAAATGGTCAGTTAGTCTAACACAATTAAAGGTGCCTTCAGGGTGGCCCTTCTGTCTGTCTAGGCTCTCCTGGCACATAGGGCTTCCAGTGGGTGACTATTGGACAAGACGGCACTTGTGCCTCTAATAACCACTGTGTCAAATGGCTTCCTGTGATGGGGAGCAACAGTGTACATGCTGACTACAGATCTTTTCTAGAACCTGGAGGAATATTCTCAAGTGGTTGTCTTTGTGTCACTCATCCTCTCACCTAATGGAATTCTTACCCACAGGAAAACTCTACTAATGTGTCAATACACTGCTGAGAAAACACCTCAGAGTTTTCTATGACATGTAATCTTTCTGACAGGGAAATCAACTAAAGTTGCCAACTTTTTCCATTCACAGAACCCTCACCAAACAAGTGGTAAATATTGTATTGTCAAGCAATAGGCCATTGGATGTAGAAAAGATCTGGCTTAGGGAAAGAAATGTGGGTGATCTAATGTTCTGTGTACTTTCTAAGTTAATGAGGAAAAAAATCTCCTGGAGTTAAAGTTATGTAAAAGTCGGTGGCATGATATGCTGGATAAACACACACACATTTCAACTTTCAAGTCAGATGAACCTAGATTTAAATCTCAACGCTACTTACTGTAATACAAGTCTCACTTTCCTTTTTTTGTAATATTAGGAAACTCATGCCTACCTATAAATGGGGACCCAAACTATCTCCATTGGGGTGTTAGGCTGTGTGAACCACCACGTTGTAATAATCATCTACTTTCCCTTAGGGTGTCCTATAAAAGGTGGGAAATTGGAGAGACTGTATTAAAACCATGGTGCCAATTTGCAAAGTCTGAAAGAGAAACTGTCACAGTTATAGAGTTTACTGTTACAAAATTCTTTAGAAAACTAAGTTAAAAGAAAGTGGGTTTAAACCTGCAGAACTAACAAGAGATTTTACAAGAAGCTGCTATTATTTGGAAACATGTAGCTTGCGTAAAAACCCTTAAAAAAATGGGATCTGTATTTGTTTTATTCTTAAGTGGAAAGAAAATCTCTAAACTGTTTTTACTAGAGGACTTCTAAAAAATGAAGTTTGAACTGGAAAAAAAATGGGCTAGGAAGTCAGAGAAATGTGGATTTAGCCCTAGGCTATGCTCTGGCCCTTTCCATCAGTGAGACTAGGGCTTGCTGGTATTAAACTGATTCCTGGGGCTCCCTTATTATAGCCACAAAGGCTGCACCTCAAGGAGAGCAAAACAGTGGCCTTAATGTCAGCTAGAGGGCTAGAGGGCTTGTTAAAAGCACATCCACCCATGTTTGTTCTTATTCCAAGTCATCTCCCAATGTTGGATCCTACAGCTGTTCAGATGACCCTGCTCTCTGCCACCAAGCAGACCCCCTTCCCTAACTAGTGAGGAGGTGAGGAGTAAGCTCTCGGATTTGATTTCACCCAACCACATCTCTATCTTTTCTGACTCATCAACAAGGCTGTGCCCACAGTGTTCAAACTTTGCTGCAGATTCTAATCATTTGGGGGTTCTTTTGAAAGTCCCAAGGCCAGGTCATACCCCATATCAATTAAGTCAGACTTTTGCGCAAGGGCAGAGATGGGATGAGTATTTTTAAATAATCAAAGGTGATTCCAATGTGCAGCAAAATTTGGGAACCATTGGACTGGCCTTTACAAACCTCAAGAGGCTCGTGAACATATTTAAAACATCTGACACATGATTGATGTTTAATAAATGATAGCTCCCCTTGCTATTAGTAAGAACATTTGGTTGTAGTGATAATGACAATGATAATAATAATAGTAGACCATTACACATTTGGGGCCCTTCAGTTTACTCTTGCACCCATTGTTTGTTCTAACCCTCCCCATTCTCCCATGAGATGAACATAAGCACATGAGTGCTATCTCTTCCGTCTTGCAGGTGAGGAAACTGAGGCGTAGAAAGGGTAAGTGACTTTCTCAAACAGAGTGTTACCTAGAGCTGGGCCTTATGATGCCATCTCCAGTGCACTCCCCACTATTCAACACTGTTTCTGTGTTCAAAGAGCTTCCATCAGGTGGGGGAAGACATATTCATTTATGTAAGTGATAAGAATGCACAGTAGGCAAAACACCTCAAGTTACTAATTAGTTGAGATTATATGCAGAAAGCCAAATGGGGATCCAAACCCACTGTCAGCTACCTAATGATGTAGCAGATTGGAGAAGGTGGAAGAGCCTGCTCTTCCCTAAACCTGGCCCATAGACCAGACACTCTTGACTTCCCCATGCAGACAAGCAGGAAAAGCAGAGCAGATAGAGAACAGACCTGGCCTTCCAGGGCCTGACTCTGCTCCATCTATGTGCTGCATGGTCCATGTGCTGCAACTATGAGGAAGTGCAAGGTGAGTCCATCATGCCCAAATGCCAGGGATAGGTAGGTTCAAAGAATGACATCCCTGCATTCTCCCTAGATCCATGCAGAGTAACTAACAGTTTACCCTCCTCACTTCCTCCAGTCAGATAAGTCTTTCCCACCTTTGGGAGAGGGAAAGTGTGAAGGTTTAGGCAGGGACTAGAAAGATTGGTTTTCATACCATTCGCTCTTTTGTGGGATGAAATAGAATTAAGTGCACTTGACAATGGGGAGATGGGATTCTTCCTGCGGGAGGCAGACTCTGAATACAAGCTATATAAATGATAACAGAAGGAGGAGCTGTGAGTGTGGAGCCATGAAAAGAGCTGTGGTCAGGAGGAGGTTCCATGAGGGTTAAGAGTTGACTGGGGTCTTGAAGAAGAAGCTGGAACTCAGCAAAGCCTTTCATGAAACATCTTTTGATTCCCTGATCCGGGTTGTCAGGAGTGGTTTTGAGAGTCATGGGGATGGGTTGTAATTAATCTGCTATAGCTAGTAGATTACTGAGTAAGCAGGCCCAGCTACAAATGCCTTGTTGGGGATGGCAGTGGCAGCCCAAGATCCCACAGTTATGCAGTAGATGCATGGTCTCGTTGAGCCAAGCTGGCTGAACCCACCCTTTGGAGAGATGCTACTTTTCATTTGCTTTTGAAATGGTGACTATAATGAATTTTGCAACTTTGAGAAAAAGAACTTACTATATCACCATATACTGGAGCATCACCATGTTATTTTAAATACAGCAACCATGGGGTTCAATCCTAGCCCTGATACTTTTTAGCTGTGTGATCTCAGATATGTTATCTGTCTGCTCTACAACACAATTTTTTTCCAGTGAAGATAATAGTAGCCTCTGTTTCAAAGGGTTGTTTTGAAATTTAAATGACATAATACATGCATATAGAATCTAGCGCCTAATGTACAGTATGTGCTTAATTAATGTAGTCATAGTGGTTATTTTATTATTATTACCAGGACTCTGAAATTCATCCTACTATGGAGATGCCTCTCAATGAGCTAGACTTGCCTCGTGATCAAAAGACTTATCTTGCTTTGCTTTTGTCATCTTTAGATCTCAGAATTTTTTCCTTGACCTCCAGGAGATTTGTCAGCTTGGATGTGAAGCTGAAGCAGGTCTTTCCCCCTTTGTTAACATTCCATCCATCTTTCAAGTTCCATTCCAAATTCCATTTGGGGAAATTAGGAAACACCTTCTGGAGGAGCTGGCATTCATCTCTTCCCCTCAGCTCCCACAGGTCTTTATAATTTTATTATGGCATTTATCACATTCCATCCTGTCCTGCAGTTACAGGCCATCTATCTCTTTCACCACACGGTAACTCTCCTGAGGGGAGGAAGAACAACCCATTCATTTTGGAATCCCCCACAGCACAAAGCATAGTACCTGGCACACAGTAGATGCTCAGTAAATATTTGTTAAATTGGAATGATCACTTTTTAAAAAAAAGACTGCTGTTATATAATTATTCACCATCCCATTTGCCCACTGATCTTTCCAGCTGAGAAGGATAATTTTGGGGATTACCATGAAGCAAGCCCAAGTTCCATGAATCAAAGGTAGAGTGTTCATTATTCTTGGATGGAAATGGAATACAGAGCAATAAAATACTACAGCAACCACAGTTAGCTGGCATTTATAGACCCCAACCCTGCCATTGTACTACCATGTGACCCCAAACAAGCTCTGAGCCTCCCTGAGCCCCAGTTTCTCTATTTGTAAACTGAAAGTGAAGATCTTTCTTTTTTACTTATAAATTTTTGTGATTTCTGACTTCTTTCTTTAGATATAAAGAAGAATTTTGCTATTGCTCTTTATACTTCCTTTCCCTCAAAACAATAAGTTGAATAGGCCAGAGTTTTGGTGTTTTCCCATCATCATCATATCTCTAAAGCCTGGGACAGTACCTGGTTCATAGTAGCTGCTCTCCATGAAATACTTGTTGAATAAATAAATGAACAAATAAATACATTTAGACATGATTTAGAAATGTTGTGATATAGTGCTTAGGAGTAATTATAGTCCGGGCCTCCCAAGAGTCCCCACTCCTAGAAGACACAAAGGCAAAATGCAGAGGAAGCAGACATGGGAAATAAGATCTGGGCTCAGCTTGATCCTTCTCTACATTATGGCATGAGCTGCACACAAAGAGTTTCTTCAGGTTAAGTCCATCTATACAAGCAAAATTCACATCTTGGGTGGAACAATCCTATATTGTATGGGAGTATCTCATATGATGCAAGACATTTAGCATCTCTGCCCAGTAAGTGTCAGTACTACCCCAAGTAATTTGTGCCAACCCCAAATCTCATCTAAACATAAACATTTCTGAATGTCCTCTGGGAGCAGTACACACCTCCTCATTGAGAACCACTCATTTTTTATGATGACTGGTTTAGCTATGTATGGAGATCATTACATGCCCTTTCATCTTCACTGCAAGAATTTATAATTTAGATGTGAAGTAGCCTTAGTAACAACTCTGGTCCTTCCTTGAAGATGACAAGTCATGTGAAAATTGTGGCGTTGCAGAAAGTTCTGCCCTTTCTCCAATGCGAGGCTAGAAACCCTACTAAGAACTTGGATCCCCTTCCTCCTCCCATTTCCTGGAGAGATAATGACCACATGCAAAATGGAGAGCTCAGCTCATGGAGAGGCTGCAGGGGAATTGACATAGAAATGCCATGAAATTGGTTTGATATTGACTTTGCAATCTGCATAACCCGTGTCCTAAAAACCTTGGTTGATATAGCATTACTGGCCAATTGTAAGCTCACATCTTCCTGATGCTGAAGATCCTTTGTTTACCTTACCTCAGGTTTTAGTTCCAAGCTATATGGTCCCCACATCCGAGTGGGACTTGAAATGTTAGAAGTGAATGTTCCTTCCCCAGAGCTAATGTTTCTTCCACGTGGAGGGAGCTTTGCTAGTGAAACATTTCTGGATAGTTCCATGGGGGAAGTTTGCAGCAGACAAGTTGTCCCCATGAAAGCTGGATAATTAAATTTAATTTTGAGTAATAGTGTTTAACTCAGTTTTAGAAAGCCCACTTACCACCAGTACAGGCTTTCTCTAACATCTGCTTTATCAATAGTTACAGTGGTATTTTAGTCTTTTTGTATGTTAGCCTTTTGTTTTATTTTGTACTTGGCTCAGAATTTGGGAGGATGAGAGGAGTCCTCAAACCCCAACACCAGGTATATGGCTTGGTTCTGCAGAGATGGCATCCACAAACACTCTGAGGTTTACAAAGCTTTAGGATAGGTAATGTTACAGAATTCTACATCGCCATGGCAGCGTGTTGGCTGAGGATACAAGTTCAGCTGCACAGTGGAGGTTTAATGAGGTTAAAGTGCAAGCTGGCTGCAAGGCTCAATGATGTGTGCTGGGATCCTGGCTCCTCCATCCTTTTACTCCATCATCTTCAAGGAATTACTCTCATACACTTGATCCCAAGTGGCTTGCTATTTTCATTGTTTCAGCAGGCATGAAAAAGGAAGGAGAAGGGAAAATGGTGGGCTTGACCCTTTTCTTTAAGGGAACAGCACGGAAGTTGTCCATATCGCCTCCATTTACATCCCGTTGGACACCAATTAGTCATATGGCCACCCTAACTGCAAAGGACTATGGAAAATGTAGTTTTTATTCTGGGAAACCATACACTCAGGATAAAATTAAATGACTATGGAAGAAGGCGAATGGATACTGAGAGATGTGTGGCTCTTTCTGCCACAACGTCCGTGTCTTGAACTTCTGGATCCAGCCTTGAATGTACCAAGAAGCCCACCAATATAGAGGGTCCCCTTCCCTTCTCAGGATCAAGAAGATGCCCTTGCTAACATTCCAGAGGTACTCAAGAGACTTCTGCTGGTACCTACTTTGCCCATCTTTAAGCAATTGGGTTCCACAGAACTTTTAAATTACTTTCTCTTCTTTATACCATTCCCCTGGATGGTCATGATTTTAACTTCCATCTGTAAGCTGGTGGCTCACATGTAACCCTTCTTTCTTGCTGAATTTCTCTCACTGAGGCTTCCTTGTGGCTTAGATCAAGGTTTTGCAGCAGAGTAGAGACTAGGGTGAAGTAAGTGAGGAGGCTTGGGAGCAAAATGAAGGAGACATTTATACTCAGGGCCATGCAAGAGGCTCTCTCCACGACTGGGGTCCTAATTCCTATTCTCGTTAGCTCTCACCTCAGGATACTGAAAAAGACTCTTACTTCATTCTTGTCTCCAGACTTTTCCTTGTACAACTTATCTGCATGCTGCTAGAGTGCTCTTTCTAAACTCAGAATTGATCTTTTCTTTCTTAAGCTTTGAAAGGAAAAAAAGTCTCCTATCCAAGACATTTATGGCTGTTGATGGTTTATAGAGTCAAGTTCACAGTCCGTGGCTTGGCAGACAGGGCCCCTCTTTATACCTTGCCCACCATAAACAGTCATACCGTCCACCCCCACCTGCCAATGTTCATGCACTTTCAGGCCATTTACCTTGGTTCTTCTTGTTCCTGTTTTCCAGGAAGACACTCTCCTCTTTCCGTGTCTGGACAACTCCTATACATTCTTTAAGAACTCTTTGGCTGGGCACGGAGTCTCAACACCTATAATCCCAGCACTTTGGGAGGCCAAGGTGGGTGGATCACAAGGTTAGGAGATCGAGACCATCCTGGCTAACACAGTGAAATCCCGTCTCTACTAAAAAATACAATAAAATAAGCCAGGTGTGGTGGCGGGCACCTGTAGTCCCAACTACTTGGGAGGCTGAGGCAGGAGAATAGTGTGAACCAGGGAGGCGGAGTTTGCAGTGAGCCGAGATCACGCCACTTCACTCCAACCTGGGCAACAGAGCAAGACAGCATCTCAAAAAACAAAACAAAACAAAACAAAACAAACAAACAAAAAAAAAAACCACAACTCTTTGAGTGTCACTTCCTTTATGAAGCCTTCCCTAATTTTTCCAGGCAGAATTACTGCTCCCACATGCCTTTGTGTATATCACTCTTATGGTTCTTATGACATTGTATTGTACTTATTTGTTAATATATGTTTCCTCGGGAGACTCTGAGCTCCTAGAAGCAAGGGAGAATGTCTTATTTAACTCTATGCCCCTTGTTCCTAGCACAGTACCATATAAGAGTGATCAGTAGGATCAGTAGGTGCTTACTGATTAAACTGATAAATGACTCATTCACTGCTTAAGGAATCTATGAAATTCACTCCAAAAAGAGTGAGTAGATGATTTGTGTGTGTGTGTGTGTCTAAACGTTTACTCACGTCCATATTGTGGCTGTCCTGACATAAATATGTCTAGCAAATTTGCTTAGTAGAGAACCTTGATTTGAATTCAAGTCCAAAGGCTTCCTCTCTCATTGGCATCAGTGCTTTGCTTTTTTTAATGCTAAAATGTCTAGCTAGTGCTACACAGATGCTAAAATCTTTTCTAAACCTCAGTGATTCTTACCAACTAATGCAAAGCATGCTGCAGGGCTCACACAAAAGAAGAAAAATAAATTTTCAAACCATCTTCCAGTATGAAAAATACAGACAGTCCTGACAAACATTTAAAAACATGAGTTGTTGCCCAGCCTGGTCTGCACTGAGGAATCATGTATTTGTAGGTAACAGAAGAGATGATTCATGGCATATGACTTCAGGGAGACCATGGTGCCTGGAACTTCCACTTGACCACAAGCATATGCAGTAAGACACGGGAACCATTAATCTGTCTTCACACCTCTTTCTCACCCAGAATGAAATTGTTTTGCCTAGCAAAAGAGTGGGCTTGGCCCAGGAGAGACACATGGGATTATGTTTCCTGAGGAATCTGTGCTTATGTTATAGTGAAAAGACAGCAATAACTTGCCAAGGATTCCAAGGGAGATCAACAGACCCCTCTAGCCCCACCGTTCTGGGACCCTTCGTCGTGAATGTAGTGTGATGAAATGTAATGTGCGGTGGAGAGGCTAAGGTTACTCGTACATGGTAGGAGTAGGTTTTTTTCCTCTAACCTGGGAAATCTATAATTTTTACACAGTCACAGAACAAATGGAACTGTGACTAATGTTATACAATTTATGGAACTGAATTCACATAATTTTCACAGTTGGTTCACATTTATGATAGTTAAAAGGTTTTTGTTTTACTCTGAGATTAATAGAGGGGCGTGAAATTTGCCTACCCACAGCCCTCAATGCTGTGTTTACATTCCCAGAGACCCCCTCCTTCACCCACCCATTTTACAGAGGAGAAAGCTGAGACTGCCAGCAGTCGGTGGCTTACGAAGCCACATAGCTGACATACAGCAGAGCAAGAATCAAAGCCAGGTCCCACAAGTCCTGGCCATAAGGACTTTTATTGGATGCTTAGGATTCTACATGAAAAGTGACGTGCTGCCTGATTTTCCTCTTTTTTTCCAAAAGAAATGGAAATATCTCTCTTCCTTCTATGTCACCATTGAACACTACCCATTTTGAATTGTAGCCACCCACGCAGTAGGAGGGGAGAGTGGAGGGAATCTCTGTTCACTGCACGCAGAGCTATGGTAGCCCTCTACCTATTTCTCCAAGCCTCCGGATTTTATATGGTGGGCTGAATTCCATCCTAGGAAAGGGCAGAAAGCTTTCAGCTTATCCTTTGAAAAATGAAACACAATTTAAAAACCTGCAAAATGTCTCAAGTTCTGACCAGGAATAATAGGAACGTGCCCCCCCACCACCCCCGCCCAAGCCCACCTCTCACCAATCACAAAGAACTCCTTCTTCTCATTTTACAAAATTTTACTTTTTCCTCAAAATGTAAGATCCCCAAGGGGTCTGAACTCAGGTTCCCTAGAAGCAGAACCTGAGATACTGATTCTCAAGCAATAGCTTTATCGAGAGACTTGCTCTCAGAGGAAACAGGTAAGGAAGAGAGGGATGCAGCACAGAGCAGGACAGAAAAGAGGCAAAGGTGTGGGCTCAGCTGTAGTCTTGCCTCAGGCTGATCCCAGGGAAACTCGGAGTGTGGATGGTTGTGCCAGTTTGAGGAGAGTGAGTTGGGTTTTATACAATGTCCTGCCCATCAGGTTTTAGCTGTAGGGTCTCCAGGATGGTGTGGTACAGAACCTCCCTGGCATCTCTGAGCTATGCCAACCAGGTGGCCCTGGGCAATCCCCTGGAGCAGGGAAGGGTATAGATGTCAGCTCTTATCAACCAATTTGTACAGCAGCTGGGGGATGTGCCGACCAGTACAGGGATCTGAGTAGGCCACCAAGAACATATGCTAAGCATTGCTGAATTTCAGTGTCCCAGAAAAGAAAGAAAGAAAAAAAATTATAACTGCTCATAATACCACACAATGAGAAATCAGCATTGTTCACAATAAAACATCATTCACAGTTCTGTTTATCCTGTGATGGCATAAAAGACATAAACAAGACACTGAAAACAAAGAAAAACCATAAACATCTCTGATGGGGAGATTTGTTAGAACCATGTCTGATTGGGAAAATACTTAAGTGCCTCATAGAACCAAGACATCTGGGTGAAAACTGAGGCTTCACTGTGGAGCACCCTCAGTTCTGTGATTCCTCTGGCTTCTTGCTCTCTGAGATTTCTTTCCACAATGCTCCCAGTGCCCTTGCCTTCACTTGTAACCTGGAAAGGGGCAATTTGGCTTTCAGAGCCTGAGAAGAGGAAGCAATTATTTTAGAGGAACTGACTGGGAACTTACAACCTGTAAGAAGCCATCTTGCTTCAACAAAATCATATCCCAAGTTGGCTTTGGCTCCTTGTCAAGACAGGAAATAAAGGACACACTTCTGCCACACTGCACCCCAAAAGATGAAATGAACCAAGGGTTGAACATCTATAATATGTCAATAACTAAACGAGCCCTCATATACACACACACACACACACACACACACACGTATATATAACTAAACCAGTCATCATATATATACATATATATGTGTGTGTGTGTATATATATATATATAGAGAGAGAGAGAGATTCTTTTAATTTTCAAATACTTATTCAAAGATGAAAATTGTAGGGATAAGCAGTACTTATTTACGACAATGGGTCCAAACAATGTCAATGCATACCAGTGCTCAAACTAAGCAACAATTTTATAGTTTTTCCAACTCTGCCTTCTTTTTTGGATATATAGTAAATGTTTAAAAAAATCTATAAAGTAGGGAATAATATTTACTCCACAGCTTTGTCATAAATATTATAATGGATAGTATTAATGATATGGTAAACTTTGGATTCTGTTACACTTACCTACTATAATTTATGTATGCCAAAAATGTAGCTTGCTTTTTTCTCTTTTATTAAAGGTATCTTGCTCATGAGCCCCCATTCCTTCTGACGATGGGGAGGAAATAGGGATGAAATGGACATAATCACGCCAATCGAAGCTTACTTGGTCCCTTCTGGTTTAGGGCCATCATTTGTAGGTCAGTCTTCAGTCAGTATGAGTAGAAACTGCCCTTGCTACTGTTCTTCTTGCTCAAGGCGCCTCTATCTTATAGCCTTGCACAGGCTACAGGTGACACTAGGGCTCGGATGTCAATGACTGTTTTAGAAAAGGGTGAAAGTTTCTTCAAAAATGAGACATACTCAAAATTCCAACTAAAATTCAATTTCTGGGGGAGTCTATTTGGCTGATTGACAAAATGTTCCCTAAGAGAGTGGGAAAGCAAAGAGGTGGGCCTCATAATTTAGTTAGTGTGGCTTTCCTTTGACCCAATTCTCCTACATGTTGGATAAATTTCTCTGGCAAATTGAATAATTTTCACAAGTCAATTACATACATTCCCTCAGCCTGTTTGAGCATAATGAAATAGCTTAATAGAATAAAACAATAACCCCCAAGATGATGATGTTGGCTATTATTAATTATAACAATAGGAATTAATTATGATAGGAGAAAGGATAATTGATGACTTGGAAAACAGATTCTAAAACTCTATTATGACTTCAGAGACACTTTTAGAGCTGTGTGGTTTTCTGAATGCTTTTGAATAGGATTATTAATAACATTTTTTAAAATTCCTTATATTTGGTTAGCCCTTTACAAAACACTGTCATGTACAGAATTTTGTTTTTAATTTAACCAGCCCTTACAGCTTGCCATGTGACAGGGCCCGTTCAGAGCACTTCACACATTAACTCGCTCAATGCCCCCACACCGACTGTCTGCTCTGTGATTCAGATTGATCTTTTACAAATGGGGAAACTGAGTCCTAGAGAGTTAGGAACTCATGCTAGGTCTCCCCACTGGGAAACAGCAGAGCAGAGATTTGGATCCAATCTGCTTCCTGAGTCGCTTTTAGCCACAACACTATTCTACCTACCTCTCATTTCAGCCTTACGAATACCCTGCTCCATTTTCCCAAAGATAAAACATCCCCTGAAACAGAGGTTATTTGCCAGAACTGTAGAGCTAGACAGTAAGCATCAGAGCCAGAATTCAGACCCTTGTTTTCTACCCTTAAATAAGCACAATTTCTGATGTGCCCTTATGAAGCAAGAAATTATTTTACTCAAAGCAGTATATATTTTTAGAGCTTTGAAGCACTGAGGAAAAAATAATACCGTCTTTCCTTTTGGAAAAAATATTGGGCACAAATTTGGAGGGTGGGTAGAAACATATGCAGTTCTTTTTAACTAGAGACTCTGTCAGTTTAGCAACATAGACACACCAAATGCTTGAACAACAGGAATCATATTGTCTCCTACTAATTCTTAAATTTTCTGTGCAAAAGTTTTTGGAGAAGTTTTCATTCATGCATGCTCTCAGGCTCCAACCCAGGAATTCTCATTCAGTAGATCTGAGGTCAGGCTCAGGAATCTGAATCTTTAACAGACACTCCCAGGGTAATGAATACTCATTTTTTAAACGAGGGAAGAGGAGTGACTTGCCCTGCTGGGATTGACTGAGGTGCTAGAAAATCACGACTCTAAGGTTGACATGGCATTAAGGGTACTTGCTTTGTTCATAAGATGACATGTTTTATTTATGAAATTCAAAGATCCATTTATTCACATCGAATCACGAACTCACTGATGCAATTTATTGAGTGAGATAGAACTTTCTTATGAATGAAGTTAAGAGCTACTGAATTTTAAGGAACTAAGTATTACTGAGGTTTTGCAACTAAATGAATGTAAGTTGCACCTTTTATACTCCCCAAGAACTTAGTTTGATTAATTATATAAACACTAATGTCTGAAATCAAATATATGCAAAATTACTTTAAAGAGACGGAAGGCTACCTAGGGACCTAGAGAGAGATAGACCATAGCCAAATTAATGGCATTAGCTAAAAATATATCAGCAAAAGGAAGGAGTCTGCATGGAATACAAAAATGGGTATTGGAGAGCCAGAGAGGCTCAAAGTATCCAGAACTGTCTGGGAAACAAGAAAACCTGACTCTGTTCCATTCAAGGGTGTGCCCTTGACCCCTTCTCGTGTGCCTGCTCAGCCCATAGACCCTTCTCTGAGCCTTCCCCCACCCAACCCACCATGGTTGGTCCTGCATGCCATATTTGTAGTATACCAGCTTGCCCTTCGGGCCACAGTTGTTTGCAGGGGTGGTAACAGACCCAGAACTGGGCAGTCAGATTCTCCATCATGGAAGGTTCAAATTGGGTTTCAAAGTATCTCATTAGTCTCGTCTAGTTGCTTCATGAGACGTGAGATACGTCCTCTGCCATTTGGGGGAATGGTTTCTGAATCATATCTAAGAAATCTAAAGCATATGAGCTTGACTGAAGAGGTGTGTGGTGCAGAATTAAGGATTTTGGCTTGGAAAGTGACAGCCTTCCCAGGGTTCTTGGGGCAGAAGGAGGCAGGAATGTTTCCCAGGCCAGATGTGGACCTTTGTGCTAGTGAGAGCCAGCAGAGGTGGGGTTATCTCATATCCAGTCCAAAAGGGCTGCCTCCATGTGTAAAGGGAAAGAAACTAGAAGTAGATTCTTGAACACTGTATTCATTTACTAGGGCTGCTGTAACAAAATACCATAAGCTGGATGGCTTAAATCAACAGGAATATATTGTCTCACAGTTCTGGAAGCTAGAAGTTTATAATCAAGGTGTTGGCACAGTCACGCTTCCTCCAGAGCCTCTAGGGAAGGATCCTTCTTTGTCTCCTGCAGCTTTTGGTAGCGGCAGGCAGTAGACCTCTAATCTCTGCCTCCATTTTCACAAGGTCTTCTTCTCTGTGGGTCTCTGTGTCTAAATTTCCCTCTTTTTACAAAGATACCAGTTATATTGGGTTAAGGGTCTACCTCATTTTAATTTGGCTAATTATATCTACAATTTAAAATAAGGTCACATTCTGAGGTACCGGGGTTTATGACTCCAATTTGCTATTTTTATCTTTTTTTTTTTTTTGGTTGGGGGTGGAGAAGATGCAACTCAACACGTAACAGGTGCCTAGGAATTCTAAAAGAAATCTCTGGCAACAGCCAGAATATACACGTGTATTTATCTTTTGTTAAGGGAACTGAATGAAGATGAAATACTCCTTCTCTCTCCTTCTCCTCTGCCCATGATGGTGGAGTGCTGTTACTCCTGCCCCTATTGAAAAATAGTCAACATGCTGTAGAATAACACTGCAGCACCAGTCCAGGAAGAATATGCACCTTACCTCTCTGCTCTCTTCCTGCTCCTGCCTGGAAAGGTCAAACCTGCTACTCACAGGGGTAGCAACTCACAAGAGAAAACAGAGAAATTGACCAAACCTGCCTTTGGCTGCAGGTTTCATGTCTATAATCAGACTGAGGCTGGGGAAGGGAATAAGCTTAAGAACATCAGCTTTCTATGCTGCTGGACATCCTAATGAATGAACTGAGGCTGTGTTTTCCACTTGAACTGACTGTCGGGCTTCTATTCATTACTTAGGAATGACCAGAGAAGTTGTTTGGTCTTTCTGAATTTTCATCCAGGAGCAAAGGAAGAAACAGACCCATGGAATACACACTTAAAGTGATGGAGGAAAGCAAAAATAAAGGAACTTTAGGACTACAACTCATGAGCCCACGCTTGCTTAGTGTAATAGTTCCACCAAGTTCACATTTAAATTACTAACTTTACATTCCAGCTTATCTTTTAGTCTCCTATAAACTTACTGGATGTTGATCTGTACCCACTTATGTGATCTACATGTGATATATTGGTAAATGTCTGTTTTCAACTTATTTTGTTTATTTTTGGTCTGCAAGACTAAAGATCAGTCCTGCTAAACTGACTCATCTAAGGTAACAGGGTCTGTATTTCGGTGACTTGTCAATAGGTCTTTCCTTTTGATCTTGCTGTTTATTTACTTCTTCAATTCCCAACACTAAGCAGGCATATTTATTCACTCAATCATTCCTCAGATGTTTGTTTACTGAGCACCTTCTTTGTGCTGTGCACCATTTCAGGCTTCTGAGAGACAGAGCAAAGAAAAATCGGCATTGTCCCTGCCCTCCTGGGTGGCACATTTCAGTGGAGGAAGAAATTGACAAGTAAATAAGTATAGCTAGATGGATAACATGTCAGGTAGTAATATATGAGCGATATCATGAAACAAAAGAATGTCAGACTCAACATCTTCCATTAAGTGAAGCAGATTAGAAGAATATTCCCTACAAAAAGAAGTGAAAAATACCTAAAGACAGAAAAACCAAAAACATTGAACTTATCAAATGCAATATTTTTCATACAGAATTGTATGTTCTTATGTTCTGAGCTGTTATTTTTAGAAATAAATGCTTGATTTTTAAATCTTCCTGGGATTCTGAAATCCAGCCATGTGCTCAGAGTAAGATGAATTTTAACTTTTGTATATTGGTTAATTGCTTATCTTTCTCTGGTTTTCCATTCTTATTCTGATTTCAAAAGTAATACATATTAATTATATAGAACTTGAAAAACACAGAAAAACGTAAAATAAAAATCATCTCTAATCCCACCCTAGTTTATTTTTTGATTTGTCATATTTGCAAATTATTATTCTCAGGGCAACAAAAGAAGAAAACTAAAATGGATTAGAAATATAATTAGTAGGGGCTGCGATTATGCAGAATTTTCACCATTATGTGTTATGAAACATAGGCACTGCAGCATACTAGATTAAGCTTCTGGACTTTGGATGTTTCATATTATACTTTGTGTGAAAATGTCCTATCTGTTCCATGACCTGGTCACATGCAGTTATAGTGCTCCTATTCTATTCATTTATACTTGAATTGTCACAGTCAGAGTGGGAAGAAAAAAAAAATTGCATCTAGTGTTTTCCATTCCCAAATAAGAGTGCAAATTAGTGAAGACTGGAAGTCACAGGGACATGGACATCAAGAACAAAGAGTGGTAGGAAGAGAGCTTCAAACCATATCTACAACTGTTCAGGACAGAGACAGCCTGAGAAAGTTAAAATTCAGACCAGTATTTTGGAAAAGCAATTTACACAGTAGCAAACCGAGGCTGTGGCCTAAAGGGCTGCCTCAAAGTTATGGGCTACCTGTAACCTGAACATGGAATGATGGATATTTAAGGTTCTTGTGACTAATGAAGTGCTTCATGCTGTTACTAACACCTCACTTGAGTGTTTCTTTACTTAAACTTTTTTTTTTTCTAAAAGAAACAATAAACTTTTCTAGTTTACCTTGTAAGACTTTGGATGACCAAACCCAAGTCTGACAAGCAATGGCTCACAGAATGTTTTATGTAGACATTCTATCGTATAGTTTTTAGAAATAATTTGGGAGTAGTAGAACCAGCTACCAATATTATGAACATTGACCTGCAACTTGAAAAAATGATTTACCATTCACATGTCCTTACTCAACACACACACACACACAAACACACACACACACACACATTCATTTTAGTTCTTTTTATTTCCTTTTTTCTAGAAAAGAGTTTTAAAAGGTGAAGAAGTACATGGGTGATTTTGGATCAATTTTCCATTTGAAATAGCTCAGCAAACAGCGGACTATACCTAATGGGCCCTTGAAATGTTCTCTTTTATGAAATTCCAGATGTGAAAAAGGACTCACTACAAAGTAAGTGCCAAAGGCTTAAGTAGCTTTTAGGAGCCTAAAGACAGAATTGAGAATCTGATATTAAAATAAAATAGCCAAGAAAGAAAACAGTCAAAAGATGTTAATAAGACTGAAGATACTGTGATGTATAGGAATTAGAAAAAAAAAATGGTTTTAAAGGAGGTACTTCTCTCTCTCTCTCTCTCTTATTTAAAAAAAAAAGGAAGTGCCATTCTCATTGTGTTGAACCGGCCCTTCTATAATCACAGTTGCTCCTATTAGGTGTGAAGTACAATATATATATTTTAAGGAACTCTTGATATTCCTTATCTTCCTCAGCGGTTTAATGAAAATTGAAAAGACTACACAAACCCCTGTGTGAGGTCAGCTCTATCTTTCTCTTCTCTTTTCCCTGTTTCATTCTTGGGCAGTCCAGGACATTATTAGGATATTTCATTTGATTTTCTCTCTTTCCAGGCAATGTATTATGTACCTATCAAATGATGTTTGGTAATCAATTCTTGATCTCTCCTGGAGGTCAGTCAATGACACCATCTAAATTGTCATCTCATTTCTTTCTTGAAACAGAATCCATCTATTTCCTTTGAGCACATAGAGATTTCAGATGCAGGTAAGGTACTAAACCATTCATGAACAAGATGACATTTTTTTCTCATCAAGACTGTCAGATTTGGCTTCTATGGGAGAGATGGAGTTAGTTATTAAAAGGGTCTCTTTCATTTAAAGTTCCAGTTAATATGTTATTAACTCAACTCTCCTCCACTCATCGTTGTGAGGTCTCGGCACCTCTTAGAATTATTTTTATTTTGGGGTGGAGGGCATGAATGGAGGAGGAGGGATGTTGTGGATTCAGATATGAAGAAACAGAGATTTAAAGCCAATGTTCTGAGGTTCAAGTCCGGGAAAATTATAAACTGTCTATATTTACGGATGCATTTGATAAAATGTAAATATGCTTGGAGTAGCCCCAGGCAGGTTCATAGGAGAAAAGAAATATCTCTGGAAGGGTAAGACAAGGTAGGCAGAAGTAGAAAAACATTTAAATTGTGGCTCAGTGATTGAGGGGATAATTTAAAAGTTAATGCCTTGAATAGTTATTAATAAATGAAATCCTAAAGTACTTATTGTTTGTTTTCACAATTGAAGTGTCTTTTTCATGCACACAGTCTATTTACTGAGAGCACAGTCAGTTATGTAAACTTTTATTTCTCCTGCAGATCCTGAATCTTTCAGAGATAGGCTTAAGTGTCATTTTCAGAAGGTTTGGCAAAAACTCTAACAGACGTTGCATATTTTTGGATGTTCGTGCTTCGAATTGGCTGGGGGCCGTTTTTAGCTTTTCAAATTAATAATTTGAAAAAGATGCTACGCCTATACATAATGACTTCATCTTGTCTGCAGAAATTATTCAAAACAGCAGTTGTTACACACAAGTAGGTCTCATTAAGTGAGATTTTGATGCAGGAGCACAGGTACCGGTGTCAGCCACTGCTGTTGGGTAACTACTTAACTGTGGAAATAATGGCAGAGCAGAAGGTGTGAGTGAGCATTAACACGATCTTCATTCTGCTGGGTGTTTAGCATCTCAACTCCATTCTCGTTTTGTTTTCCATTTGGAGCAATGTACTGCACTTAAGCAAAATTCCTTAGGGATTGCAAAAAATGGAATTGCATTTTTTTTTCAAGTAAGGAATTTGTTTTAAAGAACATTCTAAGGTATTTATGACTATCTTTGTAAAGACCCTCTTTGACTCTACTGTCAGTTCCATCTCTTTGTTAAAACATCCTGATGAATGTTGTTGATATGCAAATAACTAAAATGAAACAAACCAGTAAAACAACCACAATCCTACAAAATAAACAAAATCCTATAAATTATCTGGAAAGAAATATTTTTATTGGATGAACCTTTTTTCCCCACTTTGTTTAAATGCAAAACAAGGGCCTATTGACCAAGGCACTGTATTAAAGACCTAACCAATAATTAGATGGTCTGAGAAAATGCCCAAGGCAAGGCATATCCACAGGGGTCAGGGGAAGGTGATCTAAGGGTCTGGCTGAAACTCCATCAAACCCTGGAGGAATTCCCAGTTCTCCACACACATTTCAACACAGTTAGGTGCTCTAGATTTCCAGTGGCCTGAGTCATGACTAAATCCACAGGCATAACCCTTGTCCTATTTTTGTAGACAGTCAATCTGGAGAGCCACTCTTATTTTCAGTTTTATTCCACATAGCCTAGGTCCCGCCTCTCTGCATCTGCGGCCTGACCTTTGCACAGTGAAAATACAAAGCAACCACAGACCAAGGCAGCAGCAACAGACCTTGAGTGGGACAGAAAAGTCAATACGGAGGGCGGTGGGGGAAGCTCAAGGAACATTTCCATGACAATAGAAACTGTTTCATAAAATATTCACCAATGCTGGAAAAGGGCTTGATTCTTCTGTTTTTTTTCTTAATGTTTTTATTGTCATAAAATATACATGACATAAAAATGATCATTTTCACCGTAGGTAAGTGTACAGTTCAGTGGCATTCAGTACATTCACATTGTTGGGCAATAATCACCACGATCCATCCCCAAAATTTTTCATCTTCCCAAACAGAAACTCTGTACCCATTAAACAATAGCTCCCCTTCCCTACCCCCAGCACTTGGCAACCATCGTTCTGCTTTCTGTCTCCATGATCCTTGAATATTCTTGACAGTGCTGCCAACTATAAGTATTCCTTAACTTTAGGAAACTTTTTGTTGTTTATTTTTAAAACCCATCAGAGAAAATGCACAGCAGCGAGGGAAGGCAAAAGCCTCCAGGGATCCATCTGAAAGAATGATTACGCCAATAATAAGGCTTGTGAAAGGAGCTATCATCCCCGAATGAGGCAGGCTCTCACCTATGCCGTGCCAAACTTAAAGCAATGTTTCTGCTTTGAAATGACTGGTGATAGAGAGCACATTTATGCTGCAAATGGGAGACAAATTCAATCACCTGGGCCGGTTGGCGCCCAGAAAGCCAGCATGTTGAGATGAATGTCTTTTGGATCTGGCATGTGGGTATTATTGGGAGAGGAAGCATTTGTTCTGGAGCCATTGTGATTAAAGGACCACGGGACCAGTCGGCTCATTTGTCTCGGTTTATCTAATTACCAGACCAAGGTGAAGATTTTGGAATGGTTTAAAACACAGAAATGAAACCTGTATGGGACTTAAACTGGATGTGGTCCCAGTTGTATGAATGAAATTCTGTTGTTTTCCCCATTTCTTTCTCTCCGTTCCTTCCTAATGCCCCTACCTTCCCGAGAAAAACAAAATCAATTCAAATTGAATAATAATTTTCACACACAAAGTAGAGAGTGGGAAAACAGGATTAACAGCCAACCCGCAAAATTCTGACCCTAACAAAATGCTATTTCCTTTGTAACAGAAACAGGGCCATTTTACCCAAATTATCTGAATAATTGCTTTAACTCACCATTTCTCTTTGCCAGTGTGAATATAACCTAATGTTAAATTATGCCTCTAGTCCCAGTCACGTCTGGAAAGTTTTCCTTATACTACGTTAAACAATTGTTTAAACAAATGTGCAGCGTTCACAGACGGTGAAAAAATGAGCACAGAGTGATGTAGATTTCTTGCAAAGAAAAAACTCTATATTTTGTCTATCAGTTCCAGTTAAACATGCAGTAAACAATTTGGATACACTCTTCAGTGGCCCTTTTTACTGACGCAGAGGGCATGAGTTCCCAAGAACACACGGGTGAGCTAAAGACAGGACATTAATTTCTGTTCCCACAAGCAGTACTGAGAACCTTCTATCAAGGTTCTAGGGAAATCTGTTCTAGGACATGAGAAAAAGCTGAAGAAATGACTTCTTTTTATATATGGATATCGCTATGCACTCTGGGGGCATCAAAGGGAAAAAATTTCATCATAAAAATGAAAGACTTTAGTAGTTTGTTCAGTCATCATCAGAGCAGAATAAATTTCTCTATCAGATTATCTGGGAATGGGACCTGAGATTGATACATGTTGGTGTGGGGAAGGAGTCACTAAGAAGGTTACAGGCACGTGGGCAAGGAGGGCAACTGACTATGGGGTCTGTCGTAGAGAGCAGTGCTGAACCTGGGGAAGGGGATATAAAGGCATGATGGGAGGTGGCGAGGGCTCAAAGAGAGGCATTGTCCCTTCCTCTCTGGCTGCATAGCTTTGGGCAGTTCTCTACAATGTGATGATACTTGAACTGGCACAGAAGGACTGATTCCACAAGGCCATGTGAAAGGGATATGCCCAGAGAAATTCCCATGGAGGAAGGCAATTAATTGTAAGCAAACCTGGGAACGTGTTGGGTGGGAGTTCTCCCTCTGAGGCCTGGTTGTCTAACCCTGAGATAGGGTTCCCAAGCAGTGGGAGGGTTGCTAAGCCTCCTTAGGAGGAAGGTGGGAGAGAAGTGCCTGTCATTGCTCTGCTGGGATGCTCCCTGAGAGAAGGATCATGCATGCAAGCTGTGGATCATCAGGCTGGTCTGATGCTAACCAATTGGAACAGCAACTTCTTTTGAGAAAGAACATGCCCAGGCATGGATCGCTGCCTTTTGGCTTTCTCCATAGTATCCAGTCTCATAGGCAGAGGCTAATCTACCTGAAGTTCTTCCTCCTAAAAGTCTGTGCTGCATGAGTGATAGCAACTGAAATGGGAAAAGGTTTGTTCTCCAAAAGTATGTGTTTGCAGCCCTGGGGCTTATTGGGCCCTTGATTCTGGCCACCTACATATGATATGAAAGCTGTATTTCTATTTGGCATGTGTGTAAGGAGGAGAAAGTACTGTGTGTGAATTAGGAGCACAGAGTTGAGTATCATGAGATAGACTCAGGCTTAATCATTGCCTCTGTCACTTACTTGTATATAACCTCGGGTAGCTTACGAAACATCTGTGTCTGTTTTCTCATCTGTAAAATCGGGATGATAATTATGATTGTCTAATGAGATTGTTGTGAGGATTAAATGAGATGATATATGGAAAGCCCTTGGTGTAATATCTGACTTAAGACTCAGCAGGGTGAGTATTCTTACCACATTCATTGTATGAAGAAGGAAACTGAGCTCTGAGAAAATAACCAGCTTTGCTCAGGGAGCTACCAGGCAGGTATTATTGTACCCCTTTTTTACAGAAAGGCCTAGTTACTTACTCAAGATCACAACCTCTGGCCTTCAAAATGAGGTGTGCTGGGATTGGAACCAGTGAGAGCAATATCATAAAACTTCTCTGACCTTCGCATTCATTCACACAAACACCCATAAACAGCAGGAAGTGATCTTGGTTGAGGCTGTCAGAGCCTCCTCTTGCTTTACTTTTCCTCAAGGAGCCATTGTGGAGAATGAGTGCAGGCCTCCTTGTGCACAGGAGAGGGACAGAAGGAAAGAGGGCCCAGGAATGAAGAGAAGAGAACATAGAGAATTCTAGAAAATAGACTTATATTCGAGAATAATACAGAACCCATTAGAGCCTGAGTGTCATATGTGGGCTTATTTTATTCAAAAAGAAATGTTTATTTGGTAAATGGATGATTAGAAAGTCATCAGATACATTTGATAATAGGATAATTCCTCAACCTTGTTTGAAACTTCAAACAATTCTTCATTTTTGTTTTCCTGTTTAAATTAGACAAGTGATTTCATAATCTTTCCCTTATTGAATTGACCATTTTGTTCTTGTTGTTTACCTGAACCAACCCACTGCTTCGCTATCTTGAATAAAAAGCCAAACTGAAATCTCCACATGGCTTTGATATTGACTGTCGCAGAGTAAGTCAAACCAGTGAAATAGCTACTAAGATTGAACGCTTCACTGAATTGGCAACTTTCCCCCCAATGGTTTCGCCACTTCTTTCACTAAAACAACTAAATCAGCCAGTTGCTTTGAACACAGTTATATTTTTTCCATGCCTTCCATAGCCACAGATAATCAGCATTTAACATCTCATGTATTCTATCAGTAAAACAGGAAAATGAATTTTTTTTTTTTTTCTTTTTGTGAGACAGAGTCTCACTCTGTCACCCAGGCTGGAGTGCAGTGGCACAATCTTGGCTCACTGTAGCCTCCACTTCCTGGGTTCAAGTGATCCTCCCACCTCAGCCTCCTGAGTAGCTGGGATTACAGGCGCCCACCACAATGCTTGGCTACTTTTTGTATTTTTAGCAGAGATGGAATTTCACCATGTTGGCCAGGCTGGTCTCAAACTCCTGACCTCAGGTGATCCACTCCCCCAGCCTCCCAAAGTGCTGGTATTACAGCTGTGAGCCATTGCACCCAGCCTAGGAAAATGAATTTCTATTTCCACTTTCTATTTCAAGACAATGTTGGGAAAATCAATGGGGTAGGTATTGCAATTTTACAATGATAAATTCACTTTTCTAAATATTTTCCCAATGTTACTTTATAGCAGACAGGTATTTGTGTGCGGTTTAGCGGTGGTACCCTATGCTTATTTGTTCTATTGATTTTTCTTCTGCCACTGATGCACTGAAGTGCAAAGTGTTACATACACTTGCAGTTGTTTTTGTTTTGTACTCCACTGGGGACAGAGTCATTGATACAGCTGTTTAATCTTGGGATTGGAAAAGACCTGAAAGGTGATATTGATGGGATAGGAATGTTTAAATCTTTTTGGCTTTCTTAATAGGAGACCAAATAAATGCAAAGCATTTGGTATCTAAATAAAATCTGATATAACAAATATTTCCTAATATTTAGCACAGTACCTAGCAAAATGTATATTTATTGATTATAAATGCTGCACAAAAGTGTCTACGCTAGCCAACTATAAAATATTAAAGTAAGGCAGGTTTTCAAAATGGTTTGGTGCATTGACTACTATCATTTATTTCCTCACTATAATATGTGTATATTTGATACTTCAGAAACAAGATTCAGAGAAACTATTCTTTCCCTAAATTGGATACAACTGGTAATACTCTCCCCATCGAAACCACAACCTGCCAAGAAGTTGTCGGAAAACATTGTGACTCATGCTTCATCTTGAAAATCCTCCTTCAGTTCAGTGCATGAGCCCCTCAGAGAGCTCTCCCGAGCACAGGGTAGCCCTCCTGTGTGCTATTATTCTCATCCGCAAATTTCAATGCCACTGTGCTAACTGCTTAGAGTTTGTGGGTTGCATTTCCGCAACCAGATTATAATCTCCTTGATGCAAAATAAGCATAAGAAAGAGATCTGACTCAACTTTCCTTTTATCTCTTGCAGCCCAGAGCACGGAGCTAGGCACATGGTGGGTAGCTAGTGAGTATTTATTCACCATTGCTCTGCAAAAGTCAGAGAAAGTTCCCTTCTTCCTCTGTGAGACGTGAAAAATATTTTCTCAGTAAATACATCTTGACAAGGAGTAGCTTTCAGTGGAAATAAAACAACACAGAGAATGGAATCTATAGTTTGTGGTTTAACCTTTTTCCTATGAGATGTTTCTTCCAAACGTAAAAGGCTTTAAAAATGTGGCTTTGCGTACTTATCTAACATGTAATTCATGGGGCTGAAGGACTGAAGTCTCCTTCTCGCCTGCCCCCAAAGCCGCCTCTCCCACCCCTCTTGACTCAAGAGGATCATTTTTCTTGTTTCTGCTCGGTCCCCCTCAGGTTCCCTTCTTCCTGACTCTGTTTATTCTTGTTTTACAACAAGCTGCTGTCAAGAAGACTTTCCTCAGAATCCATACAAATCTCAATATTTTAAGGAAAACTAAGCTTTTTTTTTCTTTTCCTTTACCAAATATAATATCAACCTGTGTCCATTGTAGAAAAATTGGAAAGTGAAAACATGGAAAAAATAAATAAATTATTATTCTACACTGCAGAAATAACTGCTACTAACATATGATGGATATCACTCTATTTTCTAACCTATATTCTAAGCATTTCAATGTATTTTTCTGTTTTACAGAATTGGAATTATACTACACATATTATATAAAAACACTTTCTCATAACATTAAATATTTTTCTACTACAGTGTGCCTAAACCTTTACCAAGCCCAAGAATCACCTGAGAAGGATGCTCAGCCACCTCTTCTTAATTCTTCTCAACAGAGATCTTAAAGAAATAAATCTGGGGTAGTATCCAGGAGTCTGTGTTATTCATATGCATCCCTAGTCAATTATGATGAGGTTATTTCTCAAACCATTCTTTAAGAAACATGTTTCTACAGCATAATTTTTCATGGCTATGTAATATTCTATGATTACATATCCTGTATAATTATATGTTCCATATGTAATTACATATTATAATTACATATATAATTACATATTCCATACAGTTACATATTCTATAATTATATATTCCATAGTTTATACTATTTTTAAAATTCTCATTTTAGGAGTCACATGAACAAACAAAATGAAGTGGAGTGATACAAAGAAAAGAGGGATTTGAGGTCCTAAAAACCTGAAATTGATTTAATATGGTTTAACTTACTCACAGGGTCTTTTTATTTGAACTATCTCCTGGCCAAATATCAGAAATGAATAGGCTCTCCCAGTGTATACAGTGAGGTAATGTCTTGGTAAATTGGGTTGGAAAGAATTACATTTGCAAAATTTTACAGAAATTAAAACTACTGTTATAAAATCCACATATTGTCCAAATATATTTACAACAAAAATCTTAAGAAAATCTTCTTGTCCTAAGCTTTCTTACCTCTTTCTTTATCCTAGCGCTTCATTTGTGACTGATTCTTCATATCTTTATCTGCATGCCTCTCTGGGTTTCTCCTTATGTCTATGCCATTCCCAATGTCTTTCCAGAACATTCTCTGTTTTGAAAACATTATTCCTTTATTAATGCTACTCTAAGTTCATGTTGATGTACTGGATAACCTCATTTTGCTAACCTTGCAGCCAGCATTAGCCTTTCTGGAAAAGACTTCTGGGTCCGTGTTCCTTTTTCTCTGCAACTTTGCCAGCATCTGTTGTTTCTTGACTTTTTAAAAATCACATTCCGACTGGAGTGAGACGGCATCTCATCGTGGTTTTGATTTGTATTTCTATAATGATCAGTGATGTTGAGCTTTTTTTCATATGTTTATTGGCCTCATGTATATCTTCCTTTGGGAAGTGTCTACTCCTGTTCTTTGCACACTTTTTAACGGGGTTGTTTGTTTTTTTTTTCTTGCAAATTAGTATTTAAGTTCCTTGTAGACTGGATATCAGACCTTTGTCAGATGGATAGATTGCAAATTTTTTCTGCCATTCTGTAAGTTTTCTCCCATTCTGTAGGTTGTCTGTTCACTCTGATTATAGCTTCTTTTGTTGTGCAGAAGCTCTTTAGTTTAATTAGATCCCATGTGTCAATTTTTGTTTTTGTTACAATTGCTTTTGGCATTTTCATCATGAAATCTTTGCCCGTGCCTGTGTCCTGTATGGTATTGCCTAGATTTTCATCTAGGGTTTTTTGTTTTTATAGTTTTGGGTCTTACATTTAAGTCTTTAAACCATCTTGAGTTAATTTTTGTATATGATGTAAGAAAGGGGTTCAGTTTCAATTTTCTGCACATGGCTAGCTAGTTCTCCCAGCACCATTTATTGAATAGGGAATCTTTTCCCCATTGCTTATTTTTGTCAGGTTTGTCAAAGGCCAGATGTTTGCAGGTGTGCAGTCTTGTTTCTGTGTTCTCTATTCTGTTCCATTGGTCCACATAGGCCAATGTTTATGCATCAGTTTATGTATCAATGTTCTTGTATCAGTACCATGTTGTTTTGGTTACTGTAGCTTTGTAGTATAGTTTGAAGACAGGTAGCATGATTCCTCCAGCTTTGTTCTTTTTGCTTAAGATTGTCTTGGCTATTAAGGCTCTTTTTTGGTTCCATATGAATTTTAAAATAGTTTTTTCTAATTCTGTGAAGAATGTCAGGGTAGTTTAATGGGAATAGCATTGAATCTATAAATTACTTTGGGCAGTAGGGCCATTTTCACAAAATTGATTCTTCCTATCCATAAGCATGGAATGCTTTTCCATTTGTTTGTGTCCTCTCTGTTTTCCTTGAGCAGCAGTTTGTAGTTGCCCTTGAAGAGGTCCTTCACTTCCTTTGCTAGCTGTATTTCTAAGTATTTTATTCTCCTTGTAGCAATTGTGAATGGGAGTTCATTCATAATTTGGCTCTCTGCTTGCCTGTTATTGGTGTATAGGAATGCTAGCAGTTTTTTGCATATTGATTTTGCATCCTGAGACTTTGCTGAAGTTGCTCATCAGCTTAAGAGGCTTTTGGGCTAAGATGATGGGGTTTTCTCAATATAGGATCATGGCATCCAGAAACAAAGATAATTTGGCTTCCTCTCTTCCTGTTTAAATATGCTTTATTTCTTTCTTTTTCCTTATTGCCCTGGCCAAAACTTCCAATACAATGTTTAGCAAGAGTGGTGAGAGAAGGCATCCTTGTCTTGTATCAGTTTTCAAGGGGAATGCTTCCAGCTTTTGTCCATTCAGTATGCTATTGACTGTGGGTTTGTCATATAAGGCTCTTATTATTTTGAAGTATGTCCCTTCAATACCTAGTTTCTTTAATACCAAGTTTTTAACATGAAGGGATGTTGAATTTTATTTAAGGCCTTTTCTGCCTCTATTGGGATAATCATGTGGTTTTTGTCTTTAGTTCTGTTTATGTGATTAATCACACTTATTGATTTGCATATGTTGAACCAACCTTGCATCCCAGGGATGAAGTCAACTTGATTGGGGTGGATAAGCTTTTTGATGAGCTGTTGGATTTGGTTTGCCAGTATTTTATTGAGGATTTTTGCATCAATGTTCATCAAGGATATTGGCCTGATGTTTCTTTTTGTTGTATCCTGCCAGGTTTTGGTATCAGGATGATGCTGACCTTGTAGAATGAGTTAGGGAGGAGTCCATACTTTTCAATTTTTTGCAATAGTTTCAGTAGAAATGGTAACAGCTCTTCTTTGTCTCTCTGGTAGAATTCAGCTGTGAATTCATCTGGTCCTGGGTTTTTTGTTTTCGTTTTTGGTTGGTAGGCTATTATTACTGCCTCAATTTAAGAACTTATTATTTGTCTATTCAGGTATTCAGTTTCTTCCTGGTTCATTCTTGGGAGGGTGTATGTGTCTAGGAATTTATCCATTTCTTCTAGGTTTTCTAGTTATGTGCATAGAGGTATTTATAGTACTATCTGATGGTTATTTGTATTTCCGTGGGATCAGTGGGTTATCATTTTCTGATTGTGTTTATTTGATTCTTCTGCTCTTTTTGTCACTTTTGACCTTTTTTTTTTTACCTTATATCTGAAATTAAAATTGCTACTTTAGCTTTCTGTTGGTTTATTTTGGCCTATTGTAACTTTTTCAAAACCTATGTTTTCAACATTTTAATATACATTTATTTTTTCAATGTCTCCTGTAAGTAGTATACTGCTGGGTTATTTTTAAAATCAGAGCTTAAATTCTCTTTCAATTAGAGTTTAACTCATTTGCAGTTATTGTAATTTCTTCTGTATTAGGACTTATTTCTGACATTTTATTTTATATTTAAAATGTTTTTAAAATTACTTTTTATACTTTATTGTATTTATTTAAAAAGATAAATGTTTAAATTTAATTTTTTTTAAATTTTTTCACTGATAGTTTGAAGTTATACAGATCCATACATAGTCTTAATTTTCCCTTTTAAAGTTTAAAGCTTATCAATAGTCATGTCTTCCATTTGAAAATGATGAAAACTCTAACACGCATTCACTGTCCCCATGTTCTTCTCTATTTCTTAAATCCTTAAACTTCTGATTCCAGATTTTATAATATGTATGTAAAATATATTAAAATATTTACTGTACGTAAATATAAATTTATAGTCATTTCTAATTTATATATTACTAAACAGGTTATTTCTTTGTGCACTCTTGCTTCCATATTCCATTGCTTCTGCTTGGATTAATTTATCTTCTTCAGGAAGGAGTCATTTGAGTTATTCAGAGAACTTACATTTAATGTGACAAATTATTGGCAACTTTGTATTCCTGAAAATATTTTTTTTTCACATGTCCAGTGAAAGTTTAAGTGGCTATACTTCGAAGTTCATTATTTTTTCTTTCAATACTTTGAATGTGCTAGAACATGTATTGTCAAAAAGTCTAGTGCCAACCTGAATTTTGTTCTTTTTAGGTAAACCACTTTTACTCTTTCGAAGCTTGAATTTTTTTCTCTTTGCATTTATTGCTCCTAAATTTTGCTATAAAATACGTATGTATAGTTTTTCTTATTTGTATCCAGCTCAGTACTCTCTACTTCTTTCTATGTAAGGTGTTATATCCTCACTTCTGATCTTTCTTAGTTGCTATGTCTTCAAATATTGCCTCCCATAGCTCTGAAACTCCTATTGGGCAGAAGTAGGCAGTTATATCTATCCGCTATATCTCATAACTTTGGTATTTTTTATTTCTATATTCCTTTTGCATATTTTTTATTTGGGCATCCTTTTCCATCCTGCCTACTAATTTGATCTTTGGTTTCATTGATTTTGCTACTTAACTCACAGGTTGAATTTTCACAGCACCACCACCCCCCAACCACACACACACACACACACACACACACAGAGAGAGAGAGAGAGAGAGAGAGAGAGAGAGAGAGAGAGAGAGAGAGAGAGAGAGCATCCTTATCCAAAATGCTTGGGACCAGAGATGTCTTGAATAATGTTTCTTAAAAAAAAATTCTGAATACTTGCATATACATAATGAGATATCTTGGGGATGGACCTCAATTCTAAACATGAAGTTTGTTTATGTTTCATATATAGCTTATATGCATAGTCCAAAGGTAATTTTATATAATGTTTTAAATAATTTTATACATAAAACAAAGTTTGTGTTCAGTACTTATGTGTAGAATTTTCCACTTGTGGCATCATGTCAGTGCTCAAAAACTTCAGATTTTGGAGCATTTCAGATTTTAGATTTTCAGATTAGGAATGCTCAACATATATGCATGTGTGTGTATGTTTGTGTGTATGTATATACATCTATATCTATATATCTCCAGTTGGCTTTTCTCAGTCATCTGTTCTTTGCTTACAAAATACAAAAGAAATAAAATTTGAAAGTGAAGATCAGGCCATGATGAAGATTTTCAGAAGTAATATTAAAAAGTTGGTTGCATTACTCCAAACTCCCTCATCAAGGAGAATATAAAAGAGTCAAGAGGCTGGGTGCGGTGGCTCCCGCCTGTAATCCCCAGCTCTTTGGGAGACCGAGGCAGGTGGATAACGAGGTCAAGAGATCTAGACCACCTTGGCTAACACGGTGAAACCCCATCCCTACTAAAAATACAAAAAATTAGCCTGGTGTGGTGGCATGTGCCTGTAGTCCCAGCTACTCAGGAGGCTGAGGCAGGAGAATCCCTTGAACCCAGGAGTTGGAGGTTGCAGTGAGCTGAGATTGCACCACTGCACCCCAGCCTGGGTGATAGAGCAAGACTCTGTCTAAAAAAAAAAAAAAAAAAAAAAAAGTCAAGAAAGTAGAGACTGGGAGTGACGAGAGATGTCGTTGCTTTACCTCAAACTTGTGAGATATCTTTAATACTAATTTTTGTTTAGTTTAATGTGCAATTTCTGGATTCAATGGGAAACAGAGAACAGATATATGACTCTCATGTTAGAAAGCAAGAGAAGTGAGTAGGAACTTGCTTTAATAGAGGAGTAAAGAAAAATTACCACTGTTTTGGAATTGACTTACACTCCCAGAGTTTGTCCAAGCAAGTGATGCTTTAGTATTTCTTACGGAACCTTAGAGTCACGTTAAGTTCTGCTCCAGGTGCCCCTCTGGAAGGGCGCAGAGCCTAAGTGAAATGGTTCCCCCCAAATCCCGGGCCAAGTGGAGTCAATGGTTAAAAGAATGGGATGCGTTTTCTGTAATACAGAAGTTGCAGTTGAAGAGGTTCAGTCAGGGAGCTTTTGATGAGGCCATGAGTTTCTCCATGAGAGAAAGTGTCAGTGTTAAACATCAGCTAGACCAGAGACAGCAAAGCCATCTAACAATAGCATCATCAAATGAGAACTTTCCATCTTCTTTCCCTCAGCTTTGATACTGGCAAGACCAGAAATTATGGCTGTCAAGCTTGGGGAGAAAAAGAAATGCTGGGGGAAAGAGAAGGACTCTGCTCCACCTCTCTGAAGGCAGCCACCCTCCTGCAACCAGCACTAGCTGGGGAATGGTGGAAGATTTGTATCAAGATTGAGGTATTAATTAAAATGTTGTGCTGGGTATTCAAAGTGACCACGAAACTTGCTACTGTTGTGAAAGACCAAATTTTTTAGAGGAGGAAAGCAAGAGCTTCTCCTTCTCAGTAGGCTTAAAGGGACACTAGGAGAAAAAAAATAAAGTTTATCTATAATGACACCCTATAAATTCCCTTATTCAACCTACTAATTCCATTAGCTTAAACTTCCTGTTCCATTTGATTGTAGGATTGCTTCTATGTGTATAGGATCTTTTCCTTTGACTCTTTTATTATGCTATATACATCTCATTTGCTGTCTTGTGATTTCTGACTGAGTTCTTCAATCGCTACACTTGCACAGCTATCTGGGGAAGACATGCCCTCCTCCACCCAGCTCGGTGTTCTGCAAACCTGTGTTCTTCAGGGTCGGTTTAAATAACAGCAGGTTATATCTCCCAGCTGTATAGTCTGAAGTTTCTTCTGGTTTTGTCTAATGTTCTCAGTTTTCTTTGGTGTTCCAGCACCACAGAGCATCATTCTGTCCCTTTGCCCAGGATTGCCCTCATTCAGCACAGACATCCTTTTATTAAATTGGACAGCCCTTGGTGCCTGTGGCCCAGCTAGTCTACATCCACTCCCCTTCTGAGCCTGCCTCTGGGAAAGCCCTAATGTCATCATGCTCCTCAGTTCTCTCCTGATCCAGGCAACTGTTTTCCCTGAATGCCAGGACGCAATAGCCTCAAGTCTCTCCTGGGGTTCTCTCAGTTTTGCTCTATGTCACAGGTTCCCAGCCTCAGCACTATTGACAGTTTGGGCTGTGTAACTCTTTGCTGTGGGGGCTGTCCTGTGTGTTGTAAGACATTTAGCAGCATCCCTTACCTCCATCCACTAGATGCCATAACACTCCCCATAGCTATGACAACCAAAAATGTCCAGACATCCAAATGTCCCCCAGGAGTCAGAATTGGCCCTAATTGTGAACCACAGCTTTAGGTGCTGAGTTCAGCTTCTCTCAGTCTTTCTAGGCATCTCCAGGCTTTACTATGGCAGGCGGAGCTAACAACTCATTTCCTGTTTCACCATCTTTCTATTTACACTGTAATGTCTCCAAGTCAGATAATTAGAAACCCCATTATTCCCCTAATTACCAGAAGTAAAATCCCTCATAAACTCTTCAAAAGGGTCCTGGGGCCACCTAAGGACCTAGCAGGTCAGGGAAGGAAAAAAGAGGCTTCCTATGAGCTGGACCTGTTCTAAGAGCTCTGCCTGTACCATCTGGGTTAATCCTCACAGCTCTGCTAGGCCGGGGACTGTGTTCATCCTCATTTTCCAGTTGAGGAAAGCTAGCATAAAGACACACAGTAACTCAGTTTAGGCCACATTATTGCAAGTGATAGGACTAGGATCAAACACATCTATTTTGCACCAGCAAACCAGGATCAGGCACAGCCTGCTTCCAAAGACTGTGCTTTAAAAACTAAGCCAATCGGGAACAACCCACACAGGAAGAGTGTCTTGGTGGGAAAAGAAAGACCGATGGCATGGCTGATGGCAGCCCAAGGGGACAGTAGACAAATAATTCCCTTGGGTTTGAAGAAAAAGCCGAGGAGGAGGACTAACGGGGCTGCTTGAGATCCGTGACCGAGGAAGGGGGGTCCTACACCAGTGTCTCCTGCACAGGTCATTTCCTACAGCATCGGTGCCCCCACACACACCTCC
Source organism: Macaca mulatta (assembly GCF_049350105.2). Taxonomy (NCBI): domain Eukaryota; kingdom Metazoa; phylum Chordata; class Mammalia; order Primates; family Cercopithecidae; genus Macaca; species Macaca mulatta. The sequence continues at coordinate 102,930,309 of NC_133408.1, read as the reverse complement.
TCTTGTCTGCAGCCTCCTGCCCACCTCTACCCCCTTCTGCATCTGCCCGACTCCTACTTGCCCTGTAAGATTCAGCCCTGGTGTAACCTTCTCTGAGAAGCCTGGGACCCCAGTCTATATTGGGGACTCCCTCTTACCTCCCACAGCTCTTTCGCTCAGTCCTGCAATAGAGGTTTAACTTTCTGTTTTCCCAACTAGTCAGTCCCGTGGTGAGGTCAGGATTATCTTTCTCACTTCAGTGCTTCTGGGACTTAATAGGTGCATGAAAAATATTTATCGGTGCCTGAGAAATGCTTGCCAAGAAATGACTGACTGCTCCAAGGCATATCCAGGGCAAGGCGGTCCAGTCTGTGCTGGGCCAGGCGGTTGTAGAGGAGGGGATTGGGTTGGGGACGTGACCAACCTGTCTCAGTTTGCCTGAGATCGTCCTGATTTTAAAGTTGAAAGCCTTACATCTTGGGGAAGCCCTCAGTCTCAGGCAAACGAGACATTTGTCATCCTGCAGGAGGAGGACAGTGGTACAGTGGGAGTCAGGAGCACTGGTTTTTCTGGCTCTTCCTGTAAATGAGGATGGTTTTCAAAGATGGTTTCCAAAAGTTTTCAGAGATGATTTTCACACCCAAAGGATCAAATGATATTCAATTGTTCAGGGTAAAAATTCACATCAAAATTTAATGAAAATGACGGCTTTTCCTCATGTCTAATTTTGACACAAAATGAAACTCATACAATAATAGCAACAATAACAAAATTTTCCTAGTGTGGTCATAGACTTGCTCTCCTCCTACGGTTTCCTTCTACTGCTCCCAGAATAGGACACATATTTGGGAACCTTCTTGCTTGTCCCTGTTGCCACATCTCCTTTGGCCTTGGCCAAATCATCCTGCTGAGAGAGACTAACTGTTGCGGTATCTTTTATCAGCCAAGTCTAGAGGAGTCTCATCCTTACTCTGTGGTCCCTGATGTCACAAGGTGGGGACTGCTCACAAAACAGTTTTGCACAGGCAGAGCCTCCATTTTCAGCCTGGCTCTATCTGAGTTCTTTCTCTGGCCCTCCCAGACATGGAGGGGTCTTTAAGATAAAAAAAATTTGTCATTGGATTTTACGTCTGGCACCCCAGGCTGAAATCTGGCACCCAGGCAACAGACTCACTTTGTGTGGGTTCGCTACATCTAAATGTAAGAGAACAAATAATAACAACAAAATATAGTTTTGGCTTTCATCTTCCTGTTTATATCTTTCTTGTTTACTTAAGCATGTGGCCTGCTGACAGCTGGCAAACTCACAAACAAAAGGAAGACAGATTAGTTCTGATTGCCCTAGGGTGACCTCTTTAGTGAAGTCCTGTGAGGAGTTCTGGGCTGTCCTTCACTGGCCTTTGCTGGAAGGCAGTCCTAGAGCCTTCGCATTAGCAATGCCTGGCACCTGCTTCGCTCCCGCTGCTTTGCTTTTCCACCCACAAAGCACCTGCAGAACAGAGTAGTGAGGAAAGCCTGATTTTCAGTACTTACCAGCTGTGTGACCTTCAGCACTCCTTAAACTTTTTCTCCATTGTAGAATGGGTATACTAATTATTCCTATCTCATAGTAATTTTCTTGAAAGATTAAATGAGGTTGCTTCTGGGAACACTTAGTAGGAGGTGGAATGTTTTAAGCACTTTGTAAAAATTAGTTCCATGATTCTCATTTGAATTCAATTTTGCTCCCAGGGGACGTGTCTAAAGACATGTTTAGTTGTCACACCTTGGGGTGGGAGATGTTACTGGCCTCTGGTGGGCAGAGTGTAGGTATTTTATAATACACAGAAAAGCCTCCCTACTCCACCAGAAAAAGAAAGTAAAAAAGGAAGGAAGGAAGGAAGGAAGGAAGGAAGGAAGGAAGGAAGGAAGGAAGGAAGGAAGGAAGGAGAAAGGAGAAAAGAGAAGGAAGGAAAGAAAGAGAGAAAGAGAAAGAAAGAAAGAAAGAAAAGAGAAAGAGAAAGAGAGAAAGAGACAGAGGAAGAAAAGGAAGGAAGGAAAGAAGGGAGGAAGGGAGGAAGGAAGGAAGAGAGAGAGAAAGAAGGAAAGAGAAAGAAAAGAGTTATCCTATTTAAAATATCAATGGTGTTGAGTTTGGGACATTCTGCACTAACTGTTACTATATTATTATTCCTGTGGAAATAATGCCTCTTTATTCTGGATTAGCTTCATGGAGATGTAGTCGTAGATATATGGGAAATTCACAAATCCTGTGATCTTATTTAATAGATGAGTGTGTTACCAAAACAAGTGGATGCTGATCAATGTAGGATTGACCTGTACATACTGTTGATCATAATATCTATATTATCCTATAATGTATTCTCAGCTGTCTCTCTGAAAAAGAACAGTCTAAGACTCCGTATACATATTAGCTCCTTTTATTCCTTCGGTCTTAGGAGATAAACTACACTCGAAAAAAATTAACAGTGGGCCAGGTGCAGTGGCTCACACCTGTAATCCCAGCACTTTGGGAGGCCAACAGGGTGACAGCACTTGAGGACAGGAGTTCAAGACCAGCCTGGCCAACATGGTGAAATCCCATCTATACTAAAAATAGAAAAATTAGCTGTGTATAGTGTTAAATGCCTGTAATCCCAGCTACTTTGGAGGCTGAGGTGTGAGAATCTCTTGAACCCAGGAGGTGGAGGTTGCAGTGAGCCAAGATCATGCTACTGCACTCCAGCCTGGGCAACAACGGAACACTCTGTCTTGAAAAAAAATTAATAGTGTTATAATTTTTCCCTTATAAAAGCAATACTACAAAAATTCATTATTTAAAGAATTGAAAGGTATCATTCTTCTTGACTCTCCTATGGGTTTGATTGCATACAGAGTTAGAACAGAATTCATAATTGGCTTAGACAGGTGAGGCCACCAAGCTCTTGAAATCTTTGTAATCAATTCAATTCATATTTTTGAGCACCATCTATTTGCCTAAACCATGCTAGGTGCTGAAAAGACGGTAGCAGATAAAATGAATACATGGTCTGGTTCAGAAGATGGAAACTATACAACTAATTACAAGTATGTTAAATGTTATAAAAGGGGACAGATAGCAAGGAGATTTTTTAATAGAGTCCTAGAGGTGCTAAAACACTCACCGAGGAAGTAACATTTAAGCTCATCACGTGAAGAAGTTTCAGGTAAACACGTATGAAGACATGAGCTGAGGGAAGGCAATGAAAAGACATTATTATGGGTTGTACTTGTTACAACTGCTCTTGATTTAGAATTTTCCATGTGGTTACATGGTTTTGAGCCCATGTGAAGGAACCCACTCACTCGTATGTATGTCCGGCTCTGCCCGTGTTTAGATAATATGTCAGATTCAAGCAAAAATCATTGTACTACTAGCTCTTCCTTGAAAAGCAGAATTTTACAACCTGGCAAAATAAGGACTAACCGCACGCTCTTCTTCTGCCTTTCAAAATCTTCAAATGCTAAATGTCTCACATCTTTTTTTCTAATAGGCTCTTTGTTTTGCTTATTTTACTTAGCATAAATCAGAGCTAACACAATCCCATTTTTAATAGCTCTCTTTCAGAGTCTGTTGATATGCCAGTTGGTATGAATCATCCTAAATGTCCTCCCTCATGGGCTAGACCCATCTGTCAAGATCTACAAAATGATATTTCCTGCTTATGGGAGATATCTATGCAGAGCAAGTGCCCTGCCAAGGAGAATGCCACAAAAGCTGCATGCTAATACTCCAGTTCCCTGCAGTCTTATCTTCTAGAGTTTTCAGAGGAACACAGATCCTATAGACCCACAATTAGCAACGAAATCAGTTTTCCTAGTCTGACCTAGAAGAGAGCTTTGCCGTGAGTGTAGGGTTGCCAGATTTCACACAAAAAACTACAAGACAAATTGTTTTTTAGGCTAAGTTTATCCTTTATACAGGACACACTTATGCTACAAAACTACTATGTATTATTTATCTCAAAATCTTTGCTTACAAGGCATTGTGCAAAGTTTAAAAAGCTTGTTTCTTTATTCACCTTCTTCAGGTCTTCGCTCAAATGTCATTTTCTCAGTCGTGCCTCCCTTGACCACCTTATTTAAAATTGGCAACTCCCCACCTCTCTTCCTTGCCTTTGTTCCCTTTTATCATGTATCATCAAATCATCTATGTATTTTATTTATTGATTATCTTCCCCTCTAGAATGTATGCTCCTTAAGAGCATGAACTTTGGTCTATTTTATTCACTATTGGATCCCCAGCTCCTAGAACAGACTGTACAACACAGCAGGTACTCAGTAAGTAGCTGTTGAAATCATTCATTCATTCATTCATTTGTAAATTACTGTGGATAGAAGCATGGACTCTAAGGACTCTCTAACTTGAGTTTGAATTCCGTCTCTGCAAAATATCTGTTGTGATGTCAGATGTGTTGTTTCATTTTCTGTTCCCCAGTCTCCTCTTCCATAATATGAAGATAACTAGTACCTCTTGGATGGATGCATTAATAAAAAGATAATGCCTGTGAAGTACCTAGCATGGGACTTAGCACAGTACTGAGCACAGTACCTAGAGAACTGTAAGCATTTAGTAAATGGAATTTCTCTATTTAACAAATACTTGATGAACATGTTTTCTGTCTCACAGATGTTGTGGGTGTTGGGAGGACTACAGTGATGCACAGTTCTTGCCCTCAAAGAGCTGATAACCTAGTGGGGAAATAAACAGACAATTGTCACAGACTGTGACAAATACTCTATAGGAGCATTAGGAGGGCACTGGACCCAGAGGTGGATTTGGGGGTAAGGAGTGGTTAAGAAAGGTTTCATGGAAGAATTGCTATCTGTTTTAAAATAATAGGCTATGACTAACCAGAAGAAGATGAAATGGGGGTTGGTAGGGTAGAGAAAGTATTCCAAGAAAAGGGAACAGCAGATACCAGAACCTAGACGACAGAGTGAACACAGGACCGCCATGTTGGGGAACAACAGCAAGCAGGTCAGTGTGGCTGGCTCAGGTATAGAAGCACGAGGAAGGGAGGAGATGAGAGCCGAGCCTGAGAGATCAGCAGGACACGACACAGAGGAACTTGTAAGCTTTATCAAAGACCTTGGACTAACCTGGGGGAAAGAAGATCCAAATTCCTGCATCTTCAGTATGAAACTGGGTTTGGAGAACTGAAAGTAACACTAGATAAAGGGAAGGCAGTAATGAAGTTTAGGTAATCAGCCAGATAAAACAGGATAGGGTAATGGGAATGGGAAGAAGTGACTGAGACAATATTTAGATGATAGAACAGAGGGAATTTCAGGATTTGTTGTTCATTGAAACTCACAATAATTTTGTAAGGAGCTCTATTTTCTATGGATTTTTTTTTCTTAAAATGTTGTTGATCTCATAGAATAAATTGAGAAATAATCTATCATCTTGAATGTACTGGAGAAGTTTGTATAGAGTTAGTATTATTTAATCCCTTAAATGTTTGGTAGAATTCATCAGTGAAGCCATCTGGGCGTGTGGTTTTCTTTGTGGAAAGGTTTTTAAATACATATTTAACTTCTTTAATAGATACAGGTTTAGTTAGGTTATCTATTTCTTTTTGAGCACGCTTTGATAGTTTGCATCTTTGAAAGAATTTTTCCATTTTAGTTAAATTGTCAAGTTTATGTGTGTAATGTTGTTCATTATTTTCTTGTTTTCATTTAATATCTGCAGAATGGTAATGTTGTCACCTTTCTCATTCCTTATATTGATACTTTGTATCTTTTCTATTTGTGTCATGATCAGTTTGGCTACAGGGTCACCAGCTTTATTGGATCTTTTCAAAAAATGAGCTTTTCATTTCATTGATTTTTTCTCTGGGTTTTTTTTTTTTTTTTTTTCCTGTTTTCCATTTAATTGATTTCCACCTTGATCCTAATCTTTGTTATGTGCTATGCACACTTATTTTTTAATTATTTTATCTTCATAGTGAATTGACCCTTCTATCATTAGAAAACATCCCTCTTTGTTTCTAGTAATTTTTTTGTCTTATAATCTGCTTTTTCTGGTATTAGTGTAGCTACTCCAGCCATTGTATTAGAACACCTGCAATAGAGTTCTTATGACTTTCAGTGTCTGCCATTTCTTGTCTGCCATTTCTACAATCGGTGCTAGTTCTTAGTTTCTATTGGTTGATTATTCTCTTCATTATGGGTAGTGTTTTCCTGCTTCTTTGCATACCTGGTAGCTTTTCATTTTGATGCCAGACATTATGAATTTTACCTTGTTGGGTGGAGAACAGTTTTGTATTCTTATGAATATTCTTGAACATAGTTCTGAGATGCAATTAAGTTATATGGAAATTGTGTGATCCTTCTGGGTTTGACTTTTATGATTTATTAGGCAGGTCCAGAGCAATGCTCAGTCTAGGTCTAATTATCCCTCACTACACAACCCATTGCCCTTTGCATTATAGTTTCTCTAGTCTGGTTGGTAAGAGCAGGCACTATTTCCACTTTGTATGAGTCCCAGGCACTCTGCCCTCTTACCCTCTTGGCTGGTTCTTTCCCCAGCCTCAGGTATTTCCTCGACAGCCAAACAGTGGTCAGTACTCTGTTGAATACTCAAGGGTGACTGTCCGCAGAGGCATCTCTCTCATCGCCAGTGCTCTGTCCCACATGCAGTTTTCTCCATGGAGTCTTAGCTCAATTTCCTCTCCACAAGGAATTCCTTGGACTCCTTCTTGGTCACATATTTTCCGTGCCATCACCTGGAGACCCTCTCAATGCAGGAAGCTGTGGCACTCATAAGACTCACCTCTTTTTTACCTGCCTCGCAGGGAAGGCTGTCCTTTGTTGTCTAACGCCCACTGCCTTAAAAACCACTGTTTCATCTATTTTGCCTTTGTTGAAGGAGGGCATTGCTCCAGGCAGCAGGTAAATCTGGTTCCTGTTTTGTCACCTTGGCTGGAAATAGAAGTCCCTCTTATATGATTTTGAATCCGAGAAATACAATTATTTTACTCACAAATACTTTAGTATATACCGCCAAAAGAATACTTTAAAAATGCATAGCCACAGTACCGTCATCTCACCTTTAGAAACTGACAATGATATCTTAATATATGTTATTAAATTATCTCATAAATGTCTTTTTATTTTAATCATTTGCTTGCTTGAATCAAGATCGAAATGCGGTCCACACCTTTGGTTGATGTGCCTCTTCAGTCACTTCTAACCTGTAGTTTATCCCTCCATCTCCCCATCTTCCTCCTTTCTCTATCACTTTCTGTCTCTCTCAGTTTGTTTTTTGAGGAAACTAGTCTTTGTTTCATAGTGTTTTCCATACTCCCTATTGTGCTGACCCCTACTGGCATATTTCTCTATCCTCTGTATTTCCTGCAAATTGTTAATGGATCTAGAAACTTGATCAGGTCCAGGATCCATGCACTTCTTAATGTGCCTGATGAACTCTTTATATTTGAGGTAATTATGGTTAAAACTCCTGAGGAAGCCACAGAAAGGGATTATTGTAAGTTTTACTACCAGAGGCTCCTGGAGACATTCCTTTGTGAATCTACTTTTTACTCATCATATGTAACCTTAGGTCATTTATTCATGTCTAAAAGGAGCAGTTGGATTCGGTGAAAAGGCTAATACAGGGAGAGACAAAACCCAGGAAAATGTAAAATATCATGGACTAAACTACTGAGCCAAGTGCCCTAGAAAGGACGTAGCAAGGAAGACTGGAGATGGCTGAATTGAGGTTGGCCTGTGAATTTAATTTCGGATTTTATTATCCTAATTTACACGTTCGTAAAAATGAAATAGATCATTATCAAGTGCTTAATTTTCAATGTAAGTCATAAAAATGTGTACACATATAATACAGCCTGGAGCTAGAGTTAGGATTTTTATTCCAGTCTCAAGTGATCTGGCATACACAAGATAAGACTATGATGAAAAATGTTTATTAGTCTTATTAATTTCCTCATTCATGTATTCACTCAATCACTCCTTACTTCATATAGGTGGTTAGTGATTTAGATATACACCCATTCTTGAATGAAAGTGGCAGTCACAGGATTACGGCAATACGTAGAATTCTAGATGTTCTTCTCCATGAGTACTTCAGTTTCAGGCGGAATACAGGTGAAAGAAATGCAACAGAAACCATCACATGTTATACAAGAGAGCTATAAAAATTGCAGTGGAAGTCCAAAAAATAGAGTAACTTATCTACCGTGCAAACTTGGGGAAGATGAGCTTGTCTCTATTTTTGAATTTTACTACAAAGGGCATGTATAACTTTTGATTATCTTCATAAAAGAGAACATTTTAAACAATGTATTTGCAGTAGATGTTTGGGCTGTTTTTACTTCTGACATCCAATGTGTAGTTTTTTTCCTCATATCAACCAATTCTTCCATTCTCTGGACACCAACTGGGTGTTCTACAATTCAATTCAATTCAATTCTGATATGGTCTACCTGGAGTTAGTATCAGATCCTGTGAGTTAAGAGGTCAGGCACGCAAGACTGGCCCCACTTCAGATGCCAGTCACAAGTTTCACTTATCACCCATACTTCTGACTGATCAGCTGTAAATCTGAGAGTTCCCACATGCTCCTCATTAGGTTAGATAATTTGCTGGAATGACTCACAGAACTCAGGAAAGCACATTACTGCTGTGATCAGCTTGTTATAAAGGGTGCAACTAAGGAACAGCCAGATGGAAAAGCTGAATAGGACAAGGTATGAGAGGGGGATGCAGAGCTTCCATGCCCTTCTGGGTGCACTACCCTCCCGGCACCTCGACGTGTTCACCAATCCAGAAGCTCTCTGAGCCCTATTGTTTAGGGTTTCTATGGAGGTTCCATCACCCAGCAAGGTATTATTGATTAAATCATTGGCTATTGGTAACTGACTCAATCTGCAGCCCCTCTACCTTCCCCAGAGGTCTGGGAATGAGGAGGAAGCTGAAAGTTCCGACCCTCTATCACATGGTTGGTTCCTCTGGCAAACAGCCCCCATCCTGAAGCTATCTAGGGGTCACCAAGAGTTGTCTTATTAGCATAAGCTCAGGAACAGTCGAAGGGCTGGTTAAAAATACCAAAATATTCTCCTATCATTCTTACCACTCAGGAAATTCCAAGGGTTTTAGAAGCTGTGTGTTAAAAATCAGAGATAAAGACCAAATATGTGTTTCTCACTATATGACAAATGTTTTCTAGGATTCTGAGTCCTAAAATTCTCAGAGATGGATTCTCAGAGAATTTCTCTGAGATGGATTCTCGGAGAATTTTTGGTCAGAGTGACAGTATAAGTATTGAGGCCCAGGGAAGTAAATATTTGCAGAAACGATTGTGATCTGGAGTAAATTAAGCAGTGGAAAAAAAGGGAAGTGTCAGAGTGGGCAAAGAACATGAGCCAGATCTCAAAATCCCATCAGTGAAGCAGGCTGCGCACCAGGACACACTGAATCCAAGGGTATAAATACAGGATTCATTGTCTGCATGTATTACTGAGATCAAAGTCTGTAGCTAACATTTATGGAGCACTGACTATAGGCCATGTACTGTTTTCAATGCTTTCATTTATTAAATCCTTACAAGAGTACTCTGAGTAGGTTTTATTGTTAGCCCCATTTTACAGGTGAGGAAACTGAGGTACCAGAAGGTTAAGTGAGCCATAGCTAGCCTGTGGCAGAGTTGAAATTTGAATCAGGAACATCTGCTGAACAGGTTACTCCCTGTTGTTGCCTCCTTGAAGTATTAAATATATAGGAAGAAAGAATTCCAGAGTGACCGTGAGGTAGCACCAGTCTCTAGTTGTCATGAGCTGGGTTTGGTTACCAGTTGCGGGGACTCTTCCTGGCTTGGGACACTTCTCAGAGATGGGAGAACCCATCAATATTGAAAGTATGCCCCTCTGAGGTAGACAGTTGACAGTTTCCAGGCTCTTCATTGCTGAGACATTGAAGGGCCTATGATCAGTTTCACCAAAGCGAGCTTTTATTTGCTGCATTGCTTTCAACCCTAACGGCATCTTAGAGTTACCCCCAAGGGAGGGGAGTCCAGGAGGACTCAGCAATCAAGTCTTTTTGGGGTTGTGTTCAAAATTACAAAATTAATATCTCCTAGAAAAAATAAGCATGAGGAACCTTTGAAATCACCTCATCCCCACATGGCAAATCCTCAGCGTTCAGGCTACTGTTTCTCCTGTTCCAGTCATGCTCTTGCTGAATATCGCTTGGTGGCCACATCGCTCCTCTCACCTACAATCTTCTTAACATGGTGCTCCAAGCAGCCCTTCCAAATCTATTACCACTGGGATGAGAGGTGATCTAACCTGATTCTTTTATTTCAGAAATGAGGAGACTAAGTGCACATGAGTGTAATTTCCCAGGCTGCTTTGTGAAAAATTTGGCTTCAAGTACATTTTGGTTTCTAAATCTAAGGCAGGACTTCTGGATCATGGCATTATAGACATTTGGGGCTGGTTAATAATTTGCTGGGGTCGTGGGGAGAGGGAAAATCTCCTGTGCATTTTGAGATGTTTAGCAGTCTCCCTGGCCTCTACCTGCTAGATGCCAGTAGCAGCCTCCTCCCACACCACCCTACTTGTGACCATCAAAATTGTCTTCACATATTGCCAGATGTCTCCTGGGGTACAAGATTGCCCCTGGTTGAGAACCACTTATCTACAGAGTAGGACATCGACATCAGTGACATGTACATCTGGCATTGGCAGTAGAATTAGCCTTGAGAGCTGCAATCACAACATGCAGGAACTTGGTGGCAGATTGAAATCCCAAGGACTCTGCAGTGCATCAGTAGACACAGGCAGGGAACTTCACCTCCTCCAGAATATATAGAACAATGTGACTAAAACACATGATTGCCCTGAAAAAGACCCTCATCAAGGAAAAACAAACAAATGAATGGAAAAAAAACCCACATAAAATGCCATGCTTTTTAGGAGGTATAACCAGTTTCTTCCAACATGTGCTTAAAAGATGGTCTTGGGCAATTTATTATCATCATAATTAATATAATTACTAGATTTTCCATAGTATTCTGTTATGGACTGAATGCTTGTGTTATCCCCAGTTTCATATGTAGAAGCCAAATCCCCAATGTAATCGTGTTTGGAGGTGGGAACTTTGGGAGGTAACTATGTCATGAGGGCAGAACCCTCATGAATGTGATGGTGCTCTTGTAAGAGGAGACATGACAGAGTTTGCTTACTCTTCCTCTCTCCTATCAGCCAAGAGAGGGCACAAGGAGAAGATGGCCATCTGCAAACCTGGAAGTGAGACCTCACCAGACATTGGATCCATGAGCACCTTGATCTTGGACTCTCCAGCCTCCAGAACTGTGAGAAATAAATGTTTGTTGTTTAATCCACCTAGTCTATGGTATATTTATTACAGCAGCCTGAACTGACTAAGACAGATGGCATTATACAGCTTCTTCCTTATGATGGGCCATACTCAGAAGCATAAAACACAGCAAGTACTATTTTTTGTTTGTTTTTAATGAAAATTTTATGGTGGGGAAAACTGCTTTCTGCATTTGAATCCATACCAGGTTGAGGGAGTTAGTTGTTCCACGAGACATCATGGCGAAATTTGAACTCCGTTTATCACATGGGTTGGGAGGAGTATTTGAGAAAGCCGTCTCTAAACTAGAGACAAATGTTGGAGCTAAGCATGGAGGGTCGTAAGTCCAACTGACCTGGATTTAAACGGTAGCTTCATGACTTACTCAATCTGAGAAAACTATTCAACTTCCTTGTGTCTCAGTTTCCACCACTAAAAAATTGGAATAAGCATAGTGTCAAGTTTATACAGCTGCTCAAGGATTGCCAAAATCAGATGTAGTTCTTGGTATATAGTACATACTTAATAAATGTTGGATTGAAAGGCAGCAGTTTAAGAGGTCTGCTATTTTTTTGCCTCCTATTTTTCAGTATTACATTTTTATGAGTGGTCGGCTGGTTTAACCCCAACTCTCTACAAGTCTGTGTATTAGTCAGGTTCTCCAGAAAACAGAAGCGATGTACATAACCTGAAAAAGATATACGTGTATATATATGTGTATATATAATTCCTTATATGTATATAAGGAATTGGTTAATTCCTTATAGTAAATTTATGTACCCATATCCTTATAATAATTTTATTATGATCTGTGATCTGCTTTACTCAGCCTACTGACTCAAATGTCAGCCTCACCCAGAAGCACCCTCACAGACACACTTAGAGTAATATTTCACCAACTCTGTGGGGACATGAAGTTGACACACAAATTTGACATAAAATTAGCCATGACAGTTGGACAGAGTCTTGTAACATCACTGACCTCCACCCATCTCCTTCTATAGTCATGGACCTGAAATCACTCCCCTAAAGAATGTGTATCTCTGGATCTACCGGAGTGGCAAAGCGGACGTAATTTTATGGAGCGCATGAATCCTACCAGCCACTTTTCAGCCCTTGATGGGCCTGCATTCTCCAGACAAGCTGGTTGTTGTCCTTACCAATGGGGTCACAATGTAAGTTATGGCCTCCTATTATAGATTCTATTATTAATCTTGAAATTGTTCTTTCCAAAGTCACACGAGTCATGATTCCATAGTTGGCACGGTGCTAGTGTCAACTCATTTCCTCCCAAATTCGCTCACATGAAAGAGATAAAAATCTTTACCTCCAGAGAGTATATAGGTATGGGAATATTTTTGTGAGTGTGATTAGGCTTTCAACTAGCATTTTAGTTTCAGATTATAAATTTGCCTATGCTTTTCCAAAATCCAAATGGATAAGGATGAGGGAGAAGGAATTTCTGTACACTTGAAATCTATTCACTAAATGACAGTGGTCTGGGGACCAGCCCCTGAACTATCTAATCCAAACAAGCAACTACAATGGAAATAAATTACAAAACTAAACTGTAATTCAAGTAAAGATAGAAAATGTTATAAAGTGGTGCTAGAGAATTACAACTTTGGAAGCCCTTTACTAAAAACGTATCTTTAGAGTTTTCCTAAGTTAACAATTGTAGAAGAGAGAAGGATAGAACCACCAATAGAGAACTGTCTGGATACCAAAGGATTAAAAGAGACTTTTGGGAGAACTGACACCCCCAAATGTTTCTGCAAAAAAAGACCCTCTTAATGATCATGCTGAGAAAGCAGCCGTTAACTAAAGGAGCTATATGGAAAAATTCTCCCTCTGTCTCAGAAAAAGTAAAAATCAATAAATAAAAAGTCACAATTCATCCTTTGTTCCACACATTAGTAGTTACAAAATTGTAAGTAAATTTTGATAAATGCAATAGACTTACTTTTCATAATGTTTAGTTTTATTTTCAAGACAGGGCCACAATCAGACCTTGACTTTTTGTTCCTATTTTAGTTAGATCCAATTTAACTAGCTTTTCTTTTCCCTCACCATTTAATAATTGGATAAGAAAAGTCTTTCTTTCAGTTGTGCCAAAATGCATACTATGTTTGCATGTGTGTTATTATGTTACAGTGTCTATAGCCATAAGTTACTAGAAGTTAAGTGTTTGCTTATATCTTCCAGGGCTAAGACATAGTGGTGTCTCTTTTCTCTATATCCTCTAGGGTCATATTTTCCTCTGGGTTTATCTTGGATATTCTCTGATAAACTGTAGATTTTTGTCGATAGTTTATATTCCTTGGATTTCCATGTCTACTTAAGAATAAGGCAAAAAGATGTCCACAGAGAGCTCTATGTGTGGGGAGACAGACCACATTAGGGCCAGACGGTTAGGAGAAGTTCCTTGTGCTATGAGACCCCTTCTTTTTCTCTGAAGTCCCCATCTCGCTCCCCTTAACTCTAAATCCTTCCAAGCGGACACGTCCTAGTTATAGGTCTACTCTCCTATCTGAGAAAACAAGCCTGAATCTGTGGGAAACTGTTGTGTGGCTTTATTTCTGCCTTTAAATTTTGTCCTCTCAGGCTATTATCTTCTTCTTACTGAGGTCTATTGCATCTAAGCTGACATATGAGAGTTCTGGTTCAAGTTCTGTCTCTAATTGGCTTTGTGATCTCAGACAGGTATCTTAATCTGTCTGGACCTCGGGTTCCTTCTGTAAAGTGTATGGCCTGGCTGAGGTTTCTAACCGCCCCTTTTAGCTCATAAAGTCTATGATTCTAAAAGAAATTTGTGTCTCCATTATAAGTCTCCACTCCAGACACTCCAGAATGTTAGTCACTGCGTAGCCAAACCCCAATCTGCTTCTTTAAACCTGCTTATGAGCGTTAAGCTTCATGTCAAACTGGAAGTTCCAGTTTCCTCCATGGTCTTGCCCTCTTCTTCCTACTTTCCTACTTAGTGTTCCCCTTAGCCCAGCCCTGCTTTTTGAAAATGATTCTCCGTTGCCAAACTAACTCCAAAGCTAAGTCCTCTCAAAGATTTCTTTAAACTTCTCACCAAGAAAGAGTTTTACCTTCTTGGGATTTCCATAGAATTTTGTTCATAAACTTTTATTATGCTGAATATACTCTATGCTTTATATGTGGTCTTTGTGAACTAAGCCCATCTATACTTCTAAATTCTAATGTCTGAGAAGCAAAAAGATTGCCAATTCACTTGCTGTGCTTTTCTTTTCCCCAAGCTCCAAGCGTGGTGTTTTGTGTATAGTGGTACATAAAACAACTACGATCCATTGGAAGAATGAATGAATAAATGAATGTGCAAACCAGTGAAGGGGAAAATGAACAAATGCCTTTGAATCTCATATATAAGAACTTGATTAAAAAAATAATTGCATACAAAGAAAAAGCAGGAATGAGAAAAGCCAGGTAGGAAAAAATAAGTTGGGATTCCCACTGGTTCTCTTTCTCTGCTTCTCAGAATTATAGAAAGAAAAGATTGAGACCCACATTCATGGCCATATTGAGGCCTGGTGTCAGTCCTAGGACATCTTGCAGTGGATTAAAGTGACATTCAGTTTTTTGGGGAAGTCCACAAAACTGTGGAGCAGGTCAGTCTGAACTCTTGTGAAGTCATTAATTCTATATTTGCTCTCTCCCTTTCATCTTCGTGGGTTTAATAGTAAATCATTCCTCATTCCTCTGGACCCTGGTTTCTTTTCTGGAGCTTGTTCTAATGATGTAGAGCCCTAATCACAAAGTACAAATGCTAAAATTCCCTCTGCAAAGTTAAAAAAAAAAGGGCAAGACATCCAAAATAAGCAAGTGCCCCTGAAAGCCAACTGGTTATTGCTAAGGTTGTTGCTGGTGGAAAATTTATGAATTACTTTTTTAAGCAAGCAGTGGACTGGATCAAAAATGCCAATAATTTAACTTCCAAGAGTTTTAATTAAGAAGAAAAAAATTAAGAGGTAAACACTTGGATCACTTATATTATCTGGTGACCCAAAATAGACATATGACTTCTCTCTGGGATAGTTTGATTTCTCTTGGAAGTTTCAGAACACGTAACTGGGGGCAGGGTTACCTGAGGCTGCAGTCAAAATGATTTTCTTAGTGCCTAGATGCATACACGGCAGAGATAGCAATTTCCAGAAGAGAAGTCACACTGCATTTGGCTGGCCCATCAATGGCTCCATATAATAGCAACATCACTCACACATAACTTTGTTTTAGTGGCTGATATTAAGAAAAATCGTTGCTTGCAATGTGATGCACAGGGCTGTCAAATTCACACATACATACCCTTTGGTCTGAAAATGATTCTGTTTTTATAGCATCAATTCAGCGGTGCAAAGTTCATAAATTTGTATTAGGAATATAAGGACCACATTACATCACAAGAAGAAAGCAAAACTCTATTACTGAGAAAATGTAGGCCCATCTTCTGAAATCGATGTCTGGGTCTAACTCATGAGTCAGTGGGAATTTTCTAGAAATCAATGTGGGATATAGCTCATATTTTGAAAAGGTAGATCTTCAAAGGGGACTTCATTCAATATTTATGATGAAGATGATTGCTCAAGCCTCTAAAATGGTAGTAAGCCTTAATTGCATCGTGTAGAAGTTGAATGCTCTTATAAGAAAATCATCTTGGGCTGAACTGGATAAACTCTGAGGTCTGAGTGAGAGAGGTTTATCTCAGCAAGAAAACTGGATTACTGCTTAGAAAAAGAGAATGATGAGTAGCACTATCAACCTAACCCAGTAAATACTGCTTTTAGGAGAAGTTTGAAAATAAATGAATAAAGACAAGACCGGTATCAGCTACTTCCTTGTAAGAGAAAAACAAGTAGAACTAAAGTCTCAGCACCCAGATCAGGAAAGCCACTGGGGAGCAGGCTTCTCTGCAGATGTAGTTTAGGGGCTCAGCTAGAAAATCAGAAGCAGTGAGCAGAGCAGGTGGGAGGAGGCAATTGCATGATACTTTGCCTCTCACGTGCCTTGTTTTGGAAAATAGCTATTTCTTTAAAAGGATACAGCAAGAGAGTATTTACCTCTAACTCTCCATGGTCTGCCTTTAAAAGGGTTCTGAAGGCAGAGAATGGACAACGTTTTTCCTAGATTTCTCTTCATTTTTTTCATTGCCGAGTCAAAACAACCAAGGGAAAAGAGTGGTTGCAGCTGTACTTGAAATGTAAGATGGAAAATGCGTAGAATCTGTAACACAATTTCTCTGGAACAAAAAGCATTCTCCAAGATTCTTGTCCTCGAAGAAGATGAATCCAAACTTGGCATGGCATGCCATTCTACTCATTTCAGAGCCAAGCGGCCAAGAGGGACCCTGATACTCCAAACCCTTCCACCTTAACCAGCTCAATGGCTTTCTCTTAAAGAGCATGATCTACAGCACAGCCAGATATGGCTGGGTGTGTATTTTTATGACTGTCACTGTTGAGTCATATTGGGACATATTCTTCAACTTCTCCTCCCTCCTCCCCCATGTAGGAAAGATGAAAGGGGATCTCCAAGAGCCTTTGTCAACTCACGGTCTTGTCTCCTGTTTTGTGGGGAGCCAGCTCACCTACTACTTGGAATCTGTCTTCGACCTGATGAGTGACAAAATGTCTCATAAGGACAATGTTCAGCTCTGGAGACAAAAGCTGGAGTTGAGCATCTACCCTCTAAATACATGCACAGAGTACATGTGTGACAAGTGGGGCGATGTTTTTATTAGGGGATCCTGAAAGCAATACAGGAATCAAAAATCCTTTCTTCCAACACTTGCTGGAAGATGATTTAATCAAAGATGATTTACATATGTTGTATGTAACATGTTCCCAAGTTCTTTTTTTTTTTTTTTTTTTTTTTAGAAATCAAGTGTATCAAAGTTTCACATTGCCAAGCTCCTTTTATTTCAATTTGAAGGTGATTAAAAATCTTTAACTGAACCAGAAAACCTAAAGGAGGTCCTGCTTTTCTTGTAGAACCCATGAAATCTATCCCATAAGGACTTTGGGCACATAACAAATGAATTTGAGACCGTCCATTAACCCACTTTCCTTTTTCTCAACAGAAGACCCCTATACATGAACAAAATAGCACGGATGTGGCAGAAAATGCAATTGAAAGAGCAAAAGACTTCACTGTGAGAAAACAGACCTCTCTGGTTTAAAGACCAAGCAAGAGTTTTATAAGGCAGCCTCTTTTGGAAAAAGACCAGACACTTGTTTCTTACTTCCAAGAGGCAGCATCTCATTTTTGAAAACCACAGGAACTTTGCTCTCTTGGCAGGTAGGAAAATATGCTTGTGCAGCTGAAATTGTTTCTATTTATTCTACATTCCATTAATGCAACTGGCCTTTTTTCTTGAAGTATTAGCAGCCCCAAAGTTAAAGGGCTATAAAGAATCCGTAACTGGAGAAAACAGGAGCACTCACATCTAGGTTTGCAATAGTTTCAAGCACAGTAAGGACTTGGGGGAAGAGTAAGGGGGAAAATGATTCTTTGGTTCCATGAGGTTCCTGCAGATGACAGTCCCACCCTCTCTCTAACAGTTACTCAGGAAACAGACCAGAGCTGGTTGTCCTTATTGACCTTTGTGACTGTGTCAAGAAAAACTTGTGTATTTCCATATTCATTTCTCCTACATTTGCTCCTTTACCTATACCATCACCTACACTTACAGCTACAGCTATTTGCTTCTCTCTTATACTTATAAGATTGATGGAGCTACTAAACTAAGGGGTACATCAGAAACAAATTCAACTATGAAGGAGTGTGTCTGAGAGTGTGTGTGTGTGTGTGTGTGTGTGTGTGTGTGTGTGTGTGATAGAGAGAGAAAGAGAGAGAGAGGGGGAGAGAGAGAGAGAGAGAGAATGAGCAACAGACCAGGGAACATGCAGCCCAGAACCACCATTTGTCATCACTGCTCTCTTCTCTGGTGTCACATGCATTTGGTCCCCTAAGGTGTAACGGATGATAAGTAATTTTGGTTTTGGTGTTTCTCCAAAGATGGTCCCAAATTCACAGTGCCACACCAACAGAGACTTTTACTAATTTGTGTTTTAAGTGTGTTTTGGGGGGTAATGTCTACCTTCCTGGGAGTATCAGGGGAAAAATGAAAAAAAGGAGGTTGATGATATGTGCGAGGAAAGGAACAGAAGAATGGGACTGGCCCAGTCCTTTGGGTTCTCTGCCTGTTTTCTTATGTCACATCCAATTGTTCAAACTGTTCTTTAATCCAATTAAAGGCTTTGAGTTGACGAAGTCACTCACTCAGAAATCAGTGAAACCCCCATGCACTGTTTGTGATCTGCAGATGTCAATGGGTGTGTGTTGTCCTCAGAAAGCTTCAGGCTGTAGCAGTTCTTAGCTTGCCTAGTCGGTTCTTTGGAGAAACATTCTCTGTTGCACTTTCACTCCAGCTACTGCATGGCTAATATTAAATACTGAGAGTAATAAGAAAGATAAAGGTGATTGCCCAATGGCTTGCAGAAACAGTGGGTCCCATGAAACAGGCATTCAGATAGCACACCATGCCAGTTACAGCAATTCTGGAGCATGCCTGGCAACCAAGGCAGCTATATTTCCTCAAAACATGAAGATTTCAAAGATACCTGAAGTACAGGAGCAGGAGTCCCTTGACAAAATGTAATGTCTGGGTTTCTGGTAGTATAGCCCATGCTAGGAATATGAATGAGACCAGATGCAACATTTGTTCACAATCTGTATCCCATTTTCAGCCCACACACCAGAATTGAGACACCTCCCTTTCTCCTTGATGTGCTACTTCCTAAGTCAGGATGAAGTATCTTGTGATTCCCAAAGCGCGCATTCACTCAATAGCGGCAAGAGAAGGCCAGTACGGAGCCCCCCTCTCACCATGTCACGGGGCTAACCTTCATATCACAGGGCACACCTCCATCTACTGGCACTAATTCACTGACACAGGTTTGGCATCCAAGCCAGTTAGTCCACAAGGGTGAAATATTGAGGCAGTTATAATAGAGGAAACAAATCAGCTCTTGTCCATAAGGTCTTTTAGCCTCATACAAATCACGAATTCAATAATAAATAATAAAAATGGCACGAAAATGCCAGATGTGCCAATTCATATCCAGAGACACCTGTCAAGATCTAAAGACTGGTGTCAGGGGATCGCTTGAGGGATTTCAAGTCCTGGAGCCAGACAGGACCAGTGTTGATAAAGGAGAAAGAAAAGCCTTCCTTTCAAGATGAGTAATACGACTTTCTGGTGAGGTTGGTGAATGCAGTAGATGGGAATCAAGATTCACTTGAAAGCTGCTATGATGCAGTAAACCAAGGGGTTAAGCGCAGATGCTACAGAGTCAAAATATGCCCTACACTGCCACTTTAGAGAGCACAGCTTTGATCTCAGGCAAGTTACTTAACCTCTATAAGACTTCTTTTCTTCATTTGTAAAGCATGGATAATAGACATAACTACTTCATAGGGTCAGAGAGCACATGTAGATGTACGTGAAATTTTAAGAGACTGCCTGACACTTGGAAATTCTCAGTCAATATTGGCTGATAGTATCCACTTAAGTGTTTTGTCAGTGCTTGCCTGGCCCAAGAGTCTTTTCCAGCAGAGAGAAGCCTAGCCACAAAGCCTATGACTTCTGAGATAAGGAGTTTCTGGAGGGCCTGGCTAGAAAAAAGAAATGAGAATGTCTGAGTGAAGCTGAAGGGATGCTTCTCCATGGCACTCCCACTTCACATATAAAAAGAAAGTCATTTTCTAAGCAAAGGCTCAGTGACCAACTTAAAAGGAGCTTGCATGTTTTCAGAAATTAAGCTATTTGTACAGTTTTAGAAGTTGGTTGACACCAAATAAGAGCCCCTTTGGCGATGGAGAGGGGGAAGAATTTCATGTATAAGAAAAGATTATTCGGCCACGTGTGATGGCTCACGCCTGTAATCCCAGCACTTTGGGAGGCCGAGACAGGTGGATCATGGGGTCAGGAGTTCGAGGCCAGCCTAGCCAACATAGTGAAACCCCTCCTCCACTAAAAATACAAAAAATAGCCTGTCGTGGTGACAGGTGGTTGTAGTCCCAGGAACTTGGGAGGCTGAGGCAGGAGAATCACTTGAACCTGGAAGGCGGAGGTTACAGTGAGCCGAGATGGTGCCACTGCACTCCAGCCTGGGCAACAGAGCAAGACTCCATCTCAAAAAAATAAAAAAATAAAAAAAATTAAAAAGCTGCATGAGGGACCAGATCACAGGGAAGCAGGGAGAACTGTAGGAATCATACGGCCAGAGTCCTGCTACTCTTTGTTGCTAATGGGTTACAGATGTTGAAACCTATGACTAGAAATAGAGAGACACCAGGCTCCTTTGCTTCCAGGCTCAGGTAGCCTTGGGTGAGCAGATGTCACCTGACTTTAGAAATTTGAACAAGCAGGTTTGCAAATCCAGAAGCCATGGCATAGAGGCCCTGCCCCAGCACATCTGGTTTGTCCCTTTGGCCCTTAGGATTCTCCTTGCTCCCATTACTTGCCAGTCAAGCTGTCAGAGAAACCTGGGTGAGGGATAAGTCATTGTCCCGGTGGCTGCCAAGGAAATTCCAAGTTTACACAAGGTTGGAACCGTGGACTTGGTCAACCTCAGGCAAGATGTCTGGGCAGGGCATCCAGCTGACTATGCACCCAAAGAACACAAGGCTTCTTTTTCTTGAGCAGACTGCAGAAGTGGGGCCAAGGATGTGGAAGCAGTTTCTAAACCAAAAACACCATATAAACAGAAGGGTTTGCTCTTATTATTGTAAGGGCTTTGGGGGAATGCAATGGGAGAAGGTCTGGCCCCCGTAAAGGATTTCCCCCATGAACATCAAAGCATTGACAAGGGGGAGTGGGAGGAGGACAAAAGTAGAGGTTGGAATGTTGGCTCTTCCTCAAAGGCACTTCCTATGCATTTTCTTTGCAGAGAATCAAATCCAGAGACTCCAACGATAATGATTCTCATTTTTATTACCATTTTATTATTCAGGATTGGCTCAGTATTTTCCCCCCAAAGGCGTTTGAGTGAAGATGAAAAGTACCAACTTAATATCTTGAGTGAGCCAAGTCCCCTTTCTGTGACCAAGGTCTTTGTTGGACAGATGTGGCACCTGCTTGCTATTGTAGCTCTGCCTCCAAGATGTCATTGCAGCAAGGATCAAGGCTGTCCCTAAGTCATGGGTTCTGGTGTTCTCAGTGAAAGAGACAGAGGAAAGGGGGCCTTTTCAAGTGATTCCATTGGCCCAATTCTGGATGTGCTCAAAACACTTAAGTAGCAATTCCCGTGGCGGACATGTCATAGAGATTTTGAGTAAGCACATTAGAATGAACAATACGTGCGTAATAAGCTTCAACTTGCTGGGCATCAGTGAACTATGACTGTGATATGATATGTAAACCAAAACCTCATTCAGCTTGTGTGGACAGAGGGACATGAAAGATGGGAAAAGGAAATTAAACAGAGGGCATTAAAAAATACATGTTCCAAGAAAATAGATACTTAATCATCTAGGGCTACTTGTCTGGTGCTTAATAATAATGATGCCAATTTACTGACAATAATAGAGGCCACAACATTGTTTAGAACAAAGGGAAGAAGCCAACATTTATTGAATGTACATACTGCCAGAACAGAGGCATCAACCTGCAGTGTGTGATTCAAATGCTGCTCAGTTGACTGAAAATTTTAGCAAGACTCTTGTATGTGCTTATAAAGCCTGTAAGACATCTCAGAAGCTTGTCTAAATGTGGAAAAAAATAAATTCGCTTGCAACAGATTGGGTAATTTCTAGTACAAAGAGAAGAAAATAAAGTTTATATATGATCTTCCATTTTTCCATTCATTAATATAATCTGTGCTGTGAAATTTACAAGCCAGGATTATTCTATGTAGAGAGAGAATGTGATCGAGATTGTTAATCTTCTTCCATTTGGCTGATAATCATGGCCAGTTTATGGGATATTTGTCAGCAGTGAAAGCAAAGAGGGTATCACAATTAAAAAAAAAAAAAAAAAAAAAAACCTCATATAGCTAGGTGGTAGAAATTTGTCAAAAAGTTTTATTTAATTGATACTTCAGATAAAGAAATTTGGGAAACTAAAGTGTTCTGAGACATTTTATTTTTCACTCACAGAGTCATAGAATTACTTGTTCTTACTAATGTGGCACAGCATCCAAATGGTTTGAACTTGAAAGTGAAGGAAAATTAAAAGAACATTGACCATCATTCCTTCTTTTCACATACCAGCTGGGTCAAATAACACGTGGGTCGAACACTTAACAACAGCAACTTGAATTTGTTTCCCAATATCCTCAACAACAAATGTCAAATAACTAGCTATTTAGTTGTTGCTAGGTTTGTCTTTTTTTTTTTTTTTTGCTTTTGTTAAACAAATCACAATTTCAGAAGTAAGTTACAGATTTGTGCTTGTTTGAAACTGCATTTAAATTTCTATTCCTCTTGGAATATATTTCTATTCCTCTTGGAATACCATCTCAGATTTGCCTGCATTATGGAATAGGAGGTTGGAAAAGCTTCAAGAAGTACTGACTACGCTAAAAATTCCCACACAGAAAACACACTATCCCTGGAATTCTGGGTATCAATCCATGAATTTCAGAACTAACACCAAATGTTTGGCCACATGGCCCATGTCTGGGCAGTGTTTGAGCACTTTTAGCTCTGAGAAAAGATTTTATCTCACAGACTCATTGACAGTGGTGTAATCCTAGAGTCAGAATTGAGATACTTTCTGTCTGAATACAGAGACCAGCACCATCTGTTCAATATCACTTATGGCACGAGTTGTGAGTTGCCTACCATTAGGAAAGAAAGTGAGAGAGAGACAGAAAGGAGGGAGGTGAGGAAGGAAGGAAGGAAAGAAGGAAGGGAGAGAGGGAGGGAGGGAGATACTGAGACCCAAGGGCATATGCCAATTCATAAATAAAGAACTGGATGATTTTATTTTTAAGCAAAACAAGTATGTATCTGAGTGCATGCCGATAGCCAGCAAATGACTACAAAGCTGTAGTAGATTTTTCTCTCTATTTATATGAAATTAAAGCTACAAATGTTACATTTCACCCTACTTTCAGTAAACAGAAGATATTCCCTTTGCATCAGTAGTACATTGCACTTACTCTGACATCCTGTTTTTGTTTTTTTTTTTTATAATTCCCCATCAGGCTTGCTCTGACATCTTGTTTTTCATAACTCTCCCTCAGTGTCTCCTGTGGCTATCCCTGGCAGTGTATCTAGCACATATCACATATGATGAGTCACATTCTTCAACATTCCTTAGTGAGGTTGGATTAAGCCTAGTTTCCCCACACTATACAATCACCATTTTCCTTTTCTTATGTGTTAATAGAGCACTGATTTTGAATAGGAGCAGCATGTGTCCAACTAAAGATTATGATTCCCAGCTTCCTTGCAGCTCAATAGGGCTATGTGAATGGCCAACGAGAAAGAGATTGTTGTGTGGACCTTCAGGGACAATTCTTTAAAGGTGATTGACTCACCCAGGGAATGTGCTCCACTGGTTTCTTTCCCTTTGCTCTCTCTTGCTGGGGAGGGTCCTTGGACTTTGAAGAGCAGAGTCACATATTAAAATGAAAATGCAAAAGCTTAGAGGGTCTCTGATGACATCAGACCTGGACTTTCTACTTTTGAACTTATATTAAAGAATAAACTCTTCTGGGTTTACGCCATGATTGTATGTGTTTGTGCATGCATGTGTGCTTGTTAAGCCCACCTATTTCTAACAAATATACCAGATAACTTTTTAATCTTGATGAAAACTGACCAATGACTAAGCTGTATGCTGAAGTTATGCACTTTTTCATGAATAAAATGTATCTCCCTATTTTCAAACTGTCTTTTGATTGTGGCTAATATCCATAGTTTTAAATAGGTAACAGGTTCATCCTTGTTATAACAAATTCTATGTGGTCTATAAAGATTATTGGTAATATAGCCAACTATGGGATAAAAGTACAAGTTAGACTCCAGTGGAGGACAACAGCATAGAAATGACACCAGACAAGGCCTTGCAGGAGATGACTGTAGCTTTCCTGTGATGGAGAAGAGGAGTGGGAAGAACGTGTAGGCAGAGGAAATAGAGCAGGCAAGGATGCGTGGGCTTGAAAGAATATGGCATTATGGGGAATGGCAAATGGCTTGGCGTGACTACAGAGAGAGTGATGGAGCACTTTGGGAATTACATTCATAACCTTCAGGCCACACTCTTCTAATTGGAAGACCACGAGTGAAACACAGCTTTGCTGTCTCACCAGGTACGTCGTCAGTCAGAAGGCAAACAGGTGGTTTGGGGATTCGGAGTATTCAGTCAACAGAATCATTAACAGAGGCCCCATTTGGGTTCTGGGGAGGTCTCACTTTTTTCCAGTTTATGTCCCAACTTTACCGTAAGTAAAGTGGCAAAGTTGTTCATTCGACCTACATTGTAATTCAGCAGTTTATAGCACCAGACTCTGCTTCTGACTGATGACCACGTCAGTCGTGAGGCTACATGCAAAAGAGACTTAGCTTAAGGAGTTAAAGAAACTTTCTGATTCTCTGTGCCACAAAATAAGAATTTTAAACCTTCAGCCTAGCATTTTCTTTCTTTAACTGCTCCAGTACAGTTAGAATTGGCTAGCACACACCATAATCCTTGTATTTCTTATGCCCTTAAAAATGGTCTAATGCAGAAGCCTATGCAAAAGCCAAGGACCAAATACAGCCCACTGCCTCTTTTTGTAGAGAAAGTTTTATTGGAGCACAGCCATGCTCACTGGCTTATGTGTTGCTTCTTTCATGCTGTAATGGTAACATTGAGCACCTTCAGAAGAGATCATCTGGCCTGCAATGCCTGAAATATTTATTATCTAGCCCTTTACTGAAAAAGTTTGCTGACCTCTGGTCAAATGCAAGAGATGGGAAACAAATTAAATCTCAAAGTAAATGTCAACCTCTCACTTCTGCTGAGTTATTAGAGTCCTGTCCCCGGACTCCGGCAATAGGACAGCTCCCTGTCTAAGTGGTGCTCCCGCCTTCTCCTCCCCAACCCTTACACCCCCCTGCCACATACACACACAGATGGAGACTGGAGGTCCGATGACAGAGATCTTTTCCTCACTGGCTCTGTGGCTAGGAGTGAGCCCTTTGGCCTCTTTGAAACTCCATTTCCTCACCTTCAAGAGTCACATTGAGAGGATCCACCTCCTAGTGCTGTTACCAGGATCAAATGAGAAAGGCATGTGAAAAGCTTCTGTGAACTATAAGCCACTCTTCGAATAGGCAGGCATATTGGGCTTTTTATTCTTGTTATCACATTATTTTATTTCATGTAGTTACATTCATTTATTCGGCAAATACTTATTGAAAGCCTTTGAAGCAAAAGTTCACATTGGGTATGGATGGGTAGACGGGGAGTGGAAAGGGACAGTACAAGAGAGGAATCAGAAATTTTGTCCTCAAAATGTTTATTGTCTAAAGCGGGAGTTTATAAGCCAGCTTCCGTTTTTTTGTTTGTTTTTGAAACCAGGTCTTACTCTATTGCCCAGGCTGGAGTGCAGTGGTGTGATCATAGCTCACTGCAGCCTTAATCTCCTGTGTTCAGGTGATGTTCCTGCCTCAGCCTCCCAAGTAGCTGGGTCTATGGGGGTGTACCACCATGCCTGGATTTTTTTTAAACTAGAGACAGGGTCTACTATGTTGCCCAGGCTGGTTTCAAACTCCTGGGCTCAAGTGATTCCCTGCCTCAGCCTCCCAGTGTTAGGATAACAGGCATGAGTCACCATGCTTAGCTAAGCTTTCCATATGATATGCTGTAGTGGCAAACAATCCTCAGATCTCAGCAGCTTACAATAAAGGTTTATTCTCAGTCATGTTCATATTGCCTGCAGATCGGCTGGTGTGTTCACCTCATTCTGAGAATCAGGCTGAAGGAACAACCTCTATCTGGAACACGCTTTACAAATCAGAAGGAAAAGAAAGAAAGCAGGGAAAGAAAACAAGCATCGTGATGGCAACTGAAGGGTATGTTCCCATCTCGTTGGCCAAAGCAATTCATGTGGCAAAGCCTGATGGGAAAGGGGCATGAATGTCCTTTTCCACAGGGAAGCACAGCATGGCATTGAGCCACAGGTTGGGATGTATGAGCTTCTTGCAGGGAAGGCAGCAAATAGTTGGGAAAGATCATGCAATCTAACAGTGTACTAGTCAGGGTTCCCCAGAGAAACAGAACCAACAGGGAATATGTATATACACACATGTATCTGAGGAAATTTATTATGGAAATTGACTCAAGTGATTACAGAGATTGAGAAATTCCACCATATGCATTACACAAGCTGGAGAACCAGAAATGCCAGTGGTCTAATTCAGTTTGAGTTGCAGGGCCTGAGAACCAGGGGAGCCGATGATGTAAGTCCCAGAGTCCCCAGGCCAGAGAACCGGGAGCTCTGATGTACAACAGTAAGAGAGCATGGATGTCCCATTTCAGGAAGATAGGTAAAAAGCTCAACATTTCTCTGCCTTTTTCTTCTATTTGAACCCTCAATGGATTGGATGAGGCCCACCCACATTGGCAAGGGCAGATCTTCTTTACCAAGTCAACTGATTTAAATGCTAATATCTTCTGGAAATGCTCTCACAGACGTATCCAGAAATAACGGTCACCAGCCATCTGGGCACCCCTTAGCCCAGTCAAGTTGACACATAAAATTAACCATCACATATAGGGAAATTCACGCATACACAGCAAATACACACACCCACACACACCCCATGTATAATACATTACTACACCATATATAAAATATATACACTGTATATATATATACACTACCTCATATAGTGGACAGCGAAGGGCATCCAAAGTGCAGGGATATTTCCTTTTTCTGCCACCTAGAAACTAGCTGTTTGACTTTGAACAAGGCACTTAACCAGGCAGAGCCTGTTTCTCCACCAGAAAAAAACAAGATAATAGTACTTGACTTATAGCTTTGTGGTAAGGATGGAAATATTTGATTCAAACTAATTGCAAAACAAAATGTCCAGCATAGAGTTGTCACTAAAAAAAGATTTTCTCCTCATCCTCCTTTACCTCATTATTCTTGCTATTTCATTTCAGAATAATAGGGAATGCTTGGTGGACAATGGCATTTAATCTGAGGCCTAACATTTGAATAGTATTTGAATAGGCAGCAGAGAAATTTGAGTAACTCTACAACTCAGTTTCCTCACCTTTAAAATGGGGATAATAGTAGTAATTACCACTTAGAGGTAGGATGGGGATAAAATGAGTTAATACACAGGATGTGCTGAGAAAAGTCCTTGGCATATTGCAAGCATTATGTGAGTGTTTATTAGATACAAGTACACGTGCGAAGGCTGAAAGTGGGACTGAGGGAGGAAGGGTGTTCAGACGGAGAAGTTGGGAAACACAAATGTGAGGAACAGGGAAGGTGTGAGGGCTGCCCGGGGACCAGAGAGCAGATGGTTGTGGTGGAGTGTGTGTGAAGTGAGGGGTAGGAGATTCTGCTGAAGAGGCGCACAGGGGCCTGAGCTTGCAGACTTGTTTTTGCAGGAGCAGGATGTAATTTGAGCTGTGCTTCAGGAAGATCACTGTTGTGAGCATGTAGAATGGATGGGAGAGGGCAGAGATGGGAACCAGGAAGGCCAGAGAAGGACTTTGCAAAACATGGTGGAGTTTAATGACCGCCTCCTTAGGATAGCGAGAGAAAGCATGGAGAGAAAGGGCTGCTGCATGAGGGAACTGGAAGTAAAATCCCACAGGCCTGCAGCCTGATTGAGTTGGGATGGGGTCAGGGGAGAAGAAAGGATGGGGAGGAGACACGAATAAGGTTGAGGCTTCAAGTCTTGTTTAAGATAAGAAGTTGGCTTTTAGACACATAGAGGATGAAGGTTATGAAGACAGTCTGTAATATTACCTTGCTTGAAAGTACAGCAATTAAGGATTCCTTGTTCCTTAGAAAAACAACTTGGGGAGAGGTGTTAAGATGCTACCTGTCATTTCCCCATGATGTGAATATTGTCACTCAGATTTCTTTTCGAACTCCAAACAAGATCAGCTGCACTGAAGATTGTTATTCTTCTTATTATTATACTTTAAGTTCTGGGAGTTGAACAATGAGAACCCATGCACACTGAGAGGGAAACATCACACTCTGGGGCCTGTCGGGGTGTGGGGGACTAGGGGAGGGATAGCATTAGGAGAAATACCTAATGTAGATGACGGGTTGATGGATGCAGCAAACCACCATGGCACGCGTATACCTATGTAACAAACCTGCACCTTCTGCACATGTATCCCAGAACTGAAGTTGTTTTAATCAGGGGAATGAGAGGGGAGCCAGGTGGCCTGAGAGCATGCTGGTGTGGTGTGAAGCGGAAAGCAGGTGCTAGTGGGAGATTGAGAGCTGGAATCTGAGAGAAGAGAGCAAGGGCATGGAATACAGGTGCAGAACGGGAAGTGGGACTATGTCATCTTCCTAAAATATCAACCTTTTATGTGTCCAGTACATTACCAAGTGAAATAAAGAATACCATAAAACAGTGTACAATAAAATATTTTTATTTAAAAAATCCATTCCCTACTATGCAGACATAAAAAAGAATGAGATCGTGTCCTTTGCACGGACATGGATGGAACTGGAGGTCATCATTTTCAGCAAACTAATGCAGAAGCAGAAAACCAAATACCACGGGTTCTCACTTATACATGGGAGCTAAATGATGAGAACACATGGATACATGGAGGGGAACAACGCACTGGGGCTTACTGCAGGGTGGAGGGTGGGAGAAGGGAGAGGATCAGAAAAAATAACTAGTGGGTTGTAGGCTTAGTACTGGGGTGACAAAATAATCTGTACTACAAACCCCTGTGACATGAGTTTACCTATAAAACAAACCTGCACATGTGCCCCTGAACCTAAAATAAAAGTTTAAAAAATGTCAAAAGTATACATTCTCAAGCTTAGAAAAAATACTAGGTTATATACCTAATGTTAGCAGTGATGAGATTATGGGTGATTAAAATTTATTTCCTTTGTTTCCTGAGTTTTTCTGCATATTAGTTTCGTTACGTAAATATTAAATACTATGATAAGGGAGAAAGAGTCGGAGAAAGGAAACATCGCTGGCATATAGAGCCCAGAGTCTTTACACGTACAGAAAGACATCACACCCACAATTTATGCTATTGTTTTGTGACATTTAGAACATATAGTCTAATAAAAACAGATGTGCAAACAATTTTTTGGCAAGCAACACATTCAAAGATTGTGGCTGCCTGTAGCTGATTACATCGCTGATGTGTCAGAAACAGTGTTTTAAGTTCAAAATGCTTGCTAACAGAAATCATTACAATACACAGACTAGTTTGAAGAGAAATAGCCTAAAATTTGGATGCATTTAAAAGAAAATGTTTCAATGTGTTTATATTCCAATTCAGCCTCAAACAGGCAACCTTTCAACTTAAGAGTCATTTTGGACAACTGTTCTTGAAATTGTCTTGTATAGAAGACAATTAATGGCGACTATTGAAAAATATGTTACTTTTTTCTTGTAACCAGACCATGCAGCAAGTAAGAACCCTTTGAGTGATATAGCAAAAAATTAATCTTCAGGCCATTTTAATATAGAACTTACCTGTTTTGTTTTTCTTTCTTTATTGGATTCCTGAGAAAGGAAGGCTGCAAATATTTCCTTCAAGGAAGGTTTGAGGACCAAGTCCTGTCTGCCGCTAGCCAAGAAGAATTTCATTTTGGTTGCTGAAAATTCAAGGAGACTGGCGTTTGCAGGAAAAAGAAGTGGCTTATAAATGTTGTAGGGACTTCTCCTGAATCAGATGTATTTCCTAGGGGAGTAGGAATAAAGAAGTCAGTGGGTCCATGGCAGTCAGGAAAGGGGCTCTTCTCCCTGGCAGTGTTGTGGAAAGGTGACAAATGTCCAGAAGAAAGTGACTAGGGAAGTAGCACCACAGGTATAGGTGTTTCCCAAGCATGGCCTTGAAGGGATGAAGCAAAAGGGGTCAGTGGTCTTCTCAGGGGCAACCAGAATGACCATGCTATAAGTAACCATTTCCTACTTCTTTACCCTATCCCCAAGCCTTGGTCCTGCTTGAGACCCTGGAACTTAGAAATAGCCCCGAGTTAGAAAAGAAGTCCTGAGAATGACTGAAGTTACATTTCCAATGTATCCCAGCAGGATGGGGACTTGGAGTTGAACTTAAATAATATCATACATAATATGATATTTCTTGTGCACCTGAGTTTAAGGACTGTCAAAACCCGGTACAATTCTGACTAAAATTGTGGTCCAATGATTCCCTCTTTGAAACATGCACACATTGTGTGAAGATATAAAACAGCGTGAATGTGGTGTAACCAATTCATGACTGAGGCACTCATTCTCCCAGAGGCAGGGAGGATTGGTTGCTGAAAGTTCACAATTGTGATCCTTTCTGAGAACTGCCCTCTGCCAAAGGAAGCAGTCTTGCCCCTCCCCCGAGGTAGCCTGAGTCTAATAATTTATTGATGCAGGGATACAAAGGCGCAGCCCCTTGCCTCAATTTGTGACAATTCTGAAGGCCCATTTCAGCTCCAGAGCTCCCAGTAAGATTGGCTGAGGCCTCCATTGCAACTGCATTGCAGTACAACTTCTCCCTCTGCTTCTTTCTGAATCCTTCTCTTCCTTACAAATATTCTCAAGTTCATTCCCAAACAAACTGCCAGCATGCAAATCTCTGCCTCAAAGGCTGTGAGTCTGTTTTCAGGAAACCCAACTTAGGACAATAAATTCCCCTAAACCTTTCCCATTAAACAAGCACAATAATTTCAATTTTTTCCCAAACATAGATAACTTGTACCTTCAGACACCTAATTTTTTGTGATTGCTTAAAAGAAGTGGATTTTGTTAAAACTTTTTCTCCAATGAAAGCATTCATAAAATGTCTTAAGAATCAAGAATTGCTAGGAAAGTACAAATTGCTAGGAAAGTACAAATTGTAGGCCATTCCAGAACTTCCTTCTCTGATGGACACAAGCCAGAACTGCATTCCAGAAGCTCATTTTTAACATATGGTAGTTGCCATCGACAAAATAACTGTCAAACATCACAGAAACGTAAGATATAAATGGAAATAAAATGCTGATTTATAATGTTTTTATATATCAGTACAGAACAAAAGGGATCATGTTTTCATCAGATGCTCTTTGAGGTCAGTATGGAAATCTTCTCCATGACTCTGGGATGATATGAAACCAGTCTTTTTTACTGCTGAACCCACTAGGGAAAGAAATAGGAAGATGTAAAAAGGGAGAAAGTAGTAAGCAATCACTTAGTTGTGATTCTGTGTAGCTAAATGCTAATTCTGTTCCTTATTTCTCCAAATGTCTTCTTACTGGGAGGATTATGGCCATGCGACTGAGGGTGTTGAATGGGGAGGTAGGTGTCTATTTTCTCTCCAGAACTTTTGTTGTTGGATCATCCCTGCATCACTGCTACCAATATTCACCAACAGAAGAGATCTAGGAATACAAATTAAGAGGAAAAAAATAGAAAATAGAAAAAAATTAAAGAATTTTTTTAATTAAAAAAGTTTAAATAGTACACTTATTTCACCCTCACTCATTAAGATTGATAAAAATATTATAATCAATTAAGTTGTAAAGCTACATATCGAAACTCTAAAATATTAAATGTAAAGATCAGATCTAGAATCATTAGATCTTGGGAGAGGCAGAAAGAGTTTGAAACATTTTTATTTTAACTGAAAGACCATTATAAAGATTATTCCCCCCTGCAAAAAGCAAGTTCTCAGTGCTGTGTATTTTGTTTGTTCACATTTGCACTAAGGTAAGTGAATATAGCTAAGATGGTGCATTGGCCTCTTCAGAACAATATGCTACTTTAAGAAGAGAAGCCCAGATTTTAATTGGGGTAACCAAACCCTCGTCTAGTTTGAACTAGACCAAGATATCTGACTTTAAATGATTTGCTTGTGTAAAATCAACAAATTAACTGTTATTTACATTGTTGGTGTCACCAGCTGGATATAACTTCCTACGTGTGCCCAAAGTATCTCTACAACTGCCAAAGGCTTCAGAAGGCAGTCTGGGTTGCCCACATGCCACTGTTCAGCTTCCCAGGGTTATTGGAACAATGGTATAATACTAATTTGACAACAGTTTTCTTTGTATGGGCATTTGTTTTTAAGAAAAGATGTAACAGGAAGAAACAAAATTTGAGAAAATCTAGAGAAAGAATGAACCCAGATTGTGAACTATAAACATTTTCTTTCTTTGATGTAACTTACAATGCTTGGCAAAGAGATAAGGAAAAAACTCCAAGTGCTTCAAGAATATAGAAATAGAAAAAAGAACACAGATACCCATTCAGTTTGGGGACTATTACAAACGGAATTGCGTCTCCCCCAAATTCATATGCTTAAGCCCTAATCCCAATGTGACTACATTTGGAGATAGTGCCTTTAAGAAGGTAATTAAGGTTAAATGGGGTCATTAAGGGTTCAGACCTAATCTGATAGGACTGATGTTCTTGTAAGAAGAGGAAAAGATACAGAGACCTCTCTCTCTCTCTCAATCTCTCTCTCTCTCCCTCCCTCCCTCCCTCCATGTGTATCTGTCTCCCTACAGGCTGCTCAGAGGAAAGGCCTTGTGAGGATATTGAGAAGGCAGACATCTGTAAACCAGGAAGACAGGTGTCAACAGAAACCAACTCTGCTGGCACCTTGATCTTGAACTTCCAGCCTCCCGATTGTGAAAAAATAAATTTCTATTGTTTAAGCCCCTCAGTCTGTGGGATTTTGTTACGGTATCTTGAGCAGACAAATACAGGGACATTGGTGATAAGTTTCAGGAGTTTGTCAGTGCACTAGAAAGACTTTGATGAGTAGGTATAGGGATAACGTCACCCCTTCCCATACTTTTCATCTGCTCCCACTTTTTAAAGTTTTGCCATCTTTGAAGTGCTTTCATTTTCCTCATTAGGTTTTTGCATCTCATTTCTTCCTCTCTTCTTCTTTCTTTCCCTCCTTTCTACTTTTTCCATATTTCTTGGTGGCAGGTAGGAATAAACTGTGGGAGGCAACTTCACATGCTGCCTTAAGCCAGAATTCAACCAGTTATCAATTAAAAGAAAATATACTGAGTACTTAACTACCTGCAAGTTCTGTATCAGGTTCCTGTTAGAAACAAAAGGGTGTGGGTCCTCTAGACATGTGTTATGTTCCTCTTCAGGCTCCCAATAAAAGAATGAATGGCTCTTAATTACATGATCAAGGATTTTACCCCTTGAATGAACAGAATTACGGTAAGTGCATTG
Organism: Macaca mulatta; assembly: GCF_049350105.2. Taxonomy (NCBI): domain Eukaryota; kingdom Metazoa; phylum Chordata; class Mammalia; order Primates; family Cercopithecidae; genus Macaca; species Macaca mulatta. Next base: position 102,896,547 of record NC_133408.1, on the reverse strand, counting down.
CAGATCAACAAAAACAATATTCTACCATTCAGTTTTAAGTGATGAGTATAAATTGGCAGGTTTTTAAATGTATTAATAAAATATTTGGTGAATAAGACACAGACATTTGACTGAAAGCTCCCAGTTTTTAAAGAATTTTCTTCCCTGTAACTCTCCTCTTCTCTTGCTTAGGAAGCAAGTCAGGAAGCTGTGGTCTATCTGACACTCACTCATTTAGTGAGATACCAATTCAGTTCATCTTGGAATCAGCATCTAAATATTCACTTTTATTTTGGTCAACCTGGGTTGGGACATCTGTATTTCCAAGGGGAAATGCTAACAAAATGCATTTTTAATGGCTTGGAATAATTATTAGTCAAAAGAATGAAGAGCAAGGGCCAAGCGCGATGGCTCACGCCTGTAATCCCAGCACTTTGGGAGGCCGAGGTGGGCAGATCACGAGGTCAGGAGATCGAGACCATCCTGGCTAACACGGTGAAACCCCTTCTCTACTAAAAATGCAAAAAAAATTATCCGGGCGCGGTGGCGGGCGCCTGTAGTCCTAGCTGCTTGGGAGGCTGAGGCAGGACAATGGCATGAATCTGAGAGGTGGAGCTTGCAGTGAGCCGAGATTGCGCCATTGCACTCCAGCCTGGGCAACACAGTGAGACTTCGTCTCAAAACAAAACAAAACAAAAAAAAAGAATGAAGAGCAAGTTAGCCCCGTTTACATCACAGGTTCACCTTTTTCAAGTATTTCCTTACTTACAGTAGCTGAACCTGTAGCCAGAGACCATGCTATGTGAGCTTCCCGTTCTGGAACAGCCATTTATACAGTTCTTATGAGTAATTAAGGAAAGCCCATTTTCCTATTACTAGCTATTTTGCATCCACTATCCCTAGTCACTCTTCACTTATTCCGCCTTCTGTTATTACTGCTGTTTCTCTTTTTCCTATATTTTTGATGGTCTCCCATTCACAGAAAGACAATCATCTGTGAAGGGGTGGGGTATTCCAGCAAAGGAACTGAGAATCAGGAGTCCTGGGTTCTGATGCTGCTTTGGCCACATCACTTTACTTGCTTTTAACTTTGTCTCCTCATCTGCAAAGCAAAAGCATGGGATAGTTCTTTCCTAGCACTAAAATTAATACTATATTTTAGAAAAGCATTATCCTATGGCTTATATATGGTTAAATACTTAAGGATGAAGATGGGAAAAAAGTGATTTTTTTAGAGCTACATAATTACTTTGTTGGTAGGTCTGAAGACCACTCCCAGGTTCAGTGATTCTCTAGGAGGACTCACAGAGCTCAGCATACAGTCAGATTATGGCAATGATTACTGCGTTGAAAGGAAACCAAGAACTGGATGAGGTGGTGCATGCATGTGGTTCCAGCTACTTGGGAGGCTGAGGCAGGATGATTGGTTGAGGCCAGGAGTTCAAGGCTGTAGTACTCTATGATTGCACCTGTGAATAGCCACTCCCTCCAGCCTGGGCAACATGGCAGAACCCAGTCTCTAAAAAGGGGGAAAAAAAAGAGAGAGAGAGAGAGAAAGAAAGGAAAGAAACGAAGCACAATCAGCAGAGGAAAAAGGCACATGGGCAAGGTTCTGGGGGAACCAGGCACAAGCTTCCAGAGGTCCTTCCTTACTCAGAGGAGTCACACAGAATACACTTCATTCTCTCAGCCTAAGTTTGGAGGACATAGCCTAACATTTGGATACATTTAACAGAAGCTGTCAAAGAAAAAAGTTTGACAACACGTGTGAAATGTCACTCGGGGAAGGTCGCGCCCAGAGTTTTTACTGGTAGATGGCCACATAAGCAGCCTCTGCCTAGCACAGACTCAAATGCCAGCTTCTCAGGAAGAAAGCTGTTCCGCATAAACCATAGTATTTGTACAAATAGTTTAAACATAGTGAGCCACTCTTATCAGTTAATCCTGGTGGGAGCCCTCCTGAAACCTAAATTCCAGACACCAGCCAAAGGCCAACCTTGTAAGCAGGCCTGTCAGAGGATAACAGTCAGACCTGCTGTGTTAACTCTTTTCTACACGGTTCCATAGCGTGTTTGTTTCTTAAATCACTCTTGGAATTGGCCACTTGCATGCTCCTCTGAGGTGTGTAAAAATTTGTATTAATGGCCGGGCTCAGTGACTCACGCCTGTAATCCCAGCACTTTGGGAGGCCAAGGCGGACAGATCACAAGGTCAGGAGATCGAGACCATCCTGGCCAACATGGTAAAACCCCGTCTTTACTAAAAATACAAAAATTACCCGGATGTTGTGGCGCGCCTGTAGCCCCAGCTACTCGGGAGGCTGAGGCTTGAATTCCTTGAACCCAGGAGGCAGAGTTTGCAGTGAGCCGAGATCCAGCCACTGCACTCCAGCCTGGCGACTATACAAGACCTTCAAATGACCTTATCCTTGTACATCTGAGGACTATTCTCTTTCCTAATTAAAGTATAAAGTAAGTAAAAAAATTTGTATTCAATGAAATATTATTTTTCTAAACAAATTTAATTTTTTTCCCATTAGTAAAGTGGCATTTCCACTCAAGAAAACTTAGAAAGTAAAAAAATAGAAAGACTAAAAACATTATAAATAGTAGCAGTTTCTAAAAATAATTACCTCTAAGACCATCTTTCAGATATTTGAGCATGATTATCACAATCCCTATTAAATGATAGTCTGTTGTTCTCATTTTTATCTTACAGAAAATTTTTCATATTATCTGAAAACATTTTGCAGACGTCATTTGTAATGACTCTAATTAATTGTATCATAATCTATACTATGATGAATTTCCCTTTGTCCTTTAAAAATATTAGAAGTAATTCTGTAATGAACATCTTCATGCACAAAACTCTGTATGTATTTAGAATTATTTCTTATGATAAATTCTCAGAAACTGATTTACTAAGCCAAAGGCTATGAACTTTTTAAAAGCTTTTGTCATCGCTTGCTAATGGCTCTCCAAGAGTTATAAAATTTGGGTATTCACTAAGAAAAGTATTTCTCTAAAGCGAAATGATATTCTCATGTGTTTTTCTTCCAGTGCATTTTGATAGTATTTTTCCTGTTTGCTTTTTTCCCCCTCCCGTAACATTGGCCTCCCATGTTATCTAATCATCCCACTGCTAGGATGTGCTTTGGGCAAAGGCACAACACTCGTAAGTCTCTTAAAAAACACGACTGTCACCTAGGAATCCGCATTGTGTCTTATTACAGATTAATTCACTTGTTTCCTGAGCAAACGGGGTACGAGTTCTCCAGGTTTGGACTGGGAGACAAAGGAGGGGGTGGAGGGAGGGACCAGAAGGAGCTGGGACGCTGAGATATCCTTGGTAGGGTGGCTGCATGGTGCGGCGTGCAGCTAGGCCATGGGTAGATGTGAGAGAGTGAAAAATGGGTTCTGAAGTACGAGGTGTGAAATGATACTTAAAGATCCAGCCTAATCTTTATTACAGTCTTGCTCAAGAACAGCTTCCACCCACAGAAGCAACAGAGGTCATGCAGCTCAAAGAAACAAGGGTTAGAGCTGGACAGCTTAGACTGGAGCGCTCATGCCACTGTCTGCTAACTGAGAGGCTGGAGCACATCACTCAGTTTCTGCTCCTCAGGTCGCTCTTTGGTAAAAGGGGGATAATAGGACATACTCAACCTACCTTACAAGGCTGCTGGGAATCAAGTTCAAATTTGGTAATTAATGATCAGGAAATTATTCACTCTTCACACACAGTTCGTGGTACATGGGATGTATGAATCAGTGATTATTGAAATTAACAGAAATAGTAGGAGAGAAAATCCCTTATGAACTCACAGAGTGGTAGAAAAAAGAAGAGTCTTCACCCCATCCTCAGCTCAGTCTGAAACATCAGGCAAGCATTAGCTTCTAAAAATGGTGGTTTTTAAACAACAACAATTACTGTTCTGTTTTCTGTTGCTAAGAATCAAATCAAAACTTATTCCACTGGCAATAATCTAGTTTCATTGTGGTGAGAGTATTTTTAATTCTGAGAGAGTCCTACTGTGCCCTAATATTTGCTCTATTGGTTTTTTTAATCAAAAACTCATATATTCAAATGAACTGCTAAAACAAAAATCTCTTGATGAATTAACAATAATTAAGTTTAGCCAGATAGCGTGCTGCCTGTGTGTGTGTGTGTGTGTCTGTGTGTGTGTGTGTGTGTGTGTAAGGTTTCCTGCAATTATAAAAGTTTTACACATACGATTTAGGAAATATAAAACAATATAAAGAACCAAAATCTTATTTCTCAAAAGCAACCATCATTAATAATTACCACTACTTTCTCCAATATTTTCTTTTATTCAGTTTTTTAAATCACCATTTGTTCTTTAGGCAACATGGTGAAATAGAAATGTTATTTTAGAGCATACAGAGCTTATTAAAATTTTGCCTCTGCCACTTGCTAGCTATGCCATCATGGGAAGATTACTTCGTTTCTCTGAGCCTCACTTTCCTCATGCATAAAATGTAAGTAATGATATCTACTTTCCAAATCAGGATTCATCAAAAATAACATGCAAAAATAATTAAAGTGCACACAGATCAGTTCTCAGAAACTGTACACACAAAACTACAGACCACACCCAGAACACAAGCTAGAGTTCAAATTATTTAGAAGCGGCATAGCAAATAATTTGTATTTGTAATAGGTAGCGATGCTTATGCACACTAACAGATGTGGATACAGGGATGTTTTCTGAGCAATGATAATTCTATTGTTAAATATTCAATACAACAATAAGGTCTGACAGAATCACCTTCACGCTGACCTGCTGGAGGTCAGAGAGGCTCAGCTGTCTTCACATAAGGAAGAGGCTGCGTGACTATGAACGACATTGTTTCACCAGTGCTCAGCACATGCTGGAAACATAAATTTTATTTATTCTCTGCTTCCTTTCAAGAGGATTAGAGAGTATAGAGGTGCCAAAGCAGCTTAAAATAAGACACGCAGGGAGGATCCCATCCAACAGAACCACCCCTCATATTGATTGAGCACCTACTGTGTGCTAGAGCACTCTGCAGGGGATTAGAGGTACCGGGATAAAGGAGGCCACTCTCCCTCGGAGCTCCCAGGTTGGGAAATAGTTTCTCCAAGTATGATCCAAAGACCCTCTCCTGATCCCTCATATAGAATCATCTAGAGTGCGTCTGAAAAATGAAGAAGGAAAAAAAAAAAAAAGAAGATTGCTGATCCCTAACTGGGAGTCTCTCCTAATGCAGAATGTCTGGGCCTCTCTACCATTCACCACCTACCATGAGCGCTGGGGTTTGAGAATTTTCAGAGGGGAGACAGAGTTAGTAACAGTGAATTCTGAAGTGCTGTACCAGTGTAGTGGTCTATTCAGCAGAAGCTTGGAGGTTAAGAATGGTGACTTTGGAAAGCAACAGACTTGGATTCAATTGCTGACTAGCTGAAACTCTGGTGGAGCCTTGCAGTCTCTCTGAGCCTGTTTTATCATTTGTCTGATGGGTTTAATGTTACCTACCTCCAAGTGGTGTTGCGTTAAATGAGACATTGTTCTATAAGAAAATGCTTAACACATTGCCTCATTCATGGGAGGTACTTGAAATGCAGTGGCCATTGTTGTCGTCAGTCACATCACAATCTAGGTCCTACTTTGGCATCAATCAGATCCCAGGGACATAACACAGGTGTTTCCAAGGCCAAGGTCATCCCAGGCTTCAACAAAACCCTGCCCCTGGGGCCTGGCCATTCACCTACAACAGCTAAGGGCTGAATTAACCAAGACTCATTTTTCCCAGCAGGAAAAAAAGAGGACATGCCCTTCTTCTTTGCCTCTTTTCCCTTGTCTCCCTTTTCTCTCTCAGAAAGAAAAGATGCACCACCCCAGGAGAACACAATGGCAGAAACCTGCTACCAGTTTTGTCAGATCCCAAAATGGCAGATGGCTGCAGCCTGCAGCCTCTCACTGCATCCAAGATGTCTTCATCTGTCCCCCTAGGACCCCAGCAAAATGTTTTTGGCAAAAGCAGGAGGAAGGGATACAATTTAAGTATAAGGTGCTGCATTCACAGGGGCTTTTATGGGTCTGGATGTGTAATGATGGTTTAATGGCAGTCAAGAGGCAGGTAATTAGGAACAAGCGGCTCTGATCACCCTTGTACACAGCCACAAATAGCTCCTCAACACTCCTGAAACCTTGTTTGCTTTCTCCGAGGCAGAAATCCCACAAGGTCTGCACGTTGCCAGCTGTCGAGCTAACGGACTGCCAGTGTGTTCTTGAATGGTAGCACTCAGCCTGGCGAGGCTCCCCTGAGCAGCCTGTGCTGTCTTCGCCACGTGATTGCTTTTATCTGGCCAGTGCAGGAGCTGCTCCTAATCACACTGCTGCTTGCCTCCAAGGGTCAAACTGGGGACCATCGCTACCTAAACAAACGAGGAGGATGTCACCTTTGGGGGAGACTGATAAGCAGTTGGCAGGCAGGCCACGGGCAAGAGAAGGCGCCAGCAGCCAGCAGTCTGCAAAGGCCGTAAATATGTTACGCTCTCAGCAGGGAGACGGGCAATATAGGCACCAAGAGGCCTTTGTTTAATGAGCTGTCAGAAAGCAGGCATGAAATTATGTTTGAAAACATGTGCAAGCTGCAGAAACAGAGCGAGGGCCTGTAAATGGCCCTCTGCCTTCATGCTGGATGTTTGGAGCATCTTATCAGTCTGAGAACTGTCATAGGATGAAAGCTATCATTAGCAAACTAATGGTGTTTGAAAGCTACAAATTTTTCTCTTTCTTCCTCATTTTTGACTTAAATGGATTATAGAAAAAAACTTAATGGTTTTTTTCTTTCCTTGGGATTTTGGTAAACACGCAAATTGGAAGAGAACCAAAAACAAACCGCAGAAAAAGTATCTCTCGAAGAGCAAACCAAATGGTTATACTTCGAGTCTCTGCTCGGAACAGTCAGCTGATATTCTTTTCAATTCTGTTGAGACTCGGTTTAGAGAACTCTAATGCAACTCCAGCCAGCATTTTATTTCAATCAGGCCCATAAAAGAAAGCATAAATATAAACTAGATTGTTCTCCTATAATGTGAGTATTAAAATGTGTGGGTAGGTATAATATCACTCCTACCACATCAGTTATCAAATAATAGAGAATAAGTTTTCGAAGACTAGAAATTATTCTTATGGGTCCCATGGTTGTGAAGTTTATTTCTATTCAGGGTGAAACTTAAAGACATTTAAAATCTGCCAGGACTGAGAGGCATCGCTGATTCAGGGCGTATTTGGACCCCAATTCCCAAATTCTGAAAAGATGCATGTGGGCTTGGTTGCCACACACAGGTCTTTTTCCTTCAGTGTGCCACAACCCTGTATTTCCTCCCTCTGATCAAACCAGGCAGCCAGGAATGACATGCACAAACCACTTCCCCATTAAAAGGCCCAAGACTAACCAGCTGAAGCTGCTTCAGGAGAGGTGGCCAAATTAGCAGGGAATAGCCTCTTTGAGATCCATCTTCTCCCCAGATTGAACAGCAGCAAGCTGCTCCCTTCCAGATTTGAGAAAAGAGGAAGGTCTGAATAGGAAATAGGAAATAGCAAAGTTCCATTGAAAAGGTAAAGGGGTGAAGGTTAGAGAAACAGAAACTAAAAGACAAAGAAAAACAGGAAGAAAAAAAATGGTGTTTGCCGTACACCATGCATCAATAATTGATATTCAGAGGACAATTTGTTTTCCTGCCTTTTATGCCTTTTATGCTGGTCCCCTGTGTGTAGATGAGAAATACAAGGTACCTAAAGTCATCCAGCTGATATGTGAGCCAGCCATGGAGCCAGGGCTGGGCACTCAGGGCCCACATCCCTCCCATGCCGGGTTATCATCTTTGAACGCATTCTGCAGGCCCTCTCTCCGGAGCATTCGCATGGATTCTACATGCAGAGCCTGACATAATGTGAGTGCTCAGTTTGCATTTAATGGCGTAGGGAGACCTTTAGTCCACGGAAGACACAAGAGAAAATCGAGACAGAAACAAAATCGGAAGGAGTACAAGCATGGCTATTCTGTGTCCAGAATAGGGCCTGTGAGGCCATGTATTCCATTTCAGTTTCCCAAGTGCAGAGAGGAAAGTCATCCTTTATTAGGGCTGAAACTGCACAGTGGCTTGGGATTGTGGAGATTTCCTGAGGCTGTTCTGTGGAAGCTGGGATTCCTTTAGTCTGGAAAATATATATTTTTAAAATTTATTCCAGTTCAATGAATATGGAGTGTACTCTTATTAGATGCTGATGCTGTGCTAAGTACTGTGGGGAATGCCAAAAGGTACGTAACAGGATCTCAGAGTCCTACCCTCCCATTCTCTCCATCCCCCAACCCTCCCTTCATCCACTTGCCACTCCCAGCTTCTTCCAGGAGCTCAGGCGAGGGAGAACGATGGTTTGCCAGAATTAAGAGTTTTGTTCTTCAGCATCCCCAAGGACTTATATTTATTTAATGTCTATTCTGTGCAATAATCTCAGCAATACAAAAATATTCGTATTGGTAATCTGTGCTTATTTATTTGAATTATTTTTTAATTTGTCACCATTCACATGGTTTAAAACTCCCTCTTACACATGTCCAATCACCTAGTGCCCCTATCCAGAGACAAATAGTGTTATCAATTTCTTAAATATCATTCCAGACATTTTTCAATGCATATACAAGCACATTTTTAGGATTTTTATGGCTTTATCTTTTTTGACATTTAAGCCTCTGATTATCATTTGGTATATATTCTGGTGTGAGAAGTGAGGCATAGATGCACCTTAATTTTTTTCCATAATACTACCCAGTTATTCAAACATCATTTATTGTGTAATCTATTTATTCCCCAATGATGTGAAATGCCACCTTAATCATATCCTAAAATCCTTAGGTATACATGCATCATTTATGTCTATATTCTAAATTTCTATGTGGATTTTGGCCTATGTTAGGCTTCCTATTTTGTTACATTGATTTGCTATTTATTTATAGGTTAACATGCTCTTTTAATTATTGTAGCTTTATAATATGCTTTAATATCTGATAGGGCTAATTCTAATACATTGCTGCTATTTTCAAAATTTTTTTCAGAATTTTTAAGATATTGTTTGTTTTTTACTTGAGGTTTGGAATCAACCTGCCTTGTCAAAAATTACTATTAATATTATGTTATAATTTATTAAATTTATAAATCAACTTAAGAGAAATTAACATATTGATGACATCAAGTCTTCCTTTGCCTTTCCATTTGTTGAAAGCTTTTTTCTCAGGAACATTTTAAAGTTGTCTTTTTAAGTAGCATTTAAAATTTATTTCTAAATATGTTATATTTGTTGAAACTCCTGTAAATGTGACTTGATTGTTCTAATAACTTTTTTTAAGCTACTGTATGTTGGCTACGTGCCCAGTCATCTGTTACTGTCTGTAACAGGTTTAAATAAACACATGGTGGTTTTCCAGACAGGAAATTCTATCATCCACAAATAACTATAGTTTTATTTTCTTCTTTTCAGTAATTATATGTCCAGTTTCTTTATCTTGCATAATTATATGGTCATCTCCAGAAAAGTCTTACATAATAGTAGTGAAATTGAAATCCTAATAGTCAATGTATTAAGAATAAAACTTGAATGGATATTAAATATTATCAAATGCCTTTTTAACATTTATGAGACTGATCATATGAATTTCTTCCTGGAATCTATTAATATGGTGAGTAAATTAATAGATATTCTAAAATTGAACTCTCTTTGCATTTTTGCAATAAAGCCCACTTGCTCATTGTGGCAGAGACTTTTAGGTACTTTTTTCATGATTTTTATTTTCAAGATATTTAACAGTTTTAGTTTTTTACCCAAAAGTTACCCAAAAGTTATTTAATGACAAGCTTTTAATATCTAGGCAATAAGAACTTTTTGTTTTTACTATTAAGTCCCAGTTGTATTGCATTGTGACTTTTTCTAATTTTTGGTATGTACTGAGATTTTCTCCTCTCATAGATAACTATTTCACTAATGTGTGGCTCCTGAAATCTCTAACACCTCTCCTCTATCTTCCTTTTTAGGTGATGAGCTTGTTTCCCACTTCACTGGAAAACAAAATGGGAATATTCAGAAGACAAGTTCCACAGCTCCCACAGCATCTTCCTATCTAGCAGGATCTGGACCTTCTACACCTCACTCCCATTAAGGAATTAACCTTGCTCTTGTTCAAGACTAGCCTTTGCGTATGCCTTAGATCGTATCCCCCTTGCTTGCTAACAGACTTTGCTCCAGCAGTTCTCCCTAGTTTTCCCCTATACCATGAGCTTCCTCTACTAGGTCATTTCCACCAGTACACAACAAAACTGCCTCTCTCATCTTAGAAATGGAAACTAACAAAATTGAGTTCACTTCTCCTTCTGACACTATCCCTTTTCTACCTCCCCCACTTTATAGCAAAACTCTTTGAAAGCTATCTCAATTTCACTGCTTCCATTTCCTCTCCTCTTCTCACTTAAACCTACTGCTGCTGGAACTGGGACTCCAGCACCTCACCAGACCCCTGCTTGTCAATATCACCAATGACTTCCATCTTGCTAAATCCATTTCTTGTCCCCATTGAACTTGATCCTCGGTAACACCTTGTCAAATTAACCACTCCCTTCTCATGGAAATGATTTCTTGTTTTCTAAGACACTACACACTTCATTTTCCTTTAACACCACTGGATGCTGCTTCCCAGTCTTGTCCCTTAACCTCCTAACACTGAAGTGATGCAGGGCTCAGGCAACAGATCTCTTCATCTTTTCTGTTCACTCCATACTCACCCCCTTGGTAATTCCCTTCCAGTTTCATGGTTTAAATCGCATCTGTCTGCAAATGATTATCAAATGTATGCCTCCAGCCATGGCCACTGCTCTGAACGTCAGCTTATCCATCTAACTGTCAACTCTTTATCTCCACTTGGACACCTGATGGAGGTCTTCAATGTGTCATACCCTAAACTGAAATCTTGATCTTCTTCATCCACAGAATCTGCTCTACCCCATCTCAGTTAAAGGTATCTATGCCCTGGTCTAGAGAGCCTTCAGTAATTAGAAAACCTGTATCTTGTGTGTATGTCTTGATAAGTGTTGACTGTAGCTTTAGCAAGGGATAATTCGTTGTCAGGAAATGGTCAGGAGAGTGTCTCCAAATCTTTTAAGCGTGTGCTAACCTTCATATATAGGGTCCTTGTATTACCTTTTTTCAAATTGTACTATAATGTCCTGACCTTCAAAAGACCTTATCCTTGTACATTTGAGGACTATTTCTTTCCTAATTAAAGTCAGATGGTTGTCTTGTGGGTTTTTTCCTTCCTTTCTCTTTTGTGAGCTGCCTCTTAACAGCTGTGGTGTGTTGCTAGTGAGTTATCAGTGGACAGACGTGAGATTCCTTTATGATGTTAAATGACATATTACAGTGTTTTTTCTCCACAAACTACAAAAGCTAAACATCATAGACAATATTAAATCTTATGCAAGAGTTATCTATTTTACAAAACGTATGCTGATTTCTAAAATAGAGTTGCACATTTTTTTGGCTGTTTTCCTAACATGTGCTCTATTTCATGAGAAATATTTTCAGAGCATTGGATGATGGTTTCCGGTTTAAACATAATAGACAACAAACAATGGCAAAAAATTCTCTCTGATCTTAAATGCTGGAATGAAGTAATCATTATTAAGGAATAGCTAAATTAAAATTAAGGCATACCAATGTAATCATTGACTCAGGCAAGGGTCATCAACAGATGCTTATACCATTGAAGAATATATTACATGGTTTCAAGTTATCATTATACAGATTACTTATTAATTACAATGGAGAGAATTGCAAGATACCACCTAACTAAGTGATTTAAACAGGCATTGTTAATAATAAGACAAACTATCATTTTGTGCCTCCTGATATGACGGGGAAGTTTATAACATCACTTGTTTAGAATTCTTACCAAAAATATTTAACCTGAATGTGACCAAGGGGAAACATACAAAAAAATGAAAAATCCAGCAATAATAATACTGTAATTACATAGGAACAAGTCCTTTGTCTAAGAATATGCATTCGAGGTTGAAGTATCATAATAAGCACAACTCACTGTCAAATAGTTCACTGATGGGGGGTGCAAAATGTTGACAGTTGTTGAATCTAGACAAAGAGTATATAGGTATTCATTGTACTCTTCTTTCCAATTTTCTGTAAGTTTGACATTTTTCAAAATAAAAAGAGGAAAAGTCATAAATTAGTGGTTCTGGGAAGAGAAAGTATCAGTTGTTATAGTCATATATCTCTGTAACCTGCACTCACTGCAATGTTTCATTGAGATTTATTAAAAATGACAAGAAGATATGTCTACCTCAAAACTCCAGCAGAACATTTTTCTCAAGACGGTAGACTAAGCCACCATTAAAACTAAAGATGTTATTTGAGCTAAAGGAATAATGAACACAGTCACCATCTAGTTAGTCTCTCAGACTAGCAGGTTCATTCACTCTTAATTCCTCCCCTCTTCCACCTTCCAGCCCCCATATTTAATCAACCAGTCACCAAATACTGAAGATTCTACATCACAGTCTCCCCCAAATTGAGTGTCTCTTCTGCATGCATCAGGCACTACATGATCACCAGGCAGACTCCACGACTGTGTATGCCAGTCTTCTGCAGGGAACACCTTCCCTTCCTTCTCTCTCAAGTAACTTTCGTCTCTATTCAGGTTCAAAGCCATCTGCTCTGTGGAGATGGAGCCTTGTTGCTCCTTCTGCTGGTTCCCATTGTGTTTTGCATTTCCTATGGCACATCTCACACAGAGCTGTGCTGTCCTCTGACTGGATGTTTCTGTGTCTTACCACTGGACTGTACCTCATGGATCTTTGGGTCCCGGTTCCTACCACTGCTAACAGACACACAATGATGTTCAAATTATATTTGCAGGAATTAATGAGGAAACAAGGGAAGACAAGAGAAGCTAAACATGAACTAAAATGAAAAAACTCATTTTAAACAAGACTGTTTCTAAAGTTTTACTGGCCCAAATTGTATATCTAGTCTGTTATACTATTTATTTTCAAGCTTTGTAAGGGAATCAAGATAAGGTTAATTTGATGCACTGTGAGAATGTGGAAGGCAGACATTTTGAATACCGGGCTCTGTGAAAATAACTCTGTTACAATGGAAAATCTCGTAAGGCATGGATTGTAAGGGAACAGGTCTTAGGGAAATAAGGTCATCCAGTATGTCAGAATTTTGGAAGAATAAAGGCTGAAGAAATAAGGCTAACTGGAGTGGGAGTGACCCTACAAATTTCCAGTCCTTGCCTCTGAGATCCTCACCCCATTGCTGACCAGGAGAGTCAGATGTTGTGATGCATCATGGAGGAGCTACTAGCAATGTTTCTCTCACTCCTATCTTTTTTAGAAACTGTTTGGGAGGAATGGGAAACAAGATTTTCATGCTGTCACCCATTCAAGTTCACTTCCTGTGTTTGTTTTTTAGAGATGTGGTGTGGCTCTGTCGTGCAGGCTGGAGTGCAGTGGCATGATTACAGCTCACTGCAACTCAAATTCCTGGGCTCCAGAAACCCTCCCATCTCAGCCTTCTGAGTATGTAGAACTACAGGTGCACCACTATGCCCAGCTAGATGTTGTTGTTGTTGTTGCTTTTGTTGTAGATACAGGGTCCTGCCAATTGCCCAGGCTGGTCTCAAACTGCTGTCCTCAAGTGATCCTCCTGCCTTTGCCTCCTAAAGCACTGGGATTAAAGATGTGAACTATCGTGCCTGGTCACTTAAGCTCAGTTTTAATGCAGCTGTTCTGTGATAAAAGACTGTTCAGTTCTGTGATTAAAAACTTCCAGAAAACTTCTTCAGCATCTTGTGTAGCCCTGTGCAAGGGCACACAAATATTATTTTGAAAATAATATATTTATAAGGGAGCAACTGGGAATCAAAACCATATCTAACATTAAATTTCATTTCCAATCTGAATGGATTGAAAAGCACAGGGGCATTATTGTTTAATGGGTACAGAGTTTCAGTTTGGGATGATTAAAATGTTCTAGAGATGGATGGTAATGATGGTTGCACAACAATGTGAATGCACTTAATGCCATTGAATTGCATAGTTTAAATGGTTAGAATGGTAATTTTTATGCTATGTCTATTTTACCACAATTAAAAAAACATGAAGGGAGAAACATCTTGAGTTAAAGAGAGATATTTTTATATTTGCCAAACCACAGATTTTTGAAAAGCTGTTTGGAAAATTCTGAGGGAATCTCTCTTTCCATCCTGGGTCTGATGAATTCACTTACATTGTTGCATGACGTTGCTCAGAGTTGGGGAGATGGGGAGAGTCTCATAGTCTAAACTTTCCTCTATGTGGAGATCTGATTCTATAACATAAGATCCACAAGATAGTCTCAAATCTCTTTTCAAGGGCCCTGCATCTGCCAAGCTCAAGCTTCCTGGTCTGTGCCAGACAGGGCACCCATTCACCAGGATTTCCTCTCATCTCTCCTCGCTTGTGGATATTACTACCCAGGACATGGCCCTGGTAGGTTTGGGGTCCAGGGAAGAGGAGGTGCATGTTACCTGGCACATCATAAATATATTTTTGTCAAATGTTGAATAAATGTATGCATGCACAGGAAGCATTCGAAAGCACAGGATGCTTTTTGAAAAAACTTTGCCTGTAAGCTAAAAATGTAAACCTTATTTAGGGTTGTCCTCCTATGTCTAAGGATTTGTTGATATACACCTTTGCTTATAGCATTAGTATTGTGATGAGAGAAGTCTAACAGAAGGTATTTTTTAAAAATAGTGAGCTCTTATAGATCATCCTGAAGTTTCTCCTCTCCTCCTCTGGAGTTGCCAAGCTTCCTTCTCTCTTTTACAATTGTTTACGTGGACTCTCTATTTCTTTGCTGACAGAAGGGAACCCTGCCTCTTTTAGATATGCTTTCTAGGGTTACATTGAGATGATCCACTTTAAAGCTGAGACTCTAAACATCTCAAGGCATAGGTAGACAATGAGGCACAATGGCCATATATTACATAACAATTGACATATTACTGAATGAATGCAAAGGGAACCCAATGATACATGTGAATGTCCATTTTTGTTGGAAGAATATCTGGCATGTTTCCCTGTTATACTCTAGTATTGTAGAGACAATGCAGACGTTTCTCTCAGCAAGAGCTTTCCAAAGTTTGCCTGACAATGATGTGTTTGGGCTGACAAAGATGGCGCCAACAACACTCTGGCCTTTCATCCTATTTCCCCTTTCACTCTTCACAGTATCTTGAGCACAGACAACCTTTATCCTGGATGATCTCTGAGAACCCTGTTTCTTCCCCTGCATTGGCAGCTTTTCCTTATATACTGATTTTTTAATATATTACTATCACTATTAATAGTACCACTGATAATAATATTTTCCTTCTGTGCACCAGCTACTTTGCATATATTACCATATTTCAATCCCAAGAGGTAAAATAGATATTGTCAGTTACACTTTCTAGATGCAGAAATTAAAGACAAGGGAAGGGACATAGTTTGTCCAAATCTCTGTGATGCATTTAATGTGCTGGGTATGCTGCTTGAGACTTCATCATATCGTGTAGGCCGAACTTTGGATCCGCAAAGAGGTAGCACCTACATTCAAGGTTGGGAGGTCTTTCTTCCTATGAATCCTTTCTTATTCCTCAGCCTTTTCTTAGAAAACCCTGTTGTTCTATCCAATAGGAAAGCAAGTCTAATGTAAATAACATCTAAAGAACACTTTCCAGACTTTTACCAGCTGCAGGAAACAAAGAAGGCATATAATGCTGAAAAGCACTAAGGTATCAAGAACACATTCTTAACTCTATAGGAACTGATCACACATCATTTGGTACTCTAAGCACACTTCACAAAATTTTTCATTTTTGTTCTCCCAAGTAGCCTGGCTACATGTATGGCAATAAATTACCTTGAAAAAGAAATTCCGTGTCAGCTAGAGGGGTTAAAAAACTATTTGAAAATAAAAGGACAAAGTATTTTATTTATTAGGAATCATCAACTACTTTTATCTGAATTCCACTGGATAAAATGCAGAACCAGAATGTATCCCCCTGTTTTATTTCTCGTGTGTGTGTATGTGTTCCTCCGTTGACAATAACAAAGAGTAGGAGGGGCTTAGCACTTAGCATTATCAGAAAATATAATATTTTGAGAGAAAGCAGAGCAAGATGGCTGAATAGAAACCTCCAGCAATCATTCTTCCTGCAGGAACACCAAATTGCACAACTATCCACACAAAAAAGTACTTTCATAAGATCCAAAAATCAGGTGAGTAATCACAGTACCTGGTTTTGACTTCATATCACTGAAAGAAGACCTGGAGAGGGTAGGAAAGACAGTCTTGAACTGCCAACACCACTCCTCTCTCATTCTCCAGCAGCAGGCTCAGGCCTCAGAGAAAAAATCTGTTTACTTGGGTGAGGGAGAGCACAATGACTGTGGGACTTTGCATTGGAACTCAGTACACCAGGCAGAACTCAGCCAGCACCTACGGAGGAAGCATTTAGTCTAAACCTAGCCAGAGGGGAATCATCTCTTCTAGCAGTCACAACTTGAGTTCCCACAGCCCCGCTACCATGGGCTAAAGTGCTCTGGGGTTCTAAGTAAACTCAAAATGCAGTCTAGGCCACAAGGACTGCATTTCTTGGTGTCTGCAAGTCATGGTGCTGTGCTGGACTTGGAGCCAGGGGACTTGAGGGGGCATGCAACCTAGTGAGACACCAGCTCAGTTGGAGTGGCTAAAGGAGTGCTTGCCCTACTCCTCCTTCTACCCCAGGCAGTGAAGCTCACAGTTCTAGGAGAGATTCCTTATGTCTGCTTGGGGAGAGGAGAGGAGAGGAGAGGAGAGGAGAGGAGAAAGAGTAAAGAGGACTTTGTCTTGCAACTTAGGCACCAGTTCAGTCACACTTGGTTACAGCACCAAGCAGACTTGTAGGATTCCAGATTCCTTGGTTATTGGAAGGCATTTCTGGATCTGCCCTGGGCCAACTGGGGAACCCACTGCATTGAAGGGAGAGCCCCAGGCCTTGCAACCTTCAACACAAGCTGACAGAAGAGCCCATGGGCCTCGAATAATCATTAGGGATAGCCAGGCAGTACTCACTGCAGGCCTGGGATGGTGGTTGCTATGGGGAGAGACTCCTCTGTTTGTGAAAAGAAGAGGAAAAAGTAGTAAGGACTGTCTTATGGCTTGAGTGCCAGATCAGCCACAGTAGAATAGAGCACCAGGTAGACCTCTAAGGTTTCCAATTCCAGACCCTGGCTCCTGGATGGTATCGTTGGACCTGCCCAGGACATGGGGAACTTGCTGCCCTGAAGAGAAGGAAACTAGCCTGGCCGACTTTGCCACCTGCAGATTGTAGAGCCCTACAGCCTTGAGCAAATATGGGCAATAGCCAGGCAGTGGTTACCATGGACATTGGGCAAGACCTGGTGCTGTGCTGGTCTGACCTAGCACAGTCCCAGTGGTGGTTGGCACAAGGGTGCTTGTGTCACCCCTCCCCCAGCTCCAGGCAGCTCAGCAGAGAGAGAGAGAGGCTCTGTTTGGGAGAAAGTAAAGGAAGATCTGATTCAAGAGTCGCTTAGTAATCCAAATAATTCTTCTGGATCTTATCCAAGACCACCAAGGCAGTACTTCCACAGGTCTGCAAGAGCCACAGAGTCACTGGGCTCAATGCCTCAAAATGCAGATATGGCTACAGTGACCAAAAACTTAGATCACCACACCCATGTCCCTTCGAATACCTGGAAAGCCTTCCCAAGACTGACAGGTAGAAACATGCCCAAACCATAAAGATTACAATAAATACCTAACTCTTCAATGCCCAGACACTGACGAACATCTACAAGCATTAAGACCATGCAAGAAAACATGATGTCACCACACAAACTAAATAAGGCACGAGTTACCAATACTGGAGAGACAGAGATATGTGATCTTTCAGACAGAGAATTCAAAATAGCTGTTTTGAGGAAACTCAGTGAAGTTCAAGAAAACACAGTGAAGAAACTCAGAATCTTGTCAAATAAATTTAATGAAGATATTGAAATAATTAAAAAGAATCAAGCAGAAATTCTGGAGCTGAAAAATCCAGGTAACACACTAAAGAGTGCATCGGAGCTTTTTAACAGCAGAATCAATCGAGCAGAAGAAAGAATCAATGAGCTTGAAGACAGGCTATTTGAAAATAATCAGTGGAGACAAAATAAAAAAATAATTAAAAAGGATGAAACACATTTAAAAGATCTAAAAAGTAGCCTCCAAAGGCAAATCTAAGAGTTATTGGCCTTAAAGAGGAGGTAGAGAAAGAAGTAGAAAGTTTATTCAAAGGGATAATAATAGAGACCATCCCAAACCTACAGAAAGATATCAATATACAAGTGCAAGAAAGTTATAGAACACCAAGTGAATTTAACCCCCAAAAAAATCTACCTTAAAGCATTTAATAATCAAACTCCCAAAGGTCAAGGATAAAGAAAGGATCCTAAATGCAGCAAGAGAAAAGAAATAAACAACATAAAATAGAGTTCCAATACATCTGGCAGGATACTTTTCAGTGGAAAACTTATAGGCCAGGAGAGACTAGCATGACATATTTAAAGTGCTGAAGGAAAAACAGTTTTACTCTAGAATAGTAGATCCAGTGAAAATGTCCTTCAAACACAAAAGAGAAATAAAGACTTTCCCAGACAAACAAAAACTGAGGAATTTCATCAACATCATACCAGTCCTACAAGAAATGTTAAAGGCCATTCTTCCATCTGGGAAAAAAGCGTGTTAATATGAGCAAGAAATCATCTGAAGGTACAAAGCTCACTGGCAATAGTAAGTAAACAGAAAAAAACAGAATATTACAACACTGTAATTGTGGTGTGTAAACTACACATATCTTAAGTAGAAAGACAAAAAGATAAACTGATCAAAAATAATAACTACAACAACTTTTCAAGACATACACAGTACAATAAGATACAAGCAGAAACAATAAAAAGTTAAAAAGCAGGGAGATGAAGTTAAAGTATATAGTATTTATTTATTTTCATTTTGGTTATCTGTTAGTTTGTTTCTTTGTTCAGGCAATCAGTGTTAAGTTGTCATCAGTTTAAAATAATGGGTTATGAGACACTATTTGCAAGTCTCATGGTAACCTCAAATCTAAAAACATACAGTGGATACAGAAAAAAAATAAAAAGCAAGAAATTAAAATATACCACCACAGAAAATCACCTACACTAAAAGGAAGACAGGAAGGAAGACAAGACCACAAAACAACTGGAAAACAAACAACAAAATGGCAGGAATAAGTACTTACTTATCAATAATAAAACTAAATGTATACAGACTAAATTCTCCAATCAAAACATAAAGAGTGACTGAATGGCTAAGAAAACAAAACCCAGTGATCTATTCTCTACAGGAACACACTTCACCTCTAAAGACACACATAGATGGAAATTAAAGGGATGGAAAAAGATGTCCTATGCAAATGGAAACAAAAAAAAAATCAGGAGTGACCATACATGTATCAGATTGTTGCGGGAAGTCAGGGACCCGGAACGGAGGGACCGGCAGAAGCTGCAGAAGAATATAAATTGTGAAGATTTCATGGACCTTTATTAGTTCCCCAAATTAATACTTTTATAATTTCTTATGCCTGTCTTTACTGCAATCTCTGAACTTAAATTTTGAAGATTTCATGGACACTTATCACTTCCCCAATCAATACTCTTGTGATTTCCTATGCATGTCTTTACTTTAATCTCTTAACCCTGTCATCTTCATAAGCTGAGGATGTGTGTCGCCTCAGGACCCTGTGATGATTGCATTAACTGCACAAATTGTTTAAACAATATGAAATCTGGGCACCTTGAAAAAGAACAGGATAACCATTAGGTCTGGGTGCCTGAGAGCCGGGCAGAACAGAGCCATATTTCTCTTCTTTCAAAAGCAAATAGGAGAAATATCAATGAATCATTTTTCTCAGCAAGGAACACCCCTGAGAAAGAGAATGCGTTCCCAAGGGGAGGTCTCTAAAATGGCCACTCTGAGGACGTCTGTCTTTTATGGTTGCAGATAAGGGATGAAATATGCCCCGGTCTTCCATAGCGCTCCCAGGCCTATTAGGATGAGGAAATTCCCGCCTAATAAATTTTGGTCAGACCAGTTGTCTGCTCTTAAACCCTGTCTCCTGATAAGATGTTATCAATGACAATGTGTGCCCAAAACTTCATTAGCAATTTTAATTTCACCCCTGTCCTGTGATCTTGTTCTGCCTGCATTTGCCTTGTGAAGCATGTGATCTCTGTGACCCACACCCTATTCGTACACTCCCTCTCCTTTTGAAAATCACTAGTAAAAACTTGCTGGTTTTGTAGCTTGGAAGGCATCATGAAACCTGTTAACATGTGATGTTTCCCCCAGATGCCCATCTTTAAAATTTCTCTCTTTTGTACTCTTTTCCTTTATTTCTCAGACCAGCTGACACTTAGGGAAATAGAAAAAAGCCCATGTTGAATTATTTGGGGTGGGTTCCCCTGATATCAGATAAAATAGATTCCAACACAAAAACTATAAAAAGAGACAAAAAAGTTCTTTATATAATGATAAAGAGGTCACTTTAGCAAGAGGATATAAAAATTGTAAATATATATGCACTCAATACTGGAGCACTTAGATATATAAAGCAAATATCAGAGCTAAAGAGAGAGACAAACCCCAATACAATAATAGCTGGAGACCTCAACATCCACTTTTAGCATTGGTCAGATAATCCAGACAGAAAGTCAATAAAGAAACAGACTTAATCTGCACTATAGACCTCATAACTATTTATAGAGCATTTCATCCAATGGCTGCAGAATATACATCCTTCTCCTCAGCACATGAATCATTTTCAAGTACAGGTCATATGTTAGGCTACAAAACAAGTTTTAAAACATTCAAAAAAATTGAAATCCCATCAAGTATTCTCTCTGACCACAATGGATTAAAACTAGAAATCAATAAAAAGAAGAATTTTGGAAGCTATAAAAAAACATAAAACTCAAACAATATGCTCCTGAATGACCAGTGACTGAAGGAAAAAATTAAGAAGGAAATTGACAACTTTCCTGAAACAAATGATAACGAAAACATAACATACCAACACCTATGGGATATAGCAAAAGTAATAGGAAGAGAAAAGTTTATAGCTATAAGTGCCTACATCAAAAAAAGTAGAAAAACTTCAAATAAACAGCCTAACAATGCATCTTAAGGAACTGGAAAAGCAAGAGCAAACCAAATGCCAAATTGTTAGAAAAAAGAAATAATAAAGATCAGAACAGAAATAAGTGCCATTGAAGCAAATAAAACCATAGAAAAGATCAATGAGACAGAAGATTGTTTTTTCCAAAGATTAACACAATCGACAAACCTTTAGCCAGAACTAACTGAGAAAAAAGCATAAAAGGCCCAAATACATAAAGTCAGAGGTGAAAAAGAAGACATTACAACTGATACTGCAGGAATTCAAAAGATCATTAGTGGCTACTATGAGCAACTATATGCCAATAAATTGGAATATCTAAAAGAAATGGATAAATTCCTAGACAAATACAAGCTACCAAGGTTGAACCGAGAGAAAATCCAAAACCTGAACAGACCAATAACAAACAACAAGATTGAAGCTGTAATAAAAAGTCTCCCAATAAAGAAAAGCCAGGGATCCAATGGCTTCACTGTTGAATTTCACAAAACATTTAAAGAAGAACTAGTACCAATCTTACTCAAACTACTCCTAAAAATAGATGAGGGAATACTTCCAAACTCATTCTATAAGGCCAGTATTACCCTGATACCAAAACTAGACAAAGACATATCAAGAATAAAAAATCTACAGGCCAATATCCCTGATGATAATTAATGCAAAAATCCTCAACAAAATATTAGAGAGCTGAATTCAACAGCATATTAAAAAGATCATTCACCATGGCCAAATGGGATTTATCCCACAAACGCAAGGATGGTTCAACACAGGTATATCAACAAAATAAAAGACAAAAACCATATGATTATTTTGATTGATGCTGAAAAGGCATGTGATAAAATTCAACACCCCTTCATGATAAAAACCCTCAAAAAACTGGGAATAGAAGAAACATATCTCAACACAATAAAAGCATAAATGACAGATTCACAGCTAATATCATACTGAATGGGGGAAAACTGAAAATCTTTCCTCTAAGATATAGAACACTACAAAGATGCTCACCTTCACCACTGTTATTCAACATAGTACTGGAAGTCCTCTAGAGCAATCAGAAAAGAGGAAGAAATAAAGGGCATCAAAATTGGAAAGGAAGAATTCAGTTATCATTGTTTTGAGATGATATGGTCTTATATTTGGAAAAATCTAAAGAATCCACCAAAAACTATTAGGACTGATAAACAAATTCAATAAAGTTACAAGATATAAAATTAACATACAAAAATCAGTAACATTTCTGTATGCCAGCAGCAACAATCTGAAAAAGAAATAAAGAAGTAATCCCATTTACAATAGCTACAAATAAAGTGAAATACCTAGGAATTAGCCAAATAAGTGAAAGATTTCTACAATGTATAAATGTTGGTAAAAACAATTGAAGAGGACACCACAAAAGGGAAAGAGATTCCATATTCATGAATTGGAAGAATCCATATTGTTAAAATGTCCATACTACCCAAAGCGATCTATAGATTCATTTCAATCTGTATCAAAATACCAATGGTGGCATGCTTCACAGAAATAGAAAAAGTAATTCTAAATTTTATATGCAATCATAAAAGACTCAAAATAGCCAAAGCCATCCTGAGCAAAAAGAACAAAACTGGAGGAACCACATCACCTGACTTCAAATTATAATACAAAGCTATAGTAACCAGAAGAGCATGGTTCTGGCATAAAAACAGACACATAGAGCAACGGAACAGAAGACAGAACCCAGAAATAAATCCTTACATCTACAGTAAGCTCATTTTTGACAAAGATGCCAAAAACATGTGTCAGAAAAAAAAGAGACTCTTCAATAAATGGTGCTGGGAAAACTGAATATCCATATGCAAAAGAATGAAACTAGACCCCTATCTCTTGCCATATGCAAAAATCAAATCAAAATGGATTAAATGCTTAAATCTAAGACCTCAAACTATGAAACTACTAAAACAAAACATTCAAAAAACTCCCCAGGACATTAGTCTGGACAAATATTTTTTGAGTAATACCCCATAAGCATAGGCAACCAAAGCAAAAATGGACAAATGAGATCACATCAAATTAAAAAACCTTCTGCATTACAAAGGAAATAATCAACAAAGTGAAGAGACAACTCACAGAATGAGAAAAAAATACTAGCAGACTATACATTTGACAAGGGAATAAGAACTAGAATATATAAGGAGCTCGAACAACTCAATAGGAAAAAATCTAATAATCTGATTTTTAAAATGGCTAAAAGATCTGAATAGACATTTCTCAAAAAAAGGACATATAAATGGCAAACAGGCCTAGAAAAGGTGTTCAACATCACTGATCATTGGAGAAATGCAAATCAAAAGTACAATGAGATATCATCTCACCGCAGGGAAATGGCTTTTATCCAAAAGATGGGCAATAACGAATGCAGGTGAGGATATGGAGAAAAGGGAATCCTCATACACTGTTGGTGGGATTGTAAATCAGTACAAGCACAATGAACAACAGTTTGGAGGTTCCTCAAAAAGCTAACAATAAAACTACCGTATGATCCAGCAATCCTACTGCTAGGTATACACCCAAAAGAAAGGAAACCAGTATATCAAAGCAATGTCTGCACTCCCATATGATTCACAGTACCCAAGATTTGGAAGCAACCTAAGTGTCCACCAACGGGTGAATAAATAAAGAAAATGTGGTCCATATACACAATGGAGTACTACTCAGCCAAAAAAAGAATGAGATTCTGTCATTTGCAACAACATGGATGGAACTAGAGGTCATTATGTTAAATGAAATAAGCCAGACACAGAAAGAAAAATCTCATATGTTCTCAGTTATTTTTCAGAGCTAAAAATTAAAACAGTTGAACTTATGCAGATAGAGAGTAGTATGATGGTTACCAGAGATTGGGAAGAGTAGGGGGTGGGTTTAGTGGGGATGGTTAACGAGTATAAATATAGAGTTAGGTAGAAAGAATAAGATCTAGTATTTGCTAGCATAACAGGATGACTATAGTCAACAATAATTTATTATACATTTAAAAATAACTATAATAAAAGAGTATAGTTGTTGGATTGTTCATAACACAAAGAAAGGATGAATGCTTGAGGTGATGGAGATCCCATTTACCCTGATGTGATTATTACACATTGCATGTCTGTATCAAAATATCTCGTGTACCCAAGAAATATATACCCCTACTATGTACCTACAAAAATTAAAAATTAAAGAAAAAAAGAAAATTTTTAATTTTTACTGGAAGTTCAAAAAGATATATAATGCTGTGCAGTATTCAAATGCAGCTGTTGAGTGTTGATGATAGATAGCATATATTAACATGCACAGCATAGCAAGACTAAATGTGCAGTTTCAAGGAAAGTTTTTCCATTCATGAAAACAAATCTTAATATTTTATGTAAACCCCAAAGTAAGAAAAACAGCAGGGTTCCCATTCATTGAACACTAAGGGCTTAATCCTATAATCTTTGGGAAATTGATACTGAAAGATATTGACCTGGGAGTCCAGGAACCTCAACTCCAGTTTCAACTCTGCCTTTTAGTCTGTAATCTTGGATAAGAAGTCTGAGTTTTTGCCTTTATTTTCTTATGTGTAAAACATGGTGACCTAAAATGCTATTACAGACCTTCCCACCTCTAACTTCCTTAATGTTTTCATTTGCACATAGACTGGAGTTATCACATGGAAACAACATCCAGGAACTTCAAACTCTTTATTTGAGTTGATCTGAATGTTAGAATAAGATCAAAACTAACTGTTCAGTCTACTCTAAATTTCATTTATAAAATGGGTTTATGGGGAAAATGTGAACAGTGTGACTTAGTATCTTTTTGCTCAACTTTAAAAATAATTATAATACTAACTGGCATTTATTAAATACTTACTATTTGGCAGGTACTCTAAGTGCTAATGCTTTACATACACTATTTTATTTATGCTTACAACGTATGCATGAGGAAGATATCTCCCTTATTAGATGAAGCAACTGAGGCTTAGAAGATTACATGGCTGTCAGCAGACCATTCAGCTCTTTCAAATCCAAGTCCATTTCTTTTTGAAGCATTCACTAGCAATAATTATATTACAGGATGCAGGGCTTTACTCTTCAAAAAGTGTAGAGAACTATTAAAATGTAAACAGTACTTCAACAAATGTAAGAAGTTAACTCTCAATTCATTATGCACATACTTTCATCAGTCAGTCCCTACCATTTAATCTTACAGTTATTTTTACAGTAAGAAGAAAGGAAACTAAAGTCATATTTCGTGTGCTTCAAGTAAGAAAGGAAGTGGGGGAGAGCTATGGTTGAATCCATTTGAATTCAATTCTACTGCAGCCAATCTTTTACGGAAATGAGGTTATAATATAAATGAATGTACTCTTGTGCTAGAGAGAAACATACATTGTCTTTAAAGTTATTCAATTTATATTGCTACTCGGTTGTTAAAGTGTTGGTGAAGTAGCATGTGTATAAATATGACATCAGTGACAGCTATAAAGATAAACCTTTTACATTGTAGCTTCTCAATTTCAGCACACAGGACAATTTGGGGAATAAATCATGATAACAGTAGCCACTACATTTATATGAAAATGAATAAATGTTCTATACTATCAGTTTATTAACCTGTAATGAGTAGATACTTTATCACTTTGTAGATTTTTTGAAATGCCTTGGCACAGTTGTGTTACAGATAATGCAGCCTCATCTGGTTGCTAAGAAATTAATTTTATTACCTAAGAAATTGATTTTCTCAGCACCCAATAGTAAGTAAGACTGCAAGAATGCGTGACTGACCCAACACATTAACCAGCTATGTGACAAACCCAGTGGGAGTATGTTCACTCATATTATTCCTTTATCTGGGGAAGATAAGAGGGGATAAAGATTATATACAGACAGGGAGAGGGATTAAAGGTGATAAAAGCCCTCAGGCCAGAGTGATGAGGCTCTTCTGGGAGCAAGTTCCCAGGAATCTTCCGTGTCATCAATATTACGGGAATGCTTCTTATCCAGCAGAGGAATGCCCACAGGCAGCCCCCCACATGGCATATTGTAATAGCCATTTCTGCAGCATGATATGAAGGTCAGTGCAAGATCCTTTGGTTCCATGTTTTTTACTATGACATACCTTGTTGCTCAATGGTCTCCTTATGCTGGGTTTGCACAAGAACGAAGACTTTAATTTCAGGAAGCTCTAAAGTGCAAAAAAAGAAACAGGAGGATTGTCCGAAGAATAACCCTAGGAATTTCTCTTGGTTGCACAGCAACCAGGCAGCTGGAAGCTCCCTTCCCTCCTGCTGGAGAGGCTGGACATACCATTTTGTGCACAAGAAAAAACAAAGGAGCCAAGCCCTCCAAGTATTGCCCAGCACTCCTCTAAACAGCTGGTACCCAGGCACAGACTAGCACCTGAGCCTAAAATTTCTTGTGCAAGGACATCTCATATTTGGTCTGTTAAATAAAAAGCAATAGAGGGGGAGATCCCTCTCCTGGAGCAGAGCCCCAGAGTACATCCAGCTCACCTCTCTACAGGATGCTGAGAGAATGAGGAACCCAGGCATCTACTTACCAACTCTTCTGCCTACAAATTCCAGTCATTATCTGGTTACATCAGCGGTGTTTCCCTGAGCTCTTTGCACAACATTTCATGAATAATAGAGCTCAAGGAACCTTAGGGGTTGGCTAGACCAAGTCCAGAGGGATGTAGTGACAAATTTAAGATCATGCAGCCTGTTAATGGCAGAAACAGGGCTAGAACCAGTTTTACACACTTTCCATAAGGGTAGCACATCTCTGTGCCCTCTAGACTTGTATTTTAGGTTAACAGTAACTTCTGAGGTCTCCAGTTAACACTGAAATTGTCAACTATTCAGTTGACCATTTAGATGAGATGAGTAAAATGCAAGTCACTTCATTCTCTCCTCTTACTGGACTTCAATCCAGTGAAGGCCAGTCATGCTTGGAGACCTACTGACTATAACTTATAAAAGTACACACAATTCCATTTCTAGGTTAAAACCCAAAGAATTGAAGGTAAGTACTCAAATAGATATTTGTTCATCTATGTTCATAGCAGCATTATTCACAATATCCAAAAGGTAGAAATGACCTAAATGTCCATCAATCAGTGAATGAATAAACACAATTTTATATACAACAATGGGCATTATTCACCCTTAAAAAGGAAGGTACATGGTACATGCTACAACATGGAAGAACCTTGAAGACATTAAGTTTAGTGAAAGAAGCCAGATGCAAAGGACAAATATTGTATGATTCCATTTATGCGAGGCACCTAGAGTAGTCAAATTCATAAGGACATGAAATGACTAGAGATTACCAGGGAATGGTAGGAGGGAATAATGGGAAATTATTGCTTAATGAGTACAGAGTTTATGTTTGGGATGATAAAAAGTTTTGGAGATGAAAGATGGTGACGATTGTACAACACTGAATGTACTCAATGCCAACGAACACTTAAAAGAGTTAAAATGGCAAATTTTATATTATGCATTTTTTTACCACATAAGTTCCCACCATAAAGAAATTATAAATGTTTGAGGTGATGGACATGCTAAATACCTGATTTGATCATTACACAATGTATACATATATCAAAACATCACACTGTGTCCCATAAATATGTACAGTTAGTGTATCTTAATTCAAAATTAAACAACAACAAACCCCACAAAAATACATACAAGAGACTTATAGAAACCAAAAACACTTTTGGATTTAGTCATGTAACTCTATAACCTCTCTTTTTTTCTGGTAAGTCTCTTTGTTACACCACTTTCCAGTCCCAGAAATCCACTCACATCACTATCCAATTGTCTGGCAGAATCCAACCGTGGCATTCATCGTCTTACCTGGTTTTGCTTTAGTGATACAAAACCTCATCAGTGCTATTCCTGCTTAGATATCTTACTACTCTCTTATATCTTACTACTCTCTTACATTCAACCTATCCAAATCAAACTCATTCTCCTTACTCTCAAACCATCACCCCTTCCTGTTTTCCCTGCACCTGATAATGGCCCCAGTATTCTCCTAGACAATTAACTTCAAAAATTTCAGAGTCATCTTTGATTCCTCATTCTCTCTTCATCTGTTCTCTATCCTATACTCCAGTTGGTTGGTATTTTTGGATGTAGAGGTGAAAGCATGCGCTTTGGCCAAATCTCTGGGGATGCTGGACTTCTATTTCCAAGGAGGAGTGTCCTGGCTAAAAGGTGTTAATGTGGTTTTGTCAATAGGCATAAGTTACCAAAGCCAAAGTCAGCAAAGGAGTCTCCATGCTTGGAAACAGCCCAGCTAACTGCAATCTGCGTGGTAGCTTGAGTGTGGATTATAAGAACAGAGAGTCGGGTAAGAAGGAAATTTACAGAAAAATAGAAACTACAAAATAATGTGACTGAATCCAGAAATGATGTTGGTTCAAAGCAAATGTACCAAACAGGTTCAAATCTGAGGCTTACCCCTTATTGTTGTACAATCTTGGGCAAGTTGCTTAACCTCTAGGGTCTAAATTTCCTTTTTATAAAGTGGAAAGATCCATTTATTTCTTTCAATATTGTGATAATTAAATAAAATAATCTGTGTAAAGCCTAGCACAGAGTAAGCACTTGTAATGGTTACCACTCAGTTATTACTTCTTCCAAGTGTCTGTGTTACATTTGTCCCCTCCTTGGTAGGCTCTGGTGGCCCCTAGCCTTGTATATTCTTGTCCATACCCTTACCCTCTTAAGGTCAACCCCTTTTCTCCTCCATCATAAACCATCTATCTTTTTCCTTATAACCCCAACTCAGCCTCTTAATAAAAGTTTTTCCTCACAGTTCTTAACCCCATCCCCAAACATTGTCTGTCCTCAGTTCATTGTCTAAGGTCTCCTGTGGTTCCCATCTCACGCTTTACATTCCAGCTGCCCATTTCATTGGATATACAGCTATTTCCCCTATTAGACTGCAAACTCCTGGGGAAAGACATTATATTATTCAATATTTTATGCTTTCTACAGCAAGTAGAACTCTCAGACAGGGTCTTTATTTTGTTCACTGCTATATCCCAGCATCTAGAACAGTCCTTGGGACATAGGCTGAATGAATAAATAATAATGAATAAATGAATTTTAATCTGGGTGTGTCTCAAGACTGGTGCATTTCTTGTGCAAATTAAATATGCTCTTTGAATTTGGTTCTTATTCTTCAAAGTACAATTTGTAGTGAGAGTAAAAATTCATCAGACACTATCACCTGAGAAATCAGTTGTTGAGTGAAATGGTCAATTCATCAACAACTGCCTGTCCAGCCAATCCAGGAGCAGCCCCAACAGGGTGAGGTCATCTCACTCTGAGTCACTTACTCGCAGTAAGCATGCTTTCAAGTTCTTGAGTAAAATTGTTTAAATAGAATAAAATAGTCACAGAAGAAAGATATTTTTTCTAAAGATAGTAATAAGTACATTAACCCAGGAAGCAACATTCAAGTAACATTAAAAGCACTTCCTGCTTACCTTAAGATAGAGAAAAGTCTCAATTCAATAATTAAAGTTTCTACTTGAGTATTGTACTTGAGGTAGAAACTTTAATTATTGAATTGAGACCTTCCTCTATTCTAAGGTAAGCATTTAACGTTAGAAATTTTCCTCTCAGCAATGTTTTAGCTGCATTCCAGAAATTCTGGATGTTGTATTAATATTTTCATCTTAATTTGGTTCTATGTATTTAAAATATTTTCTTAGCAGCATCTTTGTCTCATGGATTGTTTAATTGTGTGTTTAATTTATAAGTATTTGACACTTTCCTGTTGTCTTTCTGTTATTGATTTCTAGTTTGATTCCATTATAGTTAAAGAAGATATTTTGTATGATTTCAATTCTTTTGAATTTATTGAGGTGAAGTTTGTTTTATGTCCCAGAATATAGTCTATGTTGGTGAATGTTTTATGGTTGCTTGAAAGAGTGTGTATTTTGCTGTTGTTGGGTCAAGTATTCCATAAGTATCAATTGGGATAGTTTGGTTGTTGGCATTATTCAGTTCCTCTGTATCTTTACTAATTTTTTCCCCAGCATGACTATCAATTGCTTTCAGCTCTATCAGGGTTTTTTGTTTGTCTGTCTCATGTATTTTGAAGCCCCATTGTTTATTGTATACGTATTTAGAATTACTATGCCTTCTTTTGAAGATCTGATCCTTTTAACATTATATAATGTCCCTAGTAATTGTCTTTGCTCTGAAATCTGCTTTATCTGATATTAATGTAAGCACTCCTGCTTTTCTTGAATTAATGTTAGCATTATATGATTCTTCCATTCTCTCACTTGCAGCCTAAATACGTTATGTTTGTTTTTAAAGTGAGTTTCTTGTAGACAGCATATAGTTGGATCATAATGATCTGTTTTCGAGTTCATTGCTTCTATCTTCTCACATCTCTGCACTCTACCATTGAGCCCATCCAGGTGAGTTTTTATTTTCATTATTGTACTATTAAATTTCCATTGGCTTTTTTTATAACTTCCATTCTTCTGCTGAGGCTTTCTATTTTTTCATTTGTTTCAAAGTAATTTGTACTTACTTGTTGAGAAGATTTTATGACGACTGCTTTAAAGTCTTTGTCACATAGTTCCAATATGTGATTAACTTCAGCTTGGCTAATATCTGTCTTTTAATTGACCAATTACATTTAAAGTAATTATTAATATGTTAGGAAATTATGGATCCTTTATATTTTAGCAGGTAGGCAAGTCATGCTGTTTAGGGTTAGCATGTAGGTTCTGGCCTAGTTTTGTGGGCTTGTGGTTTCAATGACACTTCAATTTTCTGAGCCCTTGCAGTGCTATTCTGGTCTGCTTTGTTCTTCTGGCTCCACTCAAGGTCCTACTGGATCCCTGCTATTGCTGCCTGTGGTGTGCAAGGCACTTGTGTGAGCTACCTAGTGTGATTATTCAGAGAGCTGTTAAACCCACAGGATGGGCAGCATGTCCCTTAGCCTGTTCTCCAGTCACCTGATGCTCGTGAGCTTTCCACTTGATCTCTGTCAGTTCTGCAGAAGGGCAGAAATTCCTGCCTGGGCCACCTTTTGCTTCTGGGTAGAAAGCCAGAAGTCATGAGGTCTGGGTAGCTCTCTGCCACTGGGCGGAAGGTAGAAGACCTAGGACCTACTTCACCTTCTGCTACTGGGTGGAGGGCTAGGCAATTCTAGACCTGGTTTGCATTTTGCCATCGGGCGAAGGGACCAGAAACACCTGGCCTGAATTGTCTTCTGCTGCTAGGTAAGGCCTGGGAGACATTGGGCTTTCTGGAGCTGCAAGTGCTGGCAGAGTGGCCCATCTGCTGACAAGCTGTGGGGAGGTAGAGGGCTTGGCCTTGTCAGAGTCTGATGTTGCTGCTGCTGCAAGCAGATGGGGCCCACTGGATATGATACTCCCCACTAAGTTCCCACTTAGTACCTGCTGTGTTTAGAAAGGGGACCTACACAGTTCCCTTTCTCAGTGCATTGGCTAGAGAGAGAAGGCTTTTATTGTTTATTTCTTTTTGTTTGTGCCTGTTGGTGGTTCCAGCTTATAGCCCTCTCTGGCACCCAGTCTGGGATATATGGAAGACAAAAAGAAAGCCCAAGGAACCCATCTTGATTTTGTTTTTCAAGTCCTGACATTCACATTCTTTCTTCCTATATTTCAGTCCTCTTATAATTGTTGAATTCTTTCCAGGGTATTTAGTTGTGTTCAAAGGGGAAGAACAGGAAGGCATAATTCTAAACCATCTTGCCCCAGAACTGGAAGCCCTGTACTCCATGCTTTAAATGACATTAATTGATAAAGACATCATCTGAGAGTGTTACCAACCTGTCCACTTAAACCCAGCTCCTAGAGGGCATGTTAAACGCTACTTCTCCTTCCCGATGTGGATTTCAAGTTCTCCCTTAGTCTGGTATTTATTGTAACTTGAAATATAGAATGTTAGAAGTATAGCAATCCAATATTAGCATTATCTCTTAGAAAACCATCTTTAAAGAACAAATGCATTAGGCAACAGGCTTGAAAATCTTTATTTATCATTTAAACTAAAAAAGAATCCAATAAGTTATATTACATACCACTCCCTTTTTAAGGGACTATGAGAAATTTCTGCCTACTCAAGAATAGCTATTTCTTCAAAATGATCTACTTTTTAAATTCTAGGAATAATATGAATCCACTGTCTGTTCAGGCTTTCGTCTTTATGCTAGTAATGAAAGATGCTCTGAGCCAAATTTGTGCTCCCCCTCCCTACACCAAGGTCATGTATAGGACTCTATGGCACATATTCTGTGTATTTCTTTTGGCATCTATTTTCCCTTGTATCCTTCCCATTTTGACCTTATGACCCGTAATTTTTATATCCATTTTGGAATGTGGTGGGCTAAAAATGAACAAAATATGAAAGTTTCATTTTCATAGAGATGTTTTTTAAAATCCTCCCCCCATTACATTTCTGGGGGAAGGAAAAGCCCCCACCCCAACCTGCCAGGTACTTCCAGCAGCATTAAGGCCAAGTGGGTACAGGGAGAGAAGAGCTGCTGAGCTTGTTATAGGGAAAAGAGGGAGAACAGGGCATCCCAAAGAAGAGCCTGGTGCCTCCTGAGCAACATGAGAGTAGGAGCCATGTAGTATTCATTCTTGTGTTCCCATCCCTAACAGTTCCTCGCACATAGTAAGTGCCCAAGAAAAGCTTGACGCATTAAACTGCATGCTTTATTTACACGGGATCTACTCTGCAAAATCCAAAGAAAGTATAGTGTGGGAGGAAACCTTAGCTTCCTCTCAAGTGAACTCCCCATCTCCACTCACAGTCATAAACTCACCCATAGTGACTTAGCAGCTTAGTAACTTGCAAATAGCAATAGGCTTGGCCTTCCCAGTAGATGACTAAAAAAGCAAGCTTTGAGAGTGCAGACTTCAGTTACCAAACTATTAACCAAAAGGATGGTTCATAACCTTTTCAGTCATCTGTAGATCCATGAGGGTGATTAATTGGAACCAACTAGCCATGTCTGAATTGTTTTTCATGTCAAATTTGAAGGTAGCCCCCACTTCCTGCCATTGAAAACTACAGCCAGAAGGTCTCTTTCGGGAGACTTCCTGTCTGCATTTCCCCAGGATCATGAAGGAAGGATCAGAAAACAAGCTCAACTCTTCACCAGCTGACTTCAAACACACTCAATCTCCTCTCACTGGAGTCTGAAGAATTCAGCTGCTTAAGTGCAGTCAGAGGTCACTGCAAATCAGCAATCTTTGCACGGGCACCTTCCAGGCCGGCTGCTCCTGGCAGATGTCCACATCCATCCAAACATATCTGCAGACAATGTGAATGACATCTCCCGTTGCCCTTTAAAATGCTTTGGTACCAGAGCTCTCAGCATCCCCATTTTAAGCCACTCAGGTACATAAGAGTCAGTCAGCAGTTCCAATTAGGGGATCAGAAAAGAAATGGGTAAGTCTTCTCCCAGATGGCTCTGGTATGAGGAGTGAGTGGCACGGATCTCACTAATAGATTTTGCCCAATCTCTAGACAAGGAGCCAAACAAGCACAAAGCACCCATTAAAGGGCGAGCCTGCTTTACAACTCCCAGCTTCCTCATCAAGGCCATTCGGCCACACATCAACTTTGGAGCCAATTTGGTTGCTGAGCTCCTATCCTTTATTTTATCACCAGCAAATAAGGCCCGTGGTGAGCCAGTGAAATTATCTTCAGCCCATAATCAGAATCCTGTTGTTCTCCCACTGGGTCCTCCACTTTGCAAGATTTCCATGAGGCGATGCTCAGAGAAGATTTGAGCAGCCATGCCAATTAGCCATGACCTTCAGTCCCAGGAATGCAGAGGGTAATGCTGTGGATAAGGGGGAGAATGGTTTATCAGAATGGAAAACACATCTCGCTGCACAAATGGTGTCTCTTTGGGGCAGTTAGTACTCATAGAAATAGAAAGCTTACATCCTAGGATGAAAAGAGTAAATAGGGCCCGAAATGGCGACTCATGCCCTCTCCCTAATTCAGTCACCAGGATCTTGCCTCTTTAACTCTTTTTGGAGAAGGAGGGACAAAAGGGAAAATAAAAAATCACGGAGAAGTATATTTATTAGCTATTCTATGTAACAAACCTCCTAAAATGTTGTCACTTTACTCAATGGCCATTTGTTCTCTCTCCCAAGCCTAAGGGAGGGGCAAGTAGTTTTGTGGGTGGTCCTGGCTTGGCAGATCTCAGCTGGGCCTGCTCACGCTTCTGCAGTCACCTGCTGGGCTGGTTGGGGCCTCTCTGATCTAGAATGGTCTCACCTGGGATGACTCAGCAACTTCCCCTTGGCAGGATTCTAGGGGGAGAGTGGAACCAATGGCTGGGCTGGAACCCGCATACCAGCACCTCCCCCACATGCTATTGGTCAAGCCAGATTCAAGAGATAGGGAAACAGACTGTGCCTTTGGATGCCACAAAGTCCCATGGCAAAGGGCAGGAATATAGAGATAGAGATGAGTGGAGAATTGGGAGCATAATAATGCATCGGCCGTGAGAGGAAAAGGCAGTGGGAGAAGTAATTTGGGGGGAAAGGAGGAACAGGCTCAATCTAAAAGAATGGGATTGCTCCTCACTTCAGCTGCCCCTGCCCTCTCTTCAGCCCTCTCCTCAAGCATAGGAAGGTTTAATACTATTCTTCTAGAAAAGAAATTGATCTGATCTGATCTGATGACTCTGGTGAGCCTCGTGCTTCTTTCTGAGGAATGCCATTGGCTTCTCTGAGGTATTGGACACACATCTGAGTAGGCAGCTTTGAGACCAGCAAGTTAGGAGGGTTCCTAAGGCCAGGAGCGATGTCTCAGCCTCCAGCAGGCACCCAGGCCACTTTGTCAAAGGAACGGGAGGGCAAGGAGGAGAATTTTAGCATCACCCTATAAGGTCCAGGCCCTGCTTACCTGTCCTATGCCATCATTTGCTATTTCTCCTCATACACACCCACTCCCTGGCATACTGAGCTACCTTCCTTTCCTGAAATATGTGGTGAAAAGAGCGCCATGTCTTTGCACACTCACTCCTTATGCTGAGAATGCCTCTCCTCACCCAGACAACTCCCTTCCCAGTTCAGGGTGAGGGTCACACCTATAGGTGGCTCCCCACTGTGCTTCCAAACTCACCTCCACCAAAGCAGTCATCACTCCACTGCAATTGTTTACTTTCTGTCTTCCTTGTCATTTTTGTCAGTTCCTCTAGGGCAAGAGCCAAGTCTTTAGCCTCCCTATTCCCAGGGCTTAAGGCAGAGCCAGGCACATAGAAGTGCTTAATCAACATGGCTCCATGTTCTCCTTGGGGAACACTATAACTTTTCTTTATGGAGTAAGTGGAGGTTTGTAAAATCCTCACTTTACTTTCCCTTAACCTCTGGAGCAAAGAAGACTTGTTTCATTTCAGTTTTGCCTTGGGCAGATTTTACCTGATTTACCTAAAATCAACTGGCTCCTAGGTGGCAGAGCAAGAACCGAAACTTCAGTCTTCCAATACTTAGCCTAGTATCTTTTCTCTTTAACTTCAGGTTTAAAAATATGTATTTATCTTTTAATGCTCTTACTTTTACCAAAAGAATGTATAGTCAACAGACACTTAAGGGCCTACCTAATATGTCAGGGGCTGTTTACAGAGCTAAGGAGACAGTGATGCGTAAGACAAGCCAAGAAAGGAGTCAGAAAAATAAACATCAATTCTTTATTCCTTCAAAAATGAACTACTTAGATAGCATTCACTGTGTGCCAGGTACTCTTTTCTATGTCTTTCACTTACAGGTGAAGAAACTGAAACACAGAGAAGTAAAATAATTTGCCCAAGGTCACGCACCCCATAAGTGGTAAAGCAGGAAGATGAACACAGTCTGATTTCTGAGTCTGTGCTCATAACCACTCCCCAGGCTGCCTAAGATGAACTGTTTTTAAGTGAGGTATGATATTGGGAAATATATATTCATCTTTGTCCAGTTTCCTGGCGTACAACTCCTAAAATGCTTAAATCTTCAAACTGCGCATTTTTCGTGTGTGCGCGAATGAGTTGACAGGTGGCTGGCAGCCCCTAAGTAGTTTCAGGACGGGGTCTGGTCACCAGAAAGACCAACGCATGATTAGAGGGCTGGGACTTTCAGCCCCCATCATCAACGGCCTATGATGTAATAGGGAAATCTTCCATAAAAGCAGAAGAGGACAAGAGTTCAGATGAGCTTCCAGATAGCTGAACATCTAGAGGTTCCTGGAGAGTGGGAAGCCCAGAAATCTCTTGGAAACTCTGTGGCCCCTCCTCCATACCTCACCCTATGCATCTCGTCATCTGTATCCTTTGCAATATTCTTTATGATAAACCAGTAAACTTCTTTCCCTGGTCCTGTGAGCTGCTAGAGCAAGTTAATCAAACCTGAGGAGGAGGTCATCTAATTCCTGATTTATACCGGTCGGGCAGAAGCACAGGCAAAACAACCTGGGACTTGCGATTGGCATCTAAAGTGGGGGGGCAGTCTTATGGGACTGAACCCCAAATTGTGTGATCTGACATTTTCTCCAGGTAGATGGTGTCAGAATTGAATTGGGTTGAAGGATGCTTGCCTAGTGTTCGCTGTAGACTCTACATCATTACTTGCTTGCTTGCTGGTGGGGAGAAATCCCCACACATCTGGTGTCAGAAGCACGTTGTGAGAGTAGAGAGGAAACATGGTTTGTTTCTCTAATCATTAGGTCATAAGAAATATTCCAAGATAAGTGAAGCAGTGGCGTGGGGGTTATGGGGGAGGTAGTAGAGACAGAGAATCCTGCTTTAGACAGGGTGGACAGAAAAGGCCTCTCTGAAGAGCTGGCATTGAATCAGAGGCCTGAGTGAAGGGAAGGAGGGAGCTTTGTTGGAGAAGAGCATTGCAGCAAGAGGAAATGGCATGTGCAAAGGCCCTGGGATGGAAAAGCGCTTGGTGAGTACAAGGAACAGCAAGGAGGCTGGTGTGAGCAAGGAGAAGAATTATGAAAGATGCATTGAGAGAGGCGACCAAGGGCAAATGAGAGAGGAGTGGCTTCTTTGGACATACTGAAGAGTTTGGAATTTATTCTCCGTACAATTTGTGGTAGCTTACATAATGACAAATGCTATAAAGGGTAAAAACAAAATTAAATAAGTGAAAAAAGTGTGGGTATGGAGGATTGGGATAAAGGTGGAAAACCAAAGCAATACCAAGCGTAAGGTTAGATATAAAATGCAGGTCTTATATTACTCCATATATTTTGCCACCAGCATCAGGCTGCAAATTTGAACATGAGCTTCCACATGGTCATCACAAAGAGGGAACTGTAGACAGCTTCATGGCTCATAGTTTCAAAAGATAAAAAGAAAAATGTCATTAAGATGCACACCTGTTCCTAGTACTGAGT
Organism: Macaca mulatta; assembly: GCF_049350105.2. NCBI lineage: Eukaryota > Metazoa > Chordata > Mammalia > Primates > Cercopithecidae > Macaca > Macaca mulatta. The sequence goes on along the minus strand of NC_133408.1, from coordinate 102,858,807 downwards.
CCTTGGAGGATTCTCTTGCTGACTGAAAAGTGAGTTGGAATCTGGAATTGACCAAAAGGAAAATTAAGGCATTTTATAACTAGACAGAGATATTTTGTAACTACACTGAGCCGTACAAAGTTTGAATGGTTTGTGCATGCTGAAAAATTGAAACTAAATATTAAAATCTTTCTATGTTTCTTCATATACGGAAATTTCAGTCCACACAATTTACAAAGCCCACATTTTGAGCCTCGGATCATATCCATAATGATAAAATGGCCCAAGATATGGTTGATTCAGTGGTTTAGGCTGATGTGAGGGTGGGTGTGGGGGCTGTATAGTCAGTCTTCTTCTTACATTGTCTTTATGATGGTCCAGAATAAGAAACCGATCATATGATGTCCACTTACATGCCAGGCAGAGCAAGGGTGTAACTTACTTATTGCTGGGCTATAAGATGAGAGAGGAATCTGCTCTTTTACTGTATTCTCTAGACGATAGTTACGAACAACTACTTTTTTCTCTGCTTACTAGAAAATGGAGTAAACCCGCAGATCGGTTAAGGAAGTCATGATGGGGAAGTCTCTCCACTAATCTGAGCACTCATTTATACTAATAACAGCTCCTTATAGTAAGCACTTACTCCGTGAAGTCAGGTTCGATTCCTTTCCACACAGTGCCTAAGTAAAGCACGTTACCTTTGGGAGGCGGCAATTGGTCTAGCCAGTGGCAAGCAGTGATGGGATTTAATGGGATGTGGAGCCTCACAAGCCTCAGATGGTGTGTTTCAATCAAGTCCCAAAGTTTAGACGATATAATAGAACATTTGGAAAACATGCAAGTTGTTCAGGCTATTTGAAAACTACATTATAATCTCTAACACCAGAGCTCTAATGGTCCCTAGGGATTAAGGAAAGGCTGAGGCTAAAGAAGAAGAACCTAGATCATTCACAGAAGTAATCAGTGATGAAGATTCCAAGAAACAGAGAAAGATAACATGGGGCCATGAACAAACTCATGCTCTTGATCCAATCCTCTTCCACCCTCTTGATCCTTTGCATTGCTTCAGTTCTTGGTTCCTCCTTCATATAACTTTGCTTTTGTCATAGAGGAGGGGGACTGAGAAAACACCATTGGGTTTGCTGTTAGAAAGCCATGGTGCCTTTCCAAAGGGTGATGGCAGGAGCAGGATAGGCAGAAACCAGACTTCGAGTGAGCAGATGGTGAGATGGGAAGCATGGAGAACTCACCAAGAAAGAGGCAACAACAGGACAGAAATAACATAGCAGTCTGAGGATACAGTGGGGCCAAGAACTATTCTTTTTCCAATACAGAGGAGACCTGCTGTGCATGTTAGGAAGGGTTTGAGGCTACAAAGGCTGGGGTCAAGAAGGAATGGGTAGTTAGCTTTGGGGTTAGTTCTGGAAGGGAAACAAGACACTTCTGAGACAGGTTGATAGAAGGGGACAAAAGAGTCGCTATTTTGAGATGGAAGGAGCACCTGTGGTCCATGTGGCCTCATACTTCTCAAGAGGAATGTGGTAGGGCAGTCACACATTTCTAGGAAAGAAAGAACTGAGGCAGGAGGGAAAGGGGAGGCGACCAGGGTGGCTTCTGTCACATCCTACAGGCTCTTAGAACTAGCTATGCAGGGAGTGGGTTCTCAGTGTGGATGTCTGGAACTATCCTGGGTAGTGTTGAGAAATTAAGAATAAAACCCAAGCCTGGCTGGGTGTAGAAGCAGGTTTTCTCTGCTCAGGACTCAGGTGTAAAGACAGTGAGGGGGAAAAACAGTTCTTAGCAGATTTAAGAAAGACCTAACAAATATAAGATCCAGTCAAAAGCAAATATAGGAAAAGCATGTTTCTAAATCTTCTAGCTATTCAAACACATGATGTATTTCCTCCAATAATTGATTTAATCTTCCATAAAAATACTATTTCTCACTCAATTGCTTCTTTCCATGCTTCCACATTTATTAAGTGCTATTGGACCATAGCATGTGCCAGAGACTATTTCTAATAATATTTCTACATTTGGAAGGCACTTTCCTTCTAATTCAATTTCGTGTTTTACATGAAAGCCCTTAAGAGACAATAGGAAGGGAAGTATGTCCAGCTCCATTTAATGAATGAGAAAACAAACTAAAGATGTCCTCAGGAAAGCGACCTTTTTATCAGGGGGACAGGGTCTCATGCTCTGTCACCCAGGGTGGAGTCTGGTGGTGCAATCTCAGCTCACTGCAACCTCTGCCTCTCAGGTTCAACTGATCCTCCCACCTTGGCCTCCTGAATAGCTGGAACCACAGGTGCATGTCACCACACTCAGCTAAGTTTTGTATTTTTTTGTAGAGACAGGGTTAGGAAAGTGACTTCTAGCCCCCGGAATTTTAAACACTCTCCAGTCCAGACCTTCCTCTTAGACCTTCCTCTTCATGGCTGTATCAAAGTCATCATTATTTACTTGTGTAATGATTTACTTCAAGTCTGTCTTTCCTGCTGGATTGTAGCTCTATGCAGACAGACTGAGGGTCTTGTTCCCTGTCATCTTTCCAGCGGGTCACATTTACCACTGAATCCTCACTATCTACACGTGTAGGCAATAGATTTGCTGGTGGGGTTCTTCCTGGTCTTTCTTGCACAAAGCCATTTTTTGAAAGAAATTACAACTTAAAGCTATATGAATTAAGATTCTTGAATTTTTAACATATCCCCTCAATATGTTACCATGATCTGGTCCACATTTATTCTTGAAGCACTTTTTTTTAGCAACTCACTTTATCAGATCTTCCCAAATCATTCAACTCTATTTTTATGGAAACAACTCTCTGCTTCTTCACTCTCATAGCTCATCAGTCTTACATTAATTAAATAAAATTATTATAAATATTAATATTAATATAAATTTACTAAGTACAACTGCTATAAATAAATTTAGGAATAACTACAACTGACTCTCAGTAAGTACACTACATACCTGGTAGGAACAAAGGCATCTGGGTATATTAGAGCAATATCTTTCGAACTATTTGACTGCAGATCCACAGAAAAGCATTTCTTACTGCAGCCTAATATATCCACATAAATACTCACATACAAACATGCATACTCATACAAATGCAAACACACCTATGCCCCTCAAACGTAATTTTTAGAAAACACAGCTTATCCTTACAACATGTGATGCATGCTTTTCTTCCATTTTACATTTTTATAACTTCTGGCTCAACCTTCTAACTTGTTTTCATGATCCACTCATGGATTTCAATGTGCAGTTTGCAAAGTGTTACTAGAGAGTAACTTTGGAGTCAGGAGTATTCTATTTGATGTGGTCCTCAGTCATCACATTTTATAGAAGGGATGGAGAGGATTAGTTGGACTGGCAAGCTGATGAAGTGGAGGTTGGTTAAGAGCGTTTCAAGTGTATACGAAAATGCTTTTTAAATATGTCAAGAGCTCTGCAAATGTGAGGGGTGAAGGCGGGCTTGGGTTTCTTCCTGATCAAGACTCTCTGGCAGTTGTTCTCAATCTGTATGCCAGATATCCCAGTGGTTCCAATAACTGGGTAAGAGATGGATTTCCTACACCCTTCTGATGGTAGTGAAAGCCAATCCAAATAGGATCGGTGTGTCCTCTGTCAGCCAGTGGAGATTCTGCGGATGGTGCTGGAGACATTGCATCAGTTTTGGTTTGCCTTGACACATTATACTCCTCATCTTGCCCTTGGTAGTTCAGCAGTCAGATGGGCTGAGACAATTGTATAGTACATGCTGAGAGGACTGTCAGCTCAGGCCATGTCATAGAGGACCATTCACCTTTAAACCCGAGATCTCATCAACTCTTATGGAAATGATCTTTCGATTGTTTTTGTAGGAAAGCATGAAAGACGCCTCTGGGGTCTGAAATGAAACCCGAAGACAAATATAAATAATAGAAAGGAGAAAAGACAAGAAGATCATCCCAGGCTACAATTCTCACCCAACCAGACACGAGTAGAGCAACCTCCAGGAAATCAGAAGAGTGCTGAGGGAGATTTGTCAGTTTCGGGGGTGCTATGCAAACATAAGAGCAATTTATTCCTGATTTCATGGTTTTGCACTCTGAAAAAGGAGCATGTCCTGGAAATGTTCATTCCCATCTCAAGGCTTTCAACACCTGACAAAATGTTAAACCTATTGTCATCAGAAGCCTCCCTGGCCCTGAATATTTAGATAAGATGGGCTGAAAACTTCATGCTATGTTCCGAGGCCATCCCAGAGCTTCCTCTTAGTCTTTATGAATTCTAAAGAGTTGGGGGATCATTATTTTGGCTTTGAGGGCTTCTCTACCTAATTAGTTCAGTTTAGGGATCACTGCACCACTCCACATGTGCAACCACGGTGATGCAGATGTAGAACTGACTCCTTCCTTAGTCGACATAAAAATCTGCTCACATGAGGGTTTCACATGCAGCAGACACACTGAAGGTCTTGAGGAAGCAGAAGGGGTTTTATTGCAATAAGAGCAGAGAGTAGAACTGGGGACAACCGAGTTGGCTGACCATGGAGTTCACTTCACTGCCATGGTGGTGCCAAAATGGTGAACCGATTTCAATTAATTGTTAGGCAACCTATTTTATCATCCTTTCACTCTTTCTCTTGACCCTTGTCTTCCACCCACCCCCAGATATATTTTTAAGGACTTCTTTATTCTATATACTGTCTTTAGCCTCATATTATCTCATAAGCCTCTAGTGCTTTTCCAACCCCAAGTGTTTTCTGTCTTTCTGTTAATCAAAGCAACTTCATTCTCTCTGACTCTGTTGTTTGTTTGTTTTATTTTTAAAATTTTTTTTGTAGAGACAGAGTCTCACTATGTTGCCCAAGCTGGTCTCAAACTCCTGGGTTCAAGCAATTCTCCCATGGCCTCCCAAAGTGCTGGGATTACAGGCATGAACCACCAAATTCGGCCTGTCTCTATTCTTATCACCAAACTCAGCTCTGGCAAACCCAAATCCACAAAAAAGCTTATGCCTTAATGGGATCCAGCCTCAATAAGCAATGTTGTGGTTATAAAGAAAATTTGCTTTCCTCCCTTCTTAGAAGAGGAAAATGTTTGGTCCCATAACCCACAGTCGGAATATGGAGCCATGACTATATCCTGGGTCTTCTCGACCTCATGCTTTGGTGACATAATAGGTAAATGCGAATACTGGGCTTTTTGAATTCTTTTTCTCTCTCCGTGGTGAAATAACTTCACATCTCTGAAAGCCCTGATTTTTCATCTGTGAAATGATAAGGCTGGATGTGGTGATCTCTTAGGTCCCTTTGGCTCTAATGCTCAGAGAGTGCATGGATTCTCTGTACTCTCTGGGCCTACAGGGGCTAAGCTTTTGCCTCCACGCAAAGAGCAGGGCTATATTAGTCAGTTCCTGCATTGCTGTAAAGAAATACCGAGGCTGGGTAATTTATAAAGAAAAGAGATTTAATTGGCTCATGGTTTTGCAGGCTGTACAGGAAGCATGGCAGTGTCTGCTTCTGGGGTGACTTTGGGGAACTTTTGCTCATGGTAGAAGGCAAAGCAGGAACAAATGTCTTACATGGAAGGAGCAGGACTGAGAAAGAGCAAGCGGCGAGGTGCCACACACTTTTAAACAAGCAGATCTCCTGAGAACTCACTCACCATCACAAGAACAACACTGAGGGGGTGGTGCTAAACTATTCATGAAGCAGCTGCCCGCATGATCCAATCACCAGGCTCCACTTCCAAAACTGAAGATTACATTTAAATGTAAGATTTGGGTGGGGACACAGCTCCAAACCATATCAAGGGACTTTGGTATCATATAGGCTCTGTAACTTGTAGCTGTGTCACCTTGAACAAGTGCCATCTACCTGCTCAGCCTTGTTTCCCTAGCCTCTTATTCCACTTAGGTCTTACAATATTCTTCAAAATTACGACAGTGGCTAGTGTATACTCAACCATTACTATATGCTGGACATCATATTTAATAATTTATACACATTGTCTCTTATTTTATCTTTTCATTCAGAACTCTTTGTTGCAAGTGGCAGAATCAGAACTCAAGGCTGCTTCTGCAAAATGGAAATGTCCTGGTTCATTTCATTCCACCCTGCTATCCTACATGTAGATACACGCTTTTTCACATATATACAACTTCAAATATGCCCTTGCCTGACAATGCAACTGTCCCATACACAACAAAAATACACTCAACCCATCCCCAAAAGGAGGCAACATGAAATCTTGTCTAGGTAATGCACCCAGTTCTGAGTCCAGAGACTCTGATGGATAGGAATTCCCCTTGGTCAATCCAGATGTAGCTTCACATAGCTTTACAGAATTCCATGGCTAGATAGTAACTCTAACTCCCTGTGTCATATCCAACACTCAACGGTGGAAGCAAAATAGGGTAATTGGGGAAAAATGTGTTATTTAGGAAAAGAAAATAATAAAACAACATACAGGGGCTACTGTCTTGTAACTGGTGAGATCTTATGCTGGAGAAGGTAGCCTGTATTGGCTTCCCTGGCAGTGAAGTGAGTTATGTGATCAGCCAACCAGGATGTCCTCATTTCTGCTTTCTGGAAGGCTCTTTCCTGCACACATCCACCATGGCCCCATGGGAGCTGTCTTAGGAAAGAGGTTCCCTTCCAGGGCTCTCTTCATTCCTCTAGCAGCCCACTCGCTGTTAGTGCAGGTTTGGGGCCTGCTCAGTTCAGGGGTCAGGCAATCATAAGCACTTGCATGCCAAGCTTTGGGTTTCTCTGGCAGTTCAAGTTGTTTCAAACTATCCATCCATTATCTTGGCTAATCATAATAGTAGTTGTTGTAGTAACTAACACATATATTAAATGCTTTCTATGTGCAGGCACTCTTCTAAGCTCTTTACATACATAATCTTAATTAAATCTTGAAGACAGCAGCATCACTTAGATAGTATTATTATCTCTCTTCTTGGAAAGAGATAGAAGAATAGAGAGGTAAAGTAGATTGCCCAAAGCCACCCAGCTAGTGAAGTTTGGATTGAACTCAGCCAAACTACCTCCAGGCTTTTTAGAGCTGTGTGGTTTAACCAAAGCTCAATTGAGTCATGGTCTTTGAATATAGTCTCAGGCCTCAAAGCATCTGTCCCTTGGCCACATGTCTTTGTGTTCCCATTTCGGCCTCTGCCCCTGGGCAATATTAAACAATAGCTGGGTGGGGAGGAGCAGCCAGTCTGCCCCTGGTTCCCAGAAGGTGGTCCAGTGGGTGGCTCTGTGCGGTGTGATTTGACAATCACCCTCTTTGTTGGCTGGGAGCCCTCCACCAACTGGAGATCAGACTTTTCCCAGATCCCAATCTTATCTCCCTCTGAGTTTCCAGCTTTTCTGCCTTTGCTTGCATTAACTATGCCTTGGGGAAGAGGGTTTGGCTTGGCTAAGCCTTCAAAGCTCTTGAATCCCTGACTTGTAGCCACTTAGCTCTGCTGGTCACAGGCCCTCTCCTAAGAAAGTCATCCCCCACCCACTCCCCACTCCACCATGCTTTCAGATAAGTCAATTTGTAGCTTGTTTTCTTTCTTATAGTGTCAAATTGAAGGCCGCAGGATGTAATCCTGACATTTCCTATCAAGTCTTTTAAGGCTTGAGCTTTGATAGGAATATGGTCTAAATCCCAAGATACACGAGGTACATGAGCTGTGAAAGACTAGGTTATATTACTTTAACCAACACCTCCAAAATCTCAGTGGCTGACAACTGCAAAGGTTTATTTCTTCTTCATGCATCATGCCCATTGCTGGTCAGCAGGGCAGCTCTGCTCATGACCTATACTCAGGACTCCAGGCTGACGCAGCAGCCGGCATCTTCAGTGGAGTGAAGGAAACGATTGCCCTGGAGAATCTTGCACCAGCAATTGGTGTTTAATTTTGTTCCAAATTTATTGGCCAGAACAAGTAGGTGACATGGCCCCACCTGATCACAGGGACCATAAAATTCAATTCTAACTTGTGCCTGGAAGGCAGAGAGTGGCAAATATTGGGTGAGCTACTAATGCTTACAACAGTAAGCTTTGGAAGGGTAACCCACATTATAGGGTAACCAACTTTCTAGCGAGGAGAGTGAAAAGCCTCTCCACTCCATCTCCTACCCTGACAACTAATTCCATAGTTTAGGTTTGTTCCCTGCAATTCCCAATCTCTGGGTATCAGTGTCTACAGTATTCAGAATTATTCCGGCTTTTGAATAGATGGAATTATTTTGTATATATGATTAAGAAATCCAGGGTTGCACTGTGCTTTGGGCATAGCTGGAGACAACAGCTCAAATATTCCCAGAATACTATCTTTCTCCATATTTTCTTGCTTTGCTTTTTTCTATGTTGGTGTCATTCTCGAGAAGGATCCCATATGGGATAACAAAATAGCCATTCACAGTTTCAGGCTTACATTCTATTGGTTTAGCAATCCTTATGGAGAGCATATACTGATTTTCCAGTACCACTAGCAGAAGTCACTGGTTCCACTTACGATACATACATATCACCTACCACTGTGGCCAAGTGTCTTAGTCCATTCGGGCTGCTATGACAAAATTCCTTAGGTGAGTAATTTATAAGCAACAGAAATTTATTGTTCACGGTACTGAAGGCCAGGCAGTTCAGGGTCAAAGCAACGGCAGATCTGGTGTCTGGTTAGGGCTTGCTCTTTGCCTCAAAGCTGTGTCCTTGTATGGTGGAAGGGGTGAACAAGCTCCCTTGAACCTTTTTACAAAGGACACTCATCCCATTCATGAGGGTTCTGCCCTCGTAACCTGTTCTACCTCTCGAAGACCCCATAATACCATTGCATTGAGGATTAGCTATCAATATACTAATTTTGGGGCAACACAAACATTTAGCCCTTAGCACCAAAGACATAATGTTCTCTGATGGGCAGTTCTGAGTCATGTGCACAGCCCCAAACCAGGAGGCAGATTAGCTCCATCAGAACACTGTGGGCTGAGAATAGGGGAGGGGTGGTTCCTGCGAGAAAAGGAAATGTCCTGGGCCAGAAGAGGAAATGCATGATGGACAGGCAAAGCCAATAGATATTTGCTACAATCAGATGCTGTTTACATCCCCACTTTCTGACTGAGGAAATTAAAACTTAGCCAAATTAAGTAGCAAGCCCTAGATCACGCAGTGGTTAGCTTGAAATTCAAATGCAAGTCTGATTGCAAATGACGTTTGATACTTACCGTGCTCAGTTGCCAGCTAGACATTCCTATTACTGATCTAACAATCTGGAATGTATGACAAAAATGTTGGCCAGGCACGGTGGCTCAAGCCTGTAATCCCAGCACTTTGGGAGGCCGAGATGGGTGGATCACGAGGTCAGGAGATCGAGACCATCCTGGCTAACATGGTGAAACCCCGTCTCTACTAAAAAATACAAAAAACTAGCCGGGCGAGGTGGCGGGCGCCTGTAGTCCCAGCTACTCGGGAGGCTGAGGCAGGAGAATGGCGTGAACCCGGGAGGGAGAGCTTGCAGTGAGCTGAGATCCGGCCACTGCACTCCAGCCTGGGCGACAGAGCGAGACTCCGTCTCAAAAAAAAAAAAAAAAAGTTGCATGAGCTTTTGAGTGCCTAAAGAAAATAATGAGATCTACAGTATTTTTTTTATGTTGATGAATAAAATGACTCTAAATATAATATGACCCCCCCGACCATCTAAATCTTTCTGCAAATTAAAAGACCCCACAATGAAGATTTTTTAAGTTCAAAATCTCCTTTAGAAAAATTAAATGGTGGAAATGAGTTAATTGATAAATATAAATTCCCTTTTAGAAAGGACACAGATTTAATATAAAATAATTGCCTCTTTATGACTGATTTATCTTAAGCCTGACTGCATTTAAATTATATCTTGCCCTTATTCAGACCTTATCTAGGAAAATAAATGAACCTTTCGCTCTGGAAGGAGATAGAATGGAGAATGCCCTATAAGGAGACAAAGAAGAAATCACCTCAGTTTTTAAAAGATGGATTGAGATCCCTTTCTCTCCTCCTGATTGCTGAGGAAGACATACATATCCCACTGCAATAAATCGTGAGTCACTTATAAAGCAGTTCCTTCTAATGTATATCTATTACGAATGGCTTCCCTCCCAACTCCTCCCCCCAGAGCCCACCACTGCTGCCTTGTCCATTCAGAAACTCCTCTGAGGAGTCTGATGCACAGTTATCTCCCCCGGAGTCCACAGAGAGACCATTTGGTTGCAGACTGTTAGGACAGGGTGCAGCTTGCTTCATTTTTAAGACTTCATTCTCATGTTGCACATTTTCCTTTAAAGGAAAATATGTGGCTTTCTAGACCTTCAACAGTAATACCATGGACTCTTCTCCCCCTGTCCCCAAAAGAGAAAACAAGGAAATATACAATTTCTCACATCCTTTAATACCAAATAGTGCCAATTGTGGCCCCCCCAAAAATGGTGGCTGGGGAGAGGAGCAGGCATCTCCGTTATTCTACCTCTTTGTCTAAACAGCCCTAATTTATTGGATAATTGCTGATGCCCCATTTTGTATGTATAGACCTAGAAGAGTTTATATTTTTAATTGTATGGGCTCAATTTTCTCATAAAATTATATTGTACAAAATAGGGCTGGACATGCAGGGTTATCAAATTTGGGAAGCAGTTGAGTAAACATTCTTTCTTTCTCCTTATGATAGCCTGAGTGTCTTTCAAATGTGCAGTTCAGGAACCGATATGAGTGGGACGGTAGGTGGCACATTTGAGACTGGGCAAGTAGTTATAACCAATATGGTATTTACCGGTGACCTTGACCAGAGTAGTTTCCACAGAGTGGTAGAGATGAAACCCTGGCTGGAGTGGATTCAAGAGAACAGGAAGAGATGAAATGGAGATTAAGAGTAGAGACAGCTCTTTCGAGGAGTTTTGCCGTAATTGGGGCAGATAAATCTGGCCATAACTAGAGAGTGATGTGAGATCAAGGGAGAGTTCTGTTCTGTTTTACAGTGGGTGGGATTATAGGTTTGTATGCTAAAGGGAATGATCCAGGAGAGAGAAATACTGATTCTTGACTTAAAAAAGGAGGCAATTGTTGAAGCATTGTCTTTGAGTAGGAGAGAAAGGGTAAAGTCTAGTGCACAAGCGAAGGAATTGGCCTTGGAGTTCACCCATCCCAACCAGGTGGCACAAAGTACCCACCATACAGGTGCAGGGAGCTGGGAGGATGTAGTGAAAGGAGCCTATGAAAACTGTCTTCGAGTTGCCTTAGTTTTATTAGTGAAATAGAAAATAAAGTATTCAGCTGTGATGAGGGCAGGAAAAGAGGTACTGGAATTCGAGGAGGGAGAAAAGGATATGAAATAATCATCTAGTTGAATGGCAGAAGGAACACCCTAGAAGAACAATCCAAAGATGCTTATTTCTGGATTGTAAAGTGATAAGCTCGACCCCACAGACTCTGGCTGTCAGTGTAAGTTTTGAATTCTGATTGGAACTGTCATGTGGTGATTAAATAATGCCTGCTGCACAGTGGCGGAAAGTCTATAGGTGATGAATTTAACCTCATGGTCTTTCAAATATTAAATAGGCTATAAAACAAAAATATTCTCAATTAAATAAAACAAAGATTGTCTCCTTGACAAGGATAGGTCTGAAACTAGAACTGTTCTAAGATGCATTAAAAAATATTGCAAGGACTTGAGGACAAAACATTGCAAGTTGAGATGTCAAAAGATAATGCAGCTTCCAAAGTCAGAAACATAATCTAAACCAGAATAATGTTCAAATTCTGTGTAACAAGGCTCATTAAGAATATTTTTACAGTATAATTTTGGAAGTGCAGAAGACGTTAGTATTTAGAGAATATTTATAAATAAACTTTTAGACAGTTTTTTGACCTGACTTTCACACTCCAGTAGGATGGCGTTCAGGTGGGCCACAACTCCCTGGATCTGCACACCAAATATCATCTGTAGATGAGTATGTGCATATTTCTGCAGGTGAGCACATAACTTTTATTGAATTTTCAAAATAGACCATGAGTCCAAAAGCATTAAGAACTTCCTAAGAAAAGAAAATTATCTACATCAGAAAACTTGTCGCCAAGTAGAATATTTTACATCGGGAAACTTCTGAAACAAAGATTTAGAAACACCTTGGAATAACAGAAACACAATGGGCTAGGAACCAAGAGTGCATTCTACTAGACTTGCTTCTATTAACCATAAGTTGTCTGACAATGGACAAGCCTCCTCATTTATTGGGCATCAGCTTCCTTCCCAGTAGAGAATGGTGTTGGAACATGTGATTGCTAAGGTCTCTTCCAGTCCTAACATGGTAAGATGCCACGAACATGTACCACTCTGTATGGTTTTCCTTCATGAAAAATGAGAGAGACTGGCTTTATCTACAATAAAGACATTGGATGGGGCATTCTGGCTCTTCCTGGATCCTTCTTTTCTCCTCCCTTTAAGTCACAATGAAAAATCATCTACCAAATACAGAGGAATAACAAGTTGTCGTCCAGAGGCTGCTTTGGCCCAGCTGGTAATGCTAAGTGACGATGAAGACACATTTCCCTCTCAGGTGCTTGCCAAGAATGGATTTCTAAATATTTACATGTGACGTGATGTCTTAGTCCGTTTTCTGTTGCTATAACAGAATATTTGACCATGGGCAGTTTATAAAGAAAAGAGATTTATTTAGTATGGACTTGGAGGCTGAGAAGTCAAACACTGGGCAGCTGCATCTGGTCAGCATCTGGCGAGAGCCTCGTGTTGTGTCACAACATGATGGAGGGTATCTCAGGGTGAGAGGGGCACACAAGATGGAGCCAACTCTGTAACAACCCACTCTTGTGACAACTAACCCAGTCCTGTACTAACCTACTGATCCATGAACCCATTAACCTATTAATTCATTAATTCATGAATGAATTCATCTATTCATGAGAGCAGAGCCCTTGTGACCCAGTCACATCTTAAGGGCCCCATAGCTTAACACTGTTACATTGGGGATTAAGTTTCAAAATGTGTTTCAGAGGGGACGAACATTCCAACCATGACAAATGGCAGAAAATGTGCAATTCCAAGACCAAGAAAAAGTGAAGAGACTGTGACTACCTCCATGTGAGAAACATTTGAGTTCCTCCTGATCTTAAGACCTCCCCACAATGTGTGTATGATAGCAATTTCCTCGGACAGAGCAGTGAATTTGATGATAGGGCATCGATTGCTGTAAATTGTCTGCTGGGTTACCTGTTCCTACCACCTTAGAACACTCACAGCTGTGGAAGTCAGCTTCCAAAATGTTCCCCTATGATCCTTCCCTCCTTGTATTCACATCTGTAAAGGTTCCTCCCACAATGAATCATGATTTGGTTTTGTGACCAACAGAATATAGCAGAAGTAAGGATATGTGACTTCCAAGGCTAATGAATTAAAGGCTTTGCAGTTTTCTCTTTGGTCAGTTGGAAGCCACCTGCCATGGACACTCAAGCAGTTCTGTGGAGAGGCTTATAAGGGAAGGAACTGAGCCCCCCCCCACCCCCCACCAACATCCAGCACCAACTTGTCAGCTGTGTCTGTGAGCCATCAAGGAAGCAGATCCTCCTGAAGCCCTGGTCAAGCCTTCAGATGACTGTAGCCCCAGCCAATATCTGGCTGTAGTCTCATGGCAGGCTCCAAGCCAAACCCTACCAGTGAATTTGCTACCAAATTCCTGACCCATGGAAAGTGTGTGTGTAATAAATGTTTACTGTATGATAAAGCCACTAAATTTAGGAGTAATTTCTTACACAGCAATAGATAACTAATAGAGTCATTTTACTTCGCTTAGGTTCTATGGCAAATGACACATAAAGAACAGAGAAATTGGAACAGACAACAGGTTTCAGTAGAGAAACTGGTTGGTATTGTGAGTGACAATTTTTATTATTAGTTCAAGCTATAGTACTGTACGTTCTTGAATAAACTATGCTAATCTAGGCCATCCAGAAACTTCCCAAAATGTATGGTGAGAATAATATTTCCAAGATACTAAACCAATGTTTGTAGCTCCTGATAATTCCTAATTCCTAGTTGCCCCAAGCCACCACCTGCCCCAACTAAAACAAAAGAATTGATCACATCCTAATAAAATTAGAACCACCAAAGAACAGTCACTGATCTCTTGGAATTTTTTTTTAAACTTAAATTTACATGACAATCTGCTTCCACTTACGTGATAATCTGAAAGCATATGTTGAAATGGCATGGTTCTTGGTTGCAGAAAACAGAAATGAAATCTACCTAAGCAGAAATTAAAACTGTAGGAGGCATATTGGGAGCTCATAACATCCAGAGGCTGACTAAAGAAACAGACTCCAACGTAAGACAAGAAGCAGCCCCCATCCTGGAGGCCAGGGATCTATGAGAGCAAATTGAACATCTCATCGCTCAGCTCTCACCAAACTCACACCACGGCAGAACCTTCATGAAGGGAGGAAGAGACTCGGAGTCTGAACATAAGGAGAGGAAAAAACATCATAAGATGCTTCTTTTGTTTTTCAAAGACCCAGAGTTTGTTGTGAGAAAGAGCAAAGCCCTTTTTCCTAACTCCCAAATTTTACACATCAGGGACCAAGCCTGGTGGGATGCAAATATTAAGTTCATTTGTTTAAGTCAATGCAAAGAGGATTACATGAGGCGTGGGCAGAACCTGTGAGATACAGAGAAAGGAAGAGGCTCATAGTGTGTGGGTGGGGAAGGGGAAGCCACTGAGGAAGAAGGATAGGAAGTCAGATTAGCAACCTTTCGGCTCCCACATCTGGAGTGCCAGGCTGAACTTCAGCAGAAGACATCGGGGTAGCCGTAAGGTGCTTCCACGATAGGAAACTATTTTCTTACCTTCCTTGGGCTCATCCTGTAAATACTCCATGCCTTTTAGAGAAGCCCTGTGGCCAACAGGGCGCTGCTTGCTGCATGGTGCCTGAACCAAAACAGACAATTCTGAGGGAAGCTCCTGAGACCAGGCCAAATATTGCCACATCCCTGGCCTAGTATTTATGGGACATGGAAATTCCCACGTGCTCCAGAGGGAACATAGATGATCACTGATGACGCTGGCTTCCAAGCTGTCCTAGGGAAGACAGTTACCCTGGAGACTCAGCTCCACAGCAGACTCTGCCAGCCAGATTCTCAGGAGCAGCCACAGGCAGGCCTCAGGGGATCAGAAGGATGAGGAGGAACCACCAGGCCATGGGCACCTGATCACAGGTGGACATATCAGCCTCAGCTACTCAGTGACAGATGCAGCCAGGGACCAGGAGAACATCACAATGCCTGGAGGATACATTGGCTTACCTTGCAACTGACCATGATGCTTCTTTGTGAAGGTGGAGGTGGGGAATGCCCTCGAGAGGAGGGAAAGTAATTACCCTACAGAAGTTATTATACTCAGAGAAGACTGTCATAACTTGAATTGAGAAGACTGAGCATTCGCCACCGTCTGCAGGAATGGGGCCTTGTCAGCAACTGAGGCTCTCGATGGGAGGCGCCCCCACCCAACAACTTCAGTCATTGCTCTGCTCTCATCTCCATGATGCTCTGAGTCCTGCTCCTTTACCTCAATCTCCCATGGCTCTTGAACTCCCAGATTTTTCCAGGAAGAACTGGAGGAGGAAAAAGACTATCTAAAGAGATATTGCCTATAGTTCCAGTGTTTTTGGAGAGTCAGGTAGGAGGATCACTTGAAGCCAGGAGTTTGAGACCAGCCTGGACAACAAAGCAAGACACCATCTACAAAAAAAAATTAGCAGGTGTAGTGGTGTGCACCTGCAGTTCCAGCTGCTCAAGAGGCTGAGGCAGAAGGGTCACTTGAGCCTGGGAGATCCAGGCTGCAATGAGCCATGATTGGGCCACTGCATTCCAGCCTGGGCAGCAGAGCAAGACCCTGACTCAGAAATAAACAAAAATAAAGAGATCTTACTTTGGAGACTACCATAGAGGTCCAGGTGAGATATGTCACTGCCCTAAATCATGACCTTATCCAAGGACATGGCCAAAGAGCAACTCAACAGCAAATGTTTTTGATTCTTCACAGCAGTTCTCAGGTTCTTTGCAGCAACCTCATAAGCCAAGCCTCATCCTCAGCTTCTAACTTGCTGGGTATCCCTGGGCAGGCCCTTTCAGGCGCTTGGCCTCTGCTTCCTCATTTTTAAAATAGGGTGGAGGTGGTAGTGGTAAGGAATGAGTAGATGATTTTGTTTCTTTTTATTTGTGTGTGTGTGTGTTTTGCTATGGATTTTGGTCTAGACATGGGGAGATGGGGAGGGGATGGGACTGCATTAGATTATCTTAAATGATGACGGAGCTGTAACATTCTAAGGCTTTATGTTACAGCATTTTCTCATGGGAATGCTGCTGCTCCCGCAGATCACTACACTTCTACACTTCTAATCCACAAGTCAACTGTTTTATAAACACAACCTGAAAAGTGCTCAGGAAATAGGCCAAGGCCAAGAAAGAAGCCCCTTAAACTACATAGGTAATGGTCTTCACCAGGAGGTCAACAAGGGCATGCCTTGGTTCTAAGTTTAACAAAAACTATTACCTGCAGAAATGGGTGAAGATTACCTCCTAATAGCTTGTCCCCAGGTAGCTGGTCTAACCATCTCACAGACCAGAAAGGCCAACAAATTGGATCCGAACTGAGTCAACCAGCAGGCAACTCCCCCTACCAGCTCTTTCCTCACCCTGAAATTTAGCAGCTATAACCATGGCCAACCAAACCCTGGTGCTCAGAACACAGCCCAGTGCAAACAAGCTCACGGACTGTCTTAATCTTCTAAAGAAATAAAGACAAATAAAAATCGGCTGACTTGTTCAAACATTTAAAAAAAAGAATTGGAGGCAGAGAGGAGGAGGAGCAAGGCAAAATATTTTATCATTTTGCGACCAAGCACAACCATGTAGGAAAATATTTTTGCTATTTCAATGGTGAGATTTAGTAGTGTGGTGTCTGTTTTAACTTTTTTGCCAGTTCTCCCAAAGGTGGTTTTGTTTTGCTGAAAAGGCAAAGAAAGGGGTTAGAAAAATTAGCATTAATTAAGCTTTATTTCCTTTGGCTACTGGCCACAAAGTTCAAATAAAGTGCAGCCTCTAGCTGAGTCCCCTCACAAGCAAAATTCAGAATGCATGGCTTAATTCATGGACATTCTGTTTCCCTGACAAGAAAAAGGAGAAATATAGGGATAAGGCTAGAAAAAGTAAAAAGGTGAACAAGAAGTATGTCTTCTATTTAGCTTCCTTTAATTTCCTGCTTTGAGGGGAAAGAATTGGTGGAAAAAGGAAAGGATACAGAGAGGGTACAGTTAAGTTTCAATCTTGTCAAATATGTGCAGGTATATTAATAAACAAATAGTCATTTCCGTGAACAAAAGCTCCATTCTTCCAGGTCAAAACCTTGGTCAAAAACCTTGACATTGTCTTTGACCCCTGCCTCACACATCATCTCCCTCTAATCTGATTTCAAAATAAATCCAGATCCAATTACTTCTCAACTCCCCCCGACCACACTACCAGCACAAGCCACTATCGACCCTTGTGTGGAATATTTACGTATCCTCCGAACTGATCTCTGTGCTTTTTTCCAAGAATGTGTTCTTTACTCAGTCTGATCTGGCTCCCTGCTAACTCCACGATTTCATCCTGTTTCCCCACCTTGCTCATTCAGTTCTAGCCATGAGCTGTTCCTCACACATGCTAAGCATTTTTTCACCCCAGGGCCTCGGCATTGGATGCTCCCTCTGCCCAGAACACTCTTTCCCCAGATAGGCTCCGCAGCTTTTCCCTTGTTCTTTCATGTCTCTAATGAATTTTCACCTCAAGTGACCAGAGGTCTTTCCAGACCACTCTACATAAAATGGCCAATCTCCACGCAGTATTCCAGAACTCCCTTGCTCATTTTAACCTCTTCTTCTCCATAGCACATACTATCGCTCTACATACAACTATTTGCTGATTTATATGTGATATCCCCCAACAGAATTTTAACCACCCAACATACATTTGTTCATTTATTGTCAAAATCCCTTCCATCAGAATTTATACTCCTCGAAGTACTGTTTGTTGCTGTATCCCTAGTGCCTAGTATACTAGATGATGTTCAAATAATATCAGTAGAATAAATAGATAAATGGATGATAAATAACCAAATCAAATCAATACATGTGAAAGAAAGAGAAGATGGAGGAGAATAAAGTAAGGACGAGAAAAAGAAAGAAACGCAACTCCCAAATACATCTCCCTAAGGTACTAATAGTGTGGGTGAATGTTTTGTACTTTTCTCAATTTTCCTAAATATATAAAATAAAGATATGTTACTTCTGTAATTAAAAAAAAAAACCTGACATTTATCTTAAAATACTTTGTGTCAAATTTTAAGATTTGTTAAGATTTGAGAATAGAAAATGAAAGTATATGTTTTGTTTTTCGTTTTTTTAAGTCAGCGCTTCACAGTTTTAGGAGGACAAGTCAAATGGCGGGGAGGGTTCCTGAGGTGAAGGTTGAAATAGTCTCATTGGCACCATCACCCACTGCATTACCCAAGCCAGACACACAGGTTCCTTGCCCCTCCTCTGTGTCTCCCCTTCCATCTCCTCCTCACCAGTGCTGTCTAGTCCCACCGGCACCATCACTACAGTCAGACATCCAGCTGTCATTTTTACTCGCTGCTCACTTCCACATCTAAAAGTCAATCAGATATTCCCAATTTTTCTTCCTACAGTATCCGCCTCTTCCGGCCCACCCACACCTTCATTGCCTCAGGGCAGGCCTTTCTCATTTTTCTTCCAGATTCCTGCTTTCTAATTCCGCTCTCTATTCCTAATCCCTCCGCTTCAGGCGGCCTCCCAGTGTTGCTGCAGTGGTTTTGCTAAAACACAAACCGAATCATGTCATTCTGCATACATCTAGCATTCCTCCGCTGAGCATATACGCCCCACCCAACTCGCCAAGAGCCGACCCTGTCTGTCCTGTCTTCCTCCTGCAAAGACCCACTGCCCAACCCAACTCCAGCACGCGTGGGTCCCCAAGCTCCTCGGCCATGTCCCGACTCCATGCCTGCCTGTCTTCTTGGAATGTCAGTCCTTCCCCTTCTTGGTCTATTATCGAGCACCTACCCTTTAAAAGCCAGCTCCGGTGAAACCCCGTCTCTACTAAAAATAGAAAAAATTAGCCGGGCGCGGTGGCGGGCGCCTGTAGTCCCAGCTACTCGGGAGGCTGAGGCAGGAGAATGGCTTGAATCCGGGAGGCGGAGCTTGCAGTGAGCCGAGATCCGGCCGCTGCACTCCAGCCTGGGCGACAGAGCGAGACTCCGTCTCAAAAAATAAATAAATAAATAAATAAATAATAAATAAATAAATAAAAATAAATAAATAAATAATAAATAAATAAATAAAAGCCAGCTCTGTGGCCACCTCCTCTAGTTCTCCCTGGCTCCCATTGCGTTAGACGCTGCTCTCTGGGTTCCTAAAGGAACGTGGACTGTGTTTTAGCCATTGATTTACTCCTCGGAATCTTACATTGACTGTTAGCTTCCTAAGGGAAGGGCCCCTGTCTTAATACTGCATTTTCATCATCACACTTAACTCACGGTTTAACATCTAGTAGAAATTTAATAAATCCTTGCAAGAGGAAAGAGACAGAGGAAAGAGAAAACCCAGCTAGATAATTAGATAGGTTAGGGCTATAAATATGTTGAGGAAAAAGTACACAAGGTCTTAAGATGTGCCCAGTAAATCTCTGTGAATGTTTGCAAACCTTACAGCAGAGATATTTGAATTGACTAGTTTATACTGGTTGAGGGTACACAGACCTCATGGATTGGAATCCCAGCTGACCCACTTGAAAGCCAACTGACCCTCAGCATGTTACTTAACCAATTTGAGCCTCGGTTTCCTCCTCATTTAAGTGAGAATAATAATACTGTCTCCTTGCTGAAGCTGGTGTGAGGTTAAATAGGATAATGCATGTAAAGGGCTCGGCACAGTGCGCGAAAGCAGTAAATGGTCAATAAATGTCGCTAATGATCATGATGATGATAATCACTACAAAACAAGACACCAAAGTGTTTTTAACAGAACAGTTAGGGGAGGTTCAATAATCAAAGTATCCAATATATCAACCCAGAATCTCAATCAATGGTATTTCAAAGGCCAGCCCCTAAATTAGCATCATCATTTAAGGGCTTGGGGACACCGACCGGCTGCTGTTGATAGCATACAAGCCGGTATCACAAGAAAAGGCAGGGGCTGTTCAGATTTCTCATGATTGAACAGCAGTTTTGAAGCTGTGTATTCAGAATCATTCCACAGGATGGCAATGTGTGTTGTGTGAAATAAAGTGTTCCCTGATCAAATAGAAGCACAAGATGTTGTAAACCAGGTCCAACAGTGATATTTACTGCAGCTCTTCTCTCAATGTCTCTGAGAAGGGGGAGGCAGGATTTGCCCAGCACTTTTTAACCATAATGTCCTGTGCTTTTTAGATCCTCTGGGACTTTTCAAAATGCCCCAATTCAAGGAAAGCCCCGAGGATGTAGTATTTATAATCCCAGGTCAGCTGGTAAAGAAGAAAAAGAAGGAAAGGAGAAAAATAGGAGGAATACACAATCTCCAAATACATATTTCTATTGTAATAGTATAGTGTGGGTAAATATTGTATGCTTTATTCAATTTTCCTAAACGCATAAAATAAATATATATTCCTTCTATAATAAAAAAGATTACATTTACCTTAAAATGATTTTGTCAAATTTAAGATTTAGCTAAGATTTGAGAAGTGGAAAGTATATGTTTTTAAAAAACATTGACGTCTCATAGTTTTAGGATGTGGAGTATCATGTTCATTGTGAACTAACAGGCAGAGGGCCTGGTTAATTGGTGCATAATCCTGGACACCCCCAAACAGGCAGGCGCATTACAAAACACAAAACAAAACAGGGAGGCCCTACAGAGGCCCTGCTGCTCCTGGAAGGTACCTCGTATTGGCTGCAGGCACCTGCTTGGACCTGGAGGGGGAAGGGTACATCGTAGTCGACGCCTCACTGGACAGACCTTCCAGAGCTATGTTGGTGCTGGGCTCCCAGCACACCTCAGCCGTCTCTTTCCTTCACCCTGCACAGCCCCAGCAGGACACGTGGAGCCAGGCACAGGGAGAGCTTTTGCGCAAGCGCCTGAGCTCTGGCCAGGCAGCAAAGGCCAACCAAGCCGCTGACCTCCCTCATTGCCTTGCAGTCTCTTTCCTTTTGTATTCATTTGGCTTCAAGGATCTTTGATGATTCTCTCTGTACGTTTCTCTTCTTTATTCCAAATTGGTTTCCTGTCATTTTTACAAGAAGGAATTATTGGTGTTTTAAAAAAAAATGTAAAAATGTCTTCGTGCCTAAATCTTTCTATAACAGCCTTCTCTACAACGTTGGCTCTCTATCCTGTGTTTTTTCCTTTCTTTGCTGCATTCTGTGCCTCTGGGCCCAACTAACTGGAAGCAGATCTGATCAAGGCTGGAGTGGGGATGGCGGGGACAGCCCAGCCTTGGGTGGCTGAGGGCTGTGCCCCTTGCTAAAGTCCATCGCACACCTAGCCATGGCCAGGCTCTTTCCCTCGGCAGCTCATTCTCCTGCCCTTTCTGAATGACACAAACCACACACAGAGCCACCACTTACACAAATAGCCTCATGCACCCTTTCCATGGTATTCAGCTACTGAGGATGCAGATGCATTCTGGAGGGTGGAGGGAAGTGCATACTCAAGATCCAAGTCTAAGTCTACAGACATCACCCCTAAACCACCCTCACAGGTGCATTCCCTGCAGGGCAAAGTGCCAGTCACAGTTCAGAGCCAGGGCTGCCCTCCTTCATCCTAGAGAAGGTCATCTGCCCCTTGCCAGTGCTAAACAAGAGGCCTCCTCTGGGTTTCAGCAGGTGGTGGTTCCATCACTATGCCAGGGCAAGGAGGAGGGATTGGGAGAGAAGTGTAGGGGAAAAGGGGTTGGGGGTTGGGGGATAAGGTGATACCAGTGAGCAATGCCTGGTCTCACCTCCTGCTCCTTCAGGCAGACCCGTCAATGTAAAAGAGGGAGCTATGGGGACACAGAAATGGGACTCCCCAATTCTGGAGTCAGGACCATGCAGCCATCACACACTCATACTTACTGGAGACCTCTGTAAAGAAATGCATAAGGTAGGCTTAACATTTGTTTCACAATCATAGGGGAAACAGGGGTGAGTGGAAAACGGCAGTGTGTTGCATTGTATATACCATGATCTGTGCCATGGAAAAGGTGTACCCACAAAAAATTCATGAAATGGGAAGGAATGAATAAAGCAGAGTTTTCTCTGTTTAGTGAAATTAGAGGTGGTATTTATGTTTCTCTTCACAAATTTCTGCTTCTGATTTTTCTACCATGAGTATTCTTACTTTATCAACAGAAAAAGTCAATAAGCTATTTGTTCAAAAATGTGCTCAAGGCTGGGCACGGTGGCTCACGCCTGTAATCCCAGCAATTTGGGAGGCTGAGGCAGGTGGATCACGAGGTCAGGAGATCGAGACCATCCTGGCTAACACAGTGAAACCCCGTTTCTACTAAAAATACAAAAAATTAGCCTGGGTGTGGTGGCAGGTGCCTGTAGTCCCAGCTACTTGGGAGGCTGAGGGAAGAGAATGGCGTGAACCTGGGAGGTGGAGCTTGCAGTGAGCCGAGATTGCACCACTGCACTCCAGCCTGGGCGACAGAGTGAGACTCCGTCTCAAAAAAAAGAAATTTGCTCAACACCTCTTTCCAGAGTCACAGTTATGGATAAGACAGGTGTGTTTGTATGCATGTATAAACACACATATGTATACCACACATATAGATTTATGAATGAATGAAAATATATATGCTGCTGTGTGTCTGTAACTGTATATACGTATCATACATGCACACATATGTATCATATCATAACTAACGTCAAAGAGCCATCAACACAGAGAATTGACCTTCTGGTAAACCCACAGAAATATATCACCCCCAGCAGGTCAACAACAAATAAGACAAAGAGATACCCATTTTCTGTGACATGGTTTGTCTTCATTTTCTGGGTTTAAGTGACTGTTACAAAATAATCCATTTGCTCTTTGTGAAGATGGCCATCTTGACAGAATAAAATGGGAAAGGTCCTGCCTGGAGCAGAAGCTGTGTGCCACCTCGGTGACAGTGATCTTAATTGATATTTGTGCCCAGGGGCGGCTCCTCTCTCCTCTTCCTCCTCCCAGCCAAGAAACTGCACTTCACACAATAGAACAGCACAGGGTAGGATGCTTCGTCTTGGGACAGTGTGCGCCCCGTGCCGGGTACTGAATTCTGGAGCCACGTGACTTCCTGTGTGCCCTGCTGACATGACTGCCCCACCAGCTGTCCCTTCTAACGGGTGCCCCTGGTGCTCTGTGGCCTCCCGGGGACCCTCATAGGAGGAAGAGCTTTTAGACTGCCTCCAAGGTCTCAGGCACTCACCCTCCACATCTGAAAGTTATCAGAAGTGGCATCTCACGCACCCTCCCTGCACTCTTCCTGCTCTGCGCAGGGCAGGGCAGAGCCTGTAAGAAATAAAGTACTTTGTTACGTATAACTTAATCCTCAGAGGTATAAAATTTGGGCCCCAGATGAAGAAAAGTTAGATGGAAAGCAATGGCTGAGTCAGATGTCTGAATTTCTGCTCTGGAATTTCTACCTCCCTTTGGAGTTCTCATAATTTGATTCCCCCATTAGCACTACCTGTGGAGAAACGGCACTCTTTTTTAAACTGCCTATTGAACAATTCCTGTCAGTATTTCCTCTAGAGAATTTTGCCTTTTTTCTGGTTAATCCTTGTAGGATGATGTGGGTCAGTGTGTGTGCGTGCATGGTTAAGAAAAACAATCATCATTTGAATAACCAATTGACAGAATAGAGGATTATAGTTGGTGCTTGGTGAGATCTGGGGGAACTTTCGCACGTCTGTCTGTCCAATCATTCATTTATTCTTTCAAAACATGGGATCTAAAGACTGGTTAGAATGAGATGCATACTGGGCCTGAAAGTTATAGTCAAAAGGTATATTTACCTTCCGCTCTACAAACTCCGGTAGCCCTTTGTTACTGACATAATAATCCAATATAAATGTTTCAATGTCAAAAATAAGTATTATACTCACAGCCAAAATTTTTAAAAAATCAGAGCAGACCCTATGAAAAGTCTTTTTCTTAGCCAAGACTCCTTCAGTTGTATCTAATTCTATCTAACTTACAGCAAAGGAGGGAATCCATTGGTTCCCATAACTGGGAAGTCTAGGGTTATAAAATAAACAAGAGTCATGTTTTCCTGGCATCAGAGGTGACATCATAATCTCTCTCTCTCTCTCTCTCTCCGTGTGTGTGTGTGTGTGTGTGTGTGTGTCTCACATTTTCTCTCTCTCTGTTTATTCCTTACACTGAAAAGACAGTGCAGGCAGCTAAACATTTATATCCTTCCAGCTATTGTTCCAAATGGAAGAGCACACACAGTCTCTCTCAGTATCCATACAGCAAATCTTGAGAAAGACAGAGATTGGCCCCACATAAGTGGTGGCTCTTTCAAGGCCAATCACCCTGGCTTGGGGATAGAGGACTTGGACTGGCCTGTTGGATTGCATACCCTCTTATGCATCTCAGGCCAGGCAGGGTGTTTGGGGTAGGATGGCTGCTCTGGGACTTGTAGTTACAGGAGGGTCCCACAGCATGGGGAAAGCACAGTTCCTCAAAGGAAAGGTAAGGTGTACTTACCTGAAGAAGGGGAAAAAATACCAGACAGAAAAATAACTTCTCAACGAATCATTGTAAAATGTACTTGAAAAGGAATTGATTCTGTTGAAAATAATTTCCAAAAACTACAGATGAAAGTGGAAAAAAAGCTGAGATGTTTAATACTGTTGGATCAAATATTATGAAGAACATAAGGTGGCTCAAGAGATTTTGCTCCAGAAAATACCCTCATGGTGAAAATCTAGGAACATTGGTATCATCTCGATTAAAATGTTTGTTTTCATAAAAAGAGTCCACACAGCCTCTGGATCAAAACAACTCTTCCTGGAACTGAGACATGTTTTCTTCTCCTAAAGAAGCCCAAGTTTAATGAAGACTGGATAAACAGCATCTGGACATTCCTGATCTTATCACTTGACATGATTTCGCCGCAAAGGCAATGGTATTTTCTTAGAAGATGATCCTGCCTTTCTTTCTGATGGGTTTGATCCTCGGGTGGGGGAGGGGAGACATGGCTGGAATCTGTCACAGCCCAGCACCACTGTGCGGCCTCTTTCTGTGGGCCCTCTGCACGGGAGGCCAGAGGGGAACCCAGCACTTTGCAAAAGTATCCAAAAGGCTCTCTTCGAGAACCCTGAAGGGTGATGCCCACCAAATCTTAGCTGTCCTGTTTTACACAGTTTTATGACTTCTAATCCACTTCTATCAGTTATTCTGTTTTATGGCTGCAAATGATAAGATAAATTGGGTTCTCTCTCTCTCTCTCTCTGTGTGTGTGTGTGTGTGTGTGTGTGTGTCAGTGTCACAGTTTAGAGGACTCATGACTGGTCTGTAAACCAGAACTGTTCATTCCACAAACCCATGCCCTTTCTGACCTTGTGTAACCTCACCCAGTAACAACAAATGCCGAGAGAATACTGAACTCCAGAGCTTATCTCTGAGGGCAAGAGACCAAGCTGATGCCAATTTCGAATTGGCTTTAGCAAAGCTGTCTCCCTCAGAGATCTGGTCATGCCTATTTTATAAGGCTGGTCTCCCGGGTCCTGTGGGAGCAATTTCCCCTTACATCTAAGCCCCTTAGCTATGTGACGTAGACACATCACTTCCCCTCTCTGGACTCATCTATAAAATAAGCAGATTGGATCAGGTGATTTCTGTGGCCCTTCTAGTCCTAACATCCTACGATGCTATGACACCCGAATGCCGTATCTCGCCACCATGATCTACGGTAGTTTTCTACAGCCATAACTCTTTCTAGTGTCTCTCAGATAAAGGCCAGGTCCTGACCTCAACCCTTCAGGGTACGTCTGCAATAGCAGGAACAGACGGGAGACAGGCACCAGCTATGTCCAGAGGAAAATGGGTAAGGTTAAGTCAGTAGCATCCTTGATAACGTGACTGTTCCTTTCTCCTTCTCCCCTCTGGGATTAAAGCTTGTGTGCTGACTGTTGAAAAATCAGTCATTAACAGCTAGGAAATGACTTCCCCATCCATCAGAACACTGCTCAGCCATGTTTCAGCTTTTTCCCCTTTCTCTGTGTAATTATTCTCATCCACCACTGATTACAGTTTATAATAGCCATAATTCTCTCCGAATCAATCATTGCTTTACTTTACCACGGGGTTACCAGCAGAAACATGAGGGAATGCAGATACCCCCAGCTGGGCTTTATTTTTTGGAATTTACAGGCTTTCGTCTGGATCTCATTTAATCATCTGGATGTTCAAAGAAAAGCAAAGATTTTCATTTGAAGGCATTTTTTTTCTACTCGCTCTTAATTCTTCCCCTCATATTTTTTAAATGGAAATGATGGCTGGTTAAATGAGGCTAATACTGTGTGAAACCTGCTAGTGTTGTCACTTGGAAAGATTGGTAGGAGACACCGCAGAATTCTTGTCATGAATTGATAAACTTCTTTGGCACTTTACCCGCCTGCATATTGGGTAGACTTCTCAGCCTGGGTGATTTCCTGGAAAGTTCAATAATAGCCTTTTCTTTCCATGGACTGATTAGAACAAAAATTCCTACCATGGAGACAGTTTTTCTTGTACATTCCGTAGAGGTATGACAATCAGTCATTTACACTCTAGTTAGAATTTAAGACCACTCAGTTTTATCCTATATTTGCCAGACTTACTATGTACCCTATACCGTGCCAGTGTTTGGGCAAGTTTCAAAAAACTAATTTGATCTATTCTTTGTATCCATATGGTTACTGGAGGTAGTAGGAAGAAAAACATGTAAATAACCATTTTGGCATTCATCACAAGCATCTTGGCTTATGGGGGTACAAAGTACAGTAGGAGAATAAGAAGGGCAGGTATTTGCATTCTAGGGATCTTAGAGTTCCCAGAGGAAATGTGATTAGAACTGAACCCTGGGGAAGGGGGCAGGACTTGAGCAAGTTGTCATTCCAGGAGGGGGCAGCAGAAATTAATCACAAAGTCTTGCAGAGGAAGAGAGGATGAGGGAGACCAAGGCCAGTGGGAAGTGTCTGGAACAGTGAAATGCCCTGAGATAACGGGATGGTGTGAAGACCAGCAGTCTGAAGCCCAGGAACTGGCTGCAGCATCAGGAAAACCTTTGGAGAACCACAGGGGCCCTTCCCAGGGAGCTCCAGAAACATTTACTCAGGCAACCCTGGGAAACACAAGAGGATGAGACAAAACAGCAGGTCATTCAGGATGCATTATTAGAAACATCATCTCGTTCCTAGTGAAGTTTGGGACTTACAATGATAAAAGAAGTAATTTTACAGTATCAGACTCCCCACCTACCCCCCAAAATGTGGTATTTTCAAAGCCCCCAAAAAACTGGTTAAAGTTAACACTCTCACATAAGAATTTGTATAAGAAAATAAACACAACATTTTGGAAGTACCAAATCCGCAGCGGTGGTGAGTGTTCTCAGACCTATTACACAAGGCAGGGTTTGTATCCGTGGTAGGAATGACGGCAGCTCATTCGATTTTGCATCCATCCTTATTAGGACATGCTTGGTTTATTAGGGAACCCATAAACTCTCATAAAGCTCCTCACATCTTCATTAGCCACGTTAGCCACGTAGGAGACATGAAATAATTTATGCAGCAAAAGCCCGGGGGTCTCCAGTCCAGGGGGAAATGTTCCAGGTAACTGCTAATCTGGAAGTGATTTTCTTTCTCAAACAGACTGGGTGGTCTATATCAGTGGTTTCCAGCCTTTTTTTTTTTTTTTTTTTTTTGCTTTTTTTTTTAAATTTCATGAGCCAGCAAAAAAAAAAAAAAATTTTTTTCGAGACAACGTCTCACTCTGTTGCCCAGGCTGGAGTGCAGTGGCCTGATCTCAGCTCACTGCAACCTCCACCTCCCAGGTTCAAACGATTCTCCCACCTCAGTCTGCTGAGTAGCTGGGACTACAGGGATGCACTACCATGCCTGGTTAATTAGTATATTTTTAAGTAGAGATGGGGTTTCACCATGTTGGCCGGGCTAGTCTCGGACTCCTGACCTCAAGTGATCCACCCGCCTCGGCCTCCCAAAGTGCTGGGATTACAGGCATGAGTAACTGCATCTGGCCAGATTTTTTTTTTTTTTAAATTGTAATTGGATGGTGGTTAGTGATGGTGAGGGGAGTAACATGAGTTTGCCTGCCATTCATTTTGCCAAGCCACAGCATTACAAATAACCACTCCTGTCTACTCTCTCCACTGTTTTACACCAAAAAAGCATAACTGTATACCAAAAATATAAGCAAGTCACAATCTCAGCATAAAGGATAAAGGATAGTCCTTTCCACTAAAAGCTTTATTGAACAAAATCTCGTTTCATTGTCCTTACTTTTCTTATTTGCAACACAATGCTCAAAGACATGTTCTTGAAGGGCTTGGGTCCCCTGAGAAGTTCTGGTCTGGATGAGCCCTCCCTCCGGCTGCTAGAAGGTAACCCAGAGAGACACAGTTCTGGGGCCACTTCTCTGGACACACATTGGAAGAAATAGAAAGAATAGTCTCATCTTCCAGCAATGCCCAAATTGATCGGGAAGCAAATTACGACTATTCATCTTGACTCATGTTCAAAGTGTGACATTCGAAAACAGCAGGAGACAGAGGCTAAGAAGTTTGTCTTTCAATTAATACATAGGCCCTGTTATGGAGAGATGACCAGCCTGTTAGGCTTTTTGTGAAAGAGTACCCGTGTGGCATAGAGACCAACCAACTCCACAGAATTAGGACAAAATTGCTAAATGTTTGGAACAGGACCCGGCCAGAAACATCCTCTTGGCTAAGGTTCATTTATCCCCAGAGTGGGGGCAGAAAGAAGGAAAGGATTTGTGGCTAATAGTGATTATTGCTGAATACCTACAACATTCATGCTACGTTCAACATTCAGCCCTCACCTACACCATTTCATTTAACCCGCAAGGCAAGTCTATGAAATAGGTATTCAAGGCAACTTTGTAGTGAAAAAAAAAGTCTGAGAGAGACTAAGTTTTTTGCCCAAGATCACACAGAGGTGGGAACAGAACGCTTGTCTGTCTGACCTGAAAGTCTGCCTTGACCACTGCACTAAGAAGCTCCTGTGGGATCTGTGGTTTGTTTTGCATCATCGCCTACCTATCCATGTGCATGGTCTATAGTTACATATTTAGGAAACTGTTTATACTGTTTTCCAGCATGTGCCTTTTCTGAATCTCAATGAATCCTTTCTTATTTTTATGAAGTTCTGGGTTGAGAGGCAGACTTAGATATTGTTAGGGGCCAGCCAAAGGAACACTAGTACAGACAAGGTTCTGGCATCAAGAAGGCTGGCCAGGTAAGCATTGGTCCTCATAGAACGGACCACACTGGATCTCTCTGCACCTGAGCAGACTGGCCTCGCCTTCGGGACCAGATGCCTCATGATTTCCAGGGTTTTGAGAAAGCATCTGCAGTCCTGTAGGCGATGGTCACTGGCTGCTGTGTCTACAAGGCTGGATGCAAATTCCCAGAAACAGCAATCACCTTCTTTCCTCTAGGGCTTCCCTGCATCTCTGGACCCAAATATTTCATAGCAGCCAGCTCCAAGAAGAAATCCTGGGAGAGAGGAAGGCTTGTGTGTTAATCCAGTGGTGATGTAATGAGAATTTCATCTCTACCCTGAATTCCCTGGTGTCCCCCATCCTCCTCTTGAATCGTTAGCTCTCAGTATCTTGCTCCCTGCTCAATCTCAAGAGAATGAATGTCTCCCCCTTCCTCCAATACACTGGTCATGGCCCTCTGCCTCCTCGCACTGACCCCAGGCCCACCCTGTGCCTTCCCTCCTGGCCCTCACAGAGGTCTTTCTCCAGGCCCAGAAGTGCGCATCCTCCTTCTCCAGAAAGAATGGCCTCCTTAGGGTGAGGTTTACTCTCAGGTCTGGAGTCCTTATCGGCTCTGCTGGGCTTCCATTCTGTGTGTGTGGGTGGGTAGTTCTGGCGACCCCCAACACCACAGATATTTATTTTAGAGAGGGCAGTTTGGGTCAAAATATGACAAAATGCTTTTCAGTCTTCTGAGTCTACAATTCCAGATAAAGATTTAGAAGTATGGGAGATGATGCAGGGATGGGGAGTGGGGTTGTGGTTTGGAGAGAAAGTATAAACTAGAATTTTGAAAGTATAAACTAGAATTTTAAACCCATTGAACATAGGTTATACTCAAAAGATGACAGTTTCATTCCTGACTTAGATAAACAAGGAAATATGCTTTCATATTTTAAAAAATTGGATTTCATTCTGCTGAACACTTCTGTCAGAGGGTTCTTTGAACTACCTGTCCAGGTGTGTATGTTTGTGCATTTGTGCATATGTGTTTGTGTGCATGTGAGCATGTTAACTAGTCCCGTAAACTAAGACAGGGAGAGGAAGGCAGGCTCCTCTCCACCCCGTGGACCTGCTCCAGCTGTGCTCTCAGGGTGGTTGCTGCCCTGAACACGCTCGCTGTTCAGCCTTTTAGAGGGGCAGGATCGACTTCACGCTGGGCTCCATACATACAAAGGCTCTGCGCTTAATGTTTTGCTGTTGCTGTCTTGAGATTCATATTTTGCACTGGGTCCACAAATTATACAGCTGATCCCGTTGAGAAGAATATCATACCTAGAGCAATAGATAAAAACACCAAATACAAATTTTTGTTGTATGTTTTGGGGTTACTTTACCTCTCTGAGCCTCAGCTGGGCTAGAATTTGGTGGCTCTCAGCCCTGACTGTACCTTCAAATCACCTCCAAGGCTTTGGAGAAATATCAACGTACCAGAACCCGTTTGGAAAGCAGCCCAGCTTCAATCTTGTTTTGGAGTTTTGTTTGAAATTCTGCAGGTGATTCTGATGCATGATCAGGCCTCAGTGTGCAGGCCTAGATGATTTCTAAGATCCCTTTAAGCTCTGTCTTCCGTAATCATGTATTCATTTCCCTCAGTGCTTGTTCAAGTTCTTGTGACTGCTGTACTCAATTCCACAATATAGTCATGCTTGTTTTAATTTAAGACTCACATTTTAAGTTTGTGATTGTCTAGTAAAATTGACACTTCAGGAAGATATTTCATGTTTATTTGTATGTAACTCATGGCTTTGTGCTCTTAAATGTGTGTGCAGCCCACATTTAGACTGGACTAATGATGATCTTTAAGGACCCTAATTTCTTCAATATTCCTTGCATTTGTGATCTATGACCCAAAGATCTTGCCACAGACATCCATGTTCATGTGAGAAATTAATTTTTTGGATGTGTATATGCTGTCCTGCTAACATCAATCCTGGGCCTTTGAGAAAGTTTAATGTTTACACCAGATAGGACAAAACAGGGAGTGACTGGCTTCATTCTAAAGCAGAAATTCAAATTCTCTGGTGTCCCAGTAAGTTAAAAAAAAAAAAAAGTCCCACCTTTACTTGGTTTGGAAAACACCAATACTGTTGAACAGTTGATACCAAGCCCTACTCTGGGATTGCTGTAGACAAAAACTTGGCAAGGGAAAGTTTGCTTTCCATGTTCCTGGTTCTTTGAGAGATCTCCCAAATGCCCAATGTGCTCAAATTGTATTATGCCTACCTAACCAGGCCTACCCTCCAGAGAGTAAGTTCTCTATATGCCCCAAACCCTTCCTTCTTTCTCATAGCTGTCCCTGGGATCGGATTTTATAATCTAGTTTTCACTAAAGTGTTAATGACTGATACAGTGTACTTTATTTCTAAGTGTGTTATATTATATTTACTTAATAAAAAACAATATGACTTTAAGATGGAATTTCAGGCATGTGTGGAAAGCAAGGGAGGAGTATATATAGAACCAGAGCAGGCTTCCAGGATCCCCTCAAATAACATGGCCTCCTCTGGCAACTAGCCATGTTTGTCATTTAAGCAACATAGAATGCTATGGGCAAACAAGTCTTTGTGAAACATGTGAAAGCATGTATTAAAAAGCTCAACCAATCAAATAAACAAAAGAATCCAAGGATGCCATTGGAATTCCTAGTCACATTGCTCAAATGTTGTAAAGGTGAGGTTTCTTCAGTAAAACCTGGCAGATAAACAAGGGGTTAAACATGAATGCTGTGAAAAAGAAGAAAGAAAAAAAAAAGTGAATTGCAATTGGAAAAGAACTAAGCATAAAGGGTAGGCCTCTAGTGTCCCAGAAATATCTTGGGTCTAAGAAATAAGCTAAGAGAGACGTGTGAAAGATTTAATGAGAGAAATGAACCAGGGTGCCCCGTCGAGAGGGAGTGGGTGTTAAAATGCAGTCCGCCTCCCCACAGAACCTGGATCCTGTACACAGCTATGTCCACCCAGAGAGGGGCTCCTTTTCCTAATATGTCCCCTTAGAGGAAATGTCATAAAGCCATTTTCTAATTAGTTTGTCAGAAGACCACTTCTCTAATTTTCACAAAGATTCCCTATACGCCAGTGGCAGTCCTGGAACCAATCCTATTTAATCTGCTGTCCCCTGGAAAAATATTTAAAGGCAGGAATAGCCAAAAGAAGCAGAATCTCATAGGAATTCAGACATAGATCCAACAAGGAAGGCACCAAAACAGAAAAAAAGAAAAGAAAAAGAAAGAAAGGCAAGCAAAGAAGTCACAATTAGTGGTAAGAGAAAAACACAGAAACACATGTTGTAGGTCTCTGAAAATTTTCCATGGTATCAGGTCACCAATTACCAGTCAACTCTTGCCTGGAACAAACAAAAAAGAAGTGACCTAACTCTCTTTCCTGCACAGATCAGCCTGTAATTTAAAAGCAATGTAAAAAACAAAAATCAGAGTGTAGGGCTAAAGGGGTATCTCTTGAAACCTACAAGCCAAAGAAGTCGCCCTTTTTCATTTTGCTAATTTAATGTGAAAGTGAAATAGGTTCCTATGCAACCTTGACAGCTAGCTTTCTGGGAAGGTGTCTAATATAGGACATAAAATGGAGACATGAATCGATGAGACTCATTAATATTCATAGACAGCAGATTAAGGTTGGTGGAAAAAATTATTTATGAAACGGGGGTATTGTCTTCCTTTCACCAAAAGGATTTTGTTTAGAGAGGATTGAATTGGGTGACAGGACTATGACAGATTAGGTATGAATTTGCAGATTTCTTGGTTTATCTCCCAAAGAACCTAAAGCATTTGCAAGCAAAGAATATCCTGGGCTGAGCACAGTAAACGCTTCAGCACCACGTGCCGGTGGGTGTAATGAGGTGTCTCAAACGTGAGGTTCAGAGGCCACGGTGTGATGGAAAGCACTTGGGAGGAAATGAAAGAATGGATTGAGAGTGTGGTTATGCAACAAAGGAACAGGCTGAAAGCAAAACAGGGCTTACTTGATGTCAGAGAAAGGTGAGGAGATGAAACGGGCGATTCCTTTTTAAATGTATGCATTGGGGGAATGAGAGAGAGCATAAAATCCAATAACATTCTACATAATTTACAATTTCTTTTCCCATAATAAATATGTATTTGTTGTACCGCCTAAGAAGCCTTGTGTTATTTCTGACTGTTGTTTCTATGTGCTACTCCGTAATCTAATAAAGACAAGAGTGAAGGCAATGCGTTAAGAAGCGGGCGCAGATCCTCAAGTGAACTCTTTGAACAATGCTTTGTGCTCACATTGTTGGAGGATTTATTGCTAGTTCCTTATCTCCATGAGCCCTTTCCTCCTTTATCTTTCTGATCCTTTACAGGCTTAGTGGAAATAAGCTGTTGGGATTTGCTGAAATTTTAAAGTGACAGATGAAAATTCTTTTTTGGAATTCAGCATTGAGAATGGCAGTGTGGGAACGTTGGAAGAGACCTTGAATTGTTCCCGGGGGCATCCAAAACGCCACAGATATTTAAAAAGAAGTTTTCTGTCGGTTGTAATTGAAAAAAAAATTCAGCCTCCTATGCATGGGCCCAGCTCATTATAGTTTGAATGGTTGCTGTAATGTTGTAAAGATAATTGAAGAAGGGGAATATTTCATTAAAGACATCTACCCCAAAGGCCTAAGTTAGGTACGATCTCCAAACTGGTTTTTAAATTTTGGGGGTACATATAAATGGATAGAACTGAAAAACATGTGCTGAGGAATTGGATAGGCTAATCTTTGAAAACAGGTCAGTTAGAACTGAGTCAAAGCAGAGATTTATGCAAAACAATGCAGCAGTGGCTAAAAGGAGGGTGCACAAACATGGTTTGAAAGCTGGGACAATCCTTAGCCATCATCTTCCCTAATCTCTTCATTTTGCAAGTGTAGAACCTAAGGCTGAAAAAGAACTTGGCCTGAATGGATCAACAATAAACCACATGTGGTACATCCATACAATGGAATACTATTCTGCCATAGAAAGGAATGAAGTTCTGACATATGCTCCAATAGAAGTGAATCTTGAAGATACCATTCTAGGTGAAAGTAGCCAAACAGAAAAGGCCACATACTATCTGGTTCCATTGATAAGAACTGTCTAGCATAGGCAAATCCATAGAGACAGGGAGCAAATTAGTTGTCGCCAGGGGCTAGGGCAGGGGGAGTGGGGAGTGATGCTAACAGGGATGGGGTTTCTCTTTGGGGTAATGAAGTGTTCAGGAATTAGATAGTAGTGATGGTTATAAAATCTCGTTAATATACTAAAATCCAGTGACTGTACACTTTGAGATGGTAAATTTTATATTATGTGAATTTCATCTCAATTTTCTAAATTGCCCAAAATAAATACATTAAAAGGAGGATTGATCAAAGTTGTTTAGCAAGTACTATAGCCCAGGCCTACTCATATGACAGGGGGGCTCTTTCTATTCGGAGACTTTCTTCTCAGACCCATGTTTTTAATGTATAAAATAACATACATGAGATTAAAAAGAATATCAGTTACATTAAAATGGAGTTATTAAAATATTTTTATGAAACCAAACTGTGACATAATATATGTACATGCTTCTCTAATAGGTGAGTAAATTCAACATCAGTCATTTGATGTTCATCTATGGGAAATTATCCAATGCAGACATTTGGTGTGACTTTTCCTTTTGAAAACAAAACCCCATTGATAATTAGCATCCCATACCCTACCAGTAAAATGCAGTTTATTAGAAAGCTAGTATGGACAAAGATATTAACATGTAGAATTACCTCTGAATGGTGATACCATCTTGTTTAAAATACTATTAAGCTCTGCTTTTTAATCTACTCAAGCCCTGCAAGTCCTCCCAAAACTAATCTGAACTCACAGTGAAGGTTTCCAGACACCACCAACATCATAGGTTTTGATCTGCTCATAGCCACAGGACAAATTGCTTCTCTAACTCTGTGGTTCACGCTCCACAGTCCCAGGGAGTCACAGCTGATCATGAGGTCAGTTTTCAGGTATCTAACCCACAGGTGACTGCCCTCTAATCTTGAGTTTTAGTTGGCTGCCTTTAGTCATTTGCTCCTAATTAGTTAGAAAAGACGACTACCTGATGCAGACCAGCAAGGGAATAGGGCCTCTGGCTCTTCATTCCTTAAGTTGTTCTCGTCCATATGTAATATAGATGAAGCAAGTGTCATGCATATGATCTGCGAGTGTGTATCCACACTCAAGTGAGATGCATATGATCCGCACGTGCGTGTGTCTGTACTCAAGTGACATGCATATAATCGGCACATGTATCTATACTCAAGTGTGGTGTATATGATCTGCGCGTGTGTGTCTATACTCGAGATGCATATGATCTGCACATGTGTGTCTATACTCGAGATACATATGATCTGCACGTGTGCATCTATACCCACGTGAGACGCATATGATCTGCACGTGTGCGTCTATACCCACGTGAGACGCATATGATCTGCACGTGTGCGTCTATACCCACGTGAGACGCATATGATCTGCACGTGTGCGTCTATACCCACGTGAGACGCATATGATCTGCACGTGTGCGTCTATACCCACGTGAGACGCATATGATCTGCACGTGTGCGTCTATACCCACGTGAGACGCGTATGATCTGCACGTGTGCGTCTATACCCAAGTGAGACGCGTATGATCTGCACGTGTGCGTCTATACCCAAGTGAGATGCATATGATCTGCACGTGTGCGTCTATACCCAAGTGAGACGCATATGATCTGCACGTGTGTGTGTCTATACTCGAGATGCATATGATCTGCACGTGTGTGCATCTATACCCAAGTGAGATGCATATGATCTGCACGTGTGCGTCTATACCCAAGTGAGACGCATGTGATCTGCACGTGTGTGTATCTATACTCGAGATACATATGATCTGCACGTGTGTGTGTCTAGACCCAAGTGAGACGCATATGATCTGCACGTGTGTGTGTCTATACTCGAGATGCATATGATCTGCACGTGTGTGTGTCTAGACCCAAGTGAGACGCATATGATCTGCACAGGCATGTGTCTATTACCCAAGTGAGATGCATATGATCCTCACGTGCGTGTAGCCATACTCAAGTGAGATGCATATGATCCTCAAGTGCGTGTAGCCATACTCAAGTGAGATGCATATGATCTGCATGTGTATATATCTATGCACACACATAAGTATGAGTCACATATATGTGTGTATATATACATATCTCCATCCCCCTTGTCTCTTTGGACTTGCTCTTGCTTCACTATTCAAAATGGGAAGGAGCAGAGGACCCAGCTTGCTCCTCCTGTCTGATAGGTAGTAGCCCAATTTCCTGATCCTTAACTCTAAGTCAGGTTACTGGATAACTTAGCTTGGCCCTCTGCCTTCTACTAAACCATTCTCTGGGGTCTTGATTCTTCCAAACAGCCTCATTAGCAGTGAATTTGATTTCCGATACTTCCAAAGCCTGAAATAATTATGTGTTTTGCACTTTGGAACAGGAAGTGCTCCTCCTTCTGTCTCCTCTCCCACTTGAGAGTGTGACGTTCCCTTGGTTTTTGAGGCTTCAGCCAGCTCCACTTAAAGTGCAAACACCTCATTAGGTGCAGTAGGGGCGTGGCTGTGACTTATCTTCTCTACCTCTCATCGAGGGCGGACCTCACTAACTGAATGAACCTAGACCTAGCCTCAGAATCCTTCTGAACATAGTGAATCAATAAAGTCAACACGGGAAACAAAACCTATTTGCCAACCCTGAATTAAGCCCTTGTCAATGAACAGTGAAGAAATAAGGTTTTTCATCACTGACAGACAAGTAGCTCCTCGTACAATGAAAGGCTGTCCCCACCCCCAGCTAACTCATTAAGACCAGCATGTGGCCTTCCGCATGTAAGTTAAATGCTTCTGGACAACAGCTTCTTGAAAAGCAAAACAAGTTTGAATCGTTGGTTAATATATGTAGGAAGAGCTGGTGCTAGGGAACCACTGGGGAGAGAGGAACCAGAAGAAAGGGGCCTGTTCCCTGCGCGTTGGGAGATACACTGCTCCCCTGGCATGACAAGCAGGTCCCGACACAGCTGCAAGGATCCCTCTCATTCGCTACACGGCCTCCTGGCCCCTGCAGTCAGCCCACTAAGTCCTCCTGGGCCTGGCAATCTGCTCTCCCTCTTCTCCCTGGGCCCCTCCTGCCTTCTCTTTCTGAGCATGATTTGTTCACCTTCCCGTGGACCTTAATCCCTCCAATTTCCCTCATGTCTTCAGATGCCAGCCTTAGTTTTTGAGCACATCAGGCATCGTTTTACCCATTAGCATTTGATTATATTGTTCCATTATAACAGACCTCCCAGTTCCCTCTGCTGTTTCCACCTCTCTTAACAGCATTCCCGCCATCAAATCAGGAAGGCCACCGGGAGGCTTCCTTGTTGAAGGAAGTATCCATTTATATTGTTTTACTCAACCATTCAGGTCCCATTTGTCATAGGATGACTCTCCTGGAACCAGACTCTTCTCCAATCCAAACACATGTCACAGCCTCACCCTCTGCACCATCAAATTCTTGATTGTCGCATACTTCAGGCAGCAAAAGAGCAGCTCCACTGCCAAAAGCAAGCCAGGCGGTGGAACAAGCCCATAAACTAGGCTGGTCATCTTAGCTGCAGCTCCATCTTCGACACATAGATCTCTCTCAACACCACTGCTTCCCAGCACAGGGGAGAGCGTAAGGAATTCATCTCCCTCTCTCAGCTCTCACACAGGCAGGGAAGGGGTCTAAAGGTGAATTTCCACCCTCAGGTGAAGCCTTCTGGAACACCATTGAGCCTGGAGCCTCCTGAGCCCCTGAGCCTGTAAGCTTGACTTGGGATCTGAGAATTTGTCCATGGGATGCACAAAATACAACCGTGTGCAGAGCATGGGACGCCACCTCCCACCCCTATCCCTGCCAGCCCAGAGAAGGAAAGCAAGCTCAAAACGATCAACCAAAGAGATCAATGCCCGTTTCCCAGGCACAGCTTGTAAAAGCTGCAGCCAAGTGCAAAGGTGCCAGGCAGCTAAGAAGAACATGGCTGATCCTGAGTGTTCACATTTCCTCAATATCAAATTTTTCATGGTGCCTTTCCCATGGGTACTATTCAAATACGCAGAAGACCGGCAGAGCCGTGGAAATGGTCCTGGCTTTGGAATAAGAGTTGTGTTGCGTCCTGGCTCCGGCACTTGCTGGCAGTGTGACCTTAACCAAGTCCTGGGCGGAGCAATCTCAAGGCCCCTCAGTGCCCCGCTGATAAACTGAGGGATCATTACAGCATCCAGTTCTCTACAGTGGTTATGAGGTTCTATAGCGCACTGGAGACATGCAAGCCAATTATGTACTGTAATTGGCATTACAAAGGCCAGAACTTTTCCTTTCTGTCCTTAATTTCACAGTCTGTGGTTCTCCAGGGAGCTCCCCTGCCCGCAGCTCCCCTGCCTTGCTGTCTCCAGCATTTGCGGGGGCCATCCAAGGCTGGGAGTGGGGTGCTTGGTAGGTGGGTGAGTGGTAAGTTCTCGATGCCTCTGTCTCACCTATGCAGATGGATAAGGCAGCTGAAATTAATGACATTCTGAGCCGCTGCCGTGCTCATCTGCTTAACAATCCAATTTCTAGGACGTTTTAGAAGTTGTTAGCTGACTGCCAAAAATGAGGATCATTAAAAATAGATTCACAGCTGTTCAGGAAGCCAGAGATATAATTTTACCTTCATTATGCCTTATTGCAGATGTTATTGATTTAATCTCATTGCATTTTACTGTGTAATATCAATTTGCACTGTCTTTGACTTGGAAATCAGGAACTGTATTTATTCTTCTTATTCTCATCATGGCAGAAGATCTGCTTTGACTGACAACCAAACTGACACCAGGCTCCAAGGCAGCGGCAGCATTTAGGCCAGGCCCAATTGTGTGGAGTGCAGAGGCAACTTCGCGTCGCTGAGTGAGAGAAAAATAATCTAAATATGGGGCCAGTGCCTTTTTTAGGAGTGTGTCTATGCTCACAACGGATTCAAACAAAAGAATCAAAATAATCCTTCTGGCTTTGCTTGCATGTCACCAAATAAGTTGGTTTAATAAATCCTTCACTTTTCTGTCGATTATTTTATCCTGAAAATTTTATACTGATAATGCTAAAATAGAATTTAATCCAAAATAAATTAGGATGCATTAGGATATTATTTTCCAAGAGATATTTCTCAGAACACTTGTCACGAGATACTCAATGATTTTTTTTTTAAGTTTCCAAACTCAAAAAGTTTAGGAAACCCTACACCATAAATACTCCTTTAAAAAAGGAATAAAAAGTAACATGTGGTAGCATATTAAAGGTTCCTAGAAGCAAATAAATGTGGTTGACTTTTTTTAATTCCACATTTTCCAAATGAATTTGAAAAAACATTTATTCTCCTCATCCATTAACATCCCTCAGTGCTAGAGTGCCCAGGAACACCCTCTGGGAATCACTGGTTTAAGATCAATCAGGAAGGCAGGCCAGCTCTCTGCTAAGGAGTCTCACATCTTTGTTCACTGCCACTGCTGCCACCATCTTGAATCGACATGAACTGTTCTTGATTTACAAAGATTTGGGCTGGGTGCGGTGGCTCACGCCTGTAATCCCATCACTTTGGGAGGCGGAGGCATGCAGATCACCTAAGGTCGGGAGTTCAAGACCAGCCTGACCAACAAGGAGAAACCCCATGTCTACTAAAAATACAAAATTAGCCGGGCATGGTGGAGCATGCCTGTAATCCCAGCTACTCCAGAGGCTGAGGCAGGAGAATCGCTTGAACCCGGGCAGTGAGCGAAACTTCATCTCAAAGAAAAAAAAAAAAAAACCCAAAGATTTGGTTCATGAGCTTTTGCATCTCAGTGGCTGCTGGTGCATCCCCCACCCTTTCCCTCATTTCAGTGCCTCAGCTTCCAAACTCAGATTCTATATCACTCACTTCCAATCTCCTGCTTCCCCAAAGCCCACGCACAACCCTAGCCCAGAAGAGCGGGGGCTCTGCTGGCCACACCACCAGGAAGTGCACTGGGGCTCTGAAAGGCCCACCACATTTTTACCAGGTTCAGCCCATATGACAGTAGGGACAAAATTATTCCAAGTGTGTACTGTTTTTGTAACATTAACAGTCTTCACGGTTTTCAGCAACTCATTTAGTCTTGGTGATCAGTCCATGTACCATGCACTAAAGTGTGCAACTGTTTCTATTTTATAAGAGGTTAGAAAGAGCCCTGTGTCGCCAACACAGGCATTTAAAAGGGTTCCATATGCATCGTTTGGTTTGATGAGCTCACATTCGACGTTTTACCAGCTCCAGTGGACTTCATCAAGGAGGGCATGTCTTGAGGACTTTTATTATTTGCTTCCAGGCTAGTGAACATCTATGTGAACCTGATGTATTTACAGCTTTGCCACTTTCTTTTGTTCAACAGAAAACATAACACCTTTGATCATGATGTCTAACATTTGCTACCAGTTGGCAAAGAATGTTAAACAATTGTATGAATATCTCTCTCCAGCCTTCGTCTGGTCTTCTCTGCCCTAATTCGAAGATTTCCACCCAGACCCAGCCAGTGCCCAGTGATGGCTTAGCACCGCTTCTCAGGATCACAGCTGTGGGCAATGGTTTGGGCAGGGGTCAGGTCAGGAACACAGATCCGATATCATTTGGCACGTATTCCCCAGTATTACTAACCTCCCAAGACAGGACAACTTGTGCCCCTCATAGATTTTGGGGTACAGGGCCTGGCCTTTTTCTTCTCCACATCTTCCTCATGGGGTCTGCTGTGGAGCTCACTGCCGTTGCTAATTGACAGGTCAGTGTCTCCCAGCTAGTCAGGGATGGAGCCAGCAAGTTCTGCTCCAGGGACACGATTCTCCCAGGGCAGGCGACTTATTCCTCCGTGTTCAGACTTCATTCTCACAAGAACGCCAGTCGAGTAACATGCATTGAAAAGTTGGCTGGGGCTCATAACTGCATATTTTGTGCCACTGAGAATTATCTAGATTTTTTTTGAAAAGTCACGGTTTATGCATATATGTTCAAGAATTGTGTTTGGAACAGGCAGGGGGCATAAGTTTGTTAATATACCCATAATCTCACTACTTTTCAGATTGCAAAGAGATCTTTGAAACATTTAGAGGAACCGCCTCGTTTTTATAATTAGGAATCCAAACTCCAGAGAGAGGCATAACTCACAGACACACAACTAGTTCACTAAATAATTAATAAGGCTGGGAGAAACTCTTCCTTATGCAAATTTAAATAGGAGAATCCATTCCCAGCTCCTTTATTGATACCTATTTTTCTCTTCCGCTTTTAAGTTTTGTTAGATTTT
Organism: Macaca mulatta; assembly: GCF_049350105.2. Classification (NCBI taxonomy): domain Eukaryota; kingdom Metazoa; phylum Chordata; class Mammalia; order Primates; family Cercopithecidae; genus Macaca; species Macaca mulatta. The sequence goes on along the minus strand of NC_133408.1, from coordinate 102,816,854 downwards.
TGCTGTTCTGATACGATTCAGAATTATGTCTCCTCTTTTAAAATCAAACTAATATGTAATTTCCAATAAAACTCTAAAGAATAAGAGACAATGACAGACCAAAATGGAAAACTCAATCTAGACTTATATTTGAATTCCTGAAAAATACTGTGAAAGAAAATACAACTATTTTATGTAATGTAAAGAAAACATATTAACATAAATAACTGGTTCTACTTCTCTTAGCGTGCTTTTATAAAGCCAAAATGACAGACCCAGACATATTAAGAAAAGCATGGGAAAATAAAAATACATTTTATATCGCTAAAGCTAACCATTTCAATTACTACTAAACAAAAGAATAAAAAGACGAAATTAAAAGCAGACATGAAGAAAACTAGCAGAGCGGCGCCACCTAGTGTCCGTTTTGTGAAACGCGCCTAACATTTCCTGCGCCCCCCTGTGGTAGGATTTAGCAATTGGCCACAGACAAGAAAACAAATTCTATAAACATACGATTTGATTTCTTTCCTCTGGAAGGAATAGAAAAAGATAGCATCTCAGCATACTTTCTAAGCAAGATATACTTTCATTCACCATAATTAAAACGGAACAACTACAAACATACAATTTCCCACTGATCACAGTATCCTGTGATCAAAGTCTTTCTTTGGACATAATTTCAAGTAAACCCCACCCATTAACCTTTCTAAATGAAGGTACATTTTTAAAACCTCTCTGCCCCTATGAAATTTTGTTCAGGACGAAATTCTGTGAATACCATTCTTGTATCAACATTGTGATAACACTTAAAAAACAAAATTTAAAGAATTAATGTAGAAGTAAAGATGAGAGAATTTGAGCCAGAAATTAGAATCATCTTCCATGCCTTAGTTTACCTATCTGTGGTGTAGGATAATTCTAACTCCAGTGTGCTACCTTCCTTTGGCGGTGGAGGAGAATTGTCATTGGCAAAATCAAATGAGATTAATGTCCATGGAAGCTATTGAAGAGTAGAAAGTATATGATTTACATAAAATAGATATACTTTGTTATTTTTATTAAGAGTTGAAAACTCTAGTGAGACATCAGCACTGGTTGACTTGAGGAAAAATCAGTGAATCAGGAAATTAGAAGCCCTGGACTAGTCCCACAGCTTCTCCTTGGACAAGTCCTTTAAGTCTGGGTAGGGGCCCCTTTGTTCTATAAAATGAGGATAGTTTGTACTATACGGCCCATAGTGCCTGTTTCGCTCTAAAATCTTAGATTCAATAATACCGTTGCTTTCTCCCTGCCTCTGTCCCTGCTCAGACCCTCACTGCCTCTTCTCTGGATTCTTGCAACATCTTTGTAACACATTTCTCCCAGCTGCAATCAATCTCTGGCAGATTAATCAGGGAAGATGAGTATTTCCAACATGCATGTAAAAGTATAAGTCCGATCATCTCATTGCCCCACTTAAAGGCCCAAAATGACTTCCAATGGCATTTTGGGGGGCAGCCAGCTTTTATGGGCATCATCTGCTCTGTGCCAGGCAGTATAACTCATGCTTTATGTGCCCAGTGTCATTCCATCCACACAGTGACACCTTAAGATCAACAAGGTGTGAACCATTTTCAATGGATGGAGGAGGAAGCTGAGGGTACCAGAGACTCAGAGAAGGACTTCAAGTCTCCCAGTGAGTGAGTGCAGAGCCTAGGATGAGAATCCAGGTCTCTGGTTCCGAATGGTGCAGTCTTTGTGAGTGATTAAGAGGTAGATTTTGGAGCCAGAAATACTGGAGTTGAAATCTGGGCTTTGTCACACACTGTTTAACATTGGGAAGCTTCCTAAATTCTCTATACCTGTTTCCTCATCTGTAAAATGGGGATAATAGAGATAATAATGATGTTTTGGTCAATGACGGACTGCATATATGATGGTGGTCTTATAATATTATAATGGAGCTGAAAAATTCCTATCAACTAGTGATATCATAACTGTCGTACTGCTGTAGCACAAGGCATTACTCACACGTTTGTGGTGATGTTCCTGTAAACAAACCTACTGCGCTGCTGGTCATGTAAAAGTATAGTGCATACAATTATGTACAGTACACAATACATGATGATGATAATCAAGACTGTTATTAGTTTATGCATTTTCTATACTATCCTTTTGATTGTTATTAATGAGTGTGCTCTACTTATGGTTTAAAAAGTTACCTGTAAACACCCTCAGGCAGGTCCTCTAGGAGGCATTCTAGAAAAAGGCACTGTTACCACAGGAGATGACAGCTCCATGGGCGTTCTAGCCCCTGAAGACCTTCCAATGGGATGAGATGTGGGTGTGGAAGGCAGTGATATAAAAAGGAAGTAAATAAATAAGCACATTTAAAAATAGAAAAAAGCTTGTAGGATAAGAATATAAGGAAAAATATTTTTGTACAGTTATACAATGTATTTGTGTTTTAAGCTAAGTGTTATTACAAATGAGTCCAAACTAAAAAGTTTATAAAGCAAAAAAGCTACAGTAAGCTAAGGTTAATTTATTATTGAAGAAAGAAAAAGATACTTTATAACCTCAGCGTAGCCTAAGTGTGCAGTGTTTCTAAAGCTTACGATAGTGCAGTCATGCCCAGGCCTTCACATTCACCCACCACTCACTCAGTCACGGACCCAGAGCAACCTCCAGTCCTGCAGGCTCCAGTCATGGTAAGTGCCCCATACACTTACCATTGTTTTAAAGCTTTGCTACTGTATTTTACTGTTTTTTTGTTTGTTTGTTTGTTTGTTTGTTTTTTGAGACGGAGTCTCGCTCTGTCGCCCAGGCTGGAGTGCAGTGGCCGGATCTCAGCTCACTGCAAGCTCCACCTCCCGGGTTTACGCCATTCTCCTGCCTCAGTCTCCCGAGTAGCTGGGACTACAGGCGCCCGCCACCTCGCCCGGCTAATTTTTTTTGTATTTTTAGTAGAGACGGGGTTTCACCGTGTTAGCCAGGATGGTCTCGATCTCCTGACCTCGTGATCCGCCCATCTTGGCCTCCCAAAGTGCTAGGATTACAGGCTTGAGCCACCGCGCCCGGCTTACTGTGCTTTTTCTATATTTAGATACACAAATACCTACCATTGTGTTACATCTGCCTACAGTATTGAGTACAGTATCACCCTGTTCCAGTTTGTAGCCAAGGAGCAACAGGCTATGCCACACAGCTCAGGGGTGTGGTGGGCTCTGCCATCCAGGTTTGTGTAAATCCACTCTATGACGTTCACAAGGCATTGAAATTGCCTAACATGCACGTGTCAGGACGCTTCCCGGTGGTGAAACCTCACGTGACTATTAGTACCTCTCTCATAGTGAGTCAGTGCGTGTTGGACACTGGAACAGCACGTTATCACAAAGCGCTTCCAGAGTGTTTTGTTATCACCACATTTTCTCACGGAACTAGATATAAAGTTTTTCCCTTCCTATTTAAGATGCTTCTAAACTTGACTCCAACTTGCCCCCTGCCTTTTCTTCTACTTCGTAAGAGTTTAACACCTTATGGTTCCTGTCCCCTACCTCCCACTCCACCCCAAATACTTCCAAGTGTACATAGTCCTTTGTGCAGGTCTCTGCTTTTGCAGCTACTGCTGTTGTTCCCGCATTCAGAAAGTCCATCTCCGCCTCGCTACCGACCCCTGGCGGTTAGCAGGGTGACCGACGAGTGGCAAGCTTGTGATAAACAGTGGGTGTTGCCGATATTGCGGTCATCAATAGTATTACAGTAATCCCTCTTTATCCGAGGGGGATATGTTTCAAGACCCCCAGTGGGTGCCTGATACCGCGAATAGTACCAAACGCTATGTCTGTGATTTTTTTCCTGTACATACATACCTATGGTAAAGTTTAATTTATGAATTAGGCACAATAAGAGATTAACAAGGATAACTAATAATGAAAGAGAATAATTATAACAATATACTACAATAAAAGTTACATACTTGTGGTCCCTTTCTCTCAAAATATCTTTTTTTTTTTTTTTTTTTTTTTTTTGAGACGGAGTCTCGCTCTGTCGCCCAGGCTGGAGTGCAGTGGTGCGATCTCAGCTCACTGCAATCTCCGCCTCCCAGGTTCAAGCGATTCTCCTGCCTCAGTCTCCCCAGTAGCTGGGATTACAGGCACACGCCACCACACCCAGCTAATTTATTTTAATTCATTTTTTAGTAGAGACGGGGTTTCACCAAGTTGGCCAGGCTGGTCTTGAACTCCTGACATCAAGTAATCCGCCTGCCTCGGCCTCCCAAAGTGCTGGGATTACAAGCGTGAGCCACTGCACCGGCCCAAAATATCTTACTGTACTGTACTCACCCTTTTCCTTTTTGTGATGAAGAAGGGATGGGGCAGGACGGCAAGAGAGTTCCTCAGGGAACTCAGAATGGCACACAATTTAAACTAGTGAGTTGTTTATTTCTTGAATTTCCATTTAATATTTTCAGACCATGGTTGACCACAGGTAACTGAAACTGCGGAGAGCAAAACCGCGGATAAGGGGGAACTCCTGTACTGATAACATCTTTCAAGGCCCAATCCCAAAGCCACCTCCTTCATAAGAGTTTTTCCTGCCTCCCACACATCTGAGACATCCTCCTGTGAGGATGTCCTTCTGACTGTTAGCGAGTCTACCTCAGGCTGCTTCTCATTCTCTGAGGCTACACTTGTAAAAATATAAGAACCAAGTGATATTATTTTTAATACACATTTTAACATAATATATCCCAAATATCATTTCAACATGTAACCAATAAAAATTAATATATCAAAAGCTAAAATGAAAATGAAAAATAACAAAATTAAAATTGCCTGTGTTATTTGCATTATATTTCTATTAGAGGGGCCTATTCTAAAGTAAAGTTACTTTTTCTCCAGCTTAATTAAAATATAATTGAGAAATGCAAATTGTATATATTTATGGTATACAACATGATGTTTTGATATACATCATACATTTTGAAATGATTAAATCAAGCAATTAACATATCCATCACTTCATATGCTTTTTTTTATGTGAGAATATTTAAGATCTCTTAGCAATTTTCAAGTATACAACGCATCGTTATCTAGAGTCATCATGCTATACAATAGGTCTCTAGAATTTATTCAACCAAAGTAAAACTTTATACCCTTTGATCAACATCTCCCAATCCATACCCTACTCCGGACCCCAGGAATATTAAAAAGCGCAGTATAGAAAAGGAAGATCCTTAGCATCCCACCTTTCAGGAAGAAGCACTGATGTATGGCTTCCATTAGGTTAATGCAAAAGTAATCGCGATTTTGGCCATTGCTTTCCATGGCAAAAACCGCAATTACTTTTGTACCAACGTAATAGGATTTTTATTTGCAAATACGTTATTTTTTACCAAGTCAGGATCATAGCCTAAGTGTTTAGCCAATCTGGGGCTATGCCGGAGATCAGCTAGATACTCACCAATCCTGTCTCCTCTTCTTGGTCTTAGCGAAGGGTTATACTTCCCGGCTGTAAGGATTCTAACTGTCCTTAAAGATAGCTGTGGTCGTATAACCAGGTTCTGGCCAAAGAATGTGGTCCGAATGATTCAAGCCATATCCAGCCCATTACCTACCCGGGCATTCCTGTTTGCTCTTTCTCTTTATTCATCACTTGGATGAATTCAGGGGATCTAGAGGAAGAATTTGGGGTTCTAAAAGAGAGTAGGACTACAAGACAGAATGAGCTAGGATCCTTAAACCACCGAGTGGAAGGCTGCCAAACCATCCACCTCCAACTGTATCATGAGCAAAACAATAAGCAGTTACTGTGTTAAGTCACTGAGGTCTTGGATGATTTGTTAGAGCAAGCTACTGTTCATTACCTGGACAGCTCATATTGGGCATTTGGATCCCATTTCCCATTATTATTATTAGTGATAAACTCATTATTTCCAGTTTTTGTTATTATAATCCATATTTTTAGGATGAATTGCTAGAAGAATAAAGAGTATGTTTGTTTGTTTGTTTGTTTTTATTTTGGAGACAGGGTCTCACTCTGCCACTCAATCTGTAATGCAATCACAGCTCACTGCAACTTTGGCTTCCTGGGCTCAAGCGAGCCTCCTGCCTCAGCCTCCCAAGTAGCGGGGGCTGCAGGTGTGTGCCATCCTCCCGGGCTAATTTTTTTTTTTTTTTTTGGTAGGGTCATGGTCTCACTATATTGCCCAAGCTAGTCTCAAACTCCTGGGCTCAAATAATCCTCCAGCCTCACCCTCCCACAGTGCTGGGATTACAGGCATGAGCCACCACACCTGGCCAGGTATTAACACTTTTACAATTTTTTGAAACAATTGACGAAATTCCCTTCAGAGAGAGTTTAATGTAGTATCTTTCCTCGTATATCTCTTACAGATGGGAAGCCAACTAAGGTGTTTGACTTCATTTGTTTTTGAGTATCTTGTAGATAATAGGCATGTGTTAAATAGTAAACAAATTAATTATTCAGCTCTCAGTGCATATGGAAAAGGAAATACTGTTATTTTTAAAATAATGACTACGAAGTGTAGATTTCAGAAGTGGCATGAATTGTATAGGCGCGTTCAAGAAACAAGGGTGACAGAAAAATGGCAGCAAGCAACATCCACGTGCTTAACTAGGAACTTCAGCTAAAAAGAAAGTGATTTTATTCTTCTAATTCTCTCTAATTGTCATGGTGAAGCCATGGATATAACCAGCCAGTTCTGGTAAATACCTCCCACACCTTGAGCTGGCCCCTGGCACTTGGGCTACTGGGTGCATCTTTTCATTCCTCCATCAATTATCTGTACAAATCTCATTGCATACACCAGTGCCAGGCATTTTTAAAGTATCACAAACTAGTGAGTTATTTGTCACCATAGTTGGTCTTTTAGGAGACACAAGTGTTGAATTTGGGAGGGGTGAAGATAAGAACAAATGACCTGTAAGATACTTTCCAACTCTGAAATTTCAAATGAGAGGTTTTGCAAGAAAATAAATAAGATTGTCCACTGCATGGGACTACTCTGAAAGAAATCACAGAGCAAGCTGGGGGCCAAATTTCAATCTATCAGGAATTTAGTTTTCTAAAAACCCAAGCAGTGACAATAGCGTATCTCTGTTTCAGCCACAAACAAGGGCTGATTCTTGTTATCCAAGTTTACCCTAGTTTATGTCCAAAATTCTTTCAGAATATTATGATTTCACTTTGAGTGGAGTTGGAGCTTTCAAGTTCTCAGGATGCTGAGAACAGCACAAACCCAGATTCCAGCCCTCGTCTAACAAGGATATTCTCATGCTATTGTAGTAAGAACCTCCTCTGAGTGCAATGAAAAAGCATCATGCATTCTGAATGAATGAGGTCGCCATGGCCTTTGATGCTATTTCTGAAAGTTTTATTATTGATTAAGGGATGATGACCACAGAGGGATGAGAAAGAATTCTATCATATTTATTCTTGAAGGAAATTTCAGTTGTAGATAAGTGGATTCCAGAACGTCCCAAGATAACAAACTGGCAAAAAGATTTTAAAGAAAAGAAGATCATCTTTCTATTGGACACCAGACAACTTGCTAGCTAGGTCTGTTTTCTCTGGCTGAATTGAACTCATTGCCCAGCTGTCAAGTGTCACCAAGACACCCTTCCTTAGGGAAGGTGAAGAAGGAAATTGTACCTGGTAACTAAATCTCATGCCTCCTGAAGGAAAGTCAGAAAGAGATGGGCTTTTGGGAAGCAAAGCTGCTGGCATAGCATTTTTTTGTTTTCTTTGGACATTTTCTACTCTTCGATAGTAATATGGTGACTTGTAAACTGTAAACTCAGACTTCTAGGTAGAAGGTGACTTCTACCAACGTCCTTTGCAACCTATCATGCATATACATATATACATATGTACATGCATACATATTTTATATATACATATGTGTATATATATACACACACTCAGGTAAGATGAAGGCTTAGAAAATGCTGTTTGATGGAACAGACCTTCAACAAGCCAAAGAGGATCAGAGCCTAACCATGGTACATGTGAACACAAGGACCTCATTCTCCAGTGCCTAGAAAATTCCTGACTTGTACAGGGTGCTCAAAAAATATTTTTTGATAGGCAAAGAGGGAGGAAGAAGAGGAGAGCCATGAAACTCTTACTGGAGAAACTTTTTTTTTAAAAAAAAGAACAAAATTGCCAGATCTCTTAACACCTAAGTGGAGATGTATTGACCACCTCTAATATGTTTAATATGGCACCCAAGATGTTTTGACCTCCCATGTTTAATATGACACCCAAAATATAAGCAATAACAGAATGAGATTCCAGTCACTTTTTAGTCAGAAAGCAGGTTCATTTCTATCAACTAACTCTTGAGAACTGATCTCACAAAAGGACAGGAAACTACATATTGGAAATGCAGTGAATCATATGCCTTTCATTATGAACATGTTCTCTGCTGTTCTGCACCAGCCACTTCCTCTATCTCGATCTCAATTCGTGTTATAAGAATGGTTACCCAATGTCATATCAAATAACACACTCCCAATTTTCTTGCCATCTAGTATACATTTTAAATGACACAGTAGCACTGAGACTTTTCTAAATGCTGAAAGCACTGAATGAAACAATTGTGCATTGTGTTCATTATGGGGAGGATGGAGAAGGTGACAATTGTGGGGACAAAGAACCAAGGCAAAGTAGAATGTTTCTTCTTTTGTATTGGGGGAAAGGTTTAACCACAAAAATGATACTGCCTTTCTTACTGTTCATGGCACTGATGATCGATCCTTCCTCCCTCATGGAAAAGCACCCGGTGCTGACCCTTGGGGGTCTTCAGTAAACACAGCATTCATTAAGTTTCATAAAATCCTCCACATCTGGGTTGAGCAGCTATCTCAAAAACGCTTTCGTGGCCCTCTAAACTGAAGCCTATTGTGCTTCTTGTCTCCTTTCTTTGGACACCTTCATTTTGGCTTTAGCTATATAAGGTACTTGGGAAAATGACTGCCCTAATCATAATCTTTAAGATCTCTACGGAAGGTGTCTATAACTGGAATTTCCTCATTACTTTAATGTCCTTCTAGTCATAACTTCATGGGCCTATTAAGTGTAAATTAGAAACACATTATTCCACCAGTAAAGCTTTTCTTTCAAATGCACAGAACTTTATAACCTGTCACAATGTATTAAATTCTGGATTGTTTGTACTGAAACTGACTTTTTTTCTGTAAGAAGATGTCAAAGGATCTTAATTTCAGCTAATTCTGGCAACCAAAACAAGTCTCCTCTACTTAATAGCCGGCAATGGTCTCCGCAGCAAAATGCTTCCAGCAACAATTGGAAATTACACAGATAATAGTGTGTTTTTTTAGATTAGTATCACCTCTGAAATGTGAAGCTTTTGCAAATTCAAAGCTGATTTGCTGTCATTTTAAAACTGAATTTCCTGAAAACTGCTTAAATATTAAGAAAGGTTGACATAGGTAGACAAGAAGACAGAAAACAGGAAAGTTAACGGGCAGATTGAGAATGACCTGTACAGAGTTCCAGAATTTCATACGAGCTACTTCCAAATAAGGGAAAACTTGGCAGGCATGGGTTTGGAATCTTCTTTAGTTTGTCTGTCTTTGCAGAGTCTGATAATCTCATTACTATTGCTTTTTGGCTTCATGACCATCAACTGGAATATTTCCAGGGATGATATATTTTGGGTGGGAAAATCATTATTTCCTTCACAACCAGCTCATAAAGTGTGGTGAAAACTCAGCACTGGAGTGAAGAGTTTGCCATTAGGCATCTACTCTCTATCTGGATATTAACTCAAATATCTAACACCCAAGAGACATTATTGGGCAAATCAAGGAAAATTCTACGCTTGATGAAAAGTAACTAACAAAAACAGCTAATATTAATTCAACACTAGGCGTGATAGTAAGTGCTCAATGAGCACGATCTTATTTAATCCTTAAAAAATGCCTATGAGGTAGATTTATTATTATCCCTGTTTTACAGACAGTGATCCTATGACCAAAGAGGTAGAGTCAGGATTTAAACTCAGATCTTCCTGAGTTCATACCTTAAAATTTTTGTTTTAATAACATCATCACTTTCTTCTCTCTCTCTCTCTCTCTCTCCCCCTCTCTCATAAGATTCACTTCCCCCTTTTCTAAGAACCCAGGAGTGTCAGACTCTCTATAAGAATGAGCTTGCCTGAATCATAAAGGAGATTCTGAGCCAGATACTAGAACTTCTTGTCGGTACCCCTAGGTCTCTTTGCATTTACGTAACCATAGTACTTTTGTTCCCCATTAAGTAGGGATGCTGTGTGGCTGAGGCTATTCCTAAAAGACACAGGCCTTCGTATTCAAGACAAACAGGTTACAGACAGATTTCCAAGGAACTCCAACTGACTAACCAATTCAATCAATTTGGGATTGAACAGAGCAAATCAATGGGTTGTTTCAGCATTGTGCCAACGAAGTTTTAGCCAGACTCAGTCAACTTCTGTGAATCTATCATTCTAGCTGCTTGGCCCTGAGTATGCAAACCAGTTGGTAGATGTCTTTTACTTTCCTCTCATTTAAAAAAAATTATGATTTTCCTTGTATTTTTGGCAAATCCTTCCTGAACAACTCTAAGCTTGATATTAAACTACTTTACTGATTATCCTCATGGTAATGTCAAATGCAGGTGTGTTTAATTTAAGTATCAACAATAAAAATAATTACATTTGCTCTAAAATAATAACAGCATATACTTGTCATGCTTTATGAGCTATAATTTTTTTATTTGCTTTTCTCTGCAGGTGGTTTCCAATAAATTCATTTTCAATAAGGACATTTTCACAAATGATACTCTCAGTTTTGCTGTGTTATGCAACATGGGAAACTTGGACAGTCTCCTTTAGGACAGATGTAGCTTGGATGCCTCACACTTGAACAAGGACTATCTTTTAATCAAGTGACCACTGGGTTGCAATTAATAGAAAGTCACTCAAGCTAGATGAAAAACAAAATGTACTTTATTAAGAAAGTGTTTTACAAATAGAAACCAGAGCAAAAAGTATTTGTCAATGAACCAGAAAGTTCAGTTAATCAGAAAGTTCTTTCCCAAAGTGTTCTAACTCATCCAATTCCAGGCTTCTGTTTGTTCTTTCATTTATTCATTTGTTCCATTAAGATGTACTGAGTATCTATGATCAACCAATTATTGGGGACACAGAGATGGGGTGTGTGTTAGTCTGTTCCCACATTGCTATAAAGAAATGCCTGAGACTGGGTAATTTGTAAAGAAAAGAGGTTTAATTGGTTCATGGTTCCACAGGCTGTACAGGAGGCATGGATGGGAAAACCTCAGGAAACTTACAATCATGGTGGAAGGCAAAGGGGAAGCAGGCACATCTTACATGGCCTGAGCAGGAGGAAGAAGAGAGGCTAGAAGGTGCTACACACTTTTAAAGATCCAGATCTCATGGGAACTCACTATCACAAGAACAGCAAGGGGGTAATCTACCTCTTGATCCAATCACCTCCCATCAGGCCTCTCCTCCAACACTGAGGATTACAATTCGACGTGAGATCTTGCCAGGGACATGGACTCAAAGCATATCAGGGTACTGGTGTCTTTGCCTTCAACGAGCCTCATCTTCCCTCCCTTGGTATTCCTTCCTTCTGAGTGTCTCTGCTCACATGCTATTGAAGCATTGCTTAAAAATAATGCAAAAGATAGGAATGGGTTAAGGAGAAGTTATAAAATGGTCACTCACACTTTTTACTTTTTTTTTTTTTTTGAGACAAGGTATCACTCTGTCACCCAGGCTGGAGTGCAGTGGCATGGTCTCGGCTCACTGCAGCCTCCCCCTTTCAGGTTCAAGTGATTCTCCTCCCTCAGCCTCCCAAGCAGCTGGAACTACAGGCATGTGCCACTATGCCCAGCTAATTTTTGTATTTTTAGTAGAGACAGAGTTTCACCATGTTGGCCAGCCTGGCCTCGAACCCCTGGCCTCAGGTGATCTGCCCACTTTGGCCTCCCAAAGTGCTGGGATTACAGGCATGAGCCACCACACCTGGCCTTAAATTTCTTAAATATTAACTTTGAACACCTGAATTGTGGGCTTGGTTAAAATGAGGACTTAGGTAAATTTCTGTGGAATGCACTACTCATTGGCTTTAAGGAAAATGCAACTCAAAGTTTTAAAAATTGAGTTCAGTAGGTCAGTACTGACATGATTATTTCCTTTGACTGGTACTTAACGCTCTAACAGAAGAAATCTCGTAACACCCCTGTTGTCGTCAGGCCTTTGCCCTGCTCAGCTGCAGGAGCAGTGGTTCTCCAACCTGGCGTACACCCTCACAATCACCTGGAAGACTGATAAAAGTCCCCATGGCCAGGCCTCATCTCCTGAGTTCTTGATTTCTTAGGTCTTGGCTGGGGACTGAGAGTTTGCATTTCTAACAAGTTTCCAGGTGATGTGCTGGTCTAGGGCCCACACTTCGAGAACCATTGATCTAAACAAATGTTACTCAGAGTGCCATGTGCAGATGTGAACTAATTGTTACTGATCTGCAACAAGGCAAGCATGGAAATAGAAAGTATACATATGGAATATTTTATAATTTGACACTTTTATGGCTTCCCAGTGCATGATCAGTGGGCACACCTCATTAAATAGGATATAGATGAGTTCAGAACTGTCTCTTTCGCATCATGAGGCACATGTGGCGCAAGGTGCTGCTGGAGCCCACATTGCATTCTATGGTAGGTTGAAAACATAAAACATTGGTCATTCACCATGCATAATTGGAGAAGCACTGCTTCCTAAACCATCATGCTATATTGTCTCATTATTAAAAAACAAACAAATAAATGGTTAACATACAAATGAGTCAGGTTCATTCTTTCTCGTATTCTATGGGGCAGGTGGGAGGAAGAATGGGCCAGACCTTGACCTGGCACCCACTTCCTCAGGAGGCCCAGGGGAAAGGGACAGAACTGAAAAAACTGGCCTCGAGTGTAACACTACACATCATTTGGGGAACAGGGTGCAGCCCAGAGTCCAAGGAACTTAGGCTCCTTTGAGGTTGGAGGTCTGAACAGAGAAACTGACCAGTCAGAATTAGGATGCCCACTCCCGCTTGAGGATTGAACTGGGTAAGCAAGAAGGTTGGATGCTTCCCAGTGAGATCAACATGGATCCCTCAATTACAGGTAGTCAAGATGGGTTGAAACCCAATACAGAAAATTCTCAATTGCCACAAGTCACCTAAACCCCAGGTCTGGGAAACAGACTTAGAGCCTGGTCTTGGGCATGACTAAGTTTGCAGGTGGAGAACAAAAGCAACCCTGGCCACAGTGTACATGGCAAGGCAGGGACCAGGAAAAGGAAGGTTAGAAATCATCTCCTGATCTCAGCAATTTGGGCTGGCATTTTCTTTTATATCTTTAAACACTTTTATTAAAATTCCCAATGATCTGATCCCTAGTTATGAGGATTCAGTTGTTCTCTGCCTTCAATTGTAGGGTCCTCTTGAGCTGGCTAGAAGGATGCCCATGTGAATGAGGGCTTCTCTATGATTTTAAAGCTTGACGAATGTGCTTCAAATAGACTTTGCTAACTGTCTTTTCTAATGGATCTCCTGATAGCTCTACAATTTTACTAGCAGTGATTTATTTTTTAATATTTTGCACTTCAAGCTCTGATAAATTCAGTGTTCTTTCTAAGCACTTGTACAAATTAGATTGCAGTCAGAGGAGTTCAGCATTTTTACATGTTCAATACATCAAGACCTGATAAGCAGCTGTCGCAGCTGTCTGCTTACTTCTCTGGTCCTCACTGAAATCTGCCCTGCTCCACAGCCTTCCTTGGCTGGATTGATCCCAAGAAGAGGTTTTCATTACTTTATATATAGAAATAGCCTTCAGCTTGTTCTAATGATCTCCAGTCACCAATTTGAAAGAGTGCCCTTAAATGTCCACCAGTTACCTCTTGAACTCCATTCTTCCAGCCAGAGAACAAACTGCCCCAAAACCGCTGCAAACTGGCTGACTCATGGCAGTGGTGCCACTGCCTGCTGATAAAGGTATGAGTTTTAAGGCCATCAGCTAGGATAATGGAAAGCAGTAGGACATGAGTTTTCCCACTGGGGTCAGATAAACCTGGGTTTGAATCTTACGGTGTCATTTAAAATGATTTTGATTGCAAGTAACAGAAAAAATGAAGGAAACTTTTTTAACACCAAAAGTCAGTAGATGATATTGGAGCAAAGGCAGAGGACGCTTCCAGATTGGTTGTTCAGCAGCTCAATGTCACCAGCAGCTCCTTTTCTCTCTACTCTACTGTTTCAGCTCCATCCTCAGACTGATTCCCCAGTTCCTCTCAAGGCTTCATGCTGGCTCCAGCAGCAAGTGAGGCTAACTGCGTTTTCATTAGGGGCCAGCAGGAAAAAGAGGGACAACTGCTCTCTGCCAGTTGTCACACTGCCAATTGGATTGACTAGGGGCATGTCCTGCACTGATTAGCTGAGGTCTGGTTTATCTGAGCTATCCAATAAAACCACTGTCCAAAAGAAATAGGATTACCTCAGTTGTTTTAAATCAATTATAGTCACTCAATGGAGTTGAGGATGGAGCTACTTACACCATAACCAGAAGTTCACCTGGGGAAGAAGAAATGGATACTGGGGAGACCACCATAACGTTTGTGATACTGGCTCTGCTGTTTGTATTCTCTTAGCCTAATCTTTTAACATCTCTGAGCCTCAGTTTTCTCATCAGTAAAAGAAGATCGCTCAATATTGACTTCCTGGCTGTTCTAGAGATTAGGAAAAACATAGGATCATAAAGAGCTTTACACTGGGCTTGGCACACTATAAGGGCTCAATAAAAATTATGAGGGAGAAGATAAGTGAAGGGAGGTGCCCATTGTATCTAAACATTACATTCTTTACAAGGCTTGTTTCAAGTAGGTCTTTTTCCTTAGCTTATGCACATTCAATGGCTATAAATGAACAATAAAGACTTTGTTCAGAAATACCATTTATATGATGACTTATCAGGACATCATTCACATGAAGAAACTCAAGCTAGGCTGTTCTAACACATGTGAAGAATATCTCTGAATAGTGAGTTTAATACTAATAATAATAATGTTATAACCCAAAAGACGAAATAAAGAAGAAGAAAGTAAAGAGAAAAGTAGTTACAATTTATTGAGCATTTAGAGATGTAATACTAAGCACTTTCAGATATTGTGAGCCCTTGACATTGATTTTATTATGTCTATTTGCATTTGAGAAACACATTTACAGAAGTTAAGGAGTTTGACGAAAGTCAATAGCCAGTAAATGACAAAACTTGGATTTGAACCCAAATTAATATGACTCCAAAGTTTATTTCACGTTCTCTAGACCAAAACTGCTTTCAAGGGAGGGCACCCCATTCATTCATTCATTCATTCATTCATTCATTCACTCACTCACTCGAGCTCTCGGCAGATGGTTCCAGAGTCCCTGCCATGGATAAGACACTGCTTGGTGTTAAGGGAAAGGAAGATGCACAGTACACAGAGATACTTTCAACATCTCCACAGTGTCCAAGTCCTGGACTCCTGGCTTGTTTTTAGGAGTTTCCCAGGGGCAAGAGTTGCGAGGGGCAGGGTTTTATGTTCTTTTCTCAGTCCAATGGGAAGTGTTGGATCATGGAGGGTGATGGAGGCGGGCCAGGGGCTGCTCTCCCCCAGTTCCCTTCACTATCTGCTCTTCCCAATTAGACTGTTTAATCTTGTGATATCTCAGGGTGAAAGAGGTCAGAATGTCAGAGGTCACCTTACCTCTCCATAACCCTGCTCCAAAAAAATAATTGTTTCAAAGGGAAATGGCAAGACCAGTCAGATTCCTCCATATTCAGAATCTGGACTAGAAAACATGCATGGGTCTCAATGTTTATATTGTTGATTCTGTTCAATTCAGTTTATTAAAAAATAAATACAGCTGTGCTGGGGTGGCTTGTATGCTGCAGATAGGGCTAGGTGCTAGAGACGCGTTAATATGTCAGCATCACAGTGCCCCCAGCCTGGGTACACAGGCTGGCAGAACAGACAAACAGAGAATATGGTATGCATTCTAATAGATTCCTGCCTGCTATGCCCCAATGTGACTGAACACGTTGTTAACATTTGTGTTACATTTTGGAAAATAAGTCCACACTGGTTGGTAAATGCCCTCCTGACTGCCCAGGATCCATCCATTCAGCTGCCCCCCAGATCCATCTTCTACCCTTTCTGCCCTGACCCCTTCTCCAGGATCACTCCCCTCCAACTATGTGCCCACTTGCCCATGACCCAAAAACTGAAGCCTCTAAGCCCCTCTCCAGCACCACAGTAGCCATCTGTTTTAATTGGTCCATATCCGTGCCATAACGGTAGTTAAATATTTTGAGTGTCACCCCTGAATAAAGACACATACCACATGCTTCCTGGGAGTCCAGGAATGGGGAGAAAAAGTTGGGACCAACCAAAAGGGAGATTGCCTCTGAGAACACACACTGCTAGAACATTTTTGCATCCTTGGATCTCTGACCACATTTCCTTTTTTTTTTTTTTTTTTTTTAATTATTATACTTTAAGTTCTAGGGTACATGTGCATAACGTGCAGGTTTGTTACATATGTATACTTGTGCCATGTTGCTGCGCTGCACCCATCAACTCGTCAGCACCCATCAACTCTTCATTTACATCAGGTATAACTCCCAATGCAATCCCTCCCCCTTCCCCCCTCCCCATGATAGGCCCCGGTGTGTGATGTTCCCCTTCCCGAGTCCAAGTGATCTCATTGTTCAGTTCCCACCTATGAGTGAGAACATGCGGTGTTTGGTTTTCTGTTCTTGTGATAGTTTGCTAAGAATGATGGTTTCCAGCTGCATCCATGTCCCTACAAAGGACACAAACTCATCCTTTTTTATGGCTGCATAGTATTCCATGGTGTATATGTGCCACATTTTCTTAATCCAGTCTGTCACTGATGGACATTTGGGTTGATTCCAAGTCTTTGCTATTGTGAATAGTGCCGCAATAAACATACGTGTGCATGTGTCTTTATAGCAGCATGATTTATAATCCTTTGGGTATATACCCAGTAATGGGATGGCTGGGTCATATGGTACTTCTAGTTCTAGATCCTTGAGGAATCGCCATACTGTTTTCCATAATGGTCGAACTAGTTTACAATCCCACCAACAGTGTAAAAGTGTTCCTATTTCTCCACATCCTCTCCAGCACCTGTTGTTTCCTGACTTTTTAATGATCGCCATTCTAACTGGTGTGAGATGGTATCTCATTGTGGTTTTGATTTGCATTTCTCTGATGGCCAGTGATGATGAGCATTTTTTCATGTGTCTGTTGGCTGTATGAATGTCTTCTTTTGAGAAATGTCTGTTCATATCCTTTGCCCACTTTTTGATGGGGATGTTTGTTTTTTTCTTGTAAATTTGTTTGAGTTCTTTGTAGGTTCTGGATATTAGCCCTTTGTCAGATGAGTAGATTGCAAAAATTTTCTCCCATTCTGTAGGTTGCCTGTGCACTCTGATGGTAGTTTCTTTTGCTGTGCAGAAGCTCTTTAGTTTAATGAGATCCCATTTGTCAAGTTTGGCTTTTGCTGCCGTTGCTTTTGGTGTTTTAGACATGAAGTCTTTGCCCATGCCTATGTCCTGAATGGTACTACCTAGGTTTTCCTCTAGGGTTTTTATAGTATTAGGTCTGACCACATTTCAATCATGGTCCCAACACTTCTCAAAACTCCTCGCCCTTTACTCTCATCCTGCAGTCATCCTGCTCTGAGGCTCGAGGCAGGCGCTTACTGCCGAAGTCAACCAAAAGGTGCCAAGACACGTCTTAAGCACGGGACTCCCAGAAATTGGGGCCTGCCTCCAGGGAATAAGCTTTCGTGTGTACTTTGGTTTTGGTTTTTGTAGAAAATAAAGGACTAGCAAGTTACTGAGTTCCTTTTAACTGATGACGGGAACTCTAACACTTAGGATGCTTTTGTCTGCAAGTTAAAAAACAGAAAGATTCAAATGACTCAACAGAAGGGAAAGTTCAAAAGAAGAGTAGTGTGGATCCCAGGCTTGATTCGACCTCTTTCCCAGTGACCTCATCAGGGTTCCATGTTTCTCCCATGTCAGCGCTGTGCCTGTCTCAGCTTAGCTTCAGCCTCAGTCAGGGCCCCTTATTGTTGCAAGATGGTGGGCAGCATACAAAATCTAAAAAGCTGTATTTTCTGGCATTTCTGTCCTTAGAAAGAGGAAACCTTTCCCAGATGTCCCCAGTTGGTGCATGGGCCTATCTCATAGTCAGAAAGGGGTCTCATATTCACCTCTGATTAATGGTCCTTGAAGGGATTGCAGCCACCATTGCTGGCTTTTAAAATCAAGATTTGCCCTTAGGGTTGGAATAGGGATCTCTCTCCAAGTCTCATGGGGTTCTGCTAGCAAATGAATATCATAGGCACACAGTAATTGATGCTACCAGAACCTACTGGAAAGAGAACCTACCAGAACCTACCAGAATCTACACCAAATTAGAGTAGATGGTGTTGGTAAACAAGGTGGAGCGCATGGGAGTGTGTCACTAGTGACTAGAGGTTAAAGGCAAAGGGCTTTGGAGTAAGGAAACCCAATTTAGAGTAATAGTATTACCTGGGCCATTGTTTCAGTTATTTATTACTGTGTAACAAGCACCCCAAACTTTGGTAGCTTAAAACAACTGTCCATTATTGCTCACGGGTCAGCAATCTGTTTGATGTTTCTTCCAATCTGGGCCAGGCTCATCTGAGTTCATCTGGACTCTCTCATATGTCTTCAGGAGGCTGGCTGGTCTAAGACGGTCTCTGCTAAAATGGCTTATTGGCTCCATGTGGTCTCTCATCTTCCAACAGGCTAGTCCAGGCTTATACACCTGGCAGCCCAGCAGTTTCCAAGAGAAAAAGCAGAAGAGCAGGAGGTCTCTTGAGACCTAGGCTCAGAACTAGCAAAGCCTCGTTCCATTGTCCAAACGGAAGCCATAAGAACAGTCAAAAGCTGTGAAGTCACATTGCAGAGTGTGGATGCCAGGAATAATGAAGAATTACGGCCACCTTGCAATTCATCTACCACAATGACATTTAAAAGACATTTCTCTTCTTTGCACCACAGTTTCATCACTTTTTATATGGAACTAACAATGACATCCACCTCAAAGTCTTGAGAATTAAATAAGAAAATGCATATAAAGTACTTAGCATAGTATTGCACACATAGTAAGCATTAAGAAAGTAATAGCTCTCATCGTGCCTGTGTATTGATGATCGCAATTAGAGTTGTTATCATTATTATGTTTATTTTAATAATTATGATGATGTTGAATTTCTATCTGCTGGGTTTTAACTTGCTCTAGGATATAAGTCTAGTGAAACTGTGTCCAAAGAAGTCCAGACTTCGTGGAAACCCTAGACAGCCGAGCAGAAGGCTACTGATCCGCCATCAGTAGCAGAGAGTTCCCCATCTGCCTCCCCATGCTGTTTGGTGAGTGTCATTCTCTTTAGGTTTTTGCTGTGCTGGCTGCTGGGAGCTCCCTGAGCTCATTGTCTGTTCCTCAATTGGAACTCTCTAAGGAAGTGTAGTTTCACATTGTGATTTCCGCAGAAACCACTAATTTTGGCCAGCATTGCCCACTGAAGGAGAAGAGCAGGCTTCACTCCTGCGACAGCTGACTTTCTGTTCCTTTCTGCTCTTGCCTCTGTGCCCAGTACTGAACTCGCTGGAGATGATCACGAAATTCAGGGTGACCAGGGTGGGCAGTGAGGAAGCGGAGAAGTCTCCCGGCCTCCTCTCACGCCCACTCCTCGCCAAATCTCCAAGAATTAAAACCAGTTGGCAATTTCTTGGAAAAAGGGAATCGGTTTCTTAAATCTTGAGAAAATAAAAAGGGTGTTTTTGTTGTTGTTGTTGTTGTTTAATGGCTATTTTGTTCCTGATGATCCCGGCATTTGTACCGCATGTAGACTCTGAACAGGCGCAGGAGCTCGTTCCACGAGACAGCCTGCTAATTTCATTTGCCACCACAGTTTTCCCATCTGCTAAGGGACGCACCCAGACAATTTCCATGTATAATTCACAATCCTTTGTAATTTAGGCTCAAATAGAATCAACAGCTTGATCAAGATGCCATGGCAGTGATTTCAAGGGCAGGGCTTCCATTGTCTCCCATCTTTTGTGAGTGCATCCTCTCTCTGGCCATTCTCTACGTCTCTGTTTACCTCTCCTCCTACCTTGTTTCACAGTCCCTCACAATTTGTATTTGTCTTCCCTTTCATCAAGCACGATATTTCTGCCTTGCAAATGTGCAGGTCTAACAAGATTCCTCCTATAGATTATGCAGCACAATGGACATTGTTGGGCCCCAACTTGCTAATTGCAGCCCCCACCCCCACTTCATCTGGCCAGGGCTAAGATGGATGCTCAATTTGCATTATTTATGTCTTTTTCTCTGTGTTTCTAGTGATGGCTTTTGCATAACATATGTAAAATTTTGCTGACATCAAGAATTCATTTGACTCGAGATGTTCAAAAGATTGTAGGAGGGAGGGGGCCTGGTTTGTGTAAACTCAAAAGCCATCAGACATCTTTGCTCTCATCTATTTCTTAGAAAAAAGTGGGCATTTTCTCCCAGCATTGGAAGATGGCTTTTCATGAGAGTTCTCTGGATTACCCTGGACAGTCAGGTGAGCTCTTTTGCTTAAAGAGCTTTGGTTCCTTTTGAGCTGTCAGTCCCCTTCCTTTGAAAGGGCACGGCAAGGCACCAAGGCTCATTTTAAAGTTCAAACACAAGTCCATTGCCACATTGCAACTACAGCTGAAGATCATCAGAGCAAGGAGATCTCAGTGTCTAATTTGACTTCCTCATTTTGTTGAGGAGGAGACTGAGGCGCAGACACAGACAATGGCTCACCAAGGCCACAGAACTGCCACCAGCTAGTTCTGTGGTCTGTCATTTTATTTGGTCCTTAAATTCCCTCCAATAGAACAGCAACATTGAAGGTATCAGTCACTATTCTAAGCACTTTGCATATATTATCTCATTTAATCCTTGTAAAATACTTATTCACTGGGACTTGTTGCTATCACCTTCGTTTCATAGATGAGAAGACTGAGGCACAGAGAAGGAAAATAACTTGCCTAAAGTCACAAGGCACTAAGTAGCAGTTTGGATTCGACCCCAGGTAGCCTGGTTTAAGACTCCTTGATGTAACCAATCTGTTCTCCAACGTCGCTGTGCTGCCCCATTCCCCATAGAATAATGCCCAAATTCCTTATTTTGCAACATAAAGCTTTCTACTCTTGGAAAAGCAGCCTGGTATTGGGAAAGGCAGTCTAGTGTGGGCAGTCTTGTGATTCTGCTTGGCCACATAAAAATGGGCTTTGGGCCTAGAGCTCTTTCTTACCAAGAGGTAGGGGCCCTCATAACCTGTGCTGAGCTTGTCACCTTGTGCAGGAATCTTCCTCTATTTCAAACTCATTGAGTGCACCTAGACTGCTTAGACGCATGCATGGATGGCCCTCAGGAATGTCCCCTCACCTGTCCCTCGCCACCCCTTTTCTGCAATTCAGACCCCCATGGGGTAAGGGGAGAGGTCCTTCTATTCTCTACAGAGTAGGGTGCATGCAGCCACATCACCCGCTTTTGCTGCAGCGTGGATTGATGGCCCTAGGAGCAATGCACTGCCAGCTGGATCTCATGCACACTCTCTCTACTCTCTTACTGTAAGAGAACCGAATGCAGGAGAACCGAGGAGGCTGATGTGTGTTTGCCCAGCTAGCAGCCTCTAATCGTGCACTGGTCTTTCCTTGGGTCGCACTCATCTGCCTTTTAACCTTGGCTGTACCCGTTATATTCTGTTCTGACACACAGGCTGACACCCAGGGAACTGTTATGCTGGGGATGACTTTTTGGTGACTCCCACGCATTCACTCTTCTTTGGGTACAGCACGGATTTTCTCCTGGAGAGATACTCTTGGCTCCAGCAGAAGGCTTGTGACTCAGGACTGGCCCATTAGAGCATCCCATTCCATGTAAGAGCTGGGTGTGTGAACTCTCAGAGCCATGTGCTGGAAAAGACTTGTTTATACCATCAAGAGAGAAGTAAGATTCTGTCTTCTCCACCAGAGCTCCTGGAGCTAAGGACATGAAGTAGGAGGTATCCATAGTTGTCTCAAGAATGAGGCCGCTATGGGCCAGATCAGAGCTGAGATGAAGAGGTGGAGAGACACAGGGTCTCTTTGATACCCTCTAAACTCTTACCTGAAGCTGAGCCCAAAGCCAGCTCCTCTCTAGATTACTAAATTCCATGAGCCAGACGTTTCCTTTTGCTTAAGCCAGTTTGATTTAGGTTCTGTACTTGGAACGAAACTCTCAATTGATTGCTGAGTTTCACCAAGTTCTGAGTCTCTCCACCCGGCCCTGCTGCCTCAAGCTCTCTCCTCTTTGAACTTCCTCTTTTCTCATGCTGAAATGCCAGTAAGAAGATGCAAGTCAAGCATCTTGTTGCATTGTGCCTGTCACCCTCCTCTACAGTGTAAGCTTCATGAGAGAAACAAACAAAGAAACAAAAACCCTAACCTGTCTTATTCTCACTGCTGTAGCCCAGTGCCTTGAATAGGTCCTGGGATCGCAATAGGCACCCAACAAATATTGCTGAATAAATGAATAAAGCTCTCCATGTTCATTTTCCCCCTCCTCCCTTTATGCTAAGTTGCTCATCCCCTATCAGACATCGTTACATTATTCATCTTACACATTCCCTTTCCTAAATTATGAATTATTTAAGGGGCCTGATACTTCTTCATATTCTCCATGCCTAGCAGAGTTACTGGCATAAAGTAAGGACCCAAAATAATGGTTAATAGAAGGAATCAATTGATTAGGTCAACAGAACACTCTTTTCATTATACCAACTCAAGCTTTCTTAGCTCCCTGGTTGATGTTTGCATTATCCCATTCTCTGGCATCATTCATAATCACCTCCTGGGGCTCAGCGGATGGACAATGGAGAAATTAACTTTCTAATGGCCAAGATATGAACCTCCCTCTTTCATGGTCAAGGCAGGAGGAAAGGACATAAAGAAAGGGCCAGCTACCACTCTCTGGGTTAGGTGATATTCAAGCTAGGAGTACTGGCTCAGAACAGGAACCCCTCAAAAACAAAAGAAAGAGGTGATGCATGCATTCAATCCACATAACAATCGCCTTGTGCAGGAACTACACTTGGTCTCATACTAAGCTCAAGTGCAATATAGTTTGCAGTTACTTTTGTTCCCTTACTTAGCTTTAAAGCTTTAACCTGACTTTCCTACAATAATGACTGCCACATCACTCAGGTGTGGCTCCTTATGACTGTCATATCAGTCTATATGTTCCACCAAAGAGTAAGGAGATAATATAACTGCTATTATATTATAAGCTCTTGTTAAACAATAAACCATGCCTTTCTTTTATGATTTATAACACTACGTACCATAGTATTTCCATATTAAAAGACTATAGTGATTTTACAAAGAAAACTCTTGGTACACAGTACTTAATTACTACATATGATATATATTTCATATGCATAATTCTGACATATTTATAAATCATGTTACATTATATATCCAGAAACTCTTTATAAGTGATAACTGTCTTTTCTTTTCTTTTCTTTTCTTTTCTTTTCTTTTCTTTTCTTTTCTTTTCTTTTCTTTTCTTTTCTTTTTTTGAGATGGAGTCTTGCTCTGTCGCCAGGCTGGAGTGCAGTGATGCGATCTTGGCTCACTGCAACCTCCACCTCCCAGGCTCAAGCGATTCTCCTGCGTCAGCCTCCCCAGTAGCTGGGATTTCATGTGCCACCATGCCCAGCTAATTTTTGTATTTTTAATAGAGACGGGGTTTTACCATGTTGGCCAGGATGGTCTCGATCTCTTGACCTGATAACTGTATTTTCTAAGCCTCTTGCTTCCAAATGCAGGTTTATAACAAAGCTTTTATGGACCCAGAAAAATAAGGGCAATGACATTAGCTATATCTTGTATGTATTTGTATATAGTATGTGTGTATAAGTATAAATTTATGAATGTTCTTTCTTGGGAAAAAATGCCATTTATTCAAAGACTAGAGACTCATCTTTTTTTTTTTTTTTTTTTTTTTTGAGATGGAGTCTCACTCTCTCACCCAGGCTAGAGTGCAGTGGCACAATCTCAGCTCACTGTAACCTCCACCTCCCAGGTTTAAGCAATTGAGACTCACTTTTTTACTTTTTAACATCACCAAGGGCAAGAAAAAGGGGCAAGAAATGTCCCCTCTTTTATGAAATAACAGTGTTTGTTATACTAGAAAAATATTGGGGTATTATACGTCAATCTCCTCAATTTTTTGACACTTTACCAGATTCTCGGTTTATTGATTTTATTTCATTAGCTCATAAAATTACTCCAGCAAGGGCTCTCATGCTCTGACACAACCCACGATGGGCTCAATCCTGACACTGCCTCTCTGGAAGTGGCCCATACCCCAAATTGTCCCTCTCTAAACTCTCCACCTCTCCACTCCTCTGGTACCTGTCCTCACCTTCTAATAGGAGGAAAGGCATGGAGAGCTATGAGACTTTAACTCAATACTTTTCTCAGAGTGCTTGCATTATTAAACAGGATGCATATTACTCCACAGGGTGATTTCTTATCATGAAATAAGCATGAAATATTACTCTTATTACTCCAAAGAGTAATTTCCTATCATGAAATTTCAGGCAGTGAGGTCAAGTAGGGTGAATAATTGCAAAAAAGCATTGGAAAGCTAATGTTGAGTACTTTAAATTAGAACCCTCAGCTGGCTCTTCTGAGTGTCTGTCCTTAACCTAAACAGGTTGCTGGAAAGTCCAGAGCAGCAGTCTGGTGATGCCCCAGAAAATAGTCTTCCCCATTAGGTCGAAAATAAGCGATCATTTCAATATCAGTAGGGAAGTGGAGCTAAGGAATAGTAATCATCTGCTGGTTATGCCACAAACTTCTGTTTCCTTTTATTTCTCCCTCCCTTTATAACCCTTTCTGTCTTCCCACTTTTTATTTTTTACCTCCCTCTTGTCACAAAACACTTTCTCCAAATACTTGAAACATATATTTAGTTGGTATAGCTAGCTACACATTGATACGATCTCTTGTGCAATTTGGAGAATGGATTTCCAAGCTTTATAGGGAAGAACAAGCCCTTTTCCTTCTTTCCCAGAAAAGGAAACGAGATCAAGGACCCTTGGCTAAGAGCATAACCAAGCCTTATTCAAATAGTAATCTTCAGTTTTTACTCTTGAAAACTAAGAGAATGTCCATCAAAATCCCAAAGAGGAGAAAGAATATGTGGAGAGAGGAATATGGAGGAAAGAACGAAGCATCAGAACGTGGAATTCGTGGAGATAGGCATGTCTATCCAATTAGAGCACAGGAAATGTTTCTGCTCTTCCTAAAGAGTTTGGGTAGTCCTGTCTGAGAGACTTAATGCTTGTTTTGGGAGATGTGTGCATTTAGGACAACAGACATGCCGGTAACTCCAGCTGCAGAGGAGGCTGAAGTAGACAAGCCCATGGCTATACCCTAGGTATGTTTTATATGCCTCCCTCCATCCTGCAAACAGTATTGCCCTTCTATGAGACCTGGGATGGCAACGGACACTACTTCTGATACTACTGAAGGTTGTCTGTGCATCTGTACTTTTCTCAGACTTTGGGAAATACACAAAGAGAAGTAGAGTTGAGGACCCTACTTCAGTTCCCACTTCTGTAACTGGTCAGGAAGCCCAACTTGGTCATCATAGCTGCCTTCTCCCCATCCTTTCTATGTTGTCTCTACCCACTGCCAGCAACTCAGTCAGGTAGGCTTTTATCTGATGGGATGACCAAACTTTCAATCTGGGATAATCTGAGTGTTTGATAGCCTTGGCCTTACTGTGTTGCCTCAGTTTTCCAGTGCCAGAGATTATTGGGAAAGGGAGTGTGGAGCTTGGATTAAAAGGCAGATACAGACTTAAATTTGAAAGGTTAAGAAAGGTACGCAAAGGAAGCATTAATGACTAAAATAAGTATTTTACCCGAAAGTTGAACCTGAGTCTGATCATGCTTCTAGGTTTAACTAACAATTTGCTGGTAAATACAGGAAAAAAGGCCCTGATGTTTTTAATAAATTGAGAAGAAAGCTATAGAGGAGATATTTAAAGACTAAGAAAGGCTAGGAGACTTAAGAGACATACCAACCAATTGCCATGTATGAACCTTGTTTGAATTCCAATTTCTAACAAATAGCCTCTTCCATTTCATTAAGAGGTAAATATTCAGTAGTTTTACTTTTCATGTTTAATAATTTTATTAACCTTTATATTATTATTTGTTAAATATCAATGGTAGAATTTTTAATACAAAACACTATGGGCACAATGAATAAAACTATTAATTTCAAATTTGATACATATTTTTGTTGCAGAGAAGTAAAGCAAAGTGTTCAAGAAAAGTCTTTTAAGCATGAAAATACATTTCATTAAGATAAAACCATATGGGAAAAGTAGAATATAAAGAATGCATTTATAAAGATAAAGAAATGTAAAATTTCAAGAGCTTGTTTCTGTATTTTTTTAAAATAGTGAGCTAGGCATCAAATTGTTATGATACTTAGATTCTGTGGATACATTTAAAAGAGTAACATAGACCAGGGGTGATGGCTCACGCCTGTAATCCCAGCACTTTGGGAAGCCGAGGCGGGTGGATCACTTGAGGCCAGGAGTTCGAGACCAGCCTGGCCAATATGGTGAAAAAAAAATTATCTGGGTTGGTGGTGCATGCCTGCAATCACAGCTACTCAGGAGGCTGTGGTGGGAGAATTGCTTGAATCCAGGAGGTGGAAGTTGCGGTGAGCTGAGATTTCACCACTGCACTTCAGCCTGGGTGACAGAGCAAGACTCCATCTCAAAAAATTAAAAAATAAAAAATAAAAGAATGATATAACAGTAGAAATGTGCCATAAATTGTGTCCTTCATAACTGTCAAGCAAGCCAGAAATTGCGTCCTTTGTAACTGTTACAATTTGTGATTTTAAAAATGTAGATGCTACCTTAAAAGTAGTGACAGGGTCTACAGTTTCAAAATTCTTTCAGGGGAATCTAAGAAAAAGAGATGAAAAATCCTTGCTGAATCCACTAATGCTCAACAATTTTTTGGACTTGAGTTCGTTTTCTTGCATCAATACTTATCTACTCTCCTCAGAATGCATTTTAGGAAGAAAAGCTTATATACTCTAAAAGTCTTTAATTGCTACAGTGGTACCAAGAGGCTTGTGCTTCTTAGCATCATTCGTTCATTATTCATTTACTTAATACAATTCAGTTAAGCAGATACTAGGTTCAAAACCTGTGCCAGGTCCCAGAGAAATACCCACTGGAATCAGGTACAGATCCTCCTGTTGAAGAGCCTAGCAATGATCAAATTCTTAAGCTCTGCCCTTTTGTCAATGCAGTCAGATAAGCCCAGTGAGACTCTCGCAGTAGCCTCCTGAAAATGGAAATGATCTTAAGAGGGTCTTGCACAACCATTATTGAAAATGAGTAAAAACTAAAAAATAATATTTTTTAGTTTAGAACAACTAAAAAAGGTATATTCCAAAATTATCCTTGTACTCTTAATTGAAATTGCTTCTTGGTTCTCTGGTGGCACCTCTGGAAAGACGAACTAGAAGCCAATTTATAAAGAGGTCAATGTCAGAGAAGCCATCCTTATTACTGGTAGGAAAAAAAAAACTCAAGTAGAACAGGCTACGAAGTGATATTAATAACCCAGATCTGTCACTGCATGCCCCTAGACTTTGGAAATGCCCCAAAGATTATGTGTACATGGAGTTCTGATCTGAATATGATTTATCTATAGCAGTCTGACCAGCTCTGTTGAACAGAGTCAGCTATATTTTTGGGGGCTTAGAAGATGACATTAATATTGCCCATATTTATCACTGTGAGGAGACATGGAGTTGCAAGCTGCAATTCTGAGTTCTGTGGGTACAGAGTCACAAGTGTATACTGTTTTCCGATGTGTGAATGATGCATGTGTTAAACCCAGCAAGCTTTTTTTTAAGGAAGTTTTTACTCTTCGATGTATTTTTATCTACCTGCCTTCCTTTACCCTACACAAACTCACACACTCATCTGTCCATTCTTACAGAAAATAATCCCTTCTTTGATTATTCAGAGAAAAATCCCTGTGTGACTAGGACGGTGAGGATGCAAAAGTCACTATTTCTTACTGAGCAATACTCCAGGCCTGACTCCTCTGGGGGTACATCAACAGGATGCAGTTCTGCAACTTTGTTTTTTATTAGTTTTGTGTTTTGTTTTGTTTTGTTTTGTTTTGTTCTTAGTAATCAGAAGAGCAATCGCCCACCCATCCACTCAGCGATTACTTAAAACATCAAGAAGGGATCTAGCCCACTGTTCTCAGTGATGGGCTCTAGGCATGATAAACCAGGCATTTCTGCTTGTCAACATTATTCACTCACTCTTTCAACAAATGCTTATTGACCACCTGTGGTATGCAAAGCCGTGGGCCAAGCATTAGGGAGAACAGTCTGTATTTCACAGATTCTGAAACAGTTATTTTTCAACATTTGAATGTCTCTGAATTTGGGGAGTTTACTTGGCAAGGCTTTTTTTCTTTCTCAGTGATACCTAAAACAATGCTGTCTTACAATCAATGGCCTCTCAGATTTGATAAAAGACTACATTGTCCATGACATCTCTGCTTTCACCAAAAAAGGGATTATACAGAATAAGAGGAGGTAAAACTCAGCTATCAGTGGGCTTTTCACTGATTGTCAACTTTTAGAGCAAGAGAAGTCTGAGCTTCTGTGGTTTGAAGATGATCTGTGTATTTCATTTCCTCGTGCCCTCCCTGGCTTTACAAGCTGTCATAACTTCACATGGATTACCTATTATTATCCTATAGTTCTTAAAATCTAAAATGACTTTTTTATTGAAGTTGGGTGTGTGTGTGTGTGTGTGTGTGTGTGTGTGTGTGTGTGTGTGTGGTGCTTTCTACAAAATAATTCATTAGGAAGTTGATTTTTCATCCATTATTGAAGCCATAATTTGAGGAGACTGTTTCTTAGAATATATCTACCACATGCCAGTGGAAACTAGTTAAAATATTTTTATTAAAGCAAAATAAAGGTTATTTTTGTTGTTTTTGTTTTCCCTTTATTCATCCAAACGTTTACAAACTCCCTATGATGCATCAGACACTGTTAAGTACTGTTGGGAGACAGTGACAAATTGGATACAGTTTTTGCATTCAAAGGACTTAAAATTAAAGGAAGGGTAAAACCTATAACTACCAATGCTCATATAAGGAAGAATGAGTGAGTCCTGAGGCCAAGATCCAAGAATATCTGAACGAAATCTGCATCATTCCATGGCACTACATCTACCATTAAATATCACAAAACAAAAGCTGTTCTTCCTTTCCCCGGAAACACGGCCGCATCAGGTCTACCCAGGTAGACCACAGAATGATGAACCGAAACAGCCCTTCTGTGGTTGATATACAGAGACAACTCCCATCCCCTGGTGGATAGAAAGGACCACATATTTTGAAAACTTTACAATAAGCCAAGTGTTCCATGCCTCACACACCTGCTGTCATTGGTTTCCACCCACTGATCCGTGTTACCACTGTGGTGGTTTCTACACACTGATTGGTATTTCTACCCAGTAGTCAAGGTGTTCCCCTGTTCTCCTTCCATAATGTTTTGTACCCTTTCACCCCTGCTCAGCTTCTCCCAGACCCCTCCCTCTCGACTTTTTAAACTGGCTTTCAGAGTCTTTCATCTTTAATTCCCTTGTAAAATGCTCCCTCTTCTTTGTTTGAACTATAAGCTCTTTGAAGACAGGAACCAAGCCTGGATGATACAGAGCAGACAATGAAAATACGTTTTGCTTTGTCAAGGAAGGATGGTAAAGAAGAGAAAATAGCTTCTCTTCTTGAATACAGGAGTTTAGGAAACTGAAAAAAGCTTTGACACACCCACAGAGCAGCACGTTTTACCAAAGGAGGCTGAAAAAGTTCAATCCTGGGTTTCCTCTCCTGGAACTGTCTGAGACCAGTGAACCTTAATCTTCTTTTTTGTCCCAGCACACATGACAGTTGATAGTCACATGAATAACAGATTGTTGCGAGCAAAGTCAATTTATCTGGAATTCTCACATGATTGACTTTCAAACCACCCTTCTGTCTTACTTGCTATGCAAGTGATTAAAAGTGAATCTAATAAAGAGATAATATTGAATCCATTCTAATCTATGGGGGAAAAGTAAACCCACTTGGCAGATTTTGCCATTTCATATTTAGTAACATGCTTCTTGAGACAAACCAGTCTGTGGATGCTCCAACGTTGTCTTCAGCCCCTGGCCCGGCACACCCTCAGGACAGCTTAGCTTGCTGGCCACCTCCTGCTCCAAGACCCAGAAGTCAGAATCCACAGCAACAGGAGCTCTTCCCACATCTGGGGCCCAGAAATGGTTCTACTTTCTTCTTTCAGTGCATAAAGGATCTGTAAACAAAAGGAACAAAAGAAAAGCAGAAACATTATCAACATGAAAAGAAAACCATCCATTCTAAATATGTCCATTTATTTCAAAACAAAGCACACAAACATGAAGCTTTATTTCTAGTATATCCAGGTTTATGGTGCCTAATTTGTAGAGCATCCCATCTTGGGGGGCCAGCTTTTATAACATTTGTTGAGTAAAATTAACTGACTCGTGATTTTTCTTCTAGTGATGATCTGAATATGATTTATCTATAGCAGTCTGATTTATTTAATGAATAATAGCAGCCTGTCTATTTAATAAATCAGTGCATCATGTCAAGGGCTTCTGCCTGGACTTGAAGGTCGCCCTTCATGAGGAGCCAATGTTTGTAGTTTATTTGAAACTCAAATTGAACTGGGTGTTTTGTGTTTTATCTGGAATCTTATCCCTAGAGACCGTTGCTTGGGATTCACCAAACACTATATCCACTACTTCTGATCACAAGGATTTGAAGAAATAAGTACTTAATAATGGTGGCACGTCAAGTATTGGGGATCCTATCAAGAAGAAGGATTGGGGGACCTCTTCACATCTCAGAAATCACAATACAGGAGGGGGCTCTACTTTCTATATGGAAGGGGACCCACATCATCATAGGTGAGAAGAGAAGGCAGCAGCCAGCAACAAAATTAAAGATCAGAGAGAAGCCAAACCCTTCAGGAACCACAGCGGATACCGTCTTCTGGGCCGCGTACCGGGCCCCCTGTGCCATCCTTCCCTCCTGAGCCTCTGAGAAAGTCGACAATAAGACTGTAGTTCAGTGGTTTGAAAGCCATAATATTCTGACAGAGGCTCAATTTATGTTCAGCATTTTTTCTTTTGCATCCCAGTCAGGACTTTCACTCAAGTTCTCTTAAAGGAAGGTAAATATTTACAGGAGGAAAATGGCACTAGGTGCTTTGATAAGCTCAAAAAAAAAAAAAAAAAAACAGTTGAATTGGTGTGTGGATCTTTTTTTTTTTTTTTTTGAAACCGAGTTTCGCTCTTGTTGCCCAGGCTGGAGTGCAATGGCACAACCTTGGCTCACCGCAACCTCCACCTCCCGGGTTCAAGCAATTCTCTTGCCTCCGCCTCCCGAGTAGCTGGGATTACAGGCATGCACCACCATGCTCAGCTAATTTTGTATTTTTAGTAGAGACACGGTTTTTCAAGTTGGTCAGGCTCGTCTCAAACTTCTGACCTCAGATGATCTGCCTGCCTCAGCCTCCCAAAGTGCTGGGTTTACAGGCGTGAGCCACCACGCCCAGCCCGCGTGTGGAACATTTAATCACCATATCTGGAATATATAAACATGGTATATATTATCTTTGCCACCCCCTGCTTTTTTGTAGCCTCAAAATTTGATCCAAGACTGGGAGTTAAAAAGTCCCATTTTGTGTAATCAGGTTCTGGTTGAACATGATTGCTGAATTATTTTAAATTAAAGACATATGTTTGGGGGTTGAGCTATATGTATTATTTCAGGATGGTGTCCATTAGGTCTTATCCACAGGGGCTATCTTCAACTTTTGCCACATTCAATGCATTCTTTATACATCAGTATTTTCAAAATGGTGAATCATATGTAAGGGAAAATTGGAGGGAATATGGTACTCGTTAAATGGTGATTTTTTTGAAAATTACCTTGAATGCATTATTCAAACCTGTTTCCAGTCTCCCCTGCTAAGGGCCCACTGCTGGTTGGAAAAGTTCTGTGGGGGGAGAAAAAAGAATATTTTAAAGTCAATAACAATGCATAAATAAATAAAATCCTACAGTTGTGCAAGGCCCTTTTGCAAGCCTAAATCTTTGAAGACTTCATAACTGAATCAACATTTACTTTAACTCCTTGTCAGCCCTAAACACTTTAAATGTCTTAATTGCAGATCTAAATCATTGTGGCTGCCATCGGTTTTTCACTCTGAATGCAGATGTCCCTGAACTGAGGCTTTGTCAGGCTTCACCTCGTAAGGGCAGCCTGTCTATTTAATAAATCGTTGCATCATGTCAAGGGCTTCTGCCTGGACTTGAAGGTCGCCCTTCATGAGGAGCAGTCAGGGTGAGGGAAACTGTATGGCTGAGTTCGTCTGTTGGCCCAACCACAGCAGACATCCCTCTACTCCAAAGATCTCCTTCCTGCTAGAGCTGGCGCATCTGCTGCATGGTTATTCATTTGCACAGCTTTATGGAGGTACTATTTACATACCATAAAACTCACTCTTTTGAAGTCAAAACTCCATGATTTTTTTCATAAATATTCAGAGTTGTGCAACCATCACTGCAATCTAATTTTAGAGCAATTCCATCACCCCCAAAATAAACCTCGTGCCCATTTGCAGTCACTCCCTCTTCCCACCTCTGGCCCATGGCAGTCACTAATTTTTCTGTCTCTTATAGATTTGCTTTTTCTGGACATTTTATATACATGGAATCATACAATATGTGATCTGACCTTTTTCACTTTGCATAACTTTGAGATGTGTTCACGTATCATGTAGCAATACTTTTTTTCATTGCAAGTAATATTCCATTGTGTAGATATACCATATTTTGCTCACCCAGGCATCCACCGATAGACATTCATTTGGGTCACTTCCACTTTGCAGCTGTTATGAAACAACCTTCTGTGAACATATGGGTATTTTTTAATGAATCGAAGGTCAGATTGCTATCGTCATTCACAGTCAACTTTAAGTTGAGCTTACTCTTTTTTCAAGAAGTTACCCATACTTTTGTTAAAGCTGCCTGTTGGAACATTCCAGAATAAAGTAGACTCCTGAGTGCTTCAAAAAATATTATTTGTCAGAGTGAGGCCTTCGGTGATTCCATGGCATGAAGTGGTTAAACATAAGGGAGGGAACCATTGGAAGGAAGTTTCAAGACCAAAAGCGATTTGAAGAGCAGCAGGAACCCCTTCTATGCCAGTCATGACCCAGAGTCTAAAGAGCTCAGACCCACATGCGCCTGCCACGCAAGTATTCCTTCTGGCAGCCTCAGCACTGCCTGACTTCTGAAAGCCCTGCTGACTTAAATAACGTGGGGGCTACTCAGGGAGAAGTCAAGTTGGAAGTGGCAGGGGAGGTGAACAGGTCATAACACAGGGAACAGAATTGTCAGGTTTTGTTTATTTTCATGTCTTCTAAGACTTCAGCGACCGATAGGAGAGGCCGACCATTCTTCCATCGAGGAAGGAGTGTTGTACTTGATGCGGAAGCAGCTAGATCAAAAGGCGCCCTTCTACATTGCCCCAAATCACCCATCTAGAGCCATGAAAAATCCGTGTTATGAGAAATCCTTTCCCCAGAAATCATCATGGAAAGCAGGCATATAAGAAGCAAGCTGGTTTAGGAAATGTGATGTTGATCAAAAGGAAAGCCCCGCGTCCTGGGCCTGGCACAGCTCTAACTCTGACTGTGGCCTTGGGCAGGTCACTCACCACTCTGGGCCTCGGCTTCCTCATTGTGAAATGAGGGAGACTGACATCTGGATTTCTGCCTGAGGCTTTTTTCCCACATCCAATATTCTGTTTCTCTGACGACTGTGAAAACTGATACTTTTGAAACCCATATTTAAAAGTGAAACCAGTATCATCATCCCGTTGGCAATCAAGCTACTGATGTCAAGAGGCATGACCTGGAACGCCAACTGGTGAATAATTAGCATGAGGAACACAAGGTTTTTAAAATGCTTCCCAGTGGCACCCCTACTCTGTTTTGCAGATGGAAACATTGTGGTTGATTTTTTTTACATATTATCTTGCAGGTTGTTTAGCTTCTTTGTGTCGGAGTTAGGAATTGACCCAACATTTTAGGGCTTCCAGACCTTTACTGCATCAATCAGATTGCCTAGGAGAAAAGAAAACAATCATTCAAGAGCCTGTATAAAATAAGCCGGCATTAAAAAAAAGAAAGAAAGAAAAGAAACTCTGACCTTCTAGCCAAAAACAAAAAGCCGTATTTTTCTTGTTTTTACTTTATGATTTAGGTTCTTATTGGAATGATGAGATCCTGTTGGAGAAAGAGGATGAAGGGTGGTTACAGTCTGATAATAAATGATGAGGCTGATGGACTCCCAAGAAGAAAGAATGTTCCTGTTGAGAAGAACGTCAGCATGTCTCTTCCTCCCTTTTTTCTCAGTTGCTTATGTTCTCTCTTGCCCGTGGAGCGATCTGACATCTCTTGGCCAGGCTCTCAGACACATAGCCAGCTTCCGAGGGCTTAACATGCTTTCATTAGGACTTTCAAGTACATATCTTGCTGGAAGCCAACAATCTCGGTACACTTCCCCATGGCAACAACCAGCGTTGGAGTTCACAGGGACGCCTGCTCCTTTGAACTCCATAAAGAGTATTCCAGAGCCCTGGATTTTGACTGTCCTCCAAAGCCAGTGGCCAGCCTGGTAGTGAAGGAAATCTGGGGACAGATGGTATGAAATTGAAATCACATGATTGCTACCCTCTCCCAAATACTGGCCTATTATGTTGGCGAGTCTCCACAAAGCTCTGTGGCACTCATGCTGGTCTTGCTGGAGGGCTGCATCTTAAACATGGGTGCCTGAACATCAGGGCTGATGAAGAGCTGGCCCATTAAGAGGAACTGCATCAATGTCGTGTGGTCCCTCCGTGACCATCAGATCCACATGTACATTTGAAGAAGTCCTCATGCCACTGGATCAATGACAAGGTCTCTTTCAACTTAGACCCATCTGTTGTTGAAGAACTACTGTATTTGTGAGAAGCCATTCTGAGGTGGAAAGGGAGCCTGATCTTTGGGGGAAAACATGGCTACAGGGGTTCTTTCCTCTGAAAATCTGTAAATGTAGCTAAAAGTTACTTCAGGAGAAAAACCCATCGGTAGCAAGCACTTGGCATCATGGAAAGATCCCGACATCCTCTTTTGATTTACTGTAGATGTCTGGCAATCTCTCTTTGCTTCCCCTCTCTCATTGTAAGATGGTCAGTGTTCGTGTTATAAACCAACATTTGCCTGACTGAGCTGAATTCTTGTCAACCTCTGAAACTGCTGAGTGGGGAATGGAAGAAAGTGAGGGGAGGAGGAAGGCCCCTGGTGCACCCTAGAGGAACAGCCCAGATTCCAGTTGAAATCTACATGAGGCTGGCTGATTCTGCTTCTTCCAATCCTCAACTTTCATCAATGCCAGCAACAGCGTATGGGGCAATAGGATGCTTTGGTTGGCATCGACTCCTGTCCTGATAGTGTTAGTTTATTTTCATGGCAAATAATTATATTCTCTCCTTTCCTAAATATTTCAAAATGGTGCAAATAATATATAAATCCATAGACATAAAAGTCATTAGATTCTTCAAGCAAAGGATTTTTAAGAGTACACAAAATGACATATTAGATTTCTCCAAGCTCTTACTCAAAAAAGCAAATAAAAATTTATTTATTAAAACATGCTAGTCTCATTTTACCCTATTGTCATGCAAAAGGAGGAAGAAAGGCAGAGAATTCAGAGTTTAATAATTTGTATTTTAAAGTGCCTCTTCCACTGCTTATTACTTGGATGATTAAAAAGAGACTGAATTTCAATTGTCTTATTTGAAAAAGTCAGTATGATAATAGTAAATAAAAATAACAGCAATTTTAAGGGATTCTTGTAAACATCAAAAATGTTATTATTGTAAATATTAATAGTGCATGCTTTTTAAATCATAAGGCCTTAAACAAAAACTGGTTATTATTGCCCATGGAGAATAAAAGTGAATTCACCAAAACATCTGGAAAAGGTTTGTCTTTTGCGCGGGGTTGTTTTTAGTGCAAGATGTAAAGAAAAATTCTGAAAATAGCATGAAGAGAAGTGAGCTAGTTTCAACAACTTCTTTGTCTGCATTTCTCTCTTTCTGATTATGTCTCCAAAACTTCCTCGCTTCTTCAGTCGAATTCTCTATATTTCAGAAACAGGGAGACATTGTTGTCAAAAGAACTCAGACTTGTGTTTGAGACAATCCTCCTGCCGTCTCCCATCTCTTCCAACACCTTTCCTCAGAGATCAGATACATTTTCCTGGCAAGATGTTCATTATCAGAGGTTGCTTTGCAATTTCCTACAATTTCTGTTCACCTGCAAATAAAACCATGCCTTTATTTTAGGATACAGAGAAAGCTTTTAAGAACAGAAATTAAAGTCAAGCGTGGATAAATTTTATGCATGGCAAATATAGACTTTGATAACATTGTCTCCATCAGGGTTTATTGTAAATGATTCATCACTTTCTTACTCATGTTATTGATAGAAATACTGGAGTTCTCAGTTTGTAAATTAATAAAACCCCTTATCGACAGCACAATATTCATTTAATAATATATTCCTAACACAGACCCATTGTATGAACATACATTGATTGCATTCTTAAATGGATCACATTACTGCATTTTTATCTATGGGGTTGGAATTATGCATCCCTCTAGAAGCCAGAAGTGCCATGAATTTTCTTTAGCTAATTCAGAGCGAAAAGGGTGAAAAGACTGGGGGCCAGGAGGCAAGACAGCATGGTGTTCAAAAGAAAGGGGGTTTAAGATTTTGAGAAAAGAGGCCTGAGATGCTAAAGCACTGTGCCTTCTTCAGCTTACACTGCCAAAAGTCTTTATGGAAAGTATAGTCTTTGGATTGCACTGGCCATCCTATGGCCAAAACAGTAAGATGTTCTTTAAAATGTTCATTTTCATCTACATGTTAAAGAGACAAGCAGCAAGCTTTAGCAATCCTGCTACCTAAGTAGTTCTGAACTTTTTCTAAGGGAGATGGGCAAGGATACTTTTGAAACTGATGAAGATTCCTCTTCCAAGCAAAAAGCAAATATAAAACATTGCCTAACAATTCAGGCATTTTATGAATTGCCTGAACCCCATTTACTTCAGTTATTAAAAGTAGCTGGAGTGCTCCATGCCTCCTGAATGTACCCCTTTCTTAGCTATTTTTCACATAAATAATGATCATGTTAACAATGGAAGCTCTCCTTTATATGAAGCCATATGTCATAAATAGTATGTGATATGATTTATATGGTCAATAGTATCAATAAGTATCCTAGTCATATGTAATAAATAGTAATCTTTTTTCTAAACCTTTTTAGCCCTTAATGGTCAGTCAAGGATGAAGACATCATCCTTTTATTAATTTTTTAAATATCATAAAGTTAATAAAAAGTAAAACTATTTTCTGGAAAAAATTCCCCAATTCTTTGCTTTCCAGAAAGAATCTACATCTCTATATCTATTTATTTAACTATCAGTCATCACTGCAACCAACACTTTTCTAGCAATGAAACAAGTAAAATCAATGTGAGAGGAAAATCCTAATTAAAGAAATCCTAGGCCGGGCGCGGTGGCTCAAGCCTGTAATCCCAGCACTTTGGGAGGCCGAGGCGGGCGGATCACAAGGTCAGGAGATCGAGACCACAGTGAAACCCCGTCTCTACTAAAAATACAAAAAATTAGCCGGGCGCGGTAGTGGGCGCCTGTAGTCCCAGCTACTCGGGAGGCTGAGGCAGGAGAATGGCGTGAACCCGGGAGGCGAAGCTTGCAGTGAGCCGAGGTCGCGCCACTGCACTCCAGCCTGGGGGACACAGCGAGACTCCGTCTCCACAAAAAAAAAAAAAAGAAAGAGATAAAGAATTTAGTAATTCCTTTGTGTGGAAAATGGGTGAGGAGTAAAGCTCTTTTATAAGAAACAATTTTTCTATGCAAATAAAAACTTAGTTTTATTTTTTGAATACAGTACTCTATTATTTTTGAATAATGACAGAAGACTTAATGTGCCAGTTTTTTCCTCGTTTAATGAGAACTAAGGGCCACCAATACTTTTTTTTATAAGATACATCAAAAGCACATAAAGATCCTTCAAATTTTACCAAAGGTTTTCATTTAATTAAACTGACTTATTAAAAAGATGTTATTTTATTCTGAAATAAATAGTTGCATAAATTCATATTCTTCTTTGTTAACAATTTAAAAAACATTTCTTAGTATAAAAAATCAAAAGCAGCTATTGCCAAGTTAAACTTCAAAAATTAACTTCAAACAACTGAAAATTATAAAAGGCATGTATTTTGGTTTTCTTTATTGTATCCCCAGGTAAATTATGGTAAGTATAGTCTTTGGCTTTACTCATGCCATAAAGCCTCAAGTTACTTCTCAAAGAAACAAGAAAGAAAATAATTATATATGGGTGGATTATATTGTGAGAATACTGTATAAGTATACTTTAAATGGAGTTGCCAAGATGGTTGCTTTATATAAAAAAAGTTCATAAAACATATAATTCATAAGTGGACTCTTCTGCATTAGTAGAGTGAATGTTTCATTTTCAGAATTACAGATGTATAAAAATCATACTTCCCTGCTTATGAAGTACCAGTAAACGTCCTCATGTTCTGTAAAAACTTAAATGCTGGAGGCCAACACTCACAAAATGTAATAATATTTCTGCTAAAAAAGCCAACTTTTTTTTAATGAGGAAAAGAAATCAAACATATACATCCTAAGTGCAATATTTCCAAACTTTTAAAAAAGGACAGTATGTGAAATTGCCAATTCTATATTTTTAATTTGCTCTTGTTTGCTGAAATAATTCTATTTACAGTAATGAATGGGATTGTTACATACATACTGATGTGACTGGCTCATATCGTCCTACCTTGCTTTGAAGGAAGCCAGCCCTTATTGGAAAAAGACAACAAGGTAAAATAAGAATGGGATTTTTTTTTAATGTTTATGAAGCAAAACAAACAAACAGATAACCTCACCAGAACAAAAAGCAGGAACAACTCTCTTTCTTTTAAACACCTGTTACCGTTAAACTCTGGGGACTTCATGCAACTGGGTGCCTGAGCAATATCCGTGGTGCGTGCCTTACAAATGAGTAGTATGCTAAGTTTCTCTTTCATAATTTGGAATGAAGAACTTTTTTCTTAGAATCAAATATTCCACTGGATAGGAGGATTCTCTGGTTGACTCACAAAATTCAAAACAACCCACAGTTTAGCTTGCCTTATATATGAATAATGTTTAGGCAGCAAACAACCACCAGATAAAATACTTTCTATAGAAAAATGCACTCTGTATTCCATCTCAGGGTGCCAGACGTAGCTCAGAACAACCCAGAGGAGTGACTAGCAGTTGGAGGGAGGAAGGAAGAACATGTTGGTCAGCTAATCTTGACCACCATAAATTCCTACATTCTGTAATGTTGTTTGGAAAAGGTAATATTGTCTACAGCCATTCTACTCTGAACACACCCAATCTCATCTGAAAAGGGTAAAATTGTGACTCTCATAAGAAGATAAAATGACCTTGTTTCCAAGATTTTATTTAGCTCATTAATTAATAAGAGATAAATAAGATGTTATCATCAGATCAAAGAAGAATTCAACAATCCACATATATATGGGCAATAGGGAATGCCAGAAATAATTTACAAGATGCAAAAGGATCTATCTGCAGGCAATGATCAATTACATTCCACCAGATATAACAAATTTGACTTCTATAGATAAGAATTATTTTCCTCATTATCAGTTTTCTACAACTTTCAAAACTATAAAATAGCTCAAGAACAATAAAACGTGGAGGTAACCCCAATTATATCCATCTAATTAGACAGGACACTTTTCTTTTATCTGTTTCAAAGTACTTCATAATTTTCCCTGGCAATATATACAACAGTAGAGTCTATTAAGGCCATCACATCCTTGATGTTGTGAATTGGGAAGGAAATACCGAATTCCAGATAGAAATACTCCCACTGTCTATTAATAAAGGCTATAATACCAGTGCTGTCCAGTAGAAATACAATGCAAGCTACAAATGCAGCCACATTTTAAAAAACATAGAAATTGTTAATTTAATTGTTAAGTTTAATAAAATATGTAAATAACTAAATGCAAAGTATTATCTCAACATATAATCAATAAGAAAAAAAATCAATGAGATATTTTACGTTCTTTTTTACATTGTGTGTCTTCAAAAGCCCATGTGTGTTTTATACTTACAGCACATCTGAATTCAGACTAGCCACATTTCATATGCCTTACTGGCCATATGTGGCCAGTGGCTACTGAACAGCACAGGTCTACAGAAATCAAACATTGGTGAGCTAGCTAAGCTTTGCAGGGTTTGGAATATTAATTAAAACATTTTAGGTTTGTCCCCAACTTATTTTCAAGATAGCCAGGTTCTCAGATATCCTCCTTTTAAAATGAAGCATGATCAACACCCGAGGAAATTATACAGGTATACCTCCGAGATATTTCAGATTCAGTTCCAGTCACTGCAATGAAGTGAGTCACACAAAAATGTTTTGGTTTCCCACAGCATACAGAAGTTATGTTTACACTATACTGTACTTTATTAAGTGGATAATATGTCTAAAAAGGAATGTGCATACCTTCATTAAAAACAGCTTATTGATTAAAAAAAAAAAGCTAACGATCATCTAAGCCTGCAGTGAGTCGTCATCTTTTGCTGGTGGAGGGTCTTGCCTCAGTATTGATGACTGTGACATATCAGGGTGGTTGTTGCTGAAGATTGGGGTGGTTGTGACAATTTCTTAAACTAACACAACAGTGAAGTTTGCCACATCAATGAACTCTTCCTTTCACAAGAGATTTCTCTGTAGCATGTGATTCTATTTGATAGCAGTTTACCCACAGTAGAACTTCTTTCACAGTTGGAGTCAGTCCTCTCAAACCCTGCCACTGCTTTATCAACTAACCTTATGTAATGTTCTAAATTGTTTGTTGTCATTTCAACAATGTTCACAGAATCTTCACCAGGAGTAGAAACCACTTTCTTTGTTCATCCGTAAGAAGCAACTCCTCATCAATTCAAGTTTGATTATGAGATTGCAGCAAGTCACTCACATCTTCAGGGTACACTTCCACTTCTAGTTCTCTTGCTATTTCCACCACATCAGCAGTGACTACCTCCACTG
Organism: Macaca mulatta; assembly: GCF_049350105.2. Classification (NCBI taxonomy): domain Eukaryota; kingdom Metazoa; phylum Chordata; class Mammalia; order Primates; family Cercopithecidae; genus Macaca; species Macaca mulatta. The sequence goes on along the minus strand of NC_133408.1, from coordinate 102,775,295 downwards.
AAGTCTTGAACCACTCAAAGTCATCTATGAGAGTTGGAATCAACTTCTTTCAAACTCCCATTAAAGTTGATATTTTGACCTCTTCCCTTGACTCATGAATGCTCTTAACAGCATCTGAATGGTGAATCCTTTCCATGCAGTTTTTGATTTACTTTGCCCCAGTCCATCAGAGGAATCACTTTCTATGGCAGTTATAGCCTTATTAAATGTTTCTCTTAGATAGGACTTGAAAGATGAAACTACTTCTTCATCCATGGGTTGCAGAATGGATGTGGTACTAGCAGGCATGAAAACAGCATTAATCTTGTGCATCTCTATCAGAGCTCTTGGGTGACCAGATGCATTATCAATGAGCAGTAATATTTTGAAAGGCATCTTCCTGAGCAGTAGGTCTCAACAGTGTGCTTAAAATATTCAGTAAACTCATGCTGTAGACAGATGTGCTGTTACCCAGGCTTTGTTATTTTATTTACAGAGCCCAGGCAGACTAGATTTAGCATAATTCTTAAAGGCCTTGGAATTTTCAGAATGGTAAATGAGCATTGGCTTCAATTTCAAGTCACCAGTTGCATTAGCCCCTAACAAGAGAGTCAGACTGTCCCTTGAAGCTTTGAAGCCAGGCATTGGCTTCATCTCTCTAGCTTTCAAAGTGCTAGGTGGCATCTTCTTCCAAGAGAAAGCTGTTTCATCTACATTGAAATTTTGTTCAGTGTAGCCACTTTCATCAATGATCTTAGCTAGATCTGGATAACTTACTACAGCTTCTCCATCAGCACTTGCTAGCTCACCTTGCACTTATGTTATGAAGACACCTTCTCATCTTAAACCTCATGAACCACTCTCTGTTAGCTTCAGACTTTTCTTCTGTAGTTCCCTCACCTCTCTTGGACTTCATAGAATTGAAAAGAGTGACAGTCTTGCTCTGGATTAGATTTTGTTTCAAGGGAATGTGGTGGCTGGTTTGATCTTCTATAAAGATCATTCAAACGTTCTCCCTATTAGCAATAAGGCTGCTTCACTTTATTTTCATTCATGTGTTCACTTTTAATTTCCTTTAAGAGTTGTTTCTTCACATTCACAACTTGGCTGAGTGGTGCGGGAGGCCGAACTTTCAGCCTATCTCAGCTTTAAGCATGCCTTCCTCCCTAAGCCTAATCATTCTAGCTTTTGATAAAGAGACATATGACTCTTCCTTTCACTTGAACATTTAGAGGCTAATGTAGGGTTATTCATTAGCCTAATTTCAATATTTTTGTGTCTCAAGGAACAGGGAGGCCTGAGGAGAGGGAGAGAGTCAGGGAAGGGCCAATCAGAATGGCTGGCAGTGGGGCTGTCAGAACAGAATTTATCAATGAAGCTCACCATCTTATATGGGCACGATTCATGGTGTTCCAAAGCAGTGATAATAATGACATCAAAGATCACGGATCACCAAAACAGAAACAATAATCATGTAAAAGTTTGAAATATTGTGAGAGTTACCAAAATGTGACACGCAGACACTAGTGAGCATATGCTGTTGGAAAAATGGCACCAACAGAGTTGCTGGACACAGGATTGCCACAAATCTTCAATTTGTGAAAAATGCAGTACCTGCAAAGTGCAATGAAGTAGAGCGCGATAGAACGAGGATGGCCTGTGGCTGAAATGGCTGTCAGTGCAACCCCATGGATGTCCTCATTAGCAGTCTGTACCGGTGTCTTTTTCAGAGGAAACCATACTTACCCCTGTGGTGTCAGAGGGAAAAATGAACACACAGGGACATGGCAATAACCATAACAATAAAGGTAATATTGCTGTGCCTGTCACCTGAGTGTGACAGCATGCATCAAAAACATTAACTTTCTCATTTTCAAATCACTCTTGTGAGGTAAAGAGAGGTGGAATGCTTCTCATAAGCCCTCTTCCACTGCAGCATGAGGAAAGACTTTTTGCTTCTTAGCAAAGAAGCAGCTAAGGCATATCCAACTCAGCATCTCAGATACCACAAAGACCTCAACTAGTCACCAGAAGATCCAGCTCAAAGCTCCACCTCTGAAGGGAGAGAACCCCCTTCCTCAGGGCACAGCCCCACAGCATCCCGCAATGCTGCGGCACCACGTCGTCAGTGCCAGGCAGGTGCTGAGGAGGAAGGTGGTAGGAGGAAGCCCAGCTTACCTGTGTGAGCCAGGGCAGGGATGGCTGCAGGAGGGTTCCCTCATCTCTGTATTTATTTACTCCTCTTTATTGTGCCTTCTCCCCACAGGGGTTTCTGAGAAAGGGATTCAAGTCCCAGGGTCAGATGGCCTGCTGGGATCCCTAATAAAAAATTATTTCACAAAGTAAAACAGTAACACTTGGAATTCTTCCTTTCTTGTCATGGTCCTGGTGCTTTATATAATCTGAACTAGGAGAACATAGGGCCGTGTGTGTGTGTGTTTGTGTGTGAGAGAGAGAGAGAAAGAGAGACAGAGAGAGCAAAAGAGAGAAAGACAGACAACAGAGAAGAGAGAGAACTAGCCAAAAGCTGGCTCTCAGACCCCAGTCATATCCTCCCTTGCCATTTACTTGGGATATCAGCTAAACTCAGTGCTCCAGGGACCAGTGGTCTCCAGATCGCCTTTGGGTCCTCTCCTCCCCCACCCTCACACCCTCTAGTGAACTTTCAGAAAAGCATGGAAGTCATCCTGCTCCCCACCCATCCAGCCAACTATCTGGACTCTGGTGGTCACCATGTGCAATCACCACCTCCGCTGCATGAATGGTACTTTCACCACCTGAGCGACACAGGCTTCCCATTCAACGGGCAGCGTCCGCCTGTATTTAACATTAGCTGCTCAATAATAACCCATTGAAGGAGTAGGCCCTATGATGTTTGTATAAGGAGACGGGCAGTGAAGAAAAGCCTCCATGTGCTGAATTCAAGAAGGGGGATATTTCTTTCCTACTATAAACAGAAATGATTATAAAACCAGAGCCCAGAAAGAGCCCCTCAGCCTTCACTTTGGCATGAGGGGGTTTTGTTTCTCTGTAAGGCTACCTCTACATGCTGACTTCTCCAAGTTTTTACTGCATTCCAGGGAGGGAGATAGAAACCAAAGCAAATAAAGTGCCCCCAAAGGGCCCTCTCCTCCCTCTGAAAAGCTTCTATTTTTAATTCTCTGCAGCTTTTAAAACAGTCAAATGGGGAGGTTTCAACAGTCTGTGGTGGAAGAGGATGCCTGCCCTCTCTAAGGACACCCACTTTAGATAATCCCGGTTGGCCATGGGACACCAGGGCCAGGGCTGGGCAAAGGGGTTTTCTTGGCAGTTTCTTTTCAGCACATTTCTGTCATCACAAAGTAACTTTTAACAACTGTGTTTTCCTCTCTACAAATGAGAAGAAGGCAGATTTTGAGCGGGTGGTTCACTGCATGCAAAGTGTACCTGCTTCCCCCATAGCGTCTGGCTCATGCTACAAGTGTGTTTTACTGGCGCTTGGTGCTTTATAGAGATGCTAAACTGGAAACCAGGGATTCCTAAGCTCCCTGCAAAATTTCTCACATTCACCCCACGTCCACCTCACCAGGTGGGTGGCAATCATGAGCCCATCATTTTCAGGCAGGGAAATGGGCAAAGCCAGAAAAATGGCAAGTCGTTTTCCCAAGCGTGTCTTGGAGGATGTCTTGGAGGATGTTAGCAGGAAGAGTAAACATTTCTTCTCTGACTCTGTCCGGCTTGTGGCCTCATGGCTACTCTCTCCCAACCACACAATCCTGACTGTCACCCCGTGAGCATCTCTTAAACCACATACCATGCACTCTGACCCTTCAAAGCCTGAAGTGCCCCCACACAGGTCTCCTGAGGTTGAAGCAGCTTTGGGCACCCGTCGCATGGTGAGCACAGAAGAGCAGGATTGCGGAGGATTTCCTCTGCTTCCTCCTAGGCCACCTTTGCAGAGCTGTCTCTAATACCCACAGGGCCTACTTTCAAAAGGACATATTTAAAGCAATTGGCCATAGAAAGCTCTAGATCCAAATAACCTTTCAGGGTTCTTAAGGACAGGACTTGAAGCTTGGGGAGGAAACAGCAAATGAGCTCCACGTGTGAAGGGGATGAGACATACTCCAATGCAGTGGAGAGGTAGGAAGCCCAGATTTCAAAGTTATTTCTACCTCCTAAGTTACAACCATTACATCAAGAATTTGAATCTTTAGCCAAAATGCCCTATTTCCGAATACAGATTTTATCGCTGGCAAAACCCTACTTATAAATGTCTCCTGAGCTCTCCTCTCCAGCTTTTAGAACTCAACCAAAGCCCATTTTACATGAATGAAGGAACAAAGCAGTAGAAAAAAAAAAAAAAAGAATGAATGTGCCTGTCCATCCTTTGTCCTATGATTTTTTATCAACTTTGAATCCAGCAAAACCTAACAATAATTCAGCCGTGAACTTGCTGCATAAACTGGAGAAATTTGGAGCATATGTTTCCAATTCATTTACACTTGGCTCATCAAAATATGTTGCACTTAAAAAAAAAAGCTATCTGATGTTTAAGGAATTGTTTCCACCTTTTAAAATAAGCCTTTCTCAATTCAAAACAGGAAGCTGCAGAATGCTGAGAGAATAGAAACTCAAATACAGGAAGGTTCAGGGACGGTTCAAAACTCAGAGCCATGAATTTAGAGAGGGTTCAAAAGTTGGCAGCATGAACCCTCTCATCCCCATCCACAAATAATAAATATCACAACAAGGAAAAGGAGAAAGGAGAAAGCCACTGGAAAGCCATAACTTATCCTGGCTCCAGACTTATAGTTCTCTCCAATAAACCAGGAGTTCTCGGAGAACTTAGGTTGTGCTGCCTGCAGGGAGCTGAGCTACTCTTGTGTCATAAATTACCTTGCTGGGGATAAACTTTCCTGCAGGTTCAACAGACAGGCAGCTCTGCAAGACCCATCACCCAGCTCCGTGCTTCCTAAATTATACTTCATCTGGTTGTGACATCTGAAAAGCTAGAGGGAGAATGATCACCCCAAATTTGACCTTCCTATGCCACTAGGTCTTTTAAAAAATAATAATAATAACTACATCAAGGGAAAAAAGATATAATAGCATCCTATTTGAAAACACAAACGGGTAAAAAATAGAGCTTCCTATACACCTCCCCAAATTATAGTATGATGTTTTCAAACTTGTCTACACTAAAGGTTTTTTTAATTACAATGTGACCCTAAGTTCTTCCCCAACTGAAATAGCAACAGTGAAGCTTAAAGTCATTGAAGTGAGAGCAGCAGGGATTAACTTTTCCCCTCCTTTCTTACTTTGCAATCAGCAACAACCGCATTCCAGTTTTCCAGTTGTATTCAGATGTGTACACACAGACAGACACATGCACTCAAACATCTGAGAACCCAGACTATTTAAGGAAGTGGCTACAGTGCCTTGAAATGTGATCAAGCCTCTGAGAACAGGTATCAAGCCAAGAGAAATAACTCTCATTCGTAAAGAGTCCTCTAATAAATCAGAAAGCCTTTTCTTCCACAAATCACCTGACATGTTTAATTTATCTGCTTTGACAGAATTGTGGCAAGCAGATTGACCACTGGCACAATTAGAATGGGCCTTTGTGACCAAGGGCAGGATATCAAGCATGGAAAGGCACAGAAAAGGAATACACACAGTAGGTATCCTATAAATGTTTGTGGGCCAGCTCCGTGTGATGGAGGATGCAAAAGAAGAGAACGAAGATTTCAGATTTCACAGGTTTACAACACATCGAGCCAATGCATAGACACAGTAACCAGTCTTATTTAATCCAAGAAATTTAACTTAACTGGTTTGCTTCTTCCTGGAATTTGGCCTCAGTCATAAACTCTAGGGAATTGCAAAGGCTTATTCATTGTTGCTTCTGCATTTTACTTATGGAATACAAGATTTACAAGGAAGAGTAGGAGGAAATGTACTCTTTCTAATGTCTGCTCCTTCTGAACTTGCGAACGCAGTGGATTTATTAGTGTCAGCTGGCTAACCTTGCATCTGGTCATACAATTTGTTTTGAAAGAAAAAGCTTTTACCTGGAGGAAAAAAAACACACCTTGATCCTGCCAACAAAATGGCTTTTAAATACCTACACTTTATTTATTAAGGAAAAACGACCACAGTTACTAGCCCAATGTTCCCTTCCCTGCACCAGCTGCTACACTCTAATTACCAAGGCTCCCCTGGCATCGAACAAGAAGAGACTGTCTTCACTTCACTTCTAAATCTTTATGTAAAGTAGGGCTAAACTATCACCAGTTATACAGGTGAGTAAACTGAGACACGGACAGAGATCAACTTATTTTCTTCAAAATTAGCTAGTGGCAGGGCCTAGGCTTACACCCATTCTGGACTCCAGGTGCATGTTTTCAACTTCCTTGAGAGGCCACCTCTGTGTGAGCCCAGTTCCATCACTCTTCTTGCAGCAAGAAGATTATTACTGAATACCCAACGGGCATTCAACTTATCATTGATCATATACATATACCTTAATTATTTTTGTTCATTTACCTTTTCCTATTTTAAGATAATTGAAATATAATACACATAAATAAAAGTGCCTAAGTATTCAGTCTCATGAATTTTCCACAAGGTGCATGTGAATCAACACCCAGATCAAGAAACAGATCATTTGAACCCAGAAGCCCCCTCCTTTTTACCCTCTTCATTATACTCCTGTCTTCATTCCCAGCCAATATATGCCTTTCCTTTTGTTGGTGGCAGTAATAAATTTGGTTATAAGCACATGCTTTGGAAGAGATTATCTGGGTTGAAATCCCTTTTATAAACTTTGTGTCCTTGGGCAGGTGGCTTAATTTCTCTGTGCTTCAGTTTTCTCATCTCTAAATTGGAATTTTTTTGGGGGGAGTGGGGGAACAGAGTCTCTCTCTGTCACCCAGGCTGGAGTGCAGTGGCGTGATCTTGGCTCACTGCAAGCTCCGCCTCCTGGGTTCATGCCATTCTCCTGCCTCAGCCTCCCGAGTAGCTGGGACTACAGGCACCCGCCACCGCGACCGGCTAATTTTTTGTCTTTTTAGTAGAGACGGGGGTTTCACCATGTTAGCCAGGGTGGTCTCGATCTCCTGACCTCGTGATCTGCCCGCCTCAGCCTCCCAAAGTGCTGGGATTACAGGTGTGAGCCACTGTGCCTGGTGTTAAATTGGAATATTAATAGAAACTCATGAGATCATGGGGAAGATGAAGGGCTATAATATGTATAAGAGCTCAGGAAAAGGTAAATAGAAAAACTCAGGGTAAACCCTCAGGAAGAACCAGCTGTTATTACTGGAACATTTCTCCTCATTCTCAGAGACTTTCCAGGGAAGACCAATAAGATGCAAAGACAGTAGAGCAAGGTAGATGGCAAGGGAGAGGGAGATAGAGTAATTCAATTAAGCATGTGTCTTACGTCAGTATGAAAAATAAATCCACCTCTAGGCTAGGGAGAGGATGAGAGATGGACAGGTTGAGGAAGAGCTCACTAGACAGTTTGCCAGTCACATAGAATCAAGTTTCTAAAGTAAAACTCTTATTTGAAACATAATGTATTTTCTCATCAGTCCTACTAATGCCCCGTATGTGTGCAAATACACATGCCAAAGATGATAGGCACGAGTGCTCTTTTAGATCACCCATGGGCCTTCCACTCCCACCATGACTCCTAATAGTCTAGAATTAGATGTATATTTGCTAGCTTCCTACACTAAAAAGAAAAGTGTGTAATTTTTTCCATCCAATTCACAGCTTAATTCCTTCTGCCTACTATACTTCATTAACTAGGCCATTTTGACTGACAATGCAAAAATCTCTATTTGACATAGCTTTTTAAGTAGAACAGATTCAGGCATTTTTTTTCCATGTTACATTTCTTCACATTTTGAATCACTTAAAATATTTTTGATCCATTTCATTTAGCACTTTTCAAAATTCTCTGCAGTGTAAATCATAGGCAATAGGTAGCTTAAAGCACAGTTTCCAAGAAGCCAGTTGCCTCAGGAAAATAAAAATACAGGATAGATAATTTGCCATGCAAATTTCTTTTTATGTATTCTCACTGAAACAATGCATTTGCTGGAACTTCTTTCTTAGGTCTGCATGTTTTATGTAGACATCAAAATATTCAACCAAGTTATAAAAGTCAAAAAAGAAAAGAGAAAGAATAAAAACATCTTTCATGTAATATTAAAAATGGCAAACATTCAAGCATTCAATATTCATTTGAATAATGAGTTGACTACTGTAAAGATTTAACATAGTTTAGATTCTCAGCAGTATCAGGCAGATTGAGGTCTGACATATTGACATTATTAAGTTGCAATAGGATTTAGGAACACTCAAAATAGACAGGAAAAGAGGCCCATGCTTGGTTTCTTCCCTCCCTCCCTCCCTCTCTCCCTCCCTTCTCTCACTCTCTCTCTCTCTCTCCCTCTCCTTACCCTCCCTCTCTCTTGCCTCTGCAGTTTTTCTTTTTTTGCAGTGTTTGTTGTGAAGTAAACAGATCAGAGATGAATATTAAACTCTAATACGCTGTGCACTCTTAAGCTCTAATAGATCTTTTTTTTTAGTGCAATAGAGATAATGTTACTTACAGAGCCTTTCAACAACGTGGCCATATGGCTGGCCAGACCCTCTGTCTAAAAGGAACAAAATGCTTCCTTCCTGGGTGGCTGGCTGTGGGCTGGAACAGTACATGATGTTCAAGATAAGAAAACGGAAGTTCCTCGTGCTGAGCTTAACCAAATGAGGTAAAATAAGAAATGGAAAGACAATGAGAAGCTGCCTTATTTGCAGCCTGTGTCAGAGCCAGCGCAGGGATTTGGAGTGGAACAGCATCTCTCTCAGTCATAAGCGGGAAGGCCTTGTCCCAGCTCCTTAGCTCCATGTAGATATAAATATGAGATGAAGCTGCTTTGTTACCTTTTAGGGATATTGCAAATACCACAGAGATCATTATAAACTGATTCTTCATGCCCTTGAGCTTGCTGTGTAAAATAAATTGAGCCTGTAATTTCCTGTTCAGTGGCTAAAGATTCTGTCTACCCATTTCTAAGGCCAGTGATCCCCCTTTGAAGGGTCTCTCCAACCCTTTAGAAACTAGATCTACCCTACACAGGACGCTGGTGACCATCTCAGCCATGGCACTTGCCCTCCAGACTTTGCAGTGCACCACATGCCCAGCCTCTGCCCCAAGAAGCTCCAGCCACTACTGCCTTCTTCTGAGCCTTCGTTTCCTCATCTGTAAAACAGGGAAGACATTAGTTTCTGCCTGATGGGGACACTTGTGCTCAGATTCTCTTTATGTGTCCAGCCGGCTGCAATCTATAGGTGATCAGGACAGCAGGCATACCTGGCCGTAATCAGCTCTGTGACCCTCAGCAACTTATGTAACTCTCTGGGTCTCTGTTCTGTCATCTGTAAAATGGGAATAATTAGACTGCCTCCCAGTGCTGTAAGAAGAGTTCAATGGCATATAACTCTCAGGAAGCCATTACTAAGTAAAACAAAAGGGGCCTCCTTCTCGCCTCATTCCTTTACTTTCCTCCTTGACCCATTCCTCATGCTGTCTTCTAGGATGGGGCCCTCCAATTAGTCTTTCAGGTACTCCTTTCATTAAACATTTTTGAGCACAGTCACCAATATATATTTATATATTTATAAATTTTATGCCTATAGTGCTTTGTTAATATGCTCTGTGCATTCTGAAAACACACGCATACTACACAGAAGTTTTAAAAGAATGAGGTAAGAAAGTCAATAGAAAAAGGAATATAATCATTATATTCATGCAGCTCCATCTAGGGCTGTCTAGCCTCTTCTGCTCTCCAGCCTCCCTGGCCCTGCAGGAGAAGTGTTCTCCTGTGGGATCCTGGATATCCCATCTTCTTGGGAGAGTTGCATACACCATAACCCAAGCATGGCGTCACCAGTCTGGATGAGCCTCCATTCTCAACACAGTAGCATGATCCCAGGTGAGAGTCAGCTTCATGGACATGTGATCCACACAGTGCCATAGGGCCTCATGCTTGAGAGGGTGCCATGCTTGGTGAATTCTCAGATGTTGCCGTCTTGAAATTCTTAATAATTCTATCTTTGAACTTGTGCTTTGTAGGCGAAGTCTGATGGGACAACAGAACGTATATGTGAGCAGAGAAGATATGCACAGTACATGTGTCCACTGTTTCTTGCTGTCCCATTCATATGAATTGTTGGTGATGCCTCATGAGCACAGCAATTCTAGCGGGCCCACCTGGCATGAGAGTTCAGTGAGACTCCAAGTGAATACAAGGTGAGCATATTATGGAAGCTACCTGCTTCCAGAGTGTGGTAGAATACACATGTTTCAAGAAGTGAAATAAAAACAGTGGAGTTTTATGCAATGTTTCCACTGTTCTGGCCAGAATCAAATACCTATGCACATACAAGCTATGAAAACCGAATTGTATATTTTCAGTGATTCTGCACACATGCTCTTACATTTTCATTTAAAACTGACATTATACAATATAAAGATAAATGGGAAAATTTGTGCCAATAATTTAAAACTGTAATTTTTCTTTACTAAAAAATGACATCAGATAGCAAATAAATAACATCATGACAAGAGTAGAGAAAGAAATATGGAAGAAAGAAACAAAGTTTTCTATTCTGGTACCTTTAACGCACTTCTTTAATGCTTTTTAAACAAGGTGCCCCATACTTTTATTTTACACCATAACCGGCTCTGCCCCCAGTCCTCTGACTCATGTCCACCATAACTAATGTGTCTCTATGAGGAATGAGTCCTCCCTACCATCTCCTCTTACTGGAAGAAGGGGAGAAGGCTCTCCATTCTGCCCTGAGAAATAATTTGTCCTTCCAAGACCACAGTTAATCACATTCAATTGACGACATGCTTCATATTTCACTTATTCATTCAACAAGTATTTGTGTATGTATTGACTCTAAATGTAAATAATATAATGTTAAACATTTGCTCAACGGAACTGGTACCGATTTTACCCTGTTTCTGACAACAGCAGAAAGTTCTTGCTGAAATGTCAAGATCTCAGTTTAAAAGAATCCTGCTGTTGAAACTTGAGGACTGAGCTCTGGATCATCTACCCTTCAGAATCCTTTACCTACGCCCAGAAGCTAATGATTTCCAGAGGTGGCCACAGCAAAGAATTCATAGGAACATTGGTCATTGTGTCAAAAGTCATGTCAAGAAGGGAAGGTCACAGGTTCCAAAAATTCCAGAGGTGAAAAGTCACTCTTACAAATACCGTGTCCTCCACTTTCAGCACATTGTGGTATGTGCTTTATCATAATTTGATGGGCCACCAGCTGTCACCAAGGCAGACATCATCCAAATGAAGTTCTTCAACCTCCACTAGCCAGGTGTCACTTTTACAGCTTGGTTGACACTCTCTGCCAGGCATGGACATGGGTCAGGTTTTTGCCTCTGGAATGGACTAAGTCAGTGGTTCCTGAAGTGTAGTCTAGGAACACCTGGGGGTTCCTGAGACCCTTCCTGTGGGTTTATGCAGTTAAAACTATTTTCGTAATAAACCAAACTGTTATTTGTTCTTTTCACTCTTCTCTCATGAATTTTCACTGTAGTTTTCTAGAGGCTACATGACAAAGATTTCATTGTTCTGATGGCTAGTGGAATGGGTATGCTTATATTTCGAAAATTTTTCTTTTCTTTTCTTTTTTTTTTTTTTGAGACGGAGTCTCGCTCTGTCGCCCAGGCTGGAGTGCAGCGGCCGGATCTCAGCTCACTGCAAGCTCCGCCTCCCGGGTTCACGCCATTCTGCCTCAGCCTCCCGCGTAGCTGGGACTACAGGCGCCCGCCACCTCGCCCGGCTAGTTTTTTGTATTTTTTAGTAGAGACGGGGTTTCACCGTGTTAGCCAGGATGGTCTCTATCTCCTGACCTCGTGATCCGCCCGTCTCCGCCTCCCAAAGTGCTGGGATTACAGGCTTGAGCCACCGCGCCCGGCCGAAAATTTTTCACTTTTAATATCTAATATAGTTAATATTTATAGATATAGCCCAGATAAGCATAAGCTCTCTGAAGTCATCAACAACTTTAAGAATGTAAAGAGGTCCTAAAAACAGAACATTTCAGAAGTACTGGACTAAGTGAAGCAGGTATCCATTACCGTTTTCATTTCTTCAAAGACAGGTCTACCCTCTTATTTCCCAGATAATTCCTTCTCACAGTCCCAGCAATGACTAGTGTGATCCTTACAACTCACTACGGAGACTGCCATGCCAATGACTAGTGGGCAGATAACTATAATGGAGCCTTGGTCACTTTGGCAAACAGAATACTAAAAATGTACAGCTATAGGACTTTGCAAAGTCACGCATCACATGACATAAGCTGCAAACTACCCTGAGTATAATCAACAGAATTTTAAACTGTTTTAAATTTTAAACTTCTTTTGCATAAAGAAGGATGTGGTATATATTAATTTTTAAAGTGCATTTTTAAAAACCTGGTTTTCCCAAACCAAAAAAAAAAAAAAAAAAGAAGAAATTAGTTGAATAAATTGCATCTGACAGAGCATATCCTTGGAGAAGGAAATCCCTACTACCTCCTAAAGAATGTCTTCAACACACACACGAAACCCTTCATAGACACATATGGTAGTTAATACATACCTGTTACAGAACAACTGATGCTTTTACCTTTTCATGAACTATGAGTCATCCCCCTGCCCTAGAGAGTGTTATCTGAGCTTCATAAATATTGATCATACTCCCTAAATTCTAACAGGTGGTTTCCTCAAATACGAGTACTACTTCCCAACCTCACCCTTTATTTTCTATATTTAGTCACAATGTATTTGTTGACTACCACAGAAGAAAGAGATATTCCATATAAATGAGTATTCTGGATCACTGAAGTTTAGCCACTTCAAATCCCAAGACATTTATTCATTCAAAAACATTCCTGGACCGTGAGCTGGGCCTTGAGACTACCACGACGAATTAAGCAAAAAGTCCCCTTAAAATTGTTTATATTCTAACAGATGTTGAATAGAGTCTGTCCTAAAATTTATTCCAGTCATCTTAAAAGTGGTGTATGTGAAGAAAAGATTAGAACATCTAATTTAATCTTTATCTTATTTTGGGGTATGTTTTATTATATACACAATATATTCATTTAATAGCACATGCATAAATTTTAAATAAGTAAACACACATCTATTGAGAGTGAGCACCCCCAAATTTTTACTGATGGGATGTGCCGTTCTCAAAGGTTAGCGACACTGACTGAACATACTCTTTTCTAGGCCTTCTTTTTAAGAAAAGGGGTCAGTTATCCTCATGAACACTTCCTCAATCACTCAGCAGCTGCATGGGCGTTTGTTGGAAAATTAGAATACGCTCTAAGCAGGTCTGGCTGTCAGGGAATTTAGAGACGACTGACCTTTTGTTTTATAAAAGAATCAGGGCCCCGAGTACTAAGTGACTGCCTAAGCGGTTTCGCAGTTTGGTGAAGGAGTTAGCAGTGATTTCGAAAATGGGAATGTGAGTTAGCACTGCAGTGGGTGGAGCCATGTGAAAATGCAGGTCCTGGGCTGAGGATACAGATGTTTTTGGTCAGAATCTCCCAGTTTGTTATTTTCAGCAAGCTCCCTGGGTGATTCTCAAACATTCTCCGATTGGAGAACCGTGGGGGTTGGAAGAGGCCGAGGTCTCCGCATGAGCTGGCTCCCTCTCACACGTTATCTCAACTTTTAGAGCAGGAACTATGGTGTTCAGTACCACAACGAGCCCTCAGGGCTTTCCAGATGTGTGTGACCCGATATATATGGCTGTGGAGAGCTGATTTTGCTAATTCTGGGACCACTTTCTCGGGGCTTGTTTCTGATTCTTCCTTTGATGTCAGGCTGTTGGCCATAATTTCTTACTGCCTTCAGTGTTATCCCTACCAATCTCTCTTACCTCCTTCTTTGGCCCCCTCCAGTTTTCTGCTTTTAATTCATTATGGGCTGAGAGACTACATATATTGGCTTGTTAGGAGTATGTGTTAATTACAAGTCAATCAGACATAGTTAAAGTGCATTGATTTGTGACTGGTGTTTCCGCTGCTTCGAGCCTGTTTTGCTTCCTTCCTCTTTCTCAAGCTGAATTCCAGAAGGCGGAGGTTGGGGGACATCTGACCTCTGGTTAAGTGGGGCACTAGGATATTTACTTTCTTGTCACCTTTCACTGCTGTCAAAGCTCAGAGTCTGGTTGGCCCCCAGAGGAGCCAGTGTGCCTAATGATTCAGGACACCTGGGTCTACCCACTCCTCCATTTCTCTAAGCTCAAAGTGATTTACCAGAAGAACAGGAAGAGGGGATAGGAACCAGGAAGCAAGAGGAAAGGCCTACTCTCCAGGGTGGACCAGGAAGTAGGAATCAGCTTCTCTGAGAGACACACTAATTTCCAGTTCAAGAAGGGTCTAGGTCTGTCTCCCTCTAAGACCTGCTGGGGCATCTGTCATGAAATGCCACATTAAACTGCAAGGGTTCGTCTTGCTGGGGGTGAGAGGGCTTCTCTAGCCTAGAAGGCATAATCAATATATTTAACACCAAAGTTCATTCCATGCAAAAATACTGCTATTTTCTAAAACATTTTCAACATATAATAATATCCTTATAGCCTAAGCTTTATTTGGCTGTGATGCAATTGTTGAATGACATCAGGACAATTATAAAGATCATAAAATTTTCATCTTCATCTTATATTAGGAAATAAAAATTAATTATCCTCACAATGCCCCAGGATCCTTCACTCTCCCTTCATTAAACATAAACATACCATCTTTTGAGTAGAGAAAGCTCTGTCTTTCCAAAGTTAAAAAATGACAAAAATCAACCCAAAGTCAATGTTATTTTATTTCATGGGGTTCTGTGCTTCTTGTGAGCTAATGTCTTGTTTTTTTCCAGAAAAAGAAATAATGTCTTTAGCTAATGTCCCAGGTCAGGACATGCTTGACTAAAGATGAAGTGTGTGTTAATTTTGTTAAAAATGGGGTTTTGAGAAGAGGCAAAAAGCAAAAGGTACTTGTACACAGGGAGGGATCATACTGATCCATTTTC
Organism: Macaca mulatta; assembly: GCF_049350105.2. Taxonomy (NCBI): domain Eukaryota; kingdom Metazoa; phylum Chordata; class Mammalia; order Primates; family Cercopithecidae; genus Macaca; species Macaca mulatta. The sequence goes on along the minus strand of NC_133408.1, from coordinate 102,760,219 downwards.
AGTGCTTAATTACAAATCTGCTCCAACTAATTTCCTTATTGTGCCCACAGCTGCTATTCTTTTGTCACCAGTTTGTTTTTCTTTGAAAGTCTGAAAAGCATCAAGGCTCGCCCTGAAAGGCATCAGAAGCAGAACTAAGGTCCCAGATGCCTCATTACTGGTCTCGTTTGCAGGCCTGTTTGGTTGTTTATGTCTTGCATTCAAATCATTTATTTTGTTCAGACCCTCTTTTGCTTTGAAAATGACTTTAGGACACTGAACCGCTTTTATCACTCAACCGTTTGCTTGCTGGGTAACAGGAACATCATGGTTTAATTAACATCACAATTTCTCAATAATCTCTAGGCAGGTCTCGCTCAGTAAATATCAAAAAGTTTAGAGTTCCAAAGACTTTCACAATGACCCAGGGGTCTGAGTATCTTTGTTGGAAAGCAAAAAACGTTGCTCATATGAAGTCATAGTGATTTTGGAAGATTTTCATCTGTAAGTCTTCATGTCATATAGAACGGCTTGGAACTTGCAAAGGCTTTGCTTTCTCAGCCAGGAAGTTTGGCTGCTAAAAGCAGCTAAGGCACTTGGTGGGTTGAGGGTGCAAGGGGTATTAGTAAAATACACTATATTGCAAGCAGCATGGTAGAAAGCTTAAATGTTTGTTCCCAGGAGTTAGAGAGACCTAGGTTCAAATCCTGGCTTGGGCAAGTTACCTTATCCTCTTGAGGCTCAATGCTCCCAAATGTAAAAGAGAAATGAGTAGCATCTGACTTCTAGGGTTGTAATGAGAATTACATTAGCTAATGCTTGGAAATCACTCCAACTCAATAAACAAGAGCTATCATTATTACCATTATTAATATTTGTTTCTTGGAAGAAGAGCTTAGTTGTTCGGCTAAATATTTCTGGGTTTTTTCTGGGTAATATCAGTATTGTGAAAAACAATGTAAGCTGATCTCAAGTGAAAATTGTTATATTAACTAATCTAGGTAGGATGACTATATAATTTGTGGTCTAAACCAAGACATTTTAAGAATGACATTGTGTACTATTAATAATTATGCCAGGACAATAGGCACAAATCAGAACCATCCCAGGCAAACCATAACATATTCATCCCTTGCCATAAGGAACCTTGAACCAAAAAATTATTAGAACTAAAGATAACCTTAGATATTTTCTAGCTCAATGCTCCAGTTTTACAGTTGAGGAAAATGAAGTCCAGAGCAGTGAAATAACTCACCCAAGGTCACACAGCTAGTAATTGAAAACCAGAGTCTGGAATTTCAGTCTTTTAATTTTAACTCCAGTGACTGTTCCATAGTATGGCTCTGCTTTCTAATGTCTTCAGCAAGGCTGGGGACTATTTTCCTCCTGTTTCTTCTTCGGGAAGGATCTCAAGCCATCCTACTTTGTTTTCTTCCCTCCACTTTACACCAGAACAGATGACAGCCTGTACAAAACAATCTTCTTAAAAGAAGGCTTGTCATTTTTCTAACCTAAATCCCTCATGCTGTTGTTAAAAACTATTTTCCTTTTTTATTTATTTGGTCATGAGTTGAGAAAGAAAAAGAGCAACTGTTCCCCCTTCTATAAAGGAAATTATTTTTGGTCACTCTTAATTATTATTTGTTTCATTTTCCTTTGGGATTAAAGAATATTTCGTTCTAAACCAGAATGCCCTTTTAAATGATTTTTCCAAAACCTATCACCAGGAAACTTTTGCATCTAAGACCCCTGGAAATTACACATGTGAACGCACATCTTTATCCCTGTAAATTACACCACACGTATAATATTGTCATGAATAGATCTCAGAAGCTCTCATTTCAGGTGATTTTGTTGCATTATTTAGACAAGGCAAATATTCCGTAGGGTTTGACTTTAAAGAGATGAGAGAGCCAGATGATCAGAAATCACACATGTCAGGCCCTCCTAAGGTATATCACCAGCTTCTCTCTTTAATGAAGACCACATTTTATAACAATGCTCCTATACAAACGCAAATTTATGTAGATTATTTAGACTCTCGCTTTTATACATCAATCTCCATGTTCCATCCTCCTCTCCTTTTTGCTTTGAAAGAGATAACGTGGTTATTCAGGTCATATCTCTCCAGGTTTTATGGTCTGGCATGCCCATAAAGATGACAGGAGGTGCATTTCGCAGACAGCAGCCTTTCTCTCCCCAGGCTGCTTTGTGTTGTAGACGAGGCACCAAAGCAATTGCTATGGGATGGGTCCATACTTTCCTCCTGGATGTGTGGTTCACTGATGAACAAGGCATGAAGCCAGGCAGTCATGAAGCTCCCAGACCCTACTGAGCGTTGGCTGGGTGGAAGAGCCAATGAATACCCTTAAAGGTTATCTTAACACACCGCCGCTAGGCAATATGTTTGTTATGCACATATGTGAAACTCTTTCTACATCTCTGATTAAAAGCCCATTTTTGAAAGAAGGAGCTAAGATATGTAGATGGGAAACTGTGTATTTATGAGAACTCAAAACCACCCATGCAGAAAAGATACCAGCTTCGTGATGCTATAAGCAATATAAGTTGTGGTTAAGAGTGCAGACTAATGTCAGATGTGAGTTCAAGCCCGGTCTCTACCACCACGTGAATTTGGGCAAGTTACTTATCCTCTCTCTGCCTCAGTTTCTTCATCTGTAAATTAGGAATAATAAAAGAGTATCTGCTTCATGGGATTGCTATGAAAAGTAAATACTATGAGGTATGTAAGTCAGTTAGCATAGTAATTGGCATATTGGAAGGTCAAAAGAAATTTTTGCAATAATTTTCTTTTTTATATAATAACAAAAGTTATCTGACATACATACATATATATAGGTTGTTGTTTTATGTATAGTATATCATACAGCATGTTTTGGAAGGAAAAGTTAATATAAGAAATATATATATAGGTTGTTATATATTATATATTTATATATAGTTTGTTATATATAATATATATTTATAAAATATGTATAATATATTATATATAACATATTATATTATATATAAAATATATATTATATATAACATATATAACATTAACATATATAACATATATAACATTAATATATAAAACGTTAATATATAAAATATATAATATATAATATATATTATATATAACAAACTATATATAACTATAACAAATTATATATTATATAGTTTATATATTATATATATAGTTTGTTTATATATATTATATATATATAGTTTGTTTAATAGAAAGCAGCAGAGAAGTTCAGGCTATGGTTAAAGCCAGCAGAAAGTGAGAGATGAGGACAATGATTTTAAGCACCGAGTGGCAGGCACAAGAAGAGACAGAGACAAATGATGATGTAGACATGTGATGCCACGTGGCAAAACGAGAGCAAAAGGGCAGTAAGGAAAGGGCATAGTAAAAAATGCCAATACAATGAGGATCATGTGTGGCAGGCCAGGCTGGTGTGGCATTTGATAAAGTGGCCCTATCTCTATAACAAGATCTTATAGCACCTCTTGTGAAAGGTTGCCTGAGGGCTCGTCAGGGACCTCAGCCTCCAGAACCTAGGAGGAGAGGGGAATCCTCCTAGGAGGAGAGGGGAGTCCTCCCAGGACCACCAGGTGTTCCTCCGCAGAGAAGCCAGTAAGCAGGATGTATCTGCCTGTGCATCATACATTCATGTGCCCCCACCCCCACGCTATAACCTCAGCCACAGAGAAACTGCAGCTCTGTGTGTTTAAGAAAACCCCAGGGCCCAACGCATCTGTTTTTCAGCCACGGAGCTGGAAAGCAGAGCTACCCTGCCATGCTCCGCGTCGGTCTGCACTCCATCCAACAGCTAAGAGGGTTAGGGCGGGCTCGAGTTTCATGGCCAGGCACTGAGGCCCTCCAGGTAAATTCCAACTGGTCCATTTCATGTGAAATGTTCCAGCTTGACCAAGAGTCGCTGACCTCGAGAGCAGCCGTTTAACCTCCATTACTTGGTTTATATTGGTTATATTTACATTGGGAACTTGATTAAAGCTGACCTTTGGTGAAAACGGAATCCAATATGTATTAGAAAACCCTCCGCCTTCTCCAGCCGTGTCAGGAGTCATCTGTTTCACGTCTCCCCTAATTGGCTGACTGCATCCACCTCTCTCACTGAATGTGTGCAAAACTTTCCATTTGGTTTTGTGCCTTTGTCCCTCACTAGCACATCTGAAAGTTAACCGGGCTAGGAGCCGCTGCCTGGTTGAGGTTGGGGGCACAGTTAGTCTGTCATAAATAGATCCTATTCCTCACAAAGTGCAGAGAAGGCACTGAATGTCTCCTGGTCTTCCTATTCTAAGGAACCTTGCCCCATTGTGAAGTGATCGAGATGTCCCAACTCCCACCTTCACAAGGACAACTGAGCCCCCTGGGGACGGAAGGCAGCGGCCATTGGCTCAGGATAAAACTCTTCTTCCCACGTGAAAATGTTATCTGTATTGCTTTTCAGATCAATAGATCCGTAAAATTGAAAGGGAGGCTACTTGATGAAATGTTTGTTTGCTGACATGTCCAGAAATTTCTCCTTACCACTGAGTCAGTTCAGCAAGTATTTATCAATTACCTCTTTAAAATGCTGGACAGCCTGGGAGTCGATATACCTTCCAGGAATTTTAAATCTGAGGGCGGTGTGTGTGTGTGTGTCTGTGTGTGTGTGTCTGTGTGTGTTAGGGGTGGAGGCATGAATAGGAAACATGTCCACACACGGAAGTTAAATAACAGTCTCAGGTGATGAAAACACTATTGGCCAGTGCATCAAAAGACCTGGCTTTGCCACTAGCTAGCTTTAATGCCCTTAGTAAGTCACACAACCTCTTGGGCTTCAAGGACTTCAGCAGTAAAGTGGAAGCCTTGGCCCAGAAGGTAAATTAGATAAAATTCAGCTTGACAATATTCTGTGACTCCATCAACAAAGAACAACATAAGGAATGTGATGAAGATAGAAATGTGCTGTTGATTCAAGAGAAAGGGAAGCCATGGGTTACTGGCAGGCATAGAGCACACAGGCACTGGGAGGAGGGTAACAGCACAGAGCATGGGCAATCTGGGAACACTGGTCCTGTAGCCTTGGGTTTATGGTTCCTGCTACAACTACGTAGTATGAGGCACAGACAGTGCAATATTCCTGATAAAATGGATTTCCTTTTGCAGAGATTAGGGGTAAACCTTTCAAATATGGACTGTTTTTCCTGTCTCAGGCATGCAATTTCATGTCATCCTTAACACAATCCTATGAAGCTGGAATTATTATTCCCACTTTCCAGATAAAGCTGGAGACTGAGAGACTTAATTTCCTCTGATCATGTAGAGAACAGAACCAGGATGTAAACTTAACTCTGTTCATTCTAAAGCCCATGCTCTTGTCTGGTGCAGACCAGCCCTCTGTGTTCCCCAAGGAGTCAGTCCAAGTTACACCAGTTTACTACACTAAAGGAGACAGGCGATGAACATTAGCTGTCAGTGTCATTCACCTTGAGCACCACCCACTGAAAAAAACAATAGATGCATGAGCATCCAATCTACCCTCCTACAAAATGAAAGGGCCTGAGCATCTCCAGAAGGCAGGAACAAACAAATGTCTGGAAAGAAATAAAATGGGTTTGCATAGCAACAATTTAAAAGACTATATTGAGAGGAAGAAAGACCGCCAACTGAAAACTATTTGGGGAGCTAGAGTCTTGTCTTTGAACCCAGGAGGCTGTTGGTTGTACACTACAGAATGTAAGGAGGCAGGGAGATTTCTCCCCATTCCTTCTCTCCAGTCCACCTGGCAAAAGCAGCCACTTGCAGTTTGGGCTGACAAGGTCAATGCCTAAAGAAAAGGTCGTACAAAGAAATGATAAATGTTTGAGGTGATGGAGATACTAATTACCCTGACATGATCGTTACGCAATGTATACATAAGTCAAACATCACATTCTACCCCCATACACATGTACAATCATTATGTGTCAAAGAAAAAATAAAAAGAAGAGGTAGTGACTCCTCTTGAAGTCAGCTTGACCGTATTTTCCCCAGCAGGCTCCCCACTGGGGGCAGGACACCCCAAGTGGTATTGACACAGTTCCACTCTGCAGTCCCCTTGGAAGCTGGGAGCCCAGGAGCAGAGCGTGAGTGCTGGAACCAAGATGGCACTATCCACAAACAATAGAAAGAAATACCAAATTATGGGAATCATGTGATAAATTAAAATTTCTTTTCAAGATAATGTTCTTTTTTCTATTTCTAGCCAAAGAATCTCTTTTCCCTTATCTAAACAATCAGAGAATTTGGTTCCCTCAAGTCTCAACCTTCCATATGAAGGTTATTATTGGCTTGGTTAAACAAAGTACTTGTTTGTAATAGATATAAGAGATGACGAAGTCGTTTTGAAATTACACAGTTGGTGTAATAAAACCAGTTAAAACCTTATTTAAAAAATGTCACAGCTGGTCAAATGTATTAATGGCATATGGTTTAGTTTTTTCTTTTTTTTTCCTGCCCCAGAACAATATGTGCATTCTCATTTCACAGAGTGAGTAGAGGATTAATGGAGCAAGATAAACTTTCTGCTGGCTTTTCTTCTAGACAATCTACACTTTCATTAACTGACTCAAGCTTTATTTATCCCTTTCTATGTCTCATCTTCCCCAGTTTGCCATTTTCTTTCCCAAAGCACCCAATTACAGAATTCCTAAAATTCCAGGTAATGTAAGAGATGAATGTTATATCATATAGAGCGTGTTTTAGAAGGAGAAGTTAATGCAGAAATTACACACTACATAAACAAAATGCCCACAACTGGCAGACGCAATTATTTTTTCTCCTGTTGATATTACCAACTGTAGTAATAAAGTCAAAAATGTGCCCCAAAGCATAATATTTCGGCTGCACGTAGTCATCATACCAGAAAAGAACATAATTGGATTATTTGTCTCCTCTGAAATCTCTCACTCAAAGCTATACCTTTCCCAATATCTCCTATTAGAGAATTATTTGGCTGTTTTCAAAAGTAATGCATTGACCGAAGTTTTGAAGTCTGGACTTGCCAACGTAGCTGTACCTGTTCAAGTGGGTCATCTCAGAATTGTGCCTGGACTCTGCCTGGAGCTTGGAGATGCCATCTCTAATCTACAACCCTGCCATGTATTTGGTTTTTGTCATAAATGAAGCATGGGGCTGTGCTTTAATTTTCCTTACTGCCCTCTGTCAAGTAATAACCATAAATATTGTCCTGAATCATTAAGTCACAACCTGAAATGTGATCCTGCCCAGCTCCCAATCAGACGGCCATCTGGAAGATGAAAGAAGTCTATTTGGGTTTCGGAATGATCCAGACTCTAATTTGTAGTAACAGTCTTAACAGGCTGTTTCAGAGACATTAACCAGCAACTTGTCTCAAGTTCTCAAGGAAGGCACATTGTCCACAGTTGGAGGCATTTGCTTCAAGCAGAACCGTGAACTGTAACTGTTGGAAAACTACCAGGCTCACCAGCTTTCAATCAAATGCCACATTCTTCCATGGACACTAGATTTCTACCCAAGGGCAAGAATATATGCATAGAGCAAATGCATACATAATATATCTCCAAATATTCTCTATGTCATAAGGAAAGCAAACATTTCAATAGAGGAAAACAAATTGCAGCTTCTACAAGCAGACAACAATGCAACATGATAGATATATAATTTTTGCTATCATCTCAAGGTTACTCTTGCAGGGAAAATAAATTGTACTCTGATTTTGCCATAGAAATAATTTTGTAAACACAAAAAGAAAGTCACTATCTAAAGTCTAAAAACATATGCTTAGATATGAGTACAGTACTGATTAAAAGGACTATTGGCCAAACAATTGCTTTAACTATCTGAACTTCCTGATCATTAGCGATGTAAACAGTATCAATAGGAGATGCCTTTCCATTTCTACTTGACTGTGGATTAGAAAACCAAGTAGAGAAAACAACTGTGAAAAATTATGCTTCTTCTCCAAGTTATACCTAGCACTGTTCTCTCTATGGAGTGAGTTGAATTTAATTTTTGAGCATTGAAAATACACGTAAAAATTAAATGAAGATATTCACTCATAAATAAATGATATTTTAGGCAGGTATGTCAATGGTGACTCGGAGAGAACTAAACAAATGCTAATCAACACAAGAGAGTCTCTTTTCAGCCTTCAGGGAAGGAACTTCCATGCCAACTTTCAGAAACCCTCTTTTTTGCCTCAAAATTTGGTTGGCACCCCTCACGTTCAGTAATTAAAAATATTTATTAATTATTCATTAAAATTAGTGCCATGAAAAAGATAGATTAAAAGAAATTTAATTGTATTTCACATCCTTATTTGAGCCTTTGAGCAAACCAATTATTAAAACATCCATGATATGTGAGACACTGATCATGGGCTGGGTATTAGATAATATTAAGGAATTATTATTAGTCTTGTCAGATGTGATGGCATCATAGCAATTTTAAAAGTCCTTATCCTTTAGAGATATATACTTAAGTATTCATGAGTGAAATGATATGGTGCCTGAGATTTGCTTTAAAATAATAGGTGATGGAGGTAATGTAGGTAGATGAAATAAATAATAGTAGGTAGATTAAACAAGAGGGGCAAAATATTAATACGTATTAAAGAGGAGTGGTAGATACCTACAATTCATCATCTTTTTTTCCTACTTTCATCTATATTTAACATTTTTATATTAAAAAATATTTTTTAGTGTATTGAGAACCTAAAGCAGTGGTTCTCAACCAGGGGTGATTTCTGGCTACTACAATTAAGGGGGCAGGGTGGTATCAGCATCTAGTGAGTAGAGGCCAGGGATGCTGCTATACATCCTGCTATGCACAGGACCGACCCACAGCAAGGAATTGGCCCCAAATGTCAATGGTGCAGAGGTTGAGAAAACCTGGCCTGGACAATGTCTTGTTCGGATGGAGTTGATACATAGGTAAAATATAGTCACTGCCTTCATGGAGTTTGCCATCTTACAGAGTTTACCATCTTACAGAAAGAGTTGATACATAGGTAATATATAGTCACTGCCTTCATGGAGTTTCCCATCTTACAGAAAGAAGAAAACAAATAACTATCCTACAAGGCACCCGGCACCTGTCTTCTATCATGTCTCTTTGTCAGTGACCTCCAGGAGAGATGGAAGGAAGATTAATTCCTTATAGACAGGCGTTCAAAGGCAGTGCTTTTCATTACTTATTTATAACCCTAGCCTCTGGAAATAAGCTTTTTAAAAGGTCTTTGATAGGAAGGTAATTTAATGGGCTACATTTTAGATAAAGACTGGAATATACACTGTGGAATACTACTAAGCCATAAAAAAGAAGAATGAAATAATATCTTTTGCAGCAACTTGGATAAAGCTAGAGGCAATTATTCTAAGTGAAGTAACTCAGGAATGGAAAACCAAATACCACATGTTCTCACTTATAAGTGGGAGCTAAGCTGTGGGTATCCAAAGGCAGACAGACTGGTATAATGGATTTTGGAGACTCTGAAAAGGGAAGGCAGGAAATGCCATGAGGGAATTTTTTTTTTTTTTTTTTTTTTGAGACGGAGTCTCGCTCTGTCGCCCAGGCTGGAGTGCAGTGGCCGGATCTCGGCTCACTGCAAGCTCCGCCTCCCGGGTTCACACCATTCTCCTGCCTCAGCCTCCCGAGTAGCTGGGACTACAGGCGGATTTTTAAAAACTACACATTGGGTACAATGTACACCACTCGGGTAATGGGTGCACTAAAATCTCAGACTTTACCACTATACAATTAATCTATGTAACCAAAAACCACTTGAACTCTAAAATTAAAAAAAAAAAATTAAGATTGGAAGGGAAGATGTTCTAAACAAAGAGAATAGAGAGTACAGAATGCAAGGGTGTGGAGGTAGTGGAAACTACAATTGGGAGAAATCTCTGGTGAGCCTGCAAAGGAAGCGTCTCCAAGGCACAGGGAGGCATTGGTCGTTATCCTTTCTGTGCAGAGAAGTTGTCCTGGTGTCCTCTCTCCCCCAAGCTACCAGGCGGCATAGTTATAAACATTCCCTTTCACCTCTCCGAACGTGGACATTGCATGCTGGGGACTGAGGAATGGTCCTGCACACCACGGAGGCCTCCGTGCAGGGAAGGGATCAGAAGTAACTGGATCATTTCCGCCAACCACCCAACACTAAACCCACTGAAACCAAGCCACCAGCACTCCCTTATCTCTTCCAGGGAAAGCGTGCAGAGGTCTCCGCTTATTTTTAGAAGCCACTCAACCATAGGACACATGTCCATAAGAAGAGGAGTGATTGTTCGTGTGGATAAGTGGAGAGGAGAGAGTCACATCCATGGAGGGCCTGATGTGCCAAGCCTGGTCCTAGACACCTCTCATGAAACATCACCTTTAATCCACACACCGGCCCTGAGAGGTAGGTAGCATGAGCCCCACTGCACAGATAAAGACACTGCAACATGCTGAGAAAATGTGACTTTTCCCAAGGTCCTGCAGCTCCTAAGTGGCACGTTTGGGATTCGGAGCCAGAACTCTCTGATTCTAAAGTCACACAATGAGCCTCCCATTCTCCATCCAATCTGTGCACATCAATAACACCAACAGTAACAATGAGTGGAGACGCTTCAGGCTGGGAGCTCTTCCTGGCCTTGCTGTGGAGGTGGGCAGTTCAGGTGAAAACCAGTACAGGCTGAGGCTGAAGCCAGGTGGATCAGGAAGGAAGAAACAGGCACCACTGTTTCGAGTCAGGGCTTCCGGAGCAGGGGTTGGCAGCTGTCTCTTGTCTGAATGGAGGAAACTGGACATCCTCAGCCAAGGGCTATGCATTGAGCACCAGCAGTACGCTGGTTTGGGGCTTTGAGAGGCTTATGGTACTTGAGCCTTTGGCCCAGGGGAGTTATCAGGAGGACCAGGAAAGCTGCCAACTCCATGTCAGAGTTCCCAAGCGAGCTCTGGCTAAGGAGCAGTTTGGGTGGTCCAGAATTGGTGCCTTCCCAAAACAAACAGGAGAGGCCTATGTTCCTGGCTAACTCCCACTGTGACCCTAACGTCTGGCACCCCAGGGCACGGCCTGGGCTTAGAGAGCTCATTAGTGCACACAGAAAGGAAGCTGTCCACGTCTGGGCAGAGGGGGTGGAAGAGCAGGTGGGTGGGACGAGAACAGTTGGAAATCACCCACTCCAAGGGACTCAGCTGAGCTAAGTATGGGCAGGGGAAAGGATCCCGAAGCAGGAGGCAGGAACTCAGAGTCCTGTATCGCCTGCTGTGTCCCTGTTGGCAAGTTATGAATGCCTTGTGGACTGAGTTCAGTGCTTGTGAGCAAAGACTTACAGTCAGCCAGATTTGGGTTCAAATCTAGCTCTGGCACTAACTAGCTGTGTGACCCTGAGTAAGTCACTCTGAGACTCATTTTCCTTATCAACAAAATGGCCAAAAAGAGGTACTTTCCTTATAGGGCTGCAGTGAGGATTAAACAAGCAATTGTGCGTAGAATACAGGGCCAGGGCCCCACGCATTGTAAGTATTCAATAGATGGTCTAATTTCTTAGTATCATCACCATCCTTATCGATAATGCCACAGGCTCTGCTCTTCCTCAGCACAGGTTGTTGTAATGCTCCAGTGAGACTGTCTACACAAGTGAAAGCATGATGAGGCAGCAAGGCACTGTGTAGACAATGGCCAGACTTCTCAGTAGGGACATGCTGCTCTGCTCCCTTATCTTCTCTCCTGGGCTCAAGAAGATGCCCAAAGGAATATTCCCTTGTTGAGGGTAACCAACTGTCTCATGGGGAAATGGAGTAAATAATTCTATTTTCAAAGAAATTACATGTCATTGGTTATTGGCTTTTAGCACATAGCTAACAGCAAGAAACCATGTACTCACATAAGAGTTGGGGTTCAGATCATTGCACCCCTTCAAGTAGGATCATAGTTTTGCATTCCTATATTCCTTATCTACTAGCTTCCCCTCCACTTTCAGTTGACTGTCTTAAACAGAGCCTTTCTTGGTACACATTTGTTGGGGAAATGATTTTTGTAAACATTTTAACAAATTGCTTGGGCATCATGGAGAGCCAGATCCATGTTATGTGTTGTTCCTGGGAGGCTGCAGGGAACACAGTGAGCGTTTGCTACTTCCTTAGACCACTCAGACCTTTTCAGTCTGCAAACCACAGCGAGAATCTCCAGAGAGAAGCGGCCTCATGGCTTGTTGACTCCTTCCTGCTTTCTGTAGCACTAGCTCCAGCAGGATCACAGATGCTTCCTCTGAGTTTTATCAAAGACAGTTGAATACTTACAGGCCTGGGCAGGGCATAAAAATCTGGAAGGAACTGCCATGAAGATCTGAGAAATGCCTTCTTTCCAGCTGGCTGGAAATTTGGCTTAGGTTTGGGTCATAGATCAGGTCGATGTTGAAGTGCCCCTCCCAGGTCACCCCAAGCTGGTAAGGGGACCCTTTGGGTCTGCTTTGATTTAGTCATTGCCAGTCTCCTTGTCATCACTCTGTCCTGTTTCTTTGGAGGCTGTGCTGTGAATGTTTTGCTTCTCCTGATGCTAGTTGAGCCCTGTGGTCAGTGGCCCTCCCTGGTCTACTGCCCACCACATCAGTCTTTCTGTCCAGTCTGCAAAGCCAGTACCTGCCTGGTCACTTTTCCACTTCCTGGCTTATCTCTGTGCTCACAGCAGGTTTAGCTCCTCTGCACATTCTGAGAATGGTGCCCAGCAGGACTTTCTGGGCTTTTCTTTTCTCCCCGTATAGAGGTGACAATGGATAAAATATTGCCTCCCGAGTCACAAAGAGCTTCCTGGGGAAGCGGCAATGAGGGGTAGCCTTACCTTTGGGCTAAAGATCTGAGGGAAGGAATGAGAACTATGGCCTGCTCTGACTATGCAAGCTCTCAAAACCACGATTCAACTCTCTGGGGCCTTTCTGAGCCATAGGGGACTGGGGAGGGGGTGGGCAGCTGGAGAAGGATTCAAATGCCCTTGTGATGAATTCTAATGCACCTGTACACATTCTACATCATGATTGTGTTCCAAAGACCCATCCACCACCTCTCTTCCTTGCTTGCTCATGGCTGCTGGTGTTCTCCCAAACCCAACAGCCCAGTAGGCCTCAGCTGCTACCAGGTACGAGGGATAGCATACTGGGTGAGACCTGGACTCTGGAGGCAGACGGTGGGTTTGAACCTGGCTCTGCTGCTTATTGGTCATGTGACCTCAGGCAAGTTACTCAACCTCTCTATGCTTCCATTTTCTCATCCATAGAATGGAGGTGATAATAGGACCTACTCCACTGGTCATGATAAGAATCAAATGAGTTAACACATGGAGAGTGCTTGTATCAGCACCTGGTATGCAGTGAGTGTTTGCAACATATAACAAATATTCAAAGACCCACTGTTAATTTTTCCATGGGATATAGGGGTCATTACTGAACTTTGAGCTCTCTTGATGGTGGGGTTGAAGTTAACTTAGAATATAGTGGCAAGAAAACCACTTGACATCCTCAGCACTGGAGCAATGTAGCTGTGTCCCTCGGTTTCCTCTGCTGTACAATGGTAAACAAATAGAATTCTCCAAATAGAATTCTATTCTGGAATGAAATAATTCCAGTAATGCTGTTAGCAGAATACCTGGGAAATATGCAATATGTGTTTAGCTATACTCATTAATGTTATTGTTATAGTAGCTGAGACAGGCCAAGGAAGGGTAAGGGTTGTTCTTGGACACTTGCTCCCCAAAGGACATCAGCAATGTCTGGGGTCACTTTGGGATGTCATAGCTGGGGTTTGCTACCCATATCTAGTGAGTAGAGGCTAAGAATGCTGCTAAACATCCTATAATGCATGGGAAAGTTCCAACAGCAAATAATTATACAGCCCAAAATGTTTATAGTGTCAAGGTTGTGTGTTTTGAATGTAGCTACTGCTGCAGTGCACATCCCTGACTGCTGTGTGATCACCCTTAGAACAGAAATACCCTTGAGCAGGCTTTCCACTGTTGCACAGAAAAAAGAAGGTAATAACTCCAGATTCACTGAGTTTAAAGGGAAATGTCTCTCTAGGGCTAACTTCAGGTTTTCAAGTACCAGAATCAGGGAACCCCATGAAAACAACACCAATCCCACACCATGTACCTAGAATAGCTGCTTTGCTGAATTCTCCCTGATAATGTTTGCAATCCTACCAAATGTGGGTGCTGGCTCAATGAGCTTCTGCAGGCCAAACTCTCTCCCCAGTACAGTCTCCACTGCTGTGAATGGCTGCATCCCCCTCCATGCAGTCACCCAAGTCAGAAACCTGGAAATCATTGTCAATGCCTCATTCTCCCTTGTCCGCTCTAGCCAGTCATGCTGTTGATTCACTGTTCTAGATGTCACTCACATCACTCACCTCTCCCCATTCCCACCGCCATTGCCTTGGTCTAGGTTTTCTTTCATTCAAGTTACTCCAAGAGCTCCTAATAGTCTCTGTTTCCAGTCCCTTCCAACCCCTATCCATCCACCACCTTGCTCCAAGAAGCATCTTCCCAAAACATAAATCATGTCACTCATTTACTTAAAATCCTATCAGCAAAGTATTGCACCAAGCACAGGGCATAAGATGCAAAGCGCTTTGTGATCTGGCCTTGGCCTGCTTCTCCATACTCCCCTTGCATTCCTCAGGCTTCAGCTGCTTGCATGTCACTAGACATATGTCATATACAGTCAAGCCTCTGAGCCTTCTCATGTGCTGTTACAGTGCCTGCAACACTATTTCCAGCCTCTTCTGTGGGCTGACTCCTACTTTCCTTGAAGACTCGATTTAAGCATCACTCCCTCAGGAAAAATTTCCTAAAACTCTCCCCGGGAGGCTGTGTTTAGGACTTTCCTTTCTGCTTCCATAGCTCCTCATGCACACTCTTCTCATCTTGTATTATAATCATGGATTTCCTTACCTGATTCTTCCACTAGACCATCAGCTCCTTTAGGTGAGGCACTGTAATCATTTCTATTTACCAGCATTCTAGTACATGGTCTTGCACATGATAAGATGGTCAATAAATGTTAATGGAATAAATAACTATTGGGGTTATGATCAATATATGGTTGTTGAATTAATTGAATGAATTATTTAATGATATTTCACCCAAGTTACTCCAGGAGCTCCAAGGATGTCACTCACTAATACTAAGCATCTGCTTTTTTTCCCCCCTTGGTGGATTTGTAAGCCAATCACTATACAGGTCTCTAGAAATTTCAAGATGAATAAGATGATGTAGTCTCTTCCTTGTGAACTTTGTAGTCTGGCTGAGGACACAGACCCACTAATTAATCCTCTCCTGCCTCCCTCTCCATTCTGCTGCTCAAAAAAAAAAAAAAATAGGATTCTTTCTTCATTGATCTCTCTTACTCATCCCCCTCATCCAACCCAGCAACAGGTCTCACTGAGTCTACCTCTAAATCATAATATCCTTCACTTTCGTTGCCATTTCTACCACTATAATCCAAACCAGCATCTTCCTCTTTGACTCATCAGTCTTCCAGCTTTCACTCTTGCCCTTTACAATTGATTCTCCCCATAAAAGCCTAAACGATCTTTTGACAACGTAAAAAGAGCATGTTACTTCCGTTCTTAAAATAATTGCTCCTCATCACACTCTTACCAGGCCAATGAGGATGACTGAGCTCAGTTCTTCTCTTCATCCCTTAACAGAATTTTGCATCCATACCCTTGCTATGGCTTCTTGGTAGGAATCATGTACTTCTCCACCTCTTGACCTAGAAATTGGCCATATGACTCCTTTGACCAATAGGATGTTAGCAGACATCACCAAAGCAGAGGCTCAACATGTGCTTGTGGAGACTGGCATGCCCCTTGTGCTTCTCTGACCTGCCATGAGATGTTAAGCCCTGGTACTTCCTGTGCCAAAGAAAATGTGGAGACATGTGGAGCAAATTTGAGCTGAACCCAAATTCTGGAGCAAAGCCCCACCAACCCATACACCTGCAAATAGGTGCTTAACCTGTGTAGTTGTACAGGACTCCTTGCTTGGAGGAGCCCCATGCTTGGTTTAATGTTCTTCTGTTACTGTTTTATTTGTTTTAATATTTTTAACAAGGGACCCTACATTTTCACTTTGCTCCGGGCCCCCAAATTATGTGGCTGGTAAGCAAGAATAAATGTTTGTTATTACAAGCTACTAAATTTTGGGTGGTTTTATTTATGTTCTTTCTTTGTAGTATCTTATCAACTTCTGAAGTTCCCTGTCCACTTACTTGTTGATGATTGTCTTCTCCAAATAGACTGTAAACTCCTTAACAGCAAGGACCTTGTCTATCTTCTGTGTCTTTGTAGACCCAGGGTCTGATGCATCCTGGGCTTCCAATCAATGCTAGTCGAAAAAATAAATGAACAACTTCCATAATTTCTAAAATCAGGCAAAAAGCTGCAAAAGCCTCATGGACAAAAGTATTAGTTCTGTCCAAAGATGGGAGGTTTACAGAAGAGGCAATGCTCAAATTTCTTTATCTCTTTCACTCATCCTTTCTTGTCTTTTGTCTATTTGGAGTACCCAGCACCTGAGTGACATTAGCAACCTCTGTAAAATCAGGTTTTTCTACAGTCATCTTCCAAAAACATAGATGAAGGAGAAAACAAGAAACACCTCTTTTCTCAGACCACTCCAAGGATAAGTTCACTGCTCAATACGTTGGGGGGTAGACAGAGGTGTTCATTGTCCCCCTGGCTTTCTTCTTCCTATATATTTAATAACATGATGCCAAGAGTTTTATCTGGGCACTGATCACTCAGCCCCAGCCTCCTCTGCAGCCAGTTGTGCCACATGACGCATTTCAGCCAATACAACATTAGCAGAAATAAATTACACAAAAAAATTTGCTTCACAAAGTTGCTATAAGAACCTTGTGAAGTATGAGATAACATCACATGTAAAGGGCTTAGGAGAGTGTCTGACTCATAGTAAGCACCCAAGAAATGTCATTCACAGTCATCATTAATATTTTAATCTTCAATTTTGCCCTCATTATAAAAGAATAATTTATGAATCTTCCACTGTTCTCATAGCCATGTAGTATCCCAAGTCTCTGGTTATTGATTCAGAGGCTGTTTCTTCATTGTCCTTCATTGTCCTTTCTTCATTGTCCTTCCAGTGTATTACCTTGGAGAAGACATTGCAATGGAACAAGTCACTAATCAGGCACTTTTCCTGTTGTATTACAATTCCCATAGGTAAAGGTGTGCCGGGGCCTCAGGAAAATGCATCCCATCTCAGATCTTATGGGCTGCTTTGTGCTCACCAGGCAGCTTTACCCAGCACCAGCATTTCAAAGGACATTTAGAGGCTCAATAGAAGTGCCCAGAAGCATGCACTGCTCTTGAGAAATAACTAGCTTCCTATTTGCAATATTTTGAAAACACTGTGCCATAGTCTATAAAACTGGAGTCAATTATGTGAGAAAGTGATAAAACAAAATAAACTATTTGTCCTGGAAAGCCACTGATTCTGAGGCAGCGTTGTAGATGCACGGTTCTTTCTTGCATCTTTCTGGCATGGCCAAATGATACAGTTAGGTGTTATGAGCACAAGACTTTCAAGACAGGCAAGCTGGCTTTGAGTCCCAGCTCCACCCTTTCCCACTGGGTGACCTTGGGCAAGTCACGGTCTCACCAAGTGTTTAAATGTGGCCCACTTCATGCAATTGTAGTTTATGTAAGGAGCAGATGAGATGATGGAGGCAGAGCACTCTCAACAGCACCAGGAGCACAGTGGGTGCCACTGTTATTACTGTCACATGGCCCAAAACTCGCCTGGCCCAAGTCAGCTCTGTCACATGACTTTCAGCAGTGCTTCCCGACGACAAAGCTGTTTCTGCAAGTCACCAACAGCCAACAGACCCGGTGGATAATTTTAATTCTCAAATAATTTTAATTCTCGCAGAGAGACTTCAATTTCCTATTGGTCAATTAAAGAATTCGTAACTGCCTCCTGCCCTTCATGTTCAGCGTTTTAAATGGTGCTCCCTAAATAGAACATGTTTCGTCCTCTTTAGCCCAGCCCTTCCCAGTCAGGAGAATCTTTACGTGGGTTGTTCTCCTCCACATTCATTTTCCCTTTTGGAGTCCAGCTTATAACCTTGGGAATCAAGTCCTCCACTGGCTTCTCACCGCAGGTGACTCTGGGAACAGGCCTCCCGGAAGGGCCTCTGAAAAACCTCCTGGGCAGAGGCGTGGGCCTAACATATTTTAAGCAGAGGAGGAAATTCTCTTCAAGCCGCACAGGCAAAGGTTCGTGAGAAAGTGCTTTCACGCAGGCAGGCTCAAGAGACTCCTCGACTCGGAAGAGGCAGGAACAGAATTCATGAGAAAATGGGATAAGAATTCAGCCCTCAGACCCACAGCACATTCAGATATTAACACCCTTGCCTTCACTCTCTCCCAGATAGCAGGAAAAAGCAGTACAAACCATCACAGTTGAATTAAGCCCAGGCTGGGCAAAAACAAACTCTCTCATGTTCCCATTGCAGAATTCACCTCTTGGCCAGCATGAAAATATCCAGAACAATGTAATTCAGGAATAAGCCATCTTATTTCCTACTGGTTCTGTTATTGAATCAATAAAAGTCTCCCATTTTAAATATATACACTACTGTCCTGAAAATAATGCTCAGAGCATTTTAAAAATAAGTTAAGAACATTCCTCAATTGCACATAACCCCCCATATCCAAAGAAAACAAGGACTCAGGCTATCACTTGGACAGAATGTGGTTGTGAGTAGGACGAGAGGCTCAGTGGGTCTCTAAGAGCTCTTCCAGTGCAATAATGAAGGCATTAAATTACCAGGTCAGAGGCCCCAATTCACAAAGAAATAATATCGGTTTATTATTTCTAATCTTATTAAGTTAGAAAATAGTCTTGAGATGCAATGTCATCTCAGAATGGCTAAAGTATTGATTATGTGAGGTTGCTCTCATGGATAATTCAAGGAGCCTGATTTTATTTAATTCCAGTAATTTTTAAAGCATTCTAACAAATTTTCTATAAAGTAAA
Organism: Macaca mulatta; assembly: GCF_049350105.2. Lineage (NCBI taxonomy): Eukaryota > Metazoa > Chordata > Mammalia > Primates > Cercopithecidae > Macaca > Macaca mulatta. The sequence goes on along the minus strand of NC_133408.1, from coordinate 102,741,164 downwards.
TAATACTGAATTATTCCCATAAATAATGTAGATATATGGTCAGATTTACTTAGTATTTACCAGTTACATATTTTGCATTATGAGTTAGAAAAAATAATAATTATTTTTAATCCTATTTTACCAATCCCCAGTGTCTTCCTTGAGACAAATAGACCTTTAAAAATATATATGGCCATTTTAAAATATATATATGGATGTTATCAAACTAGAACTTGTGACAATCCATTGATGCTGTCATTTTCTTACAGTTGCATTACGTCCAAAGCTGAAACCTCAATATGCTATGATTTCAAATTATGCAAGGAAAAGCCTATAGCCAGGCATTGTTACAACGTCAACCTGCTGCAGCTGGCGTTATAGACAGCAGTTAACCCTGCCAGAGCCCCTTTCTCCCCTGCCTACCAGCAGAGCTCTACTTGAGGGTAGGGCCAGAAAGAAGCCTCAGTCTCCTCAGCCACAAACCACATTCTTCCCTCATGTTCAAGGAAAGTGACCCCAGCATCTGGTGAGTGGGCAAGACTGGCTACTAGAGCCAACAGCTTAATCCAACATTGAATGAACACCTACTCTATGCCAAGACCCAGGCCAGGCATTCAAGGATACAAGATTTTCTTCCTTCTAGAAGTTTCCAGTTGGATGTATGTCTGGATAATGAAAGGCTTGGGAAAGTAATGTCCAGGGTGGCTAGGGACCTCTTCTTCATTACTAGATATTACCAGGGCTAAAAAAGTCACCACCCTCTGCTACCACCACCACATTCATGACATTGTTCTCAATATCCTCCTTTCCTTCCACATAGACAATTTTTTTTTCATTCTCCAGGCAAATAACATGGGACCTGCCATGTCCCAGGTGCTATGCCAGGCATTAGGAGTACAGCAATCAGTAAGATCCAGATTGGGCCATTTAGAGTCTTACAGTCTAATGGAGAATACAAGCAGGTCAATGAAAACCATATGGCATCATATACTGTGTAAGAGTAGACACTTGGTACGAAAGGATCATGGAATTCTTTCTGGGGGAGGAGACATCTAAGCTGAGTTTCCAAACATGATGACAACACATGCAAAGGAAGGTGGGAATGGAGTGCAGCATTTTGGACAGCACGTGCAAAGGCCCAGTGGTGAAAGACAGAGACGTGACAGGGAACTCCTAAGTGATATGTCAGAAATACACAGTGCAAGGAGGTGAGGGAGGAGCCCCCAGTCCTGCTCCCAAAAGGCCCTACATGAGGTGCTATGGAATTGGCACTATGGTCGACTCACCTGGGGTCAGCCTCCACCAGTGGCTCACCTTGGCTTGTGTCCCGTAGGCCAAAGAATCCAGCAGTCCCTTCCCTGTCTCTCACTCACATCCCCTGAGGTTGTTAATTAGACTTTTCCGATCCCAAGATTTCGTGAGCAGTAGGCAAAGTGCCTTCATGCAATTAGTGAGCTTGAAGTTACCAATCTGAACCTGAGATTCACGCCCTCAAGAATGTTTCCTCTCAGGATATGTATTAGCTCAGAATACATGTGTGAGCAAAGCATGTTATTTAGTGACCTGTAATGCCTGAATAATGATCACAGTAAATCAGACCTCATTATTATGTGCAGGAGAGTTGGGCAGCCCAAATGGCTAGGTAATGAGGTCTAATTTAATGCCCTGGCATTATTCTCCACATGTTTGCTGGGAAGTTAGGGGTGGGATGGCGGGGTTGGCCTGGTGGATCCAGAAGCCCTGGGATGTTCAGCAGTTGCCTAGGGAGGCTAGTACACATGTTAGGAGCTTGGGAAAGACTGTGCTCAGCAATGCTCAGTCCCTCCCAGTGGGTTACAACAAGGCCTGGTCCTCTCACACTGGCTTAAACCAGAAAAGCTTATAGTCACAGCTTATTATAACAAACAACAGCACCCTGGGAGCTATTTCTTAGAAATAAAAGGAAGGTTACAAAGGCAGGAAACGCCAGCACAGATAGCCAAATCAGAATCTCCATGAAAAGAAATACTAACTGTCAGAGGGTTCACTTCATGATCATGCGTCTCAGACCAGTCTGTGATAGAGTCTAATCAGCATGTCAGAGCCAGGGGAAATGGCTCTTGGTCTAGCCTTCTTTGACTGTGAGTAGTCCTCACTTATTTCTTGCTTTAAGGAGCCTTTCCATAGCAATCCATTATTGTGGTTTTTAATTCTTCATGCACAGCCTTTTCTCATTGATTACCTAACATCATTCACTTGGGCCTGTCCCATACAAAAGTCAATGGAGAGATCAATGTTAACCATTTGATGTACAAAAATTTGCTCTTAAAGCATCCAGAGACTGAAATCATTTATCTTTTGTTCACCAACTTATAAATCTTTTCCTACTATTGGTTGCTTGTTGGGTAGCAGACATAAAGAAGGAGCCAGCCAGAGACCTTTGTGCAGGTAGCCTCCTCTGAATCCCCATGGAACTATCATCTAGGAAACCTCTGACATCCAATGGCAGTTACAAAGTGTAATATCTGTGTGTGACATCAGGTACCAGACAGGATGTAACACTCAACACGCTATCAGCTGAAGCTCTCTCACTGCCTCCTTCATCAGTTTTCAGTCCTCTCATTCCTATCAGTGGAATATGGTGAAACCCAACAAAGCAGACTGCACGGCCACGTGTCGGGGGCTCACATGAAAAGCGATGCTTAGTGCAAATCCTCCTTATCTTCCATATCAGCAAAATAGCAGGATTCTCTTGCATTTTCCCCGAGCAGCAATTTGAGCATTTATTTCTACGGGGCACAGAAAAATGCTTCCTCTACATTCTCTTTGGACTTGAAAAGGATTCTTAGATCTCCCTGTCTTCTGGGACTTCTAGGCTCATAATCAGACAAAAAGCCTTTTAGTAATACCAAACTATGATGCAAGATAATCATCCCAAGTGTAAGGGAACAGCAGGGAGAGACTCAATTGTGTTTTAAAGCACTCTGAAAAATAGCAAACCCATTCATTTGAACCCTTCAAAAGTATTCTGTGTTGTAGGTTCTCTAGCTGGCATTTTAGCTGAATATGGCAGTAAATCTTCATTGTATAGCAAAGTCTCTAACAAGCAAAATGGGAAGAGGCTAAGTGTGCATTGGGCTGCCAAGGCAGAGGTTTCTTTATTGTAAACCAGAACAGTGAGATGGGTGTGGGTGCAGTGGGCTAGTGGAGTAGAATCTGTCTGGGGTTCAAAGTGATCACAATATGGTGAATATGGACTATGGTCAAAATTATCCTTGAAAATCCCGTAGGATAGTGCCAATCGATGATGGACACACTGCCTCTCGCTAAAGTCAGCCCTGCTAGATTTTCTCTAGCATTGAAATAGGACTATGCCTACCCTTGAGCTTCTATCTAGGGACTAATTGGCCTGAAAACTGTATGCCTATAAACAGTAGAACAGCACACAGCATTAAAAGAGGCTGATGCTGTGAAGGGCCAGGAAGACTGAAGTCATCTGCAAGAACAGCAAAGTTATGCTTCCCACTTCATGTACACCTTCGCCCAGTGGTCCTCAACCTTCAGCCCTCATCAGAACCACTGGAGGCTGGTTAAAGAACAGATCAAGAGTCCTACCCCCATGGTTTCTGATTCAGTAGGTCTGGGGTGGGCCTAAGAATTTACATTCCCAGTGAGGCTGGGGCCAACTCTGCAAACCACTGATTTGGGGGGTTGTGTGGACTGATGGGAAGAATTTTCTATACTAACCACTTTCCTGCACTTCCATGCTGCCTTACTCATACATCTGTACCCATATTTCCATTTTCTTCAATCTTGAAGTAATCATCTGTCTCTAGCTATAGTTTCTACCAGCTTTGCTTCATTCTATTATTGGCTTTTTTTCCCGGTTGCAGATGAATGTACGATGCCCTTCCTAACATCTAAAAAATTTCATCAGTCTTCAGTTCCCTGCCAATATTGGTCTTCCGTGTTCTCTACCACCCCACCAGCAGCACCTAGATTTGCCAGAACACCAACACTTTAATACGTAGGGCAATACTCTTTTTTTGTTCCTTTGAACTAATTCAGGCATTCTCACATTCACACATTTTATTGGCCATTATAGGTCAAAACCTACCCTCACAAAGGCCACAGAGAAGTAAATAACACACATGGCACAGTGCGTTCAACTCAAGATGAGAGTCAGCATGTTTTCAATAAGTCACAGTAACTATTCACCAGATTATTATAGGATTCAGAGCACATATGCAGAGAGATACGCAGTCGTGTGTGTGAGTGTGTGTGTGTGTGTGTGTGTGTTTATTTCAGAGGCAAATAATGCTAAAATACTTCAATCCTTCACAGGTAGGTCTTCAGTATCATATTCATGCTAAGAGTACACTGTTGGCATCGCTTAAACTGCCTGTGATGTACTCGATTGAATGTGTTTTATGGCTAGTGAGAAAAATAGAGATATATAGTTTATAGTAACAAAAAAGAGAAAGCTAGATATCCATCTCACATCTAATTTCCTGGTTTCAGAAGGTAACTCAGAAAAGGTTCTCTCCCAGGCAATTAAGTGAGCTAATGAAAGGCAATTTACAATGCAGAAAGAGAAAATAACTAAACAAACGTATTTAACCTATGGCCTCATCAGGACCAGAGAGCCTCTTTCCTGGAGTCTAGAACTCCCGAACCTAAGAAACAGTTCAGTCGATTTTCATCTTTTGTCTGCAAACATCTAAGAAATGTTGGTTGAGAACACAGCTTTGTGTTAAGCTGTTTGAATTTTTGAAAAATAATATGTATACTCATGCGTTATATATCTCTAATATTATTAAATTTAATCAATAGGTAGTGGTTTTTAAACAAAGGATTATTTTCTCAATAATTGAAAATAGAAGTATTTTCCTTTGTGTCTGTCTTCGAGTTTTCCGTATCTAAAGCTGAGAGTCGTGAGGGGCTCACGCTATCCCAAACAGATACCACCCCACGAAGTGACTATTTTTGTAAATACTGTCTTCCAGGAGCACAGCGGCCTCTGCAAAAGCATTCTTGCAAACTCAATATTATCTCATGGTGGCAAAGTGATGGACCTGTAAGGGGGTCCAATTATTCAGAAAAGACTTGAGGAATGTTCTGCCATAATGTCAGAGTAATTCACGTCTCTACTGCTTCCATACCTGCAGTCTTCCCCCATCAAAGTGACAAACCTGTTGAGAGTTTTTGTGAAATCATAACTTCCTACTTTGCTAAGAATATTATAGCCAATATACCACAACATCTTTATTCACCGTGTTTTTTCTCTCCTACTCTGTAATTAAAATGTCCAACATTTAAATACTTTCTATTGTTTCCAACTTAGTATGGGCAAAGGTTGTAATTCTGGGATAGACCTAATTACAAAGTCCCATGTTCCATTCTGTGCCAATTGCAAGCTTTTCAAAGAACTTTACCATCTGGAGCTCTGACTCCAGATACAGTGAATATCCACAAGTACTGTTAGTGCCTGATTGTCTGAAGAAATATTGATCTCTCCAAGCTACAAGCATCTCATGTTTGGGGAATGTATGATTCACACTAGATATTATTCTTGATCTACACTAGATATTCTTTTACTGCAGATGTAATCTACATTGAAGATTGTGGAGGACCTGTAGTTCTTTTTCCTTCTCCATCCATAATAAGCGCCATTCTCCAGTTCCTACAGGTTGTTCCTAGGCTTTATTTACCTATCATCTTGTTCTTTCAGAAAGTCCTAGATTCATGTTGTATTTTTCGAAGCAATGCTACCTGTTGTATCAGCAGAACCCAGAAATCTCAGTGGTTTAGCAAAAGGAAAGTTTCTTTGTCGCTCATGTCACAGTCCAGTGAGATTATTCCTGATTGGGAAGCTCTCCTCCATATGATGAATCAGGGACCCAGACTCTTCCCATCTTGTGGCTCAGCATCTTCATCAGGGAACTCCCAAAGTTGCCCTGGAAGTCATTTCCATAGGAACCAGCTGAAGGGACAAGGAGCATGGAGAGCCTCACAAGGGAGTTTGAATAGGATAGGCCTGGAAGTGGTGTAATCACTGCTGCCCATGTTTCCCAGGCTCAAAGCCAGTCACACAGTCACTTAATTGCAATGGAGGTTGGAAAATGCAATGGGCTGTGTGAGCCCAGCAGGAAGAGGAAGCAGGTTTGTTAATTCCCCAGCAGCCTCTGTCACAAGGGCTTTTGCATCCTTTTGGACATCGTCACTGATGGAAGAGGGCCATAGGACTGAAACACAGCTGGCTTGCCGTGTGCAGACTTCTCCTTCCTGGTCTTCTGATTTCTAGGTAAGGGGACTCCTGGGCCTGCCCATGGGGAGCACCTTCTAAGAGAAGAGGGGAAAGAAAAACTGGCAAAATGAATTACCAAGAAATTATAGCTCCTTGGTTGTCAGGGACATGTGTGCATACATTTCAAACAATTAAGCAGACACGATAGGAAGCTAAGTGTGCACAGTGAGAAGCTCCAAGAATTAACTGGTAGGTCCCCACACAATTTCAGCCCCTCCTTAGTACACAGCTGGGGCTGGCCTTCTGCTACAGATCTGCCAAGTCACCTGCCCTTTAGTCATTGTTTCCCTGGTCTCCAGCATCAGAAGGAAGTTCAACTAGGGAGTTTGATTTTGCTGAGCTGGACAAAGCAATTTTCTGGTGTCATCTCATTTGTTAGCAACTGTGAGATGTCAGCACCATGCATGGTGTGGACCCAGGTGGTATGTGCATGCCCAGATACACAGAGAGCATACAACAAATGTCTGGAGAACTGTGAGAAAGACTCTTTCAGAGCAATAATTCTGCGTGGTATAAGAGAGCCAGAGAGTTAACTGTCACCAAGGTCCTGGGAGTAATTTGATTTTTATGGTAAACCCTGGGAGACCTTTTTCCCTACCGTTCCTATTTTGAGTGTAACTTTATCTTGTTTGCTTTTATGGATGCTAAAGGCTGGAAATCTTTAACACTGAGAAAGTTCTCAGATTTAATCTGGACATCGTTCAGCCAGATTTGCCAATCTAAATGGGATTTTCGGCCTCCGTGGAGAGAAGGGATCTGGAAGCAGGGAGATGCACAAATGCATAGTCACCTCTTCTTCCCAGCCCTCATTGCTAAGGCCGAAGGAATAGAAAGAGGTCAAAGAAAGGGCTGGATATTCCCCTTTAGGCTCTACCATCCTGAGAAGAGTCACCCTATGTGGGTTTCCTCTTGATCCCTGATATAGAACAAACTGGATCCCAGAAGAGACTGGGTACCTGCTGAGCTTGCTCTTTCATGGATCTGGGGGCCCACAGTCTTCAGCCTACCACAGAAATGTTTCATTACTTGGGTGAGAGACCTCACTAGAGGCCTGTAACCCCCCATGGGGGCAAATCAGCAGGGCCATTTTGTGTAGTGCTTAGGATTAGAATGCCTGGTGTTCAAATCTTTGTAAAAGTGTCCTGCAACATTATTACAGTGCCCTATGCAATTCAACTGCTCAAAATGCATTTGAGGATTTGTCACACTTCTTGCTTTGCTTCTTTGTTTTTCTCTCTGGCCTCCCTATATCATATTTCTTTAAGCGATCATTATCTTCACAGTCAGTGAGCAGGAAGAGGAAATAAATGAATGTCTCCTTCCTTCAGTGAATGAGGAGGGGCCCCCTCCAGATATTCCTTTATATCCTCTCCTGAGAGACATTTGATTCCAAGTTGATCACGGAGGTCATAGTTCACAGTCAACACCCAAGCGTCTATACAGCAGCATTAAAAAGAAGAGTTTTGTCATCAGTGATGAAAAGGAGGACAATTGGGGAATTTCAAGTAGCTCTAAAACACAGTAGAGTTCTCACACTCAAAAGCAGACAAGGGTCAACAGGTAATGAAGAGTGAAACTGGCTGGGAGGAGATTGGGGGCAAATTGAAGAGCGCTTGGCCCACTGGAAGGGGCCACCACTCCCCAACATCTATTCATGGCTGCCAGGCCAAACAGCGGACCACTGTTGCTAGACCCATTGATTTTCTAGAGAAGCAGGGGGAAATGTTCCTATATGAATTATCCCATTCTCTAATGATGAAAATTAATTCATGCTTTCAAAAATACTTTGCTGGCTGACTCAGACACATTGAATGGTGTATGTCCATGGGGACTTCACTTTGGAACCTCTGTAAGTCTACCCCTCTACAAATAATTGAGGGCCAGCTATTATTAATATGCTCTTCTTGTCCACTTGTACATTTCCTGGTCATAGGACTTCCGTGTGTTGTAGTAAAACGAAATAATCCTTATTAAGAACATATCACTAAAGACCAGGAGCAGTGGCTCATGCCTATAATCGCAACATTTTGGGAGGCTGAGGCAGGAGGATCACTTGAAGCCAGTGAGCTATGGCCTCCTGTGAGTACCACTTTACCTACTGGACAACAGAGTGAGACTCTGTCTATAAGAATATAAGTAGATAAAAGTAAAAATAAGAACATATAACGAGGAATACAGATAAAATAAATTCAATCTATGGTGAAAAGTAATAATCTACCTCATCTCCTTATAAAACTATGGTCTTTTCTCAGCAGTTTAAATTACTCAACATTATTAGATGCAATGTTCATTGAAAGAAGATTTTTGAAGTCATTCAGATCCAAGAATTTGGTCTTAGGAAGACTGGCCACAGACATTACTAAACAGCAGCATTGAACAATTGTGGAAAATTCCTCTTAATCAGACCTCAAGAAATACCTTTTGATTGATTGGAAAAGGGAGAATTGCTTGTCCTCAGGAGGACAAGAAGAAAGCATTTCAATAAAAGTGTTGAAAATCTGAAACAAAGAAAAGGTCCTGTAAACAGCCTAGATAACTGGGCAGACAGGCCTGCCTGATTTATGAAGGAATATGACCCATTCATGAAGGGTTCCCTTAGAGGAGCAAGGAGGCCTTCATAAGGAAGACTGGAGGACATGCCTGTGGCTGTACGCACCTTTGGCCAAAGGCCTGGACCAGAGTCCCCCAGAGTTTGGGGTTTGACTACTTCAAACATAGACATCTACGCTACTAGATACATCTTCTTCACTAAGTGCAGGCTTCACCTCCCTCCCACTCCCACCCCCAAACTCATCCTGAAGTTGAGAATCACTGATTAATTGACCTGAATTCATAGTCACTGAACAAGGTTATTGGACATACACTGATTTCATTATCACATACCTTCTAAAAGTTAATGAAAGGTTTTTTATTAATCCAGGTTTTAATAGGCTATATTTCTTCATACCTAAAGAAGTAAAACTGGGAAAAAATTGAAAATAGTAACAGGAATTGATTATTTTTAATCTTTGTAAGTTCAAGTTAACTCAGTTTATTGTTTTGTATCTTTTAGACAGAAAAACGAAATCAGGCACACACAAAACCCGATTCTCCCTGTCCTCATGAAACCTGCCTCTAAGGATGCATTTGTATTTATTTTTTAATAGAAAAATTCTCTTCCTTATGGCTTGTCTGTGGTTCCTTTTCATTGCTGCAGGGTTTCCGAGCCTGGGAAGTGGGGCTTCTGGGGTCCAGGAGAGTCGGTGATGCCGGCGGATGCTGTGTCAGTGCCTCGCACGTGCCATCGTGGATCTTCCAGAGGTCAAGATTTTTCCTCCTTCTTTTGTTCTTCTTGTTCTAGCGGTATGAGATTGCTTCTCTCTTGTTTAAGAATCCTGATTAGGGATTTTAACTTATGTGCTTAATGATAACTGTAAGAGCAAGTTTTAAAAAGTTTACAGCAGGGCGGGAAATACAAAATAGTCACACTAATCTAAAAAACACCCTCAAAAATAAAATACATAGACAAAATATCAGAAATATTTTTCATTATTTTCCTTGGTCGTGGGAGATTTTCCAATCTTCTTTCTACAATAAATCAAAATGAAATGCCATTTAACTTCAGAGAGATGTTTTTTTCCCTTTGATGATGAAAGCAAATAATGGAAATAATTAAATGAGAGTTTTATTACATTCAAATTTCTTTGCTGAACATCAATTCATTCTATAATTGAAAATTCATTTTATAATTTACACATTTTTAATTTATGAAGTTAAGTGTCCTTGTCACCTGGCCTCAGTCATCTATAGCAGGGAGCGGGGACAGGATGTTATGAACTGATGGTCCCCACAGTCCAGCCCCTAGTGCTCAGAATCCAGGGGAACTCTGGCACTGGACATTGGATCTCAGCATCAGCAATGAGCTGCATCATCTCTGACAGAAATGGGTGATAAGAACATTTCCCTTCACCATTTTTTAAAGCCAGGTCCTTGATTTTCATGGGCAGGGAGGGGAACATGGTTGGCGGAGTGGTTAGTTTACCACATCACATTTTCACATTTTCATCTATCATAATTTAGATCTTTACATTTCTGGAGTTGGTGATTGATAGCCTCCAAACACATAAACACTCTCCACCTGTACAGAATGCACCAGGGACTCTGCTCTCATAAAGTCAGGACCAAGGTAGAAGTGGATAAAATTCTAAAGCCCACTCCTTAGCAGTAGTAAGTCCCAGGATGGGCCATGACTACAGAAGGTGACAGTTTCTGGATGCTGTTAGTTTGCAGCAAATTGAAATTTTGTGGTTTTATCTATTACCAGAAAAGCCCTCCAAAAAAAATGTAGCCAGTGGGGAAGAAAGCAGGAGTCCCACCGTCTCATTTTTAACAAGGACCAGCTGAAAAATGAAGGCACACACCACACAAACCATCTTATGTCTGCCAATTCATTTCCTGGCCCCAGAAGAAAAAAAAAAAAAAACCCTCGTGTTTCCTCTTATGCAGGCCAAACATGGCAAAGCACCAAGGGAATTCTGAATGGAATCAATTGCACTTGTTACTAACTGAGTTTTCTTTTATTCTTATATTACCAAGGGCTGGATACTCAGCTGCAAGCAATTATAATGAAGAGTTACTGAGTAATGGTTTCCAGATTGCTCCATGATGGGGCATTAATTGAAAGGGACAATTTAAGAGCTTAGGCCATGTAAATGCATTTCTTATTCTGTCAGATTGAGAAATTTCTGGATGCAAAAGGCTGAAATACTTAGAACTGATAAAGACTTAATAATGCCCATTTAAGCCAGTATTTTCAAAACGAGTTTCATGTTTTTAAGAGAACAAATATTAAATGGTGAACCTGTGAGCTTGTTCATTCAACCAGGAAAATGATCTAAATAGCACACTGGCATGCTGCACTTCTGTTATAAACATATACATTGTATAAAATGTGACTTGTTTAGTCTGTTGCATTGCAAAGCCAGTTAAATTGGCAAGTAAACTTTCATTTTTCAGTTCTCATGCTATTATGATGCATATTGAGCACCCTCTCTTGCTCTCTTGCTCTCTATATATGCTTTAAAATTTTAAACAGCATTTAAAAACACATAAATGAGTTTTATATGTGTGTGCATGCTTTAAAATTTAAAACATTTCTAAACAGATTTGCATGCATACGAAAGTGGACCTTCTCAAAAATTATCTGTGAAGTCCATATCAGAAAGCTTTATTTTGCCTTTTTTTTTAAGTGGGCTTTTATTTCCCTGAGCTGCATTAAGCTGTAACATTTTCAAAGAGATTCTCTGATATGCCACATTAAAGATAAGTATCATAAGACAGTAAGACAGTTAATGCCGAGCAAGGAAGAAAATCACCAGCTCTCTCTCAAAAAAAAAAAAAAAAAAGAGTAGTACTCATTTTTAAAGTCTAATATCAGACTTCTGCATTAGTACTAGTTTTGTTTACGAAAAAGAAGGAAGAAAGAAGAGAAGGAAGGAGGGAGAGAAAGAAAGAGAAAGAGAAAGAAGAAAGAAGGAAAGATGGATGGATGGATGGTAGACAGAAAGAAATAGATGCAGATACAATTTAAGACATGAATTCATCATTGAGGAGAGATGGACGCCACTGCTCTTTCTCATTCTGTTTTCTAAATCTGAATTGCCATCTGAGATTTGAACTTTTACCCTTCCTTCTGCCTTCAGTCTGGCATTCTGGATTTGTGCACAGGAGCTGTGGTGCTGATGGTAGACTTCTCCTAGAGCCTTGACACAAACCATGACATGGATGGCAAAATAGGCAGAGGAAAGAAGTTGTCAGCCTGGGGAAATTGAGAGCATTCAATCCAAGAGAATGAAAAGGAAAGTTCAAGCAGCAGTGAAAAAATCTGGTGGTCTTTTCTGCTCACTCTAAAGTCAAGGTCAAGCCCCATCAGAATGTCCCAGACAAGTCAAAAACACAACCACTTGAAAAGTGGATGGTCAATTTGGGACAGGGTTGAATACCATCATAAGCAATAAAGTAATCTAAACTAATTATTCAAACAGAACTGTCAAGAATCCAAGATGAGATAGGGAAAGCATTCTTTGCCAGCAAATAGCATTGCCTCAAATGATCCCTTTTTAGTCACAAAAATCTCCACTATGTATCTGTCCTTTACTTTGCTACCCTTTCTTTTTTCCATTCATTGCTGAAATCTGACATTTTAACTGAAGGTTCAAAACCTCTTTATTTATTTCTAAGATTTAAGGGGAAAAGGTTTCTTTTTAAACATCCTGAATTTAAAAATAAATAAACTGAACAGGAAGACTTAGACTGTCTATTTCAATTGAACTTGTGATTTCTCATTTTGTGGATTGTACTGATAAATTATTATAAGTCACATCGTAATTTTGCCTAAGAAACGTGAGCATCAGCGGGTGTTTTTAAAATATAATAGGGGCCCTCTTTCACCCAACCATTTCCTGGGCTGCTGCTTTTCCTAGTAGCAGCCAAACACCTGAACAAACCCAGGAATTCCAGGCCAAATGGTTCTGATAACAGCAGATCTTGGGTAGAACTGATTTGATCAAATAACTCATACAAAATGCAGCTTAATAGGTGTCCTTATTCTCAGGACTCCACTCAACTAGAGAGAAGAGAGTGAAAACACATTCTCTTTTGATAATGTAGTTTATTCCAAAAAAATTTTGTACAAGTACATACACGCATATTTCAATAACATATGAGTGTAACTACTACACAGAGGGGTATCATTATAAACTTGGATCCTGAACATATACTTAATTTGAACAGCTTACAGAAAAGAATCAATGTTGCATGCATAAGTGTGCAGTGAAAAGTTTGGAAGTTGAGTTAGAAGGTTGGTTTAGTTTTGTTTTTTAACAATTTCAAAGTTCCTAAAATGCAGATAGTATGAAGAAAAGAACTGATTTTCTACATGACTAAAAATTCAGGGTCGGCAATTTCATGCTTATGCTAAGCAGTTTGAATCAGTACCTGGAAAAATTAAGGTAATTCCTGTGTTTACAGGCTCTATTCAAGCAAGGCAGGAGTAACGTTTGAGAGGGATTAGCAATCAAAAATTGAAAATCTACCATCACCACACAAGCTTGCCTTTTCATTTTGTACAGATCATAAAATACGTAACACGGACCAGACCCTTGTCCGGCAAATGTTCACATCCTAATTTTTAAAAATAGCTTCTATACACAATTGCTCTCTTTGCAATAAAACAAAGATTTGTTTATAGCTACAATTTAATTAAGAACCTTTTCGAAGAGGAAGATCTGGAAACCAGGGATCTTATTTTTTCTTTTTTTCCTTTTTTTTTTTTTTTCCACCAGGGTTGTTTGTTTATTGGTTTAATTTTCCCTGAAGTAAAAATACACTTTGAAATGTAACATGTCATTATGTAATTTGTAGTAACAAAGTGCAGGCCCTTGCACACGACAGCAAACAGGACCGCTCCGGCTCACAGACAGTCCCCATATCCACAGCCCCCTCCCCGATCTGATTAACAGCCTGTATAAACATTCAGCCAACCAGAACAGTGGCCAGTGCACAATTTGGTCAGCCATAAAACTGCCAGCCAAACACAGACACGGGGGTTTATGCAGAAATCTTAATTTGGGGGAAATGATCAAAACTGAGACAACATGGCCCCCGGGGAGATCAGGAAGGGCTAACCTTTATTTTCATCAATCCCACCCCACCTCCCAAACAGCAAGGGATGCTATCACCACTGAAGGTGAAATGCTTAATAAAATGTCCCTGAAATACAATGTCACAGAGGGAGCATCGTCATGAGCTCCAATCCCTGAAGAGCAAAATCTAAAAGGGAAAAATAAGCTTCTATTTTAAGGAGCAATTTTAAATGGTCTGAGTTTTTTGGGAAGGGTCCTATTTTGACATATCCAGAATGGATTCCCTCCATCAGCATGTTTTCTATTGATACAAGAAAACATGTTTTCTATTGATGCAAGAAAAACTAATATGTATTCTAACTGTGCAGAAATTGGTGAAATTTATACAAAGGGTGTTTTGTGTGTGTGTGTTTTTTTTTTTTTCCTTCCCACCATTTTCATTGCTCTTGGCAAAAGACTTTAGACCCTTCACATAATGGAAAATTCAAAATGTTCAATGTAAATCAAATAATTAGTAAGAAACAGGTTTTTTAAAAAAAATTTTTTTTTAGAATACTCTCACAAGACAGCAAACTTGTTTTTTCTAGCTTGGGACAGGGTTTCATAGCTCACTTTTGAGACTATATAGCACCCAACTTTTATCAGAATTGAGTCTCTTAAATATTCTCTTTTTTGAAAATATGCTGGTGGTAATCACAGTGATGGAATTAACTATAGCAAAAAGACATTGCGTTAGTCTGGTTCCTTTCTCCTCAACAGCTTTTTGCTAACTGGTTACTATAGAGCATTGGGCTTCACAGAAATTTTTCATAATTTTCACCTTTGTTCTAGTCTTGCTCCTTAATTTGGAATCTCTAATTTGTTTGGGAAAAAACAAAAACAAGGAAGCATGATCAGCCACCTTAACAATGCTCTCCCACTGGGTTACCCACGTCTTCCTTGGTATATCTAATTGTGCTCACAAGCATTTATTTTTTCCTCTCATAAGAAACCTGCATGCTTTTCTCTGGGTGGCTTTCTACTAAAGAAATGAATAACTAAACATGATGCAAGCTCCAAATAAAATGAGAAAATGTATAGACATATTGAATAATTATTTTTTCCAGGCCTTAGGCAAACCACTTGCCATTTCATTTAATTCTCACAAAACCTGTGAGTTAGGTATATGTATTATCCACACCTTTTTTTCCCCCAGATTAGGGAACTGAAGTACAAAGCGTTTCAGTAATTTGCCCCCAAGCCACATAGCATGTGAACAGCAGAGCGCGAGTACTAGCTCAAGCAGCCTAATTCAAGAATCAATCTACTGCCCCTCCTAGATGTGATGTTATTGCCTTTGTTGAGAGGTAGCTATATCTCAGATCCTTGGGGTCATTGCAAAGAGGTGGACAAGGAGCCCTCCATGATGATTTCACTTAGGCGGTAAGTGAGGTAGCCTGGTGAATCTAAGGAGCATCAGTTTCAGAGTTTGAAAGCTATGGGTTTCTTCACAAGCTCAGCCACTGATTAGCTGCAGGAGCTTGGAAATGTTCACTCACATCTCCAAGCTTCTGTTTCCTCATCTGCAAAAAAGAAAAAATTTTGTGAGAGTTAAATGAAATGTCATTGTTTTTAATGCTTCACAAACATATAGAAGATTTTCAGGTCTTCTTTTCTCTCCCCAAGCTAATCATTTATACCACTTTGTGATCAGTTTTAATCATTACAACATTACTAATATACTTTATAAAATTACCTTTCTAGGGTATAACGTGATGAAAGAATTTCATATCTAAACAAAATTTTAAATAGAATATTGGGTACTTTTTAAAAATTCATTGGATCCCACTACATTGCAGATAGTCTAAAAAATGAGTTAGGTCTCCTAAATATGGCTAAAAAGTAGGCACATTTGCCTTCACTCCAAAAACCAGCAAGATAATTTCTAACATTCACGAATGTTCATTTCAAAAGCATGTGGTAATTGCATGTGGGCTACTCTTCGGTCAGCGAGTTAAAGAAGAGCACAGATGTCAAAGAAGCTTCCTCTCTGATATCATCCATCAACTTAGGTTGTTGGACCTTCTCTGTCACAGCCTGCCTCCAGCTGATTCTCTCTCATTGTTGGAAAAAGGGAAAAATGAGCAAAAACTACAACATGCAATACTTCAAATCATTGCCCTAAATGTTCTTCCAACTCTGTGAGTTACATAACCTTAACCTATCTTGAAAACCACAGTAGATTTCCATCTCCTTGGGATGGCAGAAAGCAACAGAATATTCTAAATGACATTTTCAGGTTTATGGGTTTGACATATCTTTCAAGACATTTCAGAGTTTTCCCCACTTCATCCCCCAACACCTCCCTAGGAGCACTTGCAGAGAGCAGGCCTAACGTTTTCGATGATAAATTAGTTGTCAATATATAGACAAGTTGCTTTTTCCAAAGCCTCTTGGAGCAGAAGCATATTCTACTTCCTCTCAAAGGCCCTAGAACTACCTGTGTACTGGCATGCTCACAAGAAAATTTTTATTCACAAGAATAATCTGTTGAAAGGAGGATAGATTTTCAAATGGAGTTTCAAATAATCCTCACCTTTGAGATCATCTGTGCTCACAGCCCAGTATTTTTACAAGATGAAATGATTTACAGAATCAAGCCTGGAAAAATTGGAGGGCAACTCCAAAAGGCAAAAACATGTTACCGAGTCCATCATTCATCCTGCCAGGGAAACTTTTGTAGTTTCCAAACTGTTATGAGACACCGCTCTCTATCCAGGGCAGAAGAATCGTTGAAAAGGCAGGAGGTATGCTGGCCACACAGCCAGCATGGAGAGCTGGAGTTTTTGGCAGGGCACTTCCACCCCAAAAGCAGACAGAGTCCTGGAAGGGCGTTCATGTAAACAAAGCAGGGAGATAGCTTCAACTCTGCAATGAGGCGCAACCTTTCCCAGATCAAAGCCTGGATCACAGAGTCAGCCCTGAAGAACTGAGTGTCCTTTCTGGAACATCCAACTCCAGGGGAGAGACTTGAGCTGGAGCCACAACCTCACCACCTGTAGCCAAGGACTTGGCACGTGAAAGCTGTCACAGGGTGGGGAGCCTGCAGCTACTCCCACAACAGAAGATCAATGGAAAGACAAGACAACACAGGGAAGAAAGGGTTCTTCCTCGAGATACTGAAGCTGAGATCGTTTAACTAAAGCTTGCATCCAGGCAACCCAAGCTCTCTATGCAGTGTTGAAAGGGGATGGAAATCAGTACAGGGTCATAAGTTCTGAAGCCAGGTTGCTGGGGCTTTGACTCTCTACTCTGTGTTTACTAGCTAGATGACCTATGCCTCAGCTTCCTTACCTTCAAAGGGACCTAATAATGCCTCCTCCGTAGGATTTAATGAGTGACTGGGACACTAGAAAGCTCTCAAAATGTTGCTGTTATTATTTGAAGTTACACAGACTTGGGTTTGAACCAGGTTTGGCTACTTAGCGCTTTTGTGAACTTGGAGAAATGACAATCTTTGGGTGAACTCCCCAAGTGTAAAATGGGTGTTAATATGGCCCTTGCAGTATTGCCATGGTGATTTAATTTTGTATGACACACAGTAGGTATTCAGTAATTGGCACTTCTGATTATCTTCATTTTTCCTGGTTTCCAACAGAGAAACCCAACAGGACTGGTGAGACTGGAAGAAACACAGCCAGTAAAATTTAGGATCCTCTTAAGTCCCCAAAGCTTCATCCATATGCAAAAGAGACACATCTCCAGGGAAGACTGGGTCCTGGATGTTTTTAAATACACAACTTATTTTATTTTAAGAGCAAAAAGAGAACCTGGAAGCGTTCCCAAATTTAACATCTGCAGGCAGATAGGATGACGAAATGTATTAGTACTGAGGAATAACTTTCTCCTGTCTTCTTGGAAAACATCTGGGGTATTACCCTCCCCTCCACTTATTCCCCCACCTCTTACCCCAACGCTGACTCTCGGCAGACAGTTTATCAGCGATAAATGGAAACACCTGGGCGGCAGATAAGGCCACCTGAGTGTGATCTGCTGAGGAAACCTTAGGGACGCGTGCCACTCAGTATTTCTTTTATCACGCCAGGCAGGGCAGAAGCACAATCTAGCCTGTGACAGATGGCAAGGTTCACTTTCTCATTCATTCGTTCATTCATTCATTCAGTCAGTCAGTCAGTCATTCAAACAACCTCAGGAGGTCAGCAGGCCCAGCTCCCTGCCTGAAATAGGTCAATGCCTGAGCCACCAGATGAATTAGAAGGTTATTGATCCTGCTTTTAACCACATCTGCAAAAAGACATTCTAGAAACTAACTCTGTGTCTTGTTCAAATCTTTAATCACCCTTTCTTTTGTGAAACCAAACCCCCTCCAGCTACAATTTCTCATCTTTATAGAGATGAGAAATATCATCTTTTGTACCCCGTGGCCAGTCAAAAAGTATTTTTATTGCCATCTCTGCTGCAATAACCTCCCCAAACTTGAAAACTCTAAATCCGGGTTTCTTCCCATGTCCCCACACCATATTAAACAATCCCCACCTCCTTTGCTCTTCCTTCAAAGGTCCTACTCATCTACCTTTTAATTAGCATGTTTCTTTTCTCTCAGCTCATTCCAGCATCTACACATCATTTAGAAACCAAAACTTGACACAGAACTCTAATAGTTGACAAGAGATGTAGCTGCTATTAAAGTGAAAATGATCCAGTGTGTGTTTTCACAAAGCCGCTACCTGGACCCCCAAGCAAGTTACTTAACATTTCTGTTTCCGCACCTGTAAAGCTGGTTCAATCATAAAGAATGAGGTCTGTGAACATGACATTAGGAAGACCTACCAGCAGCTGATCGTCTGTAAAAGGTAAAAGTACTTCTTTTACTTCCTAAAAGAAGTAGGTTCAGAAAGACACATAGAAATTAACCAGGTCAAGAGAAGAAAGCAATCCTACCAGAGGCAACTGCATGTGCAAAGGTCCTGAGGCCTGACCTGAGGACCAGGATGAGTAGATCCCAGAGAACAAGAAGAGGGTTGTGAAATGAGGCTGGTGAAAGAGGTAGATAACATAGGGCCATGTAAGCCAGGATTTTGGTCTTTTGTTTTTCAAAGCACTGTGAAGATGACGAAGTTATAAGCAGATTTATATATTTTGTAAAGGCTCCTGGCTGCAGAATAGGTTGGACACAGAGAGGATGTGGGGAGAGTAGGAAGCTCTCCAGGTAACCTAGGAATGGGACTGTGAGAGCTCGGACTACGGTGGCATTTGTGAAGATGAAGAGACGTGGCTAGATTTGGAAATGAGAATTAACAGCATTTTACTGATTCACTGAATATGGCAGTGAGCGGGAGGGAGGTGTCCAGGGTGCTGCCAAGTGTCTGATTTGCTCATCTTGGATGGCGCTGCTGTTTACTGAGGTGGAATGCTGGGGGAGGAACAGGTTTGAGGAAGAAGGCATGAGTTCAGTGTTTGGACATGCAGAGTTTGAAGTGCTGTGAGATGGCCAAGTCGAGATGTGGAATAGGCCATGGGATTTATGATTGGGAGCTCGGAGGAGAGCCTAAGCTAGAGATATAAATTTAAGAGTCACCAGCATATAGATAATAATTAAAACCATGAGTACGGACGAGGTCATGGAGGGAGGGTGTAGAATGTGAAGGAGAAGAGGGCAGTGTATCAAGCCTTGAAATTGTCCAGTATTTAATGGTAAGCAAGAGGAGCACGAGCCAGGAAGGAGACTGGGGAGAGTCCCAAGAGGTGGGAGAAAATCAGAATGTCAGGTCATGGAATCCATAGGAAGAGGATGTTTTAAGAAGAAGGTGATGCCAATAGTGATGCACAGAATGGCCAAGCAGGACCCATAGAATGTGATGTGTCAGGAAGTGAAGTGTGGCATTTGTTTATCCTTAATGATCTCATCTAGGTTATATTCCTGTGGGATTTTCAGGATTGTGTGCACTCCTGGGTTTTGTTAACTCAGAATTTTTCCACCTTTCCTATGCATAGCTACGGCTTATGTTGCATGTTATGACCGAACTTCCTATCCAACGTGATCAGTTTAGCAACACCAGGGTTATATCTCATCTATCCAGATACTTCTGCTGTTCAGACTGCAATCAAGAATTAGGAAAAAAGCAAAAAATCACAATGCATTCTCGCTAAAGTCTTGTCACTAATATTCATGTGTTTACTAACAGAAGCCATTATTTAGCTTTCACTGAGAGCTATTTAACCTTTACAAGTTTTACAAAGATAGATGTTCCGTTTCTCCATCCACAGCAAAATGGAAAAAACCTGTGGGCAGGGGCTAAGGTGGAGGAGGAAGACCAAGGAGGAAGGTCACTGAGGCATGTGAAAATTGTTACAGTACAGTCAGTCCTCATTAGAAGTAGATGAAAATCTACAAAAACCAGGCAAAAGGACCACAAAATTACAGCAGTCTGAGTCAATTTAGTGAGGAATAGATACACCTTAGTCCTCAGTAACCTTTGGGGAAAACATCACAATATAGTGCCTGTTAATAACAGAGTAACCAAGGAAATTTGAAATAAATGCTTGCTACGTTAAAATAAGTGGGGAAAGCCTATCATGTGATTTTCTTTTCTGTCCTTGTATTTTCTATAAAGTGGTTTTGAGAACTATAGGCTCAATCAGTTTCAAGTTAAATTTTTGGGTAAGAATTCACTCTAGGAGGTAATGTACACATCAGATTGTTCGGGGATGTTAGGATTGACCAGAGGGCTCCGGTATCATCAGCCTTATCCAATATATTTCCTGTTGGCCTTTCACCTAATGGTTTCGCAGCTATTAAATATGGTCCCCTAGATGTATCATTTTACTAGAAATTAATAAATTCAGAATGTGGCAAACTCTACAGAGCAAACAACTTAGTTTTTTAAACAAATAAATTGCAAGGAAAAAAGCCAGCAGGAAAGGGAAGCTATAGATTAAAATATATTTAAGAGACACGACAACCAAATCCAGTGTATAGGTTTGTCCTGCTTATTAGTAAATGGACATTGACTCATTAACTGCGGAAATTTTAAAACTGACTGGAAATGCAATCCTATTTTTTAGGTGTGATGACAGCATGGTAATTACACATTTTTTAAAGTCCTTATCAAGATACATACTGAGGGATTTATAAATAAAATGACATGATTTCTGGTATTTGCTTCAAAACAATCCAGTGGATGAGGGTAGTAGGCCATGGAAGAATGAGGGAGAGGGCTTGGGGAGAGAGGAAATCAGATCAGCCTTGAGCTGCCGTGAAGGCCGGATGACGGGCACATGTGGGTTCTCGGTGCCATGCTCTCCACTGTGGATGCATTCTTGAAATTTCTCTAACAAAAAGCTTAAAAATAGGGAGAAGAGGCCAGGCATGGTGGCTCACACCTATAATCCCAGCACTTCAGGAGGCCCAGGAGGGTGGATCCCCTGAGGTCAGGAGTTCGAGACTAGTCTGGCCAATATGGTGAAACCCTGTCTCTACTAATAATACAAAAACTAGCCGGGCATGGTGGTGGGCACCTGTAGTCCCAGCTACTTGGGAGGCTGAGGCAGGAGAATTGCTTGAAGCCGAGAGGTGGAGATTGCAGTGAGCCGAGATTGCACCACTGCACTCCAGTCTGGGGGACAAGAGTGAGACACCATCTCAAAACAAACAAACAAACAAATAAATAAATAAATAAATAAATAAATAAATAAATAAAATAAAGGGAAGAAGTCATTTCTTCTTCATCTTATTATTTTGGAAGAAAATATTTCTAAACATCTTCTTCAGCAGGGTAGACTGAACAACACTAAAAACAGATTATCTGGAAAGTCCAATGGTGAATACAAAGATAAATTAAGAAGAAGCACACCTTGGAGTAATGGAAGTGTGACTACATTATTACCTCAGTAATTGAAACAACCAAATTGAAGCCAGACGAGAAATCACTCCACACTCTGATGGGTTAGAGAGCTCCAATGCCTCAATTAGAACTGACTTCTTTTTTTTTTTTTTTTTTTGAGACGGAGTCTCGCTCTGTCGCCCAGGCTGGGGTGCAGTGGCCAGATCTCAGCTCACTGCAAGCTCCGCCTCCCGGGTTTACGCCATAGAACTGACTTCTAATGGAAACACTCATGAACTTCAGGCAGCAAAACCCGCTTCTGTCGCGGCTCTGTGGCTCTGTTCCATAAGATAGGGTTCTGTGCCTCAGTGAGCTCCTGTATGAAGCCCAGTCCCTTACCCTTCTCCTTCCTTTGCTCTCTTCCTTTGTTCCTCTGCTCCAGAGAAGTCACCCATTCGTTTGCTAACTTAGGAGTGGCAATGCCAGCAAATATTTTGAGAAGTTTTAGGGAAAAAAAATTTTTTTTAATGAAATTCAAACTACTACGGAATGGACTCTTCACTTCCAAGCCATCAACTCTCTTTCCTTCATACCTGGTCATGTGGTTCCCATCCAGGACCATCGTTGCCCCCTTGGGCTCCCTGGCCTACCTGCTTCGACAAGGGGAAGGCCACCATGCTGCCCTCTGCAGCTCCGTGGGTGAAGGGAGGACAGGTTGGCCAGGCAGGGAACCGCAGGCGAGGGCCTGGGACTGACTGACTTTTTGGTTCACAGTCATCTGGGTTGCATATGCCTGAAAACTTCTGGGGTTTCAGGGTACACCAGGGTCACTGGAGATGGCAGGTTCAGAGAATACCCAGCATCTGAGGTTTTTGCCCCCTCTATGCTTGTGTTTTTAACTACACCATTTCCTGAGCTCAATAAGCCAATCACCCACTGAATTCCTATTCATCTTTTAAGAGCTCACCTTCACCATCACCAAATCCACAGATCTTTTCCCAACCTGTCCATCAAAGCTAAAGGACCCTTCCTCTCCTTCCAACAGTTCTCTGCTTGTGAAGTTCTTATAACATTTAAGTATCTAGGGAACCAACCAGTGGTGAACTCCTCAAGGGCTGGACTGTGTCTCATTCACTTGTGTATCCATGCCCCAAGTCATGCCCATCCCTGGACATTGCCTCATGTTCACCCCTGTGCCTTTGAACAGGACACATGAGCTCTGTCCATAGCCCTCCAACCCTCTTCCACCACTTGTCTCTAACCAACCCCCTTTGCCTCCTTCCTGCTATCCCTCCTTTTCCATACCACCACTTTCCCACACCATCTCTTTCTTCCCCTGAATCAAGAAGTGAGAACATCAGGAAAGAGAGGGATCAACTTCATGCCAGAGTCTCAGGCTGTCCCCACGGATTTTCCTGTGCCAGGCCATTTGGCTGGTGATTGCTGAACTAGATGAGAATTCTCGGCCCTACCCAGGAGTCCTCCAGCTCCCACTGCCTCATGGGCCCATCACAGCTTTCTGGATCAACAAACCTCTCCTTCAGTCAATAGGAGCTTTGTGAACTAAACAACAGATGCCATAGGGCCTAGAAGGCAAATAAATATGGCTATTCAACATTATATCGCACTGTGTGTAATTCAGGAAATTTAATTATGGTCTCCCTAGCAACAGTAACGCAACTTCAGGCCTGATACACAGGCCTTGTTTTCTGGTGCACAAGGGGGTGAACTTCACACCTTCACATGGATGGAGACAATGCAATCTGGCAGACTTACAATTGCCATGGGAAACCTCAGTGAGTTCTTCCTCGCAAATCCTATGCTTCCAAATTCAAAGCTGATTTTCAGCATTTGGTATAAAGACTCGGGCAGTGGAAGGCACTAACATAACCCCAGACGAGTATAGGTAGTTAAATATCATAGGCACAGATCTAGACGCTGGATACACTTTCTAGACGCTGGATACACTTTCTAGATGCTGGATACACTTGAGACACAGAACGTCTGAGCAGGACTCTCAGAAAACCAAGTGTCAGGATCAGACCTGCATACTGCTCTATTGCCTAAAGCAGGGGTTATTAACTTGGGGTCTGTGATGTCCCCAAAGAGAGACTGATGGCATGGTGGCTGGGAGCATAGATTCCAGTGCCAGACTTCACAAGTTCAAATCCTATTTAGCTCTTCCATATATGGAGCTATATGACCTTGGGCAAAGGACTCACCTTCGCTGTGCCTCAGTCTCCTCATCCATAAAACAGGGGTAACATTATTGGGAGAATTCAGGGTTATTTGGTTAGTTTTGCTTTGGAGCACAGAGTAATACTGGACCTCTAGGCAGGATTTACTAATGACAGCACTTAGCTATTTTGCATGGCCCCACTTGTAATCCTGTGCCTGAGCCAAGTCAGAATTGGGACACGTCACATATGGGCTCCCTTGAGTTTGTTCTCTTTTATTTTCTGAGCAAATCATATTTCTTTTTCCATTCCTCACTCCTCTGCGAACTTTAATTAAGCCCTCTCCCATCTAGAGAGCCAGGCGAGGGTTAGGTTTGTTTTTGAAAAGCCTCACAAGCTTGCACAGCAGCAGGTTTTGCCACAGTTTGACAGTTCCAGTTCAGCTCGGTGCGGCTGATTTATAAGACACTGAGCTCATTGGCTTTATCCTCTGTTCTCTCCCAGTCATTTCTCAATCGAGTCGCCCTAGCTGGAAACATCTGAGAAAGAAATTTACTGAGAGATGCACAGACAGCCTATTCACATTTCATAACGTTTCAGGAGCCTTCCCCTAGAGGAGCCAGCGGTAGCCAGTTAACTCATGCATAATCCCTAGCTAGTGTCCCTACCCCCATCACTCCACTCACCGGTACAGACAAACCCAGGCTCCCTCCAAACTAGGCTTCTTTGACCCTCATGCTAAGTGATGTAGCCATCAGAGCACACACTGTTCTTAGACCTCACCCAGCCTCGCCTGTGACAGCAGGATTAGACAGGGAAATATGAACGGAAAGCACCCAATGAATTTAGTGATTTAATTGTCTGAGTACTTAAAAATTCAGGATTAATTCCACTTAACTGCAGTTGTTTCTTTCTCATCAACAGGAATCTCTTTAAAATAATTTATAGAAATAGGAACCTAATGGAGGCTCAAAATAAGCCTTTGCATGACTTATCAACCTCGCTTTCCCCTTCTCTAGCCAGCCCCTCTACCCACACCGATTTGGTCTCAACATACAGAAACCTCTAATCTGAAACCGGTGTTTCCCAGTCAACCCTCCATTTGTGCTTGAAGTAATTTGAAATGGCCACTTTCTGTGTCTTGTTCTCAGACGTGTCTTGGTCAATTAGTGCAATGTCACAGCCATGTGTAGTTATTGTAACTCCAGCTGTGAGCTGTTAATAATAAACTTGCCCACAGGACAACCCTGTCATATGGTTGATGGTCAATCAAGACTAAAATATGCATTCGGAGAAAAAAATGCTCCTGTCAACAGTGCGTGGGTGGAGGTCATTGGTTAGGATGCCGGCATGTAGCTGCCCAGTTTGGGTTAATGTCATGTCGTCGGCATCCTTGACTCGCTCCCACTCTACGATGTTTGTCCTGAGACACAAAGGCGTGATAACTAAAATGACACAGCTGGAATCAGAAGACAAGTAGACAAAACATGGGGAAATGTAGAATATGGGTCAGGGAATAGGGATTTGTTGAAAAGAAACATAGCTCAGATTCTTTAGTAGGAAAAGAAGACAGATCTGCGTTTTGGTCATGGGAAATGATCTGTGGGCTACAAGACAAATTTTATTTAATGGGAGTTCTGAGGCAAATAAAAACAAGCTGATTTGTGGCAAATGAGTGAAGAAGGAACAGTCACCCACTTGGGTGATTCCGATTAATTTCCTTCACAGGATCACAGGGTGTTTTGAGTATTTTAGTTCAGTTTTAAATTTTGGTTTTCCAAGGGGTGGCTCTGAGTGGGGAGACTCTTGGCAAATAGAGGAACCTTGACTTTTGTTCCTAGATATCTGCCGCAGTATGAAAATCAAATGGCATTTACTTGTCTCTATGGCTAAACTGCTACTTACTCATCTCTATGTCAGTTTCATCTGCAATTACTAAGAACCAGTACAGAATGGTAAAAAGCCATGCCAACTGTCTCAGTCAGTCCATGCTTTCCTGTGTGTTCAAATAAGTTCTCAATACAATATCTATCATAGATAGCATTTCGTAATACCCTGAAGGCCAGGCTGTGAAAAATCTCCAGTCTCTTCACTACCGCAGTTCTCGGTTCAACATTTTCTATTAATAACTGAAAACCCAGGGAGGCCGAGGTGGGTGGATCACCTGAGGTCAGGAGTTCAAGACCAGCCTGGGTAACATGGTGAAACTCCATCTCTACTAAAAATACAAAAATTAGCTGGGAGTGGTGGCATGTGCTTATAATCCCAGCTACTCAGGAGGCTGAGGCAGGAGAATCACTTGAGCCCAGGAGATGGAGGTTGCAGTGAGCTGAGATTGTGCACTCCAGCCTGGGCGACAGAGCAAGACTCCATCTCAAACAAACAAACAAACAAACTGAAAACCCAGGTTAAAGCAGTACATGCAGCTTTTTCTTTGAATTCAAGCATTCCATTGCCTCCTTTAAAAAAAAGACATGTTTTTTCTCCTTTATCTTTTTTTTCTGTACCGCTAAGGAAGTGAAATGATTCAACTCCTACTGAGGTTTCTTTTTCATAGAAAGAATGAAATATTTGTCCCCTACTAAAAACAAAAGAACTTTTAATTGGCATTCAAAGGGTAATCACACAATAAAGGCCTTATTAAAAGCCTGGAGCCCTGTTTACTCACTGTGGAGCCTGACTTGATTATTTGATAATTAGAAACACCCTGCTAATGACTGGACTGGAGTCTTCCCTGAGGGAGTGCTCCCTTCAGGGAATGCATTATTTGTCATTGAGAAGGTAAATTACTCCCTTCTCTTTCCTCCCGTATTCTTTCCAGATTTGCCTGAAAATTGTGGGAAGCCAGAGAAGACTGCCCTGTCTGGAGATACCCGTGCACATGCACAAGTGCACACACATACATGCATGCTTCTCCTCCATCCCAGTTAGTTGGTTGCTAAGGGTTCGCTGAATTTCCTGTCATTCTGAGACTGTTTCACTAGCTTAGTGGTTCTCAGCTGGGTGCATGGCAATGTCTGGAGCTGTGTTTGGTCGTCAAACTACAGAGAGGAGAGGGGCTACTGGCATCTAGTAAGTGGAGGTCAGGGATGCTACTAAACCTACAATGCAAAGAACCCCATCCCCACCGCCACCCCCCACCTCGGCAAAGAATTATCTTTCTCAAAATGTCAACAATGCCAATGCTGAGAAATACTGCACTAACGATCAATTTAGTTTGAGGTGACATGATCAATCTATGGGTTAATGTTCAGAATGAAAGCAATGAGACAAAGGGGTATCAAATTCCTCTTACATCATTTTCCCTTCACCCCACCAAAAAATTATACCTGATTCACCCCAATTCTGCCTAAGCCAGTTTTCCCTATGATATTGTAAGGTGGGGATCAGCAACCTACAGCTTAATGCATCTGCCACCTACTTTTGTACAGCCAACAAGCTATGACTGCTTGTTACATTTTTAAATGGTTGAGAGGAAAACAAAATGAATATTATTTGTGACCCAAGAAAATTATGTGAAATTTAAATTTAGTGTCCATAAATAAAATTTTACTGGGATCCATCCACACCCACTTGTTTACATATAGGCCATTGTTACTTTTGTAATATAGCAGCAGATTAATCTTGACAGAGAGTATATGGCCCCCAAAGCCTAAATATTTACTATCTGACCCATGACAAAAAAATGTTTGCTGGCCTGTACTATAAAACCCAAAACCAATTATGTGCCCTGCACAAAAGACAGACTCAATGATTCCCGGAGATCCCAGGTCCCACGGTGATTAGGAAAGGTGTGTAAATAACACCGCACTCTTTCTACATTTGCTACTCTCAGATATCACCAGATTGGTGGGAGGTCACTTACACATAAGTTATTTGTTTTGTAATCTTACCACAGTTATAACTTTCTTGCCCCAATAAAACTCATCATGTGGTTTCAAAGCTGGGCTTTCCTCTCAATTTCCTTCCCCAGCATTAGCCTGAAATGAGGATACAAAACCAGAGAGAGAAGGCAGAAGGGTCTGATTTATCTTCCAACTGGATCCTCAGCCATGAGTAATTGAAAGAAAAACATAGGGGCACCCTAGCCACAAATTCTCAGACATCTCCCCACTCCCCGCCGAAACTGACAGTCCTCTCCCTATTTCAGAAACAGTTTGAACATCCAACAGGAGCATTCTCCTGTCCCAGAAAAAAAGGGTATTTAGGGATGTTACCCACACAGACAGAAAGAGGGTAGCTGGAACAGGGTTCTACAAACACAGGGGTTAGTGCTGTGTAACCTCACCTATTTAAAATGAAAAGGAATACACACAAAAAGCCTGCCCCTGGCACTGTCCATGCCAAAGGGGTTAAGCAGCCCCACATGCATACATTCCAGTTTGGAGACATGAAAAGGACACACATAGAAGGCTGTGAGGATGCAGAAGAGGGAGAGATCATTTCTGGATTTGGAGATGATAGTGATAAGAAGGAGTAAGTGGGACAAGAGGAGAGCATCATCATTTATTGGTGTCAGAAAGTACTCTGAGCACTTTACATATATCTTCACGGTAACTCAAAATGTTGATAGTGTTCAACCCATTTTATAGATGGAAAAACCGAACTTCAAGACGTTAAGTAACTTGCCTAAGGGCACAGAGCCAGTAAGGTAGTGGAGCAAGGATTCGAAGCACATCTGTCTGACTGCTCTTCTCCATGTTGAGGGGATTTTGTCATTGAGAAAGTAAATTACTCACTTCCCTTTCCTCCCATTTTCTTTCTAGAGTTTTTGCCTTAAAATTGTGGGAATCCAGGGAAGACTGCCACAGCAGAGGCAGGAGATGAACATGCGTGGATGAGTAGGATACAGATTGGAAAACTAAAGAAAAAAAAACATTCTAAGTAGGATAAAGGGATATGAATAAAAGAACAACTCTGGAATGGGTGTGTTACATTAGGGATGGTTCAGAGATGGAATAGAGGAGTCTCTTGGAAGCAGAGTTTACACAGGGCAGATAATACTGGAAAGGTTTGATGAGGCCCAAACATTGCCAAATGCAACCATTGTTAGGAATCAATTTTGCAAAGTCTTGACATTTGACGTTGAGTCCATGTGGAAGGAATGCGCTATGGTAATAGCAGCTTTATTCATGACTGCCAACACTTGCAAGCAACCAAGATGTCCTTCGATATGTAAATAAATCAAACCAGTACAACCATATGATGGAATATTATTCAGTGATGAAACGAGCTATCAAGCCACCGAGAGACTGGAGGAAACTTAAATGCATACTGCTAAGTGAAAGAAGTTCATCTTAGAAGAACTAAGAAAGAAAGAAGCTACATACTGTGTGACTTCAACTATATGACATTTGGGAAATAGCAAAACTGTGGAGACTGTAAAAAGACCCATGGTTGTCAGCAGTTACAGGAAGAGTAGGATGAAGAGGCAGAGGATTTTTAGGGCAGTGGAACTATTCCGCCCCACACTATAATGGCAGATATGGGTCATTATATATTTGTCAAACCCATAGGATGAAACACAGAGAACGAACCCTGATGTAAACTATGAACTTTAGTTAATAATATGTCAATATTGGCTCATCAATTGTAACAAATGTACCACACTAATGCCAGATAGTAAAAACAGGGGAATTTGGGGTGGGTGGAAGAGGGGATATATGAGAACTCTATGTACTTTGGGTTCAATTTTTTCTGTAAACTGAAAACTGCTCAAAACAAATGTTAATTAAAATTTTAAAAGGTTACTGGACCCTGATTCTATACCCTTCTCTGACTTGGAGCAAATCACAGCCTCTCTGGGGCTTATGGACCAAGAGATTAGTGCATGACCCATGGCCATAGGACATCCTATTGCTGGAATAATGTATATTTGTTTAATTTACTCTTTTCATTGAAGAATGAATGAGAGATGGAGGGTTCTTGGGCCTCAGGCTCATGAATGTAAGCCCTGAGGGTTTCTGGGTATTTGCAGCAGTGGATCAGGATCCATGAGATCGCTTCCCTCTTGCACATGAGGTCACTTTGCATATAAGGGCCCCAATACCAATGTGTTTGTGGTGTGGTCCTGGTTTGTTTAGAATGGTTACCAAATCCCAACTTCTTCAAACATTTTTTAAAGTGCTGATTACTTTGCAGCATGCTAGAAACTGGCACCCACAAAATGTGTTGACTTTAATGAAATAGATGTGAGAATTAAAACATCTTCCCTTCCACACCCAGCTTCCAAGCTTGTGTGCTGAGCTGCCTGACAGAAAGTTGGCCTCTGCAGGCCCCACAGCTGCCATGGAAATGGCAGTGTGACTGGCAGCTCTCAGCAGTGTGTCCAGGATGTACTAATATTTACCGGAAGAGGCAGCCTTTGCTGTCACTGAGTCCCCACTCACCTCATGTGACTGCTGCTTCCCAGCCTGCTTCACAGAGTTGGCTCAGAGGAGGGTGTGGTCTAAGCTTGCATCAGAGATCTGGTTTTACCTTAATCCCTCAAAATCACAATTATATTTAGCAGATCTCAGCAGGCATAGTATAAACGATAAAAACCAACCTTTAAGGATATTGTTCACAAAGGAGGTGATGTAAATGCCAAGTAAGATGGGTAATTTAACTTTACATATATATGGATGGAAACATATATGGCTTTTAGACTGAATTTTCTACATATATAAACACACATACTTTTTAAACATTTTGGGTAGAGAAAATAATATCACCAACTTTTACTTGTGTGTGAACTTTGTAGACACAAAACTTAAACAGATGTGCATGTTTATGATTTTTAAAGATGCACATATGTAAAACATTCAATAGTATATTTGTTCACGCAGTTGATTTAACTGAGAGACCTTGTATTTACACATTCTAATTGTGTTATGCGAGACAGTGCTACGTATATTAAGTATGTTGACATTTAAGATTGAAAACCAAGTGGCTTGGTAGAAGTAAGTTCTTCATGTGTTTTGAAACTGTTCCAGACCTAAACATTATGCACCACTCAGGAAGGGGTAAGGAATAGGAGGGGAGCTGAATGTGGATTGATTCCAAAATACTTCATGAGGGTAAATAATAAGAAATTAAACTTAAAATTTTTAAATTCCCTGCTCCATACAAATCGCAAAATCTGAGGCTATTTTTCTCATTCAGAGAAAGCAAGCAGCCTTCGGCTTCTGTTGACGTGTGATATTTGAAAGAAGAGTGGGGTCTGGGACTGGGGATGGGAGGTGGGCAGCCGTCTATGGAGGCTCCTCCATCCAACACTTCTCAACGAGGATTCCAGGAGGCCCAGCCTATAAATGCCTGTATTGTCCCTCGCTCTGCAGTCACAGGCAGCTGAACATTTTGCTTGGTAATCCACAGAAGTGTTCTTCTTGCATGTAAGATTTGGGGTTTTAATACCCACTCTGTTTGGAAAACTTCTAAAATCAGAAATGATGTGGTCTGAAATGTTGACATGTTTGGCCCCATATGGACTCCACAGCTCAGAGAAATGAAGTGGCACATTTATCAGGTCTCAAGTTTGGGGTCCCGTATAGATTTATTTGAGCCACACTGGCCAGAGGTGACTGAGTCTCTTCAGTCCTTAAGCGCTTATGTTTTTTATTGTCCTCTCCAGCTGTAGAAGTGCCTCTGCCCTTTGGCACACAGTATTAACGGCACTGACAATTCTGCTTATTTCCCCTCTTTTTATCAGTAATTCAGCCTTATGAATCCAATAAATATCAGTCTAGGCTTGACTTACACATTGGTGAATTCTTTATCTGTCCTTTTCTAGTTTTCCACAGCTTTGGGGCAAATTATCATACCTAGTGAGACACACTTGGCAGGGAATAGTGTCCCTAGGGAAACTCTGGTAAAGTTATGAGGTCATATCAAGTCAATCTAGAAATACAAGCAGTAGTACCAATCTTCAGATGCAGAATCTAGAGCCTGTCTCAGAACTTACAATCGCTCTCCATTTTATAATTCCAATGAACATAGAAACAATCAAGGCTAAGGAATTTTCTGCTCCACGCTGCAGAGCTGCGTAGCTCCCAGGTTGGTGTGAGGGGCACCAGGAAAGGGGATTTGTGTCTCTCTGTCTTTACTCCTAACTCTCACCTTGACCATATCCAGTAAAATCAGCAAGTAAAATCTAGCAAGCTCTAGTGAAATCAGGTTAAAATAATCAACATGGGCAGCTTTCAGGAGGCTTAAGGCAACTGGGGCAAGTTTCTACGCATAGGAATTTCAGGCCTCTTCTAGTACCAGTTCCTCAGTCGCAGCCCAGAACCAGCCCCCCCTCTAGCTTGGGCCACCACTGTGGCTCCACTGGGGGACCCAGTTTCACAAAGCCATAACTGTGTCCTCTCAACATTTAGAGAAGCCAAGAGGCAAGCTCTGAACAACCGCTAAAGACAAAGTACACAATAGGAACCCCAAAAATTGGGAGGGAAAGGCGGCATTCAGAAGATTGCGTCAAATAAGCAGATTTCTGTAATAGTGGAAAGATAGAGTCAGAAGTAGGAGAATGTATGATGAAGGGGTAGGAGTATGTGTTGCAAGAGAAAAATGATATTCTCTCATAACCTTTTCTTTTGTCCCTCCTGCACTGTTCTGCACCCTGCCAAAGGGGAATTAGCAAAGATATAGACCAGCTCCCATCACACAGGTAATGAGGAGAAGCCCATGGAGAGAAAAGGGGAAGACCAGGAGGCTGGACCCATCTTTCCACCGTATTTGAGCATCACCACCACCACTGTCAATCACTACTACCAAAGTTTCTTTCTCTACACCTTTTAGGGGATAGGGCAAGTTTTGTCTGAGGGAAAAGTTTTAAATCTGAGGGAAAGACAATCACTGTGGATTTTAAGAGGACTAAATGTCTTAGCAGCTTGCGGTTAAATGTCTTAGCTTGCAGTTCCCCCTGGGCGGCTGCAGCTTGGGGGAGGATCCCCACTCCTTAGCAGCTCTCCTCTTGTGGTTGCCCCAGAGTTTGCAGATGGAAGGAGCCCGCCGCTCCTTCAGGGCTTAGCACGTGGCTGGTCACTGCCTCGGTGGGGTCAATCAGGCCCCCTCTCTCTGCCGTTCTGGGAGAAGTATCTGTCATGGTTCTTTCCACACTGATTTTATTCAAGAGTTTCTACTTTAATCCTCACGTCTTTGCCTTCTTGTTTTGCCTGTAGAGAACTTCATAAGGCCTGG
Source organism: Macaca mulatta (assembly GCF_049350105.2). NCBI lineage: Eukaryota > Metazoa > Chordata > Mammalia > Primates > Cercopithecidae > Macaca > Macaca mulatta. The sequence continues at coordinate 102,708,097 of NC_133408.1, read as the reverse complement.
TTTTCCCTCCTTTTTCAAAGTGAGCCTCAGCATCTTCTGCTCTTTGCTGCCCCACGAAACCTCCCTCTGTAGCACCAACCTGCCGTCACACACATTGTCAGAGGTGACATCAGGCGACGCAACTGTATAGTTTCTTGTCCTGCCAATTTCTGAGAATCCATGGGGCACATTCCACAGGACACTAGAGATGTGCCTTGAGGAGGGGGAGAAGCTGTGTGCCGCATTCCACTCTTGGTTGGAATTCTGTAGTGCTCATTAGTCCACATCGAAGGTCCTAAGGCTTCCTCTCACTGTTAAGTGGCCTGCTTAACTGCCTATAAATTGGTGTTGCACCAACTTGTTTCACCACGGCCCTTGCCTTTTGATTCATACCTTCTACCATTTTGCAGAACTGCTGCTCTGAGGATCATGTCTCAGGATATGTTGCTGATCCACACGGAGGGTCTACCCAGGAGCCAAGGGCTTGTTATGTGCCATGCTTCAGGAAACAAACTCCCTTTCCGTCCTCCTTGCCTTCTCTTCGACTCAAGCACACAGCAATTCCGTTGAGGCCTAAGATACAGATCTAGAATTACCAGCCCCGGGATCCCAGCCCCGACTCGATGTACTACCACCCAAAGAACTCCAGGAGGTTCCTCCTGTCTGCTTCAATGTAGCAAAGACTGATGGTTGTCCTACAAAATCTTTTCTTTCTTTCTTCTTTAATAAAAGAATCTCTGATTTCTGGCTGGACATGTGCTCACTCTGAGTAAAACTATAGTTCTCAGCCTCCCGTGCACCTAGGTGTGCAACTATGGGAGGTGCTGGGTACAACATCTAGGAACTATGTTTAAAGGGAGGGAGTATGTGCTTCTTTGTCTTTTTCTCCTTGTTACTGCTGGAATAAGGATGTGGTTACAAGAACTTCTGCAGCCATTTTGGGTCACGGAGGGGAAGCCAGACGCTGAGCAGGATAGAAGGCAACTGGGTTCCTGACACCGCAGAGTAAAATCGTGTTCTAGGCTGACACATCTGGGCTTCTTTTATGAGAAAGAGAAATAGACTTTATTATTTAAGCCACTAGCTTTTTACTTTTTCATTTTTATTTTTTATCGTTAGCAAACTAACACAGGATTAAGCCACTATTATGGTGGGGTTTCTGCTACCTCAACAGAGTCTCATCCTAACTGCTTTGGTTCCTCTCTTCAGCTAACCCCTCAGACCTCTCAAAATCAAATTGAAAGCACAGACTATTTTCTAGAACAACCTCTCAGAAAGTCATCTTGACTGGGAACAAGTTAGCCTCAGGATGACCCCACTGGAATTCCTCTCCTGATGACCATCAGCCCTCTGTATCCAGACCCTCTGTCACTCAAGACCTTTCTTGAGGAGATGGTGAGATGGGGCTGGGTTGGGCAAGTCTCCACACCACAGTGATTTGCACATCAGCAGATCCAACTGGGTGGTCTAGTCTAAGTGGCCATATGTTTTCCCACTCTGCCCCAAATAGCCATTCCCTGAGTTTTCCAAATTTTTGGTCTTCATGTGCTCACTTGGCTGTGTTCCCATTCACTGTTGGTGCCTTTCCCACAAGAACCATCCAATTTGTTCATTAGTATATACACACCATCTATTCTGAAGGGCCTCAGCGTGATTTGGTTCCAATTCAACCTCACCCAACTTCTAAGTTAACAAAGATATTCTAATCTACTACCACGGTCCTGCCACTCTATTCTATGTTTAAATCCTTGGTGCCAAGGCTAGTAATTCAAGCAAAGGCACAACTCAGGCTATGTCACCCACAGACACCCCCTGAACTGGGCGAGACCTGGACCAATGATCGTTGGCTAGGATTTGGTTATCTGCACAATACCAAAGCATGCTAATGTAGCAACCCAATGTGTGTGCTTCCAGTTGTGATGAATTTTTCTTCATCTCTATTTATGAGATACATGAATAAAGGTTAATTATATATCACGACGGTAAAACTAGGCAACTCCATAAATATACAAACGTGGTTATCAGCCTTTTATACCCTTATTGTAGCAGTTATCCAGTGCCTGGAATTAGAAGAGTTCATGGCATATGCTTGTCCTCTGCCATTGGACTGTGAAGTACTTGCAGCACCTCTACAACCTCTGTAGTACCTAGCTTCATGCAGCAGTTAAGAAGCAAGTGCATTGGACTCGGATGGAGTCCAATTTTGAATAGCTGTGTAAATCTGAGAAAATTACTTAATCTTGCCAAGTCTCAATTTCCTCAACCAAAAAAAAAAAAAAAAAAAAAAAAAACAGGGATAATAATACGTATCTCTTAGGTTGTGCTGAAGATTACATTAGATAGTGTATAAGGCTGACAGCAAGTGGGAGCTGTGACTAAGTCACAGAGACACAAGTATTAAGTGCTCAAGAAATACCTAATCAAATGGAGTTTTCAAGAAGCAAGACCCCCATGTCCATAATCTATGAATTATCCTATATATCACTAAGTCCCCTCTCTAAGATATTCAGTCATTTGTTATTTGTTCAGCCAAAAAGCATTAGGCATACATTACCTACTAAGTGTTAAAAGAAGCTAGGGATCCGGAGATATATTTGACATAGTCCTTGCCCTCAAGGTGATTAGATTCTAGTAAAGAAACAGAAAGGTATACCAGTAAGTGCTATAAAAAGTTGTAGATGCTGTGCTAGAAGTATTCTAGAATTCACTGAGTGCCCAAAGAAGGGAGTGGTCTACTCTACTTGGAGCAGGTGTGAAGATGGCAAAGTCATGAAAGTCTTCAAGGAGTGGTGATTCTCAAACTGAGACTTGAAGTATGAGACAGGCAGACCATCCTCAGCACAAATGAGTGTGAGCAGAAGCAATGGAAAGAAGTGCATTGGGCTGGTTTTGGGGGGAAACAGCAAATAATTCCCCGTGGCTTAGGGTCTACAGAGGAGAGGACACCTGTGTGAGAGTTTGAGTTGGAAATCAGGTGTAGACCACCTAGGGAGGTTAGTCTTGATTAGTGGCAGGGAGTTTACCCAGCAAATTCCAGTCACCATCCAAGGGAGACAGACAGATACCCAGAGAAGGAACGAGGTGACACCACAATGACCTGGTTTTCTACTATCCAGAGACAATGGAGCAATGTCTATACATCTAGGTTACAGGGCCCTTGTCTTGTGCACTCTCACAAATCCCCAGCAATATCCCATGTTCTGGTTCATCCCTTCCACCATCAGGCGCCACCCACCTGGTGTTTCCCTTTCCTTAGGAGTCAGTCCTCTCCTAGATGATAGTTAATTGTATAATTTTTAAAATCTCAAATACCTCAGTACACATCAGTGTACGTTATTTATCCCAAGTTATAGACTTGCACTTGAACAGGGACTTTCTGGGCTAATACTTTAAACCAAATGGATAAAAACTCTAGTGGCAGAATTTCAAGCACTCTGGCACCTCTGTGAATGTGAGATTTTTGTACAAGAAAGTGGTGTTTTAACCACCAGTCTTAGGCTGTGGAATCAGCTCCTTCCTTTGTGTTTGTTGCCAACAAAAAGGTTTACAGAAAAAGAAAATAAGTTTCCCTTACAACGATTGTGAAAACAGTCATATTTATAAGCACAATTACCTACCTTCTGACTATCCCTGTGGCCAGTGTATGGTAGTTGCCTAATATGTGACCAAAGAAGGAGGAAGAAAAAAGAAAGGGAGGAAAGAAGAAAGGAAATAAGATTGTCCATAATCGTTTTTTTAACATGACTTCCAGCATAAAACTTGGTGACTAAAAACAGATATTTTTTCATTCCTAAGGGGTCAGGGCAAGGCACATAGATATCCAATTTATTGCCACTAAGCTTTTTATCCTAAAATTTGAAATATTTGAGTGTACAAAAAGTTTCATGTTGTATGCTCTTTATTGGATGCATAGATCTATGTTTATGGAAAGTTTTAATGGTTGCAAAGTCAAATTGCAAAAAGGATTCATTTTTGTAGAGATCTCGATATATCATACTGCATTCTAATAAAATTTTCAATACTGGCTGTAATGTAGATTATAATACTAATGTTTCCCATGGGATCCCGTGATCAGAACTCCTTTGGTAAATGTCCTAGAGTTAAGGTGAATGCACCAAAGAGCTGTAACTCACTGAGATTTAATACTGGCTAATGCAGTATGAAAAAATGGGCAGCAAATACAGGCTATAGAGAAACACTCCTTCAAGATTTGGAGTCCAGGTCATTCACAAAATGTTTTCTCCTCATATTCTGAGATTAATGCAGTTCTGACACCTTCCTCACAGATACATGATGATTTAGGAAAGACAACGAGAAAGCCATGGAGATAACAGATGAATGGGGCCTTCAGGCAGTAACATTGTAACGAGAAATGAAACTCGCACTCTTTGAACAGAATTTTTCCAGGAAACCACTTTCAAACTCTTGAAAGGGAAACATCAAAGTCTGAAGGGCAGATACGAAAAAAGTTTCCCCTCTTACACCAAAGTGACATAAATTCAATCTGACACACATTTATAGTGAATTTTGTGTGCCAACAAAGATAAAAAGGAAAAGGATACGTGCTTGTCCTCAAGGAACTTATTACAATTATCTCTCAGCTGATTGGGACCTCTGTTTTCTGAATATTGTTCCCTTCTGTCCTCTGCCTACTTCAAAAAGGACTGAACTTGTACGGGAGTTTTAAAAGTAGTCTCTTAAGATGCTCAATTTCTGTCAAACTACTAGGAAACACAAATGGTAACTACCATGAAAAAACATTTTTTCACCAATCAGCGTGGCAAAGACCAAGAGGCTCAACAACAGAATCCGTTGGTAAGAGTGTGGAGCAACAGGCACTCTCAGACATTTCTGGTGGGCGTGGAAAGAGATATGACCATTACAGAAAGCAACCTGGTGATGCTTACCTGAAGTTTAAATGCATATACAAGTTGATCGAACAACTCTTCTTCTGGAAACATATTGCCCTTTGCAAGTACTTTACTCTTGTGAAATGATGGATGTTAGGTATATCTGCAGTGCTACTGCTGTAATGGCAAGAGATCAAAAGCACCTAACTGTCCGATCATGGGGCATATGTGTCAATAGGCACATGTTTATTGACACATATATTCTGAATAAGCAGAAGCTATAATAACTGAGGAAGCTCTATATGAGCTCATATGGAACCAGAGCCAGATATATTTCTAGGAGAAACAAACAAGGTGCAGAAAGACCTTATGGTGTGTTGCTGTTTATGTTTAAATAGGTGCTGTGGGTGTGTGTGTAGAGAAAGAGCCATGTTGTGCATAAAATATCTCTGGAAGAGGACACAAGAAACTGAACACAGTGCCTCCTCTAGGGAGGGTGAGAGGATGGCTGGGTCCCTGGGCTAGAAGGGAGATTTACTGTTCATTATCTACCTTCCTTTTGTATCTTTTGCACCAGTTGCCTCTATTACTAATTCAAATAATTAAATTTAAAGGGAAGGTTTCTAGAAGGGCATGTTTCCAAACCAGAGATCTGAGGGAGTGCACAATGCACACTAGTAAACTAGTCATTTCTACAAGGCCCTACCACTTTTGAAGCCCATCAAATAGAAGGAGCTCGTTCTGGAACACAAGTCCTAAAACTAGATCCCCACAGAGAGAACTGGGGTGACTCTGTCCAGGGGTCTTTGGGACTCACTTCCCAGGTCCGCATTTTGGGACACCAGTGCCCTCTTTCTGCCTTGACTGTTGTCACCTTGAGGAAAAAATCGATTCCTCAGATTTCTGCATCCATGAGCACCCTCAGTTGCGCTCTGTGCACCCCCAGCATTGGGGTGCCCCATGGCCTTCCTCACCCATGCTTGCTTCTGTCTCCATGTCCTCAAGCCCCACCCATCCACCTGGAGGTCACAGGCAATCCTAATCCCCATCCCCCGGGATGTTTACCACCTTCTGTCTCCCGCTGCTGCTGCTGAGGCACACTCTTTGCGACAGGACATCTCAGTCATAGCATTTTTTTTCCATTGCATTTATTTGTTTGTCTCCCCAAACGGAATGTGAATTCCCTGGAGAGGGATCTGTTCATCTTTGTTTCCCCACAACAGTCATTCAGTTGAGATGTCTAATAACTGACCATCAGCTGAAGAGCCACTTCAAAGCTGGTGCCCCCCTGTGCCCTCTGTACCCAAACCACCAGCCCCCACTGCCCAGCAGGACCCAGGGATGTCAGCCCTTTGGGGACTGTGCCGGCCTAATGGCAACGAAGTTGTCTTCTTACCCAAAGGTCCACCCTGCCCCACCCTTCCAGAATTTACTCTCAGGCTTGGAACTGAAAAGATGCCCCATGCCATGATGGAAAAACAGGGTAGCTGCTCCACCAATTCATACTCTTTACATACCATGTTACACCCAACACCAGGACGCAGGTTGACCTGCAGCTGAGGGCATTTCCCGCAGCCCGCTTTCCTAAATCCCAGGGCTCCCAGTCCCCTGATCCTGCCTGAGAAGTTCCTGCTCAGGGCAACCGACCAGCAACAGCGTCCCCCTGAGCTCCCTGAATGCCCCAAAGAGACAACTCCTGGACTCAGCAGTGGGCCGTCTTGTTTACAAAGCCCACCCTCTGAGAACGGAAGCTCTGTCTTGGTTCTACGAAAATACAGTCAGTCCTGGCATTTTTGAAAATGAAATTTCCCTGGAGGATACTTTACATCGACATGCAACTATGCAACTTTCTGCCACACTTTCACCCCTGACACCTTGGGAGTGGTGCTGCTGGTGCCTCTAGCACCTGCTTCCCCGTCCTGCCACCTGGACAAGAAACAAAGTGCAATAGCCACATGCCTTGTAGGGGCTGGTGTGGGAGTGGGAGTCCTCAGGCTTGGCTTAAACTGGGATTCAGAGTCTGGCCATGTCTGGAGAACTTCTGAATCAAAGGGGTTGGGTGTTCATTGGCATGAGGAGTGTGACCTGGAGGGAGGAAGGTTCATGCTTCAGGGCCCTGAGCAGAGGCACCAATGCCCCAGGAGAGACGACAGAGTGGCTCCAGCACAGTGAGCCTGGAATGGGGCCCGGGATCTTCTGGCACCACTGGAAACTCTGACAATCGGTGTTCAGGGCAGCCACAAGGGAGAGGGCATGAAAGTCCCCAGGAAACAGCATTCGTAAGTGGCTTTGCAGGAAGGGACACTAACAATGAACCCTCAGAAAAGAACCTATGAGAACTGTCCTGAGCCCATGTGAAACACAACCATAAATAAAATCAGGGCAGAGCCACTACTGTCACACAGACAGACGCAGTGAGGCAGCCAAGTCTGATGGCTCATGTCAAGGTGGCAACCTTCCTACGCCAGGCAGAAGAGGCCTGAGGAATTCAGGCTACAAAAGCAACTTGCAGACGTCAAGGGTACTGAAAACTGAATCGACAGTCTTTCATCCCTGAGGATGACAGCTCCCAAAATGTAGAACACAGTCTGCTTCAGGCTCTACTGCCCCACCAAGTTCACTCCTGCCCGTCCCAGAAATGAGGTATGCAGCGACCAGTGAAATGCCAGCTCTTGCCCTTGGAAACGGCAGCTTGTCTTGACTACAGACACCTCCCCGGACGCACCCAGAGCCTCTATTACGCAAAGGGAATATAACTCCTGACAAGAGGAAATAAATCTGATCACCCAAAGCAGAAGCCAAAACCAGAAGGGTGATGGTGGTTTTCCAGCAGTGAATAAATCCACAGCTTGATTTTTGTTGTTGTTGTTTGAATATACATTCCAGATGTTTAAGAGAAATCTACAAGCCACATCTCTAGATTCCAAACTGGCCTCTCTGTTCATCTCCTCTCTGCCCTAAGCAACTCTCCTCCCTGTAGTTGAGTTAATTTCCCCCAAAGCCCACTTTGTTTATTAATTTGCTGAAGAGGTTCTCCAGTCATCACACATGTTCCATTGTTCTTAGATTTGCTTTTAGAACTGGGTGGACTGAACCAGTATTTCCAGGACTATCCCCTGCTAAAACTTCAGGCTTATCTGTTCTCCAAAAAGCATGTTTCCAACTTCGCTCTTGTTGCCTGTCACTCACCCCATACCCATAATCATTTGTGGATATCTTGCCATCTTTCAAATTCCAACTCAATGCCACCTCTTCCAGGAAGACCTTCCTGATTCTTCCAGTGGGAATCAATCTCTCTCTCTCTCTCTCTCGAAATGCAGCAGCCCCTTGTTGTCTCTGCTCCTTTCGTGTGATTCTTCTCACATTGCTTTGTGTTATGGTTGCTTTCCAAACAGGCTGTGCTCCTGAGGAGTGAGATGTATTTTGGATTTTCTGTACTACACTTTTTCTGATATCTCACAGTACTTACATCACACCTCACATGTAATATAGACTTGCAGCGTTTAGACTGCAAGGGGCCTGCTATGGGCTAAATTGTGTTTCCCCTCAAAAAATTAATATTTTGGAGCCCCAACCCCCAATGTGATGGTATTTGGATATTAGACCTTGGGGAAATAATTAGGTTTAGATGAGATCATGAGGGTGAGATCCTCATGATGGGACTGCTGTCCTTTTAAGAAGAGATACCAGCTGGGTGTGGTGGCTCATGTCTCAAATCTTAGCACTTTGGGAGGCCAAGGCAGGCAGATCACTTGAGTCAAGGAGTTCAAGACCAGCCTGGGCAACATGACGAATCCCCGTCTCTACAAAAAATACAAAAAATTAGCCAGGAATGATGGTGTGCGCCTGTGTTCCCAACTACCAGAAAGGCTGAGGTGGGAGGATCTCTTGAGCCTGGGAGCTCGAGGCTGCAGTGAGCTGAGGTTGTACCACTGCACTCCAGCCTGGGTAGCAGAGTGAGATCTTATCTCAAAAACAAACAAACAAACCAAAAAAAACAGAAAGAGACAGAGAAGGAGACGCTAGAGATTTTGCTAACTGTCTGTCTGTCTCTGCCGTGTGAATACGCAGTGAGGAGATGGCCATCCGCAAGCAAGAAAGGGAGCCCTTAGCACAACCTAACCATGGTGGCACCCTCATCTCACACTTTCCAGCCACCAGAACTGTGAAAAAGTACATTTCTGTTGTTTAAACTCCCAGTCCACGTATGGCACTTTGTTATGGCAGCCTGAACTGACCAAAACAGGCTGTCCTCTGAACCAGCCTTTTTATTTTCTACAGTGGTTAAGTACCAGGTCCAAAGCGACACAGAGCAGAGCAGGGATCAAAACCCAGTCAGTCTCCTAACCCCCAGCCCACAGCTCAAGCAAATAGAACAAGCTTGCCAAATAACACAGAATGAAAGAAAAGGCCCAAAGCAAGAAGTATATTTTTCTTAGACATGTCCGTACCTCAAACTCTTTTTATCCTAGCTTTGAAATAACAAACCGAAGGTCCAAGGGGACTTCCAGCAAGGTCTGAAATTGAGAATTTGGCCTAAAAGGCTGCAAGGGATGAAGAAAAGAAGGGGAGAAGGCTAACTATTTGGTTAAGACAATATCATATTACGGAGTTATGAATTATGCAAATGAAACCGCAGGATTCACAACCTCATGAGATTTCTTGTCCTATACAAAAAACTACGCGAACAAGCATTTCGGAGCTTCGCTTTAAAATCTTCTGTTACTACCACCCTGTTACACTAGTTATAGGGTTTTCCATCTCAGGAAGGGCTTCCATACATACCATCTCATGGAAGACGTGCAACAGCCAGCACAGGTGTCACCATCTCCCTGCAGCAGAGTACACTCCTGAGCCTTAGCTCGCTTAAGTGACCCAAGCAAAGTCACAGAGCTGTTGGAACTGCGACTGGAATATTCTGTGTGTCTGTGCAAGCGAGACAGGGAGAGACATAAACAGAAAGAGAGAGAGTTGGGGTGGGGTTGATCCCACTTCACTATATTTTCCCAAGATTGCATTCAAAGAAGTCCCACAAATGTTCCCCATCAGCAGGCAGCTGAAAGAAAATAAACCACTGATGAGAGCCCTGGGCTTAGCCCTTGTTCTGTCACCAATTCAGTATTGACTGGGGCGAGCCACTTGGCCTCTCTAGTTCTGCTTCGTCAACTGCAAAAAAAAAGGTGTGTTGAATTGTTTTGTCTTCTTTTTTTTTTCCAGTCAATGAAAGGGACACTTTATTGAGGCCCCAGGGCCATGGGGCCTGGGCAGGAGGCTGCCCTCGGGGGAAGGAAGAGGCTTATTTGACCTTCTTCTTGGGGTGCAGGTTGCTGGTGTGGCTGCACTTCTTGTGGTAGTTGACAGCACAGGGGTGCAGGCGAGCACAGCACTTGCGGCAGATCATCTTGTCGCAGTTGTATTTCTGGGCAAGCTGGCAGAGGGAAGGCTCAATAATGCCACCTTGCAGGTGCAGCCCCAGGTGCAGGATGGACTCTTTCTGGATGTTGCAGTCTGAGAGAGTGCGGCCATCCTCCAGCTGTTTGCCCGCAAATATCAGACGCTGCTGGTCAAGTGGGATGCCCTCCTTGGCTTGAATTTTGGCCTTGACATTCTCAGTGGTGTCACTGGGCTCGACCTCGAGGGTGATGGTCTTGCCTGTGAGGGTCTTCACAAAGATCTGCATCTCTGCGTTTGTAGCTTGGCCACTTCAGTCTTGTTTTGTCTTTGATTCCCTTTAAGCTCAGACAATCTGTGGTTTTCTAAATTAGACAGTCAGATAAAAGATCAGGCCAAGTCACTTCCAAAAATGTCTGAGCTCTGGATCAGGCACTCAGGAGGACTATACCTTTTCATGGTGTTTCTTCCCCAAACTCTTCATATGGGAAGGGGGCAGAGACAAGACTGCAACTGGTCTGAATGCAACAAGAATTTAAGTCGGTGCTGTCATTAAAAAATTCAGCTTTAGCCATTGGCACCAATGTGGGCAACATGGCTTTGCAGGAAACCAGATCCAAGTATGCAGAAGACCCAAAGCTTTATTCCACTGCGACCAGCAAAAGGCACATTTCTCAGACACTCTTCTCTATGGAATTTAAGATCTTGTGAGATCCTGCCTAACTTAGACCCTAAACACCAGTTATTTCAGGCCAGTGACAGCCCCAGATCAATAAATACTCAAATCATAGTAAATCAGAAAACAATGTTAACAGCACGAAAAATTGCTTTATATGGCAGCAACTGTATTTATTCACCATATGTATTACTAATAAAATACAGAGAAGGTAAGGGCTTAATATGTCATTCTGTCAGTTTTTATTTTTAACACAGACTATTTTTAATCAAATTCAAAAAATTTCCTCAATGATCCCATGGCTCTAGAGTAACTAAGAACATTCATCAGGAGAAAGACATTAGGGCAGGTTTTTAACAAATGAGAAATACAGTCATTCTCTTGAAAAGATGAGGGTTTAAGACATAATTATTAGGTCTTGAAAGCCTTGAAATTAAAGCCAGTACTATTACTGGCTTTCAAGTCCCATATTGTTTGGTGAGTATATTACTCAGGGTTCTCTAAAGGGACAGAACTAATAGGATAGATGTATATATAAAGGGGAGTTTATTAGGTGAATTGACTCACACAATCACAAGGTGAAGTTGCATAATACACTGTCTGCAAGCTGAGGAGCCAGGAAGCCAATCTCAGCCCCAAAACCTCAAAAGTAGGGAAGCTGACAGCGCAGCCTTCAGTCTGTGGCCGAAGGCCCAAGAGTCCCTGGAAATTCACTGGTATAGATCCAAGGGTTCAAAAGCTGAAGAGCTTAGAGTCTGATGTTCAAGGGCAGGAAGTATCCAGCACAGGAGAAAGATGGAGGCTGGAAGACTCAGCAAGTCTTTTCTTTCCATGCCTGCTTTTATGCTGGCAGCTGATTAGATGTTGCCCACCCAATTGAGGGTGAGTCTGCCTCTCCCAGTCCGTTGACTCAAATGTTAATCTCCTTTGGCAACACCCTCACAGACACACCCAGGGACAATACTTGGCATCCTTCAATCCAATCAAATTGACACTCAATATTAATCATCATAGTGGATATAGTACAATACTGGCTTTCAATTCCCATATTGCATAATTGTTGTATTTTTTATTAATTCGTGTTGGCACATATTATGGAAATTTCAAGGACTCTCTACCAATGAGTTTCTCCTTATCAGCAAATGCCCATAAGGAAGATGGCAGGAAAACTCATTCATCAGAAGAAATGCAGCTCACGACTATGATTGCTTTCCCAACTCCAGCACTGGGGTCCCAATTTCACAACTTTCTGCCCTTCCAACATACAACATTATTTACCTGGCATCTTACTTTACGTTCATACTAAACAATGAAATTGGTGAAATGGGAAGTTCAATATGTAAGTTACAGTTCTTCCCAAACACATTAAGCTATATAATAGCGATTTAAAATGTTTATTCCATCATCCCTTAAAATTATGCATTATACACTCACACAACAAGTTGATCCGTAACTTTCAAAGTGTGTTGACTGTAATTTGGGTTTCAGCATTCATCACTTACCAAATACTTAGTTAACATCTGCCCTATAGATATAAAATAAATACTCCACAGTCTTTGTCACAACAGTCACCATATAGTAAAAAAACAGACATTAAATTTAATAATTACAGTACTGCAGCTAGTGATACAATAGAGATATGTATAGTGGCTATATCTATTGACATTTATTCTATTAGAATTTAAAACTGAGAATTTTGAAGTGTTTATTGTTCATTGAAATAACAATAAGAAATCCATTGCATGTTAACATAAATAACATTGTTATGAAAATGACTATATTTCAAAAAAAAAAAAGAAAGTTACAAAGTGAAATAAACCAGTCACAAAAAGACAAATACTATATGATTTCACTTATATGAAGCACCCAGAGTTGTTAAATTCAGAGACAGCAAGTAGAATGATGGTTGCCAGGGGCTGAGGGGCAGAGGGCGTAATCAGGAGTTATGGGTCAGTGGGTGCAAAATTTTAGTTTTGCAAGATGAAAAAGTTCTAGAGATTAGTTGCACAACAATGTTAATGTACTTAACACTATGAACTGAACACTCAAAAATGATTAAGACGGTAAATTTTATGTTCATGCATATTTTACCACAATTTTTTTTTAATTTTAAAAGTTTAGTAAAAAGACTGGCATAGTTTTACAGTTTTATGCATCTCATAAATGTCTAGTTTAATAGAACACAGCTGGATTCTTATATCTGCTCCTACATTCAATCTGTTACAATATATTGTTTTGATTGAAGTTTATGAAGATTATCCAGCATCACAGATATTTTTTTCTAACTGCGATTATGTACTTAAAAAAGGAAGAGCATTTTGATAGCTTCATTAGATCATTGCAGATATTCTTTGGTATCACACCAAAACTTAACAAGTGGTAGCTTCTTAAAGGTTGGTTATAATGTGGAATCTGAAACTATACAAATTAACTGTTGCTATATTCTCTAACATTACTATCCACTGTTTACCTCCTACATTGAATGAATCTTTTACCCATGCATGATTTTGTAACATCAAGCATTGGTCATTGGGGAAATATTGGTTGACTATGTTAGTTATGCAATTTTCCAGATGTTGCGATATCTTACTTTATATCAAAAAATTGCATGTGTTAATTTCACTTCTGAGCTCAGAAAAGTCTTAAGTATTCTGAAGCTATCAAGCTCATGGTGGTGAATACAAGATCTCCAAGATTCTAATTTTCTCTTGAAAGCTCAAATTTTATTACTAGCCATAAATACGGTGAGTTTCTTGACACAGTAAGCACATTTTGCTTATTTTCGTAAAAATGCCCCACTAAAAAGATCTGCCATGTCTAAATATCCATCGTTTGTCTTATTCTTTCAAGTGAAAATGGGGCCCCATGAAAGAAAGGACTAGACAGCTCACCGTTCAAACTGTCAAACAGTGATAGCATTGTACTTCAGTGCACAAGGGCCCTGTGCTCATGTCTCATTTTGTCACACAGAGTATGTTTTAAAATTTTTTCATAAGGGTCAAGGTTTAGAAAAATTAATAATTTCTTACTCCTTCATCAAGGATGTTGTTAAGAGAAATTGTCTTTTTTATCTCCCCACAAGCACATGGCAGTGAAGAACACAAGGACCACTAGCACAACTTGATTTTAAAACTTCGATTCGTGCTAAGAAGCAGCAGTTTGCCTGCCATTGCTTCTGCACCCTTAGCGCAAATGTCAGCACAGAAAGGCAAGTAACCTCTTACTGTTAATATGAAAATACTTTGATCTCATGGGTTCCCAGAAAACAGTCCATGAACCACAGTTGGAAGCCTCTGATCTAGAAGGTTCTTGACTCTTGAAACATATTTCCTAGGACTGTGTCCTGCCTTTGTCATTAGCCATATGGTGTTAGGCAAATTACTAAACTTTAGTGAGCCTCAGTTTCCTCATCCATTAATAGAGATAATAGTACCTACCCCAAAAGAGTGCTGGAGGAAAAAATAAGCCAAACTATGTAATGCACTTACCTCAGTGCCTGGCTCATTGTATGCAACAAATGGTAGCTCCCAATGCCACCTATTGTTATTAATGTTATTACCTTCTGCTCCTTTGCAAAATGCTATACATATTAAATGTCCTATAAATGCTGCTTAAAAAGCAATGATCTCCTCATTTCTCAGATGATAAGTTTTTATTTTGCCAAAACAAGATCTCATTTGACAACAAATCCCTAAAAATCCTGTCAATAAATGTTGGTGGACTGAATAAGAGTCCCATGTGGGAAGAGGTCATTGCAGATGTATCTTTATGTTTAGGCATTATACCAGAAGTGCTTTAGCCCCTCAGTGTAAAGGAAGACTATCACGATGTTTCTAAAGGCCAAGGGGAGTGTTTCAATGCTTGAATGTAATGATTTGGAAATACCTAGACCTAAGACAACCCTAGCATGGAATCTTCAGCGTTAAAGAAAAAATTAAAACAGATAGCATATCCGAAATGCAACAATAAAACAAAAATCATCCATCCAAGTTAGTTACTGGGTTTCTATCTCTAAGAGAGATTTGTAGCTTTTAAATGTTGCTTCTTTTTCAAGAGGATGATTTTTTTTTCTCTCTCCCAAGAAAAATTTAATAGAGAAGAGGGAATCCCCAGTTCTCATCTTATTTCTTTATTTGGGCAAAAGTCACGGCCTTCACAACCAATGACAGCAGAAACCTTTATGAAAATAGCACAGCCTTTTCCATCTTAAACACTTAAAGGTCTATTAGATTTCAAGGAATGAAATGGCTGAAAAGTGACTACATTTGCCGTATTTCAAGCTGAGTGTGTAAATAACTAAGGTCAAACTCAGAAAACAAGGCTGATAATTCCATGGTGACCAGCCAGACTCCGGTTCCCATCATTTATTCATATGTTGATAGACTTCCCCAGGAAGCCTGGGAAAATAACAGAAGTTACTCAACTTCCCCCAAGAGAAAAGGGCTTCATTTTTCCTTGGCAGATTCATTTCTAATCACATAGCAGGGAACCATTATTAACATCTGGATATTCAAAAAGAGACACTGAATTATTATAAAAATGTTTCAAATCATCAACCTAAAACTCAAATGATCTACAATGTGTACGATCTTTTTCCCTCTTTAGTCAAGAAGATAAATGGAGAAATTCTTTATATTTCAACTTTCATTACACATTACACATTTGTTTTTAATCTAGGAAAATTCATGTCTGCCAACTGTACCTCCATATCAAAGACTGATATGTCAGCATTGGTTTCTGCTCCTCCCACCATGAGCTTCTTTTGAGAACATGTTTTTTCTTTTTTTTTAGAGACAAGGTCTTGCTCTGTCACCTAAGCTGGAGTGTAGTGGTATGATCACAGCTCACTGTAGCCTCAAACTCCTGGGCTCAAGGGATCCTCCTGCCTCAGCCTCCCAACTCACTAGGATTACAGATGCATGCCACCATATCCAGGTAATTTTTAATTTTTTATAGAGACAAGGTCTCACTTTGTTGCCCAGGTTGTTCTCAAACTTCTGGCTTCAAGTGATCCTTCTGCCTCAGCCTCCAAAATGCTGGGATTTCAGGCATGAACCTCTGTACTTGACCAAGAACATGTATTTTTAGGAGTGAGATAACTGCAAAAATTAGTTGGTTCAAAACAGCCACCGTCTACTACTATTACAGATACTAATACTGAGTTATATTCTCTTTAACACAGTTATATGCTGTTAGGTTGAACAAGAATGGGGCAGATCAAATGTCATCATGTTTAACCAGGCCCTTCCTCCTTTACACAGTTTTTGAAAAGTTAATTGTCATGACTTGTTAAAAACACACTCAGATATTTCGATGCTCTTTGCCAAACCTCATCCAAGTCCTCAATATTAGAACTTGACAGCACTTGATAAATACCTCACACTTCTCATTAAAACTGTCTAGTAGCTTCTCATTGATCTTAGGATATTATACAAATTCCTGCCATGGCCCACAGGGCTCTGCTTGCAACCCCATGAAGAATAGGTCAGAGGACAAATGTGGTTCATGCCTACAATCTCAATACTTTGGGAGGCCAAGACAGGAAGATAAGGATTGCTTCAGGCCAGGAGTTTGAGACCAGCCTGGGCAACATAGCGAGACCCTATCTCTGCAAAGAAAAAAACATTAGCTGGACATGGTCATTCTCACCTGTAATCCCAGTTACTTGAGAGGCTGAGGCGGGAGGATTGCTTAAGCCCAGGAGTTCAAGGCTGCACAGAGCTATGATCATGTCACTGCACTCTAGCCTAGGTGACAGAGCAAAACCCTGTCTCTAAAAAAAATTAAAATTAAAATTAAAAAAGAAAAAGTCAGGCCCAGGTGAAAACGCTGGACCATCTCCTCCAACCCCAAACCCACCCCAGCAAGGATGGACAGGCTAAAATCTTTGCAAGCAACATTTATTTAGGCAAAGCCCATTTCAAACTTCTTGCCCTACTAATGGGCACCAACTTCCTGCCACTGCACTCCACCTTCTGCAGGACCAGCCCCTCCCCACCCACTTAATCACCTGCTTCAGCCTACTCTTCCGCCACACTGCCCATCTCTAGCCACCCTGAACAAAGACTCTGCCCAAGATGCTTCCTGTGACTGTTTTTTTCTGGCCAAATGCTACTTAACCTTGAAGTCTCAGCATAAGATTCACTTTCTTGAGGATGTTTTGCCCAGCTCTACCTCATACACACTCAGACTCCACAGGCATCCTTTGTCACACTGACCACAACAGTAAATAGCTAACAAGCTATTGAAGTACCCTGCTGTTCAATGTCCATCTCCCACTTAGTCAAAAATGCAAAGATTAGGTCTGTTTGACTACTGTAACCTCCCCAAAGCCCAGAATAGAACTATATATAGGTCCTCAAAAAACATTCCTTCACTATGCAAGAGAGTTTTTAACAAGGCAAAACCCCTCCTGACTAAACTTTACATTCAGATGAAATTTAGTACAGATCAAACTGTTTCAGAGGGGAAAAATCTTTACAGTCTATTGGTTGTAAGGTAGAGAAAGTGAAGAGGCCAAGGGATTTTGGTTGGTTGCAGACTTAGGAGGGCCAGGGCTCCCCAACAGTTGTATGACTCCCACACAACAGTTGGGGTCCCAAAACCACTGGTCTAAATATTTATAATCTTTGGATTGAGCTAACAAAAGTTAAATAAAATATGTCCTCTAGTCCGATCTTGAAAATATGGCTTCAAATAAATTAAAGGTCTAGATAATTAAACATAATAAAATATAGAGACGTTAATCAAGTCGGGTTTTCAGCACCAAAATTATCCACATTTTAAAACTCTTGAGTGGGGGATAACTATTTTCTTCATCATGTGCACACACGCACACACACACACAGAGTATGTAGTTATCCATTAAGAAAGAATGGTTGCCACTGTTTTGAAAAAAAAAAAAAAAACAACTAAGATTTATAGGATGCTCAGAATCCAGTTCTACTGAACTGCAAAACCAGTATGTGTACACCTGGGAATTCTTGCCCATAAAGAAAGTGCTGCTCTCACTTAAGCATCTCTCTTCTTCCATATCTACCCCAAGAAAAAGTCATGCTATGTTCCTCCTTTGTGCAGTTTTCAATTTCCATCCTACATTTTCCAGTATTCATCTTTGGTGCCTCCCAAAGCGTGATATTAGGTGAGAGTCTTCAGGTCTCAACCAACTAATAGCAATGTCCTGTCTTGTAATGACCACGAGCATTTTGCACATTATCATGGGGTGAGGATCCCAAAAACTGAAGAAAGACATTCACAATGTAGCATGAGGATACCTCGCATTACAACATGGATGTGACGTGACGCACTGTGTTCCTTCCCACTGACTCCCGCTCTCCCTTCGTCTTCCGTGTCTTTGCAGATTGTTCATCCGCATTTCTGAGGGTCTTTAATTTTATCCCTTCTCATCCTCTTTGTTAGGTAATTACCATAAACTGCATTCAAATACTTTATGAGAAACTTTAATATTTAATGATTTACAATTAAATATAAAAAGAATATTAAATATAAAAAGACCAGTGAATACCTTTGAGGAGTGAAACAGTCTGTTGTGATGTGAATTAAATTACTAAACTATACTTGTTCTGTACAATTCTGCTTTTCCTGTGTTGTGATACAACCATACCCTGGAGAAGGCTTTGCTCAGGCTTCTGTTGGCTTACTTGCTACTGCACTTACTACTCTTTTGTTAAGACAAAAACATCTCAAAACGCTAACTCGGAAGAACCTGACATTCCAATTGTTTCACTGACAATATTGGTTGAGACATGAGGAATTGCTTTGAGTGTCAATGTACCTGTGTTGATGAGAACTCCTAAATGTTTCCGAAGTGGCTTCCCAGCCTGTAACTTGCCGCATAACCAGTAGTAGAGGGGAGAAGGATAAAATTCCAAGGTGAAATGTATTAAACACAGACTTATTTTTCAGCTTCTCCTTTCGCTCCGCCTCCAGGAGAACTAATGCCTAATGATTCCAGGAAGTGAAAAGCAATTAAATTTCACTTGGTGTAAAGTTGAAGAAATTGTCCCATGTGAAAAGAATGTTTCTTTGCCACATTCCATAGGTGGCAATAAACAGGCAAATTTCACTGGTTTTGATATAGCAGTATGAGCTTTCACAGGGCTCAGGTTGATTTCATTTTAAAAAGTTGAATTTATGGGACAGAGGATTGAAAAGTTTGTACTGACATGTTTAAAACCCTCTTTTAAAAAGTGGCATATTGCATCGTTCCATTTAAGTGTTCACACCGCAGACTGAAACATAATCTGTTTACTGAAAAAACAACCTTTTATTGCCCTGTGAATAATTTCCCATCGAAAAAGAAAACAATGTACAGTATTTTAGTGCTTTGTGAAACATCTGGAAATTTTTCTTCAGTTGTGAAAGCTATGAAGAATTTGCATCCACAAATTACAAATTTCTTTTTAATTTAACACATGAAAACTTCAAATACACTATTGAACCTACCCTACTTTACTCCAAAAAAGTAAGTTTCCAAAGGACCACTGAAGGCACTCAGAGACACAAGGCAACCAGCCCACCTGAAGGCAAGTCTGGCTTCACAGCCAATTAGAGATGTTTTGCCTTTTTGTCCTCATTTTCTGAACACAACATAACGTGGATTGTATCAGTTAGTGTTATGCCAGGTGTTCAACAAATAAACTCCAAGTTCCAGCGGCTTAGCACAGAGGGAGCTTTTTTTCTTGCTCACTTAACAGTTCAACGTGGTGTGCCACATAGGCAAGCATAGAGGTGCAGAGACACTGACAGTGCCACCTCTGTCTCTGCCATCTTCTACAGGGAGCTTTGCAACAAGGAGAAAGAGTGTGCGGCCTAGAAGTGGCCCGTTAGGACAGGGACATTCCATTGGCTAGAACTCGATCATGTGACTGAGCTGAAGGGAAGTGGGAACTGCAGACTAGTTGTCCCAGGAGGGAAAAGAAAGGGTTTGGCGAACAGCTGCCAGTCCTTAGATCCCAGCCAGCACCTTACAAGATTAAACTCTTTCTCCTCATTCCAACATGGACAGTGCTTAGTACTGGCTTATCCAACCCTGACTGTGGACTCTCTGTCAAGCACTCTGCTATGGGTACTGGGGTGTTTCTGAGGTGACTAACAGGTGCAGCAAAGCCCTTGACTTCAGACACTGTTTTGTGGTATCAGCTCCTAAGCCTGTGGTCTTTTTTGTGAAAGTTGTAAAATGGAACTAATTATGGAGACAGCAAGTTAACTAATTAAAGCTCTCGGAAAGAGCTCAAGCTTTGGAGTCAAAAATCCTTTTGGCGGCCAGGCGCGGTGGCTCACGCCTGTAGTCCCAGCACTTTGTGAGGCGGAAACGGGCGGATCACGAGGTCAGGAGATCGAGACCACCCTAACACGGTGAAACCCTGTCTCTCCTAAAAACACAAAAAATCAGCCAGGCGTGGTGGTGGTCGCCTGTAGTCCCACCTACTCGGCAGTCTGGGGCAGGAGAATGGCGTGAACCGGGGAAGCGAGGCTTGCAGTGAGCCGAGATCGCACCACTGCACTCCAGCCTGGGCGACAGCGAGACTCCTACTTAAAAAAAAAAGGAAAAAACCCTTTTGGCATTTTACTCTATTTTACTTTTTTCCCCTGGGACTTTCATTCCCCACAAGGTGTGTCCGGAATCTATTCCTTCCGATGGGTTCTTGGTCTCGCTGACTTCAAGAATGAAGCTGCACACCCTCGCAATTAGTGTTAACAATTATTTAAGATGGCGTGTCTGGAGATGTTTCCTTCAGATGTTCAGATGCGACCGGAATTTTTTCCTTCCAGTGGGTTTGTGGTTTGCTGACAAAACCACAGACCCTTGCAGTGAGTGTTACAGCTCATAAAGGACATAGTGACCCAGACAGTGAACAGCAGCAAACAAACCTCCCGGGGAAAATGCCGACCCACACTTGTTGCAGCTGCAGTCCCGGGTGGCCTATTTTTATTCCCTCATTTGGCCCCACCCACATCCTGCTGATTGGTCCATTTTATGGAGTGCTGATTGGTCCATTTTACAGAGGGCTGATTGGTCCGTTTTTACAGAGTGCTGATTGGTGCATTTACAACCCTTTAGCTAGACAGAAAAGTTCTCCAGGTCCCCACCCAATTAGCTAGACACAGAGCACTGATTGGTGTGTTTACAAAACTTTAGCTAGATACAGAGCACTGATTGGTGCATTTACAATCCTTTAGCTAGACAGAAAAGTTCTCCAAGCCTTCACCCGACCCAGAAGCCTAGCCTGCTTCACCTCTCAAAGGGAGCTTCGCAAATTTCAGACTCAGGTGCTTTGTGCAAAAACATCTTTCCAAAGTTGTAAGTGCTGATGAGTAGGCACAATACTTAGACTTCAAGGACATGCAGTGATATGAGCCAGTTTCCCTCAAGAACAGGTCCACCTAGAAGGTATAAATGAAAATAGAGATAACTGAGGGGGATATTTGTGAATTCTTCTGCCCTTGTGCCCCAGTTTATGGAGCAGCCCTTTTCTCTGCTACCATCAAACACTCTCCTGCTTCGTCACCCTATGAGAATTGTCTGTTTCCTTGTCAGCCTCTTTCATTAGACTATGAATTCTGTGAGGAAAGGGATCCTTGCTATCTCATTTAACCCCAGCACCTGCCAGATTCTCTAGCTCCTAACAGATGCTTGCTAGGTATTTGTGGAATAGGTACATTAGAAAAAGTAAGAGCCATAAGATATTAAAAGAATCAAAGAGCTACTAGTGTTCTAAAGAGGGAGCACTATACAGGGGGTTGGGGAGGAGGGAAGGTTTCCTGAAACATTTGAAGTGGACTTTAAAGGAAGGATAGAGTTTCAGCAAGCAGAATCTCCCGGATGGCATTGCAGGCAGAGCAGTGGCATATGTAAATGCTCAGAGGTGGAGAGACAAAGATGTGTTTGTGGAATAGTCAGTATTCTTGTTTATCTTGTGCCTAGAGTATGTGGAGGGAGGGATAAGAGTTGGGCTATTCCAGAGAGAGTTTTAGCTCTCAGGCTGGTAAGTGTCTGTTTAATTCTGTGGGCAATGGGAAGCCAGAAGATATCTCGGTACCAAAAGGATCAATTTACCAAGTGGGTAGGGGTGGAATATGTTGGTGCGAGGCAGGAAGAGGAGAGACCTCGTGGAAGGCATGATAACCACCCAAGTGAATGGTAGGGTCATAAATAAGGAAAATGACAGTGAGGAGGGACAGGACAGGAAGAGTTCAGGGCATAGGGCAGAGGGAGAGCCAACAGTTTTTCAAATTTTAAGGAACGATGATGAAGCAGGAGTGCAAAGTGGATGACAATACAGTGTGGCCATTTATAGAAGGAGAGACTTTACGAGGAAGAACTGATTTGGTGATTCAGGGCAAGGTGAAAACTGGGTTTAAGATATTTTGAGCCTTGGGAGGGGCAGGGCAGGAGTTAGGGAGTTAGGCAGATGAGACGTCCAAATGAAACCAAGAGGGAGCTGCAATGCAGAGCTGTTAGGTAGGGGTGGGGATGGGGGAGAAGGAGGGCCATTTGGCCCAGGCCTCATATTCGTGAATTTCTCAAACTGAGACTTTTGACATTGCCTTTAATGAGTGCCGTGATCTGAATGGTTCCTGAAATTCATAGGTTAGTCCCCATGGGGGTGATATTAAAAGATGGGGCTTTTTGGGAAATGATTAAATCATGCCCTCATGAATGGATTAGTGCCTGATAAAAGAGCTGGAGGGAACTAGCTTAGGGTCTTTTTGCTCTTCTGTTCTTCTGCCAAGTGAAGACACAGAGTTCATCCCTCTGGAGGACGCAGCAACAAGGCGCCATCTTGGAAGCAGAGACAGGGTTTCACCAGACACAAAACCTGCTGGCACTTTGATTTTGAACCTTGTAGCCCACAAAACTATGAGGACTAAATTTCTGTTCTTTGTAAATTACCCAGTCTTGAGTATTTTGTTGTATAATAGCAGCACAAATGGCCTGAGATGATGAGTTAATGTGTACAGTCCTTGAATTCGTGTGGGTGTTGAAGTTTGATAAATACAAACTTTTAAAAATATCGCAATTTTGCAGCCCTATTGATATATTAATATACTGCTCTAATATACATGGAAATGTGAAAATACTATAGAAGTGCCTTCTAAGAACACTGACAAGGGATCCTCTTATAATCTGCATTTACCTCCAATTGTAGAAATATTTTCACTGAGTTATAACTGCTGCCTCCCTGTCCGTCTTCCTGCCCTGCATGAGGGATAGAATTGTGTTCTGCTTAGTTGAAATTCCAGTAGCTAATCTAACCTCTGGCAGAAAGAAGGTAACCAAAAATTGAATAACGTGGGAGGGATAGTAAGAAAGGAAACTTGTCTATATTGAAGTAAAATAAGTACAGACATCAAAGTGGAGAACAATTTTATAGAAGAAAACAAGTATCTTCCTTTCAAAAAGGGCAACAAAACAATCTTGTGGGATTCGTAATTGTAATTAACATATGGCAGCTCTCAAATGCAAACCAGGCGCCATCGTTTGTGTGAAGCTTCCTGACATTATCAGAGAAGTTCTGTCCAACTCAGTGTTGGGGTTGGGGGAGAGGAGATGAGAACTATCAAGGGGAATACCACCCAGTTCTTTTTAGCATCTTGGATTCCACTTTTGAGCTCATAGAAACTTTCCCAGAGAAGCTCTCTGACCATCGTTTCTATTTCTCTCTTCCTTTGGCTCCAGAGTGAGCATGGATTAAGACAGATAAAGTCAAGATTTGGGAGATTTAAGCAGATTTGAAGACGAGAGAAAAATAATCCCGGCTTTTTTTCTTCCCCAATAAACCCTGGGCAGAATGCTTCAAAAAGAAAGAACACCACATTGCCCAATTATTATAAGAATATACTTCTGATACACCTGTTCTACTTCTCAAAGTCAACTTTGATGACCTTAATTTTATCTACACTACAGGATAAATTTTCACTGAGATCTTTATCTCATCCTGACACCAATTAGCACACGCATTTCGGCAGAAGAATCTACAGCAATTTAATACATACCTTTGAAGAAAACGAAACACTAATCGAAATGAAGACTGTCCCAAAACCAACTGAACAGGTGTGCATTACCATAATGGCTGCACAATTCAGCAACCAAGTGGTGTTTGCTGCTTTTGCTTGTGAACTGAATTAGTAATCTTCACATGCCCTGTCCCGGTGATTGAAATAAATTACTTTGTTAAATTGCGAAGCAGGTTGACCCATCTGTTGGCCCATGAATGTTCAGATTCTCAGAGGGTTTATTATTCCAAATAATGACTGCCATATGCAGCGGTAAACAGTTCCTTTAAAACTGACTGAAGGATTTGATGCTACTTTTGAAGGCAATTTATAAAGCTATTCATGTTCCTCTAAAGGATCTGCCCTTCAGCTAAACTTCCAGAAAGGTTGTCTTGATCTGTTAATCCTGGCAGAGACACCTTGTTCTCTGAGGAAAGAGAAGGAAACAACAGAAACATAAGTTCCAGCAACACCTACTAAGTGTCAGATGCCTCGCACATATGGTAGCACTGCCCTGTGAAACCTCACAACAACTGTGTGAGTTGGATATTATGCTCCCGGAGAAAACAGGAGGTGAGAGAGGCTAAGTGACGCATCCAAAGACAACTGTTATGCTGGGGAACTGGGACTCGAACCCAGTCCGCCTGGCTCCATGACACATTGTGCTGTTGGAGCATCTGATGGAGTGTTCACACTGGCACTTGCAGTGAGTGATAATTCTTTTGCACAATTCAGATCCATGGGAGAAAATAAGTAAAAAAAAAAAAAAAAAGTGTTTATGCCATTGTTCTGATTCTAGTTAATTCAAACTGTTCTAATCATGCTTTCCCCCTCTTTTCTAAAGTGTAAGCCCCACTGTTCTCTCCCTGATATTCTCCTTTAAGGAGGAAGAGGGCAGAGCTCTGAACTCTCCTTGGTAAGAATGGAATAGGAATGTTTTAAAGACAAACTTCTGTGAGCCCTCTTTTCATACGCAGCTTTCCTTACTTCAGATCATCCTTATTTTCGAATCCCTGGGGAGAATGCAAGCTCTGTCCACACAAGGCCCATAAACTGCTCAGACCATGAACCAGCCATGATTTGTTCGTGATGTTAACAGTGACTCGTTGTGGCTAGATTACAGATGTTAGATTGCTGATGGATGGCCCAAAGCCAGCACATGGTCGGCTCTTCTGGTATTCAACTGCAAAATTAATCATGTGTGGAAAGGTACTTTTTTCCATCTGTGAAAAATGAAATGGCTAATATACAGTATGGAATGAGTGCCCTGGAACAATTCCTTTCTTAACAGGCAAAGAATTAAGCTATTAAAAGAATAAACTCCTGTATGTGACATGATGACAGTGGGATTTTTTTTGATCAGCTAAATGAATGAGCTCTCTCTCTCTCTCCTTTGATTTATGCCAGTGCGGTCTCTCAAAGCTTCAAAAGGCAGAGAGCACGTTTGGAGACGCCAATGGTCTCTACTCTCTTTGTTTAAAGGGAGTGAGAAGCTATGATTGGGCCAAAGGCAAGCTTTTGACAGGCAAAGACCTGAAAAGGTCAGCACCCAAGTGCTCAGTCACAGGGAAGAGAAGGGGTGCCTTGGGGGGGTTGCCAGAACCTTTGGTTAAGGAAGCTTGCCCTCATTTCAACAACCCCCAGGCACCTCTGCATGGGCCGAGGCCAGGCCCTGCCTCTGTGGTTGGTCTCCTCCCACGACCAGAGGAAATTAGACCTGTTCTTTGCTGTCAGCTTAAATCCTTAGGAGGGGGCTAGAAATTAAGATTGTTCTTCACTCCACCAATGATGGAACCAAAAGAAACAAAGCCCACATTGAGAAACTTAGAAAACGCTTAACATACACAGTGAAAATAAATTCCTGGCCAAGTACATTGAACATCAGAAAAGATCACCCAGGTAAAATGCAATTGGGTTATGTAATTAGTTTATTTAAATCAAGAGCAAGGAATACTTGTTTAGAAAAGCATAAAACATCAGACAAATCCAAATTCAAAACAAAAAAAAAATTCAGAAATATGCTACAAAATAAGCAGCCAGTACTCCTCAAAATTGTAAAAAACAGAGACGAAGGAACTGTCACGGATTGGAAGAAGGTAAGGAAAGACAATAATTACACGCAATGTGAGATCACAGGCTGGATCCTGGACCAGATCAAGAACATAATGGCACAACGAAGACACCCATGGTTTAATTAATGGTAGTTAACCATCAACCTGCAAATTGTTAGCAATGCTCTATCGGTGTTAATTTCCTGGTTTTAGATCATTGTAGCATGGTTATGTAAGATGTCAACATTTGGAGAAATCTCTGTACCGTTTTTGCAACTTTTTTGTAAGTCTGAAATTATTTCAGAATAAAAAGTTTTGTTACAAGGCACTGATGCAGAAAAGCCTACAACGAGAAGCAGCAACCCAAGGGTCACTGTTTCTCCACCCCAGTCCTATTCCCCGTATGCAATCACTTTTATCTCTTTCAGCTGTTTCTTCAAATAGTTACTCACGTATTGCTAAATATTGTGCTTAAAATACTATTTCTTGATTTATTAATTTTATACAATGACTACTGACTTCATACCATGATGGGTAAGAATTTAGTTCCCTTTCACCAACTTTTAAATTATTTTTCAGGCTGGGCATGCTGGCTCATGCCTATAATCCCAGTACTTTGGGAAGTCAAGGCGGGAGGATCACGTGAGCCCAGGAGTTTGAGGTGAGCTTGGGCAACATGGCGAGACCCTGTCTCTACAAAAAATAATAAATAAATAAATAAATTAGCTGGGCATGGTGGTGCATGCCTGTGGTTCCAGCTATGTGAGAGGCTGAGATGGGAAGAGTGCTTGAGCCCCAGGAGTTCGAGGTTGCCATGAACTGTGATCACACCACTGCGCTCCAGCCTCGGTGACAGAGTGAGACTTCATCTCAAAAATAAAAACAAAAATAAATTTAAAATAAAAGGTAAAAAAATAAAAAATAAAAAATAATTAATTAAAATTATTTTGAATTAATTTTAGACTTTTTGAAAGAAGTTGCAAAGACCATAAGTCTCCAATTACCCTTCACCCAGCTTTCTCCAGTATCAACATCTTCCATAACCATGCTACAATTATCGAAACTCAGACGTTAGCATGGTATAATTCTGATAACTAAAGTAAAACTTTTGTTGAGATTTCTCTGATCTTTCCAGTGCTGTCTCTTCTGTTCCAGGATTCCATCCAGGACACCATATTGCACTTACTCGTCATCTTCTCTGGTCTATGACAGTTCCTCCGTCTTTCCTGGTGTTTTGTGACCCTGACATATTTCAAAACAGCTGGTCAAATATTCTGTAGAATGTCCATCAATTTGGATTTGTCTGATGTTTTCTCGGGATTAGATACAGTTATAGATTTTTGGAAGGAACGCCACAGAAGTGACATGCCCTTTGCAACATTTCAGGGATATTGTATCAATATGTCTTATTATTGGTGAACTTAACCTTGATCACTGGATTAAGGTAGTATCTACGAGATTTCTTCAAGGAAAAGTTACTAATTTCTCCTTTTCATTAGAAGTATGTCATGAAATCCAGCTCACATTCAAGAGGAGATGAATTAAACTCCAAGTCCTAGAGAGAGAGATATCAAAGAATTTGCAGACACATGTTAAAACCACTACAGTAATAAACAAACATTGTGAGGAAGACACTTTGAGGTCAGATAGCTATCGCACTTCTCTTTAAAGTTTCACCCACTATTCTTAGCATTTCTTGGTGGATATTGCCTGCAGTAATCATTATCGTGAGGTTCTTATGGCAATTTTCAATTTCCCTCATTCCTTCATCTATTAACATTACTTAATATATGTAAGACTTGTTCCTTCTCCCCATGTGTTTATTTACTTAATCATGTGTTTATATCATATGGATTTATAGATATTTGTTTAATTTGGGGGTTATAATCTAATACTGTCATTGTTGATTTTGCTTCTCAAATTTTCTAGCTTTGGCCATTAGAAACTCTTTCAGGTTGGATCCTGTGTCCTTTGGATATGTCCTATCCTTTCCGTTTTTTTCTTAACCACTTCTTTAAATTCTGGCACCATGAGATGCTCCAGGCTTATGTTATGTTTTTACTGCCCCAGTCCTAGAATTAGCCATTTTCCCAAGAACACTGGGTTCCTTTAATTAGAGAATAATGTTTAGAAACCAAAATCTGGAGCTAAGTGTGTTCATTGCTCAAGGATGTGAGTGATCCTGGCTCTCAGTGAACAACATTAGGTTATGTGTGTATGTATACTAATCCATGTATATTTACTTCTTTATCTGCTTAGCTGTATATGTACTAAAATAAACATGACTTCATACAACATCTCTGACTGCAATCCAGCACCACAGAGTTTATTCTGGCATTACTCCCTTATTTATCTGTAACTTTTTTCAGACAATCATGTTGTCTGTAAATAGAGACAGTTTTGTTTCTTATTTCCCAGTATGCATGGACTTTGTTTTTTTCACTTCTCAAGCTCATTAAACAGTGATGAGAGAGGAGATCCTTGCCTCATTCCCAATTTTTGAGAGCAAGCTTCCAGTCTGTCACCATTAAGTATAATATTAGCTGTATATTTTTCATAGATAACCTTCTTCATAGAAGACCTTATCAGGTTAAGAATTTCCTTTCTATTCCTGATATGCAGAGAGATTTATCTTGAATGAATGTTGAATTTGTTAGATGCTTTTTCTGCATCTATTGAGACGATCACATGGCTTTGCCTCTCTGATCTGTTAATATGGTGAACTATACCCATTGATTGTGAATGTTCAGCCAGCCAGCCTGAATGGTCCAGGTTCATTCCTGGAATGAACCTTGCTTGGTCCTGATATATTAACCTTTTTCTATATTATTGGAAACAATTTGCTAATATTTTACAGAGGATTTTGCATCTATACTCATGAGAGGTATTAGTCTGTGGTTTTCTTTTCTTGTATTGTCTCTAGTTTTGGTACTAGTAAGGGTAGAGTATAAAAATAGAAGAGGAGATGGTGGGGAAATACGTCTAAAGACTGCCTATCACTTTAGAGATTGAATAAGATAAAAATCAAGGCATCGGATGAAACAAAGTGAAGCTGAAATATATAAATTTAACAATGTAAAAAGAAACATGAATTCAAAACATTGACACGCACACAATTGGTCTTAAAACCAAATTCTGTCCTTCCCTGAAGAACAAATGGAGCTTGGGTTAGCTGGCTCTGGCAAAGCCTGTGGCCTTCCTCTCCCTGCTTTCCACAATTAGAACACTATTAGCCAAGGTCCTTTTGGATCAGCTACTATATAATATTGACAATAATGTCTGCACTCTCCTGGGACTAACTAATTAAATTTCAAAGTTTAATCAAAAGAAAGTATACTTTTTCCCTATTAATATGCTGACTTGTTTAGAAGTTGGGTGAATGTTAGCTGCACTTTCAAAATAAGCTAGGGATTAGTACACAAGATACACCATGAAATTGAGGCCTAGGCTCCTAGAATAGAAAGCCAGAAAGTATTGGCCCGAATATAGTGGGTGTTAATAAATACTTGTTGAATGAATATATTTAAAACTTGTTGTACTAGGATTGTCAAGACTCATACTACTTAAATTTTCAAGATTCTCTGTTTAGCAAAACTAAAATGTGGATTTTCTCTTAAAAAGTCTCATTCTCTTCTACTTTCTATCCATTTGTGTCCTAGAGGAAGACTCACCCCATGAGTCTCTTGTTTGATCATACTTATGCAAAGTGTTGTCAAAAGTCCAAAGTAATATTTTATTCACATTTGTCTCAAGAACTACTACACTGCCATAGTCCAAGAGCAAATGAGGTCACAGCCTACACTGCCTACTGCCTGCTCTCAGTTTCAAATTTAGAACAAAAGGATTCTCTAAAAGTGTGGCTGTTTCCCAAGACCATCCAGCAGTGAAAAATTGGTCTGAGAGCCTAAAATATCTGCATATGCATAGCAGCTGTTACTTTTTTTTCCTTTGTGCCAGGCACTATGCTAAGCCCTTTTTATACATATTATCTCACTTAATTCTCACAACCAGCCCATGTGATTGCTGTCAATAGTGTCACCTTGTTCATCTCATCTTGTTCAGAAAACTGCATCTCAGCCCAGGAGGTGAAGGGTACTGGAGATAACCATTTCCAAAATGATGCCTCAAATCTCTAGCCCCAGCAACGTTTCTATCATTGAGATAACCATGAGATAATTACAGCTTAGATTTTGCTGATAGTTCAGAGGAAACCCCAGTTTTGAATGTAAGTGGGAAGAGGAGGGGCGTAGGGAAAAAGGAGACTAGAAACTAATATTCATTGCATGCCGATATCAGTGACTGGGATGGAAACTTTATATTAACTCATTCAGTTTGCACAAAACTCCAGGTAGATATTATCCCCACATTACAGAGAAAAAAAGCTGAGGTTTGAGGCTTAAGAGGTGGAGGCAGCCTTCAAAGTCAGGTCTGTCTGACTTCAGAACACATTCTCTTTCAATACATATAACACACTTCCCCTGGATTTCTTCTTGATGGAAAAAAGGAGCCAATGGCTTAGACTGCCATTCCAATTCCCTGTATTACTACCTCTTGAATACTGAAAAATTGGTTCCATATTAAGAGTGGTGAAAACTTTGGTGGCCAAATAGAATCCTTTTTCCACACACATAGTTTTAGTTATACCCAGAGAAAGGTTACATCAGATGCATCTCATGCCTTTTCAGAGTTATTTGTTGAAACTTATAATCAAAGTAGACATTGATAAGTCTTTGCTAAGAGTTTTCAACTGTAAACTGTATGAGCTCAGGAACTTTATCTTATTCATAATTTATCCCCATTACCTAAAATATTGCTTAACTAACAGCAGGCACACAACAAATATTTATTGGGGAAACCAATGTTTTCAAGTACAATAATCCAGCATTTAGCTCACAAAGTACCATCTGTCATATTTAATAAATAGCTTCTCCCCTGTGTGTATGTCCTATGTGTACCCTGAGGTCATAGTCTAAAGAGGAAAATCTTTCCCCAAACCGTAGGACTAGATAACAGCAGCAGACAATATCCCTGGTAATACATTTGCGGCTTAATGTCTGGAATGTAGAAAATGCCCAGTAAACATTTGTGGACTTCATTATTGATGAAGAAGACCTACACTTACTGAATGCTTACTCTTACTCAGACATTCTACTTGCTTTATCTCATAAAAGCATCCTACGGCAGTTCTGTAATAGCTCCCTTTTCATAGAAAACCTAAGTAGGATTTAGAGAGGTTAAGTAATGTGCCCAAATTAGTACAGTTATTATGTGGCAGCACTGAGATCAAACCAGGACAGCCTGATTTCAGAGTTCTCAGCCTGAGTCACCCCACAGCACTTGGTGAAATTGCCAATCCCATTCCTTCCTCAAGGCCTTTGCTCTTCTCTCCCCTGGACCTTTGCACAGCTGGCTCCTTATTCAAGTCTCTGCCCAGGGTCACTTCCTCAGAGACCTTCCCTAACCACTCCCCATTCTGTCTCCGGATCCTGTTAGAGTGCCTTCACAGCATGATGCACCATCTAACAGTCTCTTGTCTATGATTTGATTGCTATCAAGTCCCCCAACCAGACCTTGAGCTTCATGAGATCAGGGCCTTGTCCATCTTATTGACCACTGTGATCTATAGTATGGTGCTGAGCCTAGGACATCATGGCCCTTTCTAAATACTTGCTGAATTACTGAATGACTACTGCAGGCTGGATAACCCCTGGTGTGTTAAAGAGGACAGTTCTTTGCAGGCCAGTCTTTTAGTGTCTGGTGCATGACTGATGCTTCTTTCCAAACCTATTAAGCTCAATTCCCATATCAATGCTTTTCTGCCATTTTGAACAAAAAAAAAATAGATTTATACATGGGCCAATTGAGCAAATGTTTTATGCAAAGAGGAAGGCTCAACGACTTAATGATTGTAGCATGCTCTATGATTTCTCCAACAAAGACACTTTGCTGAATAAAAATAATTTCCACCCCTCTCAGATTGGAGCCATATCTACTTAGCTTCTAAAGACCAAAATGTCAGTTGTTCCTGGTTTATAGAATGCTTCTCCACTGACAGCCTTAAACTTTATGTATCTCACAGGATAATATCCAAGGAAAAAAATTTATTACAGAAAACCCTCTCTGGCCTGGCTCCAACATTTGATGATGGAGAATATTAATAATATTGCTTGGGCTTGACTCTCTTAAGTCTCTCAGTTCCCCCAACACATGTCTGAAAGAGCTTGATATATGTGACATACATCTTGTTTTCAACCTCTATCAGTGAGCTAGTTACCAGCAGAATTGTTTTGCAGATCTCCAACCAGTTTGAGACCTCCCACCTTGCTGCTATGTTTGTTTCTTCAGCAAGTCTGGCCATTCTGATAACATCACCTTCTTCTTCATCCACCCCAACTTTGTGCTTTCCAGCCCAGTCACTTAGAACCACTCTGAGCTCACTCACCTTGAGGTACTGTACTCCTTGCTTAGAGTCGCTCTCCCCCTACTTGTGTCTTCCTCTCCTTCTTTTTAAAGACTTACATCTGCATTCCCACCTCCCCTTGCCTGACATTATCCCCAGGCCAGGCTCACTCACTCCCAAATACTTCCCAAGTTAAGTCAGATGCCCTTCCTCTAAAAGAACTTTATACAGACATGTGACTTAGTTACTTACAATACTCTACTTATCAATGGGCTCCTAGCATGTCTGCTGTGTCCTGCACATGACAGATAGCTCCTCGTAAATGGCTGGGAACTGAATTTATCCTGGCTCTCACACCCCACCTTTATATTATCTCATTTAATTTGTACAAAAGTCCAGATAGACATTATTCTCATTTTACAGAGAAGGAAACTGAGGCTTAAAGCATAAGAGGTGGAGGCAACCTTCAAGGTCAGGTTATCTAAGAGGAAAAAAAAATCATTCTCCTCTACTCATTCTTCAGAAAGTTAATTTCACTCATCAAATAAGAAGGCAAGATTTTAGTTCCTGATGTCATTCTCCCAAATCTGTCTCATGATCTACGGTCACCTAGAATCATGGTGGGTAGAGGTGATGGCCTCAGGAGCAAAGAACACATGGGCATCAAGAGCATGAAGGCATTCCTCGGACGGAAGGTTTCTTATACTTATATGCTCCTAAAGGTCATTATGCATGAACCAAAGAAAGGACCAGGATGGGCAAGAATCAAGGAAGCTTCCTTGTTTTTGCGCAGCCTTCATCTGACTGAAAACAGACCTGTATGTATAAGCTTTCCCTTTAAATCACCATAACCATCTCCAAGACACAAAGGAAATAATAATTGTGTCCTCAGTAAGAAATGACCATCTAGTAACAAGACCGGTGTCATTTATGGCTTGCAGAATTAATTGCTCATGCAGCCACATGCCAAACATAGCTTAGAATAGCATAGCTACCGGGCATATTGGTAGGCCATTTTCTGGCTGCCACTATTTTAGAAAGCATTTTGAGAACTTGTCCACCCTGGACCCATTGAAGACATTTTATAGTAAAGTCAGTTTAGGCAGAACCTGCATCTGGGACCATGGCCAGGCTCTGCACACCTGGCACACTTCTCACCACTTACTAAACCCTCTCAGCCATAGGGCCATCATCTCTTACAGCCTCCAAGGAATCACCAGTGTGGACTTTCTATCCCAGGCTTCCATTCTCCATGCCACTATCTACACATAAAGTATAAGCTAAGAGGCAGAGTCAGACTTAGAGCCCACAAATTCCTCCCCTGACCTACTTTACCCACTGAGCCTCGAAAGCCCTCAGCAGGACTCAGTGCTGAGTCACCACACCCAGCCTGCACCTCCCATGCCTTCCTTCCTGGGAATCTCATAAGGAACAGTGATGTGGCATCAAAGAAAAGGTACCTTTCTCCCAATCCCATGGTTTTGCTACTTAACTTGGCCAAAATATGTTATCACCATCGGTCTTAATGATCTGACTTCCCACTGGGTTGCACCAAGTCCAAAAATACAAAATACAAATAATACTTCAAAGTGGCCAGGCACGGTGGCTCGTGCCTGTAATCCCAGCTCTATAGGAAGCCAAGGCAGGCAGATCGCCTGAGGTCGGGAGTTCGAGCAGCCTGACCAATGTGGAGAAACCCCATTTCTAACAAAAATACAAAATCAACCAGGAGTGGTGGTACATGCCTGTAATCTTAGCTACTCGGGAGGCTGAGGCAGGAGAACTGCTTGAAGCCAGGAGGTGGGGGTTGTGGTGAGCCAAGATCGCACCATTGCACTCCAGCCTGGGCAAGAATGAAACTCCATCTCACTAAAAAAAAAAAAAAAAAAAAAAAAAACTTCAAAGCTACTGGCAGAGGTTCCTTCACCTAAAAAGAATATGTCGCCAAGGGTTACAGAAGAAAATTTAATGGGAGGCCATTTCTGTAACTCAAAAAGTGGAATATCAACAATAAGAAAGGGGAATGCCAAAAAATAAAACTTTGGAGCAGGCTTAGAGGGCTGGGATGGAGATTGAGGAACTTGAGGACTTAAGAGTTAGCTCCACTTTGGAGTGTGCAGTTTAGATGAGGCAGGAGGAGTAGGAAACCATTTCTTTTTTCAAGTCTTTAGTAAGTGCCCTTCTCCAGAGAGTCTACTGAATTGGATTTTAGAAAAGTCTTAATGTGAAAGTTATCAACACCTTGCCAATCAAAATATAGCATCATCAAAATTTAACTATACAAGAGACCACAGGTCTATGGTATCAAGGGTCAACTAAGGCAGCCTGTGACAACCACCATGCTCTCAGCTACAAAAATGCTTATACGCCTCTTGTCCGTTGGTTTTTTAGGGAATAAATGAAATAATGGAGAACTCTAAAGCATTCACCAAATTTAAAGAATTCTATTGTTGGTTGTACTCAAGTTGTTATAACTGGTTAAAGGAAGCATACTGTCAGATCAAATGTGATGGTGGTATAAAGAATTTCCTGGCCGGGCGAGGTGGCTCACACCTGTCATCCCAGCATTTTGGGAGGCCGAGGTGGGTGGATCACGAGGTCAGGAGGTCAAGACCAGTCTGGCCAAGATGGTGAAACCCTGTCTCTACTAAAAATACAAAAATTAGCTGGGCGTGGTAGCAGGTGCATATAATCCCAGCTACTTAGGAGGCTGAGGCAGGAAAATCGCTTGAACTCGGGGGGCAAAGGTTGCAGTGAGCCGAAATCGTGCCACTGAATTCCAGCCTGGGTGACAGAGCAAGACTCCATCTCAAAAAAAAAAAAAAAAAAAAAAGAATTTCCACAGATTATTCACTCCACAAATGCTGTTGTCTGTCACCCTGTGCTGAGCACTGTTTGAGGTGCTAGAGATGCAATGAAGAACAAGATATGTAAGGCCCAGCTCCTACATTCTAAGGACAGGGATGGGGAGAGACAAACAATAGTCAAGGAAATAAACCAACATGATCATATCACCGAGTAGCAAGTATTAGGGCAGAAATATAAAAAGGTGATACAATAGACAGTGATTAAATCAAGAGTGATTGGCAGGGGCAACAGGAGTGATAGTAGCTGGCTAGAGAAAGCCTCAGAAGGAGATGATGTTTTAAAGGGTAACTAAATAATGACAGACTTCACCAAAAAAGTACCAAAAGAGGAGAGGAAGAGGGTTATGGTGATTTAAAGAGAAAACTTGCACATAGGGGTGTGTTTTCAGTCAGATGAAGACTGGGCAAAAATGAGGAATCTAGGTCTTCCTTGACCCTTGCCCTTCTTGGTCCCTTTTTGGTCCATGCAGCTTTGCTGCCTCTCAGCATTCATCCATTGAATGCTGAGGTCCACTTAGGGACCAGTAATGGTAAGGGTTATAGAACATCATATTTAGTGCAAATTACATACAAACGCTGAAATAGAAGGTTTATCATCTCACATGCTGTGAAAAACTCTTCCCACACCTCAGTATGAAGGATGCTTGCATGGTGATGTGCATTGGAAAGAAATATTCAAGATGCCATCTCTGGGGAACAAATTCTAAGACAGTGGGAACCATGTTCATAGTATATCCGGGGAAAGAAGATCAGAAACCGCCCCTCTGGTCTGCATGAAACAGTACCTTTTCTGAGAGCAAAACAAAGCAAAATTCCTAGTGACCTCTAATATAAAGAAGAGGCTTATAACTTATATAATGAAAATATAAATTACAAGTTATAATTTGATAACTTCATAGAGGTACATGGTTATTGCTTTACAATATAGTCTCTTGGAAAGAAAGCTGAGGTTGCTATACTAATATGGAAAAACAAGTTCATTCTTTCCCAGGGGTTAACTATAAATGTTTGCTTTATGAAGCAAAATACCCACCAAGTATTGTTTTCTTCATTGTTTCAAGGTCAGCAAGCCTAGGAACTGATTAGCAAAAGCAAGCGGTGTCCTCAGACACAGGAGGACAGGCCAGACGGGGGTAAACATTTTTCAGAACAGCAGGTTTTCCTCCACCAGCAACCTTTGGGGAAGAGAAGGGAGCTCCTGGGACAACTATCAACACAGTAGCAGCCTGGTGCGTTTTCTCGTCCTCCCCTGGAGACCTATTTTCTTTGCAAAACTACTGTAATTTTAATGGGCTGCCATTTGCTCATTAAAGTCACCTGGGAATTTTAGTCAGCATACGGACCACAAAACAGGACCCTGTATAATGTTTAGGATTTTGTTGTTTAATAAAACATTTTATAAGCTCAGTGCGTACCTATTAACTAATAACTGCCCTTCTCTGGGCTCAGCATCCTACCCTGTGGTCTACAGTGCAGTGCACTGACTACTATAGGTGAGTTATAGAGAGATCTTTTCCCAAGTTCCCATTTGTCTTTATTATGACACTCAAATAGCAGATGATGAGTGATCAGTCACTGTTAAACTCCATGCCTGGGAATTGAACCAGGCTTGGCTTGTTTTTCATCAAAATCTTCTTGCAGGCGGCCTCCTTTGGAAAATGGAGGCCCTGAGCTTCTGATCCCATGGAGGGATTTATTATCTGCTGCAGAGGAGTGAGTGTGTGTGTGTGTGTGTGTGCGTGTGTGTGTGTGTGTGTGTGTGTGTGTGTGTGTGGCTGTCACCGATGGAGCAGTTCCTAAAGGCTGGTCCGTGAATTGGCCCTGTCAGAATCTCCCAGGATGAGTGATAAAAACAGGCATTCCTAGTTCCCAGCCCAGACCCACAGAATTATCCTCAAGGACAAGATCCAGAATTGTTTGAAAATCAGTGCCTCCGATTTTTTCTAATACACAGCCCGATTTGGGAGGCACTTGGAAAACAGCATATTCACCAGATCAAATGTTCACCAGATCTACACACTCTGTCTGCATAGTGGAATAGTTTGCTTTTAACAAGAAAAGTAAAAACAAACCAAAACACAGATGCTGGTGCATAGCCACAGAATGCATCTCAGAGCCTGACGCCCCCATTCCATGAGTGCTGATCACAATGGTGGAAACGCGAAAGGTGCAACACAATCAATCACCATGCGTAGAAAACTCAAAAAAGACGCCACTTACTAACAGGCATCATTTTCTTGCACTTTATTATTTCTAGCATGTTTGCTCATTTTGCCTTCAGTTCCTACAACTATGGGAGAGAGGGCTTACGTAGTCCCAGGTTCCAAATGAGGCATGACTCAACCCTAAAAAGAAAATGAGTCCCCAGCACAAGAAGGCAAGGAGGATGGCAGTGTTTGAATAGCAATGGGGATGAGCTGAGGGCGAGGTCGGCCAGAGGGCAGGGCCCACACCAGGTACAGGCAAGGGAATGCACACATAGAAAGTTTCCACCCTGGCGGGGGGCAGTGGCTCATGCCTGTAATCCCAGTACTTTGGGAGGTGGAGGCAGGTGGATCACCTGAGGTCAGGAGTTCGAGACTAGCCTGGCCAACATGGTGAAATCTCATCTCTACTAAAAATACAAAAATTGACCAGGCGTGGTGGCAGGTGCCTGTGATCCCAGCTACTCCAGAGACTGAGGCAGGAGAATCGCTTGAACCCGGGAGATGGAAGTTGCAGTGAGCTGAGATCGTGCCACTACACTCCAGCCTGGGCAACAGAGTGAGACTTCATCTCAAAAAAGAAAAAAAAAGAAAGAAAGAAAAAGAAAGTTTCCATCCTTTGACTACCTTGACTGTGTTCCATTGACATATTTCTCAGGGCTTTCTTTAATATCTTCTCACCGTAAATATAACAAATCTCAAGTCAACATATCCTAAAATTTGTTGAGAAGGCACCACTTTTTGAAGATTGTGCTTAGGGAAAGCAGTTGTTTCTTTGAAAACCCCAGTTTTGTTTCTGACTGGGAGGCGGGCATTGGGAGGGGAGCATATGCCCCCCAGAGTTCCTAAGGGAAGAAAATTGTGACTGAAGGAAATGCCCTGGTGCTGTCTGAAGAGCAGAAACCAGCGACATAAATCGTGGGACATTGAGCCTGGTTCTACTTGTCTTGTCCTATTATCAACTAATGTCCACTCCGGGCTGTCTCTGCTCAGCCACTGCACTCCACATCTGGCCAGCACTGTCACCTTTGTTCCTCCCAAATCCCTTATAAGCTGGGTGTTACTATTATCCCCATTTTAAAGATAGGAAAACTGAAGCTTAAGGGAGTTCAATAATTTGTCAAAATTATGGCTCAAATGTTTTCATCAATCTTTGTTCCCAGATTCAAACAATACTATCTGGGGCACCGCAGGCTGCCAGCTATTCTTTCCTAGCTAAGGAAGGAGAAGAGAGTGTTATCTGCAGCAAAATGATCTTTTAACCAAAAACTTTCCAACAGGAAACCAAGCCAGTTTTAATGGACAAAAAGAAAAAAACAATAAAATGATACTCATTTAGAACATGAGACACGAGAAGCACTACATCCCAGAACACTTGTAGTTTGGGATTTGCAGTCCTTCGGTGACCAGCTCCATCGCTCCCTGTCACCTCTGCCCCTCAGCAAAGACAAAATTGGGATAGAAATTTTAAAAAATTAAAATATCTTTACCTTCCCTCAAACAACAATCAAATCTCTTTCTAGAACTTGTCTTTTCTGAAAGCCAAGCCCTCCCAGAGAGCATCTTAGATCTGGGACACCTTCTCAATAGGCGATTGATGATGCGGGACCCAGGTCCCTGCATTCCTCGGGCGGCTTTTCTCCAGGGAGTCCCACCCACACTTGAGCTTTCTCTCAGCTTCTCCTTTCTGGATCCTGCGCCTCAGAGAACATCGACATTTGGCAGGAGGCGAATTTGAGTCCTTTGGAGATTCTAAGAAGCCGGCTATGACCCAGCAGCACATCAAAAGCGTCTGACTTTTGCCCTGCACAGACCCTTCATGCCCTTTCCAAAGAGCGTCCACCCACTCTCTATGATGATTAGTATTGATACTTAGTGAGCAATGACAATGCACCACACACAATGAGAAACACAAAAGCTCCTTTACCTTCCTTCGACCCAGTGCCCGGTGTCTTACAGATGAAACAAACAATAGCTGCCATTCAATGTGCCCTTACTATGATTCAGATCTTGTGCTGACCAACTGACATTTACTCTTCACAAGAATGTCAATAGGTGGGAAGACTTAGGTATCCCCATTTTACAGATGGTAAAGCTGAGACTCAGATTCTTTCCAAGCTGGTGAGTAGCTGTGCTAAGATCAGCAGGTTCCAAAGCCCAAGCTCTTAACTAGTGTACCATAATGTCTCCTACCACTTAATAACTATTCATGGCCAGGACAGAGAAAATGATGGGCTTTGAGTGACACACATTTCCTGCTCAGGTTATCTCCCATCTTGTTTTGGTTGCACTATTAAATATTTTAAAAGGAGAGGCAACAAGATGGAAAAAGACCTTCATGTTTCACTTGCAGTTATTTTACCTTCAGGCAGGCTTTGCAAACACTCTACAAAGAGAGGTAGACAAGACACAGAATAGCAGGAAATGCCAAGGAAAATGCAAGTCCCTTCTTTCACAGACACAGTTATCATTATTCCAGTAAAGTGTAATGAAGTAATAGAACAGCCATGCAAAGTGGGACTCAGGGGGACTTTTATGTTTTCTCTATACCTATTGTCCACACATGCTTTCCAGCATGACATTTTCCCCAGGTCTGGGTCAAAACTGAGAAAAAGAGGACACTGCAATGATCATGCTTTTTATAAAACTAAATATGTTTAGTCTAACTGGTTATTCTTTATGCTAAAATTTTTTTTTAGTATACTAATATCCTTTCTCCGTAGAAGTGATGATGAGAGAAGCTGTTCCTTTTCGTTCTCTGTCTTTTCATTGTCCTTACTTGATCAAATAAGGAGTTGGTCACCTAATGTCAGTTTTTCAAAAGACTCTTTTTAAAATTTTACTTATTCTAGAAAGTCTTGGGGTAATTGCTTCTGATTTTTCTCTGTTTTCTGAATAACATGTTTTGTTTTTGAAAAACTAATAAAAAGTTACTTTAAAACAGATAAACCATAAATAATTAAGGGAACCACATATGCATACTTGTCCTCCTGAGTATAATTTTCTTTTTTTAAAAATTTTAATGCAGCCGTTTCTGATTCTTTGTGTTACCTTCCATTACTGGTGGGAAAATGTAGAAAAGCAATGTCAAGAAGGTTTTTTGGCAATGTTGAAAAATGTTAGAGGTGAGAGAATAATTAGAAGCAGCAGCGGGTCAAGTGAAATTTAGCAAAAGAATATTTTAAAATTATTTTGATGAAACCAAATTGATACAATAAGAAATCATTTGTTTACTGGGCAACAGACATTTTTCTGTATTGCAGAAGTGAAACTTTAAAAAACTAGCTTTGCCAAAGCTTAGACTGTAGCAAAAAAAAAAAAAAAAAAAAAAAAAAAAAAGCTAAATATCTGATTTAAAAAATTTTTAAGCTAATTATCTGACCTTATTGACAGTCAAGGAACAAAACCTCTATTGTGAACAGACTCTATTTCAAGAACAGACTGAGGGAGGATTTGGCAAAATGAAGTTTAGACTTAGACTAATTTCACATGCTAATGAGAATCTCCAGATAAAAGCTGCTTTGTAATGGGTGCTAACCAACTGGCAGATTAACAAGATTCAAACCAAACAGAGCAGGAATTAGTCATGTTTGTCATAAGACCATATGGCTAGAAAGAAACTGGGTGAGTTTGGTTTAGCCTGTCTTGGAGGGTATTTTTTGGGACAATGTAGTTAAACAGCCAGAAAAATCAGAGTATCTCATAGTCTAACAGCCTTTACAGGCAGATTGTGCAAGGTTCATGTAACCCCTTGGAATCCCTTTCAGGTGGCGGCAGAGGGGAACGTTTGTATCCATCAAAATAAGATGCTAGAGTTTATGATCATTCCCTTTCTTTCAGTCTCCAGAATCCCTCACCAAAGACAGAAAACATGGCAAAGAAAAGAATACAGGTTCTCGAGCTACTATCTAATATGGTAGCCCTAGCTACATGTGGCTATTTCAACTTAAATTCGAGTGAGTAAAGTTGGTAAAAAGTAATAAAATTTAGAATCCATTTATATCACCACATTTCCATTGCTCAACTGCCACATGTGACCTGGCTGCTGTATTGATGAGCATAGATATAGAATATTTCTATCATTGCAGAAGCTTCTATTGGACAACGCTGCTTCAGAGTCAAGGATCTCACTACATGAACTTGAACTTCACTTAATTTACTCATCTGCAAAATTAGGAAATTAATAATACCTATCTCACAGGAATGTTAGGAGAATCCAACGTATGCAAGAGTTGTTTGTAAGCTATAAGACAAATAAATGTTAGCTATTTGGATGAGGATGAGAATAGTGCTAACAATGATTGCGACAATGATGATTAATGATTTCCATATAGGAAGTCTTCTGATGGTTAGGATTGATAAGCACTGTTAGCCTTTACTCAAAGTTTGCATGATCCCAAGTTGTGAGGGTTTTCCTCCAACTGTATGCTCCCTCTTTCTTCTTGAAAGGTTTTCCTTCACTTCATGCTGGGAACAAAGACCTAGACAATGTAAAAGGAAAAGATCCCAGAATTCCATCTGAACACAAATTTTGTGTGACTACTAAGCTTAAAATATATATATATCATATAAATATGATATATATATTTATATTATGAATATATATATTTTTATAACATACATATTAAATATGTGTTATATATTATAAATATATTTGTATTTAAATTTATTTAAATTTATAATATATATTTATATTATAAATATAAATATCAGACAGAATTCATGTTATCCACCTAATTTTGTGGTTCCCAAGGAAATGCCCCTAACCCCAAGGAGCCTGTGGAAGTGTAAGGGTTGGCCAGAGCAGGGCAGGTGGAAGAAAGGAAGGGAGTGTCAAGGAATGTGGTATTACAGTTATTGCTACTATTACAAAAGTTTTCCCAGAACTAGTATGTTTTCCACGATGAATCTAACCTAGGCTGATTTACATATAAAGCATTCATTCTGTCTGAAATTAAATTAATTCAGTCAACAATATTATTTGGCAGAGCCACAAGCAGTTTTCATTTTTGTAGGTCAAAAATAGTCAAACACCGGCAATTTCATATGGTTCAACCTAATATTGCCTCAATTTGACCTGTAGCAGAGGAGCCAAGATTTCAGGTTTTAGTTGATAGACCTGGGTTCAAATCTCACTCTGCCACTTCATAATTGCTTGTCTTTGGGAAATTTAAAAAAAAAATAGGAAAAAGAAATTTAGTATTTGGACCTAATCTGAATCTTTGAGAAAAGAAAATAAGAAAGTGGTTTTGGTGGCAAAAAGGTTGACAATCATTGATCTATTCCTCAAGTAGGGCTTTTAATTGGCAACATACCACCCCCTTTAGGCAATTTTAATCATCTAGAACATAGAGAAGAAGAAAGATAAGTAAGCAAAGGACATCTTAAAAAACAAAGACTTATCAAAAAGCCCATATCCTTCATATCTTAGGTGTCATAGAAGCACTTTCAGGTTTGACCAAGGCAATTGCATGTAAAAAGCTACACCAATGGCAGAAAGAAGCAAAACTAACTGCAAAGGTCAGATACAGAGGTTAAAAATATATTTATCTAGCTGAACTGACAAGAAACTTTTGGTCTTGACCTTCTCAATGGCTTGACAACTTTACCATATTATAATAATGCTAAATATCACTACTCGAGAAAGCAGAAACGTATTACGTTGTCAGGCTGTTCCTATATAAATAAGAAGTCATTGCACTAAAGCTATGATGCAGAGAAGGGGCAGCCCATATGCCTGCCACCGATAAGGGAACCAAGGGAGAAAGGCTGCTCAAACACCACTTGCCCATCATGGCCATGCATGAGAAGGAAAAGCAGACACCAGGAGCTGTGCCTGCGAGGACACCCGATCATTGCCAGCAGAGGAAGTCCAAATCAGGTTGTTGGGACCAGAGGTGACAGAACACCAGCCAAGACACAGAATCCACACAAACCGAGGGAGAAGTTG
Source organism: Macaca mulatta (assembly GCF_049350105.2). Classification (NCBI taxonomy): domain Eukaryota; kingdom Metazoa; phylum Chordata; class Mammalia; order Primates; family Cercopithecidae; genus Macaca; species Macaca mulatta. Next base: position 102,664,709 of record NC_133408.1, on the reverse strand, counting down.
AAGAACCAAGAGATCTGAAAGCAAAAAGTCGCAGCGCAGACAATCAAAAGGTGGGCTAGATGGATTCTGGAACAAAAAATTACTAAAACTGTGACTTTTACACAACATGAGCATGACTCTATGTGGACAAATGGGACCAAAAGGGATAAACTTTTTACTGAAAACTCACCCATGTAGGAGGCCCTGTTTCAAACCACAAAAATTCCAACTTGTTACTGGAAATGAAGAAAATACAGTCTTAATTTTAAACAACAACCTGATATTCATTTAGACCAGCTGTTAAAATGATAGTATGCAGAAAAGAGCACAGAATTTTGATTCAGACGATCCTGAGTCATGTGGCTCAACCGTTTATTATTTTTATGCACAAAGTCACATACTTGAATCTCAGAGAACGTCAGTGTCTTCATCTTTGAAACAGAAACAGTAGTGCCACTTTCACAGTGCTGTGGTAAAGACTAGATGAGTCCACATGTGGAGAGTACCTGGGTCAATACCTGGTACTTAGTGTGTACTCAATAAGCCTTAAGATCGCTTCTCTTCTCTGTATTGATAATTCATTTATTAGCAACTGAAACAATAGTTTCTAGACTGATTTTCTCTATTTGTGCTTCATCAGTCATTCCCCTTGCACGCTACCAAACATATGTTCCTACCTAAGAAGGCTGCCCTGTTTATTCTTCCAAAACAATGTCAATTTCAATCCCCACTTTTAGACTTACTTAGAAAGAATATCTGAGCTTTATTTTTGGTCTTAGTGATGATAGTATCCTTTAGCTGGATGTCAACTCTAGGAAGATTTCATTGTCAGCTGATGGCAGCAGGGTAGAAAAATCCTTAAAAAGCAAGAGTAACCTCCCCCACACCTGCCCAAGAAACAAAACACCAAAGCCTGCAGCCCTCGCCTCCCAGCGTGAGCAGCTGCTCTGGGCTGAGCCCTTAGCTCTCCAGGCCAGGCTGCTGCCTACCTCACCCTCCAGAGGAGTCCTTGTTGGGTCTTCAGTCCCTGGTCTCTGGACTTATCAGGAGCAGACATCTGCAGCCCCGTCTGTGGGGACCACCCAGAGGGCAGCTGGAGAACCCTGGGGCTCCTCGCAGAATTTGCAGAAAGGTCAAGAGTCACATGTCCCAACCCGTTCTCTAAAAGCATCTCAGAAAGACCCGGTGGAAAGGTCATCTTAAGATAGTGACAGGGCACAGCTTGTGGGGGGAAGAGAGGAGAGGACAGAAGAATTTCTTTTTTAAGTAGCAGAAAGTACATCTGTTTCTGGCTCAGCTTAGACTTTCAAGTCTGATCTTTATTTCGATGGCATTTCCTTGGCTTTTCTAGTTCATGTCTAAATCACAAAATGTGTCCATTGTGCACTTCTGGGCTTGCGTACATGTGCCACAGAGCACACCACCACAAATGTATTTTCTCACTTCATTAAACATTGCTTTAAAATGGCATCCAAATGTCTGCTCTCACAATCGCGTCTAGGGAAGATTGTGTTACTTTTTCCCCCACAGTGGGAACAGAAGGAACAGCTAAGTCACAAGCTGTGATGTTTAATATTTTTCAATTTCACATGTCCAGCTCTGAAAGCTGATTGTAGGGACAGCCTGATCAGCCATGCCACTGCGTGCAAGGGCTCTGGTTGTCTTGGGGAGGGCTCCATTTAGCCTTGCAATTCTCTGATCTCCACTGCAACAGCCGTAACTGGCCTCACCCCAGGGAATCCCTTTTCACTTCACTGGGTGAGGTGCTGACTCCACCTCCCCCAGGCAGGCCAGGACGCATTCTGCTGACTTAAGAAGATGCCACGTAAATTAGAACTCATGTAACCATATGGTTCAAACCTGCGGGTCATATTTTATACACAAATGACTATGACAGGCAGTATTTTTGTGCTGACAAGCTGTATTTCATCCATGTTTACTTAGAATTCCATGCTATCATTAAAAGATGAACAATAAACTTTATCCTATTTTCATGCAAAAATTTCACTGAGTGTCCCCCTTATTTAAAAAAAGAAGAAAAATTCACCCATGAAGCTTTTGCTTTCTCTTTAACTCTTATTATCCATGTGTTTGGTGCTAAGATGCTTTCATATATTCTGACATTGGGAATTCGAAAGTTCTTGAGCCCTGGCTTCCAGACTGGCCAGCATTAAGTGTGCTAAACAGCTATTTTATTTAGGTCCCAAAAATAAAAAGTATATAGTTTACCGACCACCGCAAGCTGTGCAGTGACCTCTGGATGTTTGAAAGCTGAACCAATTGATTCAATCTTCTGTGACTTTACCTCCTGTAGAGCAGCAAATAAGAGAATCTCCAATATAGTGGCCAGTTACCTCCCAGACCTCTAGGTTAAGAAAGAAAATAGTAAACAAAATGCTAGCTGGGTCACTGTATAGCCTCTGGTCCTTCTAAGACAAACCTTAGAAAATACTTCTCATGTTTCCTAGAATTCTGATTAAACCCACAACCCAGCAAGTCCTAGAGACTCTGACTATATTAAGGTTGCAGGAACTAAGAGACTTCAGCAAAAATCTTGAACTCAAGCTGGAAAAAATAAAAATAAAAAAATATATATATATACACACACACAAAAAAAAATAAATATATACATACACATTAATAATGCCTTCTGCCTTGAGAAAATGTCTTAGACCCCCACATTCTCCTCTCTGCTTTTGCAATCCAATGTGACCCTATTGGCCGGGCATGGTGGCTCACGCCTGTAATCCTAGCACTTTGGGAGACCGAGGTGGGAGGATTGCTTGAGGCCAGGAGTTCAAGACAGGCCTGGGCAACATAGGGAGATCCTGACTCTGTGAAAAGTTAAAAATAAAAAGAATCATCTGCAGTGTGACTCAATTTTCTCAATCAAAATGAGGCATGTGGTCTGGAAAAGGTATTTTTCCAATTTATAAATGAATTGATGGAAAATCCTCTGACAAAGCTATCAAAATTATAGTCATATTAGATTACATACTTAACAATTGACCCTTCTTGGGGTCATTTCTTTTAAGTCAGGACTGCTTTGACCACTCCAGGCACATGGTTGCCAAACCTCAACCCTCCCCAGAACCTTCAGAAAGCTGTCCTGAAGTCTAAGAGGCATCTCTGGAAGCTAGGGGAAGACAGTTCATCGCCTCTCTCCAGACCTGGCTGTGAATCCTCACTATACTTCTTACTTTCTTTAAGCAACTCCATAGTGCCACCGAGCCATTTCCTCACTTGTTAAATGGAATGCAATATACAATGCCTAATGCATTTACCAAATGATCATGTCTTCATTCTATCCCTAATTGAAAGAACAACATGAAATTGCTGCAAGGTAGCTGCCCAGGACAGGGAAAAGTGCAATGGGACTGAAATCTGATTTTGCTTCCTTCCAGGCTCCTCCCTCTTGGAGCTGTCTGTCTTCCCCAGGTGTGTATCTTTCAAGTCTTTACTGATGATGGCTTAAGGATTGATTCATCCCAGGTGTATTTTAATGAGAGACTCTGAAAAACTTTAAAGACTTTAAAGATTGAAGGGGATTATTTGCTATCAATGAACATGTGCCATTCTATTATTAAAGTAATATACGATTACTACAAAAAATGAAAAAATGCAGAAAAGCAAAAAGCAAAAGAATTGTCCATCATTCTGCTACTGAAACACAAGCACCATTAAAATTTTGTTGTATTTTTGGCACGCATATTTTTTGTAGCCTTTACGTGTGTGTGTGTGTGTGTGTGTTTACACGGGGATGATACATTGTTGATTTTAGTTTTGACTTAGGAAAAATTGCATATACAACTTTTATCCTTCTTGTCATTTAGTATGGTAACCCACCAAGCATTCTCCACATTACCATACACTTTTCATAAATAATAATTTTAATGGCTGCAAAATAAGAAATGCATTTTTAAAGGTAAAGTTCTTTTTTAAATTTTTTTAAAACCAAAATTTCCAATTCTAATAGATCCTGGAGAAGATAAATGTATAAAACCAAAACTAAATGTAAGTTCTCTGAGAGCAGAGACTTTTGTCTCTTTTTATTCTCTGCAGTATCCTTGGTGCTTAGACTAGTGTCTAGTCTTTGATAGGTGTCCTCTAATGAATAAGATCAGAGGAACATGTGGCCTCCAGGACTCCAGCTTCCAATGTAGCACTGTCCCCTGGTTTGCTATGAACTCATTCTACAGAATGATTGACAAGTAGCCTGCTTTCTCTATGTTTTTATTTTCTCCATGGTTTTTTGCTAAGACACAAGTACAAGTAAACACATGACTCATCAAAATATCAATTGATTTTTAAAAACACCTGATTCCCATTTAACACCTTCACAACCATGTTTTGAAAACTATGGGGAAATCTGAAACTGTCTCAAATTCTTTTTAGAGTTCTTTAGAAATTTTTTTTAATGTCAGTTGTAAAGTCATGTCCATGTCAGTGATTCTCTGATCCCCAAATATCTAACCTGTTGGAAACTGTGCAAACAGATAATAACAGGACCTCATTTAAAGCAAAGGTAAATTATTAAAAAATCCATTACTTTGTTTAGCCAACAGCTTTGATTCCCAAGAAAACACATCAAGACTTTGCCCTGCCCTGGAAGCATTTGGGTAAAGTGCTGGCGAATGTGGTATCTAATTAGATTCTAGGGTCTCATCACCAAGAACTAGGGCAGGATCAGGAGTTCAACTCAAGGACCAGAAACCAGTTCATTGAAAATATCAAATAACAGTTGGGCAATGCTGAGAAGTTATTTACTAAAATGCTCATACCTAGTGAAAAGACCTCCTGGGCAAAAATGTTTCTTTTCTAATCTAGGAACCACTATTGAATTTACTCTTGCATTATACTGAATAATTCTTTTCTTTTTTTTTTTTTTTTTTGTGAGACAGAATCTTGCTCTGTCGCCAAGCTGAAATGCAGTAGCATGATCTCAACTCACTGCAACCTCCACCTCCTGAGTTCAAGCGATTCTCCTGCCTCAGCCTCCCGAGTAACTGGGACTACAGGTACATGACACCATGCCCAGCTAATTTTTGTAGTTTTAGTAGAGACAGGGTTTCGCCATGTTGACCAGGATGGTCTCGATCTCTTGACCTCATGATCCACCCACCTCAGCCTCCCAAAGTGCTGGGATTACAGGCATGAGCCACCGCGCCCAGCCTACACTGAGTAATTCTTAGTATATTACATTAATGTATTGCCATAATTTGGTTTTGCCATTCTGAAACTAAAGATATAATATATGCCTCTGTAAATGCCCACAGAACTGTGTGAGCAAAATTTGACTTTGAAAACAATTATAATGTGGGCAAGAAAAATACTAAAATCTTTAAACATTATCAGGGCCATATATAGCCTGTTATATGAGTTCCAGCGCAGGCAGCCCAAAGAAATAAGGAGAGGTGTACATTGCCACGTTCTCCCGTCTCTCCCAGTCCACAACAAGGGCTTCAGATGACAGAAGAAGTGTCAGAGGCAACGGCAAAGGTGGATAAGAGGTTGGAAGATGGAACTACTAAAGGAAAGAAGGCTAAAGGAAGTGGGGAGATTCAATGAGATAAAGAAGAGGAGACAGAGAACTTTTTGGATTTTAAAAATTAATCTTCAGTTATGTGAAAGGATGTTTGTGCAAAAAGGTGACCCACTTTTTTCCATCTCTACTGGGGCAGATCAAAAGAAAATGGACTTAAACTGTAGCCGAGTGGTTTAGGTAAGACAGAAGAAGGAATTTCCTGAATGTGGAGGTCATTAAAAACTAGAATGAGTTACTAAGGAAGTCTGTGGACACTCTTCCTCTGGGGAACATTTAAAAATAAGATAAATTTTCATCTGTCAGGGCGAGTTTAGAAGTAATCCAACTAGAAGGCCTCTCAAAGCATTTTCCAGCCCTATAACCTGAAGGCCAAATTCCCTCTGATTTTATTTCTACAGTTAACTAGATGTGAGATGAATGCCTGAAGCAGAATTCCAGATTTCGGATACAGTAACTCGATGCTATCACCTTTTGTTCTATAATAAGATGCCACTTTGCATAAAGACTAAAGTCCTAATCCTTCCTGGAAACTACAGCAAAGAAAAAATTCACAACTCAAAACTTGGCAAATTAACTCTTGCTCAGACACCCTCACTCTCATCCTTAAAAATACAAAATACCATCTCCTCCTCTACATTTTTTTTGTTCCCTTATGCCTACGGAGCACATCTTGCCAGTTCTTAATTTTATTTTTCCCAGACAGCCATTCCGAATATTCCGTTTTTACAGCTAGTCTGTTTCTTTAAACAGTCTTTTGAAACCTAACCAAATACTTTCCCAGCAATTATTTGGCGATGTTTCAATCTTAGATATACCAAGCTAAAAAACAAGTTTGCATTTTGAACAGTTGTACTCAGACACATTCCTTTCTCTTCATCTTCTTCTGAGTTTTAATCGAGTCAATCAGGGGCTTTCATTACACCTCCCAGGGTGGAATAACCTGACATGGTGAATATTGATATAACACCCTCCCTTATAATTGATCAGCTTTGTTTCAGTTCCATGGTTTTCTTTTCTTTTAAATGCTTCAGGTCTCCTTTGTTTCAGGTCAAATCAGCAACATTAAAAGCAACTGATATCTAAAGCCTCCTCCAGGTCACCGCTGCCTCCTCCTCCTCATTCTTAGCCTAAGGTTTTTTGTTGTTTTCTTCTTTAGCTTCTCCCTCCTCCTACTCACCCCTCACCCCAAGGCATTTGTCAAAGGTTTCCTCTGATTTCTCCAACCCTTTTCTCCAGTGTGAACTCTGGATTCAAGCGTGAAGAAAGGAAATCTGGCTTAGGTAAGGAAAGGGGAGACCATCCAGGGTAAAGGGAAAAGAAAGGGGTATCAGTTACAGCGATCGCTGGCCAGACGCTTCCTAACAGTTACCTCTCAAGGACAGCAAGAAAAGTCCTTGAAAAACTCATCTGGGCACATGGACGGCAGGATGGGGCACAAAGAGCTATGTGGGCTCCTAGAGAGACAAGGTGAACTTATTCCTCAGTTAGGAATCCAAATAAATCATAATGCTTAAACTATTCGTGAAACCATCAAGTATCTACAGATTTTTTCCAGTTCTAAATGAAAGTAGCCAACTGATGGTCTTAAAATGAAAGAAAATCATCCTTATGTTTACTTCCGTACAAGCTTCTCGAAGAACTTCAAGTCTTAGTGGGGATGGGGTGAGGAGCTAGTGGTAGGGCTCTGATGAGTGGAGAATACCAGGTTCTTCATCTCAAGTAGAGTTAGAAAAAATGAAACGGACACACATGGAGTAGTTTTAAGGAGCAGAGAGTTTAATAGGCAAGAAAGAAGGGGGAAGAAAGAAAGAAGCAGCTTCCCTGTACAGAGACAGAGGGAGGGAGGGCTTCAAACCTGAGAGGGAACTCTGCTATTAGCTAGCTATATTGGATGGCTGGAGGAGGCAGTGTCTGATTTGCACAGGGCTCAGGGGATTGGTTTGACAAGGCATGTCATTCATATAGACCGTGTTAAAAATTGGCTCTCCCACCCTAGTCTTTTAATATGCAAATATAGGGCGCCATGATGTTCCACACACCTGGGGATATGTGGGGGCAGCCATGCTGCTAGGCACATGTGGGGGTAAGGGTAAGAGGGCAATGGTGGGAATCGCCATGTTGGGTGGACCCCGTTTCTAACGCCTTGCATTTGCATATTAAAGGTTGCAGGCCGGCCATGTTGGGTGGATCCAGTTTCTAACGGTTTTCATTTGCATATCAAAGGTTGCCGGCTGGGGTCTAAGAGTCAGGATCTTCTTTCATGCTAGACAAAAGCTGCGAAAAATCTTGCAAGGACCCTTTTTTTCCTCTCTATCTGCCTAAAATAATTTCTTAGTAACTCCTACCACACTAGATCATCTTAGTCTTTACACTGAGAAAAGTAAAAAAGGTGTGTTCTCTTTTTGCACAAATGGGGAAAGCCAGGAATAGAGTGATGACATAATTTACCCAGCGTGACATAAGTAATCACAAGGTTCTCTGCATCTATATTACCATACGCTTTGCCAGAATACCTTGTTAGGATGAAATTTATTTATATAGTTAAATAGTAACTATATAAAGGAAGGAGAGAGGAAAAATAAAAACTAAATATATATGCATATTGAGCTTATGAATAATATATTTCAGTAATACATTATTAAATATTTACACGAGGAGAGGAGCTGATTAATGGTAGTCAGTCTTCTTGGCCATAGTCAGTTTCATCAATCTCTTCAGTTCTGAAACCCCAAGGTTCTCCCAAGGTTTACCTGGGGAGATAACCACAGCCCCCATCCTCTTCAGGCAGTTCAGTGTTCAACTTTCCTTTCTCGGAAAGAGCAATAGCAACATCTCAAGAGATAGAGCTGGAGAAAGGTCACAGAAGCATCTATGAATTGGTTACCCATCAAGGACACCCAGACACACCACCCACTCAGAGACAAACCTTTCTGGAATACTTCATGTTGGAGTGGTTAGCCCTGCTCTGTGAACTGTTCCTTTGTGGAGCCATCTCTGGGCTAATTGTCTCTTTGTTCCTTGAAGGTTGAGAGATTATCTTCCGCAAAATTCCCCCGTCTAACCCCTGCACTTCCTTACCCCAATTCATCCAACCACCACTCATTTGCAGATGAAAATCTTCATTTGCACACATGGCCTGGGCCTTTGCCTCAACCCTTTCCCTAAGACAGTTAGCTGGTTCTGTCTTGCTCTCTCTCCTTCCTTTGTTTTTGGTGCAGATCAACAGCAGAGCCAACCTTGGACAGGACAGGACAAATCCACACTTCCAGCTCATGGAAGCATGGAGCCCAGTCAGGGAGAGTCTGCCAAAGCTTTAACATACCACAGGGCACCATGTCCTTTGCCAAAATTTTTGGAAACAGGGCTGGTTGTACTGCAGCAGAACAGATCACCCTTTGAACAAAAAGCTCCAAAACTTACAAGAAAGAGAAGATGAAAGCTGCAGATCTCTTTTTTGAATTATCTATGCCTAGAATGCCCAGAGGGGTCATGAATTTAGAGAACTCAACAACAACAAAAAGTCAGTATCTGACACCTTATGTTCCTAAAACTCATTACAGCTCTGGGAATGAAAGTATAGGAAGAAAAAAAAAACAGTGAATAAATTATTTAGAAGAGGAAACGTTTTCATTATTTTCTTGCGTTTTCTTAAGCTTTTCCCAATAGTTTCAGAACTGGTGGAAAGAGAAGGAGTTCTGTCTCCTAAATTATCTCTTGAATTCAAATTATCTCTGGTCTGGGATTGGAAGGATCCTTCATTCTTTGATAAACTGGACTGAAAAATACAGAAGCCCCCAATCTTAACCCTTTCTTCTCTTTCTAAAATATCCTAAGGAAAAGCATTAAGAGATTTAAATCCCACATTGTCTGAGAAAGGGACTGGTTTTTTTCCCAAAATTGACCTTTCCAATTAATGAAGCCCCTATTCCTTATACTGAATTGGGAAAAGGTCTTGTGAAAAAGTTGCTGATCCTTCTCTGATACCTGGAACCCTACTACATAGTCTCACATTTGACTCAGAGAAGGTTCCAGAGGTATGTATCCATTATGCTGTATTGCACTGAGCTGGTGCCTGACATTTTAGATGCTCAGTGAACATGTGGCTCTAACTCAGTTGCTGCAAACTCCTCAAGATGTCTTGCTCATCTCAATGTCCACAGTAGGTAAACATTCAATAAAGCCTAATTGACTAAACGAACAAATAAATGAGCAATCATGTCTAAATCACTAAGGGAGAGGTTTGCCACCTCCTTCCCCACTCCCACCCTCCAGATCGATCTTTTCTGAGAATCACTGCTTGTCCGTTTTCTTCCCCTAAGACATTTTAGTAATCAAAGGAATGTACCCTGTTCCAAGAGTCCTACACATTCTGTTTCTTATTTCATCTGAGAAAGAATTTACTGAAGAGTCCTCCCCACCACATGTGGATTGAATTTCCATTCTCTTCTCCCCATTTCCACCTTTCTTTTTATTTCTGTCTCCATCAGGGCAGAGCATTCAACATGCTGCAGAAATAATTTTCTGCTGAATGAGGTTCGGCCATAAGTCAAGGGCAGATTTATTAAGGCCCCTGCACAGCCTGTCCCCGGCTTACTGTCAACATGACAGTTTAAATCTTTGATCACCCTTACACAGAACCCCTTCACTGCTGAACAGCCCAGATCTACAAGATAAGCAGCTCCTCCTGGCATTTGAGATGAGTTGAAAATGGTTCTAAGTCCAAGCAGACAGGGCATCTTCACCAGGACCCAGGGACATTCAGTGTGTTCAGAGATTTTCAAGGTACAATGAGGCATGGCTTAATGACAGGGACATCTTCTGGGAAATGCATTGTTAGGTGATTTTCATCGTGCGAACATCGTAGAGTGTACTTACACAGACCTAGATGGTAGAGCCTACGACACACCCAGCCTATATGCTGTAGCCTAGTGCTCCTAGGCTACAAACCTGTATAGCATAGTACTCTACTGAATACTGTAGGCGATTGTAACACAGTGGTAAGGATTTGTGTATCTAAACATATCCAAACACAGAAAAGGTAATGCATTTTGTGCTAGGACCTTATGGCAGCTTTGATATCATTAGGCAATAGAATTTTCCAGCTCCATTATAATTTTATCGGCACACCGTCATATGTGTGGTCTGTGGTTGACCGGAACACAGCTATGCAGCACATGACTGTATCCCTCCTCCCATGTTCACTTCTCTTTTCTACCTGCTTCTGTTTCCAGGCAGCCACTTCATCATCTCCACTGCTGTGTTGTGGGAAAACTCCACCGCAGCTTCTGTTCCCAGAATAGCTGTTTTAACTAGTGAGTTCACTGGGTGTTCTGTGAGAGACTATTATTTCCGTTTTCTGTTTCTGTTTTTAGTAATTTTACCTTTCTGTAACAAACACCTGGCATCACATAAACCAGTGTTTTAAAACCCATGAACCAGTCGGCTGGTGAGGTTGTATGGGTGCTATGGCAATTACTTTTACATGTAATTTGATGTTGTTGTATATTGCATTTGAGGTACTTTGGTTGCCACTATGTACACCGCCCCCCCACACACACACACACAATTCACAAAACAGTGCTAGAACTGCTATTAAGAATATTAAAATGCTTGCACAAACTTGAAGGCTCCAAGAAAGGATTCCTCTGTCCATGCTAACAAAAGTAAAATGCCTGTATCATGTGTCTCTGATATTCCATTGTCTTAGATTCCTTGGCCTAAGTTTGCCTCACTGATTTCCGCTGAGCAAATGATTACTATTGCTATTCCTACTATAGAGGTAGCACTTTGCGTGTATCCATGTATCCACTTTACATGTATCCTCATTAGCTTCTAATAATTCCTGCAAGAGGCTGTTATTCTGATTTTGTACACAAGAAAATCTGAGGCCTTAACCCAATGAGTTGTTCAAAGTGAGTCACTGATATAGATAGAAGACAACCCTCAGACCCTCTTTGGAGGCACATCTCCTTACAAATAACTCCTTAAGAAATTAACATAACGCTGAATGACTTGTGAAGAGGGGTGTTAGTAAAATACCTCTTTTTGTCCGAGTGTAAGTACAAATTTGCACTATAAAGAAAGGTATTAAAAAGGGGGGAAATGACCCAAATTCCCCAAAGAAAAACCATGCTACCATTTTGATTCCTATCCTTCCAGATTTTTTTCAATGAGAAGATGTTGCTGTGTTTGTTTGTTTGTTTGTTTTGTTTTGTTTTTTTGAGACAGGGTCTCACTCTGTCGCCCAGACTAGAGTGCAGTGGCGTGATCTTGGCTCATTGCAACCTCCGCCTCCCAGGCTCAAATGATTCTCCTGCCTCAGCCTCCCAAGTAGCTGGGATTACAGGCATGAGCCACTACTGCTGGTTAATGTTTGGGGTTTTTTTTTTTTTTTTTTTTTTTTTGGTATTTTTAGTAGAGACGAAGTTTCACCATGTTGGCCAGGCTGGTCTCGAACTCTTGACCTCAAATGATCCACCTGCCTCGGCCTCCCAAAGTGTTGGGATTACAGGCGTGAGCCACCGTTGCTGTTGTTTTAAGATGAGATACTAATCCATTTTAATCAAAAATGTTCACAAAATGCTCCTTGAGCATATACAAACAGGAAGAGGGGATTAGACATTGACAAAACTGAGATTGTATAGCCAATGAGAAAACCCCAGCAAATAAGTTCTTTATTAAAAAGTAGTTTAATTGATTCAGCCTAGAAGTAGCCTTAAAGTTTTCTCTATTTTTGAATATTAAAACAGAAGGCAGAGACTGGCAAACTCCTTTTGAATGATGCAGGAGAGTTTGGAGAAAAAAGATAAGATATGGACCAGAAATGTATAGATTAATTGTATAGCATGTGTATAATGGATGTGGGGAAGAGTTATTCCACCTTCAGGAGAAAATGATTTCTCACAGTTACCACAGGGAGAAGTCAGCCTTCCAAATCTTCAGTTAAGGAACCTTAACTTCCCTTGGTGGAAAATGAAATGACAGGAATTGGGGTGGAGAAGACAGGCACGGAGAAGAAAGTATAAATGGAGGAAAATCCAAGAATTTGGGGTAGATTTCCCCTTTTAGAAAGAGAAGGAGAATTTGGGGTAGATTTCCCCTTTTAGAAAGAGAAGGAGAAAACTATGACCAAACATGAGGACCAATGCAACCACCATCAACACATCAGCCACAATATCACCCATGGGGTATATTCCTCTAAAGTTGTAATTCTTCTAGAAAAACAGAAGAATCTCAGAATTCAGCCCTAGCCTGGTGGAAGAGCTAAGCCACAGAAGTGCTCAGAGGTCGTACATCTTCTGTTTCTGTTTAGGTACACACAAGTTCCTGCCCACGCCCAGTGATTGCCACCCACACTTGAAGAGAAGTAAGAATACATTTTTCTTTCAGCAGAAGATTAATGGTGCATCCACTGACTTAAGTGTCAGTGTGGTCCTCGGGGCCTGACAAACTGCTCGAAAGAAGCAAAAGAAAGCAATACACAAAGTACACAATCAGCTGAGGAGAGCAAAATCATCAGGACCTGGCTTGGTGCTCTCAGGAGAAATAACAAAAAAAGTAGTCAAATTCCCAGAAAGTTGAGTGTTTGCAAAAGACCCGAAGTGTTTCCTACTTCAGGCAACCCATATAAGTACACCGAGCTGGTCCCCTGTTAGCCCTGCAGAAACAGCCTAGCGCCCTGCACTCTGGTCCTCATCCTAAAACTGAGGTTTATCAAAGGGGGAAAATGTCCACTAGGCTGCCTTTTTTCTCCCAGCAAGTCCTCAACTGTCACTAACACCAGCCAGCTGTATAAGGTCATTCACCCCACTCACTTTGCAGGATATTTTCATTATCTGCCAAATGAGCTGGGGGAGCTCTTACTTGCAGAGAAATATATGTGCTCCCCCCCTAATCATACCCATTCATCTCCTTGGAGCATTTTACTTGGGCCCTATTAATGATTTCAGGCAGGCATTTATCTTGGAGTTTATGGGGTATTTGGCCATATCTGCTAATACCGTGAACATGTCTTTAATCAATGTGCTTTGATGTGCAGTTGTAATAATATAGGTGTGTCACTCCATGAAAGTTTCCAATTTTAAAAAATTCAAAATAATTTTTATGACTGAATTCGGTCCCATAAATTCTTATTTATGAAAACAAGTTGCCCATAAATATGTTTGAAAAGCCACTTTCTCAACATTTCTCCCAAAATAACTTAAAAGCCAAGAGTGTAACAGCCGCATTGGAACAATGAGGATAACTGACAGGTTTTGTGCCTGTGTATTTTTCTCCTTTGTTCCCCAAAGTTTCTAAGCCTTTGGGAGCCCCCAGGAACAATGACTCTGGTTTAATAACTGTGAAATGCTATTGAACTAGCAATAAAATATATTCTCCACCACCAAACAATATGATACTTACAACAGCCAGCATTCCTGCCAATCACAGGGCATTCACACAAAAGTGGCCTGAGTTCCTTTAGCAACAAGAGTGCCCCTTATAAAATGTGTGTACACAAGTACGAGGATTTGGCAACACTGGAGGAGCTCTGCAGCTCGACATCACAGTTTAGATTGCATTCAACTACTGTATTTATGTCCCCCTAGAAGAAAAAACATCTCTCTTGCTTGCAGAACATCAGGGTTGTGTGCAAGTGACCATGGCCTCTACTACATGCATTTTTGGCTCTTCAAGTCCATTTTTCATAAATTAGAGCACTTATTCTATAGGTCCATTAGAACGTTCCCAAGGTTTCTTATTTTGATGGATAGATTTGGCAAAGAAGCAAGTTATTCCACATGAAGGTGGTTTTCTCTTTAAGTGAAAGAGGTGAGCAGGGTAAATGGAGGCCTCACTTAACATAAACAAGAAAGGAAGAAACCACCCATTTCTTTAAAGCTGAGAAGTATTCCTTTCTGGGAAGCAGTTTGTAAGCTCCAATGAGTCCTCAACTGGATGACTAAGCAAACGACCACTCAAGGAAGGTTAATAAATATATTCTCCCTACGGGGAATTCTTTTTCTACATGAGATAAAAACTGGCCTGATTTGGGCAATTCGTCTCCGTTTTTAGGTACACATGTGGAAGAGAATTCATGGGCAAACACCCTGAAATTAGATATTTAGAATAAATCATCACTGCTTGATCACTGCTGCACCATGTCTGGAAATCTAAATCAAGAAATATGGACAGAGGAAGCATAGAAGGTCATCTCAAATGCCATCTAGTTGGAGAACCCAGTTATGCATAAACTGAAGTCACAGTAAAATTTCTGTAATTCTTCTGCTATGCCCCATTATTATTCTTCACTCTCTGCTTGTGTGAATTGGAGATTTGATGCAGCACAGATAAGATTTTGAGTTGGTTCTTTCCCAGACAAAAGGGATGAAAGGAGAAAATTCAGTGCTGGACGTGGTGGCATAAGCCTGTAATCCCAGCACTTTGGGGGCTGAGGCAGGTGAATCACCTGAGGTCAGGAGTTCACGACCAGCCTGACTAACATGGTGAAACCCCGTTTCTACTAAATACAAAAAAATTAGTTGGGCATGGTGGTGCATGCCTGTAATCCGAGTTACTTGGGAGGCTGCGACAGGAGAATCGCTTGAACCCAGGAGGCGGAGGTTGCAGTGAGCCAGGATCATGCCACTGCACTCCAGCCTGGACAAGGGCAAAACTCCATCGAAAGAAAGAAAAGAAAGAAAAGAAAGAAAGAAAGAAAGAAAGAAGGAAGGAAGGAAGGAAGGAAGGAAGGAAGGAAGGAAGGAAGGAAGGAAGGAAGGAAGGAAGGAAGGAAGGAAGGAAGGAAAGAAAGAAAGAAAGAAAGAAAGAAAGAAAGAAAGAAAGAAAGAAAGAAAGAAAGAAAGAAAGAGGTAGGTAGGGTGGGAGGGAGGGAGGGAAGGAAAGGAAGGAAAGGAAGGAGAGAAAGGAAGGAGAGAAAGGAAAGAAAAAGGAAAGAAAGGAAAGAAAGGAAGAAGGAAAGAAAAGAGAGAAAGAGAGAGAGAGGGAGGGAGGGAAGGGAAGGAAGGAGAAAGAGAAAGAGAGAAAGAGAGAAGAAGGAAGGAAGGAAGGAAGGAAGGAAGGAAGGAAGGAAGGAGAAAATTCTCATGCAGGTGGGGTGAATCAGTACAGAGATCAAACGAAAAGGCATATTGTATTATGTTCTGTATTTTCCTTGATTCTTGACTTTCGGGGCTGCAGTGTAACAGTTTCTAAAGGATTCAAAGAAGACAGAGGTTGCAGGCAAAGGAGTTCTAGGAAGTAGTAACAGAACTCTTCTTCAAATTTGACACTATAAAAAGATCCTTCTCAAACTGTACAAATGACATTTCATTGATAAATAAATTTTTTTAAAAAAATACTAATCGTTTCATTAGTTTAGGGAGTGAGGCCAACACTGTCATCAGTGGTTTCTCAGTAAGTTCTTGGTCCCTCACTTGACTGTGACCTCCCTGAGAAGAGGGACCTTGTGTTCTCCATCCAAAACTCTCTCACAGCACTTAACACAATATCCATACATAGTAGGTTCTCAACAAATGTTAACTGATGGTGTGGCTACTTTCTCAGTAGCTGAAAATATTATTAGTTTAAACATGTGAAATTGCTTCTTCTGTAGTCAAAAATGGTCAAATGGTGGTGATTTCACATAGTTAAACCCAATACTTACTAACTACCCTTATACTGTTAGCTACTTCATTCATTTCACAAACATTCCCTAAGAGGTACTGTGTGTCTGCCACTGCAGCTAGAACAAATCCTACTTTACAAGTGAGGAAAGAGATACATAGATTAGCTAAGAGATTGCCAAAGCCAAGTAGTTACCCAAAGAATAGAGAAATCTTGTGTATTAGTTCCTAAACCCAATATAAACAAATGTAAGCAGAAAAGTGGGTTTAGGGTGGAAATTTTTTTAAGCACAGTGCTCAAGTAATAGGAAAATTCTTCTTCCCTCTATCTTTCTCTCTCCATCTCTCTGTTGTACTGTTCTCTCTTCTTTTGTATGTTGACCTCATTCTCTCTTGCATAGGCTTTCTCTATATACAGCTTGCCATCCAGAAGTATCTCAAATCTGTCCCGGTGCCCACACACTGGCTTTTATAGAAGGCCATAACTGACCCTACTTGGGCCATATGCCCTGGCCCAATCCTTATGGAGAGCAAGATTGAAGTTGGCCAGGCCTAGACCATGAGCCTACCACCCAGGGCCAGGGATGAGGCTCTGTAATTAACAAGTCACCAGAACCATCAGGGATAGAAAGAGAGGGAATGGCAGGCAAAACCACAGATGTCCAATATACCAAAGGAATGCCTGCACTTGCATGTTTATTGCAGCACTATTCACAATTGCAAAGACGTGGAATCAACCTAAGTGTCCATCAGTGGAGAACAGGTAAAGAAAATGTGGCATATATACACAATGGAATACTATTCAGCCATAAGAAGCAATGAAATCATGTCATTTGCAGCAGCATGGATGGAACTAGAGGTCATTATCTTAAGTGAAATAAGCCCTGCACAAAAAGGCAAATATCTCATGTTCTCACTTATATGTGGGGGCTAAAACTTTGGACACAAGGAGATAGAGAGTGGAAAAGTAGATAAGGACTAGGAAAGGCGAGTGCAGGGGGAAGATGAAGACAAAGAGATTAAAGGGTACAAACATACAGTAAGATAGAAGGAATAAATTCATTGTTTGATAGCAGAGTAGGGTGACGCTACTTAACAAAAATATATTGCACTCAGGTGATGGACAGCCTGAATACCCTGAGTTGATCACTACATATTATATACATGTAACAAAATTTCTCCTGTACCCCATAAATTTGCACAAATAAAAAGAAAACACCACAGATGGCCAATATCACCTTGTCGATTCATCCCTGCATGTTGCTGTCCTGCCTGAGAGCTCTAAAACTATTTATTTGCTGACTCATGAACTATGTCTGCATCACAGAGTTGGCGACTGAAAGACCAAATCACCACCTACTCCAATTTGGATGACCCCAACTTTTTCATCCCCAACCACAGGATGTATCTGTCGCTTGCTTCTTGTCAGGGCCAAGGCACTATAGGAATTAGTACACACTTTAGCTGAGCCAAATGGATTTGGTGTCCCTGTGAGCCAGTTAGTTCTGAGCTACACCTGAGCTGTATCATGTCTACAGACTATACTGGGGCCAGGTCAGACCTGCTGAAGGGTTTCTGAATTAGGTGCCTCTTATTTTACCATATTAACCAAACAAAGGTGTGTGTGGGCATCAGTGCAAGCCTGTAAGAGGTGAGAACCAGAGGGAGCACTGTGCTGCCTTTCTAAAATGAGAACAACATTACAGGTATTTGGGAATTAATTTAGGCAGGGCAAAGGTTATCAGAAAATGTAGTTAAAATAGTCTGTGGATTTTCTTACATTCTTACAATATTTATACAGGAATTTATTGATAAGAAATAAAACAAGTGATTAAAGACATCTTTAGGTGTTTAACAAATATTTATTGCACTAAACTGGATTAAATTTAGGGTTGTTTGTCCTTCCAGTTAAATAGGAAAGCATGCTATGACTGCTAGACTTAGCTATCTTCCCAAAGGAAAAGTGACAAATCTGGTAGCAATTAGGAAGCAGCGGGTGCAATGTCCCGGCAGGATTTGGCTGTGGTTGAAGCCCAAGGGGTAGGACTGCATCCACTATGTGAGATGGTCTGGAAAACACAAAGGTGGCCAAAGGAGGGGACCTGGTTATCAAGAATAGCCTCACTGCACAGGGATGCCCTGCCTCCTGCCTATGTACCCTGCTGAGGTCTTCTCTAGTTTCTAGGCTATTTTCTTAACAGAGGGACCACTTGAATATCATGTATTAGCTCTATATGGACGTAAGGGAGAGTCACAACAAGTTTAACAAGACAAAGGTCAAACATCTTAGACGAATATGGCCTTCAAGGCTGGGCACAGCCCTTCAGAGACTGCCCAGCAAGAACAGACAGGTGCCCAGAGAGTGAGATGCCACCCCCAGGGACCTTAGAAGTCTTGGCCACATCTATGGAAGTCTAAACTGCACTAGGACGAATTCAGTGTTGCC
Organism: Macaca mulatta; assembly: GCF_049350105.2. Taxonomy (NCBI): domain Eukaryota; kingdom Metazoa; phylum Chordata; class Mammalia; order Primates; family Cercopithecidae; genus Macaca; species Macaca mulatta. The sequence goes on along the minus strand of NC_133408.1, from coordinate 102,646,135 downwards.
CTGGGCTAAATGCCTCCCTGTAGGGTTGGCTGCTCACAAGGGAACTTTCCCAGGAAAGTTTTTTTTAAACAATTCACTCACCAGAAATTCACCGTTGCAAGTTTTTATATGCCAACACAACCACTATTTGGAGGATGCTTGGTAGTGAGAGGAAGGAAAGGGCTTATTGCCGTTGATGAAGAACGCTGTTCCTAATTGGTGGAAGCTACCCTCACATTATTCAGGTAAGCTACACAGTAGAACAAAACAGTAATAATAGTAATAACACTTATACGGCACCTATGGTGGACCAGGAATACTTCCCTGGGCTTTCCAAATACTAACTCATTTAGTTCACAACCAACTTGTGGAGTCCACGCTATTATTACCCCAATGTGATAGCTAAGCATCACAGGCAGGGAGCAGTTGTCACCCAAGGCCAGGCTCTTAACCACCGTAAACATTGTTTCAACTGTTTCAAAGAGGGGGCTTTTGTCTTTTAAATAATATATGGAATGCACGAGGAATGCACATAACACATGTTATTATTATCATACAAATAACATAATATATAATCAATACATTATATTATCATTAATAATTTTTATTACCAGAATTATTATTATTACAAATAATTAATGTCAAAGATGATCTAATTTGACTAAAAAATCACACAAGAACTAATAATGAAGGAAATGGACGGGCAGGCCGAGGCTCTGACCTTGTTTTCAACCCTGGGTTACTGATTTGCTAGTTTACAAACTTGGGTTTAGTTTTCCCCTGGATCTTCCTGTAGAGACAGCACCTCAAGTCTTTGGGTAATCTGGTTTGGAGATCTTCAGCCAAAACTCCAAGAGTGTGCTGTTGTGTAACTGACACTTAAGTTTCTTAATATTAAATTAGACTTGAAAAAGGAATTTCAAATCTTAGTCCAAAAAATAGAAAGAATTTAAGCATTATCAAGCAGACTTTCAGATGCAATTTTCAGTTGTTTCTGCGTGCAACTCCAGAAAGGAAATTGTGTTTCTCAGAGCATCCATCTAAGACAAAAGATTTTCCAGCCATCCTAATGAAAGCCCAGCAGGACACATGTTTTACAGGCATCATTTAAGTATGAAGGCTGAGAAACTTACTATGGCCAACATCTGAATGTTATGTCCACGCACCATCAAGCCACAGAATGAACTGTATTTGGTACTGAGTGGGAAGGATGTTCAGGTCACATGTGGGACAACCACACCAGCCATGACAGGATCAACGCTGTGTGGCTGGATTGTGACTTCACAGCGGCCTCTGTCTACGTCTCTCCAACCACAGCCATAGGAAAGGACACAGGGAAAATGAAAAGCTGTTTGCTCCTAACCGTGCTTTTATGGACTGAATTTGGGAGCTGCCAGCGCAACACGTAGGATTTTGGTTTATTTGTATCTTTTGGTTTGTGTGTATGTTCATTTGCTTTTTAACCAGAGCAATTTTTTGAGTGTCACCTGTGAAGAAATTGGAGGAATGAGAGCTTTATCTGAAGGGTTTTCTCACCCACTAGAGAACACACTGCTATTTTAAGAAGTATTTCTATCAGCTGCACGCTTTTGCTTGCAAGTGTTTGTGTAGCTATTAATGTTAAAAACAGAAGCCATGGCATCCATTTTAAGTCTCAGGGATAAGAGAAAAAAAATGTTTCCCTTGTTTAGAAGGCTTCAGTGTTTCCCAGCAGTGCCCGAATAGGATGTTTGTTTTAGGCTGAGAGAAGGAATGGCAGGCAGGCAGAAAGTGAACCGAGAAACAGCTTTTTTTTTTAAGTGTGCCAGATCGTTAATAACCAGTGAAGGATGGACTCAGGAAGCCCCAGAGCACATATTTTTGGAATGAAGTTGAAGACTTCATTAATAGTCTAGAAGAATATTGTTCCCATGAAGTTTTCTATGCACATAAAGTCTAACCGATAGTCCCTTCTAAACAACTTGAGGCACTGTCGGCTCTAAGATGGCTCACAGAACCTGATTATCATCTGAGAAAAGACTTTCTTTCTCCACCTCAATATTGAAATAAGTTATCGTGCTTTTGTTTTGTTGTTAATCCCTTCCCATTTAGTCCGTTTTGATTCTCTAATTTCATAGATTGGGGTAAAATGCTGAAAATTCATTTCTTTGGAAATTGTTTAGCTTCAGTAACAGCGAGTGTGCCATATTTATTTTAACATTTTTAGACCTACTTCAGCTTGACAAAGTTTATCGGCCTACGCCAGAGGCCTTTCAAATTTCAGTTTAGTCTGTCTAAAACAGGTTTATCCCTAGGGGCCCATGTCCGTGGTTAGAAAAAAACACAAAGTCTACACTTTTGTCTAGAGAGGGATGGAAGGAGAGAGGACGGGGAATTTTTCATTGCCTAATAGACCAGTGCACACACACTAAGTAACGTGAGTGGTCCCAGGAGCTGCTGGAAGATGGACACCCCAATACCTAGACCTGAGCAGGGGATGAAAAAGAAAAAAGTAAAGAGACAAAATTTTGCTAACTGACTAATTTGGGAAGTGTGGTGAGAGATAGAAGGTAGGCATGTCAAAAAAAAGAAAACTGCAGGAGTAGGGGGAAGTGGGGAAGATTGCTCTTGTTTTACACAAAATCTCCTGAGGAGAGGCAAGAAAACAGGCAAGTAATAAATAACATACTCAAGTTTATCCTGAGCCCAAACAACCCTCAGGGCTGAGGCTCTGCAGACCTCCTTCCCTGCCAGACCCACGGCCACTTGTCTGCGGCAAGGGGATGCCTTTCCTGGCTGAGCACCCAGGCCTTCAGCCCTGGGTAAAAATATCTGTATTGGTATTTCGTAGCTTTTTCTCCTGCACGCTGATAAAAACAAACCCCATTTGTTTAAAAATCAAGTTTCCCACTCCCTCTGCCCTATTTCCACTCTACCCTCATCCTTTTCCAATTTTTTTTTTGAAACCCCTTAAAGGAAATGTCACCCAAACATAAGGAATTGGTCATTAGTATGTCTAATGGTAGACATTTTTTATGTAAAGCTCTGCATCTACAGCGAACAAAAGCAACTGTTGAGAACTCTGCAAAAAAAAATTGCCCAGCAATTTTAAGTTAATGGGCAAGATTAATGGATTGTCATATAATGTGAAGGGAAAGTATTAGAAAAAAATGAAAGTGGCTCGACAAAATTGGTTTGGAATTGGAGTCTACCTGAAGGCCCCTCAGCCAGAGCATTACTGTCTGCAGTATTTTCAGCTAAGCGGTGTATTAATTTGAAAGCCATGCCTCGTACGGACACCCGGCACTTAGTGGTTGGTTTTATGTGAAAAATGCTTAGTATGAAACCTGTGCTGAAAATTTGCCCAAACATCTCACAGTTGATTGCACACCCGAGTGCCTGGGGGCTCTGAGTCCACACCTCAAGAATGCTGGAGTCGGGGGACTTTCTGGCTCCACACCTGGGTTTGTCAAGGCCTCTTCGGGCTGCTGGGAATGTGCCCTGCCTGGGGCCCGCTGCTCTCCTCATCAGCCCTCTGACAGATTAAAACACAACAGGGTCTGTTGCCTGACTGACACATTCCTCTCCTGTCTGCCTCTGAAAGGACTTTATTTAACAGTGCTGGAGTCGGGCTTTGACTGACAGATTGTGAAGGGTAAAAGTCATTCAGTTCCATTAAGCTCTGTAACTGCCCTGGAACAAAACACCTTCCAAAAAAAGTGTAGGGGGGGAGTGAAAATAGAGCTGTGGGGAGTGGGGGCATGAGCTTTCCAGAGAAAAAAAGGGGATTCTTTTCAGGTTCAAAAACAATCCTCTTCTTTGCCTTCTGTCTGTCAATTAGGGCGGCATTCCCAGAGGGAATACAGGCCCGGCCTCATTGGTGTCATTCAACTGCCAATCTCCTGACAGAGACACCAAAGGGCCTCATGTAGCGCTGCGGAAACTGTCTGTCAGGCCATCAGCAGCTGCTATGACGACATCGCCTCTGTTTTTCTAGGACTCTTATGGAGGGGGCAGTTCACCCCAACAGAGTCTCAGAGTCTCGGCTCCAAATCTCTGTTCATATTTTCCTTTTACAACCCACCCCCACATCTCAATCCCTGTGTGAATTTCTCCACAAAAACAACCCCCGACTTCCTTGCCTGGCTCGGCGACGAGGTAAATAATAACTTGCCAGCCAAAGACATGGTCTTGGGTGTGAGAAGGGGGTTCTGCTTCTGGGAAAAACCGAGTCGTGACTGAACACATTCAACGACTCTGGCTCTGATGAGTCCAAAGAAACCCCATTTGCAGCGAAACGTCTCGATCCACCGAAAGGCCTGCACAGGCCGCGTGTGAACGGCAGTGTGGCCCCGCAGACGGCCTCCTGCCCAGCCTTAACCTTGTTTGGGTTGCTGTGGGTTTCATTCCCCTGGAGTTTTGCTTGGAGCTTGAAGGCTCAAGCGGAGCTCAACACTCTAAGCCAAACTCAGCACCAAGCAACCACTTCCCACTGCTCTGTTTTTCTGCCTTGCTCCCCGCTTTCCCCAAGGCCAGACTCACACAGCTGCCTTGAGTTTGTCCCAAAGATTCCTCAGCCTCAGCTGATCACTCAGAAGACCCAAGACTACAAAGGAAGGGCCCGTTTACCCAAGCTTTCTGGCTGGACTGGAGAAAATAGCTTTACCCCTCCCTGCCCTCAACTCCCTCCTGTCCACTCCGGATTCTGCCTAAGACTTGGGGAGGCAGATCCGGGCCACCAGTGGCAACTGCAAAGATACGTAGTTGTCTCTGCGTTCTGTGATGGCTGGGTTTGTGATTCCTGGCGTTCCTCTGGAAGTCTTTTTACATTACAGGGAGCTGCTTCCAAATAGTAATGATAGCACTTTGTACCAAACTGAGAGCTGGAGCAAGCTGCTGCCAAGCCCCCACGGTCGGGCCATCGTGTTGCAACGCTTCTGCTTCTGTTACAGTTCTTCCCATGTTCCACCCGAACCGTACAAAATGTTTAGCCAAACCCTGTAAGAACATGTACATAAAGCTGTCTTCCCTGCTGCCAAGGTGGTAAAGTCTATCTTTTTTCTTCCGTAAGTCTGAAAGCTCTGCTAAGGTCCACCACTTCCTGAGCATAAACTCCATCTAGGGTGGCTGAAATCTGTCTACACAGTACTACACTGATTTTAGACACCCAGATGCTGGGCCTTGTATATGCACTACCTAAATGAAGACTCTGCCTGGGGAAATTCAGAATTAACCAGATTTTTGGCCCTGGGAGTATATGCAGAGAGGAGCAAATGGACAGGATGATGCGAGGGAGAGAGAGGTTAATGTGATTGTCATCTCCCTGCTCTACAGCCTCAGGAAGACACACTCAGAAGCCAGCCCTTTGCCATCTGCATGGATAGAAATGGCAGCAGTCATGGGAGGCACTGATAGTTCACTAATGAGTGAATATTTCCACATTGCTTTGCAGGCCTTTGGTTATTGCTGCACATTTTCATTACTGAAACAGAGAAGAAACCAACCTAAGGGATTGGGCAGGCCATCAGGGATATACCCAAAGTACTCTCACCTCCTGGGGCATCACCAAAAAGAGACATTAGTAGCTGGATCAAAGGCTATTGGGAACATTTCACTCAGGATGAATTATCTTGAAAACACCACCTGGAGTAGTCTCAAATGAGCAGATGCTTTGGAGCTCCTGGATGCTGAGTGGTGGCACAGATTCCCATCCTGGGGCTCCATGCCACCATCCAATGTCTGGTAACCCCGTCCATTCCCTCTGTATCTTCCACAAAGACTTCAGATCCTGTACGATGTGATGCTCACACTTCTGGCCTTACCATAGTTAGTGGTTTTCAAAAGCTTCTCAATTGAAGGCCCAATAGTCTAAGATCTGAGTATTGAATTGCCTTCGCTAGAAAGACAACTGTCTTTGTTTACCACTTTCTCAAGCAATTCCTGGCTGTTTATGCCACCTGAGATTCTACATAGTTCTCTCTGGCCTTGTGTTCCAACATCTATTATATTAGGTACCGTGCCTTTCCTGTTTTTCTTTCCATTGTGCTAGGCAAGAATCAAAGTGTCCTTTGAGCCCTCAAGACAGTGATGTGTATAGTATTCATTGTGTAGCATCTTAGTTGAATTTTTATCCTTACAGTATTTCCCCTTGACTGGTTATGTTGTGGGTAATCTTCAACCAAACCCGTTATAGTTTAATTTTAGCTGAATAAATAGTTCCTACTATTTAGTATTTATACGTAAGTTTAGACAATTTCTGTGAGCAGATTCCCCCCCACTGTAAATTAGCTTACTCCTAATTAATCTTAATTAACCTTACTCAGGTTCTGATTATAGCAATAAAATCCATCATAAGCACCACCCTTCCATCTTTTCATTTCATTCACACAAACTATGAGGCCAAGCAAGACATGCTTGTCATGAACGTACCTAAAGTCTTCCCCCCACCTCCCCAACTCAGGAAAATTCTAATTCACTAATATAAATACGTAACATGCCACTTGGTGTTGGTATGTTACAACTTTTAGTCCATCTCCAGAATGAGATAGTAAGGACTTGAATGATCACCCAGCATCCCCAGGGACACAAATCCTATGAGGATGGCGTCAACGTGTTCCCCAGAATGTTATGAATTTCTAAAATGTCATATATACCCATGTGCAAAGATATATAAAACTTCATTATTGTTACAAATATCCACCATTTTCTATTAGCCACACGAAGAAATCTCTTGATTAAAAAAAAAAAAAAAAACTTTGAAGGACATGGTATACAGAAAGTGTCAGAATAACCAATTTGATTGACTGAAAAAATCCAGTATATCATCCATAAATAACAGAACGACACGTATGAGAAGTGTGTTCTTGGCACATCAAGGAAGCATTTAGAAGAGCTCATTTGAATAGATGAATGGAATTGATCTATTAAAAGCACAGAGACAGCTGTCAGACCTCAAAACAGTAATGAGGCTAAATTTTCCCAAGTTAAGACTTTGATCCTCAGCAATGATCTCAGACTTGTGATCAAAGATACCCAGGCACTTTAATCTTCACTTTACTTTCCTAAATCCCATGGATTATAATATCATGACTTTACAAGAATAATCACTATACAGGAGAAGACTGGCTTTTTAAAAAGGAACTCAGCTAAGAGAAACCAAGCTAAAGGTGAAGTTACCTCTGGTTAGGACTGTGGAGTACCCCATGCCCTCTTAATAGCAGTGGAGACTTATAAATCTAATCCAAATATTTATGATGTACCTTGTTTCTTTTATATGACTGGCTGGTTTACAAAAGATTGTGCCCTTTAACCTCCAAATACTTGTGTTGTTCTTAAATATAGAAGGAGAAGGAATCAAAGGAAAAAACGTAGAGAACAAAGGAAAAGGTGAGAAATAAAGATGGTTATGCCTGTCCCTCAGGTTAATAAGGATCATCTCTGAAAGGTCCATTCATCCACTGGGTTGAGAAAGCCACCAAGCCCAAAGGTGGGTCAGAGAAGCACTCAATGAGTGCTGAGCCAGCCACAGATGACTTTTCTCAAGTTGTTGACATCTGATTAATGCTTAAACAAAGCAATGAGAAAAAGTTTTAACTTTTTCACAAATGAAATTGGTATGTTGCCTCCACAGCCTAAAGGAACGAATTGTCAAACAAATTCTGTTTCATAATCTTTTTTTCTAACTTTGAACCTTTATTGCCTTTTATGCATTTAGAAACTGACATCATTTATACTAAAATGTGGTTAGCCTTTTGTGAAAAAGCAAATTCTCACTCGACACAATGACTTCCGCTGTCCTAGGAAAACAGGCCTTTAATCAGGACTGAAAGTCTGGCGCAGTTTGTGTGTTGAAAATGAATGCATTTCACTGAATTTCCTGGTATCTTTTATTATCACTTTAACAGGAGTGGGCGTTAAGAATCTTTGGCAGAAGAGCTTTGTTTTGGAAGGTTGCTCCAAAGTCCAAACCTCAGTTTTCTTGCACTGCAGGCATTCATTTCCTTATCTACGGATGCTAAATTTGCAATTCTTACTCCTTTCCAGACCCTCCTCATCTTTCCTGGGAAAGATGCTTTTTGAAATATCCAAGTTTCTTCAAAGACTCTGGAGATAAAGAACTAAGAGAGAAGCTAGCTCATTCTGGTTTTCATTTGTTCCACACAACTTGAGAATATTTTAAATGCCCAGTTTTCCATAAGAATTGATTAATACCTGACCCGTTTCCTAGTCTTGGTAGTTGAATATGTGAATGTGGGATTCTCACTGTGAATGGTGAGCGGTGGTAATGGTGTAAGCCACAAACTCATGACACTGAAAGATGCCACTCCTTTCTTCCTAACAGTCTTGGACACCGTGGCCAAGTCACTGTCATCTCCAATTTCCATCCATATAACATGAATAATATTTCATCTCAGTTTTGCCATATGATAAAATGTATTCGTAGCCTATTGCTGGGTTCCTGGGAATGATCTTCCATGAAGCCTTCGTCTTTCTTCCTGTTTCTTCTATGATTTAGGCCACAGGGAAAATCAAAATCCAAGATGGGAGCCAACCAAGAACCTAAAACCAGCTTCTCCATTCTGACATGTTTGTAAACATCAAGTAAATTAAATTTTTTCTTCAGTTCTTTTAGATGTACATTTCACCAAAACTGAGATTTTTCTACTTTAAATGCTTATCTAATTGGCTATTTTTCTGTAACGGTTCACCGCTCGTGTACTTTTATAATGAGTTCAAAAAACATAGTGTGCCGTTAATGTTGGTTTGACATTTCCAGTTCCGGTGGCTAATGTGCAGAAGCGGCTTCTATGCTAGGTTGATGCATTGCCTTTTCTAGACAAATGTACTTTGTGACATCCGACAACAGTAACATGATTAAACCATTGTAACCTGAGTGTCAGTTCCTCAGTGGTGCTTTAAAAATACTTGAGAGTAGGATCTTACATATAACAGAAGAATGCAAGCCCCTACTCTACCCCGACCGTAACTATCAACTGCCACACACGGAAAAGACCAGAAACAAATAAAGCTTTCCTTTTAGGTTTGGTTTAGAACATATCCCAGCACCAAAATTTGTTTTGTGTTACAGTCCTCTTTATTACCGGTTTTCTATACCTATTAGGGTATAATTTCAAATTAATTTCAATTTCATTTCAAATTTAAAAAAATAAAAAATAAAAAACTCATTTGAAACAAACACAAACCAATAGCAAGGAGTTACTTTGAAATCATTATGACACCGAGGTACAAAAATGTCCACTTGCTAATTAACCTTACCTTCATGTTTATAGTATACTTCTGGGCAAATCTAAAAGGTTTTATTTATAATTATGGCATTTCCCCCTGAAAAGTGTATTATCTTTACTATAACTTTATTTTCATCTCCATTAGTTAAAAAGCAAAGGAATGTGGCACAGAAGACAAAATATTTCAAGACATGGAATCAACTGCTTAAAAATACATGCCTGCTAACACCAGTAGCATTTATAACAATATAATGGCAAGATTCTAGTAACTTGTCTTTGGCTGTTTTCAGAGGTCCAATGTGAAATGGAAACATTGAATTCAATTATGCAGCTATTTTAGGTTTGGTTGCTTAACTTAAATGATTAGGATAATTGTCCCAATTATTCTCTGTACTTTGTGTGTGCAGACCCAGACCTAAAATGTGATTGGGTGTAGAGTATCTGATGGGAAGACAGAAAACCTGGATTCTGTGTTTCAGTGGATCCATGATTAAGCCTGTAATTTTGAACAAGTTGCATCCTCTATGTGCCTCAGTTTATCCATCTTACAGAGAAATAGAAATGCCATTTTATCAGAGCAAACCAAGATGATTGAACTTAAAATTTTTTTCAGCAACTTTTAGAGAAAATGTCATATGAAAACCAAATAATCCTATGTTAGCCCAGTTCTCCTAGAAAACAGAGCTGAAGCAGGAATTCCATCCCAGTGCTTTCTCTGGAAGGTGCAATCCCAGAGCAATGAAAGTGAAAGAAAGAGAAGTAAGGCAGGGAAGGATAAAAAGCAATGCAAAGTGATGCGTGAATATGTTGGCCATTACTTCACAATAGGCCTAAAGAGATGCAGGAGTCCACAGAGGAAGGAAGGAGAAGGAATTGGTCCTCCAGGTTCCCTCCCATCTCCTGTTTGCCACTGATCAAAGCACATACCACAGGGAATTATGTCCCTACACTTCCAGTTGCAGCATCTGGCCCCTCTGACAGAGCCGATGCCCTGCCGAGTGTCATTTCATCAAGTTTGGGAGAAGGTGGGAGAACCTGGGAGCTCAGGTGTGTTAACCAAATGGCATCAGGCTGCAGAAAGACATGGGTCCCCACAGAGTTTCAACACAGCAGGAGCTGAGTGGGGTGAGGAGCTGAGAGCCTGGGGACAGAGCTGAGAGCCTGGGGACAGAGCTGAGAGAAGCTGAGGAGGCTCATGAGAGGCATACGATGCACACGTGGTGAGCCAATTGGTTAGGAGTTCTCTGTTATAACTACAGATTTGGTATATCCATAAGTTACCCAAGAGTTACCAAAGTGCCAATCAATTTGCCTAAGTCCACTGGTCCAAACCAAAAACTTTCAAATTTCTGACTTTGAACAGCAAAGTTAGAATATTTTCTCTAAATAAATGATTTAAATGGAAGGGACAAAATGCTAAAAACATAGACGATCCCCAACCTTTCTAGGACAACTACGTCATTAATAGGAGACAGCATGAAAGAGACTGAGAATTCAGCCCACCTTATCCTTAACAAACTAACACAGGAACAGAAAACCAAATACCGCATGTTCTCACTTATAAGTGGGAACTAAATGATGAGAAAACAAGGACATAAAGAGGGGAACAACACACACAGGGGCCTACTTGAGAAGATCATGAGCCAGCCGGGCTTGCCTGTAATACCAGCACTTTGGGAGGCCAAGGCAAACAGATCACAAGGTCAGGAGATCGAGACCATCCTGGCTAACACGGTGAAACCGCAACTCTACTAAAAATACAAAATATTAACGGGGCGTGGTGGCAGGTGCCTGTAGTCCCAGCTACTTGGGAGGCTGAGGCAGGGGAACGGCATGAACCCAGGAGGCAGAGCTTGCAGTGAGCCCAGATCGCACCACTGCACTCCAGCCTGGGTGACAGAGTGAGACTTCCTCTCAAAAAAAAAAAAAAAAAAAAATCCAAACAGCATAAAAAGTAAAGAAAATAAGGTGTTAAGATGAAGGCAGGTTTTCATCGCATGAAGTAGTCCGTTGTGCTTGGTGGGTATGAGTCTAGGGAAGTCCTAGGACGAGCTGGGCAAGCAGAAAGAGCCAAGGAGTAAAAGACCTTGATAGACCTGCTGTTTGTCTGTCTACCAGCCATACCGTCTTTAGAGAGCTGCTCCTTCACTGTGTGCAGTCCCAGCGAGGATATCATCGCTGTGTCCAGACACCCACAGTAGTGGGGGTGAGCACATGGCTCAGACGAAGATCATTAGAACAAGTGTTAATGATGAAGATCATTAGAAAAGACATTAACGACTGGTCCGGGGGTGAACACAAGATCCGAGCAGGGTCAGTCAGGGCTTTCTGGATTAATGTTAGGATATCCATTTCTGGGCATGAGCACCAGGCAGTTGTTTTTTGTTTGTTTGTTTGTTTTGTTTTGTTTTTGTTGTTTTTCTTTTTTGGAGACAGAGTCTCACTCCATTGCCCAGGCTGGAGTGCAGTGGCGCGATCTCAGCTCACTGCAGCCTCTGCCTCCAGGGTTTGTTATGCCCAGACCGTTTGTTTCCCAAAGAAGATCACCAGAGTCCAGTGTCAAAGCCAAGCGGCAAGGATCTTTACTACAAGTTCGAACCTGGTCCCTCCATTCCACAGTATACAAGAGGGCCCCGAACGATGCGAGCGTTTGCTTTTTATAGCCCGAAAGTTGCAGGGGAACAAAGAAATTCTTTTGGCTCCCGCGCTTTCAGTAACCTTGAACGGCTGTCCCTTTATCGGAGACTTTCCAGGTGGTGTTTGTACTGGGCTCAGGGAGTTGGAGAGATATATGGTGGTATGTGGTGGGATGGGAGGATGGGATGTGTTTGTACTAGGCTCAGGGAGTTTTGAGCCCGGGGCTGAGGAATGTGCCCAGCTCCTTTCAGGTTCAAGTGATTCTCCTGCCTCAGCCTCCCAAGTAGCTGGGATTACAGGCATGCACCACCACACCTGGCTATTTTTTTTATTATTATTTTAAGTAGAGACGGGGTTTCACCATCTTGGCCAGGCTTGTCTCAAATTCCTGACCTCGTGATCCACCCACCTCGGCCTCCCAAAGTGCTGGGATTACAGGCATGAGCCACCATGTCCAGCTTCAGACATTGTCTTTCTATAGTAAGTTCTAGGCAGGGAGGGCAATGGGATTTTTTTTCTGCATTACCCAACATCTATTCTTCCTTCTTCTAATAATGGTTCCCCAAGTATCATTTGAGGACCTATCCTCCTCCTAGTCTCAGTCATTGCAGTTTAGATTGGACAGACTCCATGCACAGCTTCATAGGGTAGCCTAGGCCTGGCCAATCAGAGCTACAAGATTGGTTCAGGAGTGCTTCTGAGCCCATCTGAACCAGTCTGGCAGAGAGAAGGGCCTCTTTTTCCCCTCTGGATTTGGAGCTGTGACGATCTATGTCTAGGCTAGTGGTAGCCACTTGTCCTCACCAGTTAAAGCATGCCAGAACAATGGAGCCAGTGTGAAGGAAGGTGAGACTGAGAAATGGAGAGACTGGAGCCAGCTAAACTTTTTGGTTACTGAGTCAATGAAGTCCTTTTTTTTGTGATGAAAGTAATTCGAGCTGAGTTTTCGGTCACTTGCAGCAGAAAGACTCTGACCTGATACAGAGGGCTAGATATCACAATGCAATGTGATAAATCTTAATGTGAAAAGAAAAATAAAGTGCTTTGGGAATTGTGGACAGTCAGTGTTGCTTCTTTGGTTCTTCACTAGCAAAATGGCTCACCTGCCTAGATAACAATTAAAGTGCCCCCCAACCTGACCCCATGCCCACATTCTATGATTCAGGGAAGCCTTGGCTCGTTAGGACGACTCTCCCGGTATCCAGAAGTGCTGCACCGGTAATAAGCATGTTCAGGCCATCTGTTTACTAGTGAAGCAGTGCTGCTTCCTCTGTCTCCTTAAAGATTCCGACACATTATTAACATGGTAGGTCACTGGTTGGAAATGCAAACCCATAGCCAATTAGTGGAAGACGAGGTGAGCCCGCCAATTGATAATCACCACACCACCTGTTGCACTTTGAAAAATTACCTCATGACATTCTTGGGTCCTTAGGTAAATCCTTAAACTTCACCCTGAAGAAAATGAATCACATATGTGTCTTCCTCTCCATGGGATGTGCATTGGTCTGGGTGAAGCATTGTAGCTGTTCTATACAAACATGAAAAGCATTTGAATACAGGGCATCATAAAAGGAGTAATAAAAAGCAGAGTTCCTGGAGTTGTCTCATCTAGCAGTGGACTCTATTCTGGGATTCCTTTCCTGTAGTGTCTACAGTTATGCTATTATAAATAGGTACAGAGTTCATTCATAAAATGGTTTGGTTTCCTCCCCTCAACAGGTAGACCTTCAACCAGGGACAGGGGATCCTCCACACACTGGGTGTCATGTGGTCAAAGGGGGCTTCTGCCCTTCTCTCTTCAAGTTGACTGCACATTTCAGATGCAGTGGAAATAAAAACTGCTGCTGCCAGTGTTGCTATCAACAGAGATAACTGACCTCTAACCATCCACGTATTCCACCCTTTCAGTGCATCCATCATTCTGGTCATTAGACAGTGAGGCTGACCTGACTACCCTGAAAAAAAAAAAACCAGGTACCTTACTTGTACCTAGACTTTGAGGCTGGGGGAGCCAAACTCCTACGTGAGCCCCTATTAGAAGCCAGGTAATGTGTCAGGTATTCCACATGCATTATCTTGTTTTATTCTCACAATAGTCCTATGACATAAATGCTTTAGTATCACTGCTTTACAAAGAAGAGACTGAGGCACAGAGATGTTAGTCAACTTGCCCAAGATCATATAGCTAACAAGCAGCAGAACCCAACTTCTATCCTGGAGGCTGCATTCTTGCCTTTATGCTCAACTTCCTTCCCCTAGCTCTCGCTCTTTCTCCAGGGAGGACGCATGTCGGTCCTACATTCGTTCCTACAGCACACCCAGGTTTTTCACTTGACAGATTTTCTCTCACAACCCCATTCGCAACTCGTCATCCTCCCTAACCCAGAGATTAAAAAGTCATCAGATAAGACAATGTGCTTGTAACTAAGCTAACAGTGTTATTTCCAGTGTATTGCTGGGAATATTCAAAAATCCTGTGTATGTATCATGAAGCAGGTATTATATATATGGAGCCTGTGTGTGTGTGTGTGTGTGTGTGTGTGCGCGCGTGCACGTGCACGCACGCATTTGGGTAGATTTAATACATTGAATCCTCTCAAAAAAAAAAAAAAAAGACCTTGAAAGAATGCTTCTCCAACCAACATATGTGTATTGCCTGTCTCCTATGTGACACTGGAAGAATGCTAGATGCTTAGAGTAATCTTGACATTGTAGACATGTAAACAAGTAACTCCAAATAGAGGGAAGATTAAACAAACTCTCCAAAAGTTCTGTCAGCCAAATCCTTTGGTCTGTCAGCCAAATCCTTTGGTGGCAAAGTGGAAGAACTTGGAGTATAGGTAAGAGTTTTGAAGGAAGCAGCATTTTGATTAAGCCTCGAAGACTGAGAAAAATTTGCATAAGTATAGAAGGGTAAGAAAAAAAAATCCAAGGCTGTTGCAGTGGCTCACGCCTGTAATCCCAGCACTTTGGAAGGCTGAGGCGGGCAAATCACGAGGTCAGGAGATCAAGACCATCCTGGCTAATGTGGTGAAACCCCGTCTCTACTAAAAATACAAAATATTAGCCAGGCGTGGTGGCGGGCGCCTGTAGTCCCAGCTACTCAGGAGGCTGAGGCAGGAGAATGGCGTGAACCCGGAAGGCGGAGCTTGCAGTGAGCCGAGATCACACCACTGCACTCCGGCCTGGGCAACCAAGTGAGACTCCATCTCAAAACAAAAACAAAAACAAAAACAAAAAAAATCCAAACAGCATACAAAGTAAAGAAAAAAGATGTTAAGATGGAGGCATGAAGTAGTCCAGAGTATTTGGTGGGTATGAGTCTAGGGAAGTCCTGGGAGGAGCTGGGCAAGCAGAAAGAGCCAAGGAGTAAAAGACCTTGATAGACCTGCTGTTTGTCTGTCTACCAGCCATACCGTCTCTAGAGAGCTGTTCCTTCACTGTGTGCGGTCCCAGCGAGGATATCATCGCTGTGTCCAGACACCCACAGTCATGGGGGTGAGCACGTGGCTCAGATGAAGATCATTAGAACAGGTGTTAATGATGAAGATCATTAGAACAGACATTAATGACTGCTTCAGGGGTTAAAACAAGATCCGAGCAGGGTCAATCAGGGCTTTCTGGATTAATGTAAGGATATCAGAAAAAGGAAATGGCTCTTTTATCTGAGGTTGAAAGGATATAAATTTGAGATGTTAGCAGTCATCTTTCCTATTATCTAGAAAGATACTGTCTGTAAAATGAAGCTATGACAATGAAGAACCAGGAACTAAGATACAGCAAAAGACAGAGAGAGCCCTGAGAGTATTATGTGATTCCCTCGATCCACCTGTGCCTGAAGCTTCAGATCTTTCCCTGGACTTTTCAGTTACATGAGTCATTCAATGCCCTTTTGCCTTGAGCTAGTTTGAGCTAAAAAAAGGTCCTGACTAGTACAGCTGTCAGTGTTATGCTAAAGAGTTCAGTTGATTGATATAGGACTGGAAAGCCTCTGAAAGTCCCCCATTCTTAAGTGGTTAGAGAACAGAGACACACAGTGGACAGAAAGACTGTGAAGAGATTAAAACCTCTTATCTTCAGCCTCCTAACTTCACATGTCACAGATGAACCCTTACCAAATAGGAGCTACTCAGGGCTGGGAAAGACTTCAAGTGGGCACCTGATCTTCTAGCATAAGAGGACACATAAGCCCAACAACTTGCCTCCGTGGAGCTGGAAGGGTCTGCTTGTGGGGCAACTTCTTACCATGCCAACAGGACCTCCTAATCCATCATGTGAATGAAAAGAGTTAAGTCAATAATACTACAGCCACAATAGAATGACATGCTTTGCTACCCAAAGCAAGATCCACACAAAACAATGACGAGTTTGAGCTAGAAATTATTCCCAATATTGTGAGCAAAATCTGGATAGTAGATGTCTCACCCCAGAGGGTGATAATACCTCAAGAGGAGCAGGTGACTTCTAAGGTCAAGGAACAGGGCCTGAAACAGCATTACTGTAGCAAATGTGAAGGGTCTGGTTACCTCCCTGTCTGAAACCCAAGACATTTGGAGGAAAAGAGGTGCTGAAATATCTGCAGTTGATGGTGACACCTGAGAACCTGGGTGATCCCACCTCCCTACATACAAGGGCAGGGATCATGCCTTTTGCTTCAAATAGCTTTGAACCTTCTGGCCCCCTCCAGCCCTGATTCTATCTCGGAGAAAAAAGAAAACCACGTTGCTCTTAGGCCCAAGGCCAGGGCATCGGGTTATTTGTCACTTTGAAAGTAACCTAAGATGAACTCTTATTTTGCCTGAAGTAAAACTCAAATTAAAATGACCCGTAGGTGTACTAAATAAGGAGGCTTCTCAGCCTCCCATCTGTAATTACAGGATGAACTCTTACCATATAAGAACTCCTCAGGCCTGGGAAAAAATTCAAATGGGCATCTGACCTTCTAGCACCTCTGGATAACAGAACATATAAGCCAGGCGACATGCCTCCTTGGAGCTGGAAGCGACTGCCTCTGGGGCAACTTCCTACCATACTGATTTACCATAGAAACAAGGAGACTGAAGGAGGTATTGCAGGTCATAATAGAAAGCATACCATCTCCTGGGCTTTGCATTCTTTGCACATCTCTGATTAGTCTCCACCAGCAACTCCACCACTGCCCTCACAGGATAAAAGACCTGGGAGAAGCAAGAGGCCAGTCAGTTGCAACTCAGCATAGGGGTGCTCAGCAGTGCTATGGCTACAGTGGAGGCTGAGGCAAGGGCAGGTAGACTCCAGGATCTGCCATGACCAGGCTCAGAGGACTCAAAGCAGATGCTTGCAACAATAATCTTGCTGTAATTTGACCAATTCTCAGACACTCATTTTTCACATTTTAATCACTCTGAAATAGGGATGCATCTTGTAATCAGTGGTGTGTCATGCTTTAAAGTTGGCAGCACTTTTGCCTTTCCTGGTGATTTACGAAATGATGGTGTGTTTTACAATTGATGGTATTGTAGGTTCAACAAAATATGGTACATCAGGACCAGCTGTTCACATTGTTAAACTAAAACTCTCTAATCATTCCAAAGAGACATTTCTATCATCCAAAAGCCCACTGCAGCAGTGGGAGCTGGAGCCACAAAACCAGAAGGGATCGCAGTACAGCAAGAGAGAGAGAAATGATCAGCTCCACTCAATTTCTCAGAAGTTGCAACTTACCAAAATAAAAAGATATGGCATATGAACCATTTACACTTGGCAAATGCCATACTGTTGGCTCCTATAAAAGGTCATCAGCTCCAATGGACATTTCTCATCTTGAGGACTGGGTTGAAAGCAGATGGTGACAAAGGTGGTAAGGTGAGGGAGATGGTAATTTGGCAGTGGCCACAATAAAACCTAACATAAAAATTGTACTTTACAGTTTTTGAACATTTTCCTGAGACAACATGGTGGTTCACACCTGTAATCCCAGCACTCTGAGAGGCTGAGGCAGGAGGATCACTTGAGGCCAGGAGTTCAAGACCAACGTGGGCAACAGAGTAACACCCTTTTTCTAAAAATAAAAAAATTAAAAAAAAAAAATTAGAAAACATTTTCCTGAGCATTACATGATCTCAGGCCCAGCTAGTGGTATTGTCCCCTTTTTAAAGATGAGAACAAAGGACAACGAACCACAAGCAGCTGGGAGATTTATCCAAGCCTGCACAGTTAGTCAATGGAGAGAAGTGACTAGCCTCCTGAGAAACAGGATCTTGCGTTAAGAGCCTTCCACTATTTCACAAAAGACAAGAGAAAGATTTAGTCCTGGGCAGACTTTTCTTCAATCTTTTTCAAGCCTCCAAAGTAGACTAATTTTCATGATATGTCTTTTTACCAACATTCTAGAAATAAAAGAGTAAAGAGAGTGAAAAGGGTGAATGTATGTTTTAAATGGCCACGTGCAAAAATGTCTGCATGGATCCTGATAATTAAATTTTTAGTATGAGAGATAATTTGTGCCTTGGTGGCACATTTTTCTGATTGTTAAATGATACAAATTTAGCAAACAATGAGGTTCAAACTGTTAAAAGTATTTACACAATCAATTAGCCCACAGTTAATAAGTGACTTCACCGAGCAATCAACACTAAAAAAGCATTAAAAGGCTGTGACAGAATTCTTCCCCCATGGAAACAGATAGTGCAATTTGGAGAAAAGAGAAACGTTAAAAAATAGGTTAATACAATATTGGAAGAGATAAGCTCAAATAAAGAAGGAAGGACCATAGACTAGAATTGTCAAGGCAGCCTTCTCAGAGAAGGAAAGATTTGAGATGGGCCTTAAAGGATGATTAAGATTTAGCTTAGCTGAGAAGGAGGTGGGTGGCATTCCTGCATCTAGTAAACAGGGGAAGAACAAATAAGATCCTATATCAGAGCTTGGCATGTAGCAGGATGTTCAGTGAGTGTCTCTGGGGGAAAACGGAAAGAACAGCGGCCTCTGGGGTGAGCGAGCGCAAAGCTAGTGGAAGGGGGCTTGACAATAGAGTAAAGACAGTTCCAAAGGGAGGTTACACAGGGTCTTAAAACCAGGCTGGAGTATTTGAATTTTAACCTATAAATAATGAGAAGCTATTGAAAGTTTTTGAGCAAAAGAACTGGTGGGAAGAAGTTTTACATAGATAACCTCTACAACATGCCTGGGAAGGATCCCACCAAAAATTTTATATAAAACAGGGGCCAGGGAGGGTCATTGAAATAGAGAAGTCCTTGTCCAAGGTGGATCCTGAGATGGAAACAAACCATTAACTTAAATCACAAACCAACTGCTCAGCTCTCAAAGACAAATGACAGAGATTAGGCTGTCTGTGGACATACAAGTGGAAATGGCCAACAGTACTTGAACTGTGGGGTCTTGCTTCAGGAGAAGGGTCCAGACACACATAGATAAAGATAGAGACAGATAGGGAGGTAGATTTAATAGCTTTCCACATTAATTAGTGAATTTTTTTTTTTTTTTTTTTTTGAGACGGAGTCTCGCTCTGTCTTCCAGGTTGGAGTACAATGGCGTGATCTCAGCTCACTGCAACCTCTGCCTCCCGGGTTCAAGCGATTCTCTTGCCTCAGCCTCCCGAGTAGCTGGGACTACAGGCACGTGCCACCACACCCAGTTAATTTTTGTGTTTTTAGTAGAGATGGGGTTTCACCATGTTGGTCAAGCTGGTCTGAAACTCCTGACCTCGTTATCCGCCTGCCTCAGCCTTCCAGCGCCCACCTCAGCCTCTCAAAGTGCTGGGATTATAGGTGTGAGCCACTGCACCTGGCCTAATTAATGAATTTTAACAGCTAGTTTTACACATGTGTTTGTGGATGGATGGAAAGAAAGAAGGAGGGAGGGAGGGAGAGAGGAGACAGAGGGAGGGAATGGAAGGGGAAGGGAGGGGAGGGTAGGGGAGGGGAGGAGAGGGGAGGGGAAGGAAGGGAAGGGAAAGAGAGAGAGAGAGAGAAAGAAAGAAAGAAAGAAAGAAAGAAAGAAAGAAAGAAAGAAAGAAAGAAAGAAAGAAAGAAAGAGAGAGAGAGAGAGAGAGAGAGGAAGGAAGGAAGGAAGGAAGGAAGGAAGGAAGGAAGGAAGGAAGGAAGGAAGGTTGGTATTTAATTTTGCTCTTTTTTCTCTCTCTCTAGTCATTCATCCTCCCACCCCTTCCACAGTCTTATCTCAGTACCTTTCAACACTGAATTTTTTTTATTTTTTTATTTTTTTTTTTTGAGACAGAGTCTCGCTCTGTCACCCAGGCTGGAGTACAGTGGCCGGATCTCAGCTCACTGCAAGCTCCGCCTCCCGGGTTCACGCCATTCTCCTGCCTCAGCCTCCCGAGTAGCTGGGACTACAGGCGCCCACCACCTCGCCCGGCTAGTTTTTTGTATTTTTAGTAGAGACGGGGTTTCACCGTGTTAGCCCGGATGGTCTCGATCTGCTGACCTCGTGATCCGCCCGTCTCAGCCTCCCAAAGTGCTGGGATTACAGGCTTGAGCCACCGCGCCCGGCCTCAACACTGAAATTTTCAAATAATAACAGTAAGCCACCAAAAAGACCTCAATACTGCCTATCTCTGACATGCAAGAGTATTGAAGATAGAAATACCTGCTGACACTGTGATTTGCACAATTCTTTTATTTATTTATTTATGTGGCAATCATTTATTGAGTGCTTTCCATGTTGCTAAATACTGTGCCCAGTGCTGGAGATACAGCAATCATTCATTCATTTAATACATGTTTGTAGAATACACACTGTGTAAAAAGCTCTGTGCAAAGAGCTGTGTAGGTCATGGTTCCTAACTTCAAGGTAAATAAACCCCTACTGGTGATATCAATATCATGAAGTTATCTTCTTATAGCGAGTACATTCACGATTCCAGGCTCAAATAAAGTGTTCTATTCCACACACCCGGGAGGCATTAAGGTCTAGGGAGGAAATGAAACCCTTATAACTGTCCTGAGCATGTGGGATTAACAAGTGCTCTTGTAAAACTAAACGCCAACTACAGAGCTGCCTATTGGCCAGTGGCCTCCTCAAAGGCATTTATGTTTATTTATTTATTTGTTTATTTATTTGCTAGATTTATCACATTTGCAGGCTGTGCCATTTGGCCTCAGGGTCACATAAATCACTTTTAAAATTTTAACATCATTCTTAAGCATTGTGTGCCCCTGACAGACTTTCTAAAGCCTTTACAGGAACAGAATTAAATCCATTTCACAAATAAATACACTGGAAATAGCAGGGTTTAAATGTACTGATAAGGGAAAAAATAAATTCTAGGGAAAAGCTGGAGATAGGATTGATGTGCTCTGCAGTACTTTTTAGATTTGGAAAAATTCCTCCCCACAAAACTGGGGTTTCTAGCTGACCTTCTAGACAGTAAAAAAAAAGAAAGAAAGAAAGAAAGAAAAAAGAAAAAAGACTTAGGGTGGCATGTAGAATTCTGTCTCTCTTCTCCTTGGCACACATTCCTTTTCAAAGATATGTGCTCCATGAGGATTTGTCATAAGGTTCAAAAAGACAGCCAAAGATCGTAACAAAGTACGAAATGGAATGGAATGGAATAGAAATGCATTTTTAAGAAAGCTGGCCATGTCATTTGGAAATTCAGCCGAGGTAGATTCTCCCCTCTCCCAAGGCCTAAGTCTGTCTCTGGGAGAAAGCTAAACATGTAGAAAGGAGGATTGACTCTTTGGATATTATTCTACTCACATAATTAATGTTATATTAAATTATCCCTTCATATGCTCATCAAACATTTATTCAGTACTACACTAAGAACAGATTTGGTGCCATGGAGTACAAAAATAAGACAGGATCCCTGCTATTAAGGAGCATTCATGCAAATTAAAAATTACCATATGTATAGTTAATAACAATGTATTATATACTTGAAAATTACTGACAGTAGATTTTAGACGTTCTCACCACAATTAAATGTTGCATGTGCAGTAACACATGTTAATTAGCTTGATTTAGCCATTCCATAATGTATACATATTTCAAAACATTGTGTTGTATGTCATAAATATATACAATTATTTGTCAATTTAAACATAAAGAAATAATTTTCATCACCATATTATAAATTCTACAAAATGTTGTTAGAAGAGCCTGAGAAAGATGCTTGATATTAGGAATGACTATTTCTTTGTCATATAATCTCATTCTAGCATTCTCTTTTTTTTTTTCTGTGCTCTATGGAAATGACAATATATATTTATTCGACTGTAAAGAGACTTCACTTTTGCACTATCTCTTTGCTTTTTTCCACTATCTCTTTCAAGTGGTGCTGACTTATCATGACTAAATTGGTTTACGATGGAAAGACGTTTTGATATTTGATCTGGAAGACATGTGTATTTTTGTTCTGGGTATAATCTTACACCATTATTTTGGATGAACCAACAGACTCCAAACCCCAGATGCTTTGGATAGGGGACCTTCTACTATATAATTTCTGCCACTACAATTAACTACCAAAGACCAGAAACCATGTCTTAAAAATCTATGATTCCCTACCCCACAAAACCAGGAATGACAAATAGGAATTCAATAAATATTTAACAATTCAGACAAGTAGTTTCTAAATCTTGTCATCTCATACAACAAGTAAACCTGTGTTCTAAGCCACTGAGATTTAGGCATTATTTGCTACTCCAGAATACCTTAGCTTAAGCTGACCAATACACGAGACTTCAATATGTAAATATGAGTAAATGGCAAGTGAATGAACAAAACTGTAGTGTTTTGTTTGTTTTTTGAGACAGAGTCTCGCTCTGTCGCCCAGGCTGGGATGCAGTGGCCCAATCTCGGCTCACTGCAACTCCACGTCTGGGGTTCAAGTGATTCTCCTGTCTCAGTCTCCCGAGTAGCTGGAATTACAGGTGTGCACCACCACGCCCAGCTAATTTTTGTATTTTTGGTAGAGACAGAGTTTCACCGTGTTGGCCAGGCTGGTCTTGAATTCCTGACCTCAGATGATTCGCCTGCCTAAGCCTCCCACAGTGCTGGGATTACAGGAGTGAGCCACCGTGCGTGGCCTTGTAGTTTAATTAATCTATTTTACTGAGGTCTTTTCCGAATTCTCTGAAAAGTCTGATAGAGCAAATTTTACCTCTTTCTATTCTTCCATTCCCTTTAAACTTTGCTGTGCATTTCAAGTGAAATATCATTTATCCTTGTTTTTAATTCTCTCCCATGTACTGTCCCTATAGTCACTGACTAAGATCCTTGAAGCCTGGAAAAGTAAAAACATTGGGAAAAAGGAAAGATCCTCCAAAGAAAAATGAAAGTCTCTGTTGTTTTGTGGTTACAAGATCACTACCATAAGAACTGATAACAATAGCTGTCATTTATCGAGTGGCTACTTTGTGCCCAGTGCTGAGCTAAATGCATAATCCTCCCACCAAACCAGTGAGCTAGCACCACTATGATCTGCATTTCACAGAGGAAGAAAGTAACAGTTCAGGAGCCAGATCAATTTTGACAAGGACTGTTTGTCTTTAGGAGGAAGACTATTTTAAAAGGCAGCTCAGCATTTGCTTAGAGGCAGTCTATCTTCAGAACTGCTTCGAACAGAAGGGGTAGAAAATGCTCATTTTGTGGCTAATTGAATTAGTGCCCGTCTCTCAAACATAATGAAATTCAAAGCCATTTTATTAGCCCTCTTGGGACTCTTTTTAAAAATTCTTCCTCTACTGTATTAGATTAGCCTGCCAAGATGACCCTATATAAAATGAGGTCAGGCTTCTTTCAGGGGATTGCTTTGTTGTTCCTACCTATACCAGGGCATGTGAAGGTCACTTTGTTCAGTCCTCCCATTTCCCTTCCAAATACCCCAGAAAGAGATCAGAGTATCTTCTAAACATCAGAATCAAACGGAGCCTCCCTCCATTCTCCCATATGCTCTCAGTGGCTAGTACTGTGTGTTTCTGAATGCATTATGAAAACATTACCTCCCACACCTCAGGGGAACAGAGATGTGTTTTAAAGGAAATTATGTTTGTCTCCAACCAGTGTCACCCCACATGTACTCAGAGCCTTTGAAAAACTTGACTATGTGCTGAAAGGTCTTTTGAGGATAACGTGATGCAGTGGACTAAAGGTCTGTGTCCTCCCAAAATTTGTATGTTGAAACCCTCAAGGTGATAGTCTAGAAGGTGAGGTGATTAGGTCATGACAGTGGAGCCCTCGTGAATGGGATTAATCCCTTTATAAAAGAGGCCCCCAGAGAGCTCTCTCACCCTCTTTCTACCATGTGAGAATATAATGAGAATATAGCAGTCTGCAACCCAGAAGCAGGCCCTCACCAGAACCTGACCATTCTGGCACCCTGATCTTGGACTTCAAGCTTTCAAAACTGTTAGAAATCAATGCATTTTTTTTTTTTTTTTTTTTTTTTTTTTTTTTTTTTTTGAGACAGAGTCTCACTCTTTCATCCAGGCTGGACTGTAGTGGCGTGATCTCTGCTCACTGCAACTTCCACCTCCCAGTTCAAGCGATTCTCCCGCCTCAGCCTCCTGAGTAGCTGGGACTACAGGCACCCACCACCACGCCCGGCTAATTTTTGTATTTTATTACTAGAGACGGGGTCTCACCATGTTGGCAAGGCTGGTCTCGAACTCCTGACCTTGGGATCTGCCCGTCTCGGCCTCCCAAAGTGCTGGGATTACAGGCATGAGCCACAGCGCCCGCCCCAATGTCTGTTTTTTCTAAATCATCCAGTCTATGTTACTTTGTTACAGCAGCTCCAGAAACACAGTCTGACTAAATATACAACTTGGAACAAACAGTAGCTATTATTAGGAACACAGCTTTGGAAAGACCAATTTGCAATCATGAAAAGCCCTTCTTTGATGTTCTTTCCAACCCCTCCCTTCCATGGACTCTTCTACATGCATGACCTTAGGCTGGAGAGAACATCAAAGAATTTGAACCTAGCTCCACCACTACTAACAATACGGCATTGCTAAGTTACTTCTCTCCCACAGTTTTCTCATCTGTAAAATGGGGTTGCTAAAGTTGTCTATCTCCAACAATGCTGTGTAATATACCTAAGGCTCTTAAGTCAATGCCTGGCACTTGGTAAACCCCAGAGAAGGGGTTTGCAATTTGTATTTTTCCCTTTCATCTATTCCTTCTCTCCTCACAATGCCCTGATTAAAGGAACGATTCCGGCCTCAGCCATTCACCCTCATTGGCTCAAGCTAATGTTTCTCAAATTTCTTCATTAAGCAGTACATTAATTGTTTTCCATCACAACCAAATACACATACAAACACATACAAAATGTAAACAAGAGTTTCATGAAACTATATTTAGCTTTATCGTATGCAATCTGCTCTGGTCTTATCTTGGTTTTTGTTTGTTTGGTTTGGTTTGGTTTGGTTTGGTTTTCAAGCTAGTCACAGTCCACTAAATTTACTTCATGACTTAGCGCTAGGCTGCTGAAGATGGTTTGAAAAATAGCTGATCTAAGCTAACCACTATTCATTAAATTCTGACAAAACCAGTATAAGGCAGATACTATTGTGAAGTCAATTTGACATATTTTTTTAAAATTAGGCACAGAGAGGTTAAGTGACTTACACAAGGTCACACAGTTTGCCAATAATTGGCATAGGAACTTATGAAAATTGTTCCTGATTCAGAAGTAGGCACGTGGCCTAAGTCAGCCCCGTTAAACTGAGTGTGGAGGATGTGTGTAGCTCAATCGACACCCACGTTACTAACATGAGTGGGGTGCTGCATCTAGGGAGAGCTGCCACTACAGATGACAGCCTAGCCTAGGCTAGGCTCTGCAATATGTATGTCTTTATCTTCGTTTTTAACAAAAGAAAGTTTAAAAAGTAGAAAAAACAAAGTTTAAAAATAGAATATAAGCTTATAGAATAAGGATATAAAGAAAGTATTTTTGTACAGCTATATCATGTGTCTGTGTTTTAAGCTAAATGTTATTATAAAAGAGTCAGAAAGTTTAAAAATTAAAAAGTTTATAAAGTAAAAAAGTTGCAGTAATCTAAGTTTAATTTGTTATTATAGAAAGAATTTTTTATAAATTTAGTGTAGCCTAAGTATACAGTGTTTATAAAGCCTACAGTCATGTACAGTAATGCCCCTCACCTTCACACTCACCCACCACTCACTCACTGACTGACCCAGAGCAACTTCCAGTCCTGCAGGCTCCCTTCGTGGTAAGTGCCCTACAAAGGTGTACCCTTTTTTACCTTTTATACCATATTTTTTACTGTATCTTTTCTATGCTTAGATATGTTTAGATGCGCAAATACTTATCATTGTATTACAGTAGCCTAGAGTATTTGGCACAATACCATGCCATGCAGGCTTGTAGCCCAGGATATAGCATATAGTTTAGGTGTGTAGTAGACTATACCATCTAAGTTTGTGTAAGCACATGCTATGATGTATGCATAATGAGGAAATTGCTTAACAACACATTTCTCACAATGTATCCCCCATCATTAGGCAATGCATGGCTGCAATATCAATCCCCGTTTTATAGAAAACGAAGCTCAAAAATTTTACCAGAGGAGTCCGAGCTAGTAAAAGGTGGATCCCAGATTCAGACCAAGGTCTGTCCAATATCAAGACACTGCACCATACAGCCCACAGCAGATGGTGTACTCAAATATAGAGGACAAAATAAGCAGTTGATAGGTGCTGACTTTCTCCAAAGAAGGCCCATCATTACCACCTGCACCCTCCTCCCCAACACAAGCACTCTGCTGCTCTCCTTAAATGTTCTTACCCCTTTCCACTTTACCTTACAGCTATCAGTGTTTGTGCTTTAGGTTCTTCACCGGAACTCTAAGCTCCTAGGGGAGAGGGGCCAGGGACATGTAGCTTGTAGCTCTGTGCCTTGCATATCAAAGGCATGCAAGAAATACACAATTCATTGGTTGTTTTTGGATCACTCTTTGTCCCATTAAGAAATAATGGAGGAAGTGGGGAGGGGGTGGAGAGAATCCTCCAGCGTTTGGTGATAAGTTTTATACAAATTCCATTCCACATGCCCTGTCATCATTGTGTGTTATGTGCAGGCACTCCTTGCTGGTCCTTATAAGTATCTCTCTTAGACAGGCAAGAGGGTGGAAGAAAGACGGGTGAAATCACTTTAACAACAGATAAAATATCGGCACTGCTGTTGATGCAGGGACCAGACCAGCTAAATCTAACCCCTGTGGGTTTTCAGATCTGACCTAATCCTCATCATTAAAACCAAACTCTCATCTACTTCGGACTGTGGCCTAGCCCAGAGTTCATTTTAAATCCCAGGACCAATGGCTTTGCCAATATTTTATGTGTTCCCTGGGTAACTCTTGGAAGACTGCATTCAAGAAGCAAAAAGCTCTGACAGTGGCTATCATCACTTATAATGAATCCTTCGGTGGCCTCCCTACCTGCCAAATTCAGTGTAAACTGTTAGAATGCATCCGAGGTGCTCCACAAGAGGGCCTCCTTTTTTTTTTTTTTTTTTTTTTTTAATCTTAACTCCTATAGTTCCTCCTCCTTCAGCCAACCAGCCTACTCCAGTTGCCCCAAACATCCCCTGCTCCATGTGGCCTCTTGGCCTTGTTCATGCTGGTGCTTTTGCTTGCACGTCTTTGTAGCCATGCTGCCTGTTGTGATCACATCCTTTCTGGAAGGCCCAGCTCCCTTGTGAAGTCTTTGTTCTTTCTACAGTTACTCTCCCCATTCTGAACCCTCACAGCATTTTGCCTATACCTCTTCTAAAGCAGCTATGACAATTATTTGGGAACCGGCTTCTATTCACTAATTAAAATTTTAATATTCATGATTATTACCAATTACTTACTTACTGGGGTTTCCTAATGCCAGGCATTGTGTTAAGTGCTTTGTACATATTAACTCATTTAATCTTCATTACATCCCATAAAGGATGTAAAAATGAAAATAATAATAACCT
This sequence comes from Macaca mulatta, assembly GCF_049350105.2. Classification (NCBI taxonomy): domain Eukaryota; kingdom Metazoa; phylum Chordata; class Mammalia; order Primates; family Cercopithecidae; genus Macaca; species Macaca mulatta. The sequence continues at coordinate 102,618,334 of NC_133408.1, read as the reverse complement.
ACCTCATTGGTTTATTGTGAGAATTGAATGAGGACTTCATGAAAGTTCCACGCTTCTGAGTTCCATGCCTGTGAGCCTGGCAGGTTGTGAGTCCTCAATACATGTTTGCTATCACCATCATCATTATTATCATCACGATCATCATCATTACCATGATCATCAAATCCATTTTACAGAAGAGGAAACTGAGTCTCAAAGTAATTTACATATAATTACACCACTAGTAAAAAGTGAAACTTGTATACTGTGTGAATTACTGCCTTATAACACATTTTAATGTAAATCCTTTCAGGGCAGACATTGGATGAACACATCTTCATACCCCTTTAGAGTTGAGCACAGAGCCTGACCCAGAAGCAGCCTATAAGCATATGATGAATAAATAAGGCCCATCAAAAACTGTCAGATCTTGCTTGGTGGTTTCCACCAACTGCCATCTAATAGTTTATTTTCCTGTGTGGGGGGAAAATGTACACACCTGGTGTAGGCTTTTCTGCATATAGGTTTGAATATAGGTTTCCTACTTGTCAATCCTTTCAAATGACACACCTTCCTTACGCTATTAAAAATGTCCTCTTCCAATGCAGGATGTAAACAAACCCAACTATTTTCACAATTTTAACATGAGCAAAGTATGTATTCATGGTCCAAACTCTGCAGCCGTCCTGCCCAGACACATGCACATGAGTGAATGGACATGAAGTGCATTAAGCACACCCACACTTTTCTCCTGTCTCCCTCATCTTGTAGTCTCAGCTCAGGCTGCTTAGGTTTTGTTTATGTTGCCATAAATTAAAGGGCATGCTTTTTACATGTCCTGAATACATTTCACTCAAGATGACAGAGTATGGGAAAAGTGGTTTCCCTAACCCTCTCAAATGTCCCTCTCAAATGTCACACGGAGGAGCGTGCTTCGCAGCCAGGCACCCTGATACCTGAACAGGGGCATGACCATCTGAAATTAATACATGATCAACAGCAAGCTGCCCATCGGCCAGAGATGGAGGGAGATCATTTTCACCAATGCATGACTGAAGCCTCTCACCCCAGGCAATGGTGCACCTCTCAGCTAACCATGAAAATCGGTCACATATGTCTCCTGCTCTCTTATGCAGCTGCGATTTGGCCACAATATTTCAATTTGTTTCACCAACATTTTCTAAGTGACCTATGACTTCATCATAGTCCCAGATAGTCCCCTTGTGCAGAGCCCCCACACAGAGGCCTGAAGTCAACAATAATTGCCGAATCTCAAATATCCAGGGTCCCACCCATCCTGGCTTGGCCCCCATTGTGCTGAAACCAGGTCAGATCCAGGGCTCTCAGCCACACTAGGAAAACTGCTGAGACCAAGCTGCTTGTCCAAGAGGAGAGGCTAAAGGTTAGTATCTAAGGGTGAAAAAAACCCCACCCTTCTTACAGAGGCATGTTTTATACAGCATGGTGATTACAAAAGTAACATGTACACAAGATGCATGCATTCATCCCACCTAATAAAAATGAAAAGATTGTGATTTTCTGTAGGTCATTTTATTTGACCTCTCTTCACCTTCACAGCAATCAAATTGTCCTGGTGTCGTTATCCCCACTTTACAGATAAGAACACTGAGGCTCAAAAAGTTTGAGTCATGTGCCTAACGTTATTCAGCCCATTAACAGTAAAGTCAGGACGCAGATGTTGGTTATGTGATTTGAGCCAGGAACCATTTTATGTGTTAGGGGCAGAGGGAAGCTCTGGCAGTGGTAGTCAACCATGGTATCACTTGAAAATCACCCAGAGATCTATAAAAATTAACACCCCCCTCATGAGTGTCCCTGACCAACCCCAGACCAATTGCATCAGAATCACTGGGGGAAAGGGCTCAGATACGGTTATTGCATAAGTCAGGGTTATCCAAAGAAACAGAACCAATAGGGTGTGTATATATAGAGAGAGATTTATTTTAAGGATTTGGCTCACTTGATTACGGAGGCTGACAAGTCCAAGTCTGCCAGGTAGGCTGGCAGGCTGGAGACCCAGGAGAGAGTTAATGTTCCAGTTCAAGTCCAAAGGTCAGTCTTTCATTCTATGCAGGCCTTCAACTGACTGGATGGGGCCCACCCACATTAGGGAGGACAATCAGCTTTACTCAAAGTCTATTGATTTAAATGTTATTCTTATCCAAAAACACCCTCACACAAACATCCAAAATAGTGTTAAACCAATCATCTGCACACCATGACCCAGTAAAGCTGACACATAAAATTCACCATCACGGGTATTTGTAAAGCTGCACAGGTGCTTCCACTGTGCAGCCAATGTGGAGAGCCACTCATCTGTCATTTCACATACTCATCACTGTCTCCAACCTCTTCAGAACCAGAATCCACCTAACCATTAACAAATTGCCCAGGATAGAGAGAGACAAGGCATCTGTCCAAACCAGGTACTGCTTCTTTTGTGGAAATTAGCAGAGTGGTTTCTGTGGGAATAGCCAAGTGGTACATTTGGAGTTCTGCTAGAAGGTAGGCAGAGCAATCGTATCATGTGCAGGCCATTTTGGCTGCAGGTTGCAAATGCTTTCTGGTGAATGGCCAGTAGGTAGTCTCTTTATTCTCTTCTCTAAGCCCTCTCAAAGCAGAATTCCCTATCTTAGAGGGAAGGTTTAATTTTTACAACTTGAAAAAAGCCAGAATGAAATGGTTCATTTGCACCTGGCCTATGGCTTGACAAGAAATGCTGGAGGCTAGTGTTGAAAGACAATAAATCTTACCAAGATGGCAGGAAAATTTGTAGCCGGAGCTGGACAAAGCATCTTCTATAGCAGTGAATTCAGAAAAGCTGATAGGACTGGCTGATAGTATATTTGCAAAATTTAGAAGCCCCTCTCTTGTTGGCTGAGAAAGTTTGAAAGTACAAAGCATTATGCCACTGAAGCATCAAAAGGCAGTATGCTTGTCTTATTTAATTTGGTTTTAAGCAACAAAACTTTGGTATTTTGTGGTGCATTGTTTTGGAAACATTGAGATGCATTTTACATAAGCTTAATTAACTCAGAATAAGTAAAGAGATTCACAGCAGCAAATCATTTGCTGGAAGACGGTTTTTTCGGGTCAGGATCCCTATTGCAGCGCAGGAATGCCTCCCGGGAATCTGAGCATGAATCCTAGGTGACATACTCCTCCCAGCTGCCCCCTAGGATGCAGGTACTGCCACTAGGTCCAGGCTCAGAGATGCCTACCGAGTTGCCACTTTCTCCTTATAGAATTCTTTCTCTTCCCATTTCTTTTTCTGGCTTAGTCCTCTTTTTGTTCACTTCAGTTTGTAACACAGATGTTAGCTAATAATGATTTTTATCTTGCTCCTCCAACATCCCAAAGGGATATTTTAAAAGGGACTTTTTCTATGATAAAATGGCAGGCCATAGGATAATTCCAGCAGGTTGGGGAAAGAGATTTGGGAAGGAGATGTATTAGAAGGCTTAAATTATACCACGTGACTGGTTCTCATGGCTTTCAGTTATAACTCACTGTAACTTTGCCACCGGTTATGGCTGAATTGTGCCTCCTCCCTGAAAAAAGGATATATTGAAATCCTAACCGTCAGTACCTCAGAATGTGACCTTATTTGGAAACAGGGTGATAAAGTTAAAATGAGGTCATTAGGATGGGCCCTGCTATGGTTTGACTGTGTCTTCTCCAAAATTTAGGTGTTGAAACTTAATGGCCAATGTGATGAAATTAAGAGGTGGGACCATTAAGAGGTGATTAGGCCATAATGACTCCTCCCTCAAGAACAGAATTAAATCGCTATTAAAAGAGGCTTAATACAGCATTCAACTAGCCTGCCCTTCCACCTTCCACCAAGTGAGAGCACCACATTCCTCCCCTCCAGAGGGTGCAGCATCAAGGCACCATCTTGGAAGCAGAGAGCAGCCTTCACCAGAAAACCAAACCTAGCAATGCCTTGACCTTGGACTGACCAGCCTCAAGAACCATAAGAAAGTAAATTTCTGTTCTTTGTAAACTACTCTGTCTCAATTACCCTGTTAGAGCAGCACAAAGTGGACTAAGATAAGCCCTATTCCAATATGACTGGCGTCTTTATAAAAGGGGCAAATTTGGACATACGGACAGACACACAAAGATAGAAGATGATGTAAAGACCAGAGAACATATGTGAAGATGAAGGAGTGGATGATGCATCTGCAAGCCAAAGAATGCCAAGACTGCATGAAGCTAAGAGGCAGACATGGCACAATCCTTTCCTACTGCCTTTAGAGGAAGAACAGACCTGTTGACACCTTCGTTTCAGATTTCTAGACTCTAGAATTGTGAAGCAACAAATTTCTGTTGTTCTAAGCCATCCATTTGTGGTTCCTTGTCACAAAATTTCTGGGAAACTAATATACCACCCAGTTTTACCTTGTAGCCAAGGCTCTTGTATCAATTGTCTATTGCCGCAATAAAGCAGCACAACAAACCACCACAAAATTTCAGTTGCAAACAACAACAAACACTAGTCAAACTCATCAAGTCAGTAGGATCCAGCTAACTTGAACTGAGCTCAACCAATCTTTGCTAGGCTTTCTTAAGAGGTCTCTGTCAGCTGCACATCAATCCCTCAATTGTTCCTGCCAATAATAGTGGCTTTCTCATCATGTTGGCTGGTTGCTAGGTGATATAGGTTGGCCTTAACCAGAATGACTGGGGCGACTCAGCTTTTTTCACCTATCTCATTTTCCAGCAGGCTAGCTCAAACATATTTCTCTCAAGGCAACAGCAGATGGCAAGAGCACAAGCAGAAATAAGCAAGTACCTTTTCAAGCCTCCATTTGCATGATGCATGCTAACATCCAATTATTCTGAGTAAGTCATGTGGCTGGGTCCCTTGTAGAGCACTATAAGATTAAAGGACTATGGGTCAGAGAGGGGTATAGAATAAGGGCCCTTAATGCAATCAATCTACTATAGCTCTGATTCCAGTGTAAAACTCTCAGAAATAGGGCAGTAAAGTACTCCCTGAAAAAGCCCCTAGCATTTTTTCTGTGCTTGGACAAGTCTATCTTGTTCATCACAGCACCTTTATCCAGCTATTCATTGTTCATAGGGATTGACTCTAGGCTAAGAACTCTAGAGTATACACAAATAAGTAAGGATTAGGTCCTACCAATATAGACATAACAGCCATGAACACAAAAAGTGTCAGCATGATGAGGACCTTAAGAAGGACCAAAGAGGTACCAATAAGTTATCACAGGGTTGAGATTGCCAAATACCACGATCTGCAGAAGGGTCTAAACCCATAGTAAAATTATCAGAAGTCTAATGTGAAATGATGCAAAAAAAATGTAGACAGATTTTTTTGGTAGCATTAACTCTGTTCTACCTTAAAAACTATTGTTTATTCAGAAATCATATCCTTCCTGCCTTTGAAATTAACACATTAACTTTTATAAAATAGAAAAGAGTTTTGTTTGTGCATTTTTAAACATCATTCCTTGGTAAAATAAAAGTTCTCAATCCAAAATCTATCCTTCCCAAATTCCCAAGTTGTTTCTTGATTTTACCCCAATAGTCTGTGCATCATAGCTAGATAGAAGGGAGTGAACACTTTCAGAGGAATCATTCCACAGAAAAGGGATCATCTGAGGCAGGCCTTGAAGGGTGTGCTGGATTTCAGGACATGGAAATGACTATGAATGGAATGGAGCCTAGAAAAGGTGCATGGTGCGGAGGAAGGCTAGGGCATCTCTATTCACAGTCAAGAGTAAAGTTTATCTGGGAACCCTCGAGCAGCTGAAGTTGCTGGAGGCAGGGTTCCTTGAGAGCAACAAGCATCACCTTGAGGTCCATCTTCCCTTCCTTTAGCAGGCCTGTTTTGACCTGGCTGCAACTGACTCCTGGAGATTGTCTCCAGCCACACATTTTGAAGGTTTCTCACCGTTGCTACAGGCTATTGGTCAATTTGCCTCTATTCCTGCTCCATCTACCAGTGGCGCTTACTGGAAATCAGCTTTCCATACCCTTCCTTCCAGTTGCTGCTTCTCCTACTGACTGGATGAGACTGAAGCTAATTTTTTTCTGTCCTGAACCATCTGCTCACTGGCATTCTTCAGGGTTGTCCTATTGTGATCCACCCCAATAGGCATCCTTGATGCAAAGACCACATTCTCATCTCAACTGAGCAAGAATAACAATAGAAATTATAATATTATTTATTTGATATTAAATCAAAGCACAGCTACAGAACAGAACTCTTTAGACCCAAGTCAGTCTGATTCAAAAACTGGTGTACTCCGCCATCTCCCCATACGCATACATGTACATACTACAATAACCTCCTTGATGTTTTCATTGCCACAGATACTACTGAAAAAGTAGAGTAGGCCCAACATCCTAGTTACTACCCAGCCCTAGTAGCCCAGGTTCAAACATCACTTGGGAATCATAGAATTGGATAGTTTTCTTTTCAGCTAGAATTTTGAGGTTGGGTTTAGATTGGAAATCACCTCTGTTCATCTGGAGTAAGGGCTTTTAATACTTTTTGACAGTTTATACTTTGGAGCTCTGTGGCTCAGAGTTACCATCAAGGGGCCACTGCATGAAGTCCCACAGAATTTAGTGGAGTCGGAGGATGGAGAATTCCATTGTCCTCATTTCACATGTGCTACCTCAGGGCCCAAACTTCAGGACAGCTCGGTGAATGAAATGATGACATTTGCCAAAAATAGCAGTTATACGACACAGAACCTCTGAGCACGTGAAATTGAATGGCAATGTATTGTAAGATTTTGAACACAAATCTAGGATAAGGTTAACATAACACTCTTTTTTAAAAGTCACCAAAAGAGAATGCTTTCAGTGCAAAAAGACTTCCATTTGCATAACACCTTACACTTCTCAGCATACTCTCACCTCGTTGGATACAAACTAATCACTAGCATAACAAACTAATATCATCTCTTTTTTACCGAGGAGAAAGTCAACAGCTGATCAGAGTCAACTGATCTGTGCAAAGTTATGTGGCTTTTCAATAATGGATATGAGATTAGAATTCAGGACAGGTATTTTTGTGGCCAAGTCTACTCAGATAAACACAATTAAGTTAGTTTTGTTGTCTTGATTTGTTTTGTTGGCCTGTTTCACTTTGCTGGAGAATCCTGATTAACCAATTAGATTATCTGGAACTCATGGTGCTTTGTAAATGGAATAGTTGCCTACAGCAATCTCAGACCATGTAAGTGGGATCACTCAATTGACTTAACCAGAAAAGAGGTCTATGCTGCATAAGTGGAAAAGAAGACGTACTCAGATATTTGGACATTCCTTCAAGATTGTAGAACCTCATTACCATGAGTGTTCTGATCCAAATCAGATGGGCACAATGTGAGGGAAGAGTCTCCCAGCCCAGTGTCATATTGAGGACACTCTATTGGCAACAAGCAATGCCAGAATTCTATCTAAAAGAAGTTTTGTTAGGGATGGCAGTTCCCACTGGAAGGTGTTTATGTGTTGCATTATATGTTACGGATCAAAAAAAAATTTTTTCTGAAGTAGCTTTCAACTAACTTTGCATAAATTGAGAAAATTTAAACTGCACCTAAAAAAGAATATTAGAAACTATTAGAATATTGAAAAATTAGAAAATATTAGAATATTAATGGTAGCAGTAGTTGTGGTAGTAGGGTGACCAACTTTTTCCGGTATGCACAGGACTGTCTCAGATATACAACAAAAGCCCCACATTTCAGGGTCTCTGTCCAACCCATCCCAAACAAGTTGAAACAGTTGATCACTCTAAATGATGGAATAATATTAATAATTGTTATTATTTATGTTTTTATTATTATCAGAAATGGCTAGAGGGGAATCTGACGGAATCGTGTGGTACTTAAACCTCAAAGCCACCCTTTTGGTGTTGCCACTGACTGCCTAAATTGGGTTATTTGGTGGCAAGGTATCAGTAACCAATGAAGCTGGTCCTCAAGGTTGTCATCCTTCCCCAGTGGCCACGTTCCTTCACCCCATCTGGACTTTCAGCATCAATCTACTCAAGTGACCACCAAATATCACCAAACCTAGTTGAATGCTTCATTGGGCCTCATCCTCTCTCAGTAGCATCTGTTCCCCTCTGAGTGTAGGGAACTCTTGGGGCTATCCCGAGCAATAATCTCTACTCTGGGTTCTTAGTTCATCCCCAGGGGTCTCTCCAGAAGCTCAAGGTTTCTCTACTCGCAGGTGCCCCTAAACACCTCTGGAGTTTCTGTTGTCCCGAAAAGAGCAAGAGGGACAATAAATACTACTTGTATTAGGAAGAAGAAAGCAAATGGGGTTGGGAATGCTGAAAGAGTTGGGACTGAAGATGTATTCTGAAGGTATGGTAAGGTTTAGATAGGAACTAGAAAGAGGAAACGCATTTCAAGTGGGGGAAAACACATGAACAAAAAACTAAAGGGTGTTAACAAATGTAGCTTGGGGACTGAGAGGTAGATGTGCCTTAAGGAGAGGGTAAGGGAGGTGGAGACTAAACCCTCGACAGTGGAGAAGGAAAGATCTATACTCTTTATTCAATAGACCAGTGTTTCTCAAACAGGACTGATTTTTCCCCCACAGGGAACATTTGGCAATGCCCAAAAACATTTTTGGGCCTGTCACGACCCAGTGGGGATGTAATTTGGTCTGAATGTTTATGTCCCCACAAAATTCTTATGTTGAAATCCTCACTCCCCTCCAAGGTGATGGTATTAGGAGGTGGAGGCTTTGGGGGTGATTAGGTCATGAAGGTGGGGATCTCACAAATAAGATTAGGGCCCTTATGAAAGAGACCTGAGAGACCTCTCACTCCTTCCACCCTCTCGGGTTAGAGTTAGAAGTTGGCTATCTGTGAGGAAGTGGGTCCTCAAGAGACACCAAATCTACTGGCCCCTTGATATGGGACTTCCCAGTCTCTAGAACCATGAGAAATAAATTTCTGTTGCTTGTAAGCCACCCAATCAATGACATCAATGTCAATAGCACCAAGGTTGAGAAACCTTGCAATAGACAATGGGGAGGCACAGGAGGTTTTTGAGCAGGAAAATGACAAAATGATGTTAATGCCGATAGCTTCATAAACCTAAGAGGAAATTAGTTAGCACAAGAACATCTCTCTTTATGCAATGGAGCATTCCTAAAAAGTTTTAGGTTTTTTTGTGTGTTTTTCTTTAAAAAAAAAAAAAACAAAAAAACAAAAAAAAAAACAATGTTTTAGGTATTCTATTTTATTTTAAATGTACTAGAGCAGCTACTAGACAAATCTGGGGGTGAATACACTTAGAAAGTGAAGAATCTTTCCAATGCAAGCATCATTCCTATCTCATTCTGATATATCCAAATGGCTGTACTTCAGTGTCTCTTAAAGTGGGTTACACCTAATTTTCTGTTTCAGAGACTGGAGGACAATGCAGGCTTCCCCCCAAGGAATGGAAGATGAGAAAACCAGATTCCCTGGCACGTGCCCACTGTCTGACCCAGAGCAGCTCTATATGAGATAATTAGCTGGTTCTAGGATCATCATTTCTTTTTCTCCATGATTTATTGACTCTTAAATGCAACCATTTCTTCACCCTGTCATTGTCGAGCACTTAACCCAAAATTTTATTGAAATCAAGAGATGTTTTCCTTGCTATTACATTGGGAGCAGAATACGATCCTTTGAACACTTCCAAAGTTCATTTTTGTTTCTCAGTGACTGCTTTCAAGTTTTCAAACAAGAAAGGATTTTGTTTTTCTCTGGCTAAAGCTTATTTTTACCCAACCTTGGTTTTCTTTCCTTTCCTTTAAAAATCCTCAGCACATCTAAGTACACTAAATATTTATGAATGTAATTTATGAGCTTTGGCTGTTTACTCCTTGCCAAAACTAAAAAGTATGACTGTGTGTGGCCTGAAAAATCCCAACTATGACAAAACCAAAACAGAGAAATGAGCAACTACTTCACATAAAAAAAAGGGAAAAAGAGGTCAAAATTTACAAAAGTCCAGAAAATACTCACTTGACATATTCAGACTGGCACAAAGAAAAATAAATAATATTACATCTCCTCCAAGGACCTTGTCCTATATGTACTGCCTCAGATGTCCTGCGGTAAACATTTATTGAGAGCATCAGGAGGGAAAATGGCCCAGGCATCTGAAAGACAGAGGCCTGCAGCTTGTTGGGCAGCTAGGGCCCAGGATACTGCCCACTTCAGCCCTGACCCCCAAAGCCTGTGTCAGCTGCATGCCCTGAGCGCTTAACTGTGCAGGGAGGGAAATCAGCAGATCTCTAATGAATTCCTGATCTGACTCCAATCCCTCCCTTCCTTGAACACATTTCTTTGGAGAATCAAAACCCAACATCTGGAATTTGGCTTTTAACTGTCACAGGATGTCTCCAATGCTGGCTCTTGTTTCTGGAGTTACATAATTTCTCCTAAGGAGCTTTTTTCTCACTTCAAAAAGAAAGTGAGAGAGATTGCGGAGGAAATGCCTATGATATTAAAAAGTCATAAGCACTCATCTGTGATAACAAAAAAGCAGTGGTCCTGGACACACATAGGTTCTGATAGTTAACCATGAACTTGAGGGAATGAGGCCTGGTGGAACTGACCACAAATGAACAGAAACAAAGAGTGTGAGGAAAAGAGGGAAATGCCTCATGATGCGCAAACATTGTGGCAGTGGTTTAAACATCTCAGGAAGGAATTGAAGAATCGTTGGTTTGATAGGCATCTGGTTAGCTCAGACCATCTGATCAAGATAATCTTATAAACCTTCAGTTAATGGTTGGCTTAAAGTCTTTAAGTCTTGCCACTAGACACCTCCTGCATACTGCAAAAGGGCCACCTTGGAAGTGCATACTACACTGTTTGAGAAAGAATCCGAGGCAACTGCAGACGCCTGTCTATAACAGCCAGATCCCAGGCCAGCCCGCAGTATTCACTGGGCAGACCTTGGCTTTTCACCCAAGATTCCACTGGCCCCGCTGACTGGAAATGAGCTTTGTAAACCACTGCTTATTCTCTTGAAAGAGGCAGTTGATCTAATGGCTGATTATTTTCCTGAAATGGCCCCTTGAACTGGAGTTTCATTCTCCCTATTAAAGGAGAACAGGAATAAATACAATCCAAGAATCATTATAAACAAGAGTTTTAATCTCCTTCTGTTGAAACTTTTACCACAGCTCTAAAATGTCTCAGTGCAGAAGATTCAAGAAAAAAATAGATCCATTCTTAAATGCTCAAGGATTTTAATCTCAAAATGTATGTAAGTTCTCTGCCTAGCCCGGAAATGAGAGCCAAGAACAGCTGTGTGTGTGTGTTTGTGTTTGAGCATGTGTGGTGTTGGGTGGGTGTGACGGCATTGTTGAATATTTTATCCTCTTCCAAGAAACCAGTATTGGTAAGCAGATTACATTGAATTTCCCTGGAATCTCAAGATGTCTGTCCATTCAGAGTGCATAAACATAAGAAAGCTGTCTAAAGTTGTCATAAAGTCATCGACTTTAAAACTGAACACCGTGTGCCTGGAGCTTCAGATTCAATAGTTAACAGGTATGGTCTCTCCTCAGGAAGCCTATGGTCTAACAGGAGATCTAGATGATGAAATAGGCAATCACCATTTAGGGCAATAAGTGTACATTCATGCCACAATGGGAAGTTTGAGACTCTCTGGAAGCATATATGAGAGTCACCTAGCTCAGTCTTTGGAAGTCAAGCAAGGCATCACGGAAGAAATGACATCTAAGCTGAAATCAGAGAAGCAAGGTAAAAGTTTAAAAGACAAAGGACAGAACATCAAGGCAGAGGCAATCTTAATTGCAAAGCCCCAGAAAGGAAAGTGCATGACTTTTGGCCGAAATGTAATTAACAGGCGATAAACAAAGACAGATTTCATAAAGAGGGATCAGCAAACTTTTCTGTAAAGGGCAGACAGTAAGTAATTTAGGATTTATGGGTCATGCAATCTGTTGCAACTATTCAATTTTGCTGCTGTAACTAGAAAGCACCCACGGACAATATGTAAATGAACGTGTTTTCATAAAACTTTATTTACAAAAACAGGTGGTAGGCCGGACCCAGCTGACATCCTGACTCTGCTGGCACCGGAACCCTCATGTTCTGTGGTCCCCAGGCCAGCAGCATCAGCATCACCTTGGCAGCTCATTAGAAGGGCAGACTCTCAGAATCTCCCTTCTGACCTACAATATGAATTTTACATTCAAGAGATCCCCAGGTTGACAGTGCCCGGTTAAGGCACTTGGTCTCTGTCTTTGATACACTCATGTATGCATGTTTGAAAGATCCCTGTGGCTACAGTACTGCAAGTACACAACAGTACACAACAGCTCCTGAAATTTTGTCTCCCTCGGTGCCCAACTTGCCTCCCTTATACCTGGTCCTGGTGAGGAAAATGGACAGTAGAGGGCAAGATGGCAGGATGGTTTCTCTTTACTCCCAGCCCCTGAAAGCCCACCCCTATCCTACCTCCCTTCACAGCAAAGGCTGACCTTCAAAAACTACTGGAGGTTTATTCTCATTACGCTTCCCAAAGGCTAACCCATTGGGTGTATCTCTAAGTCTCACTTGAAGCCATTCTTCTAGGGACCTCCTACCAGACCAGAGCTGGGCATCGTGTTTCTCTGCTGTCCATTAGGTCCTCCTTTGTTCCCATAGACATTCCATAGCACTCTGGGGGTCCAGCCTTCTGGGCCAGCTCCACCTCTAGAGGTATTTCTGGCCAAATGGGCTTGGTGTCGGCTTCCAGACAAGCACGCAGGCAGCAGCTCTGAGCGTGAGCAGAATAAAGCCCCTTAATTAGGCAAGAGAGGGACTCAGCCAGCTGTGCACACTTGAGGGAAGACATCCATCAAAGAATGCATCTCCCTTCCCTACCTTTTATTTATGCTTTAGAAAATCCAATTAAAGCCAAGCCTGGCACTCTCCTAACTTTCAGCCATTTAACACATACAACAGAGTTGCTGGCCATGAATTTAAACACGCACATACACACACACTCATGCATGCACACAAAATAAACAAGCACACATCCTGTTTCTTCCTTGTGGGCTAGGACTTAGGGACTTTGGGTGTGCCTGTGGACACTTAGCCAAAACTATGACCAAAGGTTGGTCAGAAAATGTCATTCAGCTCCTTTTGTTGGTTTCTCATGTCTTTTCCACTGTATCTGAAGATTATATTTCATCCACGTGCCTTTCCTGCTCATTTGGGCTTGTCCTTGGGGTGATTCACTGAGATTATGCTGATGTGAGCAAACTCTGTGAATGGTTTTCCCTGCTGTTTCACTGGTTTAAGATTAGACTGCCACTTTATAGTCCAACCTTCACTTTGTTGGCAGCGCCTTGATAACGTATGGCCCCGGGAAAGACACCCTGTGGAAATTACTGTAATGATCAGGCCTGGACAGAGTGGACACTGGGAATTTCCTGGTGTAGGGCATGCTGAGCCTCTCATGTCTGTAAATGCCCTGTGCCAGGTCAACTGCTCTGCCACCTGAGTGCAGGAACTCAACACACATGCAGTCAGTCACCTGAGCCCCCAAGAGTAACTTCTCACGTCTACAACCCTGTAAACGCTCTTTCTGTCCTACCAGTGTATTTGGTACATGACAGAGCTTAACATTGTTTAAATGGGATAAACTCCAGGCATAGTGGTTGGGAACTTCGGTTCTAGGGTCGGCCAACTTTAGTATGAATCCCCGTTCTGCTTACTAGCTGAGTAACCTCAAACATGTGACCTAACCTTCTCTATGACTCAGTTTCTCTATATTTTAAAATGAGGATAATGATAGTACCTGGCTCACAGGGTTGTGGTGAGGGTTCTGTGAGAGCATGCACAGGGAGGAGTTGGCAGAGTGAATGGAACATGGTAACACAAACAAATGTCAGCTATAATTCCCAGTGTTTATTATTGTTAAAGCCTTCCCTCTAACTTTCGCTAATCCATGTGTGTCCCTCTCTCACAGCCCACCTTAAAATTCACCTTCTCTCAAAAGCTTTCTTAGCTGAACCCAGTCAGCCCAGGACATGATTTTAGTTCTTGTTCACCAGTACATATAAATAGGGCTGCTAGTGGCTTTGCTTTTATTGGGTTTTCAAAAAATGTTTCCCATTTACATGTTTTATCTCGTCAAGCAAATTATAAATTTCTTAAGGGAAAGGACCTGATCTTGTTTTGCTATGACCCTCCCACACCCTGAGATACTTACCATAATGATTACATGTTAATCATTTTCCCCTTATAGTTTCAATGTTTATTTTAGATTTGGGGATACATGTGCAGGTTTGTTACATGGGCATACTGCATGATGCTGAGGTTTGGGGTACAAATGGTCCCATCACCCAGGTAGTGAGCATAGTACCCAACAGTTTTTCAACCCAGGTCTCTCTCCCTCCCTCCTCCTTCTTGTAGTCCCCAGGGTCTATTGTTGCCATCTGTAACATCTTAATCTTTGATTAATAAATTTTATTTAAGAATATATAGCATAATGTGTATTACAAGTACATGGATTTGGTTTGGTTTGTCATCTGTGGTCCTGTGACCTGTGCACATGGAGGAGCACAGGCTAAATGGAAATTTCCTTTTGTCATTAGAGAGTAGTCAGAATGCCAGCTCTGTAGCCTGATTTCCCAGGTTTGAATTCAAGCTTTTCTTGTTACTAATCGTGTGACTGGGGAAAACTTCCTAACTCTCCCAGCCTTGGTTTACTTATCTGTAAAATGGGAATTTGGGTGAAGATTATTAAATGGGTTAAGGCAAGTTAGGTGCTCAAGAACATTGTAATTTATTATTGTCTATAAATAAATTATTGATATAAAATTAATACTACAAACACATTTGCAGAGAAGAATGGCATTAAATAGAGGAATAAACTATTTGATGAAAATTATACTATATTGACTTTTTAGCATAACCCATAATTACATGCCAAATAATTTGTGTAAATGATGCAATTGTTTTTCCCTTAACATTCTTTTTTTACATAAGTATATACAATCTTTATTTTCAACAAAGAATATGAAAAGAATCACAAGACCCAAAAATCCCCCCCAAAATTTAGCTTTTCTTTAAGTGTGTGGTAGTGTTTCATCATGGTTTTGATTTGCCATTTCCCTAATAATTGATGATCTTAGCATCATTTCAGGTACTGATATGCTCTCATTGAGTTAAATATATACTCACATAAATTGTCCATTTTTTAAGAATTATTTTTTATTTTATTGAGTTTTGAGAGTTCTTTATATATTCTGGACACAATTCCTTTGCTAGATACGTATTTTGCAACCCTTTCTCTCTGTGGCTTTTCATTTTCTGAACATGTTGTTTGAAGAATAGATTTTATTAAGAATTTTGATGTCCAATTAATCATTTTTAATGACTCTTCCTTGTGTACTAACAAATCTTTTCCCATCACAAGGTCATAACATTTTCTCTTTTTTCCCTAGGGAAGTGTGTTCTATCCTCACACTGCTGTAAGGACATATCTGAGACTAAGTAATTTATGAAGAAAAGAGGTTTAATTGGCCCACAGTTCCACAGGCTGTACAGGAGGCATGGATAGAAGGCCTCAGGAAACTTACAATCATGGTGACAGGGGAAGAGGAAGCAAGCACATCTTACCATGGTTGAGCAGAATAGAGACAGAGAGAGTAAAGGGGGATGTGCCACACACTTTTAAACAACCACATTTCACTCACTATCACAAGAACAGCAAGGAGGAAATCTGCCCCCATGATCCAGGCACTTCCCACCAGGCCGTTTCTCCAACATGTGGGGATTACAACTCAAAATGAGACTTGGATGAGGTCACACAGCCAGTGGGAGCCAAGGTTTTATTGGTGGTTTTTTTTTTTTTTTTTTTTCTTGGCATATAGCTTTCAAATTGTTCCAACAACATTTGTTGAAAACACTGTTTGTTCTCCTTTGAATTATCTTGGCATCTTTGTGGAAAATCAATTGACAATATATGTGTAGGTCTATTTTTGGACTTTCTATTCTGTTCTGTTGATTTATACCTCTAACTTTACATCAACACCATGTCATCATGCTCAAATAGCTTTGTAGTTGCCTGTATCAGATGGTGTACAACTATAATGTGTCAATTTTTAAAAAGTTATTCTTGTTCTGACATGATGGCTCATGCCTATAATCCTAGCACTTTAGGAGGCTGACATGGGAGGATCACTTGAGGCCAGGGGATTGGGACCAGCCTGGGAAATACAGCAAGACCTCAATTCCAAAAAACAAAATTAGCTGGACGTAGTGGCATGTGCCTCAAGTCCCAGCTACTCAGGAGCTGAAGCAGGAGGATCACCTGGGTCCAGGAGTTCAAGGCTGCAGTGATCTATATTTGTGCCACTGCACCTCACCTTGAGTGACAGAAAAAGACCCTATCTAGAACAAAAAAAAAAAAAAGGGCGTGCCCAAGATGGCCAAATAGGAACAGCTCCAGTCTCCAGCTCCCAGCGTGAGCGACACAGAAGATGGGTGATTTCTGCATTTTCAACTGAGGTACCAGGTTCATCTCACTGGGTCGTGTCGGAGAGTTGTCACAGGTCCACGGGTACAGCTCAACCAGCGAGAGCTGAAGCAGGGCAAGGCATTTTTTCCTAGCCAAAGGAAATTGAGACACACAACACCTGGAAAATCAGGTAACTCCAACCCTAATACTGCACTTTACCAAGGGTCTTAGCAAACGGCACACCAGGAGATTATATCCCACACCTGGCCCAGAGGGTCCCATGCCCATTGAGCCTCCCTCATTGCTAGCACAGCAATCTGAGATCTAACTGCAAGGCGGCAGTGAGGTTGGGGGAGGGGCACCTGCTGTTGCTGAGCCTTAAGTAGGTAAACAAAGCTGCTGGGAAACTCGAATTGCGTGGAGCCCACCACAGCTCAAGGAGGCCGGCCTACCTCTGTAGACTCCTTCTCTGGGGACAGGGCATAGCTAAACCAAAAGCAGCAAAAACCTCGGCGGAGGTAAATGGCCCTGTCTGACAGCTTTGAAGAGAGCAGTGGATCTCCCAGCACGGAGGCTGAGATCTGAGAATGGACAGACTGCCTGCTCAAGTGGTTCCCTGACCCCTGAGTAGCCTAACTGGGAGACATCTCCCACTATGTGCAAACCGACACCTCACACCTCACACGGTGGGGTACACCCCTGAGATAAAGCTTCCAGAGCAAGAATCAGACAGCAACACTCACCGTTCAGCAATATTCTATCTTCTGCAGCCTCTCCTGCTGATACCCAGGCAAACAGCGTCTGGAGTGGACCTCAAGCAAACTCCAACAGACCTACAGCTGAGGGTCCTGACTGTAAGAAGGAAAACTAACAAACAGAAAGGACACCCACACCAAAACCCCATCAGTACGTCACCATCATCAAAGACCAAAGGCAGATAAAACCAAAAGATGGGAAAAAGCAGTGCAGAAAAGCTGGAAATTCAAAAAATCAGAGCACATCTTCCCCTCCAAAGGAACGCAGCTCATCGCCAGCAACGGAACAAAGCTGGACGGAGAATGACTTTGACAAGTTGAGAGAAGAAGGCTTCAGTCAATCAAACTTCTCAGAGCTAAAGGAGGAACTACGTAACCATCGCAAAGAAACTAAAAACCTTGAAAAAAGAATGGATGAATGGATAACTAGAATAATCAATGCAGAGAAGACCTTAAAAGAACTGATAGAGATGAAAACCACAACACAAGAACTATGTGACAAAAGCACAAGGTTCAGTAACCGACTCAACCAACTGGAAGAAAGAGTATCAGTGATTGAAGATCAAATGAATGAAATGAAGCGAGAAGAGAAGTCTAGAGAAAAAAGAGTAAAAAGAAATGAACAAAGCCTCTAAGAAATATGGTATTATGTGAAAAGACCATATCTACGTCTGATTGGTGTGTCTGAAAGTGACAGGGAAAATGGAACCAAGTTGGAAAACATTCTGCAGGATATCATCCAGGAGAACTTCCCCAACCTAGTAAGGCAGGCCAACATTCAAATTCAGGAAATGCAGAGAATGCCACAAAGATACTCCTCAAGAAGAGCAACTCCAAGACACATAATTGTCAGATTCACCAAAGTTGAAATGAAGGAAAAAGTGTTAAGGGCAGCCAGAGAGAAAGGTTGGGTTACACACAAAC
Source organism: Macaca mulatta (assembly GCF_049350105.2). NCBI lineage: Eukaryota > Metazoa > Chordata > Mammalia > Primates > Cercopithecidae > Macaca > Macaca mulatta. Next base: position 102,600,174 of record NC_133408.1, on the reverse strand, counting down.
GGAAGCCCATCAGACTAACAGCAGATCTCTCGGCAGAAACGCTCCAAGCCAAAAGAGAGTGAGGGCCAATATTCAACATTCTTAAAGAAAAGAATTTTCAACCTAGAATTTCATATCCAGCCAAACTAAGTTTCATCAGTGAAGGAGAAATAAAATCCTTTACAGACAAGCAAATGCTTAGAGATTTTGTCACCACCAGGCCTGCCCTACAAGAGACCCTGAAGGAAGCACTAACATGGAAAGCAACAACCAGTACCAGACATTGCAAAAACATGCCAAAATGAAAAGTCCATCGATGCTAGGAAGAAACTGCATCAACTAACGAGCAAAATAACCAGCTGATATCATAATGACAGGATCAAGTTCACACATAACAATATTAACCTTAAATGTAAATGGACTAAATGGTCCAATTAAAAGATACAGACTGGCAAATTGGATAAAGAGTCAAGACCCATCAGTTTGCTATTCAGGAGACCCATCTCACATGCAGAGACACACATAGGCTCAAAATGAAGGGATGGAGGAAGACCTACCAAGCAAATGGAAAACAAAATAAAAGCAGGAGTTGCATCCTAGTCTCTGATAAAACAGACTTTAAACCATCAAAGATCAAAAGAGACAAAGAAGGCCATTACATAATGGTAAAGGGATCAATTCATCAGGAAGAGCAAACTATCCTAAATATATATGCACCCAATACAGGAGCACCCAGATTCATAAAGCATGTCGTTAGAGACTTACAAAGAGATTTAGACTCCCATACAATAATAATGGGAGACTTTAACACCCCACTGTCAACATTAAACAGATCAACGAGACAGAAAGTTAACGAGGATATCCAGGAATTGAACTCAACTCTGCACCAAGTGGACCTAATACACATGTACAGAACTCTCCATCCCAAATCAACAGAATATACATTCTTCAAGCACCACATCGCACTTATTCCAAAATTGACCACATAGTTGGAAGTAAAGCACTCCTCAGCAAATGTAAAAGAACAGAAATTTTTAAAAAACTGTCTCTCAGACCACAGTGCAATTAAACTGGAACTCAGGACTAAGAAACTCAATCAAAACCGCTCAATTACATGGAAACTGAACAACCTGCTCCTGAATGACTACTGGGTACATAATGAAATGAAGGCAGAAATAAAGATGTTCTTTGAAACCAATGAGAACAAAGATACAACATACCAGAATCTCTGGGACACATTTAAAGCAGAGTGTAGAGGGAAATTTATAGCACTAAATGCCCACAAGAGAAAGCAGGAAAGATCTAAAATTGACACCCTAACATCACAATTAAAAGAACTAGAGAAGCAAGAGCAAACACATTCAAAAGCTAGCGGAAGCAAGAAATAACTAAGATCAGAGCAGAACTGAAGAAGATAGAGACACAAAACACCCTCCAAAAAATCAATGAATCCAGGAGCTGGTTTTTTGAAAAGATCAACAAAATTGATAGAACGCTAGCAAGACTAATAAAGAAGAAAAGAGAGAAGAATCAAATAGACGCAATAAAAAATGATAAAGCGGATATCACCACTGACCTCACAGAAATACAAACTACCATCAGAGAATACTATAAACATCTCTACGCAGATAAACTAGAAAACCTAGAAGAAATGGATAAATTCCTGGACACTTACACTCTCCCAAGACTAAACCAGGAAGAAGTTGAATCCCTGAATAGACCAATAGCAGGCTCTGAAATTGAGGCAATAATTAATAGTCTACCAACCAAAAAAAGTCCAGGACCAGACAGATTCACAGCCGAATTCTACCAGAGATACAAGGAGAAGTGGGTACCATTCCTTCTGAAACTATTCCAATCAATAGAAAAAGAGGGACTCCTCCCTAACTCATTTTACGAGGCCAGCATCATCCTGATACCAAAGCCTGACAGAGATACAACAAAAAAAGAGAGTTTTAGACCAATATCCCTGATGAACATTGATGCAAAAATCCTCAATAAAATACTGGCAAACCAAATCCAGCAGCACATCAAAAAGCTTATCCACCATGATCAAGTGGGCTTAATCCCTGGGATTCAAGGCTGGTTCAACATACGCAAATCAATAAATGTAATCCAGCATATAAACAGAACCAAAGACAAAAACCACATGATTATCTCAATAGATGCAGAAAAAGCCTTTGACAAAATTCAACAGCCCTTCATGCTAAAAACGCTCAATAAATTCGGTATTGATGGAATGTATCTCAAAATAATAAGAGCTATTTATGACAAACCCACAGTCCATATCATACTGAATGGGCAAAAACTGGAAGCATTCCCTTTGAAAACTGGCACAAGACAGGGATGCCCTCTCTCACCACTCCTATTCAACATAGTGTTGGAAGTTCTGGCTAGGGCAATCAGGCAAGAGAAAGAAATAAACGATATTCAGTTAGGAAAAGAAGAAGTCAAATTGTCCCTGTTTGCAGATGACATGGTTGTATATGTAGAAAAACCCATCATCTCAGCCCAAAATCTCCTTAAGCTGATAAGCAACTTCAGCAAAGTCTCAGGATACAAAATCAATGTGCAAAAATCACAAGCATTCTTATACACCAGTAACAGACAAACAGAGAGCCAAATCATGAATGAACTCCCATTCACGATAGCTTCAAAGAGAATAAAATACCTAGGAATCCAACTTACAAGGGATGTAAAGGACCTCTTCAAGGAGAACTACAAACCACTGCTCAGTGAAATAAAAGAGGACACAAACAAATGGAAGAACGTACCATGCTCATGGATAGGAAGAATCAATATTGTGAAAATGGCCATACTGCCCAAGGTAATTTATAGATTCAATGCCATTTCCATCAAGCTACCAATGACTTTCTTCACAGAATTGGAAAAAACTGCTTTAAAGTTCATATGGAACCAAAAAAAGACCCTGCATTGCCAAGACAATCCTAAGCCAAAAGAACAAAGCTGGAGGCATCATGCTACCTGACTTCAAACTATACTACAAGGCTACAGTAACCAAAACAGCATGGTACTGGCACCAAAACAGAGATATAGACAAATGGAACATAACAGAGCCCTCAGAAATAATACCACACATCTACAGCCATTTGACTTTGACAAACCTGACAAAAACAAGAAATGGGCAAAGGATTCCCTATTTAATAAATGGTGCTGGGAAAATTGGCTAGCCATAAGTAGAAAGCTGAAACTGGATCCTTTCCTTACTCCTTATATGAAAATTAATTCAAGATGGATTAAAGACTTAAATGTTAGACCTAAAACCATAAAAACCCTAGAAGAAAACCTTGGTAATACCATTCAGGATATAGGCATGGGCAAGGACTTCATGTCTAAAACACCAAAAGCAACGGCAACAAAAGCCAAAATTGACAAATGGGATCTCATTAAACTAAAGAGCTTCTGCATAGCAAAAGAAACTACCATCAGAGCGAACAGGCAACCTACAGAATGGGAGAAAATTTTTGCAATCTACTCATCTGACAAAGGGCTAATATCCAGAACCTATAAAGAACTCAATCAAATTTACAAGAAAAAAACAAACAACCCCATCGAAAAGTGGGCAAAGGATATGAATAGACATTTCTCAAAAGAAGACATGCATACAGCCAACAGATACATGAAAAAATGCTCATCATCACTCACCATCAGAGAAATGCAAATCAAAACCACAATGAGATACTATCTCACACCAGTTAGAATGGCAATCATTAAAAAAATCAGGAAACAACAGGTGCTGGAGAGGATGTAGAGAAATAGGAACACTTTTACACTGTTGGTGGGACTGTAAACTGGTTCAACCATTGTGGAAAACAGTGTGGCGATTCCTCAAGGATCTAGAACTAGAAATACCATTTGACACAGCCATCCCATTACTGGGGATATACCCAAAGGATTATAAGTCATGCTGCTGTAAAGACACATGCACACATATGTTTATTGTGGCACTATTCACAATAGCAAAGACTTGGAATCAACCCAAATGTCCATCAGTGATGGACTGGATTAAGAAAATGTGGCACATACACACCATGGAATACTATGCAGTCATAAAAAAGGATGAGTTCGTGTCCTTTGTAGGGACATGGATGCAGCTGGAAACCATCATTCTCAGCAAACTACCACAAGAACAGAAAATCAAATACTGCATGTTCTCACTCATAGGTGGGAATTGAACAATGAGATCACCTGGACACAGGAAGGGGATCATCACACACCGGGTCCTATTGTGGGGAGGCGGGGGGAGGGATAGCATTAGGAGATATACCTAATGTAAATGATGAGTTAATGGGTGCAGCACACCAACATGGCATATGTATACATATGTAACAAACCTGCACATTTTGCACATGTACTCTAGAGCTTAAAGTATAATTTTAAAAAAAAATCTGTTCTTTATTTTTTTAAATTGCTTTTACTATTACTTATATAGTCATTTCCTTTTATTATGTTTACATAGTTATTTCCTTTTATTTATATGCAAATTAAAATTTTTCATATAAAATATTGTTAGTTTCTACAAGAAATAAAAGCCTGCTGGATTTTGACTGGGATTGCCTTGAATCTGTTGGTCAATTTGAGAAAACTGACATTTTAACACTAATGTGCCTTCCAATCAATAAAGAATGCTGTATTTTTTTGTTTATTAAATATGTTTTAATTTCTCACATCAATAATTTTTATTTTGAGGAATACAAGTTTTACATATTTTTTAGATTTATCCCCAAGTACTTAGTGTTTTTTTGTTATTACAATTGTTACTCTTTTTTTGAATTTTTAATTCAGATTGTTTATAAATTTCAATTATTTATTTATAGAAATGCATTTAATATTTGTATAGTACAGCTTTTCTTACTTTTTACTTTTAGTAGCTTCTTTGTAGTTTTTTTTTTTTTTGATAATCCATGTAGATGAACATGTTATTTGAAATTAAAGACACTTTATTATTCTTCAATTTGTATGCCTTTTCTTTGCTTTTCTTAGTTATTGCACTGGCAAGGACCTCTAACGTTGAGTACATACGGTGGGAGTGTACATTTTTGCCTTACTCACAACCTTAGGGAAAAGCACACAGTGTTCCACCATTAAATGCGATGTTAGCTGTAAATTTTGTATAGATGTCATTTTCATGTTAAGGAAGTTCTCTTCTCTTCCTAGCTTTCTTACAGTTTTTATGATGAATGGATGTTAAATTTTGTTAAATACTTCCTCTACATCTATTGACATGATCATGTGTTTTATTTTTCTTTACCCTGAACAACATTCGTTATATCATATCAACCCTCTGATTTTCCTTTGGAGAATCACCCCTTTAGCTCCATGTGGTCCTAGTGAGATTGCCCACGTGGCAACCACTCGTTCCCTGTGCTCACCATCTCATCGTGGGTGTGAGCACATGACCAAACTGAGCCAATCAGAGTCTTTCCTGAGATGGGCCGTAGGGATTCTGGGAAAGAAAAGTTCTTCTTCCTCTGGGATTGAGAGCTGCAAAGACCACACAAACTACAGATGCTTTCAGTCACTTTGAATACCTTTGAAAAGTGGAAGAAACTACAAATTGGTGTCAATGCACAGAGCTAAGTGATGGGGAGATGGCAAGAGAAAGATAAAAATCTAGCAATGTTTTATGAGCCCCTAGACCGTGACATGACTGTAGACCACTCAGCCTCTAGATTTCCCACAGCTGTGAGCCAATAAAATTCCTCTTTGCCTACACTAATTTGCATTACTTTCTGGCACTTGCAACCAGAGGAGCCCTGATTGAAACACTTTTCACTGTGTGAGTCACATGTCCACTAAAGCCGGCCCAACCAAGAGAGAATCGTTTTCTTCAATTAGTTGGCATTACATGAAACTAATAAAACCTATTTTTAAAAAGAATTTTTATTGGTAAGATTTTTAATTTATATTAAGGAAGTTTTACTAAAAAGAGTTGTTTTATTATGTCTTACATTTTTATTTTAGGTAGTCATAAGTAGAAGTTAAAGTAAAAAGGCTAAATCTTTCAAATAAATACAATAGTAAGTATGCAAAATAAGTGAATTAGATTTGCTGTCCATTTATCTATGAAAAAAGTAAAATATTATATGTGATATCTATACACATACATCTATGGATAGATACTATGTACTATAGTATATGAACTGAGAGAGAGAGCATATGAAATTATTGAGTTCCTGCTACATGCCAGATCCTGTTCCAGTGCATTGTGAATGTTATTTTATTTGGTCCTCACAACAATGCCCCTTCAGGGTAAGCATTCTTGTCCTGCATGACACATGTGAAAAAAAGAGACAAAAAGTTTATATAATTTGCCCAAGGTCACATAGCTGCTACATGACAGAGCCCGATTTCAATCCAAGCTTACTAGTTCCAACAAACCGTGAGTTCTTTCCATTACACCACTCTGGCTACTTCAGAAACAATTGCCGTTACCACCTTTGCAGTGTCAGGAAGGAATCTGAGTGCTATTACATAAGCACACATGTCTGCTCCACATACACTTGTATGGAGCAAGGATCTCTAAAATTGTGCTCGAATTCACAAAGTGGAAGCGCAAAACCCCGTGTTAGCTCATTGCTGGGTCAACTGCTTAGAAGGCCAACCTCTGCAGGGGAGGCCACAGGGGGAGGGATCCCAGCTAGGAGACCATCATGCCTCACCCAAGGCATCTTTCTGCCCCTCAGTGACTTGCAGACTTGCTGTAACATAGATGGATCCCCAGGATAGAGCAACCATGCTATTGGCTTTGAAAATAAAGACTCAAATATAACTATATTATTTAGAAATATAGATAAAATGTAAGCATATATATATATGTGTGTGTGTGTGTATATATGTGTGTGTATATATATGTGTATATGTGTGTGTGTGTGTATATGTGTGTGTGTGTATATATATGTGTGTGTGTATATATGTGTGTATATATATATAGGCCGGGCATGGTGGCTCAAATCTGTAATCTCAGCACTTTGGGAGACTGAGGTGGGAGAATTGCTTGAGCCCAGGAGTTCAAGACCAGCCTGGGCAACATAGTGAAACCCCATCTCTACAAAAATACAAAAATTAGCAGGGTGTGGTGGTGTGTGCCTCTAGTCCCAGCTATTGGGGAGGCTGAGCTGGGAGAATTACTTGAGCCCAGTAGGTCGAGGTTGCGGTGAGCCATGATGGTACCACTGCATTCCAGAAAGAAAGAAAGCAAGACTGGTGGTACATAGTGGTTGAAGCTGGGCGATGGAACATGGGATTTCTCAAACTATTCTCAACTTTTGTATATATTCTTAAATGCCCTTAATAAAAGAAAAAGAAAAAAGAAATATGGACATAAGAAGCATAGCTTTTAAAAATGCAAAGAGTTTGGCTTTGGGGGAGGAGATGGTGGGGGTAGAGGGCAAGGCTCAACTATGGAGAGGTGAGACAAGGGACTATGGTTTTCCTTACATGCCCTGTAGTATCATTGACTTTTTCTATTATATGAACATATCACTTGAAAAAAAAATTAAACGTTAAAAAAAAACAAAAAATGATGGAGCAACTGGTTGGCTAGCCTGTCCCTGCTCCATGGCAGACATCACTAATTAGCCTCAGCCTGATTTCCAGCTGAGCCCAGAAGAGCCTCTGGAATCACTCTCAGTGCAGCCTGCTAGAGATGAAGCCCATCCCAAGATGAGGAGATCTTCCATAGCATGTGTTTATACCACACTTTGCCTGTAATGTTCTCACAGTTCAGACAGGATCAGATCTGCCCAAAATACTTGTCCTCTGGACTCCAGAACAATCTGGGTACTCATGCAGAGAGGGAGGGTAGGGCTCCCAGAGCCTCCTGCAGGCCCTCAGAATTAGGTCATCACCCCTGCTTGCCCTCACCAGCTTCAGCATATGCTTCCATCTCTGTTGGAGCCCCTGTTGAGCCAGAACTACCAGCCCTCCTTCCATGACTGCAATAACATTTTCCTAGGATGTGCTTTACAGCAGATCTCAGACAGCGATGAGTGCTAACAGATCCCAGTCCTGTGCAAAAGGAAAGTGTTAGAATTATATTTGGATGGACTTCTGATGTGTGAGGGGCTTTTCCACATTTGGACAGAGGTGAAGTGCCAGTCACATCTTTCCTGGATGGGCTGGTTTATAATTCTCCTGGGAGGCTTAACTGCATCAGCGTAAACTGAGGGGAATGAGCAGGGTCTAATACAGCTGAGAACTGGTCCCCATTCCTTTTGTGGGAAAATTTCAATGTTCTGTAGGCCTTGGACCTGTCAACCCAGACCACTTATATTCCCAGCCTTATCCCAGGGCTAGGTTCCTCAGCCAATCCCATTCTTAGTCTTCAACACTAACCCCGAAGGTAGGGACATTCTTCAGTTCTTTCACTTGAGACACTAGGAAGCAAGGGGGAGGAAGTAACATACATTGATTATCTCTTTGACCAGACATAGATCTAGGAGCTTCCTGTTTATTTCATCCTGCCCATAAATCCTGTGATCCAATTTTACAAATAAAAACAGTGAGGCTTAAAGAGGTTGTAGTTTTGCCCATGGTCAGATAACCAGAAAGTGCCAGAGTAGGATTTAATTTTAGGTCCTCTGAATTCAAAAACCTTTGTTCTTCCCCAGCCTGATGCTCCAAAGAAGTCTATGCACACTTGTTGGTCCCTCGCAAATACCAAGCCCACAGCATTGGACAATTTGGAGCCAGCATATACGCCCATCGTTCACCATGAAGAAAGGGACTTGGGGAAATGCTTGAACCCATGCTTCAGGCATTGTCAGTTTTCACTTCCAAAATCAGAATTTGCTGAGGAAATAGCTCTCTACAGGTAGAAGGTAATTCCTAGGTAACTCCCAGCATCTGCCGTCTGTCCAGTCACATTTCCGTTTCTCGCTGTCTTCACATAGACCATGGCCAGGGCCTTCGTGTATTCTCTGTAGCCTGGGAAGAGTGAGCATTTTTGTGGTCTGACTTAAAGAAGGAGAAATAGCCAGCCAAATAAATCAAAAATCCTACCCAAATTACCATTATAATCCTACAATTACAATTATATAATTGACAGAGGTTGACTTGTCATTCATACGTGGCACTGAATCTTCAACACAGGCCTCTGACTCATCTTGGAAATGTCCAGTCCATTGAGGCCCAAGTCTTAGGGTTGACATTCATACTCAGCATGAGTTTTGATTATGACTCCAGGAAGTGTCATGCACATATTCCCTAAAGTCAGGCCGGCCTCTGCAGCTGGACAGAGTAGCACCAACCTTAATACACCTCTCTCAGTACTGATAGAACATGCAGATAAAAGGTCAGCAAAAAATAAAGATGGCTGGAACAACATGATTAGTCAACTTGACCTAACTGGCATATTTAGAACACCCCACCCAACATCTGGAGAACCCACATGCTTTCCAAGTGCTTATAAAGCAGTTACCAAAATAAACCATAAACTTGTCCATAAAATAAGTCTCAACAAATTTCAAAAGATTTAAATTAAACTATGTTCTTTGATCATAGTAGCATTGAATGAGAAATCAATACAAGAAAGATAGATAAGAAATCACCAAACATTTAGACATTAAGCAACACACATTTAAATATTCCACAGGTCATCAAAGGAATAGAAATAGAAATTAGAAAATATTCTGAACCAAGTGAAAATGCAACATATCAAGGCTTGTGGAATGCTGCTAAAGCAGTGCCTACAGGAATATTCATAGAACTAAATGCAGGTGTTAAAAATATGTTTTAAATTAAGTAAATACATATATTGTTAAAGTTTTTAAAGGCTGAAGATTAATACGTTGCTGTCTCAAAAAGCTTATGGAAAAAGTAGTGAATTAAGCACAAGTAAAAATGTTAAAATAGCTACGATAAAGTTAAACACAGACACTAATGAAATATAAAATACATACGCAATGGAGAAAAATCAACAAACACAAATGTTTGGTAGTTTGAAAAAATTAGTAAGGTTTATAAATTCCCAGCAAGGTAAATTTAGAAAAAGAGAAAACATAGGTAACTAATTCCAAAGATGGAAAACAGGACCTCACTACACATCTTACAGACACTGAAAACATAATAAGAGGAGGTTATAAAGAACTTTACAGCAATAAATTTGAAATTTTAAATCAAATGAATGAATTCTGGAAGAAAACTATTTACAACTGACTCAGAGATAAGAAACATGAATACTCTTAAATCTATTCAAGAAATTGGATTCATAATTTAAAGACATCCACAAAGAAAGCCGTGTACCCAAATGACTTCATTTGTGAATTTTTGTGCAAATTTTCCCAAAGAATAGAGAAAGAAGAAACCCTTCCTAGCTTTCTTTCTGAGGAGCATAACATTGATATCAAAATGTGATATAAGAAAGGAAGATTATAGATGCAAACATCCTAAGCAAGATAGTAATGCATTGAATCCAATAATACAGCCAAAAATTAACACATTACGAACAAATGGGATTTATTCCAGGAATGCAAAGTTGGCTTAATATACTAAATAAATTAAAGTAATTCACCACATAACATAATAAAAGAGGAACTATGTTCATTCATCTTAATAGACACAGACAATGCATTCAATAAAATTCAACAACTGTTCATGACTTAAACTTTTAGCAAATTAAGAATAGCAAAAAAACTTAATTCAATAAAAGATGCCTATAAAACTCATCTAACACTCTCCCCGAGACTGAAAACAACACAAGAAAATACTCTTGAATCTCTTCTATTCAATATTATAGCAGAGCTCTCACTCACAAAATAAGGCAAGAAAAAGAAATAAAAGATTTGAAAGAAAAGGCCGGGCGTGGTGGCTCAAGCCTGTAATCCCAGCACTTTGGGAGGCCGAGACGGGCGAATCACGAGGTCAGGAGATCGAGACCATCCTGGCTAACACAGTGAAACCCCGTCTCTACTAAAAAAATACAAAAAACCAGCCGGGTGAGGTGGTGGGCACCTGTAATCCCAACTACTCAGGAGGCTGAGGCAGGAGAATGGCATAAACCCGGGAGGCAGAGCTTGCAGTGAGCTGAGATCCGGCCACTGCACTCCAGCCTGGGCGACAGAGCGAGACTCCGTCTCAAAAAAAAAAAAAAAAAAAAAAAAAAAAGATTTGAAAGAAAAAAGTAAAACATTATTCATAGAGGAGATGATTAAGTGCACATAGAGAATCCAAATGAAACTATAGACTATTCAATTTGTTAAGGTAACTTAAGATTGTTGGATACAAAAAGTAATTGCATAATTACTGAAAACAATTAGAAAATGAAATTTTAAAAACACCAAATATAAAAGTATCAAAAATCATAAAATACTTAGGAACAAGCCTAATAAAAATGTGCAAAATCTATATACCAGAAACTATAAGGCATTGCTGAGCAAAATTTTGAAAGACTTAAAATATTAAGGAATAAGTCATTTTCATGTATTAGAAGACTCAACATTGTTGGGGTATAAATTCTCCCTAAATTAACTTAAAAATTCAATGTCATCCTAATAAAAATTCCAGCAGGATTTTTGTGGAACCTGACAAGCTGATTCTAAGATGTATATGAAAATGCAAAGGACCTGGCCATAGCAATCTTAAAAATCACATCTGGAGGATTTACACAATCAGATAACAAGATGTAAGATGCTATAGTAGTAAAGACAGGGATGGAGGCACAAAGATAAATGGACCAATGAGACAAAATAGAGAACCCAAAAATAGACCCATATAGAGTCATCATCTGATTTACAATAAAAACACACTGTAATTCAGTGGGGAGTTTTAAAAACAAATGGTTCTGGGTCAAATGGACCTTCAACTAGACAAAGAAAAAAAATAAAATTTGAGTCTCTACCTCACATTGTAGGAGAAAATTAATTTAAGGTACCACATAGACTCAAATGCAAAAGTTAAAACAACCAAGCTTCTAGAAGAAAGCTGAAGATAATTTATCAGAAACTTGGTGTGGGCAAAAACTTCTTAAACACAAAAAACACAAACTATAAAAGTTTGAAACTAGAATTCCTTAATATTAAGAACTTCTGTTCATCATAACACAAGATGAAGATAATTAACAATCAGCTTTAGATTGGGAGAAGGTATTTGTGATTAATGTATCTGTCAAACAACTAGCATCTAGAATATATAAAGAGCTCCTACAAATCAATAAGGAGAATGACAACCAATGTTTTAATGGGCTTAAACCTTAAGCAGTCACTTAAGGTTTATATGCTTACTGGCCATCCAGATGGCCTTCAAAATCCATATATTGAAGCCCCAGCTCCCAACGTGATGGTACTTGGAGATGCGGCTTTGCTTGGGAAATTACATAAGAAATTAGGGTTAAATGAGGTCATAATGGCAGGGTCTTAATCTGGTAGGACTGGCATCCTTATAAGAGGAGGAGATACTAGAGGGCTCTTTCTCATGCTCATGCACAGAGAAAGGGCCACGAGATGACACAGAGAGAAAGCAGCTATCTATAAGCCAGAAAGAGAGCCCTCACCAGAAACCGAATTTGCTAGAACCTTAATCTTGGATTTCAATCCTCCCAGACTGTCAGAAAATAAATTTCTGTTGTTTAAGCCACCCAGTCTATGGTACTGTGTTATGGCAGATTGAGCAGACTAATACAATCATCAAAAGAACTAAAATTAAAAGGACTTACAGTGCCAAATGTTGATGAGGATATGGACCAAATGGAACTTTCATGCACTTTTGGTGGGACAGTAAATTAGAACAATCACTTTGGAAACTGCTTACCAGTATCTACTAGAGCTAAACACACACATACATACTTTATGATCCAGAAATTCCATTCCCGGGTATATTAATGAAAAGAAAAGAGTACATGTGTGTACTCAAAGATATGTACAAGAAAATTCTTAGCACATTAATGTATAATCACCCCAAACAGGAAACAATCCAAATTTCTATCAGCAACAAAATAATTAAATACTTTGCGGTATATTGGTGCAGTGGACTATTACACAGCAATAAAAATAAAGTATCCTGCTATACTCAACAGTGTGGGTGATTCTCACCAACCTACTGTACAGTAAAAAAAGTCAAATCTAAAATAATGCATAGCCTACAGTTCCATTTATATGAGGCCTAAGAACAGGCCAAAGTAATCTACGGTGTTCAGAATAGTGGTTGCCTTTGGTGAGGATATACAAAGGGCATGGGGGAACTTTCTAGAATGCTGGAAATACTGTAACTCTTGATGTGAGTAGTGGTTTCATGGATATCTACACAGATGAAAATTCATTCAGTAAGCTACACACTTAAGATTTGTAAACTTTACTGTAATTGAGTTATAAAAAGTCAAAAGAATATCTTGACTATTGAGAATCAAAAAGATTAGTTTTCTTTCATAAATTTGTGTCCATTTTGGCTTGGACCATATTGCACAGAGTCCAGTGGACACTGGGAAATATACTGTTTATCAAGATTTTTGTGGACTGCCTCATGCAAAAAATTAATATGTCAAATGGAATCTTTCTTCCTGGAAATTTATAGCTTGTTTGTGAACACTGATTATATTCGTTTCCAGCTCTCCACTTGACTTTCTGTTGTGAAGTCTGTCATAGCTTCTGTTTCACTTTGTCAGAGGAGACCAGTCATATGGTTTTGTGGATCCAAAGTAGAAGAAATTCCCTTAGAGCAATGAAAACATTTTTAAACAACTGCTGGGTTCTGCCACAGTGGCTTCAACCTCTCTGGAAATTTTCTTTGTTATTTTTATTATTTGTTCATCCTGAAGTCTGTAAAAGGTAGTTGCCTCCAAACAGCAACTTTTACTCCAAAGAAAGAGGAGGTAGGTGTGGTTGTGTATGTGTCTTGTGAGTATGTGCGTATAAAGTCACAACGTTCTAGATAGAATTATGTATTTCTTCCTAAAAAGATATTGGAAGGTATCTTTTGCCTCTCTTAGGAACATAGTGAATGTAACAGGAAGATAGACACATCAGTTTTGTTAAAAAGAAACAGATTTTCTATGAAAATATAGATTTTATATACAACTTGACATTTGAAGACAGATACTCTACCAATGAGATGGTAAAAAACAGCCAGGACTGTTTGATTGTGGCTGTAAAATTCCCAACTAAAAATAGCTAAATCAAAATAAAGGGAGTGATCAGGAAGGGACTGGGTGGTTCACAGAGTCAAAGGAGAGCTTCAGAGATCAGAGGTGACACTTTCTGTTCATGTCATCGCTCTGCAGGCCATTGGTGCCACACTGTCTACTGCCAAAGGGCTTTCTACACTTCAGGGAGCGTGGCCAGAGACAACTCTGACTTTCACAACTCAGACTTTCCAGTCTGAACAGAAAGACATCCTCACCACCAGAACCACCTCGAACACGTGGGAAGGTCCCTGATTCTTCTGGCCGGTGCTGTGTGCCCACTCAGTCATTATGGATCATGGAGCAAGAATGGGGCAGACAAAAGCAGTAATCATCCCTGACAGATAAATACACCCCAAAAAACCTGCACACCCTAATTCAGCTTAAACATCTCATTTACTCGCTTCTCCAGACAGTCCAGACCATGTCGTTGTCTTCAATTTCTAGAAGGTGTCAGTTTTCCATCCTTCATTCTCTGCCTCTGAGACAGCCCTGCCCACTGTCTGTCAGCACTCTCAGCCTTGCTCTCTACAGCACGTAGACGGGAAGGCTTGGAACAATTGAAAAGATTGACAGGAGAAAAGACTATGTAAAACATTTTGAATTTTGAAACCGAGTAGTTTGAGATGCTTCAGGGTTTATTTAAGTCTGATTCATCTTAACATCCATAAATAGCATTGATCAGATCTATATGCACACACACTTAACACACACATGTGCCCTTTCCACTCCCATGAGGCAGAATAATCACTGGTGATCTAGTGATTACACAACTTAGAGAATAAAGACCCGTATAGAACATCTAAAGAAAGCTGTCCAAATCTGATCCACTGCCTGTTTTTATTAATAAGATTTTATTGAAATGCAGCCATACCCGCCTCTTTAAGTATTCTCTATGGCTGTTTCTGTGCTGCAAAGTTGACTAGTTGCAATAGAGACCGTCAGGTCTGCAAAGTCTGAAATATGTACTGGCCCTTTACAGAAAGTTTCCCAAACCCTGATCTAAATAAGTCCCCACAAAACCATTTTTCCCCTGAAACCATTTCAAGGATAAGTAGTGTTTTAAATCTGAATTATCCAGATAATTGCTACACCACTAATTTTCTTTGCCTGTACTTGCTGTTTAACCCAAGCTACATGGACTTATGTCTGTACAGGCCAAGACTTGCAGGAGAACAATCAGTCAACTGTGCATTCAGTCAACATAAGTAACCAGTATTACTCATATTATCCCTCAAGCAATTGGAACAGTAATATGAAATATCTACACACTTGCCCCACACCTCCCTGTTCATTTCTCTTGGTCATAGAAACACACAAGAAAGATTTAAGAAGAAGCGATGTGTATTCAGCTCAAAGTGAAGTGGAATTGTGACCATCATTGAATTCCACATAGATGACAATAATTGGGGAAACAGACAAGAAAATATATTTAAGAGTCTGAATTTTCCATTTTGCCTATCAAAATAACTGAATCACTGCTGAAACGCCATTTAACTTTATATTGTGTATATACAGCAAGAAAAGGCAAAAATTACACTGACAAAATGCTATATTCACATTTTTCAGTTTTCCTCTTTCTCAGTGAATAAAAATTCTCTGAAGGCTGCACCTCTCAAAAATTTTCTGTGTAACACAATATTGACATATTGAGGGAAACCAGAAGGAACAAGCAAGAGACCCCAATACACACACACACAAGCACACACACACACGTTTCTGACCAAAAAAAAAAAAAAAAGAAAAGAAATCCAATAGCAATAACCGACCCAGAAATGCCAGGAAGCAGGGTTATAAATTTAACATGAACAGCTCCCTCTTCCAACTCCCAGTCCGTTTATCAAATTTTAAAAATGAAATGACAAGTTAAGATTATTAGTCAAAATATATAAATAAATCACCTTACATATGTGATTTCCAAAGTCTGTGAATGATTTCACAGTGGTTAGATGTAATAAGTGAATACACAGGCAATCTGGGTTTGGGAGCAAAACTGGTCCAGGTAAGGCTGGAAGCCTGCCAACCTCCAGACAGCACAATTAGCTCAGGAGGTAGACACGAAAGCTGGGCAGCACACAGGAGCCTTTACAACGGCATTGGGTGAGATTTCTTTCACAAGGACATCCTAGCCATTGCTTGGTCTGCCATCCCCTACACGCAGTTCTACTGTTTATAGAAAGAACTTTTTTTAGATGCCTCCAAAAAGCAAGGATTAAGTCAACTCATCATAAATTCCTCCTGCTAGAAACCAACTCACGGAAAAAACTTTCTGAAAATACAGTTTGTCAAATGCTTTGGGTTTTAACGAAATGCCAAGATGTGGGAGTCATAAATTATCTGCTGCAACAGGAGGCCTCACAGAGACTGAGGAATGCCAGAGCTCTGTGTTCAAGATGAATTGCTGGAAAGTTTTCTATCTTAAAAAATTGATCCTGATTTTTTACCTGTTTAGATTTACACAACATCTGATGTTAACAGCCCTTATGTGGCTGCCAGGTGCCAACTGTAGACAGAAAAACAAGAAGAAAACGTTCTTTGAGTTTATTCCCCTGAGCTGGCCCAGAGCCAGGTTTGTCACACAAGGGCCCCTGCCCTCCAGGTATCATTTGGTTGCTGCCGTTCGTAGCATTAGTGGTGTTGAAACGAAGCCAGCTGTATTCTTTTCAAACCAATTTGTCCAATAGCATGGATTATTGTGTTAGGTAATCTGTCACTTCTCAAAAAAAAAAAAAAAATCTTTAATGGCCTTTACACATTGCTCTCAGAGCATTTGAAGGCCTTGTAGTGATACCATCCCATGCCTGATTTATTCACCTTAGAAGAAGCCACCCTATTTGGCACCGTCTCTGCTAAACAATGATAGCATTTTTAAGTGTAGAGCTACTCAAACCTGAATTTCCTAGATTATTTTATTTATGCAGTGCATGTAAACATTGAAAGCAAATTCACACCACCAAGGAAAACGATCCCCGTAACATGTCTAAAAATCATCTGTGACTCAATGATATGACTAGTTCCTGTGAAAGTGTTCAGGAAGTCAAGAAAATATGGGCTGTTTTCAAGAAAGACATTTGCTACTTGGAGGGCTGAGTCCTGCTCACGTTTCTCTCAGACAGTTTCCCTAACTCAAGACATGCACAATGATGTTACCCAAGGTTGAGGTGAAGAAACGGCATGATTTCCTATATATTACGCATGAGTCCATCTGAAATTGCCTTTCTACACAGGTAACAGAAAGCTGACTCTAATCAAAGAGGATTTATTTCTCAAATATAGCAAGAAATCCTGAGGTGGCTGGTGCAGGCAGGTATAGCAATTCCTCAGCAGGAGCTGGGTTCCAGCCTCCTCCCTCTCTCATCTACTCCTCACACTTCTTACCTCATGGTCACAAGATAGCGGTCCTCCTGTGGTACCCCATCCACAAAGAAGGAAAAGGGGAAAGGAAGAAGGGGACAGGACACCAGCCTACACGACAATTTTTCCCCCAAATCCCCAGCAAACCTCTATTCATGTCTCATTGGGAAGGCTGGGACATACAGTGGTTTAGGTGGGGACGTTGCCACCCCAAACAGGATTATAATTCTGTCACTATGGAAAGAATGGATGTTAGGAAGGTTTCTAGCAGGGTCCACCACAGTGCTTAAGAAGTCATATATTTCTATCCCGAAGAGAGAGCCACACCCAGACTTCAGTGAAACAGGCCGTGTTCTCCAAAACCCTGGTAAGCACCAGAGGCATTCACTCCCTAAGAGGGACAACTTTGACCTGACTTCCTACCTGGTGAAATCTTGAGTTAAATGTAAAGTGGGCAATTATGGAATCAAAATGTGATTACTACTAATGCTGGAAGTAAGTGGCTTCACCAGATTGACCATAAAACATGAACCACACACACAGATATATATTTTTTTAAATCCTCTTCATAACACTCTTTACCTCTTTCCCACTGAAACTATCAACATGCATAATCCTATGGAAAAGGACAACTTCCCAGTCCAGATATTGCAAAAAGTACTCCCTGCTGAAACAAAACGAAGGGAGGGAAGAGTGAGGAGTGGGGAGAGGGAGGAGAAGAGATAGGGAAGGAGGACAAAAAGCATTTACTCTAAAAAACAGAAAAGGGAATGATTATTCACTTTAGCCAATGGACTTAAGATAATTTTTAAGAGCAAGATTTCCCAATAAATTTACAATAGTTCAATTTACATGCCTCTTTACAGGAATATGTCTCAATATAGAAAGTATAACCTGACACTTGTACTTTAGAAAGATTTGGCCAAGATTGGCAAAATACAGTAATTGCTAAAGCAGGATAATGAATACACACAGTTTCTTTATAGTCTATTTTCTCCTTTTGTTTTGGGTTTGAAATTTTACATTATAATTTTTTTAAAGATTTGCCACTAGAAAACTAGAATTAAAATTCTAATTTTCTCTAAAAAATATTAACAAAAAGATGCACACCCATCTTCTAACTTAAAGGGAAGAGCATTTTGTAAAGAATATATCCAGGTCAGTAGGGCAATTCAAAGTGATGATTCATTAATTAATAAAACCTATTTTTGAATTCAGCAAAGAGTTTCTGCTGTGAAAATGGAGCATCCTTTCGAGAATATTTTAAAGCATAGGCATGTGTGTCTGTGGTTAGAGATGTTAGTGGACACGGGAAAAGAACCTCACTGGAAATTATGTCTCCAGAGTGCTTCTCTCACTTCTCAACACGACTGTAGCACACGATGCTCAAAGCAAGTGACAAATGCTGTGCTCTTCTCTCCAACATCCCTTTGAGATCATAAGAAATGACAGGAATTCCCCCTTTTGCTTTCTAGACCTAACTTTTTAGCGGAAGGCTATGGCTTATACACAGCTGACTTTTGCAAATAAACCGTACTTTATATTTATTACTGTGCACAAAGCATTTCTTATTCTTGGTGTATTGACAAATCCAATCATGGCTTTTAAAACATTTATCTACATCCCAACTATTTCTTCTTACTGCGCCATCCACACCACCATTCCTCGGTGACGTGTCTGTCACTGTGTGAATTCCTGAGATGAAATCGTTTCCATACTCTTTCCCCTGAGATTTCCCCTTGTTTTGAAAGATTCTTCTTCTCACCTCCCTAGCCTCTTAAAACCTCAATATGACATTTTCCTCAAGTTCAGTTACTTCAGAGGCACATAGAAAAAACACTTTTGTATTCACTCACTTATTGCTTTGCAATGCAAACCAACATACCACTTCCCAGATCATAGGTCTTTTTCCAAAATACTCCATAACCTATGCACAAATTATTTCCATTTTCTATTTTCAAATAGAAAATGCACAGTCAAGCAGCCAAACTGAAAGTTTTGGCATTAAAAAATAAGTTGATAATGTTTCTAAATTAATTACTATCTTGGAACTGAGAGACCAAGATGCTTTTTAACAGTTACAATTTTTTTCTTGAAAGTTCTATTTGGAGCAATATAAAAATGCTTCCATTTTATAAGTATTATTTCAAGGTTAAAACTGCATTGACAGATGAAAATAAAGTGTTAGCTTAAAAATAGACCCTTGTCCATCAAGACAGCTTGCAAACCAAAACAGACCCATGGGCAGCTGCAATCTTTGTATATATTACCAAATTTGTGGTGGGAAAAATGTTATATTGCTTAGTTTGGATTAACTATTCTTGTACAGATACATAAAAGATGTATAAAATACATATGGTTAGGACCAGTTTTGCCCTTTTGAAGATAAAAGCACCAGAAAAGAAAATGTTGGCAGTTCTCTGTACCCCATCAGAGCTGTTTAATTTGTACCATACTTTGCCAGTCAGTGGAAGTGGAGATCTCTGAGGCTTCTGTGATCTGTGATGAAGATGATTTTTGGAGAAGGGCAGAGAAAAAATTCTTGCCAAACTGCATAAGCTCCTTGTTGTCAGGCCGATACAGTACTGTAAATCCACAAAAAACAGTTTCAAAAACAAATTGTCACAACTCTGAAGCAGAATAGCTCTTACGGCCACAAAAGCTGTGTCTCTTACAAGACTGCATTTTGAGCACAGCCTCTTGGGCCTCTAGTGAGCGGTAGCCCTGTTTAAAGAATGTCTCCAGTGTTAACAGCCTATTTTTATGCTTAATAAAAAAATTTCATTAGACAGCCACCAAAGAGGATTTTGGAGAAAATACTCTCTGTTTTAAAAATGTCATCCTTTATTAAAAGGTTTTACAGGAAAGAAAAGTAGAGATCCACAACAGGGCACATGTAATAGGTATGAAATGCAGAAATATCCAAAAGAGAGGCCCACACATTACCACATTCTTGGAAGGAGGGCTTGTCTTCAAGAGAGTCTAACCAGCATGATGTTAGTGCCTCAAATTTATTATCATCAAGGCATTCTGGCAGGAGTACGTTTTAGAACTTGCCTTATACCCTAACAAAATCTCAGTGTTGTTCTGATTGCAAACCAGATGCATGCAGTCTGGGCAGAGCAGTGCTGAGTTTGTGCATTGCCACCTACTTGATTGGTAGTGATGCCAGACACAATTTGAGCACATTGGAATGGTGTGCCTGAAAACTGGTAGAACAGATTCCAAAGAATTTCCTTAGGAAACTCTACAGAGGGTGGGTATGAAAATGCTAAGATGGAACCATCTATGGAAACATTTCAGGGAAGCCATTCCCCTAGCAGTGCTTACAGACAGTATGGCCAAGTCATTGGTGCAACAAATTGGTCCCAGAAAATCCAGCAGCTGTCAGCCTTACAAGAGTGGAAGGGGCTGGAGAAGGTCACACAGCCCATCTCTTGCCTCCTCCAGCAGGATGTCAGAGGAGTTAGTATTCTTTTTTTTTTTTTTTTTTTTTTTTGAGATAGAGTCTCACTCTGTCACCCAGCCTCCAGTGCAGTGACGCGATCTCAGCTCACTGCAACCTCCATCTCCCAGGTTCAAGTGATCCCCCTGCCTCAGCTTCCTAGGTAGCTGGGATTACATGCACCCACCACCATGCCCAGCTAATTTTTTTTTTTTTTTTTTTTTTTTTTTTTTTGTATTTTGGTAGAGACAGGGCTTCACCATGTTGGCCAGGTTGGTCCCCAACTCCTGACTGCAAGTGACCCACCCAGCTCAGCATCCCAAAGTGCTGGAACTACAAGTATGAGCCACCATGCCCAGCCAGTATCATTTTTTTAACATCATTGATCTGGTTTGGATGTTTGTCCCTGGCAAATGTCATGTTAAAATGTGATTCACAGTGTTGGAAGTAGGGCCTGGTGGGAGGTGATTGGATTATGGAGGCAGATCCCTCTTGAATGGCTTAACACCATTCTCTTGGTTATAAGTGAGTTCTCACTCAATTCACAGGAGATGTGGTTGTTTAAAAGTGTGTGGCACCTCGCCCCCAATCCCCTTCTCACCATGGATATGTTGGCTCCCCCTTTGCCTTCCACCATGATTGTAAGCTTCCTGAAGCCTCACCAAAAGCAGCTGTGGGTACTATGCTTCATGTACAGTCTGTAGAACCATTAGGCAATTAAGCCTCTTTTCTTTATAAATTACCCAGCCTCAAGCATTTCTTTATAGCAATGCAAAAAAATGGCCTAATACAATCATTGATTACTGACTTCAGAGCTATGGGTAGGTTCATTGTTTTGTTTTGTTTTGTCTCCTTCACATTTCTCTCTGGCCCCCTTTGCATGGTGTTTTTAAGAGATAAGACACCATGGGTATACTTCTACAAAGCTAGTACAAGAAGGGGCCCTTAGGACATTTTAGAGCTCGGTCTATTCTTCTGCCTCCGTGCAAGGTATTTACTGGAATCTTGACACTCATATAACAATGTTTTTGTGAGGTATTCCATAGCAAGGCCACGGAATTTGGAGTTAGAGCTGGGTTTGAATACTGAATTTGCTCATTCATAAATTTTAGCACTAAACTCTCTTTTCCAGACCCACCTTCCTGCTTCTTTATCACATCCTATTGGTAGATCTCTTTGGTTGCCACTTACAGTGTCGTTGTACTTAGAAAGAAATTGTCTTCCCAGTCTGCAGACTACAGGTAGGAGAGGAAGCATTTGCTGAGCCTTACCTATTGTCTCCCAGGTGTGAGAATTGGCTCTAAAGCAATAACAGAAAAACAGTTCATCAAAATCTAATTTACTTGAAAATCAATTGCTGAATAATCCATTTATCTAAATTCCCAATTCATTGAATTTTTTCAAATTTACTGATTTATTAAAAACTAGTTTATTTCAACTATTTATAAAGTTTACAGAAATTTGTATTGGACAGAATGGTTTTAACAGCTATTGAAATAAGACTGCTTCAAAGTTATAATTAACTGTGCTTCATTTTCTCCTCATAACAGCACAAGAAATATCCTATTGGTCAAAAGAAAAGAATCACAAGGTGATTTGGTCTCTTTTTTAATGTATTTAATATTAAGAAAATATACAGGCCAGGCACAGTGGCTCAAGCCTGTAATCCCTGCACTTTGGGGGACCGAGGCAGGAGGATCATTTGAAACCAGGAATTCAAGTCCAGCACAGACAACATGGCAAGACCCTGTCCCTACAAAAAAATTAAAAATTAGATAGGCATGGTGGCATGTGCCTGTGGTCCCAGCTACACAGGAGGCTGAGGCTGAAGGATGACTTAAGCCCAGAAGGTCAAGCATGCAGTGAGCTATGATCACATCACTGCACTCCAGCCTGGGTGACTGATAGAGCGAGATCCTGTCTCCAAAAATATAGTTCTAGTCGGGAGCAAGATGGCCAAATAGGAACAGCTCCAGCCTCCAGCTCCCAGCGCCAGCGACACAGAAGACGGGTGATTTCTGCATTTTCAACTGAGGTACCCTGTTCATCTCACTAGGGAGTGCTGGACAATCGGTGCTGGTCACCTGGTGCAGCACGACCAGCAAGAGCTGAAGCAGGGCGAGGCATTGCCTCACCTGGGAAGCGCAAGGGGGAAGGGAATCCCTTTTCCTAGCCAAGGGAAACTGAGACACACAACACCTGGAAAATCAGGTAACTCCCACCCTACTACTGAGCTTTACCAAGGGTCTTAGCAAATGGCACACCAGGAGATTATATCCCAAACCTGGCCTGGAGGGTCCCACGCCCACGGAGCCTCCCTCATTGCTAGCACAGCAGTCTGAGATCTAACTGCAAGGCGGCAGCAAGGCTGGGGGAGGGGTGCCCGCCATTGCTGAGGCTTCAGTAGGTAAACAAAGCCTCCAGGAAGCTCGAACTGCGGGGAGCCCACCACAGCTCAAGGAGGCCTGCCTGTCTCTGTAGACTCCACCTTTGGATGGAGTCTGACAGCTGTCTGACAGCTTTGAAGAGAGCAGTTGATCTCCCAGCACAGAGGTTGAGATCTGAGAATGGACAGACTGACTGCTCAAGTGGGTCCCTGACCCCTGATTAGCCTAATTGGGAGACATCCCCCACTAGGTACAGACCGACACCTCACACCTCACACAGTGGGGTACACCCCTGAGATGAAGCTTCCAGAGCAAGAATCAGATAGCAACACTCGCTGTTCAGCAATATTCTATCTTCTGCAGCCTCTGCTGCTGATAACCAGGCAAACAGGGTCAGAGTGGACCTCAAGCAATCTCCAATAGACCTACAGCTGAGGGTTCTGACTGTTAGAAGGAAAACTAATAAACAGAAAGGACACGCACACCAAAACCCCATCAGTACATCACCAGCATCAAAGACCAAAGGCAGATAAAACCACAAAGATGGGGAAAAAGCAGGGCAGAAAAGCTGGAAATTCAAAAAATCAGAGCACATCTCCCCCTCCAAAGGAATGCAGCTCATCGCCAGCAATGGATCAAAGCTGGACGGAGAATGACTTTGACAAGTTGAGAGGAGAAGGCTTCAGTTGATCAAACTTCTCAGAGCTAAGGAGGAACTACGTACCCAGCGCAAAGAAACTAAAAATCTTGAAAAAAGAATGGACGAATGGATAACTAGAATAATCAATGCAGAGAAGGCCATAAACGAACTGACAGAGATAAAAATCATGACACGAGAAATACGTGACAAGTGCACAAGCTTCAGTAACTGACTCGATCAACTGGAATAAAGAGTATCAATGATTGAAGATCAAATGAATGAAATGAAGCGAGAAGAGAAGTCTAGAGAAAAAAAAGGAAAAAGAAATGAACAAAGCCTCCAAGAAATATGGGATTATGTGAAAAGACCAAATCTACGTCGGATTGGTGTGTCTGAAAGTGACAGGGAAAATGGAACCAACTTGGAAAACATTCTGCAGGATATCATCCAGGAGAACTTCCCCAACCTAGTAAGGCAGGCCAACATTCAAATTCAGGAAATACAGAGAACACCACAAAGATACTCCTCGAGAAGAGCAACTCCAAGACACATAATTGTCAGATTCACCAAAGTTGAAATGAAGGAAAAAATGTTAAGGGCAGCCAGAGAGAAAGGTTGGGTTACACACAAAGGGAAGCCCATCAGACTAACAGCAGATCTCTCGGCAGACACTCTACAAGCCAGAAGAGAGTGGGGGCCAATATTCAACATTCTTAAAGAAAAGAATTTTCAACCCAGAATTTCATATCCAGCCAAACTAAGTTTCATCAGTGAAGGAGAAATAAAATCCTTTACAGACAAGCAAATGCTTAGAGATTTTGTCACCACCAGGCCTGCCCTACAAGAGACCCTGAAGGAAGCACTAAACATGGAAAGCAACAACCAGTACCAGACATTGCAAAAACATGCCAAAATGAAAAGACCATCGATGCTAGGAAGAAACTGCATCAAATAACAAGCAAAATAACCAGCTAATATCACAAGGACAGGATCAAGTTCACACATAACAATATTAACCTTAAATGTAAATGGACTAAATGGTCCAATTAAAAGACACAGACTGGCAAATTGGATAAAGAGTCAACACCCATCACTTTGCTGTATTCAGGAGACCCATCTCACATGCAGAGACACACATAGGCTCAAAATAAAGGGATGGAGGAAGATCTACCAAGCAAATGGAAAAAAAAAAAAAAGCAGGGGTTGCAATCCTACTCTCTGATAAAACAGACTTTAAACCATCAAAGATCAAAAGAGACAAAGAAGGCCATTACATAATGGTAAAGGGATCAATTCAACAGGAAGAGCTAACTATCCTAAATATATATGCACCCAATACAGGAGCACCCAGATTCATAAAGCAAGTCCTTAGAGACTTACAAAGAGACTTAGACTCCCATACAATAATAAAGGGAGACTTCAACACCCCACTGTCAACATTAGACAGATCAATGAGACAGAAAGTTAACAAGGATACCCAGGAACTGAACTCAACTCTGCACCAAGCGGACCTAATAGACATCTACAGAACTCTCCACCCCAAATCAACAGAATATACATTCTTCTCAGCACCATATCGCACTTATTCCAAAATTGACCACATAGTTGGAAGTAAAGCACTCCTCAGCAAATGTAAAAGAACAGAAATTGTAACAAACTGTCTCTAAGACCACAGTGCATTAAACTTGAACTCAGGACTAAGAAACTCAATCAAAACTGCTCAATTACATGGAAACTGAACAACCTGCTCCTGAATAACTACTGGGTACATAACGAAATGAAGGCAGAAATAAAGATGTTCTTTGAAACCAATGAGAACAAAGATACAATATACCAGAATCTCTGGGACACATTTAAAGCAGAGTGTAGAGGGAAATTTATAGCACTAAATGCCCACAAGAGAAAGCTGCAAAGATCTAAAATTGACACCTTAACATCACAATTAAAAGAACTAAAGAAACAAGAGCAAACACATTCAAAAGCAGCAGAAGGCAAGAAATAGCTAAGATCAGAGCAGAACTGAAGGAGATAGAGACACAAAACACCCTCCAAAAAATCACTGAATCCAGGAGCTGGTTTTTTGAAAAGATCAACAAAATTGATAGACCGCTAGCAAGACTAATAAAGAAGAAAAGAGAGAAGAATAAAATAGACGCAATAAAAAATGATAAAGGGGATATCACCACTGACCCCACAGAAATATGAACTACCATCAGAGAATACTATAAACACCTCTACACAAATAAACTAGAAAACCTAGAAGAAATGGATAATTTCCTGGACACTTACACTCTCCCAAGACTAAACCAGGAAGAAGTTGAATCCCTGAATAGACCAATAGCAGGCTCTGAAATTGAGGCAATAATTAATAGCCTACCAACCAAAAAAAGTCCAGGACCAGATGGATTCACAGCCAAATTCTACCAGAGGTACAAGGAGGAGCTGTTACGATTCCTTCTGAAACTATTCCAATCAATAGAAAAAGAGGGACTCCTCCCTAACTCCTTTTATGAGGCCAACATCATCCTGATACCAAAGCCTGGCAGAGACACAACAAAAAAAGAGAATTTTAGACCAATATCCCTGATGAACATCGATGCAAAAATCCTCAGTAAAATACTGGCAAACCAAATCCAGCAGCACATCAAAAAGCTTATCCCCCATGATCAAGTGGGCTTAATCCCTGGGATTCAAGGCTGGTTCAACATACGCAAATCAATAAACGTAATCCAGCATATAAACAGAACCAAAGACAAAAACCACATGATTATCTCAATAGATGCAGAAAAAGCCTTTGACAAAATTCAACAGCCCTTCATGCTAAAAACTCTCAATAAATTCGGTATTGATGGAACGTATCTCAAAATAATAAGAGCTATTTATGACAAACCCACAGCCAATATCATACTGAATGGGCAAAAACTGGAAGCATTCCCTTTGAAAACTGGCACAAGACAGGGATGCCCTCTCTCACCACTCCTATTCAACATAGTGTTGGAAGTTCTGGCTAGGGCAATCAGGCAAGAGAAAGAAATAAAGGGTATTCAGTTAGGAAAAGAAGAAGTCAAATTGTCCCTGTTTGCAGATGACATGATTGTATATTTAGAAAAACCCATTGTTTCAGCCCAAAATCTCCTTAAGCTGATAAGCAACTTCAGCAAAGTCTCAGGATACAAAATCAACATGCAAAAATCACAGGCATTCTTATACAGCAGTAACAGACAAACAGAGAGCCAAATCATGAATGAACTCCCATTCACGATAGCTTCAAAGAGAATAAAATACCTAGGAATCCAACTTACAAGGGATGTAAAGGACTTCTTCAAGAAGAACTACAAACCACTGCTCAGTGAAATAAAAGAGGACACAAACAAATGGAAGAACATACCATGCTCATGGATGGGAAGAATCAATATCGTGAAAATGGCCATACTGCCCAAGGTAATTTATAGATTCAATGCCATTTCCATCAAGCTACTAATGACTGTCTTCACAGAATTGGAAAAAACTGCTTTAAAGTTCATATGGAACCAAAAAAGAGCCCACATTGCCAAGAAAATCATAAGTCAAAAGAACAAAGCTGGAGGCATCATGCTACCTGACTTCAAACTATACTACAAGGCTACAGTAACCAAAACAGTGTGGTATTGGTACCAAAACAGAGATATAGACCAATGGAACAGAACAGAGCCCTCAGAAATAATACCACACATCTACAGCCATCTGATCTTTGACAAACCTGACAAAAAACAAGAAATGGGCAAAGGATTCCCTATTTAATAAATGGTGCTGGGAAAATTGGCTAGCCATAAGTAGAAAGCTGAAACTGAACCCTTTCCTTTCTCCTTATACGAAAATTAATTCAAGATGGATTAGAGACTTAAATGTTAGACCTAAAACCATAAAATCCCTAGAAGAAAACCTAGGTAATACCATTCAGGACATAGGCATGGGCAAGGGCTTCATGTCTAAAACACCAAAAGCAACGGCAACAAAAGCCAAAATTGACAAATGGGATCTAATTAAACTAAAGAGCTTCTGCACAGCAAAAGAAACTACCATCAGAGTGAACTGACAGCCTACAGAATGGGAGAAAATTTTTGCAATCTACTCATCTGACAAAGGGCTAATATCCAGAACCTACAAAGAACTCAAACAAATTTACGAGAATAAAACAAACAACCCCATCAAAAAGTGGGCAAAGGATATGAACAGATATTTCTCAAAAGAAGACATGCATACAGCCAACAGACACATGAAAAAATGCTTGTCATCACTGGTCATCAGAGAAATACAAATCAAAACCACAATGAGATACCATCTCACATCAGTTAGAATGGCAATCATTAAAAAGTCAGGAAACAACAGGTGCTGGAGAAGATGTGGAGAAATAGGAACACTTTTACACTGTTGGTGGGACTGTAAACTGGTTTAACCATTGTGGAAAACAGTATGGTGATTCCTCAAGGATCTAGAACTAGAAATACTATATGACCCAGCCATCCCATTACTGGGTATATATCCAAAGGATTATAAATCATGCTGCTATAAAGACACATGCACACATATGTTTATTGCGGCACTACTCACAATAGCAAAGACTTGGAATCAACCCAAATGTCCACCAGCGACAGACTGTATTAAGAAAATGTGGCACATATACACCATGCGTACTATGCAGCCATAAAAAAGATGAGTTTGTGTCCTTTGTAGAGACATGGATGCAGTTGGAAACCATCATTCTCAGCAAACTATCGCAAGAACAGAAAACCAAACACCACATGTTCTCACTCATAGATGGGAATTGAACAATGAGATTACTTGGACTCTGGAAGGGGAACATCACACACTGGGGCCTATTATGGGGAGGGGGGTGGGGGAAGGGATGGCATTGGGAGTTACACCTGATGTAAATGACGAGTCGGATGGGTGCTGACGAGTTGATGGGTGCAGCACACCAACGTGGCACAAGTACACATATGTAACAAACCTGCACATTGTACACATGTACCCTAGAACTTAAAGTATAATAAAAAAAAGAAAAAATATATAGTTCTTTGTTAATAACCAAAATTGTATTGTTTTACAAGATAATTTTTTTATTTTGTATTATTTCTTTCTCATATCTTTTTATATAAGTTTCTGTCCTGTTCCAAGTTCAAATCAAGACTCTGCCACATCTGGTCGGCCCTGGCCAAGTTGCTTCATCTCTCTGTGCCTTATTTCCCTCCACTGGAAAATGTGAATACTACTAGCAGTTACT
This sequence comes from Macaca mulatta, assembly GCF_049350105.2. Taxonomy (NCBI): domain Eukaryota; kingdom Metazoa; phylum Chordata; class Mammalia; order Primates; family Cercopithecidae; genus Macaca; species Macaca mulatta. Next base: position 102,570,972 of record NC_133408.1, on the reverse strand, counting down.
CTGCAGAGCTGTTGGGAGGATTAATGTTGTTTATTACATATGTAAAGTGCTTAGAACAGCAACTGACCTGTAGGAAGGACCAAATGAATATAAACCATTATTATAGCTTTTTAAAAATGTCATATTGAAGCATTTCTTCCTGACACTTCAGTTACCTTCAATGAATTTGGAAAACCCCTTATTTTGATTCCCTCTACATTTTCTACCACCAGGAAAAGTCTTTCTGCCCTACCAGTGCTGTGATAGCATCTTGAATATGCCTCTATGAAAGCACATGCTGGCATCCACATTCTCCCTAAGCTGTGAGCAGAGACCACAGCCCATTCATCTCTGTATGCCATCACGCCACTAGCGCTGTGCCTGCTGCCTGGTGAGCCTTCCACAAGCCTTTGCCAAATGAACAGGTAAATGTTGCCAATGTACTCAGCACATGACTAGTGTCTGGGCTCATCCCTTTGTGTTGCTTCTCACTGGCTTCTATTTCGAAGGGTGGCCTTTTTGTGAACTCCTGCCCTCGTTCTAGAATACATTCTCTTCTGAGCAAACAGTTCCCATCTCCACTTAGCATCCACACCCTTCCTTCCCTTGGAGCCAAGGAACCGTATTACATTAACAGGCATGCTTATTCTCAGAGGTGTTTCCCTGGGATGAGGTGTAAATTAATGCCAGCCTGACCACTCCGGGTCATTAAAGACCAGATGGTAATTTTTGCAAGAGGAGCAAATGAACCCTACTAGCCTGGCCCAAATCCAACCTGGATAATTTCCTCCTGACTACACAATATCCCCCGTCTCATTTCAGACACAGAAATGATTTTTGCTTCATCCTCAGAAAGCTCGCCAGGTAGGGCCAGGCTGGCTTCTCACCCCACCACTGTTGCAAGGATGCAGGCTAGCAATGCAGCATTCATCTGGGGGGTCCGCGAAGTGCTCTGGGGCAAGTAGGGCAACGTAAATCTAAGGCTTTAATCATATATTTGGAAAAATAAGACTTAGTCAACTTGAATGAAAACACTTCATCTTCTAGTGCATTTTTAAATGTTTTAAGCTACAAGAGTGACCAGAAGTTTATTGCACCTACAAAAAAAAGGGGGAGGGTTTAATTTGGACATGAATTGTTTTTGCTAAAATCATAGAAATAATGGCTTATTCTCAGTCTAGGTAGTCCCTGGAATGGATCCGCTTTTGACATTCAAGCTACGTAAAGTAGTCGTGGATGGGTCTTCACTGGAGCAAATCCCATTACTTATTACTACGGAGAGAAGTTGGGGGATATAACAAGAACCGTGGATGCATGCTCAGCATGCTGCTGCTTGCATAGAGGAAGAACTGATTGGCAGACTGGATGGAACTGATCAGGTTGACTATGATATGTCCAGGGCCAAATGCCAAGGTCAAGAACACCCAGGGTGGATCTGATTGGCACAAGGCAAACAGATCAAGCACAAGGCATGAGTGAGTGAGGGCTGATTAGGAACATCATTCCCCATAGGCCTGCAGGTCCTGACTCCTCTGCATGAGATTATCCAGAGCACACTGAATTCACTCGACGCATGGTCAAAGTCCCTAAAGTAGTTTATGATTATGTATTGGCTTGCCACTCTTGGAAAAACCTGTGGCTCAGAATTCTCCACAACTCCCTTTGTGTCGTTAGCCAGAGATATGGTTTGTATGGAATGGGCTGAAGCATATTTTCTGAACCCAGATAAACGTCAGGCAGTCTCAGAAGACCACGCATAGCTTATTGCAGGAACGTAGGGAAGCACTGACTTGCCCACAAACGCATTCTCTTCATCGGTAGACTTGGCTCAAGTGTGGCTCGGAGAAGCTATGTCTTGACTCAAGCTAATACTTAGTAATAAAGCTTCCTGGGAAAGGAAGACTGCCAAAGTTTAAGTGGTGGGTTTTTATGACCAGGATTATGGTCCATTAAGGGACGAGGATGAAAACACCAGCTTGTTTCATTTTGATCTCTTCTCTAGGCCGAACCACCATCCTATTTCCAATTAAAGTCCCACAAGAAAAATGCTGACGTTTCTCCTCCAGAAACAATCCTCCTGGCTCTTTCCCAAAAAACCCACCATCATCTGAAGCCACATCCTCACAGCATCAAGATTCTGCAGTTTTGTTTTCTCCAAGAGAATAAATGGCCTATAAATAAAATGAGCATTCATTGATTTTTTTTAATGAGAAAAGAGAGCACATGAAATCTGTTCAATCTGAATGGGATGTGGAAACAGTGTTCCCTTCACTGATGGAGAATGAGAGTCCTTCCCATTGATGATCTTGGCTTCGTGCTGAGAAGGGGTACATCAGCACCTAACTATTACAGTGAAACCACATGACCATGAAACATTATTCAGCTTCCACATTAACCTTGCCCTGTGGCTCAGGAAATGAGAGTGAACAACCTTATTCCTTCAGTAGTTCGTTCCAACAATGACTGCCATGCATGGCAAAGAAAGGCTCCTTCACTTCCAGATGTGGTCCGGTCATTTTTGAGACCAAGGTGCACAGGTGTCATAAGGGCACTCTAGGCAAATCCTACTGGGTAACAATACTGGGATGGAGAAATTAAACAACTATTCAACTATTTAGGAAGGCTTGGATCTGTCCCACATTTCAAAGGATGTCAACGTGATAAACTATTCTTTGGACTTTTCCAATAATAAGTCTTTAAAAATAGCTTTGCATCATGTATTGAAATAAATTTCAGTCTAACCAAAGAGATCTCATATGTATATAAGGAATCTCTCAAAAGCTATTCAAAAGGAGGTAAAAATGAATAATAATAAACTATTTTTATAAGAAATATTGAAGAACCCTATCAAGAAAAATATCTAATAGGTTGTAAAATAAAGTCATCTTTAGGTTAATACAAGAAAGCCCAAAGAAAGATAAGCGAATTTCTCTTTAAGAATATTTTCATCAAGCCAAGAGATTTCAAATAAATCCAAACTGAAAACAAAACAAAATGGAAGTTCTAACATCACTTGGCTTATGTGTGTCCTGTCAACACTTATTACATAACACATTCACCTATTTCTGAACACACAAAAGGAAAATATCCTTCATGGACAGCCAGACCAAATGTTTGTTAATGGAAAATTAAGGACAAATGCAAATTTTTGCAACAACTATAATTTGGCTCAAATTGTTTTTCTGTCTCTCCTCTCCTTCCTATGGCCCACCCCAGGATACATTTATCCCAAATGATTGTTTGGTTTATCTCCATATAGCAAGGCATGCGAGGCATGATATGTCCAAGGGGAAGATTTTCCTTTTTTCTTTACCCATGCTTTAAGATTTTCTAGGGCCTGGGGGGAAGGAAGATGTCTGTGGGCTGTGGGCTGTGGGCTGTGGGCTGAGGTTATCCCCTGGCTGGGAGTTGGATGAAGAATTCCTCTTTAGTAGGAACGCCTTCTTCCAGAGGGTGTTCAGAGGGGACAGAGGTCACATACACTGAACCTAGAGGCTTGATGCAATCGAAATTTAAACTTGCAATCTGCTTTTATGTAATTACAGATAACAGATAAGCTGCAAATGGCCACCAAAAACATCTCTTTCAAGTTACCATATCCTAAAGATGACTAAATGAACTGCTGGAATTTTCAGGGAGAATTAATATTTAATGGGAGGTATCTTAGTCTGCTCAGGCTGCCATAACCAAGTACCACGGACTTGGGGGCTTGAACAATAGAAATTCGTTTTTCCACTGATCTGAAGGCTGGGAAGTCCAAGATCAAGATGCCAGCAGAGTTGGTGTCTGATAAGAACTCTCTTCTTGGGTTGCAGATGGCCACTTTCTCACTGTTTCTTCACATGGTGAAGAGAGAGAGCAAGAGGAAAAAAGGAGAGAATGACTGCTCTGATGTCTCTACTAATAAGGACACTAATTCTATCCATCAGAGCCCCACCCACATGACCTCATCTAGCCTGAATTACTTCTGTAATGGCCTTGTCACCAAATACAGTCACATACTTAGTGGTTGGAGCTTCAATCTATTAATTTGGTGGGAAGAACAAAGTTCAGTCCATGGTAGAGGGGTAATATTCAAAATATTTAACCACTGATACAGGCCCCAACCAATCAGAAGAGATGCTTACCACATCTGCCAGCTGGACTGCTTCATGCAAGCTGAGTATTAGCTCTGCCCTATGAACCTGGAAAACAAAAAAAAAAGCAGTTTTCCTCTTGACCTCCTCCTGGAAAAGTCTCCACTGTGTATTTAAAAGATGGTTCTGGCCAGGTGTAGTGGCTCACACCTGTAATCCCAGCACTTTGGGAGGCTGAGGAGGGCGAATCACTTGAGATTGGGAGTTTGGGACCAGCCTGGCCAACATGGTGAAACCCTGTCCCTACTAAAAACATTTTTAAAAATTAGCTGGGTGTGGTGGCAGACACCTGTAAGTCCAGCTATTTGTGGGGGCTGAGGCAGGAGATTCACTTCAACCCAGGAGGCTTAGGTTGCAGTGAGCTGAGATGGCCCCACTACACTCCAGCCTGGGCGACAAAGTGAGATTCTATCTTAAAAAAAAAAAAAAATAATAATAATAATAATAATAATAATTAAAAAAATAAATAAAAGATGGCTCCTACATAGTGCATTGCCCAAAATAATGTAAAAATAGGTCTTATCCATTCCTGCATGGAAGTAACATGTTGCTTTATCAATATAAATATATTTTAATTTATCAATCTATTAATAGTGTTTATCTGGGGAGAAGAAAATTGTAGGAAGCATTCATTGTATAGATTGTATAATTTTATCATGTGCATGTATTATTTTGTAATCAAAAAGCAAGCTTTCAACCTCTTTTAATTCGTAAATATGCCCACTCTTTAGTCCTTAAAATCCTAAAAAAAAAAAAAAATCAACTACACTAGTTTTGCCTGTGGTTTTTCCTGTTGGAATTAAACTATTGCATGAAGAGATGTATCTGTACTAAACATAAAAACAACTTTTTTCATTCATGTGGATAGTTTATTTCTTGTTCCAGAGTTCACTTTTTTTAAAAATGTCAAAAATGACAGATTTCTAAATGAGAAATTGAAAATGTTTACAAAGACCATTCTAATGGCATTCAAAGGAGTGGCTGTCAGGAGGACCCCAGCCACTCTTTAAGCATGGTTACAGTCTCTCTCCCCTAAATAATGAACTCACCCCTTTTCTTCCTCAGCATTTGAAGAATGAAGTCTTATTTCCCCAAAAGGTGATGTTATGTCCACAAGGAAGACAGCCCAGATCGTGTTTCCACACGGGTTTCCTGCATGATATCTGTGTTAGTCTCACAAGCTACACTGCAAGATACTTAGTATGCCTCCCAGTAAACACTAGAATCACTGTCTGGGCATTATGACATTTACTAATTATCCCTGGGGTGTAGTCCTCCTGAGGACGACTGCATCTAACCAAGCTAGACCACTTATAGTATCCAAAACATTCCATGCAATGCTGTGCCTCTGGACTCATTACATATTCTGTTTCTTGTAATCGAAATGTTCATCTGACCTTTCTTCTTTGTCTATTGAATTATTATTCACCCTTTCTAACTTCGTAAAGGCTTTCCCCATTCTCCTCATGCCACATCTCCCATGCCCAGCTTTGAATATTGCATTTCATTAGCCAATGAGTTTATATACAAATAACTCAAAACCTGAATAACAATGGCTTTCAACCAAAAGACAAATAAGTCTGAAAGGGAATCAATTCAATACTGTTTCAGTAGCTCAATTTTATTATTCAAAACTCATGCCTTTTCCTTCCTTCAATCAACCATCATCAGTATGTTGGCTTTTCATCCTTTTGCTAATTGACTCATGGTTGCAAGGTGGCTGCCAGAACTCTAACATCATGCCCTCACACCACTGTTCCAGTTAAGCAGGAAGGAGATTATCAGAAGAAACATGTTTTTTTCATCTGGGAAGTAAATCTGCACTCACAGACATCTCCCTGTGTCTCATTAGCCACAACTGTTCCACAAGAACATGCCCCAAAGAGGCTGAGTGAGAAAGTGAGACTGCATTAAGGGATAGTATGATACTATGATTGGCTTAGCCACAAAGTATTTTATACTTTATGGCTGGCCATATTCACACACACACACACACACACACACGCCAATCAAGGTGCTGAAGGTAAGGTAAGGAGAAAGGGAAGAATGGCAGTTCAGCAGGCATCTCACAGTGCCTGCAAACTTGTGAATCTCTCTCTGTAGGGCATCTGCAAACCAAGAAATGAGGGATTGGGTCTTATTCGCTTTGGATTCCTCAGACTCCAGCAGAACAATAAAACAAAGTTTTCCTCTGGGAACAGAGTTTGGATTCAGCTGCCACACCCAACAAAAGGCAACGGGTATACCTGGGATCAAGACCAGGTCCCAACCATCTCTCTGTAATTCCAGTCCTTTCTTTCTCTCTCAAGTAAGTCTGCAGCTCAGTATCCCTCAGCGATACCGGCCCACTCTATATATAACTAGATGATGATAGTAAAATAACTGTTTATATTTTACATAGCACTTTGGAAGGCCTTTTGTTTAACCCTAACGTCTACCCTGAAGGTAAATAGTATGATCCCTATTTTACAGAGAGGAACACAGGCTCAAGGAGGGTAAGGGTGGTTGCCCGAGTCCACGAAGCTTAAGGCAGCAGGTATGAGGCTGCATCACAGGCCACCTGACTGTATGTCTGCTTCAGTCACTCTCTGCTCCTCACACACCCTGGGGCTGCTCTGAGCTAGAAGTAAGCAAAATCTTGGGCAAGACTCCATGAAATTCCAGACCCTCACCATCCCAAGAGGAATAAGCTCCCTATCGCCATCCAAGCTCTTACAGAATGAGCCCAGTGTCTACACTACAGGAAAGAGACAAGAAATAGTCTTTCTGTCTCCACCTGGGAATGACTGACACATTGCAAGAGAAGATTTCAGGGTTTCATATGGACCCAATACAAAGGACCCAACCTCTTCTAAAAGTAGAGGAGCAAGTGTAAGTGTTTGGTTAGGATAATAAAATCCAATGAATAGTAAATAAACATGCTTATTGGCAGCCCAAAATGGGTTGACTCCCAAACAAAATGCAAAATCAGACCTTGCTGTCTAACAGAAAACTAAGCCATGTCAGCAGCTACTTTATGAAATAAATATAAAAACAGACTCACACATTATTCTGAGATAACAGACACAGGTTCTTTTTAGATTTAAATCATGTGCCCTATTATTAAAAGCATTAATAGAAATGTTCCCTGAATGTTTACAAGGTGTTTACTCAGTTTCTATACTGAAAGTCAGGACATCTTGGTACTGAAAATATTTCATGCCCAACAGTTACACAAAACCACTATTTCTTCGGTTTATAGCCCCTCTTAATCTCTTTGTGGAAATCTCCAGACCTCAACTACATTCCTTGAAATTTTACAGGGCACAAGAGGAACAGAAATCAGCTCAAAATGAATATGTGTATTCAGAAATGCATTGAGATTTTTCCAACTTTTCAGGTACCTCATACAAATTAATCTTCTTAAGGGCCCTGGTGGTCTCTGAATCACTGCTTCACTTCCCCACTTCTCAGCACCCCCATTGTATTCTCTTGATAGGAATAACTGCCAGATCATTAGGGAAGAAAAAGTTTATTGAGTCAAGATCTGGGAGGGCCCCCACAAGGTCAGGAGCAGGTACCACCAGTTTTACATAATTTTTGCATCTGCACCAATTTGATTTAAGGTTATAAGTGTAATTTATTGTTGAGTATTGTATTATAAAAAAGTAGTTTATACCATATTGTCTCATATTTATTATGATTCAGTCAAAAGTGAATTGTACACATGCTGTCTGCAATGAGCTGATACAATGGGGAAAAAAAATCCTGGCTGTCAAAAAACACATTTGTTCTCCTTTCCATTGTCTTTAATGGTTTACTTAGGTGAAAGAAAAATTGTTTTAATGTTAAAACTGTATCTTTTCCTGTGGCACTAATCACCAAATTGAAATTATTAGAATTTTTAAAAAGCAGAAGGAAGTTGAACATGATGTGTTAGGATAATGGCAATAGAGAAAAATAGAATTGTTTGAGTGAAACGCGTAAAATAAAGAAATTATTTAGGATCTGCAAGAAGAAAACAAATGTGTAGAAGTGCAGGATAAACCATTCTGTAATTTCAGGCTTCTAACAAAAACAAAAACAAAGTCACTCACTTACCATTTCTTGTTTAGACTGTATCTCTAGGAAGAAAAGGGAATTGATGTCTACTCTCTCAAGCAGGGTGACAATTGAGAGTAACTTAATGGCCACTGGAAACTTCCCCAGGTTTGTTTGTTTGTTTGTTTGTTTGTTTATTTTAGGGATAGATTCTCACTCCGTCACCCAAGCTGGAGAGCAGTGGTGCGATCATAGCTCACTGCACCCTCAACATCCCCAGCTCAAGTGATCCTCCCACCTCAGCCTTCCAGGTAGCTGGGACTACAGGCACGCACACCATGCCTGGCTAATTTTGTGTATTTTCTGTAGAGAAAATACACCATGTTGGCCAGGCTTTTCTCAAACTCATGGGCTCAAGAGATTCTTCCGCCTTGGCCTCCCAAAGTGCTAGGATTACAGGTTTGAGCCACCGCGCCTGGCTGCAGATTCTTTTTTAGAAGGCAAACTGGCCATTATTATTTTTTTCTATACCAACCCTGCTACTATTTCCCAGAAATTTCAAAATTTCTGGTTGATGTATCTAAATTAGTAATTCCATCATTCCAAGAGTGAATTACACACTTTAAGCTCATGGGAACATCAGAATCCCCTCTGAGACTACAACCAGATTCCAGGATCTAGCTTACTCCTCCTTTAATGTGTCCTTAGTCATGGTTATAATATTACTGGAGTGCAAAAGAGCACTAAAAAAAATTTTTTTTTTTTTTAATTTACTTCTTGGTCGATTGCTGAGACTCATGACCAGAGGCGCCCCTAGTGGCTGCCTCAGGATAGGGAGACTGATTACCGTTTGGCCATTTTTTTTACCCAATTCTTTTATAAAGGTCTCACATAATCTCACAGGTGCACTTAATGTTTTTCGTTCGGCTTAGTTTGATTTCCTCTGCCTCTTACCATTCACCATGTGCTTCAATATCCTAAATGGCCGTTTTTAATATGTATAAATAAAATAATACCATGTCTGGGACTTGCCTCAAAACATGCCAGAGGGACCTGTAATTGAAACAAGGTTGGCCATGACTGGTCATCTTCGAACCTGGGTGATGAGTACAAAAAGGGTTCATTATGCCTCTCTCTCTACTTCTGTACATGTTTAAATCTATTTTCCAATACAATTTATGTAAATATTGTTGTTAAGAAGTGTTATCATTCTGGTTTGGGGGGTTTGGGTTTTTTTCTCTTTTGTTTTGGAGAATTTACATGTAGCTTTCTCCTGGACAGCCAGGCTAATTAATGATCTGGTTTACTCTGGGTGGCTGTAGGAGGGTGGCCGTTTGCTAAGAGTCGGGATACAGATACTTCATTTTATTCTACACAGAGACTGCTACTGATCCATGAGCCAGAGCCAATGCTGAGTTTTATAAAACCCACACGTGGAATTCCCTTATAGGTAGAATTCCATCTGCTGTTCATGAAAGGCTGGTTGGAAAGAAGATGGGCCACCCTTGGCTCTCCCTACCCCAAACCTGCTCATCACTTAGGCAGAGAAGAAGAGGCACTTCAAGTCCATGGGGGGAAGGGGGATGAAAGGGAAGTGGCACAAGAGACACCTGGTTCCCAAGGAAACTTAACTCAAAAGTGGAAGGCTGAGACCACACTGGGTGTCAGTCATCAGCCTGACAAACAGTGGGTTAACTGAGACTGTTCTAATTTGAAACACTGAGAATTGGAGGCCCAAGAGAATGATAGTATCTGGCAAATATATCCTGAATTAAAATGAATCTCACTTTATTCCTTCCCTTTCCCCTGGAAAAACAACTCTTTAGTTGAAGGATCTCCAAGGTTTTCTTGATTTTCAAAATTAATCTCTCTCTGGATCCGTTACTAGAATGCAGAGAGTGCAATTATTCCAGAATCATTTGCTTTTTCAGGGCTCTGAAGACTGGAAAGTCTCTGTGTTCTCATTGCAGCTCAGCTCTCCATTAGACCAGCCTCAGAAAATGTTAATAATTAGAAAGGAGCTGGGTGCCTGTCTGAGGCTTTGCTTCTTTGTATCTTGAATGTTTTCTCTGTAGTGTTGATACTAAAACCTGCTCCATTTCTATAAAATCAGAGCCATCAACAAACGGTGTCCTTACACAACCCAATGGTTGTTAGATAAAAATGATTCTCATCGCCTCAAAGAAAGATCTCCAGATTTTTTAAATCATCCACCCCATCAGTGAAAAATTGTAGGAACTGTATACACATACACATACACTTGATCTTTAACAATGTATACAAGCACAGAAGTTGGGAAAAGGAAACCCTATTTGATAAATTATGCTGGGAAAACTGGCTAGCCACACCTCATGTTTTCATACTTATTTGAATAATTTAATGTATTTAAATAATTTAATTGACTATAAATTACTCAATTATTTACTTATAAATTATAGCCCTATTGAAATAATAGGAAAATAGTGTCAAAATATATAATAGTATGCTATGCCCTCTTCTAAGCACTTTACATATATGAATGTTTCCATCTTTATAATAACTCTATCAGATGGGTAATGTTATTTTTTCATTTTGTCAATGAAGAAGCTAGTGCACACAGAGGGTTAGTTACTAACCCAAAGGAATGGGAATGCCATCAGGAAGTGACAGTGCCAAAATTCAAACCCTGGCCATTTCGTTCCAGAGTCTATCTCTTAAGTAGTAGATTAATACATGATAGAACAGAAAGAGAAAGAAGGTGAAAGAGAAGGGAAAGGGGAAAAAGGAAGGAAAAGGAGTGAAAAAAATCACCAACTGATGAGATATTTTTTTAAAGAAAATTAGAAAATTTTCTTTTAAATTTTCTTCTTCTTCCAGCCCCCAAAATGTATCATCTTGCACACTCCCAGAAGCTCCTACCTCCTCCCTACACCAGGATGGAAACCATTAACCTAAATGTTGCTTCCTTGGAAGCTGGTAGAAAACCCTCTGGGAGGGCTTGAGAGCTACAGATTCTGCAGCTGATCCCTAGTATTCAGTGTAATCAGGGTGATTCAGGACCTTTGATGGCATAAATAAGTTTCCATGTGATAACTGCTTGTCTAGGTGTGAACAAATGTGCTCACCATCTTCTGGCTACATTTCTGGGCACCATTATACTTTGCTTACATTCATATTATTATTTATTCTCTGAAGAGCTTTGTCTTGTGTTGTCAGGAAAACAAAGAGATTTAAAAAAAAAAAAGTGCTGAGGACTAAAGTGACCATTCACAATATAGTCTTAGAATCACGGAAGATCCACGTGCGAGCCAAGGGGGTGTCTAGCACCCTGGGGCCATTGCCAGCTTCATGCCAGGCAAAGAGGAAATGGGCACCAAACACGATGACAAACTCTAAATGCCGTCCCCACTGGCCCTCCAGGGAAAACATTCTCATGGTGCAAGTTTTGCCCTCCCTTTCTCCACCACATTGAAGTCAGTGCCCAGGGGGCATAGTGATATTTAAAAGTAGAGATGATCTAGACTTTCCAAATGCCCCAACCAAGACCAACCTCACTATGTGTCAATCCTAGTGGACTGAGCAAGTCGAGTGAGGATGAGCGCATGAAAAATGGGCCTGTTGTCATCTCTTAGGAGAGGAGGAAGAGGACTCACATTTTACCAAGTGCATTTCACATTCCTCATATCCTATCACCTCTAGGCTGCAGAAAATGGGGAGAGTGAGGCACAGAGTGGGGCTCATCACATCAGACCCCACTGTGTGAGGCCTGCCTCTGTGAGGCCCACCTGTTTGGGCCCCTGGTTACCCTGTGACCCTACTTCCTACCACTCTCCCTTAGTGACCAGCCTTAATCACCTTGTGGCAGTCACTGTCCCTCCTGCTGCCGCTCTAATGTGCCAAGCAAGCACCATCCACAGGGCCATTGTATATACTGCCCCCTCAGCCAGGAATAGATATCCCAGAAAGTCACCTGCTCAGTCTCTTGCTTCACTCAGACCTCTGCTTAAGCATCACCTCCTTAAAACGCACCTTCCCTGGCCCCTTCATCTATCATAGCACCTCACTCTGCATCCATCACCTGCTCTATTTTTCTTCAAAAGCTTTATCTCTATGCAATACAAAATTATACATAGATATTTTCTATATTGATGTCTCCCCTGACAAAAGAAGGAAAACTCCATAAATACAGAAACATTCTCTAGTTTGTCCCGCAACACATCCTCAATGCCTAGAATGGTGCCTGGTACATATTGAGCATTCAGTAAGTATCTGTTGAATAAATTTCATGAAGAGTGTAGTCCAAACACAAGTCCCTCTGAGTATAAAACTCCTACTCTATTCTCCCTTCATGGGAACAATCCATATGACTTATTCTCAGAGCCTGCTGCATGAGAAAGAGAGTCCTCTTTCTCTGCCCCCGCCGCCCAGCACCTCAATACACATATATAAAGCCACTGTCTGGAACCGCCATCTGCCACTTCCGGGTGAGGCTGAGACGTCAGCTGAGGCTCCATGGCACCACTGTCATCCTGCTCCGGTTACCTCTCACTGTATGGAAGCCTGAGAGTTCCCTCCAAGGGGCAACATCTCCCCGCTGCCCTGGCTCTGCATTCCAGCATTTCTTCTCTGAATCCATCACGCAGGACAATGGATTAACAAAAATCCAAGGAAAATGCAAAGAACATTTCAGACATGGTGGAGGCAGACACAGTCATTTCAGCATGGAATATCAGAGACAAGGCCAAGAAAAACTGCACAGTTTCAATAACCGAGAAAATTCCAGAAATCAGGTAAAGCCAAAGGTGGCTTTTCAGTGAACATTAAATCAAATCCTCTATCAAGTGCTGTAAGGTCCTTGGAGGACATGGTATACCCACTGTCTCCTCTGGGGATCGGTATACATATCACTTACGTTTTCATTTAAAAGCATGAAATGAGACTTTAGAAAAACAATAACATTGACCCTACAAGTAACTGAAATTGCAGTTTAGTAGTTTGCCTTGTGATTTTGGTGAGTCTACAACACCTGGAAAATCGGGTAACTCCCACCCCAATACTGCACGCTACCAAGGATCTTAGCAAACGGGCACACCAGGAGACTATATCCCACACCTGGCCAGGAGGGTCCCACGCCCACGGAGCCTCCCTCATTGCTAGCACAGCAGTCTGCGATCTCGCAGCAAGGCAGCAGCGAGGCTGGAGGAGGGGCGCCCGCCATTGCTGAGGCTTAAGTAGATAAACAAAGCGGCTGGGAAGCTTGAACTGGGTGGAGCTCACAGCAGCTCAAGGAGTCCTGCCTGTCTCTGTAGACTCCACCTCTGGGGACAGGGCACAGCTAAACAACAACAACAACAACAACAAAAAGCAGCTGAAACCTCTGCAGACGCAAACGACTCTGTCTGACAGCTTTGAAGAGAGCAGTGGATCTCCCAACACGGAGGTTGAGATCTGAGAATGGACAGACTGCCTGCTCAAGTGGATCCGTGACCCCTGAGTAGCCTAACTGGGAGACATCCCCCACTAGGGGCAGACTGACACCCCACACCTCACATGGTGGAGTACACCCCTGAGAGGAAGCTTCCAAAGCAAGAATCAGACAGGTACACTCGCTGTTCAGCAATATTCTATCTTCTGCAGCCTCTGTTGCTGATACCCAGGCAAACAGGGTCTGGAGTGGACCTCAAGCAATCTCCAACAGACCTACAGCTGAGGGTCCTGACTGTTAGAAGGAAAACTAACAAACAGGAAGGACACCCACACCAAAATCCCATCAGTACGTCACCATCATCAAAGACCAGAGGCAGATAAAACCACAAAGATGGGGAAAAAGCAGGGCAGAAAAGCTGGAAATTCAAAAAATAAGAGCGCATCTCCCCCTGCAAAGGAACGCAGCTCATCGCCAGCAACGGATCAAAGCTGGACGGAGAATGACTTTGACGAGATGAGAGAAGAAGGCTCCAGTCCATCAAACTTCTCAGAGCTAAAGGAGGAATTACGTACCCAGCGCAAAGAAACTAAAAATCTTGAGAAAAGTGTGGAAGAATTGATAACTAGAATAATTAATGCAGAGAAGGCCATAAACGAATGGACAGAGATGAAAACCATGACACGAGAAATACGTGACAAATGCACAAGCTTCAGTAACCAACTCGATCAACTGGAAGAAAGAGTATCAGTGATTGAGGATCAAATGAATGAAATGAAGCGAGAAGAGAAACCTAAAGAAAAAAGAAGAAAAAGAAATGAACAAAGCCTGCAAGAAGTATGGGATTATGTAAAAAAACCAAATCTACGTCTGACTGGGGTGCCTGAAAGTGAGGGGGAAAATGGAACCATGTTGGAAAACACTCTTCAGGATATCATCCAGGAGAACTTCCCCAACCTAGTAGGGCAGGCCAACATTCAAATTCAGGAAATACAGAGAACGCCACAAAGATACTCCTCGAGAAGAGCAACTCCAAGACACATAATTGCCAGATTCACCAAAGTTGAAATGAAGGAAAATATCTTAAGGGCAGCCAGAGTGATTTTGGTGAGTCTAAAGAGCCTTAAAGTAGCAAATGTAAAGAATTCGGGGTGATGAAATTCAGTTGGGAGTAACTTTCTTCTGAGTAAGGAGTTTCATCTGAAATCATTGTGAGACAGATTAAGGTCTTCTTCACGCCAGGAGGCTCTGTGCATTGTGTGTTCTTCTAAGGACAGGAACAGGGTTTCCAAAGAGCACTTTTCATGGTCCTGACCAATGAATCAATATGTTCACTGCTTCTGCAATTGTCCATCTGCCAATGAAGGGAGAAGCAAGTGCTCTGTGGCCCTCATTTCCATCAGAACTAGTTTTTCCCTCCACACCTGATCCTTCCTGTGATTCCTGCCAATGGTGAGAACACAGAGAAAACAGGCAGACTTTTCAAAGAGTGAACCATGAGGTTATAGAAGGGGCTAGGAAACGTTCTCACCAAGATAGGTGTCCCAGGTTCCCACCATGCACACATCTTCTTGGATATTAAGAATTAGTAAGTTTAGGGAGATTTGATAGCCTAAATTATAAATGAAAGTAAAATGCCTATATGAATGAATAAATAAAACATGGTATATCCCATTCAGTGGAGTATTATTCAGCCACAAAAAGGAGTGAAGTACTGATACACACTGCAATGTGGTGAAAATACTATGCTAGGTGAAAGAAGACAGTCACAAAAGACAGCCTATTGTATGATTTCATTTATATGAAATGTCCAGAATAGGCAAATCTATAGAGACAGAAAATAGATTAGTGGTTGCTTGTGGCATGGGGGCCAAGCAGATGAAGGGATGAGGTGTGACAAGTAAAGGATAAGGGGTTTCTTTCTGGGGTATGAAACATTCTAAAATTGACTGTGAGGATTGTTGCACAGATTTGTGAATGCACTAAAAACCATTAAATTGTACACTTTATTAATTAATTTTTTTTTAGATGGAGCCTCGCTCTGTCACCCATACTGGAGTACAGTGGCGCAATCTTGGCTCACAACAACCTCCGCCTCGCAGGTTCAGGCGATTCTCCTGCCTCAGCCTCCACAGTAGCTGGGATTACAGGCATGTACCACCACACTTGGCTAATTTTTTGTATTTTTAGTGGAGACAGGATTTTGCCATGTTGGTCAGGCTGGTCTCGAACTCCTGACCTCGAGTTATCCACCCTCCTTGGCCCCCCAAAGTACTGGGATTACAGCCATGAGCCACAGTGCCCAGCCCAAACTGTATGCTTTAAATGGGTGAATTCTATGGTATACAAAATATATCTCAATAAAGCTCTTTTTTAAAGCGAAACAAGATGAAATGCCTAGTCTGCACCTGCCATAATCAATCTTAAAATGCATCTCAGGGTATTGTTTTCAAATTGTGCATTGGACATGGAATCAACTTAGTGCACTGTATCAAACATTTTGTAAAACTAAAATAGACAGACCTACAGCTAGTATCCTACTGAATGGGAAAAAAAACTGAAAGCCTTTCCTCTAAGATCTGAAACAAGACAAGGATGCCCACTTTCACTACTGTTATTCAATATAGTGCTGGAAGTCCTACCTAGAGCAATCAGACAAAATAAAGAAATAAAGGGCATCCAAATTGGAAAGGAAGAAGTCAAATTATCCTTGTTTGCAAATGACACGATCTTATGTTTGGAAAACCTAAAGACTCTACCAAAAAACTGTTAGAACTGATAAATGAATTCAGTTAAGTTGCAGGATATAAAATCAACGTAAAAAATCAGTAACATTCCTATATGCCAACAGTGAACAATCTAAAAAGAAATCAGCTAGGCACGGTGGCTCACGCCTGTAATCTCAGCACTTTGGGAGGCCGAGGTGGGCAGATCACGAGGTCAGGAGTTCGAGACAAGCCTGACCAACATGGTGAAACCCCATTTCTACTAAAAATACAAAAAAAAAAAAAAATTAGCCAGGTGCGGTGGCATGCGCCTGTAATCTCAGCCACTCAGGAGGCTGAGGCAGGAGAATTGCTTGAACCCAGGAGGTGGAGATTGCAGTGAGCCGAGATCACACCATTGCATTCCAGGCTGGGCAACAGAGCAAGACTCTGTCTCAAAAAAAAAAAAAAAAAAAGGAAAGAAGAGAAAAGAAAAGGAAATAAAGGAAAGGAAAGGAAGGAAGGAAGGAAAGAAATCACATGTACAATAACCACAGATAAAATAAAATACCCAGGAATAAACTTAACCGAGGAAGTAAAAGACCTCTACGATAAAAACTATAAAACACTGATGTAAGAAGTTGAAGAGTACACCCAAAAATGGAAAGATATTCCATGTTCATGCATTGGAAGAATCAATATTGTTAAAAGGTCCATACTATCCAAAGCAATGCACAGAGTCAATGCAATCCCTATCAAAATACCAATGACATTCTTCACAGAAACAGAAAAAATATCCTAAAATTTATGTAGAATCACAAAAGACCTAAAATTGCCAAAGCCATAATGAGCAAAAAGAACAAAACAGAGAAATCACATTACCTGACTTCAAATCATACTACAAAGCTATAGTAACCAAAACAGCATAGTGTTGGCATTAAAACAGACACATACACCAGGAGAACAGAAGAGAGAACCCAGATATAAATCTATACATCTACAATGAATTCATTTTTGACAAAGGTGCCAGAAACACACTGGAGAAAGGACAGTCTCTTCAATAAATGGTCATGGGAAAACTGGCTATCCATATGCAGAAGAATGAAACTAGACCCTTATTTCTCATCATATGCAAAAATCAAATCAAAATGGATTAAATACTTAACTAAAAGACCTCAAACTATATGCAAAATCAAATGCAAAAATCATATGCAAAAATCATATCAAAATGGATTAAATACTTAACTATAAGACCTCAAACTATAAAACTACTACAAGAAAACACTGGGGAAACTCTCCAGGACATTTGTCTGGACAAACATTTCTTAAGTAATACTACATAGGCAACCAAAGCAAAAATGGACAAATGAAATCACATCAAGTTCAGAAGCTTCTGCATAACAAAAGAAACAACAAAGTGAAGAGACAGCCCACAGAATGGGAGAGAATATTTGCAGACTATCCATCTGACAACAGATTAGTAACCAGAATATATAAGGATATATAAGGAGATATATATATATATGGATAATAAACAAGTCTACAGGAAAAAAAAAATCTAACAATCTGATTTTTAAATGTGCAAAAAGTCTAAATAGGCATTTCCCAAAATAGGACATAGACATACAAATAGCAAACAGGCATATGCTCAATATCATTGATCATCTGAGAGAGAAATGCAAATCAAAACTACAATGAGATATCATCTCATCCCAGTTAAAACGGCTTTTATACAAAAGACAGGCAAGTATGTGGAGTAAGGGGAACCCTCGTACACTGTTGGTGGGAATGTAAATTAGTACAGCCACTATGGAGACCCGTATGGAGGTTCCTCAAAAACTAAAAATAGAGCTACCACATGATCCAGCAATCCCATTGCTAGGTATATACCCAAAAAGAAGGAAATCAGGATATCAAAAAGATATCTGCATTCCTATGTTATTCACAATAGCCAAGATTTGGAAGCAACCTAAGTGTCCACCAACAGACGAATGAATAAAGAAACTGTGGTCCATATACACAACGGAGTACTATTCAGCCATAAAAATAATAAGATCCCGTCACTTGTGACATGGATGGAACTGGAGGGCATTATGTTAAGTGAAATAAGCCAGACACAGAAAGAAAAACTTTGCATGTTCTCACTCATTTGTGGGAGTTAAAACAATTGAACCCATCAAAATAGAGACTAGAATGATAGTTACCAGAGCCTGGGAAGGGTAGTATGGGGAGACAGAAAATGGGGGTGGTTAATGGGCACAAAAATATGGTTATATATAATGAATAAGATCTAATACTTGATAGCATAGCAGGGCGACTACAGTCAGCAATATTTGCTGTACACTTTAGAATAACTAAGGGAGTACAACTGGAATGTTCATAACACAAAGAAATGATGGATGCTTGAGGTGATGAATATCTCCATTTACCCTGATGTGATTAAACATTTTATGCCTGTAACAAAGTATGTCATGTGCTCCATAAATGTATACACCTATTATATACCCATAAAAATTAAAAATTAAGCTTTTTTTTATAAAGAAAAAAACTAAAATAAAAACAAAATAGAACATAAAATATCAGAGTGTATTGCACAGAATAAAGATAAGTATCATCTCCCAAAGCTTTCATTTCCTGTTGGTGTGTGTCTACCGGGTCACAATGTGCCAATTCAAAGACATGTGACTTGTTTTATGAAGAGTCTCAAGCAAGCGACGTACTTTCTTCATCTGTCTGATCAGTCTGGGTGACTCTTGCACAACCCTAGACAGTTCAAGGTTTGCCAATTTACTCATCAGTGTCCAGAGTCAAAGTTATCATCCAATTTTCCTTGTATTGCCTCCAGAATTACCACACTTTGTGTCTGGATCAGTGACACAGTAGTCCAGGCTCTGCCATCAGTCTCAATGACAGATAGAAATGTTTTAATCTCTCAAACCATCATTCTGCCAGATCTTTTTCTAGCATGCTGGGGCATCCACCCTCCTCCACACCAAATTCACACTAACTGCTTGCGTGGGGTGCCCTGCCAGACAGCTGAGAGAATTTGACTCTCAAAACTGAGTTGCTCCTAGGAAGTCCCTTATTTCTCTCTTTAAACTGTCATTCATTGATTTCACAAATATCTTCTGCCCACTATGTGGCACGTGCTCTAGGCAGACAATGGTGAGCAAGACAGGAGTGGCCATTGCCCTGCAAAGTCCGCTGCCTTGTCAGATGTCAGAGTCCAGTTGTCACAAGACAGGTACAGTCTCAAGTTCTTTTTAGGACTGACAAGCATTTGCTGCATGACCTTTGGCAAACTATTCCATCCTGTCACTCTGAGGTTTGATCGCTCAGAAGTTGAGTTTTCTGGCCCACTGAGAATTACAGGATCTTAGACCTGGCAAGGCCCTTAAAAAGCAGATTCTCTATTTACTGATGAGGAAACTGAGCCCCAAGAGGTGATATCCTTTGCCCACGGGGACACATGACCCACAAGGAACATGTCTCCCAGCAACCCCACCCCACTCCAGCACTGCCCCCCACATAGTGAAGCTGAGTATGGCCAATTCCTTATGAAGAACTGAGAGATCTTCAAGAGGAAGTACCCTACATCCTGAACTTTTCAGAGAGATTGGTGTTGCAAAATGTTCAAGTGGCAACACGTGTGGGGGAAAAAAAAAAAAACCAAAGGCATATTTGGATCTTGCAGAAGGGTTTTCAGCAATACAAAGGCACAGGAATGAGAACAGCAGGAGTCCTAGTTACCACGAGCATTCCCTTAAAGCCTCATGTGTGCCTCCTAATAAATCTGCTTTTTCCTTTTTGAAGTTTAAGTGCTCCCTTATTGAGCAGCCTCCTGGTAGCCAGGAGTGCCCTAGGAAACAATTGTCTTGCTTCCAGTGCTGGGGCACTCGGACTCTGTTGGTTTGGTTTGGTTGGTTGGTTGATGGGTGATTTTTCCCTCCCTCTATCCTCTTAAAACTCCAGCCAGCATATAGGGGTTTTTCATTTAGCTTCCTCAAATCCCCAGCCATTTCCCTAAAAGTCCATCCCATTAAACATGAAATCCACAGAACACACACCAAGCTACTTTTTCTCTCCCCTAATAAATCACGTAAATTACCTCTTTTGTTTTTAAGACCATTTCAAGGTTGCCTTTAACATTTTTAGTTAAGGCATTATTTATGTTGTGATTTAATCGAGATTTAATCCACTTTTCAGCACACCATCGTATCGCAATATCCCTGAAATTTTTGCCTATATTATTAAACTTGAGGAGCACGGTAACATTTTCCTCAGACATGACAGTGATCATTTCCAGATTGTGTATGTCTGTCTGGCTTTTTAACACACCTGAGTTTCTAAGGCCCACTAAAATAAATAACAGTTTGGTCTGCAAAGAACTGGGCTGCATTAATAAATGCAGAGAGATCTGTTTATCTCCACTTTCTGAAAACATAAGCATCTTCTACAAATATGAGTATACACAGCAGAAATCATGTGAATCTCTTGGTAAATGTTTGCCTTCACACTCCTGGGGTATGTTGCACACCAGATGGTTTGATCAAAACAAAATCATACACACACACACAGACACACACACACACGTTTGAGTACCATGCCTCCTCGTTTTTGTGACATTTTTTTCTCGTTTCATGCATGAGAAAGAATGTAGAAATACTTAGAATAATGACCAGTATGTTCTGTGTTTACTGCTGCTTTCCCTCACTAGAGATTAACTCATAAAATTTTACTCCAAATTAAACAAACTGAGGCTCTCCTTGCAGCCAGTCAAACTGCCCACTTACACCAAAGGAAATCTTAACTTCCATCTCTGAGAGGCTGAATGGCCACCCCTGCGGAAGGATAACAGGGCCTCTCTTTTCCTCTCTGTGTTCTTTCAGGCCTTGGAGGTGCCAAAATACTTGTCTGGACCCTGGCCCCCAGGGCACTTCATCTGCAATTAGAATGGAAACTATATTTTAGAACATTAACATCTCTCCTGCAGCTTTTTTTTTTTTAATTATCTGATTGCTCCAATTATAGTTATTTAGAGAAATCAGACAGTCAAGGATTTACCAGCAGGTAGGCAAGAAAGCACCTTTGACTATGGCAGAGGACTTGCAAAGACAACTGTGTCTAGGACAGACTTAGGGACCATCTCACCCATCCTATCTTCTCAGTTGCAGTTTCTCTGGGGATGATTAGATGTTGTCGCGGTGGCTCACGCCTGCAATCCCAGCACTTTGGGAGGCCGAGGCGGGCGGATCACAAGGTCAGGAGATCGAGACCACGGTGAAACCCCGTCTCTACTAAAAATACAAAAAAAATTAGCCGGGCGCGGTTGTGGGCGCCTGTAGTCCCAGCTACTCGGGAGGCTGAGGCAGGAGAATGGCGTGAACCCGGGAGGCGGAGCTTGCAGTGAGCCAAGATCGCGCCACTGCACTCCAGCCTGGGCGACAGAGCGAGACTCCGTCTCAAAAAAAAAAAAGAAAAAGAAAAAAAAGAAAAATCCAAATGGGAGAATGTGTATAAAACCACCCCATTCTGCGCCTTGAGCACAGTAAGTTTTCAGTGGACGTTAATTCCGTTGGAATCCCAGGCTTGAAACTGCAATCCAACGATGCATGTAAAAGACCTTGAGAAAGAAAACAGTAAGGCTCAAGGTCGTGACCTCACCAGTCTTTTTGTCTTCCTCTCTGTATTGCTCGTGTTTCACAGCCTTCAGCCCCACTAAACAGCATTTTTACCTGGAAGGAGCTTAGAGAGGACTTTCATTTTAGAGGCGCATTTACAAAGATCCTCTGATGCAAGGCCCCTGCTTCCTACTGTTAAAGCTCTGCTTCTTTTCAGCCGTGCCCGCCTGGAGCCACGGGCGTGTTTTTGTGTGGTCTCATTCCTGTTTTATGGATTGTTCATGTACCCTGGAATCCCTGGGATACTTCAATTACAAAAATTACCATGTGCTGGGTCCTTTCGGGTTGACAGGACTGCTTTCCTTTCTCTCTAAGCCGGGTTGTGTTTGTTTACATAGGAAATGTACTCTTTCTTAACATTCACTGTTTCAACATCCACTTAGATAGCTTCATGAAAAAATGGGTTAAAAAATTAAGAAGTGTGGCAAGAGAAGGAAAAAAATACATCTTTCTATTTCAACCAAAAATTTAGTTCAGAACAAACTTGGAAAATCAGAGGATGTTTTTCCTTTCATCGCTGAAACAATGCTCTGCTTGTTCTCCCCGGGCAATGAGAACTACCGGGGCTTGGATCAGTGGGTCACATTGTGCAAAGCGTTTTTCCTGTTTAAACTATGTGCTTTCTAAACTGCTATCTTTTTGAAAGAAAATTAGATAACCTTATGTCCCCAGACTATATCGTATTTGTTTGAATAGGAAATGCTAATATTTTTCTACATGTTTCGTATCGGTGTCAGTGGAAACTCAGTTTGGTGGTTAAGACAGGCCCCTCTAAGCTCTGGGAATCACATTGGCTATCTTCCAGAAGCCAAGAGGTTCACGGTGATTTTGAATAATCATCTCCATAGCTATGTGAATTGTCTATATTACTTAGCCAGAAGAAAAAAAATTATATTTACCTTTTCTGTGTTTAATTTATCTTTAAATATGTCATTTGATGAGACTTTTCCTTCTTAATTTCTCTTCTCTTTACCTCCACCTCCTATATTACTTCTGCTTTCTACCCAGTCCTACCAATCAACTCCCCAAACTTCCTGCAACCTCTACTTAAAGATCATGCTTAATTAGTCATTACACCCAAGGATCTCTGCCCCATCCGTTTCTGCATTCCCATTGGTCTAAGCCAATGCCTGTTACATCACAGCCCCACCTCTGCCCATGACTAGAGGTTCCCCCTTCCCACGTCCCCAGTTGTGTTCAGGCCCCTTTATCTGACATTCTTGGAAGCAGAAACAGCAGCAGAAACACATTTCTAAAACAACAGATTCCCCATGCAAACAAGGTCTCTACTAAGGCATATCAACCAAGTCCTCTGTAAGCAGCACTGCCCTATCTAAAATTTTTTAAAGTGAAGCTTGTCATTTGCACTTCAATCTCCATTTTTCAGTACCTTCTCTTCAAACACACATGTTTATATACTTAATACCATCTTGCTTCCCCATATGAAAATCTGCTCCCAGAAAATCTAGCATCAGGCATGTATAACTTAATGCAAATTTAAGTTGATGTGTTCCTTCTCCCAAGGGTAGCTAAATTCTAAGGCCGGTATCTAACTAAAGAATGAAGATGTGTCCCCTCTTGATCATGTTTTAGTCATCGGTGCTCAGACGGGAGAGGTAGCACTTTGGGCAATAAGACACACTCTTTCTTTCATGACTTTATTGTCATGAAAACATACCACACAAGTGCTTTTCTGCACCACTAGAACAAATAAGACCTCCTAAAAACCCTAGGTGTCTGTTTAAACTCAGAACTTTAAACCTGAGACCCTTCCACCCTAAATGATAACACTGCTCTCCTGTTGCTCTATAATCAAACCAATAGCCTTAACTTTATACCTGGCAAATATAAGTAAGTAGCAATCATGCCCACTGTTAAGTAAAGTGCAAAAGCAACAATGAGCAGAGGCGGGTTCATTGTAAGCCACGAACCTTAAGCCTCAGGGCCTTTGCCTGCACAGGCCCCTTCCCAAACCCTAGGCAGGGGACCTAGCAATTTTGTATTCATAATTTTACATTCTTTTTAAAGAAGGCCCCGAAATTGTATAAGCTTCAGGCCCCATACAACTTTTAGATCCACCCTGGTAGGAACTGAATTGTGTTCCCCAGAAATTCATACGTTGAAGACTTAACTACCAATGTAACTATATTTGGAAAAATAAGGCCTTTAAAGAGTTAATAGAGGTTAAATGAGTTCATAAGGGTGGAACCCTCATCCAATATGACTGTTATCCTTATAAAAAGAGGAAGAGACACTAGGGCTTCATGTACACAGAGAAAAGCTGCCATCTGCAAGCTGAGAAGTGAGGTCTCAGAAGAAATTAAACCTGTCTACACCTCAATCTCGGACTTCAAGCCTCCCGAACTGGAAGACAATCAATTTCTATTGTTTAAGCCACCCAGTCTGTAGAATTCTCTTATGGCAGAATCCATACCCCTAGAAATCAGATGCCATTTTTTAACTTCTCACTAGAAAATTTTGTTAATGTTAACATTCAGTGCTAACTGAAGTATAGTGAAACAGGTAATCAAACATACACTGCTGTTGGGACATGATTCAACACAACTTTTTGGAAAGCAAATATTAAAAGACATAAAAATACTTGTTTCCATTACCCCAAGAATTCTTCTGGGACTCTATCCTAACCAAATAACTCAAAATATTTTAAAAACTGTATACACAAAGAAGTACATTAAAGTATTATTTATAATACTTGCCCATAACTGGAAGCTCCCCCCTTCCCATGAATTACAAGTTGTATGGGCCTTGGGTTTGTGGAGGAATCTGCCAGGGATTTTTAAAGATTCCCAAATTTGACCATACATCTATATATGAAATTGTGTTGGTTTATTTGCAAAAATGGTTCCAATAATTCTTTCCATTCCTGCCTGCATGCACCTCTGCCCTGTGATATTGCCGCCCCACCCATCAAGAAATAGAGTCTCTTTTTTCATTCTTTGATCTGGGTTTGCCCATATGACTTGCTTTGGCCTACAGAATATTAACAGATATGATGCAAGCAAAAAAGGCTTGAAAAATGCTCGCACACAAATCGTGTTTTCTCTTTCTGCACTTGAAACCATGAGACCCTCAGGCAAATGAGCCCAAGCTAGGGCTATGATGCTGAAGAGGAAACATACTGAAAAGCCAAGGCACTATGGCCAACAGCCTGCCAACCCAACCATGTGATTGAGTCCACGCTAGACCATCTAGCCCCAGCCGAGTCCGCCCAGGCCAGAACTCTCCCAGACATCTCAGTCAGCCACAGAACGGTGAGCTAAAAAATAAACGTTTATGGTTTTAAGCTCTAAAATGTGAAAGGTTTGTTATGCAGCAAAAATTAACTAATACAATAATTTCCCCCTGTAAAATGCTTGTGGGACAAATTGAGAATACACAAACTATGTTAATGTCTTTATATTGAGTAAGTAGTTGGTGTTCTAGCTGGCAAGCTCCTGCGTTCCAGTCTTGCGACTCAGATTCCCCTAATGCTTCAGTAAAATTACTAATTACCACATTCCATGGACCTCTGGATTGCCTGAGAATACCTGAAATCTTGAACGATAAATCTGCATAGGCCCATAGCCTGGTTTAGTTTAAAACTGGAAATAGGCAGAATGCTCTACATTACACACTTCCCTTCCATTAAGCCACTTAAAATTATGGCTGTGAAGACAATGTAGAAACATGGGGAATATATTAATGCAATATTAAATGAAAAGAACAAGATAAAACACTGTCCTTAAATTATTATTATAAATATGTAAAGAAAAATAGCTAAATAGTTACACCGAGGAAAAAGACTATGAAGAATTGTGCCAAAACACATTAGCAGCTGCTTTAGATGTTAGATTATGGGTAAGTAGTATTTTCTTTTATATATTTGCTGTAATATTACCTTCATAGTTAATTATATTCATAAGTTTAAAAAATTAATATATAATAATTTTAAAAAGTAAAACCTGGATACAGGTATAGCCCATCTGTTTTTTGTATAACTTTTAACCATACAGACTCTCTCTGCTACTTTAAAACCATAATTTCCCAGAATATGAAATGAAGTTTTTATTTATTTGGATCTTACTAATATTACCCTGGAATTTTACATAAATCTGTTTAGAATCTATTTAAACTACTTTATAAGACCAGGACCTGCCCAATTTCACTAAATTAGTAATTATTAAAGCCTCATGGGTGAGGCCTTGTTTGATTCAAATCTAAGCTGAGGGCAGAGGCAAAAATCATGTTGCCACCTTTTTAGGCCATAGCTATGCTGAGAAATAGCTCTAGATCCAGTTACTTATCTTGGAATGAGCAGACCTTAGTTATTCTCCTGAAAAAAATGCTGTATATGACCAAAACTTTTGTTAACTAGTATGTATTTCTACCCACAGCCAGGAAGGCATTATGAGAGAAAACAATAATAAAATCAGACAGTTTGAGTGCTTTCCTGTGGCTCCCCCTTGGACAATCTCTTTAAAAACAGCAATTCCTTTGACTTTTGACCTCTGCAATCTCCTATTTTTGAGCCAGTCTTCCCCCATCTCACATCCATCATTGTAAAATATGCCAAAATGAGTGAAAACATGGATTTCATCTCCAAGAAGTTTTCTTGTGAAACTTAAACAGAAAAGATTCTAGTCTATATGGGCCCCAGCCTCCCCCAACTATCACCATAGACTTCCCACATCACTGCAGTCAGCTTAACATAAATTCTTAGGAGAACCATGTCAGTCTCTGTTAATAAATATGGTTCCAGCACACAGATTCAATCACATCATGAAATCTAATATGTCAAATGGCAAAACCATAACACAGAATGTTCATGTAATCAGAATATTAAACAACTGTCACTCAGTTGTAATACTTTCAATTCTGCAACAGCAAATGACTCCATTAATAAGTAAAGCAGCAGGATTCAAATGGCTTTCTGCTCTTATCCGCCTGGGGCTCCACCACCACACCAAGGTGGTTTTAGGAGCCAAACTTGATTCCAGGAAAAGGTCTGCCCTGAAAATAAGGGGAAAGAAACTAAACCTATAACATTTCAAGCCAGAAGTGTAACCATTTGCCAATTGCCTTCTTTTACTCGCCAGATACTGTACCTCTGCCCAGTTGAGTGTCAAGTCTTTAAGACTGCAGAGGTGAACTGGAACCCTTCAATATGAGACTTGGTCTGTACACCATGTCCACAGCAGCACTACTCACAATAGCCAAAAAGTGAAAACAATCCAAGTGGACATCGATCAACAGACGAATGGATAAGCAAAACCTGGCATGTTCATACAATGGAATACTATCCCAGTGAAATATTATTCAGCCTTAAAAAGGAATGAAGTTCTGATTTCTTTGGATCTTACTAATATTGCACTGGAATTTTGCATAAATCTTTTTAAGCCCAATTTAAACCACCTATGAGCCCGAGACAATTCTAACCTCACTAAATTATATATTGTTGAAGCCTCCTGGATGAGGCTTAATTTGATTCAGATCTAAGGTAAGTACAGGGCCAAAAATCACATTCCCACCTTTTTGAGTGCAATAACATGGATGAAGCTTGAAGACATTAGGTTAAGAGAAATAAACAAGACACAAAAGGACAAAATTGCATGATTCTGTTTATATAAGATACCTAGACTAGGCAAATTCATAAAGACAGAAAGTAGAATAAAGGCTACCAGGGTCTGAGGGTGAGGGGGAATGGAGAGTTTTTACTAATGGGCACAGAGCTCCTGTTTGAAATAATAAAAAATTCTGGAAATTTATAGTGCTGTTGGTTGTACAACATTATGAATGTACACTTAAAAATGGCTAAAATGGTTAATTTTATGTTATATATATTTTATAATTAAAAGTTAGAAAAATAAGGCTTGAAAGATCAAATATTTGGGATAAAAAGAACTGCAACTTAAACTACACTGTGTGGCACATTTCTATCCTTCTGCAATACTTTCCTCATCTTTTCTGTCTTCATTAGCAGAACTTCTTCAAGATTCCACACAGTATCTCTTATTTTGCAAATAAGAAGACTAAGGACTCGTAATAAATTGTTCAAGTGTACCCCCAAATTGGCACTAGAATGTGGATGCCCTGGTTTCCATCCTTTTAGCCAATGACTTGTATCTCCTAACTTCAAGGTTATAAGATACTTACCTTATGCTATAAAGAAAGAATATGTGTTCCTAATTTAAATTTTATTTCTCTGCTTTCCATGTAGCCAAAGTCCACAGAATGAAGGCACCCTGCCATGCACATATCAAATGCTCAGTAAGCAATTTTTTATCATCATTAAAAGCAATTTATTACTCACATATCTGCTACCAAGAAAGACAGTAATCATCTAGAGAGAGACATAAAAACAACCAGATGGAGATTCTTGATTTTGTTATTTGATGAAATACATAGAAAATGATCATTCCTTAGCAATGGATTATTAGAAGAAAAAAAAAGATGATTAGGGGCATGGATGATTCCTAAAGAGATCGTTGATGATCCACAAAGATCAGAAAGCAGGTGAATTTAAGGTTTATTGTCCAAATCTATTTTTGACAACTCTTTAAGGCTGAAGAAGTGTTAGCTAATAAAGTAACACTGGACTTGCTGATGTGGGAAGGTTTTAACGTCTGGTTCTCACTCAATGAAACATGAGTTTCGAACTCCATATATTCCATTTACCCAGACCTCCAAAGGAATGTCTTTTCTAAGGTCAATTCTAACACCTCCAGATGGACCAGAGCAGCATTTCCCAAAGTGTCCTCCAGGGAATTTGAGTGCTAAAAGATGTACCTCAAAAAACAAAAAAAAAAAGTTCTGTGGTCAATTAAGTTGGGAAATTCCGCTAAACAAAACTGCCCACTTGAAGATGTACTTTACCCTTGAGTATTTTAACATCTCCTTTTTCTGTGAAAGTATCAGCCACTCCTCACCTTTGCCATGCTTCCATGTAGGAGGAGTGTACTTCCTGGCCCATTGGAAAACTTGGCCAAGGGACTTGCCTTAGCCAATGGAATGAGAGCAAATATTATGTACACCACATCTAAGCAGAAGCTTTAAATGTACTTGAATCATTTGCGTCAACCTCTTTGTTCCCACCCTCTGCCATGAGAAGAGTGTTCCAGAGAGGGGCTGCTCCTTCAGCCTACATCCTGGGATGGAAAGAAATGTGGAGCTCAGCAGAGCCAAAGCAAGCCAGAGCTGACCTACAGAACTGGAAGCCAGAATTAATGTCAGGAGAAGCTTTCCCATCTGAAAGATGATGAAACACCTGCTATTCCTGAGGAGTCCACTAGAGAATGAGACTCATCCAGCCATCCAACCTAGAGAAAAGTGGGGAAATTGGCAAAAGGACTGATGGTGAGTATTTAATATATATGCTTGTAGAGCTAGGATTAAACAAAGGATGAGAACATGAATAAGTATGCAAATGTTATAGTTCTGACATAATAGGTGGATTGATATTGTTAGGAACCAGAGTTGGTTCTAAATATAAAGACAAGAATTAAAAAGGGAGTGGGGACAGCAAGGGAGGGCCTTATGTGATTAGATTGGACTTGGAAATGTCAATATAAACTCATGACGTCATTTAAATTTTTTTATTTTTTTGCATCCTAAAAGCAATGACTTTCTATTTAGCTGTGAGCACACCTGGAACCCCAGTCTTAGTTTATAAATACCATTGCTAACTGAAAGGAGCCAAGGATCTTTGGAGAAATAGTTGATTCCAGAGCTGGCGTGGGGAAGGTAAAGATGAGTCTGGAACATTTTGCCTTGCCAGAAAGTTAATAAGGTGCCCACAAAAATGATAGCAATATGTCAATAGAGCACAGAAGCCAACCTGAAAGGGTTCCCACTGGCCAAATTTGGGGCAATTTAGCATCAAAACAAAAGAATTAGGCCAGGCATGGTGGCTCACGCCTGTAATCCCAGCACTTTGGGAGGCTGAGGCTGGCAGATCACCTGAGGTCAGGAGTTCAAGACCAGCCTGGCCAACATGACAAAACCACATCTCTGCTAAAAATACAAAAAGTAGCTGGGCATGGTGGCGCACGCCTATAATCCCAGCTACTAGGGAAGCTAAGACACAAGAATTGCCTGAACCTGGGAGGCAGAGGTTGCAGTGAGCCAAGATTGCACCACTGTACTCCAGCCTGGGCAACAGAGCAAGACACTGGCTCAAAAAATAAATAAATAAAAAATAAATGGATTAAAATTAATTTAATAAAATAATCTATGAGTGAATTATTTTAAAACAAAGAAAAGGAGAAAAAAAGAAAATCCATCCTTAAAAATGGATGCAGACTAATAAAGCTGAAAGGAATGGATGCACTCTGGATCTAAGCCTCCCTCACACCTCTTCTCCAGGCCACTTTGTCCAGGTCACAGTCTGCACACTTGTATGCACTGGCCCTGGAGAGTGGAAAGAAGTACGCTTATCAATCAGAAGTGTCTAAAAAAGAAAGACTTCTCAAGAGAAGTTTTTCCAGTTAGAGGAGCCAAAAATAAATAAATAAATATAGAAAGACATAAAAATAGAGCAATGGAGTAACAGAATAAGAAGTGGTGATAGTTCCCAGTGACAGGAACATGGAGTCCCAGACCTGCTGACAACAGAGCAGGGAGCTCATAACAAAGAAACAGAAGACAGTTCTGCAATTCCACAGCCCTTGAAACCACAGAGCAAGAATAATAATTATGCAGCATGAGTTGCCATCACTTTCTGTCTTGAAGCATCACAGATATCAACCATTGATATCAATCGTGGACTTTTTCCCTACTGCTCTTGGATGCATCCTCAGGATCTTTCTCAACATGATGATCCACTGGCTTTTCATCCAGAACAAAGGACGTCTTCTCCATATATATAAGAGTTTTATAAGGTTGAGGGTAGGAAGTGGCCTCTAGTGCTGGGTCTCAATTCAGCATCCATGTTGGTGACAGACCTAAACTAGAGACCTTTACAATAAAAGAGTAGAGAATATTTTGACATATGTGCTGCCAAAGCAAGCAAGAGTATAGAACATTTTAGAGTTTTCCACCCAAGTAACTATGCTAATTTTAACAATTACAGCAAACTGGTGCCTTAAAGGTTAATTCCTTCCCAGCTATAAAGAATTCTTTCTCTAAGCAGTCCATAAAACTTAAATTTAACTATGGAATGCCAGAACAAGCATGCCTAACTTTTACTAAATCTACCTGTGGCACTGGGAGTTTTTATGGTCATACTTAAACCAAATGTCAATCAAAAGCGTTTACACCTCCATTTAAGAATTAGCAGTTTAGATTGTGAGGGCTCCAAGGGAAATAAAATTCCACCAGTTTTCCCATGATCCCTAAAGTCACAGGAGGCGGGAACTTTTAGCTAAGAACATGAGTATCTTAGAGAAGCGGAATGAGAATGATGCAGAAAAGTTTTAAAGTTTTTATAATAAGGGTAGGGTATAGCCTTGGTTCTCTCAAGCCCAGCTTTCTAGGCCTCCAAGCTCACACATATTTGCATAGCTTCTCTAGGACTACAGAATCTCCTACAAAACGTTTAATTTGGCGGCTTAATATGAAAAATCATCCTTCAGCATACATTAATCTAGGGTAGGGATCTGCAAACTCTTTCTGTAAAGGGCCAGATAGTAGATTATTTTCAGCTTTGCAGGCCACACAGTCTGTCCAACAGCAACTCCGCTGTTGTAGAAGGAAAGCAGCCATATACAATATATAAACAAGTGAACATGGCTGTGTTCCAATAAAACTTTATTTACAGCAAGCAGGCATGGAGCTGGATTTGGGCCACGGCCACAGTTTGCTGAACCCTGGTCAGTTTGCTGAGCATCAAGCACAGCTGAGTTGCAAACTGGTTTTCCAGATGCAGCTGCCAACTTCCACCCCACCCATGATATGAAACCTTTCCTTCTGGTGATTCCTAACATGCCTTTGTTTTAAAATCCGAGGGGCTATTCATGTACCAATGGGTACATCACTGCCTCCTCTTATTTACAAAGCATTGTGGGGACTACAGGGATTTAGCTTACCAGCAACCTCTCAGCACAAGCAGAGCCGGGAGGCTCCACTGAAAAGGCTCCTAATGTACAATTAAA
Source organism: Macaca mulatta (assembly GCF_049350105.2). Lineage (NCBI taxonomy): Eukaryota > Metazoa > Chordata > Mammalia > Primates > Cercopithecidae > Macaca > Macaca mulatta. The sequence continues at coordinate 102,538,959 of NC_133408.1, read as the reverse complement.
ATGTCATCACTGGAGATGCTTTTTTGCACCCTGCTCTTGAGTTTGCTGGAAAAGTTCATATTTGCCTTTTCATTCCTCACCCTGCATTCTGAGGGATTCAGGCCTTTAGCATGGGCCATATTTAAATTGTCAAGAGATGTCAACAAGTTGTGAGGGACAGCCTAACACTGGCAGCAATTACTACAGGGCAATAATCAATGGGAGTCTTTTGTTAACACTGCAGACTCACCATTGACTCAGGAAGTAAGTGTCCCAGTGGTTTAGGTGAAAGCTGAAATGGACAAGCAGTTTCACCCTAGCTGCTCAAAAGCCACAGACATACGCTTGCCCCATTAATTATTCCTACCCCAAAGACAGGGGCTGTTACCGTCCCCTGTCTGCTGTCTGCTAAGGAGAGGGGGTGGCCAGAGACTCACAGACATTCTATTTATGGTGCCAGGAAATGCATCCTTCTTGCTTTCCGAGAAAGGGTGATTGCCTTATTCCACTGTGATTCCTTCTATAAATAGGTAAAGGTCACATGTGGAAATGGAGGGTTTTCAAACTTTGCTCATGCTTTTTGATTTCAAAGATTATATCTATCTGGCACAATGACCTGATGAATTACTCCAATGTGGAATAAATGCCCTTTGTGACACGCAACGCACATATTGACTTGCTCTTCTGCCTTGCATTTTTAATTTTTCACTTTTCTTGCTTTAAAGTCACATGCCATGTACAAAAAAATCTAGAGCTGGAAGTTGAAGTAAAATCCACTTGGATAATTTTTTGACCCTAATTTCCATAAAAAATACATGTACCTAGAGTCATTTTTTCAAGGAAAATGGAGTAAAAATCCCATTCCCACTTGATATCACCTTTTCTGGATTTGCCCATACTATTCACCCAGTTAAACGCCACCTCCTCCAAGAAGCCTCCTCCTATGTACAAGGTAGATACAATCTGTCTTGACTCTGACCTTCCGTAGGAATTTCCTGCACCTTTGCAACGCCCACATTTTCAGACATGCCTTCATGCCTTGATGTGCACATGCCTCAGCCTCACCACTTCATCCCCACCCCTTGAGAGCAGGATCCAGGTCCCGTTCATCTTCAGTCTCCACAGGGTCCAGGACAGTGCCTCAAATGATGTAAGGGCTCAATAAATGCATCATGAATAAACAAAGTAGTTCCTGCTTCTGTCTCTGAGACTCAGGGGACCATCAAAAGCAAAAATATTTGACATTATAAGTCATGACATTATTGCATGGGCTTACCCTGTAATTAAAATTAAAAGAATGCAAAAGGCCTTGGTTTCCTTGATAAAAAGAAAAAATTCAGACAAAAATTCAATGTCAGACTTTCCTATGCAGTTTGTGAACAGCAGTGGATCAAAGAAAGTCTTGATGAGCTGAATTCCCGGGAGAAACAATGTTACTGCAGATAGGAAAACAGAACGCCATTTGCACAATTCAATTATCATCTTGCTTGTACACAATAGGTTCCTACGGTCAGAGCAGCGGTGGCTCTAAAGTCAGCTAGAAGATGGCCAAACAATGGTTCCTCTGGTCTCCTCCGCAGCTCCAGCAGAGGGCCCTCTGCACACTGGGTCATTTTCTCACTCCCTACAGCATCCTCTCTGAGGAGAATTCTCACCAAATTCCATAGGATGGAAAGCCGGCGTGCTGCCTTGGGATAAGAACAGATAATGATGGATGAGGCCAGTTTCCAGTAAGACTTTCATTGAGGAAGTTTGCTTCTGAGCACTGACACTTTCTCCCCCGGATCGCTGAGTAGCACTATTCCATGGGGGCCCCCAAGAGATGGAAAGAACATCCTGCTGGAGGAATGTTTCCCATTTAGAAATTGGCTTTGTGTAGAGGTAATTATTTCCTAAGGTAAATTTTAAATATAACAAAGGACAGCCATTTCCATACATGAAATTACACCATTTAACTTTATAGCCATCTCTTTCCTCAAGCAGTTAAGTTAATTTTTAGATGAAGGGCTTGACTGTCTATTTTTACTACATGTAATTCGGTGTTCTGTAACTTTCACAGCTATTGCTCTTCATTGCTATGTGAAAAATCATGGCGATTATCAGGCATGTAGTTTCAGCCATTCATATCTACAGGGTCTGAGGATTTATGACAGGAGGAAGATACTTCCTTCCCAACAGAGTTTGTGGTAAATCGATTCCAGGGGCCACTGGACTGCAGGAAGTCTTTGTGATGTTTTCGGCGGTGCATGGGTTTGGCATAACCTGAATTGGGAGTTATTATTTCTGAATTGGTGCGTGTATTAAAAGTTTACCCTTCTCTGGATCAGTTTACAAATCTGTAAAATGGAAATAGCAATGTTTACTTATGTCATGCGAATAGCTGCAGCTTTCAGTTGAAATTTTTATCTCATTACTATAAACTGAGACTGAGTGGTAACAGGGTGTTGTTATTATAACAATAGCCAAAATGCCAAAAGGAGGCAAAACGTGGGAAAGCAGGCTTTTTGTATGTACAGATGAGATGGCTATACCCCATAGGCTTTACTCAGAGAAAAACAATGTGGAGAGAGTGAGAATAGATTTTTTTTCAACTAATAGAAGGTAGAAGAAAAACAGCAGTGACATAAAACTTGGCGGGGTCTCTTCCAGCTTCCTGGGGACCATAGGAATTTCCCCAGATTGGTCAACCTCACAAATCACACGTCTTCATCTTCCATTTCTGACAAAGTGAGTTTGACTCTGTAAAAGATTTATTCTCCAGTGGTTCTAGCTATCAAAGACAGAGGTTCCTAACCTGTTTGGTTCAAAGTTTCCTCTGCAAATCTGTTAAAAATCTGTGGCTCCCAGATCCAATTAAAATTCACAAAGGTATATCTTATTAACACAACAAGTATAATAATAACATCTAATACTGAGAGAGCATTTTGGGCCACAGGTTGTGTTAAGTGCTTTAAGTGCATTTTCTTATTTAGTCCTCACCCTAACCCAATGTGGCAGATATTATTTTCCCCATCTTATAGATGACTGAAAAAGCTTGGAGAGGGTAAGTAACTTAGCCTTCCACGCAAAAACTTACTTACAATCATAGAGGTACTCAGACCTTGTCGAGGCCCATCCATGGGCCATCAAACACGCACCCCAGATTAGGAACCCTGCCCTCTGCAAACAGAATAGGTGCACAGAAGAGCTTGTCAAAATGTCCTAAATTCAGAGCTCATCCCCAAACATCAAAAAATAATATGCATATGTATGTATACACATGCGTATATGTGTGTATATGTATGTATGTATGAATTACTATGTCTATGAATGAACCATTTTTATTTCTGAGGCAGCTCTCTAAAGCTGCTTAAGACTGCTGAACTATTTCATCTCTACTCAGCTCTGCTACCTGATAAGATACTAACATCACATGTTTACACCACACCCCCACTCATCAAACAGAAACTGCGTTCTCTAGCACTGACCCTGGGGAGGTGTCATATAAAGTGCTACCAACCAACAGACAGATTCACAGCTCCTCAGCCGACATTGGTAATGAATAACATATTACCCTGGGCCTTGAAGCCCCTTTCAAATCCATTACTGATGACCCTCCCTGTCACTGGGCTGATCTGGAGCTGGTGTTTAATCATAGTCCTGCAGTGACATCAGAGATCTGGCACCGGACTTTGCAGAAGGGCCTGGGGGAGAGGTAATTAATGTTGAGTGCCACTGAGGAATTCCCGAGAGCAGGCACCAGGAGTCTCGTCGGCCTTTGAGCAACCGGCATCCAGGTGAGGTGGTACAATCCGGCCGGCAGGCTGCACTGGAGAGGTTCCGGGGCTGACCTTGAGCCATCGGGTCCACACGGGCTTGCTGAAGAGATCATCAGCATTTAATCAATCTTCCAAAGGGAAGTTTAACCTGAAGAAGTCAGCCTTCCCTTCAGGCTTCCGGGGCACATGCTCAATGGCAAAGCAGTTTCAGAAAGAGGGTGCTGACTCTCAGGACATGTTCCTCGCTCTTCCTTCCCAACAGTCAACGCTGAAGTCCAGATGGCAATGCAAGAACCCCCTCTGATTGCAAGAAATGGTCAGAAGAAGTTATCCAGTCCTCTGATTGTGGGAATCTGTACCACGCTGGCTACAGCTCTACAAAGGTGAGATTTCCAGGTAACGCAGAGTTGAGTTGTGTCATCCACGTGGGCTGATTTCCCAATTTAGTGACCTGACACGTGGCCGAGAGAAAAAAGTGATGGGGAAAAACTCAACTAGAAAATATCAGAGAGAAGTAGCATCACGCAGTTTCTTTAAATTACAGTGAACGAGAGAGTTAACGATAATCAGCCATTTCATCCCATAAGAAAAATAACATAAAATATCTACAGAAAGCCAAAATACTTTTTCCAAACACCATTCTGGAGTTATTTACCACCATACAAACCTTCCAAACAAATCAGTTGTTGATTTGTTTATTTGTTACACAACCAGACACATATGGCTGATCAAAGTAATCAGATGCTGGTGGGGTGAAGACACAGCTCAAAACTAAATTGAACTGAAGAGCAAAACATACTGCAAAAAAGTTCAGGCCTCAGGCACACCTTCCAAGTTGTGTTATTCTATGCTATTCATACCACTTTCCTTATTGATGTAAAACAATTTTTGTTTTCTTTTCCAGAAAGAATGCTGCCAATCGCCAGAGGCAGACATGTTTATCAAGCTGTGGATCTTGAAGTCTGACATAAAATCTGTGGCCTTTGGTACAGCTGAAAAACACTCTGTCAACACCATGGAGAGTGCAAGCCCGTGGCGCTGGCCTCAACCCAAGGAGTGCAGGGGAACGGACAAAAATTTGACTCAAGGCCAAAAATTACAAGATGAGGGAAAGTCAGACTTGAGGCGAACAAGCCTTTTCCATCGAGTCTGTTTAATATCTCGTGTAAGCATCCAAACCACAAATCGGTCAGTGCTTAGGTGAAAGGACAAGTTTTTCTCCCTTTTGGAAAGCTATTTTGCTTAAGCTCCTATGAATACATCAATTATGTTAGCCCTGAGAGTGTCTGTCAGTGCAATGTTAGAAGGTCCACTATTTTTCAGACTGCCCATGTCAGACACAAAATACCCTTCAAACTCCCTGCCCTGAATTGCTTGGGCCAAAGAGAGCTTGAGAGAAAAGGCATAAACGCCACAGCATTGACAGTGAGAAGAGCCACTGGTTTTAAGTAAACTTGTAGTCATATTTATCAGCTTAATAAAATCCGCCCAGCACTCGTGGGCCATCAAATTCTTCAAGTCAGGAAAAATGACTCTTCTGTGACAGAAAGTATAAGGCCAAACAGCAGGTTGTCAGCAAGACCGCCTCCCCTGCAGGCCAGCTGGGCTCGGAGCTTTGGGAAGGCAAGTTTGCAAGAGCCTAGTCCTGTTGCAGAAATACTCTGTCCTCAGTTTTTCCTTCAGGGCCAGGTCCCTGGATTCCTGGATAAGATATTTACAATATGTGGGCACCACACTGAATCAGGACTGTGTGCAGAGATGCAAACCAGGTCTTTCCATATAGATAGGGAAAAATAATCATAACAGTTCATCGTTGTGCAGCTTCCAATGGACTTCATTGTTACCTGGTAATCATCAGTCAACTGCCATCACCCTCAATCTTAAAGGTGTCATTTTTGTACTTCAGGTATTCTTTCCAGAGTCCCTCTACCCCTTCTTCTCCCTGTCTTATCTGTCCCGATCTCTGCCACCCTCAGTTGCTTACATTGGCCAACCAGCCTGAAATGGGAGAGGTTGAATCCTTCATGCTATGTGCATAGCCAACATTCCACAAGATTTATGTCACTAACGCCTGTGAAAATGACAAATGGTGGGAAAGAGGGCCAAAAAGGGAAGCAAAAATAAATCCAACTATGATTTAACGAAGGGTGGCCCAGTACCTGTACCTAGTGGGTGCTGTGATATCTTGGGGGACATGAATTTAACAAGAGAAATAAACTGCCATATGAGGATCTTTAAAATGCTCTTGTTTTCCATTCAAAATCTCTTTAGAAAAGTTGCTTTTTACCATTAAGTCATAATCCAATTGTGTCAACATGGTAATCAAACATCTGGATTGATTGGGTGGGGGAAAAGGGAGATTATTTTCTAAGATATTTTCTCTAAAAAATAAGCTTAAGAGTAGAAGGGGTTCTGGTTGCCTGGAGTTGTCTACAGTCATGGAAGGAAGGCTGCCAATATGAGAGATGAGGATGGTCACTCGGTAGGGTGACTTTTCCATAAAATAACCTTTATTGTTCTTGTCACATTTAGTGAGCTTACTGCAACTACTACCCTACCAAAAGTCACTGACTTCAGTAAACCATGGCTCAGCCATACGATGAATCATCCAGGTGCTCAAAATTATTCTTATGAAGAGCTTTTAACAACAAATACAGATGCTCGCAATATATTACTGTGAACAAAAGCAAGCTATACAAGGGCATTTGCAGTATAATGACAACCATGAAACCAATCCACATATGAGAACAGCAACACTCCAAAATTTCAAAAGGTGATTATCTATAGATGGTGGGATTCTAGATGATTTTTGTTATTTTCTATGCCTTGTATTAAGTGTTCTATAATAAGTAGGTATTCATTTTTATAATAAAAAATATATATTTTTAATGGAATAAAATCTCTAAAAGGCATCACTACTTCTTTCAAAGGCCATATATTCCTTAATCATGGTTTGAAGCTTCAGAGCTAAAATGGCACTGTTCAAAATATATATCTGCTTTAGAACCTATTTTCTTCAGTCTTTCCTATGATACTTAAAATTTCATAGACCTTCACAGAAATGTGGGAGGAAATCTGTTAGTGACTATGTACACGCACGGACGATCTGGAACCGGTACTCTCCAGTGAAGCAGCCGCTGGCCACTGTGGCTACCAAGCACTCGAAGTGTGACTGGTCCAAACCGAGATGAGCTCTGAGAATGAAATACACACCAGCTATTGAATACATGGGAATGGAAAAAAAAATATGTAAAATATCTCAATAATAACTTTATATAGATTACATGTTGAAGTGACATTTTTGAGATATTACATTAAATGAAAAATACTATTGAAATAATTTCACCTATTTCTTTTTTTTTTAATGTGCAATGTAATGTAATATGTAAAATGAGCTATGTAGCTCACATTAGAGCTCTTTTGGACTGAAATGCTCCAGAAAAAAATTCTTCAGAAGTGTGCTTCGATTATCCATCTATCATCTTTCAGAAACATGCAGAATCTGAATATACACAGATTGTTCACCCAAGCCAGATCTATGGCCCCCAATAAAATGTATTCTCCTGCCCCTCTTCCAAGTTGTATTACACTTTCAGTGGTCAGACAATTTCAGTTATTTCCAAGCACAGATGAATTGAGGCCAGTTCGATGAACAGCACTTACAGGCTGCACCTAACAGCCATCTTGCCTTTCTTCAGACTGACACGGCCCACAGAGCTCAGAATTCTCTAACTCCCTAACATCTGCCTCTGTTCCCATGGATTCACTCACACATCTGTGTAACACTTCATTCAAAGGACACAGTCCCCATTTGAGACAGCCTCAAATATTCACAGCTCCCCACAGTCTGTGCCAAAGAAACTTCCTCCGTGTAGTTGTAGGCCATCTCTCAAAGTGCCCTTGGTGTGAGGGGACTGAAAATTATTGCTCTTCAAAAGGGCAGGGGAAAATGAAAGGAAGGATTATGTCTGCCTGAACTGCCAAACCAGACTCTGAGAAGCAGATTCTCCAGAGAGTGACTCAGGCCCACATGATGTTTGTTGGGCATGATGTTTTCACCGGGAGGTGAACTGTGCATTTATTTGGCTATCTGGCCAAAGGCTACTCAACTTATGTGGCCAGCCCACCCCACAGCAAACGTGTACAAGGCGTCTTGTTTCTCCCTGCTCAGAGCTGCATTCTCTCTCAACAGCAGTCATTAGAATAAATAAAACCCATATAATCAACATGAGAGGGAGAGGACATATTTTTGTAATGCACTGGGGGGAGGAGGGTGGTTTTTAAAATACCAGGGACACCACGAACGCCACAGTTATTATGTCAAGGCTCATGAGGTCAAAGTGAGTTAATAATTCCCGATTATTCTCTTAAAGATGACTAACACACAGCCCAATTCTAACAGTTTTCATATTTTAATAATCTTCCATAGGGTTCTCTAATTTATTCAACCTCAACAGATTCCATTTCTTCATAAAAATAAAGTATTTTTCATCCCAGAGGAATAACTTCAAGTTTTTCTTCAGGGATGAGAATCCAAAATCCTGACTCTGCCTGCCATACTCCTGAGCTGTCTCCATGTATCTCTCTGAAATTTTTTGGCTTACAGATTAAAGCATTAGAGGAAATGAAACTATAAACATGAAAGAACAATAAAGATCATGATTTGTTTAATGTTTACATTCTTATTATTAAGACAGAATTTAGGAAGCAAAACTGCACTTTACCACTTTAAAATATAGCCCCAAAATCACTACGCTAAAGGGCATTCTAACGGGTGACATTGTAAGAATATTTAATTGACATGATTTGGGAGGAAGGCTGGCAGCACACAAGGAAGAATCGAATTTGAAAGAGAATTTGGTTAATTTTAAAATGTTATCCAAGTAATTACAGTAAATACCTCCTTGTGGCGCAGCAAAGAAGTAAAAATATCAAGCTCTCCCGCAAATTTTCCAATATATATACATACTGTTAAAACATACACATGTGCACACAAACACGTACAGTGAAACCAGATTTCGGAGTTTATCACTTGCCAAGGTTCACCCCAGAGCAAATATTTACTGCGGAGTTACAAAGTTGTCCTGAAGGAGAACCAAAATGGAAGCGTTTACATACGCTGCAAGTACTTTGTGTGCGCAGGGACCACAAGAAAGATATAGTTTAATAAAAACATTTATGGATTTTGAAAGCAAACACAATCCAAGAGCCTTGCACAAGTGGGAAAAGATGATATTTCAGCCTAACACGTTCTCTCTTGAAGATCTTTTGGCTGTTTGTAGTGAACAAACCCCAGTTTCCTCTGGGGCCCCGCTAATCCATATTGTAAACCATTCTCAGGAAACAAATGAAAGAATAATCCGACACTGCCCTCAGAGACAGCGGCGGGGATGCGGCTCTGCTCTACACACAGACAGAAACTTCCCAGGATGGGTGAAGGTGGCTGCTGCACGAAGAACTGGGGTTCTCTAACCTAAATCTTGGCCACCTCTTCTTCCTATCAGGAGAATCTCTCTCTTAACTGATTTCCTCTGCATTCTCTCTTCTCCCGGGCTACCTCCCACGTCACCATCGCAAAACGAACCCGATATTTGCGAAACTTAGGAAAAAACACACCAGCGTGCGATCCACTGTTTCCCTGCCTTTTGCCCCACGGCCTGAGAATCCACTGTGTGTATGGCCTCAGAACCAAAGCTTTGCACTTCAAGTGAGCTTCGTGCACGTTCGCCCCGTTTTGTTCTGCCAGTAGGTCTTGGGGGTGCGCTAGCCCGCTCTTCATTAGTGCTTTTGTGCCTCATTCTTTATGAATCCCGAGCTGCATCCATCTACCTTAGCGCTGATGATCAAACGGGGGATCTTGAAATCACTGCGCGATTTGCAAATCACACAAACTGGAAAAAGGAATTCACGCCAAGTTGCACAAACTTTTGGAAAGGCCTTGTGGAGCCTTGCTCCTCTATCCTTGGGCTCTATTGCCCCCTGGTGGCTTCTCCGAGACAAATGCGGCCAGGGCTCAGCTCCGAAGCTCAGGTGTCCTGCCCTGGGGGCTGGAGCTGCTCTCCGGGACTCAGCTGGGCGGACTGGGGGGTGGGGAGGGAAGGGACTGGCAGTACGAAAATAGACGTGGAAGAAAAGGGAACTTGGGGACATTTGTCCAGCAAAAAGGGTTCAGGCTTCTCCACCTAAAACAAAAGAACATTAGAGTTGTACAAAAAATGCATAGATCCTAAAACAGCCCCCTCTTTCTACAGACGAGAAACTGAGGCACAGAGAGATGATGTGACTTGCCCAGTCACATTATCTGGTTGTTTACGGCTAATCTTACCAACCCTGGTCACGCTGCTTTTGGGGGATGACAGGGTTTGGGGCTCCACGCGGCCGGGAAAGGGTAATGAGTTGGCCTTATTCTGTTGAAGACGCAAAGGAGTGATCAAATAAGGAAACCAGCAGCACGGGAGATTTGTGTTCCAGGCCCCAGCGAACACGTTACAGGGTGGAACTGGATGGAGCAGCCTTCAGGCCACCCCGGCCCCTCGTGGGAATGCGCTGCGCCCCCCGGACCCCGGAGCGGCCCGACCTTGCTTCCCAGGCCCCGAGCAGGCGGGCGGGCGAGACACAAAGCAGGCCCCGCGGGCGGTGCTCCGAGTTTCGCGAGGGCGGCAGTGCGCTTGATTGATGGATTCACGGCGTTTAACCCCCGCCGCCTCGCCGGAGGCGGCCGATCCAGCTGCGGCCGAGGGCCTAGGGTGGCCACGGGCCCGGCCTCCGCGTCCTCCGCGCCCCCGCCCAGGCTCGGGAGAGCTGCCCCCCGGGAGTGGAGAAAGGCTGATTTACAGCCGGCCGGCCGGCCGCACTCTTGCAAAATCACTGCGGCCGGGGAAACCCACTCCCAGGACTCAGCCCGGAAGAGGCCCTGAAGGGGAGCAGGGACTGGGCGCGGGGGCGCCGAGCCTCAACTTCCCGCGTCTACTGGCAACTTGCTCTGAGGGCCCGTCGCAGCGTTTCCCGCCTTCTGCCCACGTTTTCGCCCGGGAGTGGGTTTTCGGGAGAGCTGAGGACAGCGGCATCCCTCGCGCCGGCACCGCTGCCCCTGCTCCGTCAGCCCAGTGCCTGGGCCTTTGCACCCGGAGGGCCCCGCGCCCCAGCGCGGTCGTCACCACGCGCAGAGATCGCCAAATTCCCACCTGGGGCCTGCCTTTACTGGGGGGATTGCAAAAGAAACTTAGAAGCAGAGATTCGGGAGGGGAGCTGCTAGTTCCCGAGTCCTAGGCCACGCTTGGACAGCCCACGGGCCCCATCTCCATTTGTTTAAACACTTTTTGCCCCGTTTTCTGCAGGGCAGAAGACACACATTAAGAGAGCAAGATTGTGCTTAGAAACTTAAGGTTCTCTTTTAAAAGGCTCATTCCTTCAGGTCTCCCTTCTTACCACCTAAGGGAAATAAGTGCCCCCTAACATTCTTGCTTTACTTTTAGCAATTCTTGCTTTACTTTTACTATTGATACCCTCCGATCTTTTTCGAGAGGAAAAAGATGTGCAGATGGTGAAATAAAATAAGAAACGTATGGTTTCAACTTGAACTAAGAATCCGAAGTGTTGATTCTAAACTAAAAAGTGTTACTACTTTTTTTGCTTATATGTGACCGGGTAGGATGAGTTTTCCTACAGCCTACGAAGTTGGTCACTGGAAACCGGGACTGGTGAAAATGTGCAGATTCTTGCCCTGCAGACACTAGGGATCTGGTGCTGGGCCAGAAAATTCACCCACAGTTAGGATGTCAGAGGGAGATGTAAGTAAACGTTGGCACCCTAATCATTAGTTTCTGGCTAAACAAAAGTCAACCGACAGAGCACAAAGCAACAGACCTAATGAACCCGCCTTCTTGTAAAATGAGGGCTAATGGCTATATTCTGAAAGTTTTCTTAAGTAGATTTATTTTTAAAGGCTGAATGCAATTTTAAAATGCATAATTACAGGGCAGAGTAATCAAAAGTGAGTGTGCAATTATTCTGCTTGTATAAATGGTTGAAGAAATCATGAACTTTCCCAGCTAGAGGGCTGTCGACCTGTAAAATGTAAAAATGTACATGTAAAGCTGTGAAACTTCTCACTTGAGTACAGTATTTTCTTCTTTCCTCCCTTCTTCCCTCTGCAAATACCGTAAGTTCTTATTCTGGCCTTGATGTGAGGACAGCACGAACTCTTCTCTTTCTGATAAACCCAAACAGAAAAGCAGATATAAACGGAAAGGCAGATAAGAAGTGGAGGTCTACACTTTCCAGGGTTTCACCCTCAAATCCCCCGCCGAGGTTGGCAAAACAAAGATGCTGCCCCCTACTACAGTGACTTGTGAGTGGAAAGAAAGTCTTGCCTATCTGTCATAGGGACCCCAAAATGAATTTCTAAAAAAGCAACGCTGCTCTAACAGCAACTGAATCAGAAAGCAGAGAGGCAACCTCGGCCCTGTGGCTCCGGCCAGGCTCTGCTCCCAGTAAGACCACTCTCTGGGAAACTGAGTTTCCCTCTCGATTTCAGTTTAATCCCTAAGAAGTTCACCCGGCCCTGCAAACAACATGCTCAGAAACGCAGCGGCATCTTAACCCTTACCTTTTTAAAGCGTACTTAAGGTGCGCACTTCGCTTAAGGAAATATTTTTGCAAACACTTTCACTGGATGAGTCTTTTACTCGCAAACTTTCCTGGGCAAAATCTCCAGAGGAAGTTTCACATTAAGGCAACAACCAACAAAGCTTATTTTTGTAATATGTGGCTCTTTAACAGTGCCAGTATGTTCTCACTTCATTTAGTTATAAAATATAAAAGTGTTTGGTTTTCAATTTTTCTAAATTACTTGCAGGGTACAAGGTAGGGGTGGAGATGGTGAGAAGGGGATCCTTATGCCATCTGGCGGTGCCATGTGGAACTTCGCTGAAGAAGCCAGATTTACTGGCCATCTGTGCCTAGAGCGGGTTTCTCCAGGGAAAGGCTCTGTAAATCTCGTCCTTTTTAAATCTAGGGGAAAACAGCGCCTTCGTTGAGGATTAATTTAAAGAAAGCGGGAAATAGGGAAATTCCGTGCGTTGGAAGTCCATTTAGATTTCTACATGAACTGTCCATATGTGTGCACTACATAATTCTTATTTTTTTATTTTTAAAAAAGGGATAATTTATATTCCAGTGACAAGTTTGGGAAAGGCCAAGGCAAGCAATTGAGTTGAACAGTATGTAGCGTTTACTTAGACCTTGCCGACGTCTGTGCAATATCCACCACTGAACACGTGGGGTCGTACTCAAGTCTCTCCGGCCCCCGGTAATGTGACTCCCTTCCTTTATTTGCATGAATCGCCTGGATTGGGTGTCAGGTTTTTAAAACGTCAAGGTTTACGTCAAATTGTTGTCAACCAATCAGCATCCTACTTTGGCATGATTGGTTTCTACTGTAGGTGTCAATCATCCAAAATTTGCATACTACTTCTCAGGCCGCCGGGAGCTTGTCAGTCGGCTGTGGCAGCTGGAAGAGAAGGAATCGGACGGAGAAGAATGAAAAATCACTTTGCTTTAGCAAAGCGAAAGAAAAGTATTCTTTTCCTCATTATTTTTAAATAAATTTAATTGTATATTTACCTAATAAAATAAAGATACTCAATTAAACAAAAATAAGCAACTATCAAAGATGTTTACTAATTTTCATAATGTTTGCTGGTTTCAATAAGTAGTCAAAGCAATAATAAAACACAAAAATATGACTGCTGATAATTTTATGTCATAAATGACCATTTTAAAACTAAAAATGAACCTGGGGTTTCTAAATAAAACTACCGTGGTAGCGTAAAAACACTGCTTTCAATACTTGGGCATGCTGAAAGTGCTGCATCCTAAGAGAAATAATACACCAAGGGGGGGATTTCAAAGAACATTATTTTGCTTTGAATAATCCTGTATTTCTGTCACTTTGCCCTTTTTATTTATTTACCGTGAACTCACAGACAGGATATTACTTGGAGTGTCTGAAATACTTGTGTTCGTACATTTCTCATCTTACACATACCCACACACACCAAAATAAAAAAACAAAGAAGAGAATCTCAGGGCCTGAGAAGTCATTACCGGTTTTAAAATTCAGAATTCGTAAAACCGAAGCTCTAATTTGTCAGCTACAAAATTCTTCTAGAACCACTGTAATTTAGAGTATGTGCAGAACTATAAGATGTTTATTATTTCCTTAAAATATGTGTGAGTACAAACCAACGAGTTAACAGCTTATAATAGGAAAGCACTCTCCAGCCTTCTGCCCATCTCCATCACGCCGCGGAAACTTGTCTGAAAGGAGAATTTGGATGCAACAGGGCAACGGAGCGACGTTTCTCCTCTGCACTAAACCAGCCCTCGCCTCTGAAGAATTTTGTACTAGGCGTTCACTAGCACTGAGATAAACTGGAATTATTTCCACAGCATTAACCGAGTTAGGAAGTTTTTATCAAACTTTGCATTTAACGAATTTTTTCCATCGGCATTTTATCTTTGCCACCATCGTTTTACTGGTTGCTGCATATTCCTAGTTTTCTTTCTTTTTCTTTTTTTCCTGCTCTTATTCTGCCTTTCTTTGCTTTTTTTTTTTTTTTTTTTTTTTCTCTCCCCCTCTCTCTCTTTTTTTCTCCCAGTTAAGGATTGTCACAGTGTGCCGGGTGTCTTTGTAAGTTCGTCCCTGGTCTGCATGATTACAAGAGGCTGATATATGTGTACCTGTGCCTACAGGGGAACTGAACAGGGCTAAGTGAGTGCTGAGAGGAGGTGGGGGAGAGGTGTGTGCTGCAGATGAAGGTACGGCTGGGATGCGAAGCGGATTTAGTGTGTGCTTTACAAGGAATACACAAATCAACACAGCGCTCAAATTAAATCTCTTCTTGAGGGGCTTAAGTATTTTCCTCAGGAAGAGTAAAGCATGCCTTCTAGTTCTACTTCCTCCCCAGTTAGCCAGCTGCTGGAGAGCCCCCTCAGTAAATTCCTTCCAGATCGACTTCAGTGTGGGTGAGAGCGCAGTCTGTGACTACCAGCGCTTCTGACTCAGCGGAAAACGCCGGCAAAGAGGACTACACCTCACCGCGCGGGCAAGAGCTGCCTCAGCTCCAGCACTTACAGCCACCACCGTCACCGTTGCCCCGCCACCACCACCTTCGCTCCCTCAACCCTGCCACACACACGCGCGCGCGCGCGCACACACACACACGTACGCGCGCACGCGCGCGCAAACACCTCTCCCTGCTGTCAATCATACATGTGGGCCATATGGCGCATGCGCCCTGGTGGACTCCGGCCCCCACCGACCCTACGCCCTGTCTCTACGTCTGGGTCCAGGCGGACCAATAAGAGAGCGGATTCGGGGGCGGGCCACAAGGAAGTAGCCAATGAGAGCGCGGTTGGAAGCCAGGGCTAGAGAGGAGTAAATCCTTCTGTCGTCTGCGTTCAGCCGCCCCGCGATGATTTACGCGTCCTTTTTATTATTTGTAACACTTTGGGAAGTTATTAAAAGGAAGATCTACTGCTTCCTTCTTTTGGGGTGGAACTGGATGGCAATATTTGTCACTGGCCCTTAATAGGGAAGAGTGTGGCGAGGTGGAGGGCCGTTGGAAGCTGGGTTTGTTTGTGTGGGTCCTGTGTTTTATTACAAGACACATTATCCTTTTCATTACAAGCTGTAGACAGGGCCAACTTCGAAGGTCTTCGTGGCCGAGTGATCTTGGATCATTCAGGTAGCTGAAACCTGATGCCTTCTGAGTTTCGCGTCCGTACTCTTGGCGTTGGGAAGAGCCTCTCAGGAAGGTGTTGCAACTTTTGATTGTACCAGAAGGAAATAAGCAAACTCCCATCACCCCCACCCCCCATTCCTCGCCTTAACACGGAGTAAACTTCGGCCGTTTTCCGCTTGGATGCTCATTAAGAGTTAGTTGACTTTGTAGCGGATGCAATAAAATTTGGATGGTTTCAGGCCCCCAAACAATCCTGGTTTCTGTTTTCCTCTCTCCCCAGCCACACCCCCAAGGAAATTGCCTTTTCAGCAGGCGCCTGCGGGAAAGAACCGCAGGAGACAGATTCCCTTTAGAGACCTGCATGGGGAGGAGGGGGATATGGAAATAAAGAGGGCCAAGGTAAGAGTACAGAGCGGCCAGAGAGGACTTTCATGTTTGGGTGTAAGATTTCTGACCAACTAGGGGGGAAATCCACAAACCTGCAGTACCTGGTGGATGCGCTGAAAAGTTAGCTCTCACCTGCAGAGTTACTCAACCCTCATGCGCTTCTGCTCGGCCAGGAAGGGCCAGTCTCCGAGGGTGCAATAAGTATGGGAATTGAAAGGGAAGTAGGAAACAGCCAAAGAAAAGAACGGAAACAAATTTTCTACTCTCGACCTCCAAACCAAAACGCACTTTCAAACGTAAAACACAGTTCCAAGAAGACTGGGATGTAGGGAGTATGCTATGCCTCTGTTCAATAGGTCACTGTCAGGAACTTCAGTCTCTGGTGTCCAGATATTTTTACTTGAAATTAAGAAAATCAGCGCAGGAGGGGTTGCTGGAGGATAAAGTGGGGGTGACGAGAGACCAAAGGAGGAGGAGGGGGGTAGAAGGAACCAAGAACAGTTTGATCGCAGGACTAGGCTGAAGGAAAACAAAACCGTGAACTTCAAAGCTCAGGCCTAATCCCCCTCAGGTTAATTTCTGCTTCCTAAAAAGTTTGATCAGCGTCATAAATCACTCGGTCTACCCTTGCCGGTCCTGCCTAGTTCCCCAAGGTTCTCTCCCCGCAGCCCGCTGCAGGGGCGGAGGGTGAGTCTCCAGCCCAAGACCATCTGCGGCCTCCCGGGGCAGGAGGGCTCCAGGGACTGGGTGGGCGCAAGGATGCGCGAGAATCCGCGTGCGGGGGAAGGGGGGAGGCGAGGGTCTAGGGAAGGTGCTGGGAGTGGTGCGGGCCAGACTATGGAGAGGTCCCGTGCAGATGCAGTTTCCATTCCGTCCGACCTTTAAAAAAAAAAAAAAAAAAAACCTTCAAGTGTGTCTGGCGTGCTGTTTGAAGAAGGTTACAGCGTGTTTAGAGATTTGCAAAGCTCTGCCGAGCAGTAAAGATTAGAAAGGCCTGCCTGAGATTTGTCAAATGACTTCCGGTAGCAGAGCCTTCAGTAAACCCGGCGGGTCCGGCAGCCTCAGATCTTGGCTCGATAGGGGCCTGTAACTCCAGGCTTCATGGCGCGGAATTGGTACGGCCCCACCAGGCGCGCTGCGAGGAGGATGGGCCGGGCCGGGGACCCGTGGAGGATCAGCCTCCAGTCCCGAGGAGGTCCCCGTTTTTTGGCTGGAGTGACGTAGCGTAAAAGCCAAGTCGTGGACCTTTCTATTGGCCTTTCCGTGCAGAAAGCCCTAAATGTAGACCAAGCACTAATTTCGTAAATTTGTAAACCAACTGGACTGAAAGGCGGGGCGAAATGTCACCTAGATAAGTCTGACCCTCCCTAAATGAAAGCCAACCTGGATGAGGCCAGGGAGTGAAATGGCTGGGGAAGGCCACACAGGCCTTCATCATAAGGGTCCACGTTTCTCAGCAGCAACGATAATGTTTTAAAACAAAGCAAAACAACATTGTCAAAAATCTAGAAGACAGTGATCACTGTGGTCAAGGGCGCTCAGTGGGCCGCAGTTCATAGGAATGCTGGGTTTCCCAGATTCTCCCCAGACGGGCATTGCTTTCCTCTAGGAATGACAGTTTCCGCCTTGGCTCGCCCCAGAGGTGCGCATCAGAGCCAGCGCAGGAAGCCACTATCTGTCACAAAACTGACCACACCATTCTGGTTTACACGGAGCATATAGCTTGGGGCCACCCGGCTAAAATGAATAACTGAAGAGAAATTGTTGGTCAAGAAAAACAAAAGAAAAAATATATAATAAAAGGGGGTATCTATTGTTGGACGTCAGTCGGGTCCCTCCACACACGGGAAGATGAGGGAGAGATGTTAATGCCCCTGGGTATTAGGTACAAAGAAGCACAAAAAAAGAAAAAGAAAAAGAAAGAGAGAGAGAGAAAGAGAGAAAGAGGTCAAGTCTTCTAGAATTTGTTACCCTAGATGAATAATTACTAAGACTCACACACGCAGATGTTTTTTTCGTGAAAAAGAGATTAATATGGTCTATCCGTAATATGACACACACACCCTGGGGTTATATTTCCACGTTTTAAAACACAAAACAACTAAAGTTGATCGGTGATGGACATGTTTTTAACGGTTTAAATATTTTATGATGGACCAGTGAAAAGAAGAGTTAAATCGAGACACAATTGACTGGGAATTTGATTATTTTCCCCCATTTCTGAAGGGGAAATAATCCCTTTCCCAAAATAAAGTTATACCATTGGTAAAAATAGCGCAGAGGACCTTGAGAATTAAATACAGCAGAACAACAACAAAGAAAAGACTATGTGTTGCATTGAGGCAAAAAATAATGAAATTCAAAGGCAAATTAAAAGAAAGCAATGAGGATTTATCTGAAGAACCGCCACGGGCAGAGGAGCCACATCTTGTCCCAGATGTCAGACTTCCCTGCAACTTAATCCACGCGTTTCCACTTTGGTTTCTGAACCGAAGGAGAAGTGCCGGGAAGGAAGCGCCCGCAGTCCTGCGGTACAGGGCTGGTGCAGCCTCTGAGTGCGTGTGTGAACTCTGCCAGGAAGCTGTGAGAGCCAGCCCAGGATTCAGTGACCCTGTTTCCCAACCCACAAGGACTAGTACATGGTTTTCTCTCTTATCAATTCCAGCCCCGCACAACCAAGTGAAAGCAAATGCATTGGACCGCTTCGGAATTAAAATGAATTGCTAAAACCACTGCCTGCTCTTTCCGGGGCCCAGGCCTGTCTCAACTCGTGGTATTTACATTCCTAGAGGCCCTGCGGAGGAACACGTCGAGGCACGGCTGTTCGCAGAGCTGCGAGCCTTGAACCCGGCCTCTAGTCCCAGAGTGAAAATTTTTTTAAGATCTGGTTCTCTCTCCGCCTCCTCTGTGGAAGGACTTGGGGGCATTCATCAAGTCTGTAATGTTTATTCATTGTTGTAGTACCGAGCTTTCCAAACGAATAGGAACCTTTTACATCCGTTCCTTGCACAGATATTTATTATCTGTAGGAATATTTAAGGGGCTGTACTGGGCCGGCCACCTTTGACAGGGGCCATCACCTCACACTCCAGGGTAATGGACCACACTGCGGCTGCATTTAATTTATTGGGGTGAGAAGTTGCTGCGGCAGGTTTCCAAAAGGGGTCTTTGTCACGAAGAGAGAGGTTCTGGTCCAACCTCGTAGGTGCTTAGAAGATTATATTTTGGCCTAGGAATAACACAACCAAACACAACTCAAAATATGAAAGACGTTTCCTGAAGGTGTGGGTTCTGATACCGGAGTTCACAGATATTTAGGAGTCTATGGACTGGCCTTAGGCGGTCAGGAACTCCCCGAAATGAAATGCTGAATTTTGGGTGGCGGTCATGTAGTTCCTTAACTTTTTTTTTTTTTTCAATTAAATTCTGAAAAGATTTTGTGACTACCATCCACAGATGAAGAAAAAAAAATCATTAAAAAGTCATAGTTGAAAATTACACCGAGGGCTCGGAAGTTTTGCATTGAGCCTGAATAGAGGAAACCTGAGAAGCTGGTATAATTAACAACGCAATAGGCACGATTTTTCACTTGCTTTAAGGCAATATATCAAAAAGAGCATTACTGAAATCCTTTAAAAAGCCATGCTATTGTGATAAACTCAAGGGAGCTCAGGGACAAGGCAACAGGTTACCTGGTGTTAATATCAATGCGTTTTTAAACCAAAATGTTTCATGACTCAATTTTCCCTCTAAACTTCAAGGCAACCCAAGCTCTCTTAATATTGTCATTAACCACGGCCCAGAGAGGGAACTCGATCCGATGTGGTTCTAAAACAAAATGGGATATTAACCGTGTTTGTTTTCTCTTTGATCCATAGGAAATAGGTCCTGCGCCCTGTGACCCATTAAACTAATAAGATTATACACATCAGCAGAGCGGAGGTTCTAATTGTTTCCATCTGTCCCAGATCTTCGCATTTTAAAAATTGATGAAAATAAGACATGAGTTACAAAAAAGAAAATATATTGAGAGTGAAAATGTGACAAAGCTGAGCCCCTCGGACCACACATGCAACCAATTACTGAGAAAATAAATAGAGGTATATGGTGTGGCGCTTTTGGAAGAAGAAAAACCGAAGCAGGAAATATAATTATTGAATTGATCTGCGGGTACTCACACATTTCATAAAACTAACGCTTGCTTGAAAACACCAGCCAATCAGAAGCGTTTCCGGAAGACACTCTACACCTCTCCGCCTCTTCATAAATATTTAACCTCTTCTTTCTAGATTTGTCATTTAAATCTACTAGGGAATGTGCCTCAAGGGCTCATCTTTCACTGGGTCGCTCACACAGAGGTGGGGCGAGAGGGAGGAGGCGCGTTAGCCCTGCGCTCTCATTTGCTTAAACTGCCTTCTTTACGTCATTGTAAGGCTAAGCCAATCCGTGAAGCTCACTTTGACAAGCTCCCCGCCCCTAATTTCGCCTATCACAGCCAGCCTAAGCCAATAGGGTGGCTGCATGTAAATGAGAAACCGCGAGCGTCTCTTCCCCCGGCCCCGGCTCCTCCCAGTTTCCCGCCTCTTCCCGGCGAGTACAGACTCCAGCTGAGTGGGAGGGGCCTGGTTGCGGGCGGAGCGCAGAGGAGGAAGGGCACGAGGAAGAGGCGGAGCGTGCCGAGGAGCGTGGAACTAGGTTTGCGGCTTGCTTCCTTCCTCGGCCCCACCTCCCGCCGGGCGGGATGCCGTTTGATCATTGGCTGGGTTAATAAAGAGGGCGGGTTATTTTGCATAAATAGTGGGCGGGCGCCCAGGGCTGCTTTGTAACTCGAGAACCGGGTGTCCCGCCTGTCTCCCCGGGGGTATGGGCGGGTCGGGGGTGGGTCGGGGGTGGGTCCCCGCCAGCCTCGCCAGACTGAGCCAAGGGCCTGAAGGAAACAAATGGCTTTCTGAAAAGATTCGTCTTAATTAGCCCTTTAAAGAGAATTCTCTTTCTAAACGCATTTTTTTCGTTGGTTCTTACAAGCCGTTAAGAATTGTATCATGAAATAAGTAGAGATTACCAATCTATCCGCCCCAAAATTAATTTTCTTTTAATCTGTGTAAGGGCCACTGCTCCTGGCTGCCCGTGTGTGAAGGAAAATTTTTGTGCAATAAAAATTATTCCTTCACTAGAATTCATTTTTTCCTTTACTATGAGTTCCCTGTCTTCCTAATTTTCCACTAGCAGAGCTAGAGAGATCCGAGTTGCGCTGAAGCAGAAAAAGGACGGAAAATTCTTTCAGGCTAAGCGTTTATGAATTGCTTATGAATGATGCAAGTGTTAAAATTGTTTCCAACAGTAAAATGCCCCAGGGATACTCGGTTGACAGTTTTTTAATAAGAGAATTCTTCTTGTGATTGATTTGATCTTTTCTCTCTCTCTTTTTATTTTTTACAAAAATTTTACCTCTGTTTTAGGTCGAACTGAACATAGACGTACCTTTTCACGATTTATGAAATAAGATGTCAAGTGATAAATAACTGGAAAATGAAAGGATAAACACGATCTTCAGGAACCTAAGTTTTAAAACATATTATCTGCACGTTTATACTGGATAACATTTTTACAGTTTTCAGAAAAGTAATTATGGTACTTTGTTTGCTCCAAATTAAATTTGGGAGTCTTTGTTCCTTAATTTGAATTACATTTTAAAATCGAGTTGTCAACAAGGCCGTTTCACGGGAAAAAAAAAAAAAAAAAAGCAAGAAAGAATTACTTCTTTTGGCAGGCTATGGGCCTTTATTTAAACAGAAATTAAAATTCACAGCCAAAATTCTGTCTCTCCACTGGAAAACAAATTACACCTTTCCGATTCTGCAATTTCTGTTCCTCCAGCACAGAAATGATAGAGGATTCCAAAGAATTTCTGTATTAGTAAGAAGTTAAGAGTGCTCTCAATGGAGAATAATGGTTTGTGGAAAATTATAAGATCAAAGGGAAGGGAAAAGTTTTCTTTTTAGGTCAGTATGGTGTAACGTTTATTCTTCTAAATACTTTTCAAAACGTAACAAAGGTAGGAAAATTTGCTTAATTAGTGTCTTTTTAAATTTACGTCAGTATGTTGATTACATTTAACTCAATTCATATTTAATTTTGTAGTCTTAATAGTAAATAACTTGAGGCATTATTTTATGCCTCCTCCATGAAAGTATATCCAGAGACATTATTCCATTGCTAAGAAGTGATTCAGTGTTAAAAAGAAATGTTAATTCCTATGATATTCCAAGCAATTACAATAATGTATATCCACCTTAAAGCCAAAAAACTTATGTCAGTTGATAATTTGTCAAATTGTTACTTGAAATTGAACTCTAGGTAAGGTAGAGTAATAAAACATTAACACTTTTATACACTTGGTTCTTAGTAATTATAAAAAGTAAATTTTACAATCTAATGGCAAATAATTACATTTTAGTGTTAATTTTAGGAGTTAGCTTTATATGACTGTGTTAGTGCTGTTTTAACAAGCTTTGGGATAATGAATAAAGTACTATTATAATTTAAGTAATATAACTGAAAAACCCAAACTATTATTTAATGCAAACTATTATTTTATTTTTCATTTTTCTTTTATGAATAAGTTTTTTCTAGTTATGATGTATATATATGTTCCTGAAAAAAGTCTGAGAAATGCTGAAAGGCATAAGAAGAAAAATGCAAAATGTTCATATGTATTCTCACAATCAGTAAATAAATCTGTTTCCTATATTTTCTTCCTATCTTTTTCTATGTGTTAGTAGTGAGATCACTTTTTTGTTTTGCTTTAGTACAAAATTCCAATTGGGTTCTATATTAAGAACTCACTTCTCAAAGCTCAGATTTATTTTGTTCTTATTTTCTGCTTGGACTATAATTTGACTTTGTAAGAATTTACAGCTTTATTACATTCGTGTTTTTAACTTCTTTTTATTATAAGAAATACACATTCATAAAGTAACCACTCAGAACTACTGAAAAGTAGAAATAAAATATAATAACGATCTGTCCATAAAAAATCCTACAGTTTGCATTTTTTAAAAACACAGTGTTATCATTTATAAATATAAATCATAAATCTTGTGGGTTAAAACAATATATTCAAAAGGAATTTGCCTTTTTGCATATGTTGGAAAGATTTAAAAGTTGCATTTTAACATTCTAATGTAGCAAAGACTAATTTAAGTTTTCTTGTGTAGCTTAACTTCTGTAACCTATGCCAGCAATTCCAATGTTGTTCACATAAAATAAACATTTTATCTGAGCTTTACAAAAACGCTTCTTTATATTTTCTATTCTTCTTAAGATGCATTTGTTGATTGCTCCTCTTTCAAATCCTGCATGAATGCGTAATCACAACAAATCAATACATAAAAGACATTGGTCTGTTTTCAAATTGCAACATTTTTTCTTTAGCCCAATTATGTTTTACTAAAAGCATCTGCTTCCAATCTATTTGCACTTTTAGGAATACTGATTTTTATTAATAGCACCTGAAAATACCAGCAAGCCACAAAGGACATGTAATTAAGAATATCACCAAACAAGTATTTAACAAAATGCATGATTAGCTATGTTTGTGGCCTCTAAATTGAGCAAAAGTACATATCTCACCATTTCATTTTACAGTCTCTATTTACTTCTTCCCCATCTTGATATTATGGTTCCAGTAACAAAACAAATAGCCCAGTTTATCATTAAATTGTAAACTCATAACAATACACTGTTTATAATATATCACATATCCTGTAAGTTTCTAAACCAAATGTTTTCTTTGTGGTGGCAAATGGTTGTGGCAAGAAATCTGTTTTTACATGTTAGTTCTCTTAGCTTACAGTAATAACTAACTCTAACATATTTAAATGAGGGTTCAAATAATAGAAATGAACCACGTTCCGAATATATAAATTAAATTGCCAACTGTGAGAAAGTCAAAATCTGTGTTCCATGTTATTTTATTTAAATTTATGAATTATGTGAAATGGGTAATTCCATCCATTTTTCCAGTATGGTTTTATAAGAAAAAGACATGGAAATTGATATCCTCCATAGAACAGCAACAGTTTAGCCACTATTTTTATGGATGCAGGGATCCAAGAATTAAATAAGAATACACAATGGCATTTAAAAACATCTCTGAATAAGAACTGATTGACCAATTACCAATTACATGCTCACAGCTGGAAGGTGTTTGTTTCCATATACTTTTCAAAAGATTGCATTTGCCTTTGTGAACAAACACTAGCCGCAAGAAAGGAAATTAAGAACATGAAAGAGGTGTTTTGTTTGTTTCAGGTTTCTTTCATTATGGATATTTTTTAAAAAGTTAATACTGTGGGCCGGGCGTGGTGGCTCACGCCTATAATCCCAACACTTTGGGAGGCCAAGGAGGGCAGATCACGAGGTCAAGAGATCGAGACCATCCTGGCCAACATGGTGAAACCCCGTCTCTACTAAAAATGCAAAAATTAGCTGGGCATGGTGGTGCATGTCTGTAGTAGCAGAAGTTAAACTACTCGGGAGGCTGAGGCAAGAGAATCGCTTGAACCCTGACGGCGGAGGTTGCAGGGAGCAGAAATAGCATGACTGCACTCCAGCCTAGTGACAGAGCGAGACTCTGTCTCAAAAAAAAAGAAAAAAAAAAAACCATGAATTCACTATTCAAGATATATATATATGCAGAGATATATATATAATTATATTTCTGTAACTTTTTTCATGAAAACAAGAGATGTTTTGTACCCAGAGTGCCATAATCAAGTAATGAAAACAGACTTGAAAAAATAAGTGGCAGCTTTATTAATAGTTACCATATTTAGGGATGTTATATTCTGTGGCTGTTTCTAAAAGGTGCAAAGCAGTTATGAAAAACTTTAACTTTCATTCGCTATAAAAATGTAATGTACAAAAATAAAAACAAAATAGTGCCAGAATACCAGCTTCCCATACAAACACAAAAATGTATCTAAAGGAAGAAAGAAACAGTCTGTCTCCAAAATGTAAAATGAACAAGTTGTTTTTTTTTTTCTTTAAGTTTGGATTATGTTTGAAAATTGCCTCAATTTTTTCTCTTCACATCATATGGATAAAGAAGGTTCAAGTGACGTTTTAAAGTCATATTCAACCCCCCAAAAAGCTAAACAATCTTATATATTTAAGTTTGATTGTAAAATGAATTTTGTATAGAAAAAAATTATAAAATATTTACTACATAAGTTCACAGGCTCCAGAGTCCTTGATACCTCAGCGTCTCAGTGTTATTTGTATTTACCATGATGGTGAGCAACCGTATGCCATGCAAAATTACATTTCTTTGTAAAATTGCCAATTTGAAATAGTACTCTGACTTCCAGAGGTGGTTTGGGACATATTTTTGAAGAAAAAAAATCACTCCTGGAAAAATATATTTAATAATTATAGTTTTTCTCTCCCTTTTTAGTTTGCCTTCCACAGGATATGCAAAATGTCAGTATTATTGAGAATATTCCAAGGGATATTAGAGGTAAATGAACCATATATTGATGACCAAATTCTAATATAAATTTGTCAGAGAATTCACCACATCTGGTATCAGCTTGTCCTGATTTTCAAAAGAGTCATCAATATTAAAAATTGTCATCTATGGGCTAGTGCATTTTCCAAACTGTATACATATTTTTAAATATTAAAATAATATATGTGCATTGTAGTAAAACGTAAAAGCACAAAGAAAACGGAAGAAAAATTCACTCCCTACTAAAGAAAACCACTACTCAGATCTTGATATATATTTGATATATATTTAATGATATATATTCTTGAGATCTTTTTTCTGTGTATGTATTTGCATTTCAAAAAGTTAAATATTACACATTCTGTTTCGTAAACTGTTGGGGTGTTTTATTAGTCTTAGTAGATGATGGAAATCTTCCCGTGGTCCAGGATTCTTCTATAAGGTAATTTAGATTGGCCAACAGGACTACTTTCAATGATCATAACTGGATTCATTCAATAAATTCCATAATATGAGATGTTTAAATTGTGCCTAATTTTTCAGCATTAGAAACAGTGCTGCAATGCATATATTCTTACACCTCTGTCAGCAGCTGTAACTATCTTTGTAGGACAAACGTCTATGAGAGACGGGGTTTTTTTGTTCATTTCTTTCTTCATTTTTTCTTTTCTTTCTGCTTCCCCCCCCCCCTTTTCTTTGGTATGTCTGTGTTGTTTTATTTTGTTTTGTCTTCAGATTGGTTGCTTGTTTTTTAACCAAATAAAAGTGATCCAAAAGTGCAATCTTGCTTTTAGAAGCCAAAATATTAAAACATTTAAAAGGCTCAAGTTCCCACATTCCCACTTCCTCCTCCTCGGTTTGCTGCATAGCTTTTGAATCCTCTCTCTATCCATTTACAGGTAATGTACATGTATATATAGAAAATACATCATATGGCTGCATAGTCTTAAATACTGTTATAATATTTCAAATTGCATTTATTCTCAGTGATAGGCATACAATTGAGCTGAAGGAAAGTGAGAGAGAAATTAAAGCCGTGATAAAGTGAAATGATGATATGAGCTAAGCTAAAGAAGGTAATGTCTTCTTCCATGCCTGGAGAAGCCTGCTTAGCATTAAAAAAAAAAAAATTAAAAATCATGATCCAAAAATTGTGACCCTACTGTGATGTCAGCCCACAGTTCATTCCACAGACAGAGGTGATGAGAAGCCCCCTGGACTGCCAAGCAGTCATTTCTCCTTCTGGAATCAAACCCCTTAGTCCTACTGTGCAGTTGTGTATACCATTCAGCACCTTCAAAAATTACCTTAGGAAATGTCCAAAAGATTTGTAGAAAATGTACACCAAGCTGGAGCTTTTTCTGTATTGGTAAGCAGTTTTACAGCTAAGTAGAATAGAATTCCCTCAAAAAGCACCAAAGTGCTCAGAAAGAAGTGACAGAACTGAATTTCAAATTTTCTACTCCTTTTTCCTAGTTTCAGGAATGGCAGAGAGAATCAGGAGTGTGAGACTTGTGAAGCAGGTAAGTTGCAGTTGAAGCACTCAGGGAAAAGGGCTTACCACGCTGAAGTGCTTCTTGCAGGTATAGCATGATCCCCTTAGCGCTGCCTCTCCTTCCCAGAACTCCCTCACCCTGCCCACACATATATTCCCAACAAGAAGCAATGTGTCATGAGGATAGTACAGGAGACAATGGTGTCATCCTGGTGGCATCTGGTTCTCCTTCCTCCTGACCCTTGTACCAGGGATGAGCCTCTAACTCTCTGCCTTTCATTGTGAAATGTTTCCATATAGAAAACATTGTGAACTGTTTTCCATCTCCCCAGGGGTAACACTTTCCTAATATAAAGGAGGGCTGTTGTAGGGGATTGACTGTGGCAATGGAGGATTAAGAAGAGGGGAAGATTAACTGCAAAATGCAAAAAATAATAATTTACAACTCCATTCATTTTTGTTTCTTCTCAAATTTTCTCCCAGTAGATTAATCCACAAAAGTAAACCTATCTAAAACATAGTGCAACTTAGAAATTGATCAATTACTCTTTTTTTTTTTTCATTTCTGAGTGTCAAACTAACCCTAAAATGCCATAAAAACAAACTTCCTGTCAATAAAGGAATAGGCTTCAAACTTATGGAAAATACTTTAGAAGCATACTTAGTAGACATCAAATTACTGCTTCAAAACATTCTGATACATCAAACCCAGGAGTATCAGAAACAGATGGGCTCCCTTCCTTTCTGTATTTCACACAAACTCCAAAAATAAAGGAAGAGCCTGGAAAAAAAGAAAACATTTCCATTGGCTCATCCCATGTTTGAAAAATTTTTAACCACACCCAACCCATTCTAATTATACGATTTTATTGCACTGGGGAAATTAATTATTATTGCTTTACTAGAAGTGCTGACACACATTTGATCTTTCAAAAACGTCTGACTCTTCTTTATGTAGCCTCTTTTGCAAAGGCATCAAGTCATTTGGAAAAAAAAAGTCCATAAAAGAACTTCTAGGCTCTGGCATCAGAATTGATGCCACACTATTTCCAAGCAAACTAAATCTTCACACGTGCATTCTTCTCCAGGTCTACCTCCATGGCACAGGAGAAGGCAGACATTTGTCATCTTTCTGGTTAATGTGAGCAGCAGTGTGCTGAATCAGAGAAATTCCTCCTCTCAACAAAAAGCCACCCAGGTTTTCTAATATCTTCCCCAATTTTATGCGTTAACTACTAGGTTGATGCAAAAGTAATTGTGGTTTTTGCCGTTTTTGTAAAAATAATAGCAAAAATCGCAATTCGTTTCACACCAACACAATATTTTCCAAACCTTCCTTTTTTCTGAGCTGTAGAGAAATCTAAGAAGTTGTAATTGTATCTATACCTATGTCTATCTATAGAATGTTTATTTGTGTGTCAGAGTGTGTGGATTACTGATACGGAAATGTTTGGAGTGGTAGTTTCTGCTTCCATGTGTTAAGTATGGTGAAATTCAAGTCCTATTCAGTTGCATTTGTGATAAACATTTATTCTTAAAGATCTCACCCAATCATCGCCTTTTCCACTCTTTAATTGGTCATTCTCTTCTTTTGTCTGGTAAAATCCATCAAGAGTTAGGATCAAAGATAGAGATCTAAAACCTAAACCAGCTCCTTTCCTCCATCTTCTGTTTATTGAATCAAGAGTTAAGACCGGGTGAATTCAATTACTCCTTTGAGGAACACATTTTTATTTTGAAAGACAGATCCCTAAAACCAGCATAACTCAAGCATCTGTTCATCTGAACAGCTCAGAAACATCCCCAGACTGTGCCAGCTTCCAATTTTAAATACAGTCTGGGGCGTGGCCCCGGGAACAGCACTGCCAGATTTTCTGTGGCAGGCACTGGCCACCTGTGTTGCCTGAGGCAAGTTTGTAACCTTTCTGTGTCTCTACTTCCCTCATCAGGACAATAATAAATAATTATAGAATCCACCACCTCATGGGAATTGGGTGAAAATTACATTAATATTCATAAAGGTCTTAGTGCCTGACACACAGAAAGCAATCAAAATTTTTTTTACTAAGTGCACTATTTGACTAAATAACTAGAAATTCCTTTTTTCTAGAAAGTGGACTATTTAGGCCTCTTGAGGCATTCTCACAAAAGCAATTTGGTCCATATATTATTGATAGATAAGTCAGTGTCTCTGTAGGGACACGAGGGCCTGGGGTTTCCTCTTCTGCCACCTTGCTGATGTCGCTTGCCATATCTAGGCCTCTTTAAATGCTTGCTTTCTTGCATTCTGGGGGAAGTTATGGGATTACTGTCATGCCCATAACAGGCACCCAATAAATAATTTTGGAAGGAATGAATGAAGAAAGAATAGACAGTGATTTCATTTTAAATAAAGAATGGGGATGGTGGTGGGAGAGGGGGTAGTGTGTGTGAAGAGTTGAGGCACAAGTACCTCCTTTAGCACCCTGCTGAAAGTTTGGATTTTCACCAAGGAGAAAAACAGAATTCTGAGCCCAGTGACCCAGGAAAGAGACTTTAGTGACAAAGCCAGTGGCAGCTGACAGAAATGGAGACAGCCATCCTATAACAGAAACAACACCCCTGGGAATCAAGCAAGCTGTTTATAAACTTTGGCTCTCTCAAAGATTGTGTGACATCTCCAAGGTCCAGAATCCCCCTCTGGAGACAACGGCAATAATAAATAGAACTTTCCTCCCGGGGTCTTGACCCCACCATCTATTACGTTGGCCAAATCTAGTATCACCTTGAACCTCAGTTACCTCTTTCTAAAAGAAGGATATTAATTCAGTAGGTTCAGGAAAACACATAAGTATGTCTGTGAAAGTGTCCAGCAATCTGCATAAAACAGAACTAAAAAGAAGGTTCAAAGCATTGTCATATCTGAATTAGAAGAGAAAATAGGGTTAGTCCTAAGGAAAATATCCCTAAGAATACTGATGATGTAATACCAGACCAGGCTTTTAAAGGAGACTGTGAAATCTCTATTTGGGGAGAATTTGAGAGAAAAGGGAGGAAAGAACATCTGTTGGAAGGAGTAAAGTAAAAGCTCCCTAGAGGTTCTTTTTGGCTCTCAGATTCCATAATTCTGTGGCCTCTAAGAACACACACTGTAGCGCCCAAGAAGGGCTGGTGACTGATAAGTGTCACCTTTCCTGTGGTGTCCAGGGCACAGGCCAGCACGGCTCACAGGTGCGCTGAGATGTGAGAGAGGATGGCATCTGGAAGAAACAGAAAAGCTGCAGACCAGGCTGGCTTTGCCAGATCTTGTTTGTTGAGTAATCTCTTTCAGAGGACAGCAGTGTATCCAAGTGCCATCTTGCTACAAGGTTTTGTAGGGCCTGAATCGTATATAATTTGGGGGCCCTTCTTCGAGGAAAAGATTACGAAATTACAAAAATGCCAAAAAGGCCAGGCACTGTGGCTCACGCCTGTAGTCCTGGCTACTCAGGAGGCTGAAGCAGGAGGATCACTTGAGCCCAGGAGTTAACAGGCTGCAGTGAGCTATGATTGCATGGATGCATTCCAGCCTGGGTGACAGAGCAAACCTCTGTCTCTAAAAAACGTAATAATAACAATGCACAGGGCCTTGAAAGGGGCTCATGCAAGTGAGAGACCCTGAAATCTAAGCTTCATTAGCTTCCTAACTTACCTTCCCTACAACTACAGTATTATGATTCCTTTACAAATTAGGAAACTGGGGTTTGGAGAAGTGAAAGGACTTGTTCCAAGTCATGTCACTGATGAGTGGCCAAGTTGGAAATGGCTCCCAGTCCTCTCTTGTCTGTGACACTACAGCTGCATTTACAAGTAGGGTGGAGCCTCTGCTCTCACCTCTGGGTAAATCTACAGTTGCTGGGGCTCCTATTTCCCTGAGAGGTTTTCACTCCTCACTCTGAGCAGAGTAGTTAAATGCTGAGTATCCCCCTGTATGAGAGTTTCAGAAAACCTGAAGGTTTGCCAGACCTACAGTGCTTAGAGGTTTGATTATGGGAGCCTTCAGTGAGGGCAACTGACAACACTGATCATCTGTGAGTGTTAAAAGAAACAATATTTATGGCTATGATAAAAGATGTAAGCATTAATATCTATGGCAGAAGTCAGGAATATGGTCACAAAAGTGATCCCAGAATGTTAATGATGCCAGGGACTCAGTCCAATGCCATCTTTCTCCAACTCAAAATGAAAACTGAGGCCAGGGAGATTAAGTCAGTTGCCCTAGGTCACACAGATTCCAGTGACAGAGTTGGAACTAAGAATCTACTGCTGGAATTTCAATGCTTTGTTGCCAACATCCTTACTGGGGCTCCAGTTCCACAAAACATTCTTTATTTACCCCCTAAGCAAGGACAGTAATGCTGCTTTCAAGAGTTGAACACTTAACCATGAATTTTGATTTTTGCTTTATTTCAATAATAAACAAAACATTTTCCATGTTTTTTTTTTTTTTTTTTTTTTAATTCTACAAAATGGTTGGGGGAAAAAATCTCCTATCATGATTCTTGCAAAAAAAGTAATTTTCCACATTTACATTTAGCTGATTAATGTTACTGCCTGGTGCTTTCTATTGTTAAACAAAGAGTTAGCCCAGTTAGGGGTGTTTGTGAAAAGGAAGTTTCCATGTCTGAACTTCTACCTTGGTGTCACCGAAGGATACATTTTCATGCCTTTTAATTGACTTTTGGAAGATTGTTGCCTATAATAAGATTTAAGATGTCTCATCTCTAATAAGCTGGCTACATTGTTTCCACAATTCCATGCCAATAGATAAAGTTCATTGGTGATAACGGCCACTTTCCCTTCCATTTCCTGTCTTTCTCCTCATTTTTCTACTCTGGATATTTCCCCAGCTACCGAGAAAATGCTCAAAATGGTCCTCTAAAACTATGGTGCTCAATAGAACAACTCGCAATGATGGAAGTGTTCTCAGTTGGCACTGTCCAATATTGTAGCCATTAGCTATATGTAGCTAGTTAGCCCTTGAAATGTGATTATTCTGACTCAGGAACTAAAATTTAAATTTCATTTTAAAAAATTTAAAATAGAGTCATGTGAGTAATGGCTACCATATTGGACAGTGCAAATGCAGAGCATTTTCATCACTGCAGAAAATGTTATCAGACAGCACTAAACTAAAGGGTCTACCCTTGAACAAAAGCCCTGAGACTCTATCCCACGTCTTACCCTGAGCTGGGGTTCGTTATTTGGGCTGAGCTAAAAGAGAGGCCTCCAAGATGGCTTGGTGAGCAATTCCTGGGACTTTAGGATACAATGAGTTCGGGCAGGGTGGAGGCACTGTACTGGTTCCTATACAATCAAGCTTTGGAGTGTATAATGGAGAAGAAAGCTTAGAGACCTCTAGTTACTGCCCCTCTTTACAGACAGGAAAACCAAGTGGCAGTAAATTAGTCGCTTGGCAGAAGTTAACACAAAAGTTAATAATTGAGCTTTTCTGCTAATTCCCAAGCCAGTCCTCTTTTCTGATTGGTTACAGACCAGTTCTGGGCGACCAGGGCATGTCATTCTTTCTTGTATTACTTCAGCACATCCATATTGTGTATTTCCCCTGAACAAGGATCCTTTTGTTTAGGATGGATAGGGTGGGAGACCTGAGTTGCCTCTTGGTGGAGGAGAAAGGCGTGTTCATCAGCTTGCCTCAAAGGGCTGTGCAAAGGATGGGATAGGGTGACCAAGCATTACCTGGGACTGACTCAGTTTTAGCACTCAATGCCCCACATGCTAAGAAATCTCTCAGTCTGAGGCAAATCAGGATAGTTGTTCCACTGAGACCAATGATAATATCGCCAATCTTCCATAATTCAGATGAAGCAAAGAATCAAGGCAAGTTGCCAGCCATGGTGATATGCACCTGTACTCCCAGCTACTCAGGAGGCTGAAACAGATCGACCACTTGAGCCCGTGAGTTCGAGTCCAGCCTGGGCAACCTAGCAAGATGACATCTCTAAAAAGAAAAACAAGAATCAAGGCAAGTATAACATTTTGGTGGGTGGCTTATGCCTTTGCTTTATAGATTCAGAGAAAAAGACGTTTCCTGGTACTTTTCCCTTCACCTGCATTCAATTGTTCTCCTCAACCAGCAACCTTCAAGCAGCACTGCTTTTAAATGGACCATGCCTCTGTGCAGAACATTACATCTTAAAACATACCTTTAAAAGACCATAACATGATTTTAAAACAGATATGGAGTGATTAATCCACAATGTAGGACTCTGTTCTGGAGGCTGAGACCGACTGTTACAAGGTGAAGGCATTTATACAGTCATCAGTCATCTGCACCAAAACCTGTTAGTGGAGGTCTGGGGATTTCTAATGGCCTCTTTAAGAATGCCCTGTTTCCACTCGAATCACTCCTAGACAGAAATATTATTCAGGTACTCATCAAACACCTGGCGATGACATCAGTTAGCCAAAGCCCCAGAATGAAGGAGTCAGCAGAGGATACCAGATAGAGTCCCAGTTTAGGAGACAAGAATCTGAGTTCTAGTTTTAATTCTTCCATTAGATAGGCTGTGTGACCTTGGGAAAATCATTTGAACTCTCTGAGACTCAGTTTTCTCATCTGCAAAGGGAGATACCAATGCCTGGCCCGATTGTTCTCATGGGGAGATTTTGGGGAATCAGTGAAGTAATAAATGTGAATGTGCTTTGAAAAGTACAAAGTATTATAAACCTATATAATAGGTTTATATAATTGGCTTTGCACCAACCTCGGTGCAAAAGAAATTGTGTTTTTGCTATTACTTTTGCACCAACATAATACAACAACAAGATACATAGTTCAGGGCCTCTGATAGATGAATCTGAGCTTTGGAAATGTAACCATGAGTGGAGATAAAGCACAATTACAGGGCAGGGAGAACCAGCCTTCACTTAAATCATCCATCTCCCTGAAGGGTGAGAAAGGGGATATATAAAAGCAGAAAAGAAACAGTAGAAGAAACACTAATCCAGAGAGAATGTATCAAAGGGCTAGAGGAAGTTGAAAAGGCTACATTGTGTCATTCTGGCATTTTCTTCTCTAACAAAGATGTAAAACCTCAAACTGGGTCATTTAAAACAAAATGCCAGAACAATTGCAAGGCCCCAGAAAGGCAGAAATACGCACACGATACATCTATTAATGTGTGTTTATGCTGGATTTTGTAGTATTGGAATTGCATGTCAAGATATTGCTTTCATGCTATTTCTGTATAGAATACATAGGAGATATCACAACAATTAGATCACCCTCATCTGAAGCCCAATCTAATTTATTTTCCTAGAACATTTTTTATACTGACGGTGCTTGTATTAGTCAGCTACTGCCACAATAATACTGTGTGACAAACAGCCACCAAACCTCAGTGTCATATGTCCATCAATACTGATTTTTGTTACTGAGTCTAAGGCCAGTTCTGATGATGTCATTTGGGCTCACTTGTGCGCTTGTCATCAACCAGGGATTGGGAAGATATATCTGCTAATTTTGGCCAGGCTCACTCATATGTTTAGGGGTTAGGCTTGGCTGACTAATACAGAACTATGTGTCCAGGAGATCTTCTATGTGTATAGTTGACAGATAAAATGCAGTACACCCAGTTACATTGGAATTACAGATAAACAATAAATACTTTTTTAGTGTAAGTATATCCCAAATATTTACTAAATCTGGCAAGCCTACCTGTGAGTCTTCCCATCCCTCTAGCAGGTTAGCCCAGAGCCATGGCCAGCAGGGGAAAGCACAGTGGAACTTGCTTGGTTCTTTGGAGTCTAGACTCAGCTGACACTTCATTGCCTTCTGTTGGCCAAAGCAAGTTTGTGTCTTTGCCCAGCCCAGATTCAAGGACTACAAAGTCACATTGAGAAGGACACACAGGAAAGTTGAAGAATTGGGGCCTTTTGACAGTCTGCCACAGTTCCTAGTAGCAACATCACCAACAAAAGAGCTCAGCACAAAATTCTCCAAGAAAATGTCACTCGCCCATTCTATTTTAATATCGAAGATGAGGGACTTCATGAAGTGTTCAGGGCACCTAACTACAGAGAAGAAAACTCAGTTTCTGGTTTGACTTTATAAATCATTTTCTTTGTTTTCTTGGGCGGACTACATCTTCTCTGGGGCTCAGTTTTTTCATCTATGAAATGGTAAGTTTGTACTCTTGGGGCTTTGTAGCTTTAAGATTCAATAATCTTGAATATTTTAACTTGCCTTCTTCCATCATTTCCCTATTGCAAACTCTTGTAGCCTAATTGACTTTATGACTGTATTAGCTATGCTATAACTTAAAACAGCCCATTATGGTCCTCATTGACTGCTCCTGTATTCAAAGTAAATTCAATCACCAATACATATCCAATAAAAAAAATGGAAATCTCCAGGCCAAGGGGACATCAGCTCCTGGCAAGGAACAAGCCTCTGGAATAAATAAATCTGCTTTGCCCAATATTTCCCCCTCTTGATTTGAAGAGAGACAGTAACCCTTTTTCTGTCATTGAATTAATTTGCTAGAAGTGGCTGTAATTTCTATATAAATCCTGAGATTGTTTCTAATTTACATGTTATATATGAATGTTTATGCATGTGGTGCCAGCTAATGTTCTCCAGGGATACTCTTGGAAACTGTATGAATCATGTAAACAAAATTAGACTGAAATAAAAAGAATGTATGATATTTTCTTCAGTAGTACTAATTTTTTTTTTAAGTTTGGTTTTCTCCATAATGGTCCTCCTGCTGACTTTAATTATATTTATGGCACAATTATCCTGTGCTGGGCACAGTCTCACGTGCCCACAGCTCATTTGGCGTCTGTCTGGTTTGGGGGACGCCTTGCAGACAGAGGGGTGGTATGGCTCGTTCACTGTTTGTTCTCTCTGGGTGAGGAGAGAAGGGGGTAGAAGGTGTTAAGGTGGCATCTCTGTGGCTTTTTCTCCTTTCTCCATCCGTCTTTTTTTTTTTTTTTTTTTTTTTCTTTTTAATGAGGATGAATTCAGGTCATGGGCAAAACTGCAACCAGGTCCAGGGAACTTCCTCTTTTTCTGGCCTCCCCAGAGGGCTATTTGAAGATCATCACTGCTGTTAATTAACGATTTGCCAGCTGTCTGTACTAATGTTCTAGGCTTTATGTATGCACACACATTGTACTTCAGTCTGCTTTCACTTAAAACCAAATACAACAAAAGTTAAATATGAGTTGAAGTTTCTGGTCTTTGCTTTTGGCAAGAGGTCTGTTTAGCTGAGATGGTTCTTTCTTGCGTCATCACAGGGCTGGCTGTGTGCCCACTTCACAGGCTGGTAGGGATATCTCTTTCTAAAGCTTTGCTCTCCCACAAGACCCCTTCGGGACCAGCGTTGCACAGGGAGGAGTTACCGCTCTTGTTTAGGGTTAATAATTAGCTCAGTATTTCCAATTAATCTGTTCCAGGGTCCCCTCATTTTTGCCAGAAGGAGGCATTAACATCTCCAGGGGGGCCTTGTTCTTATCTTAATCTCATTTCTCTACTTACTGAGTATGTGATTGCTTCATTCCAACTACTGAGGCGGATCCCTGCCACATCTCATCCCAGAGAATGGAGGTACCCAGGAAGAGGAGAAGTTTGGATCGGCTCATCTCCAAGATTCCTCTAACCCTGGCATTCAGGACTGTGAAGTGTTCTGTCATGAGTCGCTAACTTTTCATTACTTCCCTTTCAGGCATGGCTTCTCTTAGCCCACATCAGACCAGGCTTGTCCCTACCCAAGCATTTTGACCATCCCATTCTAAGAAGCAATGAAAAGTATCATCTGCATATTATAAAGTATAATAATGCAGAGTGGCTCAATTTTTGCTTAACCACTCAACAATAACAAACCTGTTAAATTCAAAGAAAGACAGGAGAAACATGACATGGTCCCCTGGGAAGAAAGGAGAAGCCAGGGGTGTTTATTAAGCACATGCTGTGGGCCAGGCCTTGTGCTCTGTCCCATTTCATCTTCACAACAACCCTGCATATGTGATCATTTTGAAAGGGCAAACCTGAGACTCAAAGAAGTGAGGTTATCTCTGGTTGAAAAGGGCACATTTGAAGAGAGTGCTTTATGATTATTGAGTGCCAAACCAGAAAGGCCCTTCCAGAAACACAACAGAGATTGCAAAGAGAGCAGCATGAGCAAAAGCTGAGGTAGATGGTCAGGGGAAGCACATGGAAGATTCTGGAAAGAGTTGAGAGCTGGAGCAGCAGTAGAGAACATCCTATAGAAGAATCCAGGTGAAGGAAGGCAGGGATGAACACATGTTCTTGAGGAACAGTGAGGGTGTTGGCCTCATCAATGGCCCACATTGGGGTGGGAGAAAGCTGGTGGGCTCCAAAGTCTACACTCCAGACAGTACTAAAATTGGAAGCTGGCCCAATTTGACCACGTCTGAGCTATTTGAAGGCATCAGAGAAGGAAGCAGTGGTCTTTCTGCCTCTTCGGAAGGGCCCTTAATCTAGCCAGAGGACCCTTCTAGGCTTCCTGGGGCAATCCAGTTTAGGACATAAATGTATATGTAAACACTATTTCCCAAAATGACTAGTGATATGACTGCCCACAGTGCGAGTTGCTAGACCCCTCTGCATGCATGAGAGGGAGCACACTGATGATGGCAACAAAAGCATCAAACATAACATCATTATCTTTTGGAGGTTTTCCTTATTTCTGAGTTTCTTTAGGACATGACAACTAATTCATTAATTCAGATGTGTTTGTGTTCTATTCCAATACCCCACACTCACTATCCTCACTATTCTACTTATTCATCTGTCTTTATGAACATGAAGGTTTTGGTAAAGATGGGAAATAAATAAAGAGAATTTGGGGAGAATATAAGGCAGAAATGCATTTTAAAAGTTTTCCTTTTCAATATTGAATCAATTCAAGAGGAATTCAATCTAGAAGGTCAAAACTAGGTCACATATTCTGACTTCCTTGCACCCACAGCTTAATAATCTAAAAATAGAAATCAATTCTTGTCTGAGAGTTGTGAAGAGCTCATAATTGCTTTAGAGTAAAGCTCAGAATAACTGTGCCTTCTTCCGCCTTCTATTTCTTGAAGATGAGAATATCATTTTTCAAGTCCAAGGCACTGTCAGTATTAGATTGCATGGTAACCAAGTAGAAAAATCTCTGTTTAAGATGAAATAATTTTCATCATTATACTGTTCAGGCAGAAATGAGATCCCTGCTTTAATGCTGTTATAAAGATGGCAGATAAGTAATATGAACCAATTGTTAGTTAGAAATATTTTCCCTTTAAAAAAAACAGCATTGGTTTACAACCTTTTCTCTTCCTGCTGTCAAGCTAATATTCTGAATCAAGAACTTGCTTTGATTTTTATGGAAAACTTGTTGTCCCTTTTCTAGTTACTGAATTTTCTTTCTCCTTAAATCTCAAGATGTAGATGTGCTTGGAGCTTCATGATATCATGTACTTTAACAATAGGCCTAGTGGGGTTGGCTTTGGGGTTCATTTGCTTTATTAAAATGTTTGCCGCTAAATAGAGCTTTGGACTTCTAGAATACTAACGAATTTTCCATCATGGCTACATACTTTTTTGCATATAAGGCTATATGCAAAATATAATGAGGACAGCTTTCTATTTTTAATTAGCATCTCTTTATAGAAGTATTTAGCCTTCCAACCATCCACAGTTTTTTAAAACCAATTCCTGGAGTTTTCATGAAATTTTAAAGTACCTATCAAGAGTCTTTTAATGGTAAAGATCAGCCATAAGATGGAAATGAAAGAGTCCATTAAAATATCATTACAGGAAGAGAAATTCTCTGCCACTTTTTCTTAATTCTACCCAACAGGAATGTAACTGACCTCCCTCCCCTGGTTCTATCTAGTTATGGCTCCCTATGAAAATCTGAGGCTGGCATGGGAGGTGTCAGTAGAGACATAGGCAAGCTGTCCCATCCTCAGGTTCGGTCATGGGTACATACAAGCCATGGTCTGCTACCCCTGGCCTTTACCAGCTCAACCTTGCATCATCCCTTCTCCATACACCACCTCCTAACAAAGTGGGCCCCCTGCCTCTTTAGTGCTCCACTGCAGAGCATCACTGAGTGCTCCACTGCTGGTGAGTGCAGATGAGTCCTCCTCCACAGCAGAGCACACATCTTATGTCTCCCCAGCCTTATTTTAAATCAATATTTAGACATTTCCACAACCTGACTTCTTTCAGACCAAGCCAACTTTCTTATAAGCCCCAAGTCTGTTCTGTGAGGCCAGCTAATCAGCCCGCCTGTACCAGAAGTACTCACTTTTTATTACCTTTAGAAAACAAAGCCAGGTTTGAGGAAGTGTTGGATGTAAGCTGTCTCCAAAGCCTCAGGAAGGGGACCCCCGCCTTCCAAACCCCCTCCTCCTTTCCAGTAAGATTTGTAGTCTGGTTAGAAGGACCATTTAGATGATGAAAGGAACCAGTGGACAGCCCCTGATTTATAACCAGTGTGATTTTTTTTAATATCTACCAAATTAATATTTTTATGTCTGTTCCCCCATCGAGTTGCTTCGGTTTGAATTTCAACGAGGGGAGCCTGCCAAGATCGTGTAGTAAAATACGAACTGGATCATAAATCCCAGCAGGGGCAGGAGAACGTAAGACAGATTGCTAACACCTCAAAAAAAAAAGTTTAAATAAAAAAGGCAGGAATTTTCTTTAAAGTACACCAGGCCCAGCAGGGACTGGGAGATACACAAGGCGGCCGAAGGTGGAAGCTACTTTACCTTCCCAAGATCATTTTTCCAAGAAGCCCAACCCACAGAAAACGATTCTGAAGGTAAATCGGGCCCTGTGAGCTTCATCAAAAGCCAAGGATATCTCTCTGGGATGTGTGTTAGAGATAAGGCAGAAACGTTCTCGAAAGGAGCACCTTCCAAAAAGTCGAGACTTTCTGCATCCCTCTCTCTGGAGTGACCACTCAAACAGCTCATCAAAGTCTCCTTTCATTAGTGCCAGGCCAAGAGAAATAAATGCAGCTGGCAAGACGGAGCTTGAAGCTGTAAGAAGAAAGCCATGTGTTTCCTTCCTAAGACTAAAATTATTTCCCTATGAGGAATAAAGAGCTTTTACAGACCTTC
This sequence comes from Macaca mulatta, assembly GCF_049350105.2. Classification (NCBI taxonomy): domain Eukaryota; kingdom Metazoa; phylum Chordata; class Mammalia; order Primates; family Cercopithecidae; genus Macaca; species Macaca mulatta. The sequence continues at coordinate 102,498,960 of NC_133408.1, read as the reverse complement.
TGGATGGATATGTCTTGGAGGGAAACAAGTCGATTACTCTCACACCCTCAGTGGGCTCCAGTGGGAGAAACAGAAGCCCTTATTTGCTTGGTTTTATAACAAGTTTACTATATTTGAGCATATATGGCAAAGTAAAGGCCCTTATAACCTAGCTTATTATTACACCGATTTGGATAAACTACAAGTCAAATCATGTCGGCTGAAACATAACTGCTACCCACAGGAGAAGTTTGATATAACTCAGTTGATAGCCTATAAAAGCCACGTTAGTCCCGTCTGTCAACACCAGCATTATAAAGGTGTTTCACTAATCCTCCTCGGTGGAAAACACCAACTCCTCCAGCAATGTTGTCTTCTCATTTCGTGACTTGCCTCTCCCTGGGTCTTGGGACATACAATGTGATCACAGGAGCCAATGACCTCCTCGCAGCTATAACGAGGGGCGCCTCCAGCATCACGCTCCTCCAGGAACTGAGCATCACTGAAACACATTTATAGACCAATCACCCTTGCTCACCACCCTTTGCCAAAACACGCTTTGGACTTTTGTTTCACTCAGTCTGGATTCAGAGCCAAAGCTATCACCAAGACTTTCAGAAATCTTGTGAGCAGGCAAGTAGAAAGGCACAGCCCCCGACCAAGCAGATATTGAAGAGACTTACATCGAATTGAAATGCACGAGGAATGCAGAATCTGGTTTTATTTTTTGGTTCACAGATATAAAGGTTTTGAATTTTCCTATTATGGACATTTAATCATAATTATCAAAGAAGAATTATCAAGGTGAAGATACTATAGATATAACATATGTATATTTTTAAGGTAAGGTTTAGTTTTTAGTTTAACAGCCTAAAACTTTAGCACACTCAACCCTCTCACATAAGTCCCCATAAATGAGACACGAGTTTCACACAATCCCAAAGTAAGTGGAAAACAAACTTTTTCTTTTTCTCCTTTTTTTTTTTTTTTTTTTTGCTAGAAAGGACATTAGGACATTTACTGAAGTTCAAACAAGGTCTATAAATTAGATAATAATACTATAGCAATGTTGATTTCTTGGATTTGATAACTGTACTGTGGTTGTGTAAATGAATTTAGGAAATGGGTACTGATGTATTTAGGGGTAAAGGGGTAGAATGTGTATAGTGTATCCCGAAGCCATTCAGAAAAGAAATACACACACACATACACACACACAGAATGATAAAGCAAACACGGAAGCTGAAGAAAAATGTACAGGAACTCTTGGCACTATTTTTGAAATTTTTATATGGATTTGAAATTATTTCAAAATAAAAAGGTTTTTTTTAAGGTTTCCCATTAGGGCTCCAGAGTGACCGTTGCTTATTTAAAATAACAGCCTAATAGAATATATTCATAAGTTCCTTTGTTTGCTTCCCCACATTAATCTGAAAGTAATTGTATGTAGGTCTTTTTTCTAGGTAGGTCCTACTTTAGATATCATTTAAACCCTTAATCTTGAAGAAAAACAGAGTAGGGGAGCCAGAGACAAGACTGGCAAGACACGAGTTGCTACCAGTTTAAAGAATGCCCAAAGAAGGATTCCAGAAGCAGAAGACCTGGATTCTCCAGGGATGAAGAGTTCCAGACTCTGAGATACTGACCTCTGTGGTCCTCAGTTTTGTCATCCTTAAAATGAGGGGCACAGAGGCAAGTCTGTGGTGAGGACTGATGTGGCATGTTCTGTATTGTAGAATATCGCATTCGTGGTGTCTGGTTGCAGCTTTGCCACCTCCCCCCACCTCAGGTTTACTTGTCTGGAGCAATGGTCTCGTGCCCCGTGGCATGTGGTAGGAGCCATGTTTTCTGAGTGTCTGAAAGCCCACTGGAAAAGGCTCTACTTGGGCAGCTGGAGGGACCTTCTTCATCCTCTTAAGACAAGGCTTGCCCCTCTATATCTTTCTTTGGTATTGGAAACATCGCAACAACACTCCTTTCGGCTACTCAAATCCCATTTACATTGAAGGCCTGCTGACATTCATTAGCCCAAACCTGCTTTTCAGAGATTTCCACTCACTTTGAGCTAAACATGTGGGCCCCAGTCCTAAGCTGAAATGAAGATTTCGCTTTCTTCTTTCTCTTTCAACCAGAAACAGCATTCTGCTGCCATTGGAAATTGATGCATCTGAGTACAAAGTGTCTGTTCCCTGCACCTTTCAAACAAAACCATGGCCCAGGCTCAACACCAGCATGCATGAGCACGCACACGCTCACACACACACACATTCTCAGCCCATAAAAGCCAACCACACTGCTAAATATCTAAAGCCCACCACTCAGCAAACACAGTCTCCTTCCTGGAACTTTCGGGGATGCGGAGGACACCCTGTCACGGAGCATGTGTGCAGCTTGAACCGGCGATAAATTGAGGCGCTAATCCTGATGCACGACAGCACCTGCAGCAACAGAGAAGAACGTCTCAGCAGACGACACATATATAAATCACATTTATTTTCATAGCACATTTAAATAACGTTTTGGCCCTGGGGATTTTCCACCAAGTAATGAAGCATCACCCAATGAGAGTCTGCAACGTTGCTCCATTCTGCAGTGCCCCCTCACAGCAGAGGAATAAAACCTGTGATTTATATGGATGTCAGGGGGTGGCGTAGGGGGCTTCCTTTCCTTTGCACAAGACATTGCTGTGCATCCGGATTAAAGATGAGATTTATCTGCAAAATAAACAAAGAACAGTCCCCCCACCCCTTTTCTCCCTTAATCACACCAGATGAGACATCAAACACACACGGAGGCATGCACCCGCTCAGCAGCACGCACGCACCCTCCACACGCACGCACACACAACACGGGCAGCCTTGTTATGAGATAGGAGGGACAACAATTTTGATAAAAGATGATCACCTGTGCCCTGACAAAGGTTTTTTTTTTTATCAGCAGTTCCTTGCAGGAGGCGCCCAGCTCCCAGGTCTCAGCCATCTTCCTATTGGGGTCTTCAGTCTACGTCAGTGTGGACACCAGCCTTGGGTGCCCGAGGTCCACCACACACATGATGGAGAGAAATCAAATCTCATCCACACATTGCAAGGTGGGAGTGCAATTCCAATTCACCTGCCATTTTCTGTCTTGGTTGTTTGGAGGGGAAAGATGACCTCATTCTAGTGAGATTTTCCCTTGGATGGTCATGGGCGGGTGTGTACCCCAGCTCCCTTAGGATGAATTGCAAATTGTGCTGTTGAAACCATCATGAGTTCTTGCCGAACCTTTCATTTCTTTTTCTTTTTTTTCCTTTTTCTTCCTTTCTTTTTCCCCTCCCTCCCTGTACCTCCCTTCTTCCCCCACCACTCTCTCCCTCCTTCTTTTTTTCCTTCCCACCATCTCGTTTTCTTCCTTCTTAGCAGTCATTTATTCTCTAGAGCTCACCGGGACTCCACACATGTCCTAACTCGAGACCACTGTCTACCTTGCTCAGTGTGGGCTGCTTCTGACAGAGAAATATGTAACCTACAACTCAGTGGAGCATCGCCTTGTTAAAACACAATTCATCATCCACGGGGCGAGATATCTACAGTTCAATCTGTGATTGTCAAAATATTTCAGCTCCATCCAGGAAACACTCAAACAAGAAAAATAACTCACATTGTTGTGGTGTTTTACAGTTAGCAAAGTCTAGCCCATCCTGTATATTATCACAGTGGGTCTTCACGCAAACCTGTGCCATGGTAGTGGGGAGACCGTGGCATGCTTTTAGATGCAGCCCTCCCATTTGGAGAAATCACTGCTGCTTTAAGGACCAAAGGTACAGCACTTTACTTTTTTTTGCCTCAGGTTCACGTGTTTCAGGATCACCAGCAAAACTGAAAGCAAAATATCTCATGCTTTCATATGGAAAATTATTCCTTGGCTAGAGGAGAGTGCGGAATGGATGGCAGGTGGCAGAGTTGAAGGCAGGAATACTAGACAGCCAGTTTCACCTGAATCAACCTGGAGTCAAGGTCAGGCTCTCTGGATAACACCTGGATGTTTCTAAATAAGCGTTATTTCCTAGAAAAACAGTCTCATATTTACTGATGTACATTCCGTCTTCAAGCCAAAGGGTGAACTTTCCATTTGCTCAAATCTGACTTTTGTGGAATGAAGAGAGACTCTAGTGCTACTTGTACAACGTTTCCAGTGCCTTGGGTTAAAATAAGTACATTTTCATATTTTGGTCCAGGTCACAAGCATAGAGAAATGCCAGCCCAGATTTCCCCTTATACTTTGCAAGTTTCGTGTCAAAGGAAGTCCCAAGCAATCACATATGTCTGGATGTAAATATATCTTTGCTTCTCCTTTTAGTTTCTCAAATTTGTTGAGATGATTGCCCCAAATTAATGTTTTTTTTTAAAGCCATCAGAAAAAGTAGCATTGCTTAGTAAGACTAATTCATGACTATTGAAGAGGGTCAGCCTGCCCCTAAAAATAGGGTGACCACCTGTCACAGTTTGCCTGTGGCAGCTCTGGCATATGCTATTGTCCTTGCTTAACTATTAATAGCCTGCCTTTCACTTTCATGAGTGTCCCAGTTTGGGTACTGAATTAGATGCTCACCTTACCTAAGAACTGTAGGAAAATCCAGTTGAAATAGGTCTTGTTCTTTTAAGGGCTGAAAACAACCTGAAAATGAAACTACAGAGGTGAAAAAAAAAAAGAAATTTTGCAGTCAGTTCCATGGCTTAGCCCTAGAAGACTGGGTGAGATTGTATCTATTTTGTGCATATAATTCTAATTTTGAACCAATAATGTGGAATAGTACTAATTTTATTAGAACCACTAGTCTGTGATAAAGCAAATGCACAAAATAATATGTTGAGTCATGAGGCCCAGATACGAATTAACTCAAATGCTCATGTGGGAGGCGAGAGGAAGGCCCATTATTTCCCATCTCATCTCCTGTCGGTGTGGGTGGCAGGCAGGTGGAGGGGAACTGGTCTGTGCTGCTGCGTTTGACTGGTGAACTGCAAGTAGATGTGGCTGCCCTGCTAAACAGAACCCGGACAGTGTGAAGGCCGGGCCCCGGGGAAGGGCGAGGGATGGACACAGCACTCTCTGCCAGGACCATGTGTAGCACACACAGGGGGCCTTACCATCCTCCCCTTCTCATGGAGGAGCCTTGGCTTTAGGGGAAGGAATGGTGGTGTTTCCCAATTATTGGGGTTTGGTCTTTCTTGGGCAAACAGGGTGGTGCCTTTTCACTCCTGGTACCATCTCATGCCCTGTTTAGGGGATTTTTGTTTACCCTTATCGTAAGTATCTCAGTGCAGATGTGGAACCAGCATTCCCCAGTCATCAAGTCAGAGAATCCAGATTGTGCCATCTCAGCCTGGCCAGCTCCACTGTGTCCTCCACGCCTGAGCTCAGGCCCCAGGCACTGTAGGAAGCCTCTTCTGGCAGTTTCTCCGCTTTTTCTTTACCCTTCACGTTGGGCTCTCCCCACAACAAGCACACAGAGTTGAAGGTGAATCCTCATATCCTGCCGGTCACATGCCTGCCATAGCACTTGGCACCTTCCATGGCAGCTGTTTACTCCCCTGTCTCCCCTTGCAGAGCCTTAGCTTCTTGAGGTCAGCAATGATGTTCTTCTCTGGACTTCCACAGCCTAGCCCAGGACTTGGCCCTTGTCTGTGGAATGTATGGGCGGCATGAGAGCCCACCAGAAAACAAAAATAAGTATTAAAATCATAGGTGCAGTATATTTATTAAGCACTTAGTACATATATTTGTATATAAATTTTGCAATCCCATTTTTAAATTTATTTTATTTATTTATTTTTGAGATAGGGTCTCACTCTGTCACCCAGCCTGGAGTGCAGTGTCATCATAACAGCTCACTGCAGCCTTGGCCTCCCAGGCTTCAGCGATCCTCCTAACTCAGCTTCCCAAGTAGCTGGGACCACAGGCAAGCACCACCATACCCAGCTAACTTTTAAGTTTTTTGTAGAGATGAGGTCTCACTATGTTGCCCAGACTGGCATTCGACTCCTGGGTTCAAGCGATCCTCCTGCCTTGGCCTCCCAAAGTGCTGGGATTTCAGGCATGAGCCACCATGACTGGTCAATTCATTTGTTTTAATTGTAGTAAAACACAAATAGCATAAAATGTACCATCTTAAGCATTTTTAAGTGTACAGTTGACTAGTGCTAAGTATATTCCCATTGTTACACATTCGATCTCTAAAACTTTTTCATCTTGCAAAACTGAATGGCATGGTAGGTTTTAAGTGTTTTGGAAGCATTATCTCATTTAAATCTCATAGTACTAGAGGTAGGGATAATTATTTTTCCCATTTTGAGATAAGAAGTTAAGCAAGGTCATGCAACTAATGATTGGTAGACATGGATTTGAAACTCATACATCTTTATTAAACTCTACCTAGCAGTTGTACGGTGAGTAAAATTTCCACAAAAGTGCAGATTTATAGAATTACAGGGTTTTGTTTCACCTTCTGCCCAATTTTTATTTTAAAAGTAGTGTTTAAATTTTTTACTGGAAAATAATATAAAAAAATCCATGCCACTTTATGAAGTTCATGATAAGAAAAATGAGACAGATTTACTATCAGACGGCTGCTGTTGATGACTCACAAAATTTTAGCAAAGAAAGACACCTGAGAAGATTGAACCCAACCCAGTTATTTTACAGGTGTGGAAACTATGGTTCAGAGTCAGGGTAGAAGTTAAGGAACCATCAAGTTCAGAACACACGACTCTTTCCACTTCCTGATGCAAGCTGGAAGATATTTTTATTTGAACGCTTATGACATTTTTCTTTCTAGTTAATAGGTATGCTAATAGCATTTTAAATTAAGTGTGCTTTTGGCTAGGCACGGAGGCTCACACCTTAATCCCAGCACTTTGTGAGGCCAAGGCAGGAGGATCGCTTGAGCTGAGAAGTTTGAGACTAGCCTGGGCAACATGGTGAAACCAAAAAAAAAAAAAGGTAAAAATTAGCCAGGCGTCACAATACGTGTTTATAGTCCCATCTACTAGGGAGGCTGAGATAGGAGGATCCCTTGTGCCCAGGAGGTGAAAGTCACTGATGAGCTGAGATCATGCCACTATATGCCAGCCTGGGTGACACCACAAGATCCTGTCTCAAAACTAAAATAAAATAATAAATTAAATGTGCTTTAGTCTTGTATTCAGGGTCTCTGCTTCCAGTCCCAGCCAGGGGCCTTCCAACCCATCTCTCCAGCACGATACGCATCTGTTTTCCTGTCTCTGTGGCCTAGATCAGCGGTCCCTATGCCTTACCCTCCAGCCCCTTCTTATAACAGATACTCTGTAATGCCTCTTTTTCTTCCCAGAAATGAAATCCAGAGATAATCTACCTAAGCACATAATTTCAACAATGACAACACAATCAATACAATGCCCTATCTGTAACAGAAAGGAAAAACAAAAGTAATTTGTGATTTTATATATATATATACATATTTCAACATGTAAATGTTCCAGCTGACTTCCAGAAGGCATACAGCCACAGCCAGCATTTGCCCCCTGTGTGGAACCCCATGGGTGCTGCAGGGGACCCCACAGTGTGGCCCCACAGAGCATGCTGTGCAGGTGACTCAGATACCATGGGTGACATTCATCCCATATGGAAGAAAAACTCTTAATGAAACCCTGAACACAATGAAGTATAATCTTCTCTTGATTTGCATGGTGGAGAATTCAGAGCCAAAAACTAAACATTTATGTATTTATATGAATATAAAATGAAACATATAAACACACACGTACATGTGCCTTTTTGTTTAATTATAAAACAGACTCTGGAACTAGGCTTAGATAATTTTAACCAGGTTCTTTACTTATCAGTGACTGTCTGGTGGGACATCTAACAGATGTGCAGGAGGCAGGACAGCCTTTGGCTGTCAGAGGACAGTGTGGAGAGGAGCACACTGGCATTACTCCAGGCATTACTTTGAGGCATTCTGGGATCTCCAGCCAACACTGGCCTCTGCCCATGGAATATCTTCATTGTCCACTCAATTTTATGATGACAAAAACGTCAGTCCAAATTTCCAAAACACCATAGGGTTGACACCCACACCCCTCTGAGAAGCTCTGCCCATGCCCCGAGCTCCTTCGGTGCATGGACCTCTTTGTATCTACAGCCCTGACGCAGTCCTCTGCCTGCAGGTGGTAAGCCCTCCACCCACGCTGATGAGTGGGGGAAGGAACAAACAAGCAACAGGAAGACGTCATACAAAGAATTAAATGACACCAAACTTACTCAGAACACCCTCCAGAGACCAGGATTTTAGTCCCAGCACCCAATAATACTAGGTTGGCATGGGAATGAAGTCAAACTCATTCAGTCTCTCCTTGTTTTCATGTTTGTATAGAAATGAATATTTTTATATTTATATATAAAGAGGAATGAATTAATTTACTTCCTAAAAATACATAAACACATACACACACACATATTCAAACAGTGCTAAAACCTGAAAACAGCACATAGTATTAACTAATTACAGCTATATACAATTTCTGTCTATACACTGAAAAATTTTAATGTGAATTTAGAGATGCAGAGAAGTTGTTGTTTTTGAGATTTTTAAACCTTTAATGCTGAATACAGGATAATTTTTCTTACTGCGGAAAATAAATATGGAAACCACTATATGTCTTTCCTGTCCTACAGAACAGCAAACCAGAATCTGAAAGACATTTTTCATCCATAAAGTCAACAATCAATACCACCTAAAAACAGGAGTTGAGTTTGTGCTAAGGGTGTTAAGTAGGTTGCCTTGTTTAGTCCTCAGGACTCTGCAAACAAAGCACCTCATCCCTATTTCGCAGATGAGCAAATGGAGGCGCAGAGAAGTTGGTGATGAATCTGGAACTCTAATCCAGATCTTTCCGACTCAGAGGCCAGTTCTCTCAACCGCAACTTTGTCCTCCCAATTGGCTAGAATGAGGACACTAATGCCCCTAATTCAACTGTACATTACAAAACAAGTTTTCAGTCCCAGAATCACAGTATTACGGGAAATATTTGGGCTCCTTTACCGTTTTTTAGTTTTATCATCACCAAAGCAAGGAGATGTTGGCAGAGCTGTCCCCAGCCATTCTCCTTGTCCTTCATTTGATGGCTATTTTCTAGCACCTTCCACGCACATGACCCATAGTGACAAGGTTCACATGGGCCGTCAGCGGGACACAGTCCCGCCTTTGTGGAGCTAGAAGAAGGAGCAGACATTAATCGTATAATCATACAAAAATATACATAACCAGATGCTATAAGATGGTCTGGAGTTGCCATGAGATTATATGCAGGGGCCTGGCTTGGTCTGGAGCTTTTATGATGTGAATCATTTTCCCTTTAATAAAAGTCAAATATCATTTACAGGGCACTTGCAATGTGCCAGCCCCTCTGCCAATCATGTCCTATACACCTCCTCCAATCCTGGAAGGTAGTTTCGTCATGCCCAGTCCACCGGGGAAAACACTGAGGATTCAAGAGCTCAGGAAACCCGCCCAAGGTTGGCAGTGGGCAAGCCAGGCTTTCAGGGAGGTCTTGCCAAGCGCCAAAGCTCCAGACCCTTCTCTGCTCTGCGCTCCTGCCTGCAAGGGTCTTCAAAACGTTGGTGACTATTATCACAAAGCGAAAAGAATTTGAGACGTGCACTGTCCTTCCACTGAGAATCTGTGGTCAACCTCAGCTGGCTCCCCTCCAACCTATGTTCTCTGGGCTACTGGGCTGCACGTATCCCTCTCTGGTCTAAACCCTGCAGAGCACTCCAGGCTCTTGTTATAAAACTGTTCAGCTCAGTAGAGCATGCTGGGGACCGTCTCTAGGTTGACCTCTCCTCCCCTCCATATCCCTGCTCCAAAGAAGCGCTCTGCTGGCCCTTCCTGTGTCTGTGATGCCCCGCCTCTCTTGCCCACCTGGCTGACTCCTATCTTCCAAGGTCATGTCCTCCAGGGAGGCCTCCCCTGATTCCTTCAATCTCACAGGCTCCTTCCTGCATGCTGTCTTTCCAGCACAGCCTGCATCCCCTGGACTGCAAATGGCGGGTGTTGCCAACATGTCCCGCTGCTGGGCCTGGAGCTCCTGAGGGTCACAGATTCCACCCAGGCCAGGCCTAAGCCCAGTCCCTGATGCTCAAAGCCACCCATTAAATACCTACAAATTGAATTAAATTGACTTTCATCTTCACAGAAGGTGGTAAAAGAAGACCCTTCTTTTTTCATAGCACTTTACCATGTTGGCTGCAGCATTTAGAGTTAAGCCAGATTCATCAACAAATACTAACAATCTAAAACTCAGTGATTGCCTTTCACCATTTTCACTTGCCTAATATGTATAATTTGACTAGTTTCCCTTTCCTCAAAATATGAATATCCTTATGGAATAAATTTCAACAACACTTTTTTTAACATAAAAAATACTGTCTTTTGGAATATTTTAATTTTATTCATAATCTGTATTCTATTTCATAGACTAGCTCTGCATGTCTTTTATTTAACTGAATGGGTATCAAGAAAAAAATAAAGAATGGCTCAATTATTACAGGTGATAATTAATTTCTGAAATTAAAAACTGTCGTCTGTCCAATTGATTTGCAAAGAATAGCTTAATGGACAAAAGAAACTGCATAATATGCCTTCTGGAAAAAAAAGTCAATAATTTTTTGGAGGTAAAGGCATCTTTTCAAGATAATGATTGGTTTCAATTTTTAAATCTTATACCAGATTTAATATAAAATTATTTTGACATTGTGCTGGTAACCCATTTGAAAAAGAACCTGAAAGAAAGGAGTCCCCGCTTCCTGTGTCCCCCACTTCCCCTCCAAATAAGTCAGGGCCCCAAAGTCCTGGATGCATAAATAAATCAAGATTATGTTAATGACTAGAGCTGGGCACAATGGCAGGCTTTGACAATTCCAGGCAAAAGACACCAGAGGGCACTACAGGACCACGTTTTGTAATTTCAGACGCCATTTTACCCTTGGATTTGAACAATAATTTCTTAAAAAACTGTTAACCTTCTGAGCTCTGGATGTGGATTTATTTATTGCTTTCAATATCTTATCGCCACTAAGCTTAATTAGCTAGGCTTGGAAGGTTACTTTAAAGGACAATGCTCTAAAAAGGCAGACACTATTCGGCTTTCTCTTTATTTTACCTTCCTATAGAATGTCGGCATGTGGATGAGCGTGTGTGTGTGTGTGTGTGTGTGTGTGTGTGTGTGTGTGTGTGTGTGTGGCGGGGGGAGGGGGGGTGGTTAGCAAACATTTATGATTGAAGAAACCATTCAGGGAATCCAAAAACTAAAATGCAGGATTCCACTGCCTCCCAGTCCCCGCAAAAAAAAAAGTGGTTTCAGGTCAAAAAATTGTTTTCATTGTTATTGCTTGTGTAACTCTCTTCAATCATCTATTAATTCGATCAGCAAATATTTATTGAAGCCTCTAATGTGCCAGTACTCATGTGCCAGGTCCTGGGCACACCATGATACCTGAGTCACATCTCACCCCACGGTGTCTCACCCATGATGAAAAGGCAGTTCTCTTTACTCCTGTGAGCCAGATTTAGCCTTAGAGCATCAATATCCATAAGTGAAAAGTGACACTTCAGCTTAGATTATTTCTCTTTTCACTGCTCTTCAGAATTTTTTTTTTTTTCAGAAGAAAATAGTAAAATCACTACTTTCTAGATGTGACCATCTCAGCCTGAGCAAGAAGGATCAAAACTCTCTTGTTGGAACTGCTTTCTCAGTGACTGAATTTTTATGAATCAAATAAAATGGTTGCTTGTGGGTTTGGGGAATGCTTTTTTTCCTTCCAAAGTCCCATATTGATTAGAATGAATTACACTGAAATTTCACAAGTGACAGAAGAAAGTGCCACCACTCTTGGTGTCTAACGGAGCTGTTAAGCAGTGCTACCATCCAGGGTTGGGGAAATGGGACACAGGAAGCCTGTTTCCTTCTCCTCCAACAATACTCCCAGCCCCATTGGTTTGTACAAACAAGTATGTGAGACCACGTGCTAACATAGACAAGTTACATTCCTTACCTCAAGTAATACCTACAAGATAGCCCCATTTCCCAGCTGAGCAAACTGAGGCTAAAGGTTAATTATTTGCCCAAGGTCACACAGCCACTACCCAAACCCAAGTCTGTCCACCTCCAAAGATTATGTGCCTTCTGCTACCCAGTATAAATAACCCAAAAGAACTCAAATACTGTTTCTTTTGAAGATAGATGGGGCAGACACTGCTGTGTGCTTGCCCTGAGCCATGCCATCTTCTTCCTGTGCACACAGCTGGAGTACATTTCCCAGTTCGCCGTGGGGGAAGGTTGGCCCTGTGAGTGGCGTCTAGCTAGTGGAATGTGAGTGGCAGTGAGGCCTGCCCACCTCCTGCACAGTCCTTCATTTTCCCTCTCTACCTGTCACAGCCAGATGTAGAGTACTCAGCAGCAAACATTAAGGCCCCTAGGGACGGTGGGGCCACAGAATGAAAGGTGCCTGGGTCACTGAATCACTGCATGGAAGCTGCCCAAGAAACACTGACTTTCAGTGGTTCCAGGAGCAAGAGATAACGTGTTTTGTGTTAAGCCACTGTGACACGGGGTTGCTTGTTAAACAGTTAGCTTTTGATACATAATACACAAGGAAAGATAATGGCTTCTCTGAAGGTGTCCATTTGCTCACCAGGGGACGTGCCTAGTTCTGTGGTAGTGAATTTGTTCACAATTTCCCTGGGCATCAGGAAAGAAGACATTGAGGTAGGTGATCTCTAAGGTCTTTCCCCGACCTGAGAAAAGCCTGTGGTTCTGCGGTGCCCCTCTCTCACCGGCGGGAGCCCATCTCCCACCACTCATATCTGCAGGTGCCAGCTAAGTTACCTGGACCAGGAGGGACTTAGCCCAAACTCTTACCCATCCAGGAGTCTTCCCTCCCACATAACACCTTCCCTCCACTCTGCTGGGCAGCTATACACAGATATGCCCCTCGGCAGTGGCAGCAATATGTAAGATGCCCCCGGCAGGAGGACGAGGGGGAGGGCTTCACATGGCCCGGCACCACCTGTCACAACTTTCTCTGCTCCCTGTGTAGCCTGTGTGGGAAGATGAGCACCTTCCTCCAAGAAAAGGGCTGAGTATAGACCGAGACCTTGAAAACTGCTAGGTATCCGAAAAGTGAATATGAGGAATCCTGCTCTTTGAAAGCACTGCTTCTTCGAGTGATGTCACTAACATCTATGAAATACCATACTTAATCTATTGTAAGTCTACCTCCAGTGACTCACGGGATCTCCTTTTCTGTCACTGAATGTGATATGCTCAAAATGAAGACAATGTTAACGTAGGGAAAAGCAGAACTGAGAGTTTTAATGACACAGACTCCTGGCCAGATCAGGAAAGGAGGGTGTCGTTCGCGGCATTTGTGATTCCGGCTGGGTCTCCCGTGCGGAAGTGAAACTCGCCCCCTGCTGGCCCGCCGTGGCGCTTTCAGAGGGAAGGGAAGCCAGGACGCCCGCGGGGATGGCTGCCCAGCTGCGAGTCACACACGAGCATCGCCCATGCCCGGTGCCCCCGCACTGCCCATGATAGGGACCTACTGAATTGGATACTAGTGGTGTTTCTAGAAAAATCAGGGAGGATTGAGACCTGGGTTTTCGAGTGACAAATTGGGGACGCAGATGAAAAATGCAGGACTCAGTTGCATATGGTGGCAGCCTTTGACTGCCTGGAGAGAAAGAGAGAGAGAGAGACAGAGAGAGAGAGAGAGCGCGCTCACTATCAATATGATTAACTATTATAGTGCACAGTGTTTGGGGCTATCCATTCCTTCCCCTCCTTCTTCTATCACAGATTCCTCCCTCTCTGATTTCAGAAGGAGGAGTTAGGGAGGTCGGTGAGTGCCTGTTCTAGGCCACTCAGCATCCCCCTTCCTCCACCAGAGTCCTTGGCCAACTAAAAACCATTCCTGGGAATCTTCTGCGGAACCCTGCCCCTCTACCCTCCAGCCTGCCAAGCCCTTTTTCTGTCCCCTGCAAACTAACCACCAAAGCTATTGATGGTTCCCACAATATGTATTGTTTGACTCCACTAGCACCTGACACAACCCAAATTGTGCATTACCGTATTACCAAGGGTAAAACCCAAGGTTAATGATGAAACAAATTAATGCACAGTTTAAAAATATGAAAGTGTTCTATGACTACTACAAAATGAAATAAGGTTAATTAAAGTAATTTTCAAAATATTAACAGAACCATAGTTCCAGCAAGTATAAGAACATTATCAGCACATTTGCATCATTAAAGGATTTAAACAATTTATAGAGCCATAGATAGAACACTTACATTTGTGAAGGTCAAAAAAAGGATAAACTATTTAGCTTTATTTTTGTAAGCCTATTTTGTTTTCTAGATACTGTGGCATTATTACATCTAAGAGTCAAACTGCTCTAAGTATTACTTGTAGATTTCTATTTATGAAAGAGGTTATCTTGCTTATAGGAAAAATAATGTATTAAGCTTAACCATTCACAAATGGACAGTTATTTGTAGGTACTTAAACATGAAGATCTATCAGAGCATGGTAATTTGTCATTTTTAGTGCTTATTTGACTGTCTATAAGAGCAAAATTGAGTACAAAATGACGATGTTTCTGTAGTGCCACTGCTAGTTTGATTGATAATGAGAAGATACAGCTACCATTTTTAATTTTTAAAATGCAAGATTATTCTGGAGTAAATTAACCTAATCACATATCGCAAGTAAATTAATGTCAGTTCCTTACTTAATTGCAAAAATAATATTAACCTAAAGAATCTAAATCCACTTCTGACACATATTCAATTTTTATAATGTTACATAGATAGTTTTTCTGGATTATATGTAATGGTTTCCAGCATTAGCTTCTCTGCTAATTGGAAACGTTGGGAATGGGAGCATATATATTCCAGTGGTGTTGAAGAAGGTTGCTTCCAGAATTGATCTAGCTATATTACAATTCGGACACCATAAAAGAACCATTGGGTATTTTTCGTGGCAAGCCTGCTATAAACTCACCCAATGAGAACTTCTCAGGGCTTTCATTCTCCTGGCGTAAGTGGGTTTTTTCCAAAGCAGACCAACAGCTCTCACTTGGAGAACTCAAGTTTTCCAGCTCTCATTTCCCCAGTCTGCCCCAAGCGAGTCAAACAGTGTCAGTACTGTCTCCAGCAGCACCTTGAGGGCTGGTGCCTGTGTTTTCCCGAAATGAGGGTAGATGTGGTTCCTGCAGACTGGAGGAGAGTCCCTGAACTCACAAAATGTCTCCTGGGCCTTAATGCTTTCCAAGTTGGGAGATTTATGTCGCAACCTTGAGAAGGGCAGAGTAAATACAGAGCCTGCCAGCTATTTGTTTTCCTGTTGATGAATTCCCCAAATTCAGACTGGAAGCCCTCCAAGAACTGAAATATCTTCAAAAGGCAAAGTGTTAACCCTGAATCCTTCGGCTGCTTTTGCCACGTCCTTCTTTCCCACCCAGAAAGCTCCAAAATATCTCTGAGGTTGTGTTTGCTGTATGTGAAGCTCTCCGATGACTCTTCCTTTTTATCACACAAAACAAGCCAGGGCCAAAGACCACGGAGGAAGAAACCAGCTGACCACATGGTGCAGGGATCTTGCAAGAGCTTCTCCTAGTTAGGCTTCCTAGAGCCTCACTCCTGCAGATTCAGTATAGCTTTCTTGAGTCATGAAAGTGATTCCACTACCTAGTCAAACTTTGCTAGCTTGAAATATTTGCCACATGCTCTATTGCAATTGTGGTTTTCATCTTTAAATCATACATCCTTAATCTTCTCCTTGGAAATGTAACGAATTAGCACTATATTTTTGTTTGTTAGTTTTTCCTGAACATGAGCCGTATAGTTTATGAACCAATCTAGATAAAATGATCACTTTTAATCCCCAAATCACTCCTTACTTTTAGCGTTTATTCTCACTGGCTGCTTTTACAATTTAAAAGTTGTTAAATATAGTCTTTTTTCTGATAATAAAATTACAACATCTTATTTATAGAAAACATGGGAAATGGGTATTAAATGTAAAAAATTTTATTTGTAGTCTCATTACTCACAGTTAAGCCTTGTTAACATTTTGGTATACATCTTGTTTCTCTGCTAGTTATTCTATCTGGATGACGACTTTTTTCACTTGGTCTTATATAATAAATATTTTCACATTATTTCCATAATTTTTTTTGTTTTTCTTTTTTAGACAGGGTCTCACTCTATCACCCAGGCTAGAGTGCGGTGGCATGATCATGGCTCACTATACCCTTGAGGTGATCCTCTCACCTCAGCCTGCTGAGTAGCTGAGACCAGAGATGTGTACCACCACGGCAGCTAATTTTTGTATTATTTTGTAGAGACAGGGTTTTGCCATGTTGCCCAGGTTGTTCTCAAACTCCTGGGCTCAAGCAATCCACCCACTTCAGCCTCCCAAAGTGCTGGGATTACAGGTGTGAGCCACTGCACCCAGCACCATATGTTTTTAACTAACCTTTTATTGTTGGAATTGTAAGTAGCATTCCAGTAAACGTATTTCTACGAAAACCTTCAGCCACATATCACATTAATTTCTTAGGACAGATTCCTATAAGTATCTGGGTCAAAGTGTAGAAACAGTACTAATGTTCTCAATACATTTTGCCAAATTGCTTTTTCCAAAGGATGCATATCAATTTGTGCTCCCACCACAGTGAGACTGGCTGGCTTGCTGTGCCCTCATCCACATCGAGGATTGCTGTGTTTGCCTCTGGGCCTACACAATAGACACCTCCACTGAAACAGGTGGTGTGGCCCAGGTTTGGGAAGGGCTTAGACTCAGGTCAGGAGACCTGGCCTTCAGTTCGGATTCTCCTATTACATAGCTCTGTGACATTGTAGAAAACCCTTAGCAGCAAGAATAAAAATTGGGAACAGACTACCCAAATAAGGTAATGAATGTGAAAATGCTCTGTGAATGCAAAATGGGAGGCCTTATTATGGCAAGGCACCTATCTGTTGCTGCTGGTACCTAAATTTCAGTGCTAAAATTAGAAACTGGGTTTATAATGTAAATTAGAAACAAAAATAAAATTTTATGGAAATATTGATTTAAGGTTTTCTTTTTAAAAATAAGAGATAGGTGACTTTTTTACTAGCACACTTTCTTCCATCTCTTTCTGAGCTCACCCCAAAAAAATTCTGTAGTATCTGAATCCCAGGTGAGCCTGCCTAACTTTAATGTGTGAAATAAAGTTGTATATTGTCTTGGATTATGCAAACTAAGCTGGTAATGAAAAGTGGATTTTTTATTTTTGTTTTTTAGAGACAGGGTCTTGCTCTGTCACTCAGGCTGGAGTGCAGCTGCATGATCATGACTCACTGCAGCCTCAACCTCCTGGGCTAGCATCATCCTTCTGCCTCAGCCTCCCGAATAGCTGGGACTACAAGCAGGCACCACAAAATCTGGCTAATCTTTTATTTTTTTAGAGACAGGATCTTATTATGTTGCCCAAGCTGGTCTACAACTCCTAGGCTCAAGCGATCCTCCCACCTTGATCTCACAAAGTGCTGGGATAACAGGCATGAGCCACTGCACTCAGTCATTAACACGCTTATGAAGGGTGGATTTGAGTGTAATTGGCATTTAGATGGAGGCAACATTAACTCAAGACATTTTTCTATTTTAACTGTTGCAACTGAATACAAAGGCTTCCCTAGAATCAGGCCACTCTGTTCCTGCCATTCCAACACAGGATACTCTATCCACATTTTTTCCTGCTTCTCCTCATCCACATGGAGCCATATTTCCTCTGAGGTTTACCAGGATCCACCTTCTCCTGAAGTCTTTCCCAACTACTCCAGTGTGAAAGCTTTACTTTCCAAGAATGCTTACCTATGAATCCCCTGGCTTGCTCCAGAGTACCCCTGCTCTGTAAGGTCCTTTCATCATTTCATTTCTAGAGTGTAGACATTTCTTCCCCATCTAAGTCGTAAACCATTTGAAGAGACAGTTTCTTCCTTTGCATTTGAAGCACCATGTATATTCTTGGCCATAAACTAACTTGCCTGAGGTTGACAAAGAAAGAAAGTTTTACCCAGGACCAAGAGTCATTTTCCCAGTAACTCTCACTGGGGAAACTTTCTCTAGACTTTGCCCCTCTTGGCGTGAGGGGTTTGGAGGGCAGGTCAGTGCCTCCAGCTACATTTCTTCTGGGAATTATTTCCCCCTCATTAATTGTGCTGACAGGATTAAGAATAGCTCAAAAGCCAGCGGCAAAGGCTGACGTGGACAATTTTGTTATTTTCTCCTTTTATTTCCTCACCCTACTCCTTTTGTGTCACCCTCCCACTCCTTGGCTAGATATATGTCTTTTTTCTTATAAACGGCACTGTTTTTTAAAACAAAATGACGAGGTTGCATTTTCGTATCATCATTATGATTCCTAGAGAAACATTAAAGTTATGAGGGCAACAATGTCTTATTCACATTTTGGAGGGCTGAAACTCAGCTATATTTTAGTGACCATTCTAGATATGTTCCCATTTCTAGAGGCTTAATCAGGGTGTGTGTGATTGCAAGAAACAGAAACCTACCCAAATTATTCAAGTCAAGGAATAGAATCAAGCTTCAGGGAGGTATACCAGTCTTTCCAGCACACTAGGCTTGAGATCTTTTATGATTTCTCAAAGGGATCCCTGGTTTTAAAAGCATTGAGAAGGACTGTGTTGGACTAAGAAATTGCTACAACAATAGAGAGGTAAAATTCCTTGCTTCTCATCAGGCAGCTAGTAAGGTTCAGAGAACCTTTCTAGTTATTGGGTGCTGCGGAAAAAGGTTGATGATACCTGCTTTCAACTCTAATGGAATATAAAGATTGTAACATGTGTGTCTCCAATTGGGGCATCAGGCCCCAGGCGATGACCCAAAACAACTTTCCTCAGATTTCAGAACACAGTTTCAAAAAGAGCATTTGGCAACTGTCCCGAGAAGAGGTTCTGAGAAAGAGCTCAGCAACCCAGCCAAATACAATCTCCTCCCAAAATTAGGCCAAAGTTGTCAGCAGTTGCTGAGGACATCAAGGCTAAAGTCAGAGCCCTGACCAATTAATTTGTAAACAAATTCATCATTGGCCTCCTTTGGAAACCACTCCATGGGATTTATCTGCCCTATTGGCAATCATGTTTTAAGAACATATACTAGGGGGGAAAGTTGAAATCTAAGTTTGTGCTCACCACTACCAAAAGAAATGATTCCATGATCCAGAACTTTGAACCACCCATTTCTTTCCATGCCATTTGACATTTCACTTCCTTCTTAGCTTCTTTTTAATTTTAGAATCATCTTACAGCTAATTTTAAAAAGCTAGCAGGTAAAGCCTCTAACACCAGTCTTCCAGCAGTTTTGGGAATGATCTAGCTTTGCCCTGGACCCCAAACTCAGTCATGCCAGGCCCCTCCTACCTACCTCCTTTCAACCTAGAATCTTCTCAGCTTCCACAAACTCAATCAGAATGAAGCTGAGCCTGTCACTAATGTTGTTAATTGTGAACAAAAGATGTGGTCATAGTCTACCAAGATTTAGTTCCAATGATGAAATAAATACTACTTCTGATTTTATTCTTTTGTAAAAGACCAGTTCCAGGGGTTGAGCTAGTAAGATATACCTTCTATAAGCTGTAGACCTTGCTTCATAGGTACCACAGCTGCTGAACCAGAGGGAACAAAAGGGAAATACAGCAGTCTTCTGGACTATCAGAATTTCTCTTTCTGCTAGTATCAGATGAGATGAGCCATGTGGAAGGGTGCTGAAAATAATAAAGCACTAAGGAAATGGGAGCCCATAAAAGAAATATTATAAGGGAAATCATGTCGCCTATTTCAGGCAGAAGTTGAATAAATGCTCTCGTAACCATTTTGAATTCAAAGTTCAAATCAGAGGCTGGGCATAGTGGCTCATGCCTGTAATCCAAACATTTTGGGAGGCCAAGGTGGGCAGATCACTTGAGGCCAGGAGTTTGAAACCAGCCTGGCCAACATGGTGAAACCCTGTCTCTACTAAAAAATACACAAATTAGTCCAGCGTGGTGGCACATGCCTGTAGTCCCAGCTACTTGGGAGGCTGAGACAGGAAAATCCCTGGAACCTGGGAGGCAGAGGTTGCAGCGAGCCGAGATTGCGCCACTGCACTCTGGTCTGGGTGACAGAGTGAGTCTCCATCAAAAAAAAAAAAAGTTCAAATCGAAATCAAGCTAAAATCAGTCTGTGGAAGAGGCAAAAGTATTCTCCAACTGGGCCCTATGCTTGGCAACATTTCCAGCCTTGGTTACAGTTGGGCTGGGGGCCATGTGACTACCTCTGGCCAAAAGACCATGAGAAAAAGGGCTGATGGACTATGTATCACTTTGGTCCAGAGTATGCAGTAACAGGAATGGGCCCCCCACACTTGCTCACTTCTGCTTCAGTGATCCTGGAAACCACATACTGAGATGGCAGGAACCTGCATTCCTGGGTCACTGGATGGAGAAGTGCCCTCCTACTTAGAATGGAAAGTGCAATATGAAGGCACAAAACAGAGATTTCAATGTTTATTGAATACCATAGCACAATAAAGCCTGTCTTTTAAAGTATATTGACTTTTTCTTTTTAATTAAATTTCTTCAGGAACTTAGTGCTCTTTGGAGATGCTCACGATGAATGGAAGTGATTGTAAATGGTGCAGCTTCTGTACCAGGTCTATATAATCAATAATCTAGGTAGTTTTAAAAAGTCAATTCCAAATCAGATAACACTGTATACAGTGAATAAACATCTAACCTAATGGCTCAGTGGATTAAAACAGTTGGCTTTGGCACTCAAAGTTCTCATTCTGATCCAGTCATTTATTTTCTCTGAGATTCTAAGTAATTTCATCTCTTTTCTCTGTTTTGGTTTTAAGATGTAGAGAAGGACCTGCTTCAGAGGGTTTTGGTGAGCAATAAAAATAACGATAAAGCACTTTTCCAGCACAGAGTGCTGCATAAATGCTTAATGATTTCCTCTAATGATATCATGGACAGGGGCACTGTACTCTTAAGTGAAATATTTTCATTTGAGTTATAGCATGTAATACTCTAGATGTCAAGGTCTGATGGATGGTTGAAATAAGGATCTTTTGCTTTTTTCTGGAGTCCAGATAATTTAATCATTTTTCCTTCATCTCCAAAAATTACCTAATTAAACACATGCAAGACTCAGATCTCAGAGTAGGCCAATGATGGTCCATATAAAGAGAGGGGAGCTTGTCGGCTGCCATGAATGATACAGTCTTAAGGCTGTCAGTTTTGTTCATGAATTCTGCTCTGAATGAAAACACTCAGTTGGCCTTTTTTTTTCTTAATTTACTCTTTTTAGAAAATCATAGCCTTATATTATACAGAGCCCAAATCAGTCTCAAGAGGCAGGCATTTACTTTCTAATGAACGTGGGCATTTTATTCTCTAGAGCATGAATGAGAGCATTTGGTCAATGGTATCCATAAAGAGGCCCCATTCTTCTCTCTAAAGAATAAGAAGGGAACAGGCAGGGACAATTCTTTGGAGGTAATGGTCTTTGATTTTTTTCTGTTTCAAAAATGCAGTTATATAATCATCTATTATTTTCTATGTGTATCCTAAATATCAATGAGTTGAGAAGTTCCACCCTACTGGTCCATTTGCAAACCTCTTGGAAATATGAATAGAGACAACTCTATTCACATAGATGTTCCACCTCTGAATTATTCCATCTCTCAGATGTTAGATGTGGCCTCTCCCCTTCCCACTCATCTTCTCATAATAGCTCCCATTTACCTAATGTTTACCTTATGCCAGACTTTTAACATGCAATTAACATGATCTTAGGTAGTTCATACCATAGTCCTGTAGGGTAGGAATTTTTTTAACCCATTTATCAGATGAGGAAATGATACACAGTGAAGTTCAGTAATTTATCTTAAGTCATACAGCTAGTAAGATGTAGACCCTGAATTCAAACCCAGGCTAGCTGCCTCCCCAGTCTGAGCTATTAACCTCAACACTAATGTGCCTTTTCACGTAGCCTGAGCCCCACATGTTTGAGGAAGGGAATGGGGAAGATGGGGCAAGGAAGGGAAGGGAAGAGAAGGAAACAAAGGTTACTGTGACTTTTTTTCTTAGAAAGAATGTTTAGAACTGGAAACAATTGCAGATTTTCCAGCTATTTCTATGGTTTTTAGAGAAAAAACAAAGAAACAAACAAAAAAAACCCGGATTTCTACACAGTATGTTGGGTCCAGAATCAGCGTCCAAGATTTCCAACTCCCATATATACTCTTTCCACCATAGACCTCCCACCTATCTCCACCCCTAATTTTTAAAATAACTTCTGCGAGTGAATTTACATCGTATTAAGAATACATAAATAATTTCAATTGTTTTAGTGGCCTAGAATAGCAGTCTGTATGAATGGTAAGACCAACCCTTAAATTTCTTCATTGTTCCTTCAACCAACATTTCAGAGCATCTACCTTGTGCAGGGCTCTGTGTCAAGGGTCAGCATATAGTGTCCAAATTGTCTGATTGGTCTCTCCCTGCATTGAGGAGTTTCCAGACAAATGAATCTAATGGTTTAATGAAACTGACTCTTGGCCAGGTGCGGTAGCGCACGCCTGTAATCCCAGGACTTTGAGAGGCCGTGGCAGGTGGATCGCCTGAAGTCAGGAGTTCCAGACCAGCCTGACCAACATGATGAAAATCCGTTTCTACTAAAAATACAAAAAAATTAGCCAGGCATGGTGGCAGGCACCTGTAATCCCAGCTTCTCTGGAAGCTAAGGCAGGAGAATCGCTTGAACCCAGGAAGCTGAGGTTGCCGTGAGCCAAGTTCACACCCTTACACTCTAGCCTGGGTGACAAGAGTGAAACTCCGTCTCAAAAAAAAAAAAAAAAAAAGGAAGAAATTGACTCTTCTATCATATGCCACCCGTCAAGAGGAAAAAAAAAAAGTGAAGGTGATCCGAAATGATTCTTTCAATAGTATCCTTTCTATATTCAAATCTTTTATCCATTTCTGTAATACCCAAAACCCTTTTAGTTATGCTGAAGGAAAGTGTTTTATTCATTGCAAATTCTTGTTGCACAGCAACTATGTACAAGGAAGCTTCTGGGCACATGGTATGCATCCCTGAACAAAATGGACAAAAATTTCTACCCTCATGGAGATTACATTCTTAACTGGTGGAGGCAGGCAGTAAACAATAACCATAATCAGCTAGTAAATTACATATTATGTTAAAAGGTAATATGGGTTAGAGAAAAATGAAATAGCCAAGGGTAAGTGGGATTTGGAGTTCAGAAGGGAAGAGGGACAGGTTGTCATTTTAAATAGGATGGGCACAGCAGGCCTCACTGAGGATCTGTGAGCATTTTTTCAGGTGGAAGAACCTTTCAGCAGAGTGGACAGCTGGTGTACAGCCCTAAGTTGGGAGCAGAAAGGAGGCCACTGTTGCTGAGCAGAGTGAACAAAAGGGAAAACAGGAGGAAACGAGTCAGAGAGAGAAGCAGGGAAGTAGGGGCAGGGTGTGCAGATCACGTAGGGCCTGGGAGTCCACTGTAAAAACTCTGGCTTTACTCAGTGTGAAATGGAGAGTGCCTGGAGGCTTGTGCACAGAGAAGTGATATAATGAGGCTTGGATTTTCAAAGGAGCCCTCAGGTTGCCGTGTTGAGAACACACTTCAGGGGGCAAGAGTAGAGGCCAAGAGACCAAGTAGGAGACATTAAAGCATCTGACCGAAGTCATCCAGTTGAGAGACCATGCTAACCCAGACCAGTGTGGGAGCAAGGGGGTAGGAAAATGACTGGATTCTGGATACCATGGGTTTTCCTGGCAGATTGAATGGGGGAAACACAACAAAAGAGAAAAGGCCTGGAGGATGCCAAGGTTTTTAGTCTGAGCAGCTAGAAGGCTGAAGTTGTCAGTTACTGAGACAGGGAGAATGTGGTTGCAGCTAATTTGCAGTGCTGTATTCAGGAGTTCGGGTGCGGTCAGGTTTAATTTGAGATGTCTAATTAGCCCTTCAAGTGGAGGGGTTGAGTAGGTAGAGATGTGGGCCTGGAGGCTAGGAGGAGGGCCTGAACTGGAGGTGTGAATTTGGGAGTTAGCTCCCTCTGAAAGCCATGAGGCTGAACGAAACCACAATGGAGCTCATGATGTCTGGCAAAAGCTGGTGAAAACCAACTGCTCATTCAGTTGGAGAATTTCATTTTCCCAAACACGTGAAATGACTAAGAGCAAAAGACTGTGTGACAATTATAGTCATCCCTCAGAACCTGTAGGGGTTCCAGGATGCCCAGCGATATCAAGATCCATGGATGCTCAAGTCCCTGATGTAAATGGTGTAGTATTTGCATGTCACCTACACACACACTCATGTACACTTTAAATAAATTCTAGATTACTTATATTACCTAATACAAGGCCTAGATTTCACTTCATTCACGTAGATTAAAGGTAGTACTCGGTGTGGGCCAAATACACATTTTGCTTTTTGGAATTCTATGGAATCTTTTTCTGAATATTTTCAATCCACAGATTGTGGATTTCGTTGAGTTCACAGATGCAGAACCACGGATACAGAGGGACAACCATATTTATTTTTGAAGGACCCCAGAAAGAAAAAAAAATCAGGGTAGAAACTTCCATTTCTTAATTAATTTTTCTCTACCATAGTTACAGCTTTTGACCAGCAGCCCCAGACCTCTGTACAGAAAACTCACAAATGTTTGGGTAAAAAGCAAGAATGGAATTTCTCATGTGCATGAAAATATGCACACAGACAAAACCAGAAGGTGCAGCAGAAACCCAGAGGCCATGCTCCTTATTCCAACCCCTGGAAGAGTAGTTCATGCCCACAGAGCTGGCCCAGCCTCCAGCAGCCCTGGACACAAGGACAGAGGGAGTTACAGGGCTCCTTGGTGAAAGAGACCCCCAGGTAATCCTTGTGTAAGCTCAATTGCACTGGCAGATATTTACATAAAAACGGCTATCCTTTTGGAATCTACCATCTTTACCATCAGGAATTGGGAGGCAGAGTCCCTCCTGCTGCTACAATCTCAAAATTGTAAAAATGTTTGGATTGTGAGGTTACCAGTGCTGTGTCATTGATTACTTTATTCTTTCAGTGAGTAGCTATGGAAAGCCATTGCAGCTCCATCCACACACAAAGTGGGTAGAGAGCCTGCTCTGCAAGAGGCAGTGGTTGTCTGTTTCCGGGAAGGCTCCCGCATCTTTGCTCATCAGGGAGTCACCTTCTCTTTTTTGCCTCCCACCGGCCACCTCTGCATCCTGCCCACACAACCAATTGAAACTTTCTGGCAAGACATGAAACGTGCACTCAGGAACTCTCTCTGTTGCTGCAGTTGGGGACAGCTACTGTCTGCATTTGCTTCATCCCCCCAAGTCACAGGCACTGCAGTGTGAAGGATGCTACGCTGCACGGCCGGGCAATTAGATCCTTATGATCTTCGGCTTTGCACCCTTCCCCAGCGGGCACTCGGTTGCTTCCTTCCCTCCACAGTGCTTCAGTTGCTTCGTATCAGAATGATCTCTCCTTTTGCAGCCAAATCACACAAGCCTAGGTGTGTGGGACTCAATAATACAGATGTTGTGTGACAGTGAACCAATCTCTTCTTGCTTCCGGATTTTAAATTCCCCTGTAAGTATAGATAGGAGACCCATGTGCCCTACACTTCCACAAGCCAGTCCTCTCTTTCTAAGCAGTCCTCCAAGGAAATTCTAATTCTGCTGGCATCAATGTGGCTGCTGTTATTGCTCATAAAGCTATCCATGGGACTTTGTGGCAGGCGCCTTTACTAAGCTCTGTAATTAATTCTTGGAAAGTCATAGAAGGAGCTTGTTCAGAGCACTGTTAAATCAAAAGCAGGCTTCCTGTTGGCCTGCTCAGATGGAGCCCTGGTATGTTAAAACAGATTATGAACCAGGCTGAAGAAATCGAACAATCATTCATTCCTCTAGCAGTAGAATCTATGTGCCACCCAAGATATAAATAGCATGTGTGGGCCATACACAGATGCAGAGGTCACTGCTCCCCAGACACATGGAGAGACCATGGAACATGAACTTTAACCATTGGCCAAGCACTGGTTTGCTGTATGTGATTTTCTTTAACTCATTTGTTGGCTTGTTTGGTCATGGACTCTGAGGTTGTTCTGATAAAAACATTTCAGGGAGATGTGTGGGTGTGACATGTATCATGTAGCCAGAGGCAGACAAGTCAAGCTGGTTGGTGGGCTCTGGTTTATATGCATGAGCTCTGATTGGATAATAATAGTAAAAGCTACAATGTATTGAGCGCCAGCTACGTTTCAGCAGTGTTTGACCTTTTTGCACACATTCTCCCAAGAGCTCTAAAAGGACAGAGTGATTGTCTCTATTTTACAGATTGAAGCCCACTGTTGTTTGATTGTTAAAATGCTTACACTACATTATAATGTTGTCATGTGCCACAAATGGCTTCATGAGAACGCAGTAGACTACAACTTTCTTTCCCTGTGCCTAAATAAAACTGCTTCCACAAAAGAATGGTGTCTTATACACATTAAAGGCTAAATAAATGTGCTTATTGACTCAGTGAAACTCACATTTATTCACTCGTTTTAAAAGAAGATATGCCATTTCCCTATATAGCAGAACTGGGGGTAATTTTACCCACCACCAGCTCCCTGCAAGACATTTGGCAATGTCTAGAGTCATTTTTCATTATGACAACTTGGGGAGTTTTTGCTACTGGCATCTAGTCAGTAAAAGCCAAGGATGCTGCTAAACATTCTACAATGTCCAGGACAGCTCTCCTACCCAACCCCAACAAAAAAGTATCCAGCTCAAAATGCCAGTGGTGGTAATCTTGAGAAATCCTGATCTATACAGACAAGGTCCACCAATAGATCATCATTTGTTTATTGATATTGATATCATAAAACTTCAAATTAATAAAAGAAAAATGGTTAATCCCATAGTACCTGATACTAAACTGCATACTAGAACTAGCCAAAGATGTGTTCTTTACATTCCAAAATCCAGAAGAGAATTTTGCACTAAGACTAATACCACATACCTTAAGTTGAGAGATTTCTGACAAAGATTAGGATACCAAGCCGGTATCCCAATTTATACCGGTATAAAAATTGGCTGCCCCCTAAGGCCTGAACAGAGACACTTCTGGAACTTGACCACAGGGAGAGCTCCCCAGCACAGAGCACACATGGAGGTTCTACAGAGGCTAAGTCCTATCCAAGATAAGACTGCATTTTTAAAACATATGAGGTAGGCAATGCCAAGAAAGACACTCTATAGCCTCAACAAATAGGAAAATTCAAATCTAAGGAACTAAAGCTAAAAGGACAATGTTTATAACTTTAAAAAAATTAAGCATTTTAAAGTGTTTACAGAGATTTAAAAAAACCTATATTATAAAAATAACGTGGTATTATGAAATCAGAACAGGGAGATTTGAAAAACAAAGATTCTACCATTTAACAATGGTCATTGAAATAAGAAATTCAATAGATGAGTTAAAATAGCAGGTTAGATCATATTAAAGATAAACTTACTGAATTGGGAGAGAAATCTGAAGAAATTACCTTGAGTGCAGCCCAGAGAGATGAAGACGTGGAAAATATAAAACAAAAATTAAACGACACGAAGGATAGATTAAATAACTATATTTGTTGACTATTAGAACACAAAGATTCTCAGATTTCATTTAAACCCAAAATTTGGCCATGTGCTATTTATAAGAAAGATATTCCTAAAATGACCCAGAAAGGCTAAAAAAAAAAAGAAAGAAAGAAAAAAGAAATTCTAGGCAAATAATAACCAATAGAAAACTAGTGTGGAATATTAATATTAATAAAAATATAATTCAAGGTGAAAATAAATAGGAATGAAGAGACATTACTGAAAGGAGCAATCCATCAAAAAAATTCTACCAACAATTACTTTCATTTACTTAGTAAATGTATTTGAAACATATAAAATGAAAATAGATTTACCAGGAGAAATTGACAAATCTACAGCAGGACTGGGAGATTCTAATATGCTTCTCATAAAATCTGAGTGATTAAGCAGCCAGAAGCTGTGTAAAGAATAAATGATATGGGCCAGGCACGGTGGCTCATGCCTATAATCCCAGCACTTTCAGGGGCCAAGGCAGATGGATCACCTGAGGTCAGGAGTTCCAGACCAGCCTGGCCAACATGATGAAACCCCGTTTCTACCAAAAGTACAAAAATTAGCCAGGCGTGGTGGCACACGCCTGTAATCCCAGCTACTCAGGCAGCTGAGGCAGGAGAATCACTTGAACCTGGGAGGTGGAGGTTGCAATGAGCCAAGATCACACCACTGCACTGCAGCCTGGGCGACAAGAGCAAGACTCCATCTCAAAAAAAAAAAAGAAAGAAACATTAATATTTTTACTTCATTGTACACAAATGTATTTTACACCATTAAGTTGTTTCTTAATTGGAATGTTCCCAATTGGAAAACAGTTGCACAACACTTCATTCTAAAGGAAGAAGAGGCATAAAAGGAGAAAAAAAATAAGAAGAAACCCTGCATTTTAGATCTTCCTACAAATAGCAGGTTGCTCCAGGAAAAGACCAAAGCAGGTGATAAAGGTTTGTGCCACCATTTCAAAAAGAATAAAGGAAAGGGCAGCACAGACCCTGCATTATCAGACGCCACCATTATAATCTGTCGATCTCACACATCAATATGTAAATAACAGAGGCCAAGCTAGTTCCTCCGCAGGTTGCCTCAAAATTACCACAGCCAGGCAAGCTAGAACAACACAGATTATAAATCAAACAATGAAATGAGCTCATTTAACACTGAGAAAACAAGTGTTTCTAGATAACTACATATCGTGCAGGACAAACAATTCTAGAAACGGGAAATAAATGGGTGAGGCAAAACTAAAAGGAAGAAAATTGGATGAAATTCATCAGGACTAAAAATATTGGCAGTTTCGGGGTAGAGGTATTAGCTGAGCAATAAGGTGAGAGAAATTGACACAAGTCTACATTGTCTGCACTCTGAGGTAGGCCACAGGGAGTGCCTGTTAAGAGCTCTGACTGGCTTCAAACTGCCTTGGCTGGATTTTGGTGGTAGCAGTGGGTGGCCTGGCGAAATTTTCCAAGCCCTGATTTTCTTATCTCTAAGGTAGATAGCTTCTATCCCATAAGGATGCTATGAGGATGAAATGCAAAAAAAAAAAAGTGTAAATAAAGGGCTGAGCCCAGTGTCTAGTACATTTGCATATGCTCATTAAGTGTTAGCAACAGTACATAAACTTCAAAAGATTAAGAAAAGCCAGACGGCCAGTTGAGAAACAGGAACAGGAACTAGATATTGTTACTAATCCCCTGTGATAAACTCTGTAGTTCATGTTAACACAAAAACAAAAATTTGCTTCTATGAACCATTTTTAAAAGGCTCTAGGCCAGGCGTGGTTGCTCATGCCTAAAATCCCAGCACTTTGGGAGGCTGAGGCAGGCAGATAGCTTGAGCCCAGGAGTTCAAGACCAGTCTGGGCAACATGGTGAAATCCCATCTACAAAAAATACAAAAATTAGCCGGGCATGGTGGTGTGCACCTGTAGTCTCAGCTACTTGGGAGGCTGAGGTGAGAGAATCACCTGAGCCCAGGAGGTCTAGGCTACAGTGAGCTGTGATTATGCCACTGCATGCCAGCCTGGGTGACAGAGTGAGACTTTGTCTCAAAATAATAATAATAATAATAAATAAGATATAATGCTCTAAATTTTAAATGTAAAATGTTATAAAATCAGTGTGCAAGTTTCCAGTATAGAGTCTAGTTACTAAAACAGATATTTAATTTATCATGACAAGACGTATTGCCAAACTGAGACTATTGGCCATGGCTCTGTGTCCACCGGCAACTTTAAGGGGTGTGAGATCAGGTTGCCTGGGCACCCAGTTATGCTGTCTCTGATTGGAGGTGAACTGCATTCTTTCGAGTGGTGAGCGTGTAGACCCACTCTACATGATTTGGCAAAAAATAATAAAATTGATTTATATTTGTCAAATGCATTCCCTTGATAATGGCTTGGTGCCAAAATATCGTTTTCTGAGTTTTCTTTTCAAGAATTTGGCTTTGGAATATGGAAATTCCCATGATTGAGAGTCCACTCAGCAAGAACTAATGAGCCCTGAATAATGATCACCCTCCAAGAATTCCCCTCCACCATGTCCGTAAAACCCCTCCAATTGGCGATGGGTTCCACTGCCTTTTAGTCAGAATTCAGTCTGTCTTTATGGAAATTTTTTGACTTCATAATTTCTCCAGGTTGTATTTTAAAGAGTCTTATTCACCTACAAAATGAACCAACAGATAATCATCTTTTCCTTTTCGAAAGCAAGTCTGGTCTCTGTTCACAAATTCCAAATATACTAATCCTAGAAATTATGCATAGGCAAGATTTGTATTTCCAGAGAATTTTACTTTCAAACAAGGTGAACTGTCAAACTGTGAATGTAGCTTGTGGAGTGAATGTCTCCCCGGGAAGGAGGCTCCTTTCCTTGAGGGGAAGGGAAGTGGCTGGTCTGGGGCTTTCTCATTGGCCCCTGGGTGCAGCTTTGCACCTCTGGTTAGGGGCTGGCCGCTTTGTCTTGTCACAGAAACGTATCATCTGTTTTAATGCTGACCTGTAATGTTTTATTCACATTGTAAATCTTTTATCGCCTGTGACTCCTGTGAGATTTCTCCTTTTGTTACCGTTTTTGGTTTTTTTTTTTTTCTGATTGGTATTGATTCTCAATTTTGCCAAAGGGTTAGGAAACCTACTGCCCTGTTGGCACAATTGCAAAGAATCCGACTGCTGTTTTCCTTCCCACAAAAGAAGTATCTGTAGCCATTTAATTACGTAGTTTATTTTTAAAGCAAGAATGAAAGAACCAGGGATCATCTTTCACTTAAATTCAGCTTAGCGTGTTCTCAGAACATTAGACATTCTCAATTCTTTCAGTTATTGAAATGGGTGTCCTTGTCTGAAAGCAAATGAGTGCATTTGGTTTTACCCAGTCTAATGTCACAGATTTTATTGTATGCTGTTTTCTTTTGTCAGCTAGAAATAGAGTCCATAACCTCAAACACTGTCAAAAAGAAATAAATATGCTCCGTGGGAAAAATAATAACTCTTAGACATTTCAGCTGCAGAATAAATCCCTTCCATCGGACACAGCCTGCATATAATGGAAACCCCAAACTGCCTTAAATGCCCTAACAGAAGCTGCTCCTGCATTTATATTTAGAGAATAGCAAGGTGTTCCCTGACAATTGAATGTTAGTATAATAAAAAAGTGTTATTCATAGGTAACAACAAAAAAGGGTACGCAGGGATATGTCTAACAATTCATGTTGTCACAGGCCAAAATAAGTGTATGTATCCAGAGAGAGCTGACCATCTAGATTAGAGAGAGATGTTTCTTCAAAGGAGAAGACCTGTTCTGGGTCATTCAGAGCTCCAGAGCTCATGGTACTCCCTGCTCCACAAACACCTTCCATTCGCCCTTCTCCCTGCCATCTGTGGACTTCCACCGCCATCAGGAACTTCCACCTTTCTAGAAGTCGGAAGCTTTAACACTCCAGTTTTCTGCAAGGTACTATGGCCAGTCTCAAAGGATTCTTCAGTGGAGGGAACTGGAGGGAGGAAACCTGCAGGAAAGAAGCAGAATCCTGCTGAAGTGGAAGAGGTTGCTTTCTGTACACGGAGAGGAAATTGTTGGTTCAGTCTTTCACTGTTCAATTCCACCCCAAGAAACAGACTCAGATCTTGGGCTCTCTGGAAATGGTGGAAGTTTCACAATGTGGCCTATGGCTCCCCACTCCTTCTGGGTCTCCTTCAAACACATACCCACCCTCCCCATTCTGCAATGCTGCAGTGGAGAAGAGGAGAGTTATTTGGCCTGTGACACGGAGTTGACTCAGATGCCCACTCCACATCTTCAGCACTACCTGGGTGGTAGAAAACACCAGGGCATCCCTACTTTGGGTCAACACCAACTACTCTGCCAGTCTGAAGAAGCTCTGGCTCTTCCATAAAGGGAAATGGGTGGGTTCTTGAATGTACAGTGGAGACACACAAATCTGGACTGCATTAGAAAAACAAGCAAGAATGTCTCTACCCATGTCTACCAGACAGATGCGGCTCCAAATGTGTCAATCAAAGCCACAGAAGTGCTGGGGTAGAGGCCTGATGCCTTCAGGTTGCTTAGTCAGAAGTGATGCTTTCTTGGGTTTTGCAATTTTTTTGGAATTTAACTGCCCTCAAACCTCAGCAGCTTAACTGCAGGTTAACATTAATACTGAGCCCAGGAGACCTACTAGGTTTCACCTGCCCACCAAAGGACCTCGTATCCTCCTGTCTCCATGGTTATTTTTGGAAATCTCTTATGAGTGCCACATTTGCTAGAACAAATCCAACTGCATTCTCCTAGGTGTGGCCTCCTTGTGGGAGACTGTGAGCTCCTGGAGAGAGGTGCCACGTCTTGGCCTCAGCTGCTGTGGCCCTGATAAGAACACTCTCTCTGCCATGCTATCGGGCATGGTGGGCACCACCATCACTCTTCAGTCCACCAGACGCTGAGATACTACCCCTGCTTTCCTTGCAGAAACCAAGAGATGTCCACTTCTCCCACTTAGGACTTACCCCTTGCAAGGATCCACATTGAGAAATGACCCCTTCCACATCCTCCTGCACCCACTATCTCTATACAAGTCTCTGAAGCCCTGGGACTTTAGTGAGGATGGGAGTGGCCTGGGAGTTCGTTAGAAAGGGAGATCCCTACATCCCACCCCTAGAGATCCTGATTCAGCAGCTCTGATGAGGGGCTAGGGAATCTGCTTTGAAACGTGTTCCTCAGATGATTCTGAAGCAGGTAGTCTGGATG
This sequence comes from Macaca mulatta, assembly GCF_049350105.2. Lineage (NCBI taxonomy): Eukaryota > Metazoa > Chordata > Mammalia > Primates > Cercopithecidae > Macaca > Macaca mulatta. The sequence goes on along the minus strand of NC_133408.1, from coordinate 102,465,959 downwards.
ACACCTTGAGAAAAGTGGGAAGAGACCACACGATGAGGAGTAACACACATTCGGTTTTATAAAGAGAGGAGCCAGCGAACATTTGGGGAAACTCCGTAATAAAAAACGTGGCCAGTAAAAAATGGCTAGTACATAGGGGGCTAAGAGAATAGGAATAGCATGTAAAACATTAGAATAGCAACCCTGGTGAGGAATCACAACCTAGGGACTGCACAGGAAATTAACACTACACCAATCCTCTTAGCCTCTTTCCACCCAAAGATAGGGGCTCCAGGAAAGAATCCACCAGTTACCTTTTCCCATTCACCATGTTCTTAATTGACCAAGCTGCCCAAATACGGCAAGCAGAAAAGTAGTATCTATTGGGATGCTCCATCCTGTGAAGGGGGAAATAACCAGTTTAATACCAAGCAGCTCGGACCTGGCATTTCTATACGTCTTTTCACCTTGTGATAGAACCTTAGCTATTTGTGCCACTAGCCCTCCACTGCCACACCCTCACCCCACCCTCCTCTTCCTGGCACTCTTCAATCTATCTTGTCCACTCCTAGAGTAAGGAATGGGCTTTAGAAAACAGGCCTGAGAGAAGGAAAAAAGGAGTGGGTTTGGGAGGATTTGCGTTATTTCAAATCCCAGAGTAGATTAAATGTACTGAAATTGTTTTTTATCTCAATCATTCCTGAATGAGTCCAGTGATGCACAGCTCTCCTCCACTCCTCTTGCTTTGTGATGAATGTTGTAATTGACCCTCCAACATTCACTCACCCCCATGATTGGCTGAGGCCAATCAGCACATGGGACCTGTCTGGTCACTGTCCAAACTGTGTCCAACGCCCGGCCCCAGTAGAAATATAATGCAAGCCACATATGCAATTTAAACTTTTCTAGTAACCACATTTTAAAAAGTACAAAGAAACAGCTAAAATTATTTTTAGAAATATATTTATGTAACTCAATACCATATACCCAAAACATTATGTAAATACAGAATCAATATAAAAATTATCGAGATATTTCACTTTCCTTTTTTCATATCAAGTCTTCAAAATTTAGTGTGTTGTTTATACTTACAGAACACCTCGATTTGAAATAGGCACATTTCAAGTGCTTGATAACCACATATAGCCATAATTGACAGTGTAGGACTTTAATTCTATATTTTACAGTAGGGTGAGGAAAAGAGCATTCGTTCTCTTTCCCCTGTTTTTTTAAGCTATGAATGAGGAAGCATATTGCCTATGGCTTCTTGCAGCCATCTTATGTCCATGAAGTGATCCAGACTGGATCCTGTGTCCTTGATCACATAACTAAGCTTTGCTACTCCAGAGTCTGCCTGCCTCTGAACTCCCAGTGATAAGACATGATTCATTTCTCTATAGTTTAAGCCATTTTGAGTCTGACTTTCTGTTAAATGCATCAGAAAATATGCTAATCTACATATCCCTCCCATCCATATTGTATAAAGGAGTATATCTAGCCCTTGTGATGAGTTTTCTTGTCCTATCAAATAAGTAGACACCAGTCAAACACGTTTTTCAACCAGGCTACAAATTGAGAGAACTGGTGAAACTCTAAGTCTCCTATTTCCTTGAACAGTTACTACTATCTTCACTTTTGTTTGAATCCTGTGGCAGTGGATCTATTCTTAACAAAGTTAAGGCAGTACTTTATATTAAATATTTTAGAAGCAAGAGTAGACTGATTTCCTTTAAGCACTGTGTTTCAAACAAAATGAGTCCATCCTTGGATATAGACCTCATCACAATAAAACAAAAGTATTTGAGTCCAAAATACAGTCAGTGCAAACTTGATGTGGTTATATAAACAGGAAAAGCCTCTCCAAAATCTCAGATGTGGGAACTGCATGGAACTCTGAAACTGAAATATGAGCAGTGGGCAAGTATCTAATGAGGGTCCCTTACCTGGGGTAGAATGTTGCCAACTGCTCTCTGATTCTTCCTGTAAAGTTACCAGGATAAAAGCATGTAGATGGCCCTATTTAGAAATGTCTAAAGCACTTACATTAACAACGAAGAACGATCTCAAATCAACAACCCAAATTTACACCCTAAGGAACTAGATAAAGGACTAACCTCAAAGTTAGCAGAAGGAAGATAATAATAAAGATTAGAGCAGAGATAAACAAAATAAAGAATAGAAAGCCAGTATAGAAAATCAACAAAACCAAGTTGGTGCTTTGAAAAATTCAATGAAACTGACAAAGCTTTAGCTAGTCTGACTAAGAAAAAAAGGAAGTAATATTCATAACCAAAATCAGAAATGAAAGAGGGAACATTATAGCTGATTTTACAGAAATAAAAAGGATTATAAGGGAGTATTACAAACAATTGTGCAGCAACAAGTTGGATAACTTATATTAAATGAATAAATTCCCAGAAGTACACAACTTATTGTACTGAATCATGAAGAAACAGAAAATCTCAATAAACCTATAACTACTAAGGCAATTGAATGAGTAACCAAAAACCTCCCAACAAAGAAAAGTCCAGGCCCAGATGGCTTCACTGGGGAATTTCTACCAAATATTTCAAAAAGAAGTAACACTGGTCATTCTAAACTCTTCCAAAAAAATTGAATAGGAGAGAAAACATCCAAACTCATTCTGTGAGGCCAGTATTACCTTGACACCAAAGCTAAACAAAGACACTCCAAAAACAAAACAAAACCAAACAAAAACTGCAAACCATTACCCCTAATAAACACTGGTACAAAAAAATCTTCAACAAAATACCAGCAAACAGAATTCAATAGCACATAAAACGTTTATACTAACATGACTATGTGGGATTTATTCCTGCAATGCAAGGATGGCTCAATGTATAAAAGTCAATCAATATAATATATTGCATTAACAGAATAAAAGTAAAAAAAAAAAAAAAAAACCTCATTATCTCAACTGATGCAGTAAAAGCATTTGGCACATTTCAATACTTTTTAATGATAGAAACAGTCAACCAACTACAAATAAAAAATAACTACTGCAACATAATAAAAACCACATATGAAAATCACACAGCTAAAATTGTACTCAATGGTAAAAGACTAAAGCTCTTTCTTTAAGATCAGAAAGAAGACAAGGATGCCCACTATTGCCACTTCTATTCTATACTGGAAGCCTTAACCAGAGAAATTAGGCAAGAAAAAACAAATAAAAAGCATCTAAATTAGAAAGGAAGAAGTGAAGTTATCTCTGTTTATAGATGACATACTCTGATATTTAGAAAACCCTAAAGATTCCACCAAAAATGTCAGTTAGAAAAGTGAAGTTTTAGGATACAAAATCAACAAACAAAACTCAGCTAGATTTCTATACACTAACAATGAACAATTAGAAAAGGAAATTAAGAAAATAATTCATTTATGATAGTATTAAAAAGAATAAAATACTTAGGAATAAGCTTATCCAAGAGGCAAAATACTTGTACACTGAAAACTACAAAACATAGCTGAAAAGAAGACACAAATAAATGGAAAGGCATCCTGGGTTCACAGATTAGAAGAGTTAATACTATTAAGATATAAGTACTATTAAAAGTAATCTATAGATTCAATACAATCCCTATCAAAATCCTAATGACTTTCTTTTTAGAAATAGAAAAATCCCTCCTAAAATTTATATGGAATTTCAAGGGACACCAAATAGCCAAAACAATTTTGAAAATGAAGAACAAAGCTGGAGTTCTCACACTTCCTGATTTCAAAATGTAATACAGAATTACAGTAATAACAACTATATTATGAGTGAGGTACCGGCATAGCGACAGACATATAGACCAATGGAATAGGACAAATGGGCCAGAAATAAACCTTCACATATATAGTTGAATGATTTTTGACAAGGGCCCTAAGATCATTCAATGGGAAAAGGAAGTCTTTTCAACAAACAGTGTTGGTAAAACTGGATAATCACATGCAAAAGAATGAAGTTGGACTCTTACCTTACACCATAAACAAAAATTAACTAAAAATGGATCAAATACCTAAATGTAAGAACTAAAACTATAAAACTCTTAGAACAAAACACAGGGAAGAAGCATCATGACATTGGATTTGTCAATGATTTCTTGAATATGATGCAAAAAAGACAGGCAAAGAAAAGAAAATAATAGACAAATCAAACTTCATCAAATTAAAAAACTTCTGTGTATTAAAGGAAAGAATCAAAAGAGTGAAAAGACACCACAGGGAATGGGAAAAAATATTTGCAAATCATACATCTAATAAAGGGCTAATATTCTGAATACATAAAGAATTCCTACAACTCACAACTCAACAACAAAAAGCCCAACAACCTGATTTAAAAATGAGTGAAGGACTTGAATAGATATTTCTCCAAAGAAGATATACAAATGGCCAATAAACAATGAAAAGATGCTCAACATCACTAATTGCTAGTGATGTTTGTGTCTTCCCAAAACTCATATGTTAAAATTTGAATCCCCATGGTAATTATATTAGGAGGTGGGCTTTTGGGGGAGTTGATTAGGTCATAAAGGCAGAGCCCTCATGAATAAAATCAGTGCCCCTTATAAAATAGGCCCAAGGCAGCTCTTAAATCCCTCCCATCATGTGAGGACACAGTGAAAGGCGCTATCCATGAGAAAGTGTGCCTTCATCCGATACCAAACATGGCTGCTTGATCTTGGACTTCCCAGCCTCCAGAACTGTGAGAAACAAATTTCTCTGGGTTATAAGCTACCCAGTGTACAGTATTTTGTTATAGTAGCCCAAATGGACTAAGACACTAATCATTAGGAAATATGCAAATCAAAACCACAATAAAATACCACCTCACACCCATTCAAGTGGCTACTATCAAAAGATCAGAAAATAACAAGTGGCAAAAAATATGGAGAAATTGGAACCCTTGTGCACTGTTGGTGGGAATGTAAAATGATGCAGTCACTATGGAACATTATGGTAGTTTCTCAAAAAAATTAAAAAAAGAATTACCATATAACCCAGCAATTCCATATCTGGTTATATACCCAAAAGAATCAAAAGCTGGGACTTGAAGAGATATGTGTATACCCATGTTCATAGCAGCATTATTCACAATAGCCAAAGGGTGGAAGCAACCTATGTTCATCAGCAGATGAATGGATAAACAAATTGTGCTGTATGTAAATAATGGCATATTATTCAGTCTTAAAGATAAGGAAATTCTGATTCATGCTACAACAGGAATGAACCTTGAGGACACTATGATGTTAAGAGAAATAAAGCAGCCAGAAAGGATGCTACATGATCCCACATATATGAGGTTCTTAGAGTAGTCAAATTCACAGAGACAGAAAGTGGAATGGTGGTCGTCCAAGGCAGCGGGGTGAGAGATCAGGGAGTTACTGTTTAATAGGTACAGAGCTTCAGTTCTGCAAGATAAAAAGAGTTCTGTAGATGGATGGTGTAGTCATGATTGCACAACAATGTGAATATACTTAATGCCACTAAATTATACACTTTAAAATGGTGAAAACAGTAAATTTTGTGTCACACGTATTTTACCACAATTTTTTAAAAGTTCAATTCTTGCTTGTCTTAGTGCCCATGAGACTCAATCATCATAACTCAAGAAGGCCATTTCAAATATAGTATTAAAACTTTGATTTTTTATCTTAACATGTAATCAGGGCTGCCACCCCTTTAAGATATAAAGAACCGCAAACAAGATGTTTTACAAACTCCACAGAGAAGCAATATAGTATTCACATCTGGATTATTTTCTCAGGAAAATTTTCACCTTCAACTCATCAATATCTCCCTCTTTATATCTATGTACTTTGTTCAACCAACATTTATTGAGGGCCTACTGTGAGCTAGGCACCAAGAATACTAGGAAGTCCTGGGCTTGAATCTATCAGGCCTCCTTATGTTGAGAATCTACACTTGAGCTAGATCTTGCAGGATAAATAGAATTTGCAAGTGGCAAAACATAGGGAACTGCATTCTCAGAAGCTGAAAGGGCATGTGCAAAGGCATGTAATTGTGAAAGGGGAAGGTCCATCCTAGGAAATGGGAGACAAGAAGGCATGAGTGGAGGCATGAAGCCAGGGAGAACAAGTTTCCAGCTCTGCCCTGCCTTCTTCTCACATAAGCTGCCTTTCCAATAATAAAGAGTTACCTCCAAAGAGTTCCAATGGTAGCAGAATTAGGTATCTGTAAGTCTCTGTGGTCCTGGGGAAAAAAGCAAGGATGAGTATCTTAGGTCAAAGGAAGGCAAATGCCTGCACACATGCCACCGCCACTCCCTTCTCCCAATTCCACAGCAGGCACGAGTAATGACTTATCTCCCAACTCCACAGCAGACATGACTAATAAATAATTGTGCTCTTTCTCTTCAAGGCTACACACAGTCTTGTAACCTCAACACAGAGCTCAGGCAGGCAGAACCAATGAATCAGGATGGCACAGGAGATAAAACCTGTTTAACATCCATATCCCAAGGAGTAGCATGCTTTGGCTGACCCATGTTGAATATACAACAAACAAAACCTTGACCACTTGTTTGCAAACTCATATCTTCCATGTGCCAAGGACCTAGTACATACCATATGTATTTTATCACATGGACTATCCACAGCAGCCTAGCAAATCAGGCATCTTTATTCCTGTTGAAGATGAGAAAAGTGTGACACAAATATCTAAGTAATCTATCCAAGAAAACAAGATTAGAAAGAAGCAAAGTGAAGATTTGAACACCTATGACCAACTGTACCACATTGCCACCATATTGTGCTAATTAATTACATTTTAGGTATTATTTTTATTGTCACATTTTGCAATTTAGCATGGATATTGTTGAGAAGTCAAGAAATTACTCAAAAATGAAGAATATTCACTACGTCAAAAAATAAAGGTCAAAGGGATATTGGCCACAAATTCTAAGAAAACTGTGCATAAAACTGAACAAAGTTTAGTCAGTATGAAGGTCTCACACGACACTTAATCATTGGTCTTGAAAGCTTATGATAGGTTCAGAAAAGTTATCTTGCTCTAAGAATCAGGCATTCGCCATTTTCCACATTTTTTTTCCCTCTGTACCGGGCAAGTAGGACATGATGCTTTTTCTAGCATTAGGCATTCAACAGCATTTCAGTTCATCCCACGGGAGCTCTTGTCTAAAAAGAGAAACCACAGAAGGCTCTTGCTACCCAAGGGTAATTGCTATTACCTATACTTGAATCAACTTGATTTGGGTTCAGTGCCTGTCCATTACTCAGGGGAGAATTCCGCTCTGGGTGGAGAACATGAAGATGGTTCCTCCCTGAGGTCTCACTCTAGGCAAAAGTTGACTATCCCAAAGTATCTATCCTAACTTGTGTTTGTTGGACCAAAACTGTACCTGTCTTTTTCAAGTATTTCTTTTAAAGATATGTTTTATTATGGCAGAATTATTTTATAATGCTTGCATTGTATTTTCAATTCCTAAAACAGTATTTGTTATGTACTACTAAAGAGGGCACTATTAATACAATTTCTGTAAAGTTTTAAATTATTATCCAAGTATTTTTAAAATTCCCTTTCTATGTAAACATTCATCACCACAAATAAATAAATGCATCCTTCAATATTTTCTCCTACGTATTCTGAATAAGTTAATGTGTACTTGGCAGGGATGCAACACAACTCATGTTACTGTCCCTTAGGGCTTCAAGTGTAAATATTTTCCAATGTCAAGATCTACAGTCACAGCTGAAATCCAGGAATCGCTAAATCCTCATGCCAAAGCTGATTAAAACACACCAATCAAGTTGTAAGGAAGACTGGTTTCTTGTAGAGATATGAATAATACATGAAATTTAGGGAGTCAAAATTATAAATCTGGGGTCACTGGTACACTCTAAAACCAGCTGCAGCTAGAATGGGCACTCTCAAGGTAATGTCACATGTGAAGGCCTGGGAGAGGGGGCTTGTGTTCTAACCCTAGCTCTACCTCTTCTAATCCATGTAGCTTTGACTCTGATCAGTAAAACGGAAATGAAAACGTTGCCTTGCCTCCTACTCCATACAATTGTTATGAAAAGCAAATGCAGTAATGCATTTAATGTGCTCAGAAAGCCATAAACTTCTCTATCAAAGGCAAAGTTATTTAGACCCTTGCAAAGGCTGTTAGCATTTAAATTACATTAAGGAATACTAGAGCTTTATATATTCAATTAATCCTTTAATCTCTTGCAATCAACCCTCCATCCCTGTACACCATGACACCTTCTAAAGAACGTCTCGACTTAGAAGTTGAGAGAATGTGGAGGTAAAGTCACAAATGAACTAAAAAATAAACTGCCACATTCCATGTCTATGAACTTTATCTCTTCTGATTTCATTTTTACCATAGATTCCCCCTCCCTTAAAAATGCCTATGAAGGGGATGTTTTTAAAATCAAATCGTATTTTAAATATATGAGGTTAGTTCACTTTGAAAGGGCATGCAGTGGTGAATCCATTGAAACGTGAATTATTCTCAATCTATCTGCTGTATAAATACAGATTTTTATATCCTGGGTTTGCTTGAACTATATATACACTTGAGCTGAATGGGCCCCAGGAGTCATTTATTTCTCAACTTCAACTAACAAATTGCTGTTCTCAGTGCATGATTGCTTCAGCAGCAGCACTGGGAAACAAGAAAGAAGGCGATGGATCAGGTCTCCAGTGCGTGGGGATGACTCATTCAGAACTCAAACGCACGCTATTGTGGCATTCAGGAAGAGGATTTCTCCTCTTCTCAATGAAAGGCAGTCTTAGTCATAACTAGCTAGCATATTGTATTAACTCTCGACAATATAGTTTTCTTAACTACAAGCTCCTAGGGGCAGATATTTTATTTCTTATTAAGCATATAATTTACCTGTGTAAAAGTACCACATGCAGTTTGTAAGTGCTACCTAAACATGAATTAATAAAACAAATATTCAGAGAAAAGAAACAGTAAGCACCTAGAGGATTAGGTACTTACTCTAAGGATTAAATAACATTCCTTTTTTAATAACTAATCATGCATCGAACCTAAAACAGGATTATCACTTTGGTAATTCAAATGCCATGAATATGAATGAATATAGTTGGGTCCTCTCCCTCTTGCATCTTTCTCTCTTCCAGAATACTTTCTCAGCATGTCTTGCTAATGAGTTGTACACTGGTCTTTCAGCCAGAAAATTGAGGAACACACTGTTTTAAGAGTACCTGGGATTGTTTTAATCAGAGATGTTAAGGTATGCAAACGTAGAAATGACTGTCATAATGAAAAAAGTCTATTTTGTACTTACAGGTCCCTGGAAACTGGAGGCATGGCATGCTGTGCAGGGCCACACCGGGAAGCACCAGGGCTGGTCAGGAGATAGAGAGAGTGAAGGGGAAACATGAGTAAGAGCCTTCACTGTGGTTTCCACAGGAAGAAATGGGCAAGACAGAGTAAGCACGCTTAGGTTAGTTTGAATAATTTCATCAGGCTCTGGGGCTTAAGGGTTATCCCTAGCTGTCTGGTGTTTGGCCCTGGGATGATTAGGGAAGGTAAATAGTGGCCCACAGTGCAATAACCCAGTAGAGGTTGTGGTTGGGAGTAGGGGCTCTGGATTGGTTGGTTTGCATATGAAAGGTGTGCTTGGAGGTGAGTTGTTTGCTGTCTCCAGGAATGAGCTATCTCTGGAAGGGCAGTCTCTCCAGGGTTATCAAGGCCCCAAGATGTCAAAATATCTGAAATACAGAATGAAAAGACATGATTAATAGACAAACCCACTGTAACTCTCTGAAATGATACAGGAAGTCAGGGATTAGATCCAAACATGCACTTTACCACACCCCTCACTTCTGACCAGGAGTTTTCTCTGGAAGACTCTTTCTGAGAATGTGGTAGCAATACAAATTTGAGTTACGGAAATAGGTTTTCTAAGACTTTTCATTGAATAACCATAAAACCAGTTTTTCAAGCTGATAATACTAGGAAGTCCTCAACTTAGAATATGTATCAAGCCCATAAGTAAAGTCGTCAATTAGAGTTAGTTTCAGCTACATGTGACTGAAAATCAAATTTGTAACAGTGGCTAAAACCATATAAATCGTTGTCTTTTTCATGTAAATAAAGTCTGGAAGCAGGCAGTCAAGGGTAGGTATAGCATTCTGTTCCACTAAGTCCTCAGGGATCCAGGCTCCTATGAGTTGGGGCCAAGCCCCCCCAGATTCTCTTTTGGTCCCCATGATCCAAGATGGAGGCAATTACGTTCCAGGCAACAGGATGGAGGAAGAAACAAAGGATAAGAGAGTAAAAGGCATATACCAGCGTCTTTTGTGGTTCCCAGAATTATCACATGACATTTTAGTTTTCTCCCATTAGCCAGAACTTAGTCACATGGTCATACTTAGATGCAAAAAATACTTGAAAAACATATTTGTTATATAGCTCAACTAAAAATCAAAGAATCTTATGATTGAATTTGGGAGACAACTAATGGTCCCTGTCACAGCATTCTGTTTTGAGTTTCCATCCCTTCCCTTCTATATTCTCTTCTCTTTGATGCCACCCCCAACACCTCCAAGAGTGGTTGGCTAGACACTCTTCAAACCAGAAATCTGTCCTTAAACTTCACTTTTTCTCTCTCTCTACACTCAGGTCAAAACGAAGTCTGACTTTTCGACTTCCAAGACTCTTTTGAGCAATTTCACAAGAGGGTCTTGCTGTCACCTCCTAACTGGTTCACCATCCTCCAGACTTACTGCCCCTTCACCCTGCCTGATACCCCCACACCCATTCCAGATCATGCTGTGCTCTACAGCAGGAGCCACTTTCAGAATGCTCACCGGACCATTCCAATTCCTATTCCCAGTCAAAACATAGGCATGTTTCTTCCTGCCTAGAGTCCTGCAGGGGTGCCTCGTGGCCTTCGACTTAAAATTCAAATCCACAGGCATTGCATATGAGACCCTCCATGATGTGTGGTCCCCATCTGTCTCTCTCACTTCATCCTCTGACTCCTGCACATACTATAACAGCCCTACAAGATCTCAAACCCACCATGCAATTTAAAGACTCCATCCATGTGTGCATGCTGTGTTATTTGGAATGGTCTTCTCTGATCTTTCCATCCAGGGATTTCTGGGTCTCCCTCAGGCCTAGGTTATCCATCTTTGGGAAGTATTCATTGATTCCCACTCCTGGCACCAGACAGGTACTGCTTCCTGGGTGCCAACCCCCAAGCCTTATATATACCCACTGGCCACAATATGGTGCAGTGATTTATTTACACACTTATTTATCATATCGAGTTCTGAGTTTCTGCAAGATAAAAACTGCATCTTACTCATCTTTGTATAACTAATACTCAACAGCATCTGTTGAGAAACAGGTCCCTAGTAAATGTTCATTAAATAAACAGAACCTTTGCTGACGGGGAGATGCTGTCTGAGCTTGGAGCTCTTACAGCACATTGGCATGTCCACAGTTGCATGTCCCTTCACTCTTCAGTGGCAGTGGCTGGTGTCACTGGCCAGAATCTCAACTGTGAACTGTGCTATGCACCACTTGGCCAGGGGCCATTCCAGTCACAGCTGTTTGGAGGCACGTCCATGTACTTGTGAGTGTTTGTTTGTAAAACAAGCAGGCCAAAAGCCACCACTGTGTATCAAATATTTCAAAGTCAAATTAAGATCCTTGTGGATGACAGAACCAGTCTTAATTTTTACAGTATACTTTGATGGTGACCGTATCCTAAAATGCACCATTGTGAAGACATCAACCCACCAAAGTTTGCACTGTCTGTTGTTAAGATTCAGATTCTATGCAGATTCTGCAACCTCTACCCCACTCATTAAAGCATCTTTGGCACTTTTTTAATCCATTCAGTGACTGTTACGCTAGAGATCTTTAGCACAAGGCAGTTTGAAGTAACTTAAATGGTGAATTGAGATGCTGTGGCAGCTTCTGATGGCAAGTGAACCACGGAATAAAAGGTGGCCCAGGAGACCCTAAAAAAGGGTCCCTGCTTGTGATAACACCATCAGGTGGGGCCCGGCTCCCAAGCTTGCTGCAGAACTCTGCAAAATGGTCTTTGCTGGGGCAGTTGGGTGTCGGGGAGGGATCCAGATTGGGATCCTAGCTCCACGTCCTGGCTTTGCCATCTGCCAGCTTTGTAATGCTTGAAGAGTCACCTGGCTGCTTTATGCCTCCATTTCCTTGTAAATTGGAGAAGTACCCCAGTTACTTGATTGTGAAAATTAAATTAGATAATTTATGTAAAGTGGCTAACACAAAGCCCGATCTCAATTAAGTGCTCCATAAACGTTAAAGATTAATTCTATTGTGATTAAGAAAAGAGTCAGTATTATGGACCCAGACTCCCTGGGATTGAATCCTGGCTCCATCATTTCCCAGCTGTGTGTCCTTGAACAAATTATTTAGTTTCTCAATGCCCCAGTTAACTCATCTATAAAACAAAGCTAATACTAGGTTATTGTGAGGAACAACTGAGATGAGGTATATAAAGTGCTTACAACAGTACCTGGCACATTTAAAAAGGGAGCCTCCTGATCGGTGCACTTTCCAATGTGTCTTTGAATAAGATATACAGGATCTGGGTATGTTGGCAGATATAGTGGCAGCAGTAACTAGGGTTAGAGTTAATACTAATAGTACTAGTAAGCAGCAGCATCACTTTATCAATTAGTAATGGCTTCCATATATTGCATGCATATTCTATGCCGCACACAAGCATATGTGGAAGCTTCTCCTTACCTGTCTCCCTCCCCGACTCCCACAAAGCTCACCTGATTTTCCCCATGAGGCTGACACTGGACCCAGCCAAGGGCTGGTCATGTCTTTTGATTTAATAGTGTGTATATATCCTTTCACACAATGCTTAGCATCAGGCTGGTCATAATCCCAGAAAACACAGTCCATAATATTGAAATCTAAAAAAATCAAAATCCCTAACATCTAAAATCCCAAAACAATCACAATCCTGAAAAATTTAAATCCCAAATATTGAAATCCCAAAAGCAGAATTCTGGGGAAGGGATTAGTGCATCTTTAGTCATATGCAGGATAGTTGCATCATGTTAGTTGCATCGTGTTGGGTGGAACTATTACCTTGGTATTGTCTGTATTTGCATTTGGCAGAAAATTCAGATGAGTGGATGGGCCGTTCAATAAGGCATTAGGGAAAACTTCAGTTTAAAAATATGTAATTTGCCTGCATTGGCATTACTTCCAGTTGATGAAATTCTGAGCTTTGAATAAATTAAAGCTTCATTTGTCTGAAGAAGCCAGCAATTTTTGACTGGTTTGAAAATAATTATGTGCAAAGCAAGGTAAGAAGACATGCAACAGTGTTGCCTTTGATCACCAGTATTGTTTCTGCCAAATGTGTGGTTTACATATGAGTGCATGCAGAATGGATTTCCATCGACCCAAAGCAACACAGAAGCATTGCACAGAAAATGAGAAAATGTAATAGGGAATGCTCATGTCAGTGTATATCAAATCATAGAATTTGAAGAGCAGTGTCGCATAGAAAACGAAGATGAAAATATTCTTTGAGGAGAGCCATGTCCTTCAAGAAAAGAAGCAGCGATTCATTTATGACTCAAGACTTCAAAAATATAGTGAATGATCATGAAAGCTGGCCAGCTTTTATGGACTACCTCTTTGCAATTGCCCATAACCTAGCCCTGTAATATACCTTTTCACATGTCAAATTTTTTTTGACTTTTTATGATTTTTTTTTCATTTTTTTCCCACAATTGTCAGCATTATTTTTTCAAATTTGATAAGCTATGTATTTCATCTTCACATCATTTTCAACACTGGAATTGTCGAGAGAGTTCTAGTTCATTTTATGCATTTTTTGCAAATTTGACACCATGAAAGGGCATTATCACAACATTGACTTTATGTGGAAGTATTATGTGTGCACATAAAAGTGTAAAAACTTCCTCAATAAATGACAAGATGTCCTTTTTGTACATCTGCATTTGTGAAAGATAAAATTTCTTGAGATCTTGGCTCTTTGGGTGGCTACGTGGGTGTTGGTGACCCCTCACAGTTTTTGCTCAATCTTGTCAAAACTTAGGTTGTCTGTCACCATATTTCAGGTGACCACAGTTATAAAAATGAGTGCACACAATTACCAACCATAGTGTTGTGCATCAATACATTTTGCTTTTTGACCTACTTTTTTATGAATATCGTTTGTCTGCCCATAACTGTTATACCTGTCTTGGTACAGCTGAGTGTCTACTCTTGTAAAAATATATATGTTATTATTGCCTATTTCATTGTGGAAAGTGGCTTATGAAGTGTTCCATCATGTTTTTATGCTACTCAAATAAATCTCCTTTTAAAATGTAAATAAATATATTTTAAATGATTTAAAAATATTTTTTCCAGAACTATATTTTTGGGATTTGATTTTTCAAGATTTCAACCTTCAGGATGATGGCATTTGGGATTGTGTCTTTCAGAATTTTGCCCAAACCCAGCTGGCATATAGTAGGTGCTCAACAAATATTTGTTGCAGACATGAAGTACAACAGGGCTGCCATGTTGCATAACTTAGGATGCAGTATATGTGGTGCTCTAGGCTGTTCCTAGAGCAAGGTTCTACCAAACTTTAGCTGTGTTCCTACAAACTCCCTATGATGAAGCTGTCACAGTTATCTATGCTAGTGCCTGAGTATGAATTGTTTCAGGATTACAGCTACAGAGTGGTTCATAAACCTGTAACTGTATCTTATTATGGTAGCATGACTTCCTGGCCTCTATTGTTGACAATCCAAAATAATTGCAAATTTTCATTATCACATTAATATTTACATATTGATCATTTAAAAAGCAGTGATTATTTAGTCAATATTTTATAAATGATCTTCACACTTTTTTTTTTCTATCTCTCCAGAAAAAGCTTCAGTATGATTCTGCTGAATGTCAGTTACAGCCAGGCAATATTGTCATATATTTATTATGTCACACCATCTATCGCCTTCCTTTTAAATCTAATGTGTAGTTTGGATTTCAACTGTTTGTTTACATAGCTACTCCCTTTTCCCATAAGAACTGTGAAAAACTATGTGCCCCCAGCACATACTTAAGTAGATACTTTATATTTTTCATAAGTCTAAATAGTTGTAAAGGATATTATTTCTGGTAATTGAAAACATTGAACAGAAGTTGGGCTGAAGGTAAGGGAGCTGGGAACCCTGCATGGGGCTGCTGTGCACTTGACTCATCCCTGGCCCCCAGTGACTCCAGGGGAATGGCTGAGTTGACTAGGTGAGGAGCAACTCACTCTCACTCTGGGCCTCTAGAATCCCAGCAGGATGAGAACCCTCATCCACTACAGATAATTGAGTTGGCAGGAAGAGCTTCTTAGAGTAGTGGTAGGGGAAGCACACCAGTTGATGAAAGCCCAGAGGGTTTGGTGGGGGAGTGTCTGTAGTGGAGCATGGCCAAAAAAAATTAAAACCCACCCAAAAGACAGCAACTTCAAAGATTGAAGGAACACCAGGCCACAAAGATGAGGAAAGAACCAGTGCAAGAACTCTGACAACTCAAAAAACCAGAGTGCCTCTTTCCTCCAAATGACCACACTACCACTCAAGCAAGGGTTCTGAACCAGGCCAAGTTGGCTGAAGTGTCAGAAATAGAATTCAGAATAAAGATAGGAACAAAGATCATTGAGATTCAGGAGTACATTGAAACCCAATCCAAGGAAGTAAAGAATCACAATAAAATGATACAGCAGCTGACAGACAAAATAGCCAGTATGCAAAAGAATATAACTGACTTGATACAGCTGAAAAACACACTATAAGAATTTCATAATGCAATCATAAGTATTAATAGCAGAATAGACCAGACTGAGAAAAGAATCTAAGAGCTTGAAGACTGGCTTTCTGAAATAAGAGAGTCAGACAAGAATAGAGAAAAAAAGAATGAAAAGGAATGAACAAAATCTCTCAGAAACATGGGATTATGTAAAGAAACCAAACTACAACCCACTGCTGTCCCTGAAAGAGATGGGGAGAGTATAACCAACTTGGAAAATATAATTCAGCATATCATCTGTGAGAAATTCCAACCCTAGCTGAGAGGTCAACATTCAGGAAATGCAGAGAACCCCAGTAAGATACTTCACAAGAAGATCATCCCTAAGACATATAATCATCAGAGTCTCCAAGGTCAAAATGAAAGAAAAAATGTTAAAGGCAGCTAGACAAAAAGATCAGGGTCACCTACAGAGGGAAGCCCATCAGACTAACTGTGGATGTCTCAACAGAAACCTTACAAGCCAGAAGAGATTAGGGGCCAGTATTCAATATTCTTGAAGAAAAAAACTCCAACCAAGAATTTCATATCCAGCCAAACTAAGCTTCACATGTACACAGACCATTGACACTATAAAGCAACCACACAAACAAGTCTACATAATAACCAGCTAATATCATGATGACAGGGTCAAATCTACACATATCAATATTAATCTTGAATGTAAATGGGCTAAATGCCCCAATTAAAAGGCACAGAGTGGCAAGCTGGATAGAGAACCAAGACCCAATGATATGCTGTCTTCAAGAGACCCATCACACATGCAATGACACCCCTGGGCTCAAAATAAAGGAATGGAGAAAAATCCAACAAGTAAATGGAAAACAGAAAAAAGCAGGGGTTGCAATCATAGCTTCTGACAAAACAGACTAAACCAACAAAAAATCAAAAAACACAAAGAAGGGCATTATGTAATGGTAAAGGGTTTAACAAGAAGACCTAACTATCCTAAATATATATGCATCCAACACAGGAGCACCCACATTCATAAATCAAGTTCTTAGAGACCTTCAAAGAAACTTAGACTCCCACACAATAATAGTGGGAGACTTTAACATCCCACTGACAGTATTAGACAGATCTCAGAGGCAGAAAATAAACAAAGATATTCAGAACATAAACTCAGCACTGGATTAAAGGAACTGGATAGACATCTACAGAACTCTCCACCCAAAAACAACATCATATACATTCTTTGCATTGCCACATGGCACATACTCTAAAATCAACCACATAATCCAACATAAAACATACCTCAGCAAATGAAAAAGAACTGAAATCATAACAACCACTCTCTCAGACTACAGCACAATAAAATCAGAAATCAAGACTGAGAAAATCACTCAAAACCATACAATGATATAGAAATTGGATAACCTTCTCTTGAATGACTTTTAGGTAAATAATGAAATTAAGATATAATCAAGAAGTTCTTTGAAACTAACAAGAACATACCAGACAACATACCAGAATCTCTGGGACACAGCTAAAGCAGTGTCAAGGGGAAAATTTATAGCACTAAACACCCACATAAAAAATTAGAAAAAAAATCTCAATTTTTTTCTAAATTCACAACTAAAAGAACTAGAGAGCCAAGAGCAAACCAATACCAGAGCTAGCAGAAATGAAATAACCAAAAACAGAGCTGAAGTGAAGGAGACTGAGACATTTAAAAAACACCATTTAAAAGATCAACAAATCCAGGAGTTGGTTTTTTGAAAAAATAAATAAAATTGATAGACCACTAGCTAGACTAATAATGAAAGAGAGAAGATCCAAATAAACACAATTAGAAATAACAGGAATATTACCACTGACTCCAGAGAAATACAAATAACCACCAGAGAGTATTATGAACACCTCTATGCACACAAACTAGAAAATCTAGAAGAAATGGACAAATTCCTGCATATATACAACCTCCTAAGACTGAACCGAGAAGAAATTGAATCCCTGAACAGACCACAATGAGCTACAAAATTGAATCAGTAATAAATAGCCTACCAACCTAAAAAAACCCCCAGTACCAGACGGATTCACAACCAAATTCCACCAGCTGTACAAAGAAGAGCTGGTGCCATCCCTACTGAAGCTATTCCAAAAAATTAAGGAGGGGGTACTCCTCCCTAACTCATTCTATGAGACCAGAATCATCCTGATATGAAAAACCAGTAGAGACACAACAAAAAAAGAAAACTTCAGGTCAATATCCTTAAATGAACATTGATGTAAAAATCCTCAACAAAATATTGGCAAACTGAATCCAGTAGCACATCAAGAAGCTAATCCACCACACAAATAGGCTTCATCCCTGGGATGCAAAGTTGTTTCAACATACATAAATCAATGAATGTGATTCATCACATAACCATAACTAAAGACAAAAACCACATGGTCATCTGAATAGATGCACAAAAGGCTTTTGGTAAAATTCAACACCTCTTCATGTTAAAAACACCCTATAAACTAGGTGTTGAAGGAACATATCTCAAAATAATAAGAGCTATCTATGACAAACCCATAGCCAACATCATACTGAATGGGCAAAAGTTGGAAGCATTCCCCTTGTAAATGGGCACAAGACAAAGATGCCCTCTCTCACCACTCCTATTCAACATAGTATTGGAAGTCCTGGCTAGAGCAATTAGGTAAGAGAAAGAAATAAAGGGCATCCAAATAAACAGAGAGAAAGCCAAATTATCCCCGTTTGCAGACAATATGATTCTATATCTAGAAGACTCCACAGTCTTGGCCCAAAAGCTCCTTCACCTGATAAATAACTTCAGCAAAGTTTCAGGATACAATATCAATGTGTAAAAATCACTAGCATTCTTATACACCAACAACCATGAAGCTGAGAGCCACATCAGGAGAACAATCTTATTCATAATTGCCACAGAAAGAATAAAATACCTAGTAATATAGCTAACCAGGGAGGTGAAATATCTCTACAATAAGAACTACAAAATGCTGCTCAAATAACTCAGAGAAGACACAAACAAATGGAAAAACATCCCATGCTCATGTATGGGAAGAATTGATATTGTTAAAATGGCCATACCACCCTAAGCAGTTTATAGATTTAATGTTATTCCTATCAAACTACCAATGATATTCTTTACAGAACTAGAAAAAGAATTTTAAAATTCAGATGGAACCAAAAAAGAGCCTGAATAGCCTATGCAATCCTAAGCAAAAAGAACAATGCTGGAGGCATCACACTATCCAACTTCAAACTATACTACAGGGTTACAGTAACCAAAACAGCATGGTACTGGTACAAGAATAGACATATAGATGAATGAAATAGAATAGAGAGCCTAGAAATAAGGCCACACACCTACAACCTCTGATCTTCCACAAAGCTGACAAAAATAAGCAATGGAGAAAGGACTCTGTATTCAATTACTGGTGCTGGGATAACTGGCTAGCCATATGCAGAAGATTAAAACTGGACCCCTTCCTTATACCTTATTCAAAAATTAACTCAAGATGGATCAAAGACTTAAATATAAGACCCAAAACTATAGAAAATTCTGGAAGGTAACTAGGAATACTATTCTGGACATAGGAATGGGCAAGGATTTCATGACAAAGACCCCAAAAGCAGTTATGATGAAAGCAAAAATTAACAAATAGTATCTAATTAAAAGTAAAGAGTTTCTGCACAGCAAAACAAAAACAAACCTATCAACAGAGTAAATAGATAGCCTACAGAATGGGAGAAAATATTTGGAAACTATGCATCTGACAAATGTCTGATATCAAGCATCTATAAGGATCTTAAACAAATCTACAAGAAAAAAACAAATAACCCCATTAAAAAGTAGTCAAAGGACGTGAACAGTCACTTTTCAAAAGAAAACATACATATGGCCAACAAACATATTTTTAAAAGCTCAACATTACTGATCATTAGAGAAATGCAAATCAAAACCTCAATGAGATACCATATCACACCAGTCAGAATGGCTACCATTAAAAAGTGAAAAAATAACAGGTGCTGTCAAGGTTGCAGAGAAAAAGGAATGCTTATACACTGTTGGAAGGAGTACAAATTAGTTCAACCATTGTGGAAAACAGTGTGGCCATTCCTCAAAGACCTAAGAACTGCCATTCAACCCAGCAATCCTATTACTAGGTATATACCCAAAGGAATATAAATCATCCTATCATAAAGACACATGCATGCATATGTCTACTGCAGCGCTATTCACAATAGCAAAGACGTGGAATCAACCTAAATGCCCATCAATGGTAAACTGAATAAAGAAAATGTGGTCTATATACACCATGGAAAACTACGCAACCATAAAAAAAGAACTACATCACGTCCTTTGCAGGAACATGGTTGGAGCTGGGGGCATTATCCTCAGCAAACTAATGTAAGAACAGAAAACCAAATACTGCATGTTCTCACTTATAAGTGGGAGCTAAATGATGAGAACACATGGACACATAGAGCGGAACAACACACACTGGGGCCTACTTGAGGGTGGACAGTGGGAGAAAGGAGAGGATCAGAAAAAATAACTAATGGGCAATAGGCTTAATACCTGGGTGATGAAATAATCTGTACAACAAATTCCCATGGCACGACTTTACCTATATAACAAACCTGCACATGAACTCCTGAACTTAAAATAAACATTTAAAAAATTGAAATGTTAAAATAGCAACATTATTCTTTTATATATCTCCAGTGAAGCTTAAATGTCATGGCAATTTGATTCCAACAATTATTCACTTAAAAATATACAAATAAGCTCTTATTTAATCAGAATATTGACGTTTCCTTATTTCTTGAAACTATAATGCATTCTACTTTCCCTACAGAAGTATTATGACATAATTTTTTTTTCTTTTTTTTTTTTTTTGAGACAGAGTCTTGCTCTGTCGCCAGGCTGCAGTGCGGTGGTGCAATCTGAGATTACTGCAACCTCTGCCTCCCAGGTTCAAGCGATTCTCCTGCCTCAGCCTCCTAAGTAGCTGAGATTACAGGTACACGCCACCACGCCCGGCTAATTTTTGTATTTTTAGTAGAAATGGGGTTTCACCACGTTGGTCAGGCTGATCTCAAACTACTGATCTCATGATCTGCCTGCTTCGCCCTCCCAAAGTGCTAGGATTACAGGCGTGAGTCACCACGCCCGGCCTTATGATGTAATTTTTTACACTTAAAGCCTTTTTACTGATTATTATACTTCACTGCAGTCAAAGTACATATAAAAATTGTGATTTAAATTTTAATTTCCCATTGCCATGATTTTCCAAGTATTAATTTTGCTAGATTGAGTCTTCATTATAATTATTACTAATATACAACTGATCAAAATAATGTAACTTTGTAAGTTTTGATAATTACTAAACATAAGAAGGAAAATTTTTCTGAAATGTATTTCTTCATGAGGTTAATGGGAAAATTTTAGGGCCTTAATTGAAAGAAGCAGCATGGATAATATCTTTTTTGCTTCTTGCCCATCTCTTCCATCTAGAATGGAAGCCCATGAGGACAGAAATGTTTTACTGTTGTGTTCACTGCAGTAACTCATCATCCAGAACTGTGCCTGGTATATATTAGGTTGTTTAATAAATATGTATTATGAAATGAAATCGTCCCTTTGCTATCATAAAGGTTTCTATACCCAGGCAATATACTTTAAAAGATTTGGGATGGGGGAGGGTGGTGCCTTTCTTTTGTAGAGTAGCAGAAGGATGATGGAAAGGAAGAGAGGTAGGAAAGGGTGAATAACTCCCAGCCCAGAGGTTCTGATGCAAGTCTGTTTTAGGAACTCAACGATAGGAAAGTTGAGGACACATAATCCAACACTTCGATGCCCAAGTGCCCCTTACAAAGTCTTTATATACCCCCCTGGTGGGCATGCCCCAGTCTGAAGATCTCTGGATTTTATAACAGTAATCAAAGGTGCCATGCTATTGTTTTTAAAAAGAGAAGGTGTGTCGGCATCAGGAAGAATCAGGACAACAGCTTCTTTCTATTGTAATCATTCCAAGCTGGAAGCTTCCCAAACCAGGATCAACCTAAAAAGAAATGATGGAAGATAAATGTAGGCTTTAATTTAATCCCACAAGAAAAAAGCTTGGAAAACAGTTATATGGAAGGACATAGTTATCTCAACTTCACATTAAACATTAGAGGAGCCAACATTAGTGAAATGAAATTGAAATTATGTTAACTCTCATAGTCAAGATACACACAGGCATATACACACAGATTAGAACCCACAAACTCATTCACACATTCAATCATTTACGGAATGGTCACCATATGCCTTGCACAGTGCTGGGTGTTGAGCTATAGCAACAAATTATGCACAAATGGACCTGCCCTCATGGAGCTTAGAATTGAAGACAATGTGGCCAATGTGCCAGGCATTGTACGATAATGTAGTTTCAACAAATTCTACTTCAGAAACAGAAAAAGAAACCTAATGACTTAGCTTGGGGAGGAAGAAAAGATATGAGAAAATCAAGGAAGAAAAGATATGAGATAATAAGTTTCCTATTCTTTCCTGTTTTTCCTAGTGAAGTACAGTTTTTCAAGGTAAATTATCCACAATGCATTATAAAATATCTAAAATCGTTTGAAATCCACTACGTCAAAGCTAAAAAGACAAACTGAATTCAATTTTCGGTTTTCACAGGGTACAGATAAATCCTGATCAATCAACTGTTAACATCAAATGACTTAACAGCCCAGGCTGGTCTTGCTTAACCACTTAACCATCCTCTTCCTTTTGTCTAATCCCTAGATACATCTCAACACCCTAACAAACCAGTTCTCTGGTGGCCTTTCAAAAGCTGCATTGGTTGCCTTTCCTCTTGCTTAACACACACACTCTCTCTCACAGCTTAGGAAGACTGAAAAATCTGAAGGCGTATTTTCTATAGCACTTCAGCTCATGGTAATAACTTCAATATAAATGTTGACTCATAGGAAAACAGTAGCCAACTGAAAGTGCAGCTTAAGAAATGAAGCACACAGCAAGACCTAATCCGCAGATACCAGTTCTGTCTCCATGCTCCTGCAGGGGGTCAGCCTCATTCACCACTGAGGAGATGGAGCATATCCTTTTGACAGCATGCAGCAGAGTTGGGAAAACAATTCTAATGGAGCCCTAATTAAGGGTGCCATTTCTACCATGAAGATGAACCCAGGTCCAGTCCAAGAGGTATCTGAAGGACACAAATCCCCTCCCAAATGCATTAAGTGAAAACAGCACCTCCATCTTCTTCTCACAAGCCTCCTTAATAATGTCTGCAGTTATCCACGTACCTCCCACCTCCAGGCAAGGCGTATGTGCAACTGAACCTTCAAGTAGAGACGTAAGATGATTTTTAACTTTGATTAGAAGCTTTTCAAGATAATCTCTTCCTGTTTTGTCCTCTGGCAAGAGCTCCCCTTCCTTTATTTGGTCACAGAGTGGTTTCCTTTTAAAAGAACTATTCAGCTTTTGGAAAACTGACAAGAAGAAACTGGGAGAATTCACACACCATAGAAAACTGGGTACATGGTTGCTAATAAATTTCATTGTCCTTCTATCTCCAGCCTCTCCACCAACAGAAAGACACAGAGAGAAAGAGAAAGAGAGAGAGAGAATGAATTTGAAGTCTGAAATCTTGTAGTTCTTTTGAACCAGTCAGTTCTTCTTGTTCAGAAAAGAAGAGGAAGGGCAGGAGTGGCTATGGGCGCCAGAGGGAGGGTTAGTGACTCAGTCCTACTCTCCTAACAGATTAAACACCAAGGAACACAAACCTCGGAACCAGACCTGGCTCTGACCCTCTGCCCTGCCCCTTGTAGTGTGACAGGGAAGCTCCAGTTCCCTTATCATACCTCAATTTTATCCAGAAAGTGGCGGCATGAGGAAAATGCCCAGCATTTAGTAAATGCTCAATCAATATTGGTGGAAAGATTCCTAATAACAATTATAATAATACTAGGTAACCTGATTGATGATTGGCACTAACAATTTTTTTTTTTTTTTTTGAGACGGAGTTTCGCTCTTGTTGCCCAGGCTGGAGTGCAATGGCACAATCTCGGCTCACCACAACCTCCGTCTCCCGGGTTCAAGTGATTCTCCTGCTCCAGGCTCTCAAGTAGCTGGCATTATGGGTATGTGCCACCACGCCTGGCTAATTTCATATTTTTAGTAGAGACGGGGTTTCTCCATGTTGGTCAGGCTGATCTCAAACAACTGACCTCAGGTGATCCACCTGCCTAGGCCTCCCAAAGTGCTGGGATTACAGGTGTGGACCACTGCGCCCGGCCGGCACTAACAATTTTAATCTGTTCAACAATTCTGTGAGCTGCATACTATCATTATTCTTGTTTTAATGACTAGAAAGCTAAGAAACAAAGGTTAAACATCTTGCCTAACGCCACCTCGCTACCAAGAGACTAAGCCTATGCTTGGCCTCGAGCAGTCAGGCTTAGAGCAGGACAGTCCAATGGACCCTCCTGCAATAATGGAAAATGTTCTATCATCTGTGATTTCTGACACAGCAGCCACTAGCCCTGTGCAGCTGTTGAACAATTTAATGTGGCTGGTGCAACTGAGGAAATAAATTATGAATTTTATTTAATTTTAATGAATTTCAATTTTAAAAGCCACATGTGGCTAGCTGCTCCCATATCAGACATCACAGCTCAAGAGGTCCCACTGTTAACTTCCAAACAAAGCTCAGGTACATCCAGTGTAGGCAGGAGACTTCAAAAATGACACTAATAAAATCGGGACTAATGTGTCTATACATGCGACTGTAACGTGGGAGAGGAACACATCTCATTGCTAATAATATTGCCATGTTATTTCCTATTTGCCTTCTACACATATGACAAACTTATTTTTTCAGTCAAAAAAGTCTATTTTTAAAAAGTCAAATGATCAAAAGTGTATAACCTATTAAGCAAAAGTTCCTTTCTCCAGCATCACCACCACTGCCCCCATCCTGATCCCCTTCAGACCAGAACACACAAATTCTCTATCTATTTGAGTCTATATGTACATGAATGCACACAGAGGAATAAAAATGAGATCCAATCCCCCTTAACTGTTCTACGACATTTTCTTTACAGAAGATTACATCTCATTCACCTTCCATGTTGATAGAATACATATCTATCTCATTCTTTCCCAGTAAATATTTTGTTGATGGCTTTATCCCAATTTATTTAATTGGTCTTCTATTAATGGAAATCTTAATTAATTCTCAATTTTGTCTTTAAAAATAATACTGCAATGAGTGTACAACCACCACGGTGTTGCAGCTTTTTAAGACTGCTCCCTACACGTGGTTCAGCGGACACTGTTGTTTGTCTACCCAAAAGACACCCCTCCCCCTCTTCTTTGCTAACAGAATTGACCTGGTTCAGGGTTCACCCCAGCTCCTCATGACTCAGACTTAGGTCCTGATTGGTCTAGGCCACTTAAGTGATCCCAATTTCATCAGCAGTGATTGGTTAATGCCTGGGCATCCAACTCAATTCTGCCCCTTGGCAAATAGCAGAAAATGGCTGGAGGTCTTGAAAAAACAAAGTGCTCAGGGACATTCTTCTGTGAGGGCTGCAGCCATCACATTGCCACAAGAGAACCTAGTCTGAGAATGAGACAAAAAAACCGAAGACAGCAGAGGAAAAAGCTGGAAAGAAGCCAGATCTTTAATGCAGTGTTGAGCTGCTGAATTAACCAACCTGGACCCTCCCTACCTCTGGGCTTCTTGTAAAGTAAGTTATTTTTTCCTTTCAGCCAGTTGAGTTTGGGTCTACGTTAATTAGAACCAAAACTACCTAACCAATACAAATGCAATTGGTGGTTCAAAGCGGATGCAGATTTTATTCTGATGGGTACCCTATAGTCACTTCTATTTAACCTATTCACAGCATGAACGCCGAAAATGTCTCAATGGCATGGATCATTGTCCATCCTCTAGAATGGCAGCCTTCTGCTACATCCAAGCTTATTTGAACGGCCCTCCCATCAGCATCCACTGCCTGATGTACACAGATGATACTGAATTAAATATAAAACCACAGCCGGGCATGGTGGCTCATGCCTGTAATCCCAGCACTTTGGGAGGCCAAGGTGGGCAGATTGCTTGAGTTCAGGAGTTCGAGACCAGCCTGACCAACAAGGTGAAACCCCGTCTCTACTAAAAATACAAAAATTAGCCAGGCATGGTGGTGCACCTGTATTCCCAGCTACTCGGTAGGCTGAGACAGGAGAATCGCTTGAACCCGCGAGACAGAGGTTGCAGCGAGCCGAGATCATGCCAATGTGCTCCAGCCTGGGAGACAGAGTGAGACTCTATCTCAAAAAAAAAAAAAAAAAAAAAAAAAATATATATATATATATATATCCAGAAATCTGGTCAGACTAAAGATAAAGATCTTCCAAAGCTACTCATGTTACACACAGAAAAGGATAATATTTTAGGGCACATTGGGGTAAATGGATAGTGATACTCAAAGCCAAGCGTTTTTCACCTAAGGATTCCTGCTACCCTAGTAGGCCCTGCCTGGCCTCCCTGAAGGAGAGAACAAATTTGGGGTCCACTTGAAAGCCAGTCATGGAACACTGGTTATGAGGTCTGCTCTAGAAGGATTCATCATATGCTGATTCCAAGCAACATATTTTTTTCTACATTTTAACGTCTCTGAAATTAGGATGCATTTGACAACCAATAACATCTTAAAAGTGCACTCAGCCAGGTGGTAGGCATGATATCACTAACATTTTCTACCTTTGTTCAAATTCAGACTAACAATCTTCTTTTGGTCCCTTCTGGTAAGACCGAGGAGACCCCAGCATCACGGTGAGTTACTGTTTAATGAGTACAGAGTTTCAGTCTGACATGATGAAAAAGTTCTGGAGGTGGATGGTGATGATGGTTGCACAACAAACGATGTGAATGTACTTAATACCACTGGAACGTACACTTAAAAGTGGTCAAAATAGTAAATTATATGTTATGTATATTTCACCACAATTAAAAGCAGGAGGGAAAAGGCCCAGCATTAAACTTTGCAGAAGGAGCATCAGTGGCTTGGATCCAGAGACAATAGCAGAACACTCTTTTAAGAAACACTGCTTCTTGGCTTGTGTTCTTAATGATGCAGAAGATGACGCTATGCAAAAAAAAAAAAAAAAAAACAAAAAAACAAAAACCAGACATGAGGACCCTGAATACAAGGAAGTTTTAGGAATTCTTCAACCAACTTTTTCTCTTATAGGTTTTTTAAAATGTATTCATAGATGTGACATGCGACCAAAAAACAAACAAACAAACAAAAAACGACGCTGGAAATTTCCCATTTGACCCTCCATGTCCACACCCCGCCATCTTAACCCCTGGAGGCCGCCCTCCTTGGACCGTATCAGGGTATTCACTCCCTTGGTTCCCTCCTTGCTTAGCTGTGCGTTGGCAGTGGCATTTGGTTTCCTCCACCAAATGCCCCAGCTCCTGTCGGGCAGCCCTCTCCTACAGCCTCAGCTCCCCCCAGCAGCTGTTCTCTCCAGTCGCCCCTTGATGGCTGGGAGTGGTCACAGCTTCCCACTGCTGCCAGCACCAGAGTACTTCCCTCTTCCTGGCTGGCCTCCCTCAACCCTGCCCACACCCTGTGTAATATTCCTTTCAGCAGCCTCTCTTCAGTGCCCCCTTCCCTTTGGAGTGTGCTTTGGCAATGGTTAATTTCTTAGATTTGACAAATGAGGGTGAAATTTTCAATATGCTATAAAGAGTTAAAGAGATGTTTCCAATATTACCCTTCCAGAATTAATTTGGGATTACAGCCAAGCAAGTTTAATGTTTCGAAATATCATACACAATGCAGCTGAGCGCCAATTTTATTCCCTGGGTTAGTACTAATCGGCAAAATGTATGTAAGGGCCTCAGGAACAGACTGCCCTGAACATTCCTGTGTGTTGCCCCAGGTCAGTGGGTCTTCCTGCTCTCATACTATGCCCACCCACACCCCTCCTGTCTATGCCACTGGCTTTCAGCATGTCTTCTCTGCATGACTCTTAACAGCTTCATAACTGGCTAGTTAGCCTCCCGACAACTCACCCTGCCTTCTGCTGCCAGAATACATTTTCTACAAAAGCAGAGCTGATCAGGCCATTTTCCTGCTTACGGGCTTTTGTGGATCCCCATGGCTTCCAGGATGCAGTTCAAATGTTTATAGGTACCACACAAGACCCTTCCTGGTTTACCCCTGCCAATCTCCTAGCCTCATTGCCTGTTGCTCATCTGCCTGCCACACATAAAGACTTGCTGATTCCCAAACACATCATACTGTTGCATATTTACATAAGTCTGTACTTGCTGTTCCCTTGAACTAGAATGCCCTTTCCTCCCTTCATTCAGGTACCTCCTACTCATCCTCCAATATCCAGCTGTCACCTCCTCTGGGAAACCTTCCCGGATATTCCAGGTTGATTTAGCAGCATGCTGTGTGTATCACACTGAAATGGCCTACATCCAGGAGCTGACACATGGTAAAGAATTCAAAGTTCCTTGAAAGAATGCATTAATGCAACTTATTTTCTGCTTCTATTGTTTTTCTTCTAGTACACCAACTAGGACACTTTTTGAAGAAACTGCAATTCTTCTCAGCATTCAATTCTGTCCAGTGGCAAAAGTGATCAGGAGATTCAAAGTAGTAAAAATAATCCCCAAAGTAATGCTACCACTAGGCCCTGGAAACCAACCTTACATACTACAGACAGACCGAAGATTTGCATTGAGCTAAGCCCTAATTATGTTCAGTGTTCTTAACTTTAAACCTAGACTCCCAGGCTTTGTACTATGCCATAACCAATTGGACAACTAAATGATACCCGGTACAGCACAGCTGCTAAGATCACAGACTAATCCAAACTGCCCAGCCACTGTCCAGCTATGTGTCTTGGGCAAGTTAGTTAATCCCTTTATGCCTCAGTTTGCTTATCCGTAAGATGGGAATGATATTAACAGTACTGACCTCGTCGAATAAATGATTTAACATATGTGAATGGTTACAACAGTGCTTTGCACAAATTAAGTACTTCTTAACCAGCTATTTTTTGTGTTTCTTCTATTAACTGGCAAAGAAAGAGGAATATCTAAGAAGCAAATCAGAGGTAATTTCAGGACTGTCTCTTTGCTGTGTGGAGACACTCCTGGCTCTCCTAGTGCCCACTTAATTAATTCACAGATCAGAATTGCAAGACCTAAGTCTAATATTGCCGGGGCTCTGCAGAAGAGACACTGTCCTCCTTGCAGCTGGCTCCTCCAACACAACCAAACCAACACGGGTTGTTCATTCCTCACACATCAACTATAGCTGTGGGAACAATGAGTTCTGCCTTTTTTTTTCCCTGTCTACTGCTTTCATATTTAAGGTCGCCCCTGTGTCTGCAGTGATTATCCCAGGAGATCTCCCTGTATATACCTCCCCATGAACAAGAAAATTTACATCAATTAACAAGAGACAAGCTTAGGGGAAGAAGTGCTTCCTGAACATCACCTGTGGACTCGACTATAGCACTCTTGTGGGATCCCAACAAATATGTTGTCCACCCCACTCCCAACTATTTAAAGAATATTTGAGAGCACTCAAATTCTTTGGCATAAACACTCTTTGAAATGCAAGGTTATGTAGAATCCTAGAATTTTACTGCTAGAAGATGTGGTGGGAGATTATACAAAATGGGGAATCAGTGACCCAGCACCGTGGCTTCCCAGCTCCTCTGTATCCCCCCATATTTCCCAACCCTTGCATTTGAAATTTAAAATGTTCTTTAAAAAGTTAAAGGCTTCCAGTGTTGAGTGATATATAGTCATGTACTGCATAAGGATATTTCAGCCAACAATGTACCAAATATATGACAGTAGTCACAAAAGATTATAATGGAACTGAAAAATTCCTACAGCCTAATGATGTCATAGCTGTCATGTCATAACATGTTTTTTTAAACATAGGGTAGCCTAAGCTTATGTTTATAAAGTCTACAACAGTGTAATGTCCTAGGCCTTCACATTCACTCAGCACTCACTCATTGACTCACCCAAAGCAACTTCTAGTTCCACAAGCTCCATGCATGCTGTGTCCCATATGGGTGTAACTTTTTTTACATTTTATATTGTATTTTTACTGTACCTTTTGTATGGTTAAATAAA
This sequence comes from Macaca mulatta, assembly GCF_049350105.2. NCBI lineage: Eukaryota > Metazoa > Chordata > Mammalia > Primates > Cercopithecidae > Macaca > Macaca mulatta. Next base: position 102,435,946 of record NC_133408.1, on the reverse strand, counting down.
TCCTTACCATTGTGTTACATTTGCCTACAGCACTCAGTACAGTACCATGCTGCACAGGTTTGTAGCCCAGAAGCACTAGGCTATGGCATACAACCTACCATCCAGGTTTAAGAACACTCACTCCGTGATGTTTGCAAAAACAATGAAATCGCCTAACACCACATTTCTCAGAACCTATCCTCACCATTAAGCGATGCATGAACTAAAGTTTCAGCTGCACCTGTTTGGTTCATTCACATGAAGTATCTAAAATAAAGACAGGAGTGCCAGGGCCATGCAAAGTAGGTTGCTACTGATGGTTTCCTTTGCCCAGCGATCTGGGTTAAATCAACACCACGGCCTCCCCAGCGTTTCTTGTTCTTCCTTCCCTGACATGTTTATCACCCTTCTGATTATATTTGTATTGTCTACCTCTTGCATGAGACAGACCTCCAAGAGGGCAGGGTTCGGGGCCTATTTTGTTCACTGCTGCATTCTTAACGTCTAGAGTCACACTTGATGCTCGGGAGGTGAAAATACACTGATTGCTAAATGACTGAGGTCTATGAGACCATGCCAGGTTTACAGTAAACACCCCAAGACTGCCGATTTTCCCAGTTCCTATTCCTGGCATCCTTAGCACCAGAGTAAACCAAAGCCCTCCTGCTTGGTTAGTCCTTAACTCATTTGTGGTCACAAACAGGAGAAACACAAATCATTTAAGCATAGAAGTCAAACCAGACTGAATCATGTCAGGGACGCCAAACCTTACCTTTCTCCGGAGGTGAGAGATCCTGACCTAATTCCTTTGTATGGATGACTACTCTCCCAGTCAACCGCTCCACCCTTTACCCTCCCATTCTCCTACAAAGTTGATTTAAGTTTTCTTAGAATTCAGTATTTTCAGACTATCTTGTGGAGATGTACAGACATAAGAACCAGGAAAGAGAATCCTCTTCCTCACATAAGCACACCTCACATTCATCTCAAATGAACACAAGACGTACTTGAGTTTGGATCACTTTATTTAACTGCACAGAGATAATTCAGCCATTTTTGGGTAAAGGATTGAGGAACAAAAGCAAAACGGTCACTGATGGAAAAGTGGGAGAATGGATAATGGCCACACACAAGAGAACACATGCTGCCTTAGGATCAAGACACAGTATTCCTGTGAAAAGCAACTGGTAGGTCCTGCTATTAAGCTCTAACATCAAGCAACTGAATACTTTCTCCCTCATTGAGCCTTCCTCCATTATCATCCCTCTCCCGATGATAAACTGGAATATACCTAAGTAAAAAAAAAATGCTGGCTTTATCAAGGGCTTCCCAGAGACACAAACAAGCAACCCCAAGGCTTCCGAAGCATCCCATAAAATATATCAGAAGGCCCTTCCCTTACCTGTCAGCACCACGGGCACAGGAACCATTTCCTTTTTTGCCTACCACCCTGCGTCCTGTGCCTGGCCAAAAGCTCATAAAACCAAAACAGGGCAATGTCTATGGAACAGGACTACAATTTGGTGCCAGTCACTGACCCGCTATACAGAGCAGGTTATTGATAGGAACTCACGAACCCAAACCTCCATTCCACTAGGGATAAGAGAGCAGTCCACCTAAAGTATCTCCACAGCCCAAAAGCATAAATGTCCCCCTCCCCCAGTGTCTTTCAAAATGCTTTCTTGGAAAAAGTTCTTCCTTTCCATTAATAAAACTTACTTTAAAAAACAAAAGTGAACTGCACCTAAATCGGAAGCAGAATTGAGACTAGATCTCCAAACTCAATCCCTGCAGGCTGTCATTTATTCAGCAGGTCACTTGAGTAAAAGGACCATTATCCGTGGCTTCTGTACAAATATATTTCCTTCTTTAAGGGTAGAGAGTTTAAATTCCTGCAAGGCACTGCACACTAACACACCCACTAATAAATCTGCAACTCTCCTCTCCTGGCTCAGTTTAAGTGAGGCCAGTCTTTCAGTACCTGTTAAGCAACGTTGAAAAGTCCAAAGCTTTATTTTTTTCTTCTTTAAACCAAAAACTTCTGCAGTCAGGAGTCCACCAGGGTAAGATGAAGTAAGAGATTTGGGGTAATTTTGGTCCCATTTACAGTGTTTAACCCACTGGCTTCAAGGGAATTGGTCAAGTTCCTCGTGCTGCACTTGGACCCCCTCTGGCCTCGCCCCTCCCCCAAGGGAAAGGCGCAGCGACGTGGCCACCAGGGCCACTCGGCCTGGCGTCTGGAGCACTGGCGGTAGCGGCGACCACAGCCTCTAGAGACAAAGTTCTGTAGTGCACTGACTTCTATCATACTCAGAGTCGGAGTGTCTCAGAACTTTGCCTCAAAAGACCAAACGTGCTGTCTTTCTCCAGAAGTTTCTTCCTGCAGGTGTGCTCCCCCACCCCCCAGCTAAGACAAAGAGTAACTCGTTAAAAGCAATTTAGCTCAGGATGCGACCGATAATGGAACGGGTCATTAATTATGGAAAGTTACTGCCGCAGTCAGCAAGAGCAAAAGCCCAACAGAAACGGTGTTTTAACAGCTCGATTCGACAAATTCTGGTCGCAATGTCACAGCAAATGGGCTGCAAGAATCGCACACTCTCCTTCCTTCCTACCCGTCCTCAGATTATAACCCCCATTCCTGGTCGAACCCCCACCTCCCCGGTAGTTATTTAAACTTTTGCCAGCAGCTAACTCACTCTACCTAACTTGTGGCAACTTTTTACCTTCCCATTTGGAAAGCTGGGGGCGGGGGCGCTGCACCAGGACGAATTTTCGGAGCTGGAAGAGTTAAACGGGGGGAGCAAATACAGGCCCGGGAAAAGCCCCGCAGATGGGACGGCCCAAGAAAGCCCCGCTTTGCGGGGCCTCCCCTGAGACTCCCCTTCCCCAGCCATTCCCAATACTCTATTCCCGGTCTTCCGGCCGTCCGCGCCCAGCCCCGGGAACTCGGGTCGAAACCGTCCCATCCCCTCCCTTCTACCCACCCACTCTTTGGGATTCTCCCTGCCCCATCAGGCAGCGCTTCCCGCGGACCCCGTTCCCGCACAACCTTGCACACAGTCCCCAACAGGGCTCTTCTCCCCCGCCTGGCACCCCCTTTTCCCTGCAGCAGAAGCGACCACTCTGTCCCCCATTCTAGCAGACCCCCTCCCCCCACATACCGCACCTGAACAGCTGTTGCGCGCGTGCAACAGGTCTGGAAAGTGCTTTCCCATCTTCCCCCAAACCCTCGCCACCGTTCCATCCCCCGCCACCCCTAAGAGCCAAGGCCGGAGGAGCAGTGGGCTGCGTCCCCCGGGCCGGGGAGCACGGGCGGCTGGCGGAGTGCGGGGCGCCCAGAGGCTCCCGGGGCTAGAGGCGGTGGTCGCGCTGGGCCGGGACGCCTTCGCGAGTGGCCCCTCGTGCGCCCGCCGCAGGCTCCCCAGCCTGCCCTCCAGCGCCAGCCGCCAGGCATTCCCGGGCCGGCTCCCCCCTCGCGCTCCGCTCCGCTCCCTTCCATCCTGACTTTTGCCGACGTGGAAATTTTGGGTTTGGAGACGACCTGCGCTCTTATTGGCTGCCGGCGGGCGGGGTTGGAGGTCACGGCTGCTCTCGCTATTCCGCGCCAAGGGGAGCCGCACAGCGGCTCGTGTCAAGTCAGCAGGTTCCCTCCGCCTCCCCCGGGGTCACGTGCGCCCCGGGCGGGCCCGGGAAACGCCTCCTTATGCAAATAGAGTGGCCGCACGGGGCTGGGGGCGGGGGCGGAGGCGGGGGCGGGGGTGGGCGGGGGCGCGTGGGGGCGGTGGCTGGGGCGGGGGTGCGGCGGGCCGGCCCCGCCAGAGGCGGTGCTGGGAGGGCGGGGCGCTCCAGGTGGCCACCTGGCTCGACTTCCGCCCCGCCTTCCTGCCCACCAGCCTCTACCAGCCTGCCTGTGCCGCCTCCCGCGACATTCGGGCCGGGCTCTGTCCCCGGCCAGCCCCGCTGGGCCCAAGGAGTTAGCGTTTTGCAAGGTGCCCCTGAATGCCCGCTTCCCCCGGAGCCCCCTCCTCCAAACCCAACCCAAGCGCTGCCTGGGCCCGGTCTCTCCTGACTGGGGAGGAGGCGGCGGCGACGCTGCCTGCAGGGCAGAGTGCGAAATGGAAACCTCGGGAGGACAGTTTCCTCCCCTGGCAGGGAGTTGAGAACTAAATGCGAGATTCCCGGTAAGGGAATTCTAGGAAAAAGCAAAATCAAGAATTCATCAAGGTTAAAAGTCGTTTCTTTTAATAAACTGCCCACCACCCATCCCCAAATAAAGAGGCCAAATTGCTAACTAAAAGTAGTAAAAATGCCAGTTCTGCATTTTTTTTTAACACGTCTACAAGGACTAACCGAAAGCCCGGTTTTCCTCCGCCCTGACGTCTGCTGGGTACTGGGCACCCGAGACTGAACCAGGGGACACGTACTCCTTCCCGCATCTAGATGGGGGTGTGACTCGGGGGCGCCCAGAATTCCCTAAGAAGAGGTCACGGGCACGTAGAAAGAATCAGTTTTAACGTGGTTCCCCAAGCACGCCAAAGAAGATGCTTTTCTAGAAAGAAAGGGAAATTGATGAATGACCACGTGACCAGGATGTCTTCCTTCCTTCCCTCTCCCCAAGGAAAAGAAAGTAACTGCATTGCAAAGGTAGAGCCCATGTTATAAATCGGACTCTGATGCCGGCTTGTAGTCACCAAGGAAAAAGAAGGGGACTGCATTTTTTAAAATATAAATATTTCTCAGAACTGGCCTAGTTATTTTTCTCCTCAGGTAACAAAGTATGTGTATCATCTTTATAATGGTTCCATCTTAAGTCTGACCCAGTGATACAGAAAAACATAAGATACGTTTTTATGGGAAGATTCTTACCTGGAAAATTCTTCCCATCCACTCTTCTTAATTTACTTTCCTTCTCCCCATTTCCCCCTATGGAAAGATAAATCATTGCTCCTTCCAACTGTTTTATCCTCAAGGATCTTTGTCTCCACTCTCCTTTCTCTTCCCTCTCCACACTTGCTTGTTTATCTGACCATTCCCGGGTTTGCAGGGGCCTCTCCCCAGGCATTGTCTCCTCAGCCCTCCGCCCCCCACCCTCGGTCAAGGCCCGGCGGCAGTGCTTGCTGGGCCTCGGAGTGGGTCCCCCCTCTGCTGCCTGTTATGTTGTGTGCACTGGAATATTGATTTTTCAGTGTGTGTGCGCCGGCTCTGTAAAAATCAATATTTCAGTAGCTCGAGCACAGCGCAGGGCAGTGTAATGGAGCCAGCCTGCTGATGTAACGTGCGGGGTCCACCCTCAGCGATTGAGGTCAGTCAGAAAATGGCAGTATGTTTTCCCATTTCATTGTTTGCTTCGGAGAGAAGGAGTTTGCATACCATTGTGTACATCAGATTCCAGGATGAGGTAACCTTACTACTGTTGGGTAACAGATGAACCAAGTTAGAAAAAAGACAACGAGGTGATGATGGAAAACCTCCGATTATCCTTTGTAAGAACGGATCTTAATAAAATATTGGGGGAGGAGGGGAGTTATTGTCTGCCATCAATCCTACCACATTTCACAATGAGAAAATGAAAATAGGCTCACTCCAGGAAAGGGCTGGAGTTGATCTTTTAATACTGGATATGTGGGTGCTTATTATTCCACAGCCCCTAAAATATGCTTCTGATTAAAAGGACGATATTTTTCGCATGACTTGAAGAGAAAAAATAATAATGGTCCCAACTTGAGGGCTAGCCTCATGACATTTGCAGCAGATGTGGAAAGACAACTGGCCTTGGAGTCAGGAGGGGGTGTTCTCACCAAGCACCCCTATAAGGAGAGCTTTTAGTGAGTCAGTTCACCTCTATGGGCCTCAGGGAATTTACCTATAATTTAAAGGTTTAGACTAAATCACCTCTAAATACCCTTTTGCTCTAACAGCTATGAATCTACAGAAGAAATAGTGTTATAGCTAAAACCTTCAAAAACAAAAATACGATTGAGTATGTACCATGGATAAGAAAAATAGCTTAATACCAAGAGTGTTACAGAAAAAGGCGGCAGAGATGCTCCGACTTCTGGTTGCATGTTTTATTTTACATTATATTCCAATGCAATCTTTTTTTTTTTTTTTTTTTTTTTTTTGAGACGGAGTCTCGCTCTGTCGCCCAGGCTGGAGTACAGTGGCGCGATCTCGGCTCACTGCAAGCTCCGCCTCCCGGGTTCACGCCATTCTCCTGCCTCAGCCTCCCGAGTAGCTGGGACTACAGGCGCCCACAACCGCACCCGGCTAATTTTTTGTATTTTTAGTAGAGACGGGGTTTCACCGTGGTCTCTATCTCCTGACCTTGTGATCCGCCCGCCTCGGCCTCCCAAAGTGCTGGGATTACAGGCGTGAGCCACCGTGCCCGGCCTCCAATGCAATCTTTTTTGGGGGTAACTTGACCTAGCATTTCTAATTTTAAGAGTTTTTCCTAAAGAAATAATTAATATCACTAGAAAGATGTTTATCACTGCCGGTAGTACAATATTGAAACATTAGAAACAACCTATGTATTGAATAATAAGGGATTTATTATATAAAATATGAGGAGTGGTATACTTATTGAGTGGGATACAACTATTTAATATGGTGATGCTGAATGACTATCAAAATAATATGGAAGGTTTGCATTCATTGAGATGGATGTACTATTTAAATCTCTATGTGTCCATGTATGCTTATGTCATAATGGTAACAGATACAGGCTCTGAAGCCAGATGGCTTGAAGTCACATCCTGTCTCTGCCACTAGCCAGCTCTGTGGCCTTGGCCAGTTGTAAACTAGGTGTATTAGTTTCCTATTGCTGCTGTAAGAAATTCCCACAAACTTAGTGGTTTAAAATAACATACATTTACTGTCTTACGGTTCTAGTGGTCAGTCCAAAATAGGTTTTGCTGGGCCAAAATCAAGGTGTCGACAGGGCCACACTCTTTCAGAGACTCAAGGGGAGATTCTGTTTCTTTACCTTTTCTAGAGGCCTCTTGCATTCCTTGGCTTGTGGCCCCTTCCTCTGTCTTAAAAGCACAGCACTCCATCCCCTGCTTTTGTCATCACATCTGACTCTCATCCTCCTGCCTCCTTCTTTTAAAGATCCTTATGATTACATTGGGCTCACCTAGATAATCCAAGATAATCTCCCCTTCTCAAGAGTCTTAATCACATCTGTAAACTTCCTTTTGACATATAAGGTAACACAGTCACACATTCCACGGTTTGGAATGTGGATATTTTGGGGCTGTCATTCTGTGTACCTTGTTGGGCTAAAGTCAAGGTGTCAGCAGGGGTGCCTTCCTTTCTGGAGTACCGAAAGGAGAAATCCATTTTTTGGTTTTTCAGTTTCTAAATGTTTCCTGCATTCCTTGACTCTGGCCCCCTCCTCCACCTTCAAAGCCAGCAAAGGCTGGTTGAATCATTCTCACATCCCATCACTCTCATGCTGCCTCTTGTGTCTCCCTCTTCCCTTCTGATTGCATTGGGCCTACCTGGGTAATTTAGGATATTCTTGCTATTTCAGGATCAGCCAATTACCAACCTTAATTTTGTCTGCTATCTTAATTCCCCTTTGCCGTGTAACATAACGCATTCACAGGTTCCTGGGATTAGAATGTGGACATTTCAGGGAGGTTGTCATTCTGCCTGCCACACTGCCTATGACTGATGGTGATAATCTACATCATAGGGTTGTGCAGAAGATTAAACAGTCCACACATGAAGAGTGTTTACAAAATGCCTGGCATTTTGTAAGAAGCACTCTATAATAACTAGCACAGAGTAAGCATTTCATAATAATGGTCCGTTAGAGTTATTATCCAGAAAGGAAATACAAAACAGAGAATAGTTGCATCTGAAGGTGGGATTAAAACTGATTTTTATTTTCCTCATTTTGCTAATTTTTGTTTTCTTTTTCTACCATGAACATGTATTATTACTTGGGTTCTTTAAAATTTTTTAATATAAATAAGAAAAAACCATTAAAGGAGGTTGTCACATAGGAGAATAATTTAATTTGGGGTTAGAAGGTCCAGGTGCTCACCTCAGCAATGGTACGAACACAAATTGTGGTACTGGGAGAGTAACTTTACCTCTGTGCACTTCAGTTTTCCTCCTCAGTAAAATGAGAGAGATGAACTATGTGTTTCAAATGGTCTTTCCAGTTCTAAATGCTCTACACCTGACATGTTAAAGATCAACAGATTGATAAATGGATTTTAAAAACCCTTGCTGCTTAGTACATAAAGAACCCTGGCTGCTTTGCCTATGGAGTAGCCATTTTTTTTATTCCTTTACTTTCTTAATAAACTTGCTTTCACTTAAAAAAAAAAAAAACTCCACAAAATCAGTAAGAAAAAAGACAGCCCTATAGAAAAAAAAGAATGGAAAAAGGCATAGACAAGCATTGCACAGAAAAAGAAAAGCAAATGGCAAATAAGCATAGGTAAAGATGTTAAGCCTTATGAGAAACAAGGAAATGCAATTTAAGACTTCAGTGAGATATCATTTTATACCCACTAGGTTGGCAAAAATTCACAAGTCTGACAACATCAACAGATGGTGATGATGTAAATCAGTGGCATTCAGGGTCTTTTCACACAACGGGTTATTATACAGCACTGAAAATGAATGAACTACAGCTCCTCACAAAGCTATGGATGAAGCTTGGAAACATAATGTTGAGCAAAAAAAAAAAAAGATGGAAAAAAGCAAGTCCCAGGAGACTACAGATATAACGATGCCATTTTTATAAAGCTCAAACATAGCCAAACCATATATTTCTAAGAAATTCATAAAGTGATAAAAAGCAAGAAAATGATAAATAGAAAATTTGGGATAGTGGTTGCTGGTAGGATGTGGAGGGAAGGAGGGTGAGAAGAACCACCCAAAGGTGAATGCAATTGGCAATGTTCCAGTTCTTAAATTGGACATAACACTTAGGTTGTAAGTGTTCAGTGTATTATGTTTTGTGATTTGCATATGTGTGAGAGAGATATATTTCATATGTACCAAATATTAGATTTAATTTTTTTTTAAGAATTCTGTTTAGGGGCTTCTGTATTCTAATCTAAGATGCTTTCGTTCTTGGAGTTGAGGCTAATCACTAAGATTCCCTTCAAACTCGTAAAAGCCAGCTCTTTATTGGCAATTTGCTATTTGTAATCCCTCTAGTTAAACAGACTTCATAACAGCCACCTACATCTGGGCTTGTGCAAAAAATGTTTTCAGTTTATGCTCCAAGTGAGCCTCATTTTCTCTGAGAACTACACTGTACTCCCAGAGTTGGGGGGTATACCAGCAGGAGCAGGACCTCCAAAAGTCTCTTGCAGCGTGCCCTTTGTGTGCCCCTGGAGCCCTTCCTTCATCTTGCCTGCAGCTAGCCATTTGGGCAGCTTCTGCAGCTAGGGCTGAGCTATACAGTTCATAAATATCCTGCTTAGCCCATGTGAATTTGTCTCTACTCCGATTCATTACAGTTTTGATTTTAATGCTGAAAAATCACATTCTGTGTGCTCCTGACTTGTCTTCTGTTGTTTTATAAAGTTTGTCCGTCTGGCCAAGACATCATCTAGGGTGGCTTGGTCTCACAGTCCTGCAACAATCTGGTATTAGTGTTATTTTTGACTTTGATTCCATTGTCTCCCAAAGAATAAGCCAATTTTGTTTGATGTAGTTTTCTACTTCCGTGACTCTAAACGAAGCATTTGGAGGTAATTATTAGAACTCACAGGTACTTTAAATATCAGCGTTTCCACCGGAAGGATTGGCTTACATAGGGTTCACCAAATGAAGTGATGCTTAGCTCATGGAGGAGGGATGAAGGTGGTCTCAGGGCAGCAGTAATATCTGGCACCCAAACATTGCCACCGCTTGATCCACCTTTGGATGTTGGATGCTACACACACACATCAGTTGGGTGGAGTACCTTTTCTTTTTTTGTTTTGAGAAGAAGTTCTACTTTTGTCCCCCCAGGCTGGTGTGCAGTGGCATGATCTAGGCTCACTGTAACCCCCACCTCCCGGGATCAAGTGATTCTCCTGCCTCAGCCTCCTGAGTAGCTGGGATTACAGGTGCCCGCCACCATGCCTGGCTAATTTTTTGTATTTTTAGTAGAGATGGGGTTTCACCATGTTGGCCAGGCTGGTCTCGAACTCCTGACCTCAGGTGATCCGCCTGGTCTTAGCCTCCCAAAGTATTGGGATTACAGGTGTTAGCCACCGCGCCTGGCCTGGAGTACCATTTTTTAAGATCTGCTACCTAAGGTGGAATGGCCCCCAGTTCTGTACGCTTTGTGTGAGGTCTTCAGCTTTGGAGATACAGATTAAAAAAAAAAAAAATTTTGTCATGAAAAATTGCCAAAAAATATACCAAAGGATAAAGAATGTGGTATAAATATAATCCCACAAAAATAGATATAAAAATTACAGGAGGAGAAGTGTAAAGAAATCTGTCACCCACCACCAGTTTCAATAATTATGAACTCATGACCATTTGTGTTTCGTTTGTACTTCCCCCATGCTCCCCAAGATTATTTTGAAGCAAATCCTCAATATCATGGGGTGTAAATGTTGTGAATGGATCTTCATGACAAGCGTTCTCAAAACTCCTGATAGGATATTAGGAATGGCAACACTGAGTAGGAGGCCTTTCTTTGCAACGTTATTACATGCTGTTCATTCTAATTAATTAAATAAATGAGAAGACCAAAGTTCTTTGCAGTTGAGACTCGCTTTAACTTCCCAGTAGAAGGTTTTCTTGAATAAATTTAACATATGGAAAATTACTGCAGGACTTTATAGTTGGGAGGAAGGGGAGCAATAGAACAATTTAACTTTTTAAAAGTTTATAATTCCTCAGTCTCACCATCAATGAAATATTGAGAGAGTCCATGAAATAACATCAGTCTATTACAGTAGTCTTAACTGGTGTCTATGATCCATCCTACATGAATTGCCAGCATTATTTTCCTCAAGCCCACCTTTGCCCAGTGTTTTAATAAATGTGAGTGCCTATTATGTACAAAGCATTGTACTAAGCCCTGGAGAGCATTAAAAGATGAATCAGATATGGAGATATCGCTCTTATTCTTTTTTTGTTTTTGTTTTTGTTTTTTAAGACAGGGTCTTGCTCTGTCACCCAGGCTTGAGTGCAGTGGTACAATCTCAGCTCACTGCAACCTCTGCCTCCCAGGTTCAAGCGATTCTCCTGCCCCAGCCTCCCTAGTAGCTAGAATTACAGGCACATGCCAGCACGCCCAGTTAATTATTATATTTTTAGTAGAGACAGGGTTTCGCCACGTTGGTCAGGCTGGTCTCGAACTCCTGACCTCAAGTGATCTGCCTGCCTCACCCTCCCAAAGTGCTGGGATTACAGGTGTGAGCTGTGGCAGCCAGCCTCCTATTCTGTAATAAAGAATTTGTCTGGTCTTTGTCCTGGGCTCCTGGGAGCTTAGAATTTTCTGAGAGAGAGGAGTGCCTTGGTTATTCATGGTGGGTCCCGAGCCCCACCTGAGTTCTGATAAGGAGATGACCTAGGATGGGGCTAGTCATGATGGAAAAACCGACTATGTGATGAGGCTTTAAGCCAGGAGATATCCAGGGAAGGGAGGGACTGGAGATTGAATTCAATCATGTGACCAGTGATTCACACGATCATGCCTACATAACAAAACCCCAATAAAAATTCTGGGTGCCCAAAGCTCAGATGAGCTTCCTGGTTGGTGAACATATCATTGTGCCCAGAAAACTCACATTCTGCATCCACACTGAGAGGACACAGCAGCTCTGCATTTGAGACCCTCGCCCTCTGTGTCTCTTCATTTAGCTTGTCCTGATTTGTGTGCTTGATAATAAAACTGTAATTATAAGTACAGCCCCTTCCCTGAGTTCTGTGTTATCAAACTTGCTGGGGTCACAGGAACCCGCGAGTTGGTAGCCAGTTGGTCAGAAGTGCAGGTGGTCTGGGGACTCCCGAAGTCCGGCTGGTGTCCGAATCTGACGGAAGGGCAGTTCTGTTGAAGACTGTGCCCTTAGCCTGTGGAGCCTGCGCCTGTTCTGGGAAGGCAGTGTCAGAATTGCATTGCAACATTGCATGGAAGGCTTCTAACTTCAAACATTTACAGGTTAGTAGAGGAGATGAGATATAGATGCTAAAAAACAACAACATAAAAAGTGTCATGTAACAATTCCAAATGTGCTGTGGGAAACCGGGGAAAGGAAAGACTCTGGAGGGGTCCTTGGGGAGAAGGTGGTTCTTGCCCAGAGTCTTGAAAGATAAGTGAGACTTGGAAATGCAGAAATGGTAATAACAGACAACATTTATTGGGTGCTTACATGTAATAAATTATTTAATATACACAGTCCTCTGAGGTCACACTAATATTGTTTCTCTTTTACAGTAAGTTGAGGCATCCAGTGATCAAACTTGCCAAGGCTTACACAGCTAGGATTTAAACCTAGACAATAGGTGTCCAGTGGCCACTCTCTTAACTATGTCGCTCTACTGCCTTTGAACTGGGAGGAAAGAATATTCCAGGAGGAGGGAATAGCAGAAATTGATGTGAAAGCACATAAGGGAAAAAATAATTTCAGATAGGTACTTAAATGCCCAACTAAAGAATCTGACCTTGGCTCAGGAGACATTGGGGAACCTATGGATCTTGGGGACAGGGCTTTATAATGGGATTCTGTGGACTTTGAAGCACTACAATGATGTAAGGAATTGCCATTGAAAAGCATGGTCCCCTCCTCCAAACCAGAGAGTTGCTCTTCCCCTTTTAAAATAAAATCACTTTCTCCTTGGTACTGTAGTTGTGGTGTACAGACTAGAGACTCCAAGGAGGAACTATGTCATTCTCATTTTTGAACCTCCTGTGACAGTTGGCCTAAGGCACTCAAGTATTTGCTGAATGATGGATATTATACCAGGTTGAACCATATTAAATTGCCAATATTTGACCCTTTTTGACCTTCAAAAATGGCTGTTTATTATTTCAACCTGTTTTAAGAATCATATTACAATCATGCTGTAGAGATAGACTGATGTTAAAATTCAAGTACATTGCTGTCAAAGGCATTAAAGTAGAAATTAGAAACTTTATAAGGAAATAGTGTTTGGTTACAAACTTAATGTTGTACAGATTTAAACTAGAATGTGTATATATATATATTCATATTCATGTATATATGAAAAGAGAGACATAAAGGCCTATTTATAGGTAATTTCTACAAAGACAGTTATCTATGCAGTCTGATCATGATTTCAAATCAGAAGCTCATATCCCATTCAAATAAGGTTTATAAGCTTGAGGTAAAGCCCAGCATAGTAGATCAAATATGAAGGAAGAGAAAGAGAAACAAGAAAATTGGATAAACTTTATCCAATAGTTGACAGTAAAATAGTGTTTCATAAAGGATCATTTCTCAGTGGGAGAGAAAAGGTTATTCTTTAGCCTTCTTCTACCGAGAAGTCAGGAAATTTTAAAAATTTGGGTAGGTGTCATGTTAGAGATGATGCCATCCATCAAAGGAAGAAGACAAGCTGATGTTAATGTCACTCCTAAGGCAAGAGACCTGTTCACATCTCCCCAGGCCCACATAAACCCTCTCACTGAGCTCATAGATGGTTCCACAGAGGGTCAAGAGTCAAAGTTGAACCCCCAAGGGAGGCCATCATCTGTGCAGCTTAGCCAAAAGAAAGGAACTAGTGCCCCAGACGGCGTAAGTCAAGAATGTACCAAGTTGACCAGCCACCCTCAAACTTCCAGAGAGGAGTCTACACATATGTAAGAATCACAGCTCAAGGAGAATGAGAATCTACAGTAGATTGAAGCTTAACTCAAAATCCTGCCCAGTGAGCCTGTCTTTAGTCAATGTGTTTGTTTACTTTAACTGAACAGGAGATTGTAAAAGACAGTTTGTTCCTGAAAGCAGCTTAGACCTATTTGTTTGCAGACTCTCCTGAAACAGACCTACTAATGGGAAAGATTTTCCTAAAGATTCTTTTCCAAATAGAGTGCTCTAAACTAAATATTCAAAAGAGATCATTGTTTCCAAGCTAGAGGAAGTGAAGGAGCTGGATTGAGATGTAAATCATATGGCGTTCAATTTGCACAGAAAAGGTGTTTGCTTCAGAGTCGGAAGGTAAGAATAAATTAAGTGCAAAACTTTCCACCTACATGAAAAAAATGTTCATCAACTGGAATTACTTGTATCTTAATTTACAAATAACTGGGGAATTCTATTACAAATTCCAAGCTATTTAATTTTTCTAACATCATATTCAGAAAAACTATAGCTTCTAACCTTTAAACTTAATAATCAATACTCGTTTTACCTTTTAGATGCTGATCTTATAGATGGAATCTATAGTGTAGTTTACTAATACTCTGTTAAAATGTACAATTGGGCCAGGCACGGTGGTTCATGCCTGTAATCCCAGCACTGTGGGAGGCTGAGGCAGGTGGATCACTTGATGTCAGGAGTTCGAGACCAGCCTGGCCAACATGGTGAAACCCTGTCTCTACTAAAAATACAAAAAGTTAGCCAGGAGTGATAGCGCGTGCTTATAATCCCAGCTACTCAGGAGGCTGAGGCAGGAGAATCACGTGAACCTCAGAGGCAGAGGCTGCAGTGAGCCAAGATCATGTCACTACAATTCAGCCTAGGTGACAGAGCGAGACTGTCTCAAAAAAAAAAAAAAAAAAATTACAAGCCCCCTTGACGGCACATCTTGAAGATAAGTCTACCAATACCAGGCCCCTCCACCAAACCACACAACCACATGTACAAGCATCCTCAATCTCTCTAAAAATCTCAATTTGAGGTCCTATGGAACTAACAGTACATTCCTGAGAATTGTTTATCTTTACTCCAGGTTCTGTTCTAATCTCAGATTTTTTTTTTTTTTTTTTTAACAAGGGAAGAGAGATTTGGAAGATTGACTCTTAAAACTGGAATGTCTGCAGGGCCCTCCCTCCGGTTGCTGGCAATCCTACTAAACGTGAGACCTCTGCCTAGCACCCCAGTTGCTTTCCCTTGATCTCACTCCCTTTCCTCCCTTTCGTTCCTCCTGGCCTAACATGAGGCAGAGCCTGTGTCTCCTGCAGCCCTTCTTGCTAGGAGACATCAAAACCCCATGAACTCTTTAGGGAAGCCATAGCGCCGTTCTCTGAAAGGAAAGGCCAGATTCCAAGCTCTTAGAATGCTTATCCCTGGTTTTCAGTTCACTCTCTTTATTTCCTGTTTGGTGCCTTCTTTCCTGCTCCAATCTCCACTGGGCTAAGGGGTACAGACGAGTGCCTATTTTCTTGGCCTATGTAGCTTCCCCACCCACCCTCTTGTTTCTCTTCATTAGCAACAAAGCTTTTTCTTCATCTTTAGCAGTAAAATAATGATATAGCCACCATTTTGGGAACAGTGCCTGGAACTATATGGAATGACACATCCACCGCAGCGCTCAGAGCTCCCCAGCCCCCTCCCCCTGCCTTCTTCCCATCTGACATAGTATATGCTTACCCAATGCTTTTTTCTCCCCAAGACTGTAAGCTCCCTGAGGGCAGGAACTTTGTCTTTCACCCCTGTTGTCCCCAGACAGCAGCGCATACACACTGTAGGCATGCTATAAATAGTTGTTGAATGGATAAATGTGCTTAGAGTGGAAGATGTAAACAAAGGGAGTGAAGACCAGCTTTGCACCAAATAACTTACCTAAGCCTTTGTCATGTAACCAATAATTGTAAAGTTTACAAGCAATAATTGTAAACCCAGTAAAGGGTTATGGAATTACCCAAGGGGTGTTAACACAGTCAATGACATTCTAATGCTGCCATCTAGTAAGAAAAAACCTACTTTTGCTTTCAGATGTCTGTTGTAGCCTGACATTTATTGTGGGGATTTTTATTTTGTAAAGAAGCAATCTGTTAGGCAACTGTGTGAGACCTTCTTATTTAAAGCATATAAAATATTGAGTCATATCATTAAACTCAATGTTTTCCTTTCTTTATATTCCTCAGCCACCAACAACTTGTTCTACTTCTTAATTTGATTATCTTTTTGGAGAAAAGTCACCTTCACCAAAAATCTATATCAGAAACACATATGCCTTTTTAAGCAGTATCCTTTTAAAGATAGACTACAAAATCATATGGTACTTTCTAAAATCTGAACAAGTCAGAAAGTGTGTTTCACTAAAATAATGAAAGAAGAGGAAAAGGGAAGAGAATGGCTTATAAACTCTTTTAATCTTCCGATAAGATTAGTTTTTAATAATTTTATTTCTTCATCTATTGTGAATATCACAGTAAAATATTTGATTTACTCAGGATCAAGGAATCTCCTGTCAAATCAAAAGCTGATGAATGCATTCTCAATACAACTCAGTTCAAGTCTGCCAAACGATAGTAGGGATAGCTCTGCTCTGGATTCAATTTTGCCTATTAAATATGAGTTGCATTATTGAAGTTGGTGCTGATCCTCGGGTTTATTTCTGCTCACTGACAGGTTTTGATTGCAACTTTCCATGACATCGGCTCTCCAATCAGTGGAGAAAAAGCCTTTTGCATGATACAGAACCCCAGATGTTCCAGTGTTCTGCTCCTTCTGCCTGGAATTCGAACGTTCTTTTGACTTACCAGGCACCATTCAGTTGCTTTCCCCTTTATGCTTTCAACAAATATCCCTCTGACACCTATCACAGAGTTTTGCAATCAATAATTTATACCCAGAACTATTGTTGGCCCATATGGCACCTTTGTGTAAATTACAAAAAGACACCCCTTCCTATGGGTGAGTCAGAGAAAGATGGGATAACACCAACTACCTATTTTTATGAAGTTTAGGGAGAAAATTAGGGTAGGGGAGTACACACATCTTCTTCCTTCTTTCTAGACCCAGTCCTCCATCATGAAACAAGAGAGGGATTTGCCACCCACAAATTTTTTTGCTGTTTAGTTCAATTGTGAGATGGTTCCTGCTAACAGTAATGAGAGTTGTCCTGTCAAGACCAAATCTCTTTCAGAATAAATGGAACTAGGTTTTGTGCAAGGAAGATTTTTTTAGAGACAAGTCACATGATCTTCAAATGCACACTTTGCAGGTTGTCAGCCATTCAATGATCTCTGACATTTTTAGGGATGGTCTCATATTCCAGGTTTTCAATGAGAACAAGAGGGAAAATGCAGTGGTGCTTTTTTCTTGTGCCTGAGATCACTGCAACAATAATCTTAATCATGTCTCCCTCCTGCATGCTCTTTTGGGTAGCAGGGAGAGAATCGAAGGGAGAGGGAAGGAAAAGAGGTGTGGGAAGGGCTGAGAGGTGGCTGCCACTGGGATCTCAGAAGTATCCCCCGGACACAATCAGGATGCCCTGGAGCCTGGGGTGCTTTTCTCGCTGGCCTTGGCTGCTGAGGGGATGGAGTGCATACTCTCTCTCTCTCAAGGGTCCTTCTCAGTAGGCTAATGGTGCCTCCCCATGAGACTGGCTCTGCACAGACTCCTCCGCTCCTACTTTCTCAACCATGCTCTGAGCACTTTGATGGTAGTTACTGATGCGTATGGCTAGGAGTGCTCATTTCAGGAAGTCTTGGATTTTCAGCCTGAAGAAACCCTAGAGACATCTATTTCAGTGTTTTCAATCTCTTTTATTATACCCCATAGTAGAAAAAACATTTCACATTGCAACCCTGTGCACACATAACCATATAAACAGAGATTTAACGGAAATGACAACTTTTGGCAACAATAATATGTCATACGACATGTAATGTGCTCCAACATTTTCTATTCTTTTCATTATTATTATTATTATTATTATTGAGACAGAGTCTCACTCTGTCACCCAGGCTGGAGTGCTGTGATGTGATCTTGGCTCACTATAGCCTCCGCCTCCCAGGTTCAAGCAATTCTCCTGCCTCAGCCTCCCGAGTAGCTGGGACTACAGGTGTGCACTGCCACGCCCGGCTAATTTTTGTATTTTTAGTAGAGACAGGATTTCACCACGTTGGCCAAGATGGTCTTCCTCTCCTAACATTGTGATCTGCCTGCCTTGGTCTCCCAAAGAGCTGGGATTACAGGCGTGAACCACCGTGCCCAGCCTCTTTTTTTTTTTTTTTTTTTTTTTTAATTTTTAATGCTGATCACAACTCACTCACTGATCATGATTCACTAGTGGATTGAGGCCTACAGTTTGAGACTCACTGATCTATTTTAATCCTCATGGGTTATAGAGCAGGAAACCAAAGCCAAGAAGGTTAAGTGATCTGGCCAAGGTCACACACACAGTTACTGCCCGGTGGCAGAGCCAAGACTAAAACCCTGGTAGCAAAATCATCTCACTTAGCTAATTATTAATAATAAACACTCCTCTTGCAAAATGCTGTGCCAGTACTGAGAACAGTGCATGCTGTTACAAAAACATGTAGTGTTTTTTTTAACGGTAGAAAGTTAAAGTCATTCAAATTAGAATTAAATAGAATGTCATTCCCCAAATCCCCGTATACGTATTTTCAGTTTCAAATTCCAGTGTCTAGAGGGCTAAGTCCATATATATGTGTATATGTTTGTGTGTGTATGTGTATAGGTATGTATATATGTTTGTTTTAAATTACATCTGTAATTTGGCTCTAATGTGCTGGCTCATGTAAACTTCTCTTTACTGATGTTTCCAATGCAATAGAAAAAAACCTGAGCAACCAGTCCTTCCAAAGATCTTTAGTTAAGCCTGTATGGTCAAAGAAGGGCAGTGAACAGCTCTGGGATTCAAAGGGGCCTCTCACTTACGCAAGAGGGGACTCCATTGAGGTATGAATAAGAAGTGGGATGCATCGGACAGAAAAAGCCAAGCCGCAATAGTGTGAGGCTAGAGCCTCCTCTGCAAAGCTCAACCACGTCACAGCCCGTCATTCTTGGATGGCTCCCCATCAAGTAACTACACCCATAGTAACTACAGTTGACTACAGTTGACTCTGACCTCACCACCCCTGTAAGAGTAATAATTCCGGTAAGAGAAGTTCGTTTTTAAAAACGTCGCCCTAATTCTCGGCAACCAGCATATTTTCTTTCATAAAAGCATGGGTGCCTTCCTGTTCCACCTATTTTTATCCTGTAGAAAAAAAAAAAAAGTCCCTTCCAGCCAATGCAAATACTCTCTCACTCTGCCTCACCAGCAGCAAAGCGGGTTGCAAACCTGCACAGGATATGGAACCGAGGAGGCAGTGTGCCTGATTTTGCTGTCGTGTTATTCTTTTCATTGATATGGTACCTTTTCTGCAGTTCACGTGTCAGCTGATGAAAGCAGCTGTGACCTTTTACAACAATTGGCCTCTGTCTTTACATTGGCTGTCTTTGCTTTACTGGGATTCATGAAGATCACCTTGGGGGCATCTTTCAACCCATTCCTGTGAAATGGCAACCGAACAGAAAATGGCACAAAGGGAAAGAGACAACATTTGTGGATACACTGAGGGATAGATATTGGTACTTTTAGTTTGTGAATGTGAAAATGTCACAGGTCATTTCCGAGTATATTCCAGCTGGAGGCAAGAAATGCTTTGGGGTAAACATGAGGACCACATGTGCAGAAGCACTGACAATTAGGTATGAAAGTCATATATGCAAAATTGCCACAAAAATTCCCGCTGTGATCATTTGGAAATTGCCTTGGAGTGTGGGTTTCTGGCTCATTTTCCAAGCTATGCAATTCCTTTCCAGAAACCCCTAGGCAGCACTGCCTCCCTTCCCTAGGCCCACCCTCCCTCAGCAAATCACAGTGAATGTCCTGACTCCTAGAACAGCTCCTTTTGGGGAAATAGGAAGAATAGATCAGAGGGTTTGATTATAACCTTTAAAAATCAATTTTTAAAATTGGTATAGTGCTGTACTTTCTGAAGACAGATATCTTAAATAGTGCCTAACTATGTTTGTTTTGGCAGATACGTGGGTGACTCTCGCATTGGCAGACATCCATATCCGTATTTATGGCAAATATGTCAGCATTTAATCCATCCCAGTGTCTGTGAAGGAATCAACAATGATAAGTTATCGTTTCTCTCTTATTATATTATTTTACTTCTTTTCAAAGACTGACACAGAAATTGCCATGAAATGGAGAATAATCAATCCTCAGTAGAAAATAGCATACCAAATCTTACAGCTCAGTAGTTGGCTGGTCTATGTAATCTTCGTTTCATTTCTCAGCTCCTCTTTGAGTGACTCAATGTAGCACCCCACAACTCAATATTAGCAAGGAGGTATCATTTCACAGGAATGACTGCTATCATTGGGAGGGAAGGTCCATAAACTAGATTTCCTACTGATGACATCAGCAATTCTGTGACATTTAAAGAAAAAGAATTGAGTACCATTTCCAAAAGGGATGAGTACCTTTGAAGAAATAATACTGCCCTTATTTTTACTTCCATGTGTCAGTTCATCCCTAACAGATAGGTGCTCTGAGGAACTTGTATCCGTAATGTGAACAATATACTTCCTTTAATATTAGTCCCAGGTGAAATTAAACCAATCAGGAAGCACATGACAATCTCTCTGATATTAATAGTCAAATGGTCTCTCAAAAACAACAATCTTTTGTGATTGTTGTTATTCCAGCGAATTGGCAATTTACAAATAGGTTGTGTCCAAAAAAAATTCATTTGTATATTTGGAATATAGAGTGTCAAGTACAAGTTCCCATATATGCAGCATTACAAATGGTATTCCCAAACCAGCCCACAGACACCTATTTCATTTATATCTTGCTGATGGTGTTGGAGAAGACAAAGAAATATGCAGGATTCAAAAGGTAGGAGTTGGCTTTGGAAAGACAATCTGTGGCACAAGATCCCAACACAATATCCTCATAATTTCTACCACTTCCAGAAGGAAGGAAGGAGGAAAGAAAGCAGGAAGGGAGGGAGGAAGGGAGGGAGGGAGGGAGAGAGGGGAGCAAGAAGGGAAGGAGGGAAGGAGGCAAGAGAGGGAGGGAGGGAGGAAGGGAGGGAGAAAAGGAAGGAAGGAAGGAGGGAGGCAGGGAGGGAGGGAGGGAAAAAAGAGGAAAGCAAGGGAAGGAAGGGGGAGTGAAGGAGAGAGGGAAGGAGGATAGGAAGGATGGAGGAAGGAGAGAAGAACAAAGGGAAGAGTGGGAGGGAGGGAAGAGAGGGAGGGATTGAGGTAGGGAAGAAGGAAGGAACAGAAGGAAGAAGAAAAGGATGGAGGGAGGTTGAGAAGGAGGAAAGAAAGACAAGAAGTCTCTAAGATGACCTCCAATTATCAGCACCTCCTGGTATTCATACCCTTGTGTAGTCTCTTCTTGAGTATGAGCTGGCCTTATTATTAACTTCACTTGTGGCAAATAGAATACAGAAAAAGAGATCGGATGCCACTTCCAAGATTAGGCTATAAAAAGGCAGTGGTTTCTGTCTTGGGCTTTCTCTCCCCTTCTCCCTTTCTATAACTGCTTGCTTTGGTGGAAGCTAGCTGCCACATAACAGGCTGTCCTGCAGAGAGGCCACATAGCAAGGGGCCAAGGACCACTAAGCAAGTGATCTTGGGGATGAAGCCCCCTCACAAGTCATGCTTTCAGATAAGACCAAAACCATTACCAACAGCTTGACTGCATGAGACAACTTGAGCCAGAGGTGCCCAGCTAGGCCATGCCCAGATTCCTTACTTACAGGACCTGTGAGCTCACAAATGCTTATTGCCTAGGGTTTAGAGTGATTTGTTATGCAGCAATAGATAACTAATTGGAAGGAAGGAAGGAAAAAGGGAGGGAACAAGGGAAGAAGGGAGGGAAGGAAGGAAAGAAGGCAGGAATAACTGTGTCTGCCATGATGCAGTCAGGGAACAGAAACCACTCTGAGTATTTCGGTTTCTCAGGAAACATCAAAGCTGAGCAGTTACTAGGAGACGGTGACACAAACCAGAGATGAGCAGGAACAGGAAGCTATACTGCCCTTAAGTGGAGGGTCAAAGGAGGAGGCGGTGTTACCAGAAGCCAGAAGAAGCCAGGTCACCCTGCGGAAGCTGGAACCACAGGGGCCTGATCGGTAGGGGCTGGAGCCGTAGATGCCATTCAAGACAGGGAAGGACAGGGAGAAACATTGTGGTTTCTCTCTTCCTCTCACCATGCAGTTCCCATTGGTGCCTTCCATTGGCCAAACCCAGCCAGAAACCAGTGGACACTGGATCCTAAGAGATAGTCCACAAGGGCCAGCCTCCTGCATTACACAGCAGAGCTGGGAAGGGACGGCCTCCTAGGCCAGGCCTGGCACACTAGTTAACTAGCTAAAGAGAAGGGGAAATATCTATTGTCAGTCCTCAGCAGATTCAGCCAGAAGGGGCTGCTTATTAGCTCTGTGAACAAGGACCATTCACGATCTGCATGAAAACTCAAATTATGAGACAACAAAAATAACTCTAGCAATCAACAGTACCCCCTGGTAAACCACAAGGTAAATCATGACACCTGCCAAATGAGTCCTCCAGAGATGGGAGGGACCACGACGGCCTGGGACTGGTTGGATTTGGGAACTGGAGAGAAGGAAGGTCAGGATGAAGTCAGGGCTCCTGGGGCCCGAGGGAAGAGGAGGTGATGGAACCCATGTCAGAGGGAGCAGAGCAGGGGAGGCTGGCAGGAGTGAGGCCATCCAGTGCGGGCACCATGTGTGGAGACACACAGGTGTTCCACTGGGTCCAACACTAGGTCTTCACAGTCAAAAGAGAACTGAAACGTGAGGGTAAAGGGAGGGTAGCCGGTATGAGGGACTGGTGATCTAGGCAGGAAGCCAGGTTGTAGGGCATTTAATGAGTAGGTGCAGTCATGTGGTAGAGTTTGACAGTGAATGGAAAGACAAAAACAAGCTTGCAGCATGGCAGGTTCCCACCAAGGATCTGTTTTGAAAACAGAGGAAGAGAAGGTAGAAACTAACACCAAAGGCTAAGAACCTGCACAGTAAATTGCCTATCAGTCTTCCTCATAGCCTGCAAGCTACTCGAGACACATTTGCAGCACATGTGTCTCACTCAGTTTTCCCAGGGCCTTGGACAGTGTCTGGCCCATTGTAGGTGCTCAATGCATGGCTGTGAGACGAATGAATGAGCCCAAGTGAAACCACAGAACGTCATGAGGGCAGGAGAACCAGGCAGAACCCACGGAAGATGCTCTGAAGTGATGTGGCAGTGTGGTGGCCTGCTGGAAAACCCCAGCAGCGGCCAGACCCATGTGGGCAGCTGCAGTCAGAAAATGAGATGGTTCTCTCTGAGCAAATATGCAGAGTTATAAATAGCACAGGCCTATGCAAATCGCCACAGCTGCATGGCAAAGGACTAGAGGGTGCGCTCAGCACAGAGGACGTTCCTGGCCACCAAATTCCTTCTGAGCTATCTCCACCATCAGCAGGGGCTGCCGCCCAGAGGGGAGACCCATGCCATGAGAAAGGTCATAATTGACTTACGTCTTTGTAAGGCTGCTCCTGAGGGACTTGTCCTGAAGAGCCTTATGCTTCAAAGCTCACTCACCTGTAAAAGTGTCCCAGTCACTGAGCTGGTTCCACAAAGGCATTAAGAAATGACCACTGTGGACTAGGCACGGTGGTTCATGCCTATAATCCCAGCACTTTGGGAGTCCAAGGTGGGTGGATCACCTGAGGTCAGGAGTTTGAGACCAGCCTGAACAATATAGTGTAACCCCGTCTCTACCAAAAATACAAAAATTAGCTGGGTGTTGTGGCGCACACCTGTAATCCCAGCTACTCAGAGGCTGAGGCAGGAGAATTGCTTGACCCCGGGAGGCAGAGGTTGCAGTGAGCCAAGATCACACCATTGCATCTGCTCGGGAAGCTGAGGAACAAGAATTGCTTAAACCTGGGAGGTGGAGGTTGCAGTGAGCTGAGTGAGATCACGCCACTGCACTCCAGACTCGAGATACAGTGAGACTCTGTCTCCAAAATATATATATATATTTCTCTAAATTAAATATTGAAATAAATTTTAAAGTGCCTGGTTCATGTAGTTATAATAATAATAATAACAACAACAACTACTACTACTAACATGTGTTGAACATGAACTAAGTTCCAGAAACCATGCTAATCTACAAAACGGTGGACACACTCCCCTTGCACGCCCTGTGGTAATTCACAGTCCACACTCAGAAACTGCTGTTGGTTGTATGTCAAAACTTCAATGTTTTTTATATTTATTTGCTTTGCATCTTCTCCCAAAGATTTGAGGTGGTCTGCAAGAATACATACATCAAAATAAGATTTTTTTGTGTGTATAGGTCAAGTATCCCTAGTCCAAAAATCTGAAATTTTTTGAGTGCCGACATGACGTCACAAGTGGAAAATTTCACACCTAACCTCATGTGACAGCTCACAGTCAAAATGCAGTCAAAACTTTGTTTCATGCATGAAATTATTTAAAATACTATATAAAATTACCTTCAGGCTGTGTGCACATGTGTATATTAAAATAAATAAATTTCATGTTTAGGCTTGGGTCATATTCCTAAGATATCTCATTATGTATATGCAAATATTCCAAAATTCAAAGCAATTAAAAAAAAAAACCTGAAATCTGAAATGCTTCTGGCCCCAAGCACTTCAAATAAAGGATACTCACCCCACATAAGTGACCTGGGACTGCTATAACGAAGTACCAGAGGCTGGGTGGCTTAACAACAGAAATGAATTATCTCCTAGCTCTGGAGGCCAGAAAGTCCAAGATCAAGGCTATGGAAGGGTTGGTTCCTTCTGGATGAGCTAAGGAAGGATCTGTTCCCAACCTCTTTCCTTGCTTTTGGCTTGTGATAGCATAATTCTCATCTTCACATTGCATTCTCCCTGTGCACATGTCCATGTCCAAATTTCTTCTTTTTATGAGGACACCAATTACATTGGATTGGGCATCCACCCACCTCCAATGTGGCCTCATCTTAACTGATTATATCTGCCACATCCCTCTTTCCAAATAAGGTCACATTCTGAGGCACTAGGGGGTGGGGCTTCAGCATATGAATTTTGAAGTGATACAGTTCAACCCACAACAAAAAGTAAAAATCAAGAAAGTATTGGGTTCCCAGCAAACTGAACACATACATTCATCTAGTCACCCTCCTAAGACCTCACTAAGACTACAATAAAAAGTTAGTACTCCACATGCAGAAAGAGGCTCCAGGGAAGACAGTAGTAAACAGGAGATGGTGCGTGGGTAGCCAAGACAGGAGCAGTAACTGACCTGGCAGAAAAGAATGAAGTTACAGCCCAGGTCCAATAGAATGTAAGTCAACTGACTGCTCAGAACCCTGGAGAACCTGCACCGGGAGATGCCAGATGCTAGGGGAGGCAGATGTCAGGTAGGAAGCCGGACACAGACATGGGTTTCACAGGCTTTATTCAGAAGCATTGGACCTCCTCCCCACCACATACAGCCAGAGGACAGGGTTTCCCAAGCAGCCTCCTAAAAGACTCAGGAGATTGATTTTTGGAGGGATTGAAAGGAGAGACTCAACCTAGAAGACACCAGCCTTATAAGAGCACTGGAGTAGGGGGTAGGCACGAAGCTAAAGCCAGGAGTAGAAATGAAAGCCCACAGAGCCATGAGCTCTAGGTCCCTTCTTCTACCTAAGTGTCAGATCGTCAGTAACAGGGAATATGAGTACAGACAGGAGGACTGGAAGACCCACACTGCAGACCCAAACGGACCAGAGGTATATCCTGTCATGTGCACATTTAAGATTCTCCTAACAAAAAGTTGGCACTCACCTGGTTATCCTCTTCCTGCCAATCAACAATTCTTGCCCTTGTTTACAGAACATCAAGTGAGCTTTTAGCATCTCATTCTTAAATATGAAAGAACAACCAGACATTTGGTGAAAGCCTATGACCTGAAGACACAGACTGAGCAAACAAGGGGACCAGGAGGAAAGAGAAAATGAAAGGAATCAAAGAACATTTAAAAACATATTTTAACTAATATTCTCAGAGAGATACGGAAGAACAGAATTTTCAATAAAAAGAGAACAATTGGAGAACATGAAAGGACTCTTGACAATTAAAAATATGATAACAATTGAAACTCATTCAGAATATTAGAAGATAAAGGCAATAAAATATTTTAGAAAGTAAAACAAAATGTTTCAGAGTCAGAAAACAGGGTCGGGCGCAGTGGCTCATGCCTGTAATCCCAGCACTTTGGGAGGCCGAGGTGGGGAGATCACAAGGTCGGGAGATCGAGACCATCCTATCTAACACGGTGAAACCCCATCTCTACTAAAAATACAAAAAATTAGCAGGGCGTGGTGGCAGGTGCCTGTAGTCCCAGCTACTTGGGAGGCTGAGGCAAGAGAATGGTGTGAACCCAGGAGGCGGAGCTTGCAGTGAGCTGAGATCATGCCACTGCACTCCAGTCTGGGCGACAGAGCCAGACTGCATCTCAAAAGAAAAAAAAAAAAGAGTCAGAAAATTGGAAAGAATAGATAAGAACATTTAAAAATCAACCTGGGAAGTCCAATATCTGAATAATAGGAGTTGCAAAATAGAGATAGGAGAAACAGAGGGAAGAAAATTATCAAATAATAATAATTAATAATAAGAGAAAATTTTCCAGAATGGAAGGAAACATGCCTCCAGATGGTAAAGGTCCACTGAGTACCTAACATGACAAATGGAAGATCTAAATGCTCCCAGAAAGATAACACAAGTCACATAGAAAGTACTGGGAAAGAGAATGACATGACAGGTAAGATAGCATAGTGGTTAAGAACATGGACCCACTACCTGGGCTTGTAACTCAAATACTAGTTGTGTGATTTTGGGTAAGTTACTGAACCTCTCTTGCTTCAGTTTCTTCATCTCTAAAACAGAAATAATAAGACTACGTCCCACTTATCTAGCATAATGGACATAAGACACTTAAAATAGAGCCTGGACCCTAGCTCATGTTATAAAAATGCTGACTGTTTTCCTCAGACTTCTCAACAGTAACATTGGAAGCTAGAACCCATGGAGTAATAGCTTCACATTTTTTTTAGAGGAAATATTTTCAAATCTAGAATTGTATAACAACTAAGCTACAAATCAACTGTGAGGGTAGAATAAAGACCTTTTCAAACATACAAGGTATTTAGAGCTTGATTTCCCTTATATTCCTTCTCAGGAAGATACTGCTGGCTTAAAAAGAACCAGGCAAGTTGAAGACATAGAATGCAGAAAAGAGAGGACTCAACAAAAAGAGAGGAATTCCTTAGGTGATAGTAAACGGAAGTCCCAGGATAACAACTATGCTTCAAGTATTCAGTCTCAAAAATGGAGGACAGAGGGCTCGAGGAGACAGACCCCCAGGGGTCTGAGTAGATATATGTGAATTGAGTAGATATATGTGAATATATAAAAAATATTATTGGCCAGGCACAGTGGTTCATGATTGTAATCCCAGCACTTTGGGAGGACAAGAGAGGAAGATCGTTTGCACCCAGGAGTTTGAGATTATCCTGGACAATATAACGAGACCCCATCTCTACCAAAAAAAAAAAAAAAAAAAAAAAAAACCTTTAAAATTAGCTGGGTGTGATGGCATGCACCTGTAGTCCCAGACACTTAGGAGGCTAAGGCAAGAGAATTGCTGGAGCCCAGGAGATGGAGGCTACCACAAGCCATGTTTATGACACTGCACTCCAGCCTGGGTGACAGAGTGAGACACTGTCTCAAAAAAATAAAATAAAATTATTGATAGACAAGTGACAGAGATATAGAGCACTCAAGGAAAATTATAATGACACAGAAAATTAGGTTGATTAAAAAATTAAGCAGGTTTTAACTCCAGAAAAAAACAAAGGGTGAACAAGAAAGAGAACGTGCTTTAGTCATTGTTCGCTCAGAAGCAAATAATATTTGTATAGTCAAAATCATGTAAATGCTAACTTTTGAGTTGCTTGATTTAACTAAAAACTGAGATACAACTGAGTTAGGGAAATGGAGAGTGGGGAAATGGTAAAAAGGCAGTGGAGAGAGCTCAGTCCTCATTTACCAAAATGGGAAGTCAATAGTTAAAATCTAAAACTGAAATTTAAAAAATAGCAAGATGGGCCGGGCATGGTGGCTCACGCCTGTAATCCCAGCACTTTGGGAGGCTGAGGCGGGCGGATCACTAGGTCAGGAGATTGAGACCATCCTGGCTAAAACAGTGAAACCCCGTCTCTACTAAAAGTAGAAAAAATTAGCCGGGCGCAGTGGCTGGCGCCTGTAGTCCCAGCTACTTGGGAGGCTGAGACACGAGATTGGCGTGAACCCAGGAGGTGGAGCTTGCAGTGAGCCCAGATCGCACCACTGCACTTCAGCCTGGGCAACAGTGCAACACTATGTCTCAAAAAAAAAAAAAAAAAAAAAAGGCAAGATAAGCATATAATTTCAAGACATGGACATGAACACCTGGGGATGCAGCCAAAGAGTTACAGTGGGACTGTTGGGGTTGCAAAAGGCTGAGGCAGGAAACTCCTAGTTTTGCATTATAAATATTTCCTTGTAGTACTATTTGACTTTTTAAACCACACAGATGTGTTATTTTGATAAAAATTAACTTTTAACTTAAAAACAGAAAGAATAGTGGGAGGTAATTCAAAATAGTAGTAGTGGGTATATGTGGATAGTGTGGTTACCAGTGATGTGAATTCACTCTATATTCTTTTTGCATTGTCCACTTTTTAAAAAATAATGTGTTAATTTTACAATTCAAAAAATACATTTTATTTTTTAAATACAATCAGGATGAAGAGAAAAAAAGAAAGATTATATAGTTTGATGCAGATTAAAAAGTGATTTTCAAAAAAGGCAAAATTATGATTCACACAAAAATATAAAATGAACACACATCAAAGATAAATTAAGTGAGAGAATCAATGAGGTATTACAGTTTATTCAAAGAAGTCAAAGAACTATAAATTTGCATAAAGTAAAGAAATATTGAAATGAATTTGCAAAAACTGGTTTATCCATAAAGCAATAATCAATTGCATTCTGCAGACAAACTATATATGTTTCTATGGACAACAAATACTTGTGTTGCTATCAGTTCTCTATAACTTTTCCAGGGAGTTGTAAAATCAATAGGGTTGCACACTCCTATAGGATCAGATAATCCCCAAAGGCTCCCTTGAAAGGATACCCAGTAAAGATTTTTGTCTGGGGAAGCCAAGATCGAAGATTTATCCCAGCAAGCACAACTAGCAGCTGCTGAGAAATTCAAAGTTCAAGGTGAAGCTGTCTCAAACATTCAAGAAAACACACAGACTCCAACTACACAAGAGGAGAGTGAAGAGGAAGAGGTCGATGAAACAGGTGTAGAAGTTAAGGACATAGAATTGGTCATGTCACAAGCAAATGTGTGGAGAGCAAAGGCAGTCCAAGCCCTGAAGAACAACAGTAATGACATTGTAAATGCGATTATGGAATTAACAATGTAACCATCTGAAAGCAACTTTTTTTGGTGTCTCAAAGGAGTAACTGCAGCTTGGTTTGAAATTTGTACTGTTTCTATCATAAATAAAGTTATGGCTTCTTGTTGGAAAAAAAAAAAAGATTTTTGTCCATTTGAATGTCTTAAATTTCTCCTTATGTATAGTTAAGGGCTAATGAGTTTATGCAATCTTGTGTCTTAAAGTCCTGCTGGTTATTCAATAGTGGGATGCAAGTTTTGTTTGAATTCCTAGAAGCAAAAGCAAAAAGGGAAACTAGTTATAAATTTTTTGGAGTGTCCAGTGGGGTTTAAAATAATTTGAAGCTGAAAAAGTTTCATTTCATTTTTAATTGCTTGCAATTTTTTTCTCTAGAGGTAAAAAGAGATCAATGCACCTTTATAGCCAGCTTCCTTTATTTGCGGGAAAATCACCAAAATGATCCCTGTATTTATACAATATAGAGCAATACCCACCCGTTGCTCTTAGAAAACCCTGTGAGGATGCCATTAACTCAAATGCAGTTAGGTTAAACGATGTGTTTAGTACAGGAAATTGGGTTTATTTTAAGTAATATCATGTCCTTGGAGAGTTTCTTTCTTTTTAATTCTTCTTAATTATTTTCTATAGGGATTTAGACTAAAACATCTCTGAAAATTAGTTTTTGGGGGGAGATATATGTCTTTTTGAACAAGTATTTGCTCCTAAGAGAGAGAAGACTGGATTTCTCAAAAAGCCTATGAAAATCTGACCTCTCTTATGCTAGACTGTGAAAGGGGGCTAAATTTGTCTGGACTGAACTATAGGAGCCACATACACAGTGTTTTTAAAAATAATCCAATTTGGGGAAATATACTAGCAATTACTGAAATTCTCTTCTTCAAGCTGGCAAAGCCAGACCAAACACCACAGGTATGGATTTCCTTGTTCCTATTGTTAATCATTCTGGGACAGTCTGTGAGCAGAAGGGACAGAAGACATCAAGTTTCGCCTTCCCAGAGCAAAACTCAAGAATTGTTGGTTTTTTAATATGAAAAGGAAATACGTGAACTTGAATTTCTATTAATGAAGGATTGGGGGAAAACAACAATTATAGCACAATATATCCAAACAATGAAATACCATGTAGACATTAAAAAGAATATAGAGAACGGCCACGGTGGCTCACACCTGTAATCCTAGCACTTTGGGAGGCTGAGGCAGGCGGATCACCTGAGGTCAGGAGATCAAGACCAGCAGGGCCAACATGGTGAATCCCTGTCTCTATTAAAAATACAAAAATTAGCCAGGCGTGATGCCGGGTGCCTGTAATCCCAGCTACTCAGGAGGCTGAGACAGGAGAATTGCTTGAACTCAGGAGGCAGAGTTGGCAGTGAGCCTAGATCATGCCACTGCACTCCAGCCTGGGCGAGAGTGAGACTCCATCTCAAATAAATAAATAAATAAATAAGAATATAAAAGGTATATATGAACTGATTTGGAAAGTCACATATGGTTAAGTGGAGGAAAATTAGTTATACAACACTATCTAGATGAGCGTATAACCCATTTTTATGTTCATTTGTTCATTCATTCAACAAGTATTTCTTAAGCATCTCAATGGGTTAGAAATACAACAGTAAACCAACCAAAGTTCCTATTCTCATGGAGTGTACTTTATAGTGGAGAGCAACAAATAAGAAACAAATGAATATATCACGTTCACAAAAAAAAATGGGGCAGGTCACTGAGATAGATATTTTCGAGGGTGCTGGTGTAGAACGAGTAGTCAGAGGTCTTTCTGATGACTCAGTAAAATGACATTTGCCTTGAGACTACCTGAATACATATGTGCATATATGTATATAATTATTTCTGTTAGGATTGTGTTTGGCACTATGTAACAGAAAACAACTGCAGTGGCTTAAAAACCTCAGGTTCTTTTTCTCAAATGAAAAAGGAAGGTGGGGCAGAGCTGGTGCAGCTGCTCAAGGAACAATTACCCTCTATTTTCCCAGACTATCATCCTCCATGTCTGGTCACAAGATGGCAGCTGCCACTCCAGGATTCACACCCACACTTCAGGCAGGGTGAAAGAGGAAGGGCAAAGCACAAAAAGGCACAGACCAGCTACTCCCCGCCGCTTTTTTAATGAGGAAAATAATAGCATTTTCAGAAGGCCTTCCCCCAGTAGACTTCTGCTTACCTTTTATTGGCCAACACTGTGTCACATGATGGCTCCTAGCAGGAAGAGAGCCTACACACTTTGATTTCTCAGTTGAGCACATGCTGCCTTGAATGCAAGCCTGAGTATGGGCAGGTACCTGGCAGTGTCTGCCTCATGAGTGCATCGAAGACGAAAAGAATGTACACCAAATAGTTAACAGGGCTTGTCTCTGGGGATAGCATTCCAAGTGATCCCTAACCTTCTCCTTTGTGATGGCTATCATTTGCAGCTGTATCATTCTGTCTGATAACAAATCTGGAATCTCTGGTCCCATCTCAGACCTGCTGAATCAGAAACTGTGGGACTAGTAATCTGCAGATTTACTAGTTCACCAGGTGATTTTGAAGCTTGGGGAGGAGAGGGCTGAGAACCAGTGCACAATACCATTTAAACAGAAAAAGAAGATATTTGCATTTTGCGAGAAAAAATTATGACAAGTCAAGGATCTCATTTAAGCGAACAAGTCCTTTTCACAGTAGAATTACAAACACAACCTAATTAATGAACGTGTCAACCGTTTCTTCTTTCTTTTGAATCATTAGCATTTATTCAGGTCCTTAGCAGTAATGGTTTGTCAAAGCTGACATTCAGAAAAAGTACAAAAAAGAAAAAAAAAATCAGCCTTGTGTTTTGATTAATTCCCGTACATCTTTCTTATGTTTCATCTCCCAAATTTACAAGGATTTGATTGGTTTATGGTAAACTTTTTTTTTTTTTTTGTGGAAATGGAACTCACTCTGTTGCCCAGGCTGGAGTGCAGTGGTGCTATCTCGGCTCACTGCAAGCTCTGCCTCCCGGGTTCACGCCATTCTCAGCCTCCGGAGTAGCTCGGACGACAGGGGCCTGCCACTACGCCCAGCTAATTTTTTTTGTATTTTCAGTAGAGACAGGGTTTCACCATGTTAGCCGGGATGGTCTCAATCTCCTGACTTTGTGATCTGCCTGCCTCGGCCCCCGACAGTGCTGGGATTACAGGCGTGAGCCACCGCGCCATGCCTGCTTATGGTAAACTTTTTAAAGAAAAGTAAGTACTTGTCTTAACAATATCCTGCAGAAAAGATTAATTATTTTTACTTATCACAGGATGTAATTTTAGAATCCAAGAAACTCTTCTACCCTTTAAATCCTCAAGAATCCAGAAAGGAGAACAAAAAGAATAAGGAGAGGAGGTGGGAGAAGAGAGAAGCCAGTGTCAAATGGGCAGGCTCGGACCACAGACTTGGACTGAAAGCATGGCAGCTGAGAACTGCAAACTATTTTCTATTTTCCTTCTCCTTGAAATGATAAGTGGGCAGGGAAAGAAAAAGGGAGGATGATACAGTTTTGATTGGGTAATAAAGGCAATAGTGAGATTAATTTTTAGGCATCGCCAAATGCCTAGTAATAAAACCTGTGTCTCTCGGCATCAAGAAGCAGGGTTTTTCTTTTTCTGTTTTTTTTTTTTTTTTTTGGTGTTGTATAAATACCATAAGATTTTTAATTTCTTCTTTTAAAAAATATATTATGTAGCTGAGGCTTAATTAGCAGGTGATGTATAAATGAGCATGGAAAACTTGTAGCACCTGAAATGATATTTCACTAATTTGAAAATATATTGTCTCCAGTCACTATTTACAAAAAACAAAAACTTTGTTGCTTTTGTCTTGCAAAAGGTCTGTAAGCAGATCCTGAATTAATTCCTTACAACCATATATGTAAGAGACTAACATGCCCATTACTCAAATTTTATCAATCAGAAAATGTCACCCAGAGAAACGGTATATATGTAATAAAAAATACTAGAATTTCACATAAAATTTTAATGGCTGGCTCTTTCTCATTGTGAGATTTCACCCCAAAAATGGATGACAAACTAGGATCTGAGTCAAAGCACAGATGTCCGTGGATGTCAGACAGCAGGGAGGTGGCCAACTTCACGACACGGATCTTCTGAGGATCAATGAATCTTAGGTCACTAGTATGATGACTATCATACGCTTCACAAATACAAGAATACTTTCAAAATATTCTGTTGTTGCAAACATTTTTGTGGAAATTATAACTTTCAATTCTTGCTTATTGCCATCATTTTTATAAAATAAAATATCTTCTATATTCATAGACATTTAAACTACTGACATCCAGGACTACTGACAGTACTCTCAAATATTGCCAAACTTGAGTAGACACAAGCAAAACAAGCCAGGAGAGTTGAAATTGGATAAAGTAAAACTAAAGATGCTTTACTATTGAGAATCACTGGAATCTCTCCAATGCCAGACAAAAAATGCCTAAGTATGAATGAGCTGCATTTGCCTTGTAAGTTACATTTATACTTCTTTCTGTCATTTGAATGACTTAATCATTTATAAAGAATAGATCAATCAGCAGGAAAGTCTGAAGAAAAGAGAATCCCAGAAACAAATGCTAGTGGTGTTCATCCTAACCCTTTGAGAAACAGCTACCCAAGGGCAGCCAGTCAATCTTCATATTTCAGTATGTGGGTTTTGCCATCAAGCAATCTGTGGGGGTTGGAGATTTGAACCTCCCATCTTCAAACTGCTACCTATGGTGGGGCTTTTATTGGCCCCTCTATACCTCAGTATCATCATCTGTAAAATAGGAATAATAATAGTTCCCATCACATAGGCTAGTTGTGGGGATGAAATGAGATACCATAACCTAAGTGTATTAGAATGGTGCTTGGCATGTGGTCGGCACTTAATAATATCACTTAATAATATCAGCTATTATTATAATTATTATAATATCAGCTATTATTATTATAACTGTATAATAATATCAGCTATTATTATAACTGTATAGTTATTTCAACATCAAATGTTGCTTTTGAAAAAATACAATCTAAGTGTTGCATGTGAATGCTTCACACAGTTGAATATTAAGTTAAAATTCATTAGAGTTTAATTTTTTAAATGATGCTCTCCTGTGAGGCTGCTGAGTCTCCTGAGTATACGACACCACCACCACCACCCACCCCTTTCCCTGGTGGATTTCATGGAGTCTGAAAGACAGAAATAGAACACAGCTACTATATGTAAGTTGGGGAGGCCAAGGGAGCAACATACCTACTGTGGCAGACACACCCTAAGGTGACCTCCAATGAGTCACACCATGTATAAGCCCCTCCTCTTCAGGATGGGAAGAACCTGTGACTATATGTCACTGCCATCATTGGAGAGAGAGAGAGAGTAAGCAAGAAAGAGAGCAAGAGAAAGAGTGTGTGAGCAACTCCATCTGGAGTCAGAGAGAGAGAGATTCTCTCCTGAGCCTTGAAGAAGCAAACTTCCACATTGTGAGCCGCCCATGGAGAGGGCCTGGAGGCAGGGATCTGTGGGCCCCTCCCGCTGACAGCCAGGACAAAGCCAGGGCCCTCCATCAAGCAGTACCAAGGAGCTGAATTGTTCCAACAACTTGAATGAGCTTAGAAGCAGATTCTTCCCTAGACCCTCCAGATGAGAACACATTTGAGGCCACACTTTGATTGTGGCCTTGTGAGACTGAGTAGGGGACCCCGTCAAGTCATGCCTGGACTCCTGACCCACAGAAACTACGAAATAATCAATGTGCCTCTTCAGTTGCTAGATGTGTGGCAACTTGCTGCACAGCAGTAGAAAATGAACACACCGGCCTTCAACGATGCTTCCTGTTATGGGTTGCATTAGGTTCCCCAAAAGATGTTGCTGTTGTAAGCCCCAGTGCCTGTGAATTGGACCTTATTTGGAAATTGGGATCCTATTACAGATGATCAAATAAGATAAGGTCATTAGGGTGGGCCCTGATCCAATTTGACTGATTCCCTTAGAAGAAGGGGAAATTTGGACACAGAGAGACATGTCACAAGGAGAATGATGAGAAGGCCTAAGGAGAACACTATCTCCAAGCCACAGGACACCTACAGCTTCCAGAAGCTCAGAGAGGCATGGGGTGAATTCTCCTCACAGCACTCAGAAGACACCAACTTTTCCAACACTTTGGTTTTGGACCTAGCCTTCAGAACTGCAAGGCAATCATTTCTGTTGTTTAAGCCATCCAGTCTGTGGCACTTTGTTATGCCAAACCCAAGCAACTAATACAGTTCCCAAAGGCAAGATGCTAGGAAGGATTCCTTTCCAGTCATGAATGGAAAAGGACTGATAGGAGCATAAAATTCATCCATGCATGCATGCATCCATCCATCCATTCAATAGACACAGAGCCTTTATTTTGCCAGGTGTGGCACTACACAGTCACCAGATGCCACACAGGCCCTATGTGCTATGCAGTGAGGTTACAGGGATCAAAGCACAGCCCCTGCCCTCAGGGAGCTCGCCATCGAAGGGAAAGAGGGTACAGCAGGTGCAATGTGGGTTTTGCCACATGCTAGAGCCCAGGACACACAGAGTGTGGGGCGCTCATAGGGAAAACACTTAATCTCTTCCTGAGAGAGGTAAGGAAGATCCCAAGAAAAGGAACATGCAAGAGGGGGTGGAAGGAGACGGGAGAGGGCGGTCTGAAGACAGGGACTCACATGGAGGCATAAAAGAGCAAGGACATTCTAAGAACTACTTGCAGCTCCGCGTGACCGGAGCCAAGCGGTCGTGGGAATGAGGTGCAATGTGCTAGTGTGTGCCCTGCAGAAAGGTCTGAACTGTATCCCGAAGGCTGGGGCAGCCACTGAGGAGCCTGATGGAAGTCAGCAACATGACTGGATTCAGGCAGGACTGGGGCAGAAGGTCCTGCATCATGGCCATGGCAGAGAGATGCGTTCCAGAGATATTTAGGAGGCAGAATTGACAGAACTTGATGTATGGCTGTATTGGAGAATTAAGGAAAAGAGAGGAATCTAGAATGATTCCCATTTCTCCTGTTGACTAAGGAGGTGGTGATAACTTTCCCCAAGCAAGGGGATATGGGAAGAGCTATAGGTTGGGAGGAAGATGAGATCACTTGTCAGCCCAGCAGCCATTGCCCCTCTTTCCCTTTGCTAAGAAAGTCCCAATTTTGTTTGGTGTCCTCTGAGGGGTGATGACATCAGGGAGGCTGGACCCTCTCTCTGCACCCAGGCAGTCAATCTCATCAGGCCTAGACCTACACTGTCCAATACGGTAGTCACTGGCCAGTGCAGCTATTGCCCACATCATGTAGCAGCTAATTCAAACTGAGATATGCTGTGAGTGTTAAATATGCACTGGATTCCAAAGTATGGTTGGGGGCGGGGGGAGAATGTAAAAATAAAATTAATAATTTCTTATTTAGTTATATGTTAAACTAATGTTTTGGATATATTGGGGTCACTAAAATACATTATTAGAACTAATATCATCTGTTTCTTCTTTTTCTTAAAATATGGCTGTTAGAAAAATGTTAATTATATACCTGGCTCCTATTATACTTCTACTAGACAGCACAGGTGTAGTAAAAGTTTTCTTCCTTTTCCTTGCCTCTTGTACATGCTTTAGACATTGGCCAGAGTTCCCAGTCCCATTCCTTTACCAAGTAAAGGGTTTAGGTAAGTGTGTGAGCACGATGCCATTCTGGCCAATGAAAATGGGGGGTTGGCAACAAGTTTCTGGGGCTTTCATTTTTCTTAAAACAGAATATGAGATAGGGAGGGACATTCCTTTTTCTGCTATGGATGTTGTTATCCCATTGCACTTTCTGGAGCAATGGCAGCTATTTGGAGGCCTTGCAAATAACTGGCTTAAGAAAATAAACCACAGAAGAAAGATGGAAAAAAACTGTGTCCTTGACAACAAAATGGAATCCATGGATTTTTGTGTTAAACTTATGGTTTTATGTTAAATAAATTAATATATTGTTAAAATTGAATTTGTTGGATTTCCTGTTACTTGCAGACAAAAAGCATCGTAACCGGCCTTTGTTGAGAAAGCAGTGTCAGAAGGCTGTTACTTGAGTGTGTGTTATTCCTGTACTTCACCAATATTCAAGTTTTTCTCTGAAAAATAAGGAGAAAATTGGAGAAATATTTGGGTAATTCTTTTGCAATTAATTCTAAAATGCCACCCTCTTTCATGCCTCTGAGGAAAAAAATCATCAGTGGCTGAAATGGCGTTGGAAGGGTGACACTTTTTCGATTAATACACTCCTTTTTGTTTCCAATCTGTAAATAAGGATTAGGCCTGGGTCAGGAAATAGAGGATTGATTCATTCCTGTAGTAGCACACATGTAGTTCTCTTGGGGTCCGTAAACAGTGGGAAGGAAGCCATTTTTCTGGCCAGCTGCCAGTCTCCAAACCATGCTGAACTTGGTTGTCATTGTCTTTGAAGGCAGCTTTATGTGGCTTCATGGAGATGGGAGCCTGATGTGATAATCACAGTCTATTGCATTTGTGGAACCCATATTAAAAATATCAGTTTCACAGATCTTTTCTCTGGTGCTTGATTACATACTAATATGAAAATTTTGGTGTACATGACCTTGACCCACTAATCAACAGCATTATTCATCTGTCCTCCGAAAGGCCTAAATATAACAAGCAGCCACCCTCAGAAGTGAGAAACACTGGGAACTCTGGCCAATGTCTAAAGCATATAAGAGAGGCAAGGAAAAGGAAGAAAACTTAAAGCAGCGTTGGCTACAGAGAAATTTGGGAGTGTGGAAGCAGTAGAGAGAAAACGGAAAAGGTGTGGGAGCATGGTGTTGAAGGGACCTTTGAGCTCCCATGGTCCAGCCCCTTCCCTTAAACATGAGGTAATGGGGCCAGAGCAGGGCTCTTGGCTCCTTCCTTCCACATGCACTGAATGCCAGCCATGAACCATTCTTTGCCAAACACAGGGCTATGAGGATAGGAAGACACCCATGCTCCTGCCCTCCTAGAGCTCTCAACACGAGCTGGTACAGAGTCAAGATCAAACCCAAGTTAGGGACTTTTTTGTTTTGTTCTTATTTTGTTTTGTTTGTTTTGTTTTTCCTGCAAAATCACTGTCCTGCTCTATCCCAGATAGTCATCAGCACTGGCTCTCGCACTAGTTCTGCTTTGTATCTGTGCTTGTGGGGTTTGGTCATCATGAGATTAAGAAAATGAAGTGGTAAAATTTTGCTCAGATGTTATTCTAAGGAAGGTCTTTCTCTCTCCCTCTCTCTCTCCCTCCTTCTTTTTCCTTCCTTCCAGCATATATTATTTCCCTGTGTAGATTTATGATTCTTCCTCACCTTGACCTTGGGAACAACGAAGACATTTCTTGGTTGGAATCACAATCCAGACAGAAGTACTGCAAGCCTAGGATTCAAGAAGTAAGTGCCATGCACCACCCGTGTTCTCATATTTCTCTGAAATGTTGACTTGCAATGTAGCTATCCTTTAGAGAAATAGGAAATAGGGCAACTTGGCATCCTTTGCCCCACCTGGTGCCTGGATTAATACACTGAGGTTAGAATGGCTGAAGGGGAGAAAGACCCAACACATTTAGAATGATATCCAAAGATGGCCCCAGACCCGGTGGCTCACGCCTGTGATCCCAGCACTTTGGGAAGCCAAGGCAGTTGGATTGCTTGAGCCAAGGAGTCTGAGACCAGCCTGGGCAACATGGTGAAACCCCATCTCTACTAAAAATACAAAAAAAAAAATTAGCTGGGCACGGTGGTAGACACCTGTAGTCCCAGCTATTCGGGAGGCTGAGGTGGGAGGATCCCTTGAACCTGGGAGGCAGAAGTTGTAGCCTGGGTGACAGAGAGAGACCCCATCTCAAAAAAAAAAAAAAAAAAAAAGGTTGGGGGGATGTCAGCTGTCAGGGAGGACTCTCTCTCCCCTCTCCTCCCCAGGCCTTACATTCCACAGTCCCTTCTCCCTGAGTCCCAGCCCCAACCAGCCACAAAAAGCAGGTCTGGGACTTAAGCACTGAAAACCTGGCCCAGGAGAGTTGGACAGGGCCGGCACGTCTGAGGCAGGGGTGGCCAGTGATGAAAGGAGGATGGCAGGATCAATAGGGAGGGGGAGAAGAAGAGAAAAAGAGTGAAGGCCGGGCTCGGTGGCTCATGCCTGTAATCCCAGCACTTTGAGAGGCCGAGGTGGGTGGATCACCTGAGGTCAGGAGTTCGAGACCAGCCTGGCGAACATGGTGAAACCCCGTCTCTACTAAAAATACAGAAAATTAGCTGGGTATGGTGGTGGGCACCTGTAATCCCAGCTACTTGGGAGGCTGAGGCAGGAGAATCGTTTGAACCTGGGAGGCGGAGGTTGCAGTGAGCCAAGATCATGCCATTGCACTCCAGCCTGGACAAGAATAAAACTCCGTCTCAAAAAAAAAAAGTGAAAAGAAATGTGTCCCCTACAGAGGCAGTGGGGGCATCAACCTGGATCTTCTGTGTGCCTCACCCACCACCACATTGTACCCACCAGCCAGACCTGTGTGCTTTTCAACATATTCCAAACCCATCACTTCCTCCCTCCACCCTGTCCAATGCACCCCCATCACCCATTTTAGGGCCCTTGCCTCCTAAATGGTTTCCTGGCTTCCACTCATTTCTCCAGAAAATTCACTCTTCAACAAGCAGCCAGAATGGTCTTTTAAACCATAAATCAGATCATGCTTTCCCACAGCACCAACAATGCCTATGTGATCTGACCCCCAAGTTCTTCCCTGACCTTAGATGTTTCCACTTGCCCCCTAGCTCACTCATACAGTCACACTGGCCTTCTTTCTGTTCTTTGCACAGCTAATCACATCCTTGCCCTAAGGCCTTCAAGCTTCCTGTTCTCTCTGCCTGGAGTGCTCTCCCTGCAGCTCCTGCCATGACTGTCTCCTTCACATTCCTCAAGTTAGCTCAGTGTAACTGCCTCCAGGCAGCCTTTTCTGACCGCCCTGGGCCAGCCTCATTCTTCTTCACCTTTATACCACTCATAGCTATTTGAAGTTATCTTGCCCATTCTTCTTACCTTTTTTTTAAAGTCTGTTTTTCAACAAGACTGAAAGTTCTAGCACAGCTCAGAGACTATGCCTATCTTGTTTGAGACTGTATCCACAGAGCCTAGAACAGAGCCTGGCACAGGAGTAAATGCTCCATAAATGTTTTGTTGAAGGAATGAGTGAGTAAATGTAGAGATGTGGAGTTGCCCCAGGAGTCCAGAATGAAGACCCCAGAGCAGGGTTGCCATTTTACACATAAAAACACAGTGCACCCAGTTATATTTGAATTTTGGATAAATAATGAATGCATGCAATGCTAGCTAAGTATAAGTATATGCCCCAAATACTGCATGCATTCATTGTTTGTCTGAAATTCAAAGGTAACTGGATGTCCTGTGTTCTATCCAGTTCTATTGAGGAGCTGGTGTGAGTTAAACAGAGCAAAGACGACCCTCCCAGTTCTTTGCCTCATAGACCCTTATGGGTTGGAACAGACATGAACTGGTGTAAAGAGCTGCTTTCTTCTTTCTTCTGGACTTCATGCATGTGCATGTTCAGCTAATAGTAAGGTAATTTTGTTAATGGGTTTACCACCCCTCTCTTCTACCACTAAGAGTACAGAATGGAATAGAGGGCAGTGAACAAAAAAGCGAGAGAGCACACACAGCCACGGGAAGGCGGGGCTTGTTTCAGAATGACACAACCACCCCAGGCAGCCGCTCTACCAAGGAGAGCTGTCCCTGCTCAAACCCTTTCTCATCGCACAGGAGAAAAAGGAGGCTTGATCATAAACTTTGGCAAAAATTGAATAATTAAATAAATTAAATTTTTACTTGGACTTTGCGATTAAAAGAAAGCCCACATTCTCACAAAAATATCTGCAGTTCTTTTAGTCTCAAAAATACCAAATCTAGCAACTTTATGAGTAAACAAAGTTAGTACATTCCAGTGTTATCTTGTTATGTCCATAAAACGGGTTCACATATGTAAAGTGCATTTTAAAAGCTGCATATATTTCAATTTCCTCCAAAAGTTTAGTCAAAGGAATTTTCTTTTTTTAAGCCATGGATTCAAAATCTGATTCTAGAAATCATATAGATGTGCTGAGAAGTGGTCTGGTCCAGAAGCACAACTTCCAGGAGGTTGTGGAAAGGCCCTCAGGGCAAAGGGACTTTTGCATATCAAACAGGTCAGGTCCAGTCC
This sequence comes from Macaca mulatta, assembly GCF_049350105.2. Lineage (NCBI taxonomy): Eukaryota > Metazoa > Chordata > Mammalia > Primates > Cercopithecidae > Macaca > Macaca mulatta. Next base: position 102,394,248 of record NC_133408.1, on the reverse strand, counting down.
CACCACACTGAAGGAAAGCTAAGCATGAGATGCTCTGTGTTGCACTGTTTAAAGGCTGCAGTGGGTCAAGTTCATTCCTAGAGCCCTGGCACTTCATCCAGAGGAAGCCCAGAGTCCTTATGTGTCCTGTCAAATTTCACATGAATGACAAATACCTTTGATGAATGCAAAATAGAATATTGTTTAATATATACCTCAGTTGTTTTATTTGTTTTGTTTTTGAGGCCAACAGGGCTACTAATTAGCAACAGCAATTGTTCCTTGGATTGATATAGCCATTTCCAAGGATCTCAGAGCAATTTATACATTTTATCCCATTTTATTCACGGTAACTGTCTAGGTAGGTTGGGTTTTGGTATTGACATCCTCTCCTTGAAATTTTATGGACTGGGCAGGTGCCTAAAAAATTTAGTCATCTGCAATAAATTAGAAGCAGAAAGTCTTCTCTTACCCAAAACCAATTCAATACTTCAGTTCCACTGGCAATTAAAGAAGATACAAAGGTAATAACATTCATTCTACTTACCTACCAACCACATCAAACATCCACCCTTTTCCCATTAGCCACATTCTTACACATTTTATATTTATTTTTATGTATGCATCTCATTCCCAAAGAATCTGTGATGATTGTAGAAAACACAAAGAAAAAAATATGTAAATGTTTAATGTAAATATATAAAATATTTACATACATTAAAAAGCATGCAGGGCTTTTTGTTCTTGAATCTAACAACATAGAACTTTCTAGAGCAGAGGCTTAATTTGTTTTATAGGCTCAACCTATAAAACAAATGAGCATGCTGATTAGTATTGAGAACAGGGACCTCAAAACTGGGCTTTCAGATGCTGGCTGAATGAAGGGATGATGCAAAGACAGAATAGACCCATCACTAAAAGTAAAGCTTACAAGTCATTGTTATTGCCATTACTTTTAATGGCAGAAATCACAATTACTTTTGCACCAACCTAATGTATGCCAGCGTGTACTATCTTTTCACTGCATGGAAGATGTCCAGAGCTCCTGCTGGGCAACTTCACAGAGTGTTGAGCCTGAGCATTTGTACTGGGATTCCTGTGACAGCTCATTTTGTTACCATCAACCCATCTCAGTATTCTCATATCATCCAGCATTTTCTCCAGTAAGCTAAAATCCTATTTCTGGTTAGCTTCCAGATAAAAGGTATAAGCATACCACAGTGCAAAAGCCTAGTCCTAGAAAAGAATTGTTTATCAACTAAAATTTTGTGAATTAAACTATATTTTAAATGGATAAAGTGAAATGAAAAACAAGGAGTTTGGTGGGGAGTCTACTGTTTTAAAAAGCCCTTCAATAAATTTTTAAACCTACATGTCATATAACTTTTTATATTTTATTTGATTTTTTAAATTCATAAGTAGTAATAATGCACACTTATTTAAATAAGCCAAAGAATACAGAGAGGTACCAACAAAAAGCTAATAATCAGCTGGATACAGTGGCTCACACCTGTAATCCTAGCACTTTGGGAGGCTGAGGCAGGAGGGTTACTTGAGCCCAGGAGTTAGAGACTAGCCTGAACTACATAACAAGACCTTGTCTCTACAAAAAAATACAAAAATTAGCTGGGCATAGTAGCATGTGCCTGCGGTCTCAGCCACTCAGGAAGCTGAGGTGGGAGGATCACTTGAGCCTGGGAGGTTGAGGCTGCAGTGAACCGTGATTGTGACAATGTGCTCCAGTCTGGGTGACAGAACAAGAAGACCCTGTCTCAAAAAAAGAGCTAATAATCTTACCAACTCCCTAATATTTCAGCTCCTATTTTCCCCCCATGTGATTAATATTGACGGTTGGAAGCAGATTCTTCTACACTCTTCCCACAAAAATATATATATGATGGAATTGCAGTTCTTGTTTTCATTCTTCTTATTACAACAAATTAGATTATACACATTATCCTTTATATTTTCTTTCACTTAGCAAGGTAGAACAGATATCCCTCAGATCATTATGTATGGTTCCATCTCACTGTTTGGTAACAGCCATGGTTATCAAATATTTACATAGTATAACTATATAATGGTTTGCTAACCATGCCCCTTTAGATGGATGTTCCATATTTTTCTTTTTCTTTGTTTTCCTGCCACAAACCAAGCTGCAAGAAGCATGCTGGTACCGCCTTGCCTGTAGGACTAGTGACTCTTGTGCTTACTTTCAAAGTTTAGATTTTTGCATACTAATTCTCCTTAAAAGAATTAGAAGCTAAGATTGTGTCATCAGAAGATCCAAGTTTTGTAGACTGCATTATATAAACAGGAAAAGTCATCGCCTGTGCCTCAGTTTCCTCATCTGTAAATTAATAGAGAATAGATACCTGTTGGAGTAAACTACCATCTCTCTCTCTCTCGCTATCTCTCTTTCTCTCTCTCTTTTTAATGCATGTTTTTACATCAATTGAGCTGAGTGCCAGTGAACCCTGAGCCAGCTTTCTGTATAAGTAGAGCAGCAGCTGCTCCTTGCTGGAGGCAGGAAGTGTTTGTCCTGCAGGCCTTTGATCATCCCGTAGCCTTTCCACACCGGGAACAATTTTTTCCCCATCTGCAGGCTCTGTAACCGGTTCGTGAACTTTCACTCTCCTGTAAACTTACAGAGTTGCATAAAAGTATGAACATTCAGCCTCAAAGCCATCTGAGCAATGGATTCCTTTATAAAACTGCAACCTACTTATTCAACCGGGAAGGTGAAACGCCAGCAAATGTTTGTATATTTGATGAGTGCAAGCACGCAGGGTGTCAAGATGCCAGAGAGAGCTACAGAGCTCCAAAAATCCTTATTTTGAACCTACACCACCACAGAGAATGATCATATTTTTCTGGCTGTAATAGTAGAGTTGTAAGATTTAGGAATTAAAGAAACTAGATGCCCAGTTAAATATGAATTTCAGATAAACCACACATAATGTTTTAGTTATTTTATTATCATTTATTGTACTATATATTACATAGTATTTTATGATTATAGCATTACATGGGGCATACTTACACTAAAACATTATTCATGGCTTGCTGAAACTCAAATCTAACGGGGCATCTTGTATTTTATCTGGCAGTCCAATGTAATAGAAGAAATTTGTTCCCCCATCCGTCCCCACCAATCCAGAACTTTCTTTGCTTTTATCTCTGTGTCAGAACCACATAGCAGAAGGATTCTCCTTTCCTTCCTCAGCCAAGGCTTCCCTGCAAATTTGGGCGAGCTCATGACTTGATCCCAGCTCCGTCGGCATAAGGGGTCATCTAGGCCCAAAACTCTTTGCCCCAGGACTGATCTCACTTGTGGTTATCTTACGTCTACTGCGTCAACTTCCGGGTTGAAGGATCTCTGTATTTCAAACTCCCTCTCTCACTTTGACCATAAAAAACGGCCCACTCCCTGACCTAAGTCTGAACTTTCTAGACTGCATACTTCTGTATTCTCTTGCCTCTTCTGCATTTCTGGTGCCCTCAGGGTTTTACCTCCTAACTTCCAAATCAAGCTAAGATTGTTTCATGAGAAGATCCAAGTTTTGTAACTTGTGTCGTGTAAACAGCAAAAGTCAGCACCTGAGCCTCAGTCTCCTCAATTTGTAAAATGGGTGTTGAATTCTGTTAGGAGATACTCAAGATTGTTCCTAGCTCTGACATGATGTGGCTCCAGACTCTTCTCCCATTGACTTCAATCCTCCTGGCCACAGCCTTCATCTGAGCCTCCCTCTGGGACCTGAGAGTGCCTATGTCCCAGTATGCTACTCAGCTTTTTGACAGAAACCACTTAGCATGGCTCCAAGGGTAGGATAGCCAATCCTTGCTCTTCTAAACATTTTCCTTAACTGTCTAACTTCATAAATTGTTGGCTTTTAACATTTACAAAGTGCTTGACCAAGCAAAACACTCACCTTGTCAGAGATGGTCATTCCAAAAGTTCCTGTAGTGTAAATTATTGTCCTGTGTTAAATCAAGCTATTTACATGTTAACATAATTAAGTACTATATAGCTGCAACAATCCTAAATTGTATTGACTTTTACTACACAGAAATCTTCATAAGACAATGTTTGGCCCCAAACAGAAATACATGTTTTTTTAAAGAATAACCAGGCAACATGTATAAATACACATGAACAACAATCAGAAGAGAATTCAAAAGAGCAAGATGTGTTGCAAATACAGAAATTTTAAAAAATAAAATTGCTCACATATATAATGGTTTTAAAGGTTTTCAATCACACCAAATATTTTAAAGTAGAAGTTTTGTAGTGAAAAGCCTAGAAAGGCCAGTCTGATTAAGTACTCCAAATTCCTTAAGACCCAAACCTTCCAAATCACTGGGCTATTTATCTTGTTTATTTTAGTGCAAAACATTCTTCAGAAATATGTAGAAATTTATACCATGCAATGAGAGTGTGAAACATATTCATTATGGGAATTAGAGAATCAAACGAATGAATGATCATTAGAGATTATCTAATCCAGTGTTTTGTAAACTTGTTTCTCCTGACCTGCCATAAATACATTCACAAGATAACAGTTACTATTCGTAAGATGATTTGATGCTGTTATTCTACTTCATTTCTCAAAAGTTGGCTGTGCCCCATCTTATTGATTTCATGGTTCATTAATGGATCACAACCCACAGTTTGAGAAACACTAAAAAAAATTCCTAGCTCATTCATCTCTTAAAACTAAGAAAAATCATCTGGGCACAGTGGCACTTGCCTGTAGTTCAAATTAATCGGGAGGCTGAGGGGTGAGAATCCCTCGAGCCCAAGAGTTCTAGTCTAGTCTGGGCAACACATTGAGACCTTGTCTCTAATTTTTAAAAAAGAGAGAGAAAAATAAGAGGTCAAGGTGATAAATGACTTCACCAAGGTTAGTGCAAGGTAATCATATAACCATGAGAAACAAGAAATAGGCCTGACACAGTAGCTCATACCTGTAATCCCAGCCCTTTGAGAGGCTGAGGTGGATGAATCACTTGAGCTCAGGAGTTCAAGACCAGCCTGGCCAACATGGTAAAACTCTGTCTCTAAATACTAAAAAAAAAAAAAAAAAAAATCAGCCAGATGCACACCTTAATCCCAGCTACTCAGGAGGCTGAGGCACGAGGATTGCTTGAATCTGGGAAGCAGAGGTTGCAGTGAACCAAGATAGTGCCATTGCACTCTAGCCTGGGTGACAGAGCAAGACTGTCTCAAAAATTTTTTTAAAAAGGAGAAACAAGAAATATGCTAATAAATACACGAGTCTATTCAATCAAAATAGTAAATAGGGACTGGCCAGTGGGATATATTGTGTATATTAAGCCAGTTCCTAAAAAATTAAGGTACTGATACAGAGAAAAAAATTTTTAAAGGAGAGGGGGCCACCACATATTGAGTATCTGCTATGCATTAAGCATTCATGATACTGCTTGGCTCTGTGTCCCCACTCAACTCTCATCTTGAATTGTAATCTCCATGTGTTGAGGGAGGGATCTGGTGGGAGATGATTGGATCATGGGGTCAGTTTCCCCCATGCTGTTCTGGTGATAGTGAAGGAGTTCTCATAAGATCTGATGGTTTAAAAGTGGCAGTTTCCCCTGAGCTCGCTCTCTCCTGCCACCGTGTAAGACGGTGCTTGCTTCCCCTTCGCCTTCAGCCATGATTATAAGTTTCCTGAGGCCTCCCCAGCCATGCAGAATTGTGAGTCAATTAAACCTCTATTCTTACAAATTACCCAGTCTCAGGTAGTATCTTTATAGCAATGTGAAAACGGACTAATACAATTAGTTTAAGCAAAAAAGAAGAATATATCAGAACCAAGGACAGAATCTATTGGAAACCATCAAGATTTTTTTCATTCTGTCCCTTATCTCTGCCTCTAAAAAAAAATTCATTTGTCAAAAAAAAAAACCCAGAAAAATTGTAGAGAAAATCAGTGAAGTCAAAAGCTGGTTCTTCGAGAAAATCAATAAAACTGGCAAACCTATGGCCAAAAGTGATGAGGACCATAAAAGAAAAGACACAAATGATCAATATCAGGAATGAAAGAGGTGGCATATCTATATATTCTATGATATTAAAAGAACAATAAAGGAATATTTAAAGCAACTTTATGCCTACAAACTCAACAATTTGGATAAAATAGAAAATTCCTTGAAAGATATATTACGAAAGCTTACTCAAGAAAAATAGATAACTTGATTCTCCCTGTATCTATTTTATGTATGTATTTATTTATTTTTTGAGATGGAATCTCACTCACTGTGTCATTCAGGCTGGAGCGTAGTGGTGTGATCTTGGCTCACTGCAACCTCCACCTCCCAAGTTCAAGTGGTTCTCCTGTCTCAGCCTCCAGAGTAGCTGGGATTACAGGTATGCGCCACCACACCCAGCTAATTTTTCTATTTTTGGTAGAGACAGGGTTTTACCGTGTTGGCCAGGCTGGGCTTGAGCTCCTGACCTCAAGTGATCTGCCCACCTCGGCCTCCCAAAGTGCTGGGATTACAGGCATGAGCCACCATGCCTGGCTGCCCTGTGTCTAGTTTTAAAACTGCAATTGCAGTTTACAATCTTCCCAAAAAGAAAACTCGAGGCCTAGATGGCTTCTTTGGTGAATTCTACCAAATGCTTAAGGAAGAAATAATATCAATTCTACACAAACTCTACCAAAAGAATTGAACAGGAAGAAATACTTCTCAACTCATTCTCTGAGGTCGGCATTATTCTGAAATCTAATCCAACAATATGTTAAAAGGATGATACATCCTAACCAAGTGGGGTTTATCCTGAGAATGCAGGGTTGGCTTAACATTGAAAATTAATTCAATGTAATATATGAGATTAATAAATTTAAAAATAAAAACATATGATCATCTCAGTAGATACAGGAAAAGCATTTAACAAAATCTAACATTCATTCCTCATCAAAGCTCTTGGCAAACTAGGATGAGATGGAAACTTTCTCAGTCTGTTAAAGACATCTATTAAAAAATTATCTACTTAATGTAAACACTACACTTAATGTTGAAAAATTGAATGTGTCCCCTCTAAGATCAAGAACAAGACTGTTATGTTCACTCTCCTCACTTCTGTTCAACACTGTATGGAGGTTCTGAACAGTGCAATCAGGTGAAGAAAAAAGAAAATAAAAGAAAAATTCATCCAGATTAGAATGGAAGAAATTAAACAGACCTGATAATCATCTACATAGAAAACCCAATGTAATCTACAAAAAAAAAAAAAAACCTGCTAGAACCAATAAGTAAATTTAGCAAGGTTGCAGGATACAAGGGATACAAGATCAATATACAAAAATCTACTGTATATCTATATGCCAGCAACAATCAGATATTAAAGTTGAAAAAAATACCATTCACAATAGCATAAAAATATAAAATATTTAAGGATACATCTGACAAAAGACATGTAAGACCCATACACTGAAAACCACAAAACATGTCTGAAAGAAATTTTTAAAAACCTAAATAAATAGCAAATGGATTAGAAGAATCAATATTGTTGATATGTCAATATTCCTCAAATTGATCTATAGATTCTGCGTAATTGCTATTAAAATCCTAGCAAGCTTTCTTTTTTTAAAAAACAGGGTCTTACTATGTCAACCAGGCTAGAGTACAGTGGTATGATCATGGCTCACTGCTACTTTGACTTCCCTGGGCTCAGGCAATCCTCCCGCCTCAGTCTCCCAAGTAGCTGGGACCACAGGCATGCACTATCATGCCTGGCTAATTTTTCTATTTTTTTTGTAGAGATGGGGTTTTGCCATATTGCCCAGGTGTGTCTTGAACTCCTGGGCTCAAGCAATCCACCCACCTCAACCTCCCAAAGTGCTGAGATTACAGGTGTGAGCCACCGTGCCTGGCCCAGCAAGCTTTTTATGTAGGAACTGACAAGTTGACTTTAAGTTCATATGAAAATGCAAATGACTTAGCCAAAATAAGTGTGAAAAAGAACAAAAAAATTTTTTGAATAGATACTATTCAAGCGACCCGCCCATCTTGAACTTCCAAAGTGCTAGGATTACAGGCGTGGGCCATCCTGTCCAACCAGAACAATATTAAAAAGATAACATTCACCTGATTGCACAAATTATTATGAAGCTACAGTAATTAAAATGGTTGTGTTTGACGTAAAGAGAGACAGATCAATGGGAAAGAATAGAGAGTCTGGAAATAAATCCACACATATATGGACAACTTATTTTGGCCGGCACAAAAAGGTAATTTTATGGAGAAAGGATGGCCTTTTAAACAAATGGTGTTGGAACAATTGGCTATCCATATGCAAAAATAAGAGTGAATTTGGATTTATATCTTGCACTATATTAAAAAATTAACTGGAAATTTATCATAGATTTAATAGAAAGCCTAAACCTATAAAATTTCTAGAATAAAACAGGAGAAAATTTTTGTGGTCTTGGGTTAGGCAAAGGCTTTTTAGGACAACAAAAGCACAACCAATAAAAGAACAAATAGCTCGATTGGACATCATCAAATGTAAAGACTTTTGCTTTTCTACTAAAAGAATAAAAAGATACTCCACCAACTGGAAGAAAATATTTGCACAGAATCTATCAGATAAAGAATTTATACCCAGAATATATAAAGAACACTCTGAACTCAACAATAAGAATAAAGACAACCCGGTAAAAGACGAACAAAAGATTTTATCAGATCCTTTACAAAGAAAATCAAGACCACTTCACAAAGGATCTGCAAAAAAGCACATGAAAAGATGTTCAACATCGTTAGTCACTAGAGAAATAAAAAATAAAAATCACAACGAGATACTACTACACATCTATTAGAATGGCTACAATTAAAAAGACTGACCATGTCAAGTGTTGATGAGGATAAGGAGCAGCCCCTCTGTGCCTCAGTTCTCTTATCTGTAAAATAGCACCTACTTTATAAGGTCATTATGAGGATTTAATGAGTAAATACATCTCAAGTGCTTAGAGAAAGTGCCTGGCACATGGTAGGCAGAGCATGAATGTTGGTTGTTTTCACTGTCCCAGTAAGGAGGTGTGATAACCTGCAACTGTCTCTAAGGGTAAGCAGCAATTTAACAAGAGAAGAAGAAAGGGGAAGGGAATTGGAGCAGAGCAAAGGCCACTCAGACATCTAAGTGAGACAGGGAAAAACACTGTGAAAGGGGAAACTCATTAGTTATTTACAGTCCCTTAGCCTCATTTTCAGGAGGGCAGACCCTGGTAATCAGGAGGGCCTTTGTTTGCTGAAGGTGTGGAGGAGGTGAGGCTGCCTCTGGAGAGGTGGTTTCTCCAGCACAGCTGCTGGGGCAGAGCGTGGGGTGCACTTGCCTCGAGGAGGGAATGCTAGAAGAGGTGACCTGCCTCATGGAAGTGACATTGAGAACGCCTTGCATGGAACTCTCACCACCAGCAAGAGCAATAAGCTCGGGGAAAACGTTCGTTTCTCTCTGGTACCTTTTAATTTGGGGAATCAAGAAAAGTGACAAATTCCTTCTCCATGGTAGGCAGAGGCTGAGGACCCAGCCTGCCCTTGAGCCCTAGGGCAGTGGGTTACGGAGACAGAAGACCGCAGTGGTTACTAACTGCCTTCCTGAGCACCTCCCATATGCCAGGCATTGAGCTAAGAGCTGCAGGAACCCAATGATTAAGACACACTTTCTGCCCTTGAGGACCTCACAGGTCCAGTTGGAAGACAGACCAGGAAGCAAATAATTACAATTAAACACTGTCACATTACTGTTAGAAGGGCCATTTAAGAGGTGAGTATAAAATGCCTTAAAAATGTGGATACGGAAACAGTCTCACCACGGAGCAGATTACAAGTATTAGGACTAAAGGAGCAAATATTAGAAGCAAAAAGAAAGAACATTTCCCTGCTAATTTTGGCATGCTTAAGCCACCCATAATGAAAACAGCTTCTTAATCAAATCCAGCTTTTATTTCCAGGCCGAACCACAGCCCTTTCTGTTTTCCTCTTAAGCCAGTATAACATTTTATTCCAAGCTGTTTTCTCCCATCATCTGTCAAATAGGGCCACTTTAGATCTAACACCAGGCTCTTGACGGGGAGCAGGGGCTGCATCAGTAGAAGAATGTCCTTACATCCCTGCAGAATTCTCTGGGTTCTTTGCTATTACTAGAAAAGATCAGAAGAAAAAGATAACATAAAATTAGGTGATTTAGCTAATATCCTCCTATCTGGTTCTGAGGACTGTTCACACAAGGAATGAGATCTGTTCTCTCAGTTTAATTTGAGCGCTCTTGATTCCTAGTACAGAAATACACTATAAGCTCTGACCATAATCCTTCTCTTAGTGTTTGTTTGTGTTGCAATATTTACATTTGTGATCTTCAGAATCATTAATGCTGTTCTGCAGCCATTGTCTCATCAAGTGAGCTAACAAATGATCATCCATCAATAAGAACCTGAAAACCTGGCACCTACAGAGATCAAAATAACCGTCCTCAGAAGCCCAATACACAATCATAACTCAAGCAGCAGTGGGGATCCACAGTGCTCACACTCCCAGATGGTAATGGTCTAGCCTCCAACTCAGGCTGAAGAATAGACCACAAGTGGGCACTAAATTGCCTGTCAGGTGTCTGAAGCCCCACGGCTTAATTATTAGCACAAAGATTACAGCCTCTATATCAATGTGACTTTACTATTTGTTCAAAGAAATTCTGGCTCAGGAAGATAAGGCTGTAAACCAATAAGATACCTCCAATATTCATTTATCAACAATAGATTGCTCAACCAGCCATCTTCTCAGGACAATAGGTTATTCATACAGGTAAACAGTCCCCTTCCCAAGACAGTAGGTCACTCACCTGGACAAATCCACTTGCCTATCAAACAGCTATTCATGAAGACTCACCTTACAACTCTCTTCTTTGTCGCATCCATCAACTCTAAACAATTTTATCATAAACTTTACCTAATTCTAATCAGATTCCTATTAATATTAAACCACTTGAACTCAGGCCCCAAAACTCAATGACTATTTTTCTTCTGAGACGCTACTAAGTCTCCACCAAGGTGATACTTCCCTTATTATAGTAAATAATAAACTCAGCTTTGTTTGATCAGCTGATTATTCTGACAGTCTTTTAGGAGAGTCAGATACCCCAGATGGATTAAATGAAGGAAATGTAATGAAGAAGCTCCTTTCAGAAGTGAAGGCAAGATTACTGGGATACACAAGGGATGGTGAGGTGTCCAGGGACCAGCAAAAGTGGAAAGCCATTGCCACCCCTAGGGCTGAAGGGACAAGGGGAGGAATTAGTGTCAGTGGAACCCAGCAAGAGTGGGGACTGTAGAGTCATGGCTGCCCAGCCAAAGCGGAAGTCACGGAGGCCCACACCCACCATCAAAAATCAGGGGGAGTAGGGAGGGAACACTGCCTCTGTTTCTTTTGCCCTTCAGTTGCCTGCTGGTTCCTCTCATTAAACAAACCCAAATGGAAGCCAGCAAGCAAGCAGACCCCGATAATGCCGGAATCAGTCTGCTGGGGGCCAGCAAAGGGCAGAGAAGGGAGGAGACTGGATCTGTGTGAACATGGGGAAGTAGGATGGTAAGTGAAGAATAACCAGTACACAGCACAAGGAATATTGGTTGAATGAATAAATGAATCCCCACTGGTCTTCAGCAAGGTTATAGTAATAGTATTTGCTAATGAATGAATAAATCAATTATACTGAATATGCATTATCTCTACTTAGCATATTGGCTTTGCAGGGGGCAGGGGATCATAATCAGTAAATGTCAACTTTGTTCCTTTGCTTATAACTTTATTTCAGCCAAGATAGATAAGGCACTGATATTAGTCCATTCTCACATCGCTAATAAAGACATATCCAAGCCTGGATAATTTATAAAGAAAAGAGGTTTAATTGACTCACAGTTCTGTAGAGCTGGGGAAGCCTCAGGAAACTTACAATCATGGCAGAAGGAGAAGCAAACACTTCCTTCTGCACATGGTGGCTGCAAGAAGTGCCGAGCAAAAGGGGGAAAAGTCCCTTATAAAATTATCAGATCTCGTGAGAACTCACTCACTATCATGAGAACAGCCTGGAAATAACCACCTCCATGATTCAATTACGTCCCACCGGGACCCTCCCACAACATGTGGGAATTATGGGAACTACAGTTCAAGATGAGATTTGGCAGGGACACAGCCAAACTATATCAGCACTCAAAGAGTAAAATAGAGAAGAAAAATTGGGCATGTTTTAGAGATGTCATAGATATTATCTGTGATATAATTTGGCTTAAAGCCTGGACTTAGGAGTTCTGGCACAAATATCCTTCACCTACTCCCTAAAATATCATCAAACCAAGACTTCTTATCTAGGAAGTTTACCATAATTGCAAGAGCTCACCACATCACATTTTCTGGAAGGACTTGAAAAGGTTAGCAAATTTGGAAATACCAAACCAAAAAAAAAGTTGCCAAAATAATCCTTTTTTAACAGTTCTGTTTTAAATTATATAGTCTAGTAGAATGTGAGCTTATGAGAGTTGGTCAAAGCCAAGGAAGCAAATTAGCTTTTTGGGCTATCTGCCCTGTAACAGATAGCCCCCAGTATAATTAAGGGTTAAAAAAACTCTAGTTCTGAAATCAGATAGACCTGGTTTTGAATCTTATACTACGTGACTTTGGGCAAATTACTTGCATCCCATGCCTCAGTTTCCTCATCTGTAAAATGAGAATATTATTCTGTGCTTCTTTTTTTTTATTGGTGGCTATTATTTTTGGCCACCACAATCACCCCCTACCTCTTTCAATACTTTTTCCTATAACCCAGGACTGGAAGTCTGGCAACTACTACATGTCCATCTCCATTTCTTTCACGGTTCTTAAAACCGTATATAAATACATTCTGCCAATGATACGCCCCTGTGCAAGTTTCGGAAGTTCAAGCTTTAGCAGATGTGAGCTTCATAGCAACTTCTAAGTTTTCCCTTCCTAGTTATCAGCCTGGGTGCTTCAGGACGGCTATGACCAGCGGTGACCATGGGCAGCAGTTTCCTGTTGTTTTCCTCATCTCGGTGGTGGCAGCAGTTTCTTATAGTAAGACTGTAAGGGTCAACCTAAAAGCTCACGGTGCCTCCCCTGACTTTTGCTCCTTCAGCCTTTTAAACTTTTTTTTTTTTAAATAAACTTCTAATTCCTTCTGTTAAACTTCTTCCTACATGAAATATCTAAGATGGTTTCTGCTTTTCTTTTCTCTTTTTTTTTTTTTGTTTTGAGACAGGGTCTCGCTCTGTGACCCAGGGTGGAGTGTAGTGGCACAATCACGGCCCACTGCAGCCTCAACCTACCCGCACTGAGGTGATCCTCCCACCTCAGCCTCCTGAGTGGCATGGACTATAGGTGCATGCCACCATGCCCAGCTAATATTTTGTATTTTTTGTACAGACAGGGGTTCACCATATTGCCCAGGCTGGTCTCAAACTCCTGGGCTCAAGTGATCCCCCCACCTTGATCTCCCAAAGTGCTAGGATTACAGGCTGAGTCACCAGGCCCGGCTGGTTTAGGTTTTTCTAACTGAACCCTGAATGAGATCTACCAGAGTGTACATAAGTTTTATACCCCAAAAGTACTTTTTGTAGAAATGATCTTTGAATTAATCACTCCTGTGGAGGTCCTTCATCATGCACATAGCTGTTACGGATCCTTCTATAAAACTGAAGACTTCAGAATTCTCCAAGGCAGTGAAGGTAAGTTAACAAGTATGTTAATCATCCTAATGGCACTTCGATTTAAAAATCCATTTATTTGGTTCATGTGACCATTTCAAACACCTTATTTATAGAATTATATAAAATATAGGCTGAACCAGGTTTCTTGGTGAGAAAAGTACAGTTTATAAAATTCAAACATACATTTAGAAACTCGATGGCATTTTCATTTACGAAGAGCCATTAATAGTCATTCCTCAAGACAAACCTTTAACTTTACATGATTGCTCTCCTAAATGTAAATGTAAATACCTTACATGTTTGTTTATTGTTCTCTCATTTAGTTTGAGAGAACTAGAAAGCTCATCTTCAAGTAACAGAAATTTGCTAGCAATTTGTGTATTTTTTGCATTAAAGACAGAAGAAAAGTCAGACAGATTGTTATAAACACAATCGGTCTTTGCCAATTCTGCTAAAATATAGCAGGATAAAAGATGGTTCCAGGCCCCTCTCAAACCACTCCCTACTTTCAATCCCAGCACTTTTCGTAAGTAGCGTATAGTATATATTTCAACATATGATAAGAGATATTGCAGATCTGGTTACAGACCACTGCAATAAAGTGAGTCGCATGAATAATTTGGTTTCCCAGTGCATATAAAAGTTACATTTATACTATACTATAGTCTATTAAGTGCATAATAGCATTATCTTAAAAATAATGTGCATACCTTAATTTTAAAAATACATTTTGTTCTGTGCTCCCAGAGGTTGAAAAAAATACTGTTTTGCTAAAAACTGTTATGATCATTTGAGCCTTCAGTATGTCAAAATGTTTTTCTGTGGAGAATTTTGCCTCAATATGGATGGCTACTGCCTGATCAGGGTGGTGGTTACTGAAGCTTGGGGTAGCTGTGAAATTTTCCTAAAATAAGACAATGAACTTTGTTGCATCCATTGACTCTTCCTTTCACAAAATATTTCTCTGTAGCATGTGATGCTGTTATCAATGTTAGCATTTTACCTACAGAACTTTTTTCAAAATTGGAATCAATCCTCTCAAACCCTGCCACTGCTTTGCCAACTAAGTTTATGTAATATTCTAAATCCTTTGTTGTTATTTCAACAGTGTTCACAACATCTACACCAAGAATAGATTCCCTCCCAAGAAAGCACTTTCTTTACCCATCCATAAGAAACCACTTCCCATTCATTCACGTTTTATCATAAGATTGCAGCAATTTAGTCATACCTTCAGGTTCCATTTCTAATTCTAGTTCTCTTGCTATTCCTACCACATCTGTGTGACTTCTTCCACTGAAGTCTTGAACTCCTCAAAGTCATCCATGAGGGTTAGAGTCAACTTCTTCCAAGCTCCTGTTAATGTTGATACTCTGACCTCCTCCTATGTGTCATCAATGCTCTTAATGGCATCTGGAATGGCAAATCATTTCCAGAAGGTTTTCAATTTACTTTGACCAGATCCATCAGAGGAATCACTATCTGTGGCCTTATGAAATGTATTATTAAACAATAAGGTTTGCAAGTTGACACTACTCCTTGATCCATGGGCTGCAGAATGGACACTGTGTTAGCAGGCATTTAAACAACATGAATTTCCGTCTGTGTCTCCATCAGAGCCATTGGGTAACCAGGTGCATTGTCAATGAGCAGTAATATTTTGAAAAGAATCTTTTTGGCCAGGCGTGGTGGCTCAAGCCTGTAATCCCAGCACTTTGGGAGGCCGAGACGGGCGGATCACGAGGTCAGGAGATCGAGACCATCCTGGCTAACATGGTGAAACCCTGTCTCTACTAAAAATACAAAAAAAAAACTAGCCGGGCGAGGTGGCGGGTGCCTGTAGTCCCAGCTACTCAGGAGGCTGAGGCAGGAGAATGGCATAAACCTGGGAGACAGAGCTTGCAGTGAGCTGAGATCCGGCCACTGTACTCCAGCCTGGGTGACAGAGCGAGACTCCGTCTCAAAAAAAAAAAAAAAAAAGAATCTTTTTTTCTGAGCAGTATGTCTTACAAGTGGGCTTAAAATATTCAGGCCAGGCGCGGTGGCTCAAGCCTGTAATCCCAGCACTTTGGGAGGCCGAGATGGGTGGATCACGAGGTCAGGAGATCGAGACCATCCTGGCTAACACGGTGAAACCCCGTCTCTACTAAAAAAATACAAAAAACTAGCCGGGCGAGGTGGTGGGTGCCTGCAGTCCCAGCTACTAGGGAGGCTGAGGCAGGAGAATGGCGTAAACCCGGGAGGCGGAGCTTGCAGTGAGCTGAGATCCGGCCACTGCACTCCAGCCTGGGCCACAGAGCGAGACTCCGTCTCAAAAAAAAAAAAAAATTCAGTAAACCATGCTGTACACAGATATGCTACCATGCAGGATTTGTTGTTCCATTTAGAGCACAAGCAGGGTATATTAATAATTCTTAAGGCCTCTAAGATTTTCAGAATGGTGAGCACTGGCTTCAACTTAGAGTCACCAGCTTCATTATACCCTAACAAGAGAGTCAGCCTGTCCTTTAAAGGTAGACATTGACTTCTCTCCAGCTATAAAAGTCCTAGATGGCATCTTCTTCCAATAGAAGGCTGTTTTACCTATATGGAAAATCTGCTGTTTGGTGTAGCCACCTTCACCAATGGTTGTAGATAGATCTTCGGAACTTGCTGCAGCTTCTACACCAGCGCTTGCTGTTTTGCTTTGTACTTTCATGTTATGAAGATGGTTTTTTTCCTTAAATCTCATGAACCAGTCTCTGCTAGCTTCCAACTTTTCTTCTGCAACTTCCTCACCTCTCTCAGCCTTCACAGAATTGGAGAAAGTTAGGGCCTTGCTCTAAATTAGGGTCTGGCTTTAAGGGAGTGTTGTAGCTGGTTTAATCTTCTATCCAGACCACTCAGACTTTATCCATATTAGCAATAAGCCTTTCCTTTTTTTTTTTCTTTTGAGATGGAGTCTCGCTCTGTCGCCCAGGCTGGGGTGGAGAGGCGCAATCTTGGTTCACTGCAAGCTCCGCCTCCCGGGTTCACGCCATTCTCCTGCCTCAGCCTCCCGAGTAGCTGGGACTACAGGCGCCCGCCACCATGCCCGACTAATTGTTTGTATTTTTCGTAGAGACGGGGTTTCACCGTGTTAGCCAGGATGGTCTAGATCTCCTGACCTCGTGATCCACCCGCCTCGGCCTCCCAAAGTGCTGGGATTACAGGCATGAGCCACCGCGCCCGGCCTGCAACAAGACTTTCTTATCATTCGTGTGTTCACTAGAATAGCACTACGTCACTTTTAATTTTCTTCAATAACTTTTCCTTCATATTCACAACTTGGCTAACTGGTACAAGAGGCCTAGCTTTTGGCCTCTGTCAGTTTTCAACATGTTTTTCTCACTAAGCTTAATCATTTCCGGCTTTTGATTTAAAGTGAGATATGTGCAACCCTTCTTTTCATTTGAACACTTAAAGGCCATTGTAGGGTTATTAATTGGCCAAATTTCAATATTGTTGTGTCTCAAGAAATAGGGAGGCCCTAGGAAAGGGAGAAAGATAGGGGAGTGGCCGATGCCTGAAGCAGTCAGATACATACATCGTTTATCAATTAAGTTCACTGTCTTATATGGGTGCAGTTCATGGTGCCCCAAAACAATTAAAATAACAATATCAAAGATGACTGATCACCAACAGTATTGTAACAGATATAGTAATGAGGAAAAAGTTTGAAATAATGTGAGAATTATCAAAATGTGACACAGACATGAGGTAAGCACATGCTGTTGGAAAATAGCATAGACAGACTTGCTGAACACAGAGTTGCCACAAATTTGTGTTGCTTCAATTTGCAGAAAGTGCAACATCTGTGAAGTGCATTAAAGCAAAGTGCAACACAACAAGATATGTCTGCACTCCATTTTGTATTAAAGCAGCACTCCACCCCTCCTTGATGAGATTGTAAGCTTCTTGAAGACAGGAACCAGGCTTGTCCAATTGGAGGAACTCTTGGTATGGTGTTCTGCATACTAAAAATATCACTGAGGAAGTCACAAGTTCACAGATTTGCAGAGAGACTCACCATTTGAGCCTTCCTTTAATGCCTGAGTTTTTCAAAGCCAAGTCCAGTCCTGACTTGCCTTAAACATCTAATTAATCTTATCTCTGGACTAATGAAACTGATTACATGGCACTTTATAAATATCTAAGGTACTCCCCAAAAGATAAACAGCGGCAATGGTCAAGATCAAAGCCTTGGGTATAGAATGCAACTGTTATGGCTCGAGGGTCATGGCTGCCTGGAAGAACAATAAACGCAGGCTGGCTTTGATCATCTCACTCCCAACACACAACCTTCAGTGGTTCCCCACTGCCTTCAAAAGGACACACTTCTTGGCAAACTCCTCTGTGCCACTACCACCTGGTCCCAGCCCACGCTCCCTGCCTTATCTTTCAATGCCTTTCACTACCATGAACAAGCTCACCAAACACTCCATGAACAACTCATGACTGCACTGACTGGCTTCCTGGTCTCCAAATACTCCCTTTTCTTTCCCCTGCCCCTCCCCATCGGGTGCATTCTGCATCAGCCAGCTCGGGTCCCTCCTCTTCTCAGAACCATTGTGTAATAAGCCTTTCCTGCCACCTCATACAGTTGACACTTCTTGCATACTCATTAAGCACTTTTCATGTATTATCTCACTTACTCCTCAAAATTATGAGGTAGGATTATTTCCTCCATTTTATGGATGACGAAACTGAGGCAAACACTCTAATATTTTTAGACTGTGTAATTCAAGTCTCAGATAATATTTATAGCTCACTTATGCTCCAGAAGAAAATCTGGTTAATTTAATCCTAAAACAGCTGATGCACATCTATAAGATTTCTTAAACAAAGCAGTGAGTGCTTTCAAAATTCAGTATAATAATCTCAAAATTGCAACAGAATATATGGTATTAAAAAATACTTTACACATGTAGGCCAGGCGCAGTGGCTTACGCCTGTAATCCCAGCACTTTGGGAGGCCGAGGCAGGCAGATCACGAGGTCAGGAGATCCAGACTATTCTGGCTAACATGGTGAAATCCCGTCTCTACTAAAAATGCAAAAATTAGCTGGGCGTGGTGGCGGGCACCTGTAGTCCCAGCTACTCGGGAGGCTGAGGCAGGAGAATGGCATGAAACCGGAGGGGTGGAGCTTGTAGTAAGCCGAGATGGTGCCACTGCACTCCAGCCTGGGTAACAGAGCAAGACTCTGTCTCAAAAAAAAACAAAAAAAAAAACAAAAAAAAAACGCACAACTTTACACATGTAAAGATGCTCAATATCACTAATCATTAGATAAATGAAAAATCAAAGCCACAATGAGATACCCCTACACACACATTAGGATGGCTATGATTAAAAAAAGAAAGAAAGAAAGTACGTGTGGGTGAGAATAGGGAGAAATTAAAACCCTTGGGCATTTGCTGGTGGGAATGTACAAGGTACAGCTGCTGTGGAAGATATTTTGGCAATTCCTCAAAAAATTAAACATTGAATTACCATATGATTCAGCAATTCCTCATCTAGAGTTGAAAGCAAAGACTCAGCTATTTGTACACCTGTATTCATAACAGCATTATTCACAATAACCAAAATATAGAAATAACCCAAATGTCCAAGATGAATGAACAAAATGTGGTCTATACATTTATTGAAATATTATTCAGTTTTAAAAAGCAATGAAATTCTAGCACATTCTACAACACGGACAAACCTTGAAGACATAATGCTAAGTGAAATAAGCCAGTCATCAAAGGACAGATGTTATATGATTCCACATAGATGTGCCAGCTAGAATAGCCAAACTCACAAGTAGAATAGTAGTTGCAAGGGGCTGAGGGGAAAAGGGAATTTAAAGTTTGTGTTCCATGGCACACAGCTTCAGTTTGGGAAGATAAAAAGTTCTGGGCTGGGCGTGGTGGCTTATGCCTGTAATCCCAGCACTTTGGGAGGCTGAGGCAGGTGTATCACAAGGTCAGGAGTTCGAGATCAGCCTGACCAACATGATGAAACCCCGTCTCTACTAAAAATACAAAAATTAGCCGGGTGTGGGGGCATGTGCCTGTAATCCCAGCTACTCAGGAGGCTGAGGCAGGAGAATTGCTTGAACCAGGGAGGCAGAGGTTGTAGTGAGCTGAGATCACGCCACTGCACTCCAGCCTGGCGACAGTGCAAGACTCTGTCTCAAAAAGAAAAAAAGAAAAGAAAAAGTTCTGGAGCTGGATGGTGGTGATGGCTGCACAACAATGTGAATAATGCCACTGCACACTTAAAAATGGTTAAAATGGTAAAATTTTATGTGTATTTTGCTACAATAAAAAATACAAAGATACTTTTATATCATGCACTTGATCCTCCCAAACACCCTGCGAGGAAGCAGACGGGATTTACAAAGCAGAGTCGGGTTCATGGTTCTGGGTAGGGCCCGACACTCAGAATTGCTACCCTGCACCTGGTGATGCTGGGGATCTACAGACCAAGGCTTGGGGCAGGACAAGGAAGTGGCAGGACTGAGATGCAAAACCTGATTCCTCATACTCACAGTCTTTTAGCTCTTTCAGGGAATCCCTCAGAAGTGACTCTAACCTCACGAGGAGGAAAGGGCTCACTGAGAACACAGATCCTCACCATCTTGATGGATTGATCAACTCAAATATTTCCAGGTGACCATCATGAGGCTCACCTATTGTGAATGCTGTAGACACCCTGAGGATATCTAAGTTACACCCTCCTTTGATCTTACACAGATTGCTTTAAAAAAAAAAAAAAAAAAAGACTACCTGTACTTTAGCTAAAATTAAACTATAATAAAAACTAATTGGATTGCAAACTAGTTGAACTACTTAAAGCTTTCCTTAACAAGATTATTTGTCAGAAGTTCTAATCCCCGATGCACATCAAAATCATCTGTTTATTTTTTTAAAATACCCATGCCCAGGACCCAGAGAGACTGATTTCATTGGTCTGCTGCTTAGTTTTGTTTTCTAAGTTCTCCAGGTAATAGCAGTCAGAGATGGAAATCATTGACCTAAGATTAAAACGCAACCTAAATTCAAGATATTTAATAAATTGCATTGGTTTATCTTCTTGATTGACATTACTAGATATCAGAGGAAAAGTATGGTATATTTTATGTGTTAACTCCAAATGCAAATGAAATATTTCAGCTATTTCATTGGGTCTAAATTTACTCTAGGGGCAAACTTTATGCAAAATCACACAAGACTGCTAGCAGCAATTACATGCCCCTAGCAACACAAGGGTTAATTTTAGCATCACAAAATTCTCAGTTGGACCCACCAATCTACTTAAAATTGTGGTTAGGCTTATCTGCTTAATTCAAATCAATAGCTGCTTTACTTCCCCTGCTGAAACAGAGCTTGCCACCATAGCCATGTTGATGGTACCCTTCTTATTGATTATCATCGTTCATATTCAGCCATAATTTGGATATTGCCAACCAACATTTCCAGCCAAGGACACTTCAAAATAATGCATATAAATTGTCTTATTGATCACAGAACATCTGCTGGCACTTAAGTATGTTGACATATAAACATGAACAGAAGTTCACATGTTTGGATTTCTGATGTTTACAGAATTATAATTTATAGTAAA
This sequence comes from Macaca mulatta, assembly GCF_049350105.2. NCBI lineage: Eukaryota > Metazoa > Chordata > Mammalia > Primates > Cercopithecidae > Macaca > Macaca mulatta. The sequence continues at coordinate 102,372,906 of NC_133408.1, read as the reverse complement.
ACAAACTTATACTTTTTTAAAAAACACCTTCATAAAGATAAAGTAGTATAAACAGGTTTAAATTACAAAAACCATTAAAAGAATATAAAGTCCTACGGTTTTTTTCCAAATGATTTATGGAAGGAAAACATCATTATTTCTCTTTTACACTTGATATCATTTAATTGCATTTTGCCACTTGCAAGATCAAAATAAATTTGCCAAATCATAATTACTGAAATCAGAAATTATAATGTAATGAAATAATGTGTTCTTAAGAGAGATATATGTGTATATCTTTTCTTATTTTAAGATTTCAAGAGTTCACAGTAAGATTAGCACAATGCTTGAGACACGTTTCCCGAAGATAGCTTGGCAGAAGCAGAGTAGAGCACTGTTATTAAATATAACACATGGCCAAAGTCTCAACCCCTGTCATGAGGTGACTGCTGTTAACTCTTTATTAAGAGTTAACAGCTGCAACTTTTCCCATAGAAAACAAGATAAACCAGGCAAACAGTGCACAGGTGCTGACCTGACCTGCTGCTGCTCAGTCTCGGAAAGGGCCACATGACATCATCAGGGGCACCGCCCTAACTCAGGGAAAAGAAGAATGAGTTTCCTGGAGAAACTGATGAACAATACGTTCGCAGACATAAGTTGAGAAGCTGCCATCCTATCTCTCTATCACTTCCTTTGCTCTGTTCCCAGAGCGAGAGAAACGATAACTCACCGAAGGCACTCCACAGTCTCATGGTCTCGCCTGTGCTAGGAAGCCTGGGAGAATATATGCCACGTAGACTGTAACAGGAATAATATTTGGAAACTATGAGCGGTGTGTTTTTTCATCCCACGCCCTAGTCACATTCTCTGCACACATTCCATAGCTCCAGGGAAGAGGGAGAAGAAATGCCATTCTGGATGGACAAGAATACGAGCCAGGCAGGAGAGGAAGTCAAAGCAAGTCTCCCGGGTCCAAGAGGAAGAGGATGGAGCTGATGAAAGATGGGCTGATGGATGGGAGCAGACAGTTGGACCCTGAATCCTGCCCCCTCATCCACCTCTGGTTGGGAATCCTGGTACGGGGTGGAGCCAGGCTTCAGCTGGATTAGGGGAGGGCAGGAAGATGAGGGGTCTTGATACTCTGTTCTTCATTGGGAACTGCAGGAGGTGACTCCTGGTCCTGGGTGTCACCCTGCCAATACAGGGTAGGCAAAGTGGGGTGGAAGCAGTAGCCCAGTGTAAGTCGGGTAGGGAAGAGTCCTGAGTGAGTGTCCCTCAACAACACTGGTTCCTATGGAGCAAAGGGGAGTACAGAGTCCAGGAGATAAGGTGCTAAGGGATGAGGCGACTCTATCAGACAGGTCAGTTAAAAGGCAAAGCTGAAATTCAGAAAGATCTGCATTGCCAGGGAGAGCTAAGGTGGAGAGCCAGGTAAACAGGGGAGAGAAGCTGCACCAGCTCCATGGACTGCAGCTAAGAAGATCCCCGTCATGAGATCTCCTACTCTGTGGTCGCCTCAGCACTATTGATGTTTGGACCAGATAATTCTTCATGGATGGAGGCTGCCTGCACATTGTAGAATATTTAGCAGCATCCCTGCCCCCTACCCACCAGATGCCAGTAGCACTCCTCTCCCCTCTTCAGTAGTGATCATCAAAAACACCTCCGGACACCAAATGTCCCCTGAAGACAAACTCTGCAGGTTGAGAACAACTGCATCAGCCCTAGACACTGCTTGGAGAGGATGGCAAGGGAAGAGGCTGGAAAACTGAGCACCTATCCCAGAGACAGCTATTTCACACCGAGATCCCAAGGCCTGAAGAAAGTAAGATCCCATCAGTGGCAAGTTGAGGGACCTGACCCCTCCACCTCCACCCACCCATCCAAGCCAAGTGGGTGCCCAAGAGCAATAGAAAATAACAATTCTGGGAAGAGCAGGTCATCACTCCATTTTACAGATGAGGAAACTGAATTTCTAAGAGGTTAAGCAAACCACCCAAGGTCCCACACCCAGTTAGTGGCAGAGCCAGCATTCAACACCAGCGAGGCTCCCTCCAAAACCATGCTCATTCCTATAAGCCAGGCAACAGCTCCCTTTCACACAGAGTGCCAAGTTAGAACTTCATGTGTATTGCAGTGTCATCTCAAGAAGACGTGAGCTCCCGTTGGGAAGGAATGATATATGCCTCTATGCCAGCCTGTCATTTGTGCTCCATAGATATTTGCTGAATGAATGAATGGATGAAACTCTCTCCTTCACCTCTGGGCTAAGCAGGCTGTTTCCCAAGGCCTCGCTGCACCTGGAAAAACAAGAATGAAGATAAAGCAAAGGCTAACAATTGCAGGACCAATGTTCCTTCTCAGAGATCCCTGAGCGAGGCAAAAATAATGTACAGCTGGCTTCCAGTCAACAGCACTAATGCGTGCGTCAAGAGATAAGCTCAATGAGCTTGCAGAGCAGGGAGAGATGGGAGGGAGCAGTAGGAGCCAGGCAGGAGATGAGGGACCCTGAGCAGTGACTTGGGCTGAATTTGAAAGGACCAGAAAATTAGTGGGGAAGAACACTCCAGAGTTTAGTTGGCACAAGAAGTAAGAACAGCCAGGCGCAGTGGCTCACACTTGTAATCCCAGCACTTTGGGAGGCCAAGGCGGGCAGATCACCTGAGGTCCAGAGTTTGAGACCAACCTAGCCAACATGGTGAAACCATGTCTATACTAAAAATACAAAAATTAGCTGGGCATGGTGGCAGGTGCCTGTAATCCCAACACTTTGGGAGGCTGAGATGGGTGGACTGCTTGAGGTCAGGAGTTTGAGACCAGCTGGACCAACATGGTGAAACCCCATCTCTACAAAGAATAAAAAAATTAGCCTGGCGTCATGGTGTGCACCTACAATCCCAGCTACTCAGGAGGCTGAGGCACGAGAATCGCTTGAACCTGGGAGGCGGAGGTTGCAATGAGCCAAGAGTGCCACTGCACTCCAGCCTGAGCAACAGAGCAAAAAAAAAAAAATGGAACTGGTACTGGGAAACAAGATGGCAAGATCAGGGCAGGTGAGGGGCATGGTGTGGGATGGAGGTGCCACTGATGGGGAACCTGAAGTTCAGGCAAGACATTCAAGTTATGCAGTAGATTCCTCAGTAACAACAGACATTAACATTGATTGAGGGTTTACCATATGCAGGCGCTGCTCTAAGCGCTTTGCAGGGATTACCTCATTCGTGGAAGGCTGATTTCCCAGCTGAGGAAACCTGGGGGAGCTCAGCATCCCTGAGGCCTTAAGGAAGGTACTCAGGCCACATGACTCCTGAATGATGGGACAGGGTGGGAACCCAGGCTACTGCATGCCCCAAGAACCCTTGCTGTTCGCTGCCAGCCCCTATCCCTTCCTGGCATGTAATGTGATCAAAGTGATAAGCACAACACTAAAAAAGAGATGAAGGCACCAGGGTTCCTTCTTCATACCCTTAATCTGCATAACAGTTAACTCAGGGTAGGGCTTAGGCAGTGGCAGGTTGGGAGATTCAGGATATGTTGTAACAAAAGCTAGAGCTTAAAAGCTATTTGCTAAATGACTGTCTCTGTTGTGTGTAAGATGCAGTCACTTCACAGAGGGACTATATATTAACCCTCTTTGTTCCTTGGTTTGGTCATTGGTAATCTGTATCACATTAGCATATTCATCTTAGTTTTTTTTTTGTTTTTTGTTTTTTGTTTTTTGAGATGGAGTCTGGCTTGGTCACCCAGGCTAGAGTGCAGTGGCACGATCTCAGCTCACTGCAGCCTCTGCCTCCCAGGTTCAGCAATTCTCCTATCTCAGCCTGCCAAGCAGCTGGGATTACAGGCGCCGGCCACCACACTCAGCTAATTTTTTTGTATTTTTAGTAGAGACAGGCTTTCACCATGTTGGCCAGGCTGGTCTCGAACTCCTGACCTCAGGTGATCCACCCGCCTCTGCCTCCCAAAGTGCTGGGATTACAGGAGTGAGCCACTGCCCCCGACCTCATCTTAGATTTAATACCACTAAGGAGATGGGGAACACAATTGTATTATTCCCTTCCTTGATAAAAGCTCAGCTCAGCACCACCCTCAGTGAGCACCTTGATGATGGAATCTGGTGGCCACTGACTGTAAAAACGTGTAGCCAGCAATAATTCTGGATCTTAGGAAATGTAATCCACATCCTGGTTGGTGAGGGCAACTGACTCGTGTGTGGGGTATTAGGAGGGGGCTTATTTGTATGTGTATTTCATTCATTCATTCAATAAGTACTCATTCACCAGGCACTATTCTTTTATATTTATTTTTTAATTTTTAAAAATTTTTTAGAGATGGAGTTTTGCCATGTTGCCCAGTCTGGTCTTGAACTCTTGGACTTAAGCAATCTACCTGCTTCAGCCTCCCGAAGTGCTGGGATTACAGGTGTGAGCCACCACACCTGGCTAGCCAGGCACTGTTCTAGGGGCTTGGGACACATCATGAATACGACAGACAAAGATCCCTTCCCTCATAGAGCTGGCATCTTCAGGGAGACAAGTAAGTAACTTATATAGGGTGTTGGAGGATAATTCCTGTCTTGGAAAAAATAGAAAACAAAGGCAAGTCCAAGAGAGATCAGGATGGGAGAGGGTAGGAGTAGAGCGGTTTGTAGTTTACATGGGATAACCAGAAAAGATGACACTTGAGCCAAGACTGAAGAAGGTGCGAGAGAAAGCCATATAGACATGGGGAGGAAGCCTGGAGCTCAAGGCACAGCAAGGACGTCAGTGTGGCTGGAATGGAGGAAGCTCAGGCTGAGGGCGTGGTAGAACATGAGGTAAGAACATGAGAGGCTGGAGAGTCACATCATAAAGGGCTGTTGGAAGAGCTCGGGCCCTTTACTGTCAGTAAGACTGGGAGCCCCCGCCAGGTCAAAAGTATAGGGGTGGGACAGCCGCAGTGGTTCACACCTGTAATCCCAGCCCTTTGGGAGGCCAAGGCAGGTGGATCACCTGAGGTCAGGAGTTCAAGACCAGCCTGGCCAACATGGTGAAACCCCATCTCTACTAAAAATACAAAAATTAGCGAAGTGTGGTGGCAAGCACCTGTAGTCCCAGCTACTCAGGAGGCTGAGACAGGAGAATCGCTTAAACCCAGGAGGCAGGGGTTGCAGTGAGCCAAGACCGTGCCATTGCACTCTAGCCTGGGCAACATGAACAAAACTCTGTCTCAAAAAAAAAAAAAAAAAAAGTATAGGGATGACATGATCTTTCTTAGACAGAAGAGCCTGTAACAGGCTATACATAAGAATAGCCTGTAACAGGCAAGGGTAAGCTAGTGCAGTAATCCAAGAGAGAGAAGGTGGTGGCTAAAGCCAAGGTAGTCATATTTCCCCCCACTGTAGTGCCTGCCCAATGCCGTTCCAGAGCTGAGTAGTAACTGATGGGGTCAGAGTCAACCGAAGCAAATCCTCATGAAGAGACAGCAACAAGGGAGACCAATGCTGGAGAAAATGGGACACACCATCGTGTACTGTGCAAACGGCAACAAAATGAAGAATCAGACACACAGAACTACTGGTTACAAAAAAGAGTGTCCCGCCACCAGGACCATATTGCAGGCAGACAAAGCATTAACACCTGCGATATTGAAACCGCAGTCTCTTTGACCTGCTGCCCCCCAGTGTAAGTCATCAGCTTTGTCTTTATACTGTCCGGGAGTCTTTCCATAGGGATCAGCGTTATGGCCAGTCCTTCCCCAGATGATTCCTGTCCTCATGTGAAATGCCTTGCTTCCCCGTGAGATGTCTTTCTCTAGCCACTTATAAGTACTGAAGAAATCCACTCTGTTCTAACAGGTTGCTTTAACTATATTTCTAATGTATATTAATAGTTTCACGAAACCACATAGGAAGTATTTTGCATTTGTATTGTATTTTTTACCATAGAAGTCACCACAAGTGCTTCTTTGCATTTTCTTGTTTCCTGAAGCAATTTCCTCTGCTCTTGTTTTAGTTACAAAATGTTTTATTAATTTTAAAACTGGATTCTTTGGTGAAATTTTGGTGGTCTTGTGTTAAAATACTGATATGAAGGGCTTTGTCGGCTAAAGGAAACAAATATTTCTGAAGGTTTTAAAAGAAAGGTCCACTTGGTCCTTGTTTACACAGATCGCTTTTAACTACAAAGCTGAGACTGAAGAATGTGCATGGAAAACCACTTTGTATTTCCCACTGTTTTGTGCTCAGTGAAGTATCATTCTTGGATTATTCAGAATTCATTCAATCTAGCCACACCTCTAAAGTTAAAAACACCTATCGCCTCTTCCTCTGGGCTTTGAAGAAAAAGGAGGAATAATCCCAGATTTTCAGGCCCTTTAGCGTCTCTGTCCAGTTTTTCACCCAGATTCCTGCTCAGGTGAAATTGGCTGTTGGGTGAAAGTGCAGCTTGATAGTTCATCTTGGGAGCTCATCTCTTCCTCTGCCAACATGACTCTGGCACTGCCATCTTCATGTACTTCAATTTATCAGTGAAAGTTCCAGAGAGCATCCTATGACTCCCCCAGAACACCAGCAATGACCCCTATTTCCAGAGATGGAGTTTGGGGACTGGGGAGGTCTCATGTGATGGAAAAGTAGTTCTGTCATTTGACAAGTATTTTTTAAGCATCTGCTACCTGCCTGCACCCTGCCTTCAAAGATCCACCATGCAGCGGCTCCAAAATGCTGCAGCAGGTTAGCCTTCCCCCTGGAGAGGACATCAAAAGGCTCTCGCAGGACGTCTAGCTGTGGGACCACGTTGGACACATAGAGACATCCCCCTCGGTGCTGCCTGCATATCAGAAATACCCAGCATGGGCTAACCAGGGGACATCACTGGGAATGATGTGATGAGCAGGAAACTCATCCTCACGCCCATGGTTCAGAACACAAGGCCTGGAGCCAGCCAGGTGGGAGTGAAACCACAGCCCCGCCAGGCACTGGCTATGGAACCTTGGACAGGTCACCCCACCTCCCTGAGCCTTGGCCTCCTCATCTGTAAGGTTGGGTCAGTCAAAGTGCCAACCTCACAAGCTTATCAGGAAGGTTCGATGAATCTTCACACATAGTGTAGGGCCTGGAACAAAATGCATGGCCAGGCCATGCTCACTGTCATGTTAGTTATTGATTCCATTTCAGCACAGGGCAATGAGCAGCATCTGCGGGTGGTTGATCACTCAGGTATGAGCAGAACATGGAGCTAATGACTTTTTTTTTAAATTTTTTTTATTTTTTGAGACAGAATCTCACTGTGTCACCCAGGCTAGAGTACAATGGCACGATCTCAGCTCATTGCAACTTCTGCCTCCCACGTTCAAGCAATTCTCCTGCCTCAGCCTCTTGAGTAGCTAGGATTACAGGCACATGCCACCACACCCAGCTAATTTTTGTATTTTTAGTAGGGACGGAGTTTCATCATGTTGGTCAGGCTGATCTCAAACTCCTGACCTTGTAATCCACCTGCTTCGGCCTCCCAAAGTGCTGGGATTACAGCCACCATGCCTGGCCTAATGACATTTTAAGACAAAAATATGTGGCAATCCTCCACTGACCAGATTTGCCCTGCCCACCTCCAAGAGCACCAGCCTCAGTGACAGGGAAGATACAGATGTCGGAATTCAGAGCAGAGGCCACATAGGGAAGGGCTGGAACAATGTTTTGTTGTCACTGCTGCTGCTGCCGCAGCTGTTTCATTTGAATTGAATGTGAATGCATGTGGAGAAGGACCTACCTATGTTCTCCAAGGACCTCCGAGGACCTACCTGTATTCTCTGATTGCCTCGTCCAGCAGCTGTCCTCCTGCCTTGCTCTGAAGCCTTTGCATGTCTGGCAACCCCTCGCCTCAGTAAACACCCAGATGTGCCCATTCAGTGGTGGGAAACCTCTCGGTGTCAGATTGTAATATAATCAGGATTCTTTAGTTCTACCGCTTTGGTAAAAAATGAGGACTTCCTTATCAGCCTTCTTCTTGGCCCTTAGCCAAGGCTTTGGGTTTCTAAAGCGTGGGTGACATTTGGGCTGTGGAGGTCACGCTCCAAAAAGGGCAGAGAAGGCTCTCTTACGCTTTCTGATGGGGCGTTCTCTTGGTGGTGTGCAGCGGACCTCAAATCCTGTGAGCGATTTTTCTCCAGACGTGGATAAGAGGCCATTCTTTTTGTTCATTCTCCTGTAGACTCCGGTTGATGTCTTGCCAATGTAGCAGGATGCTTCCCCACTCCAAATGGGCAGGAATCCAAGAAATGCAATTTTCTGTTTGTCCGGGCACAGATAGTTGAGGAAAAGCCCTGAAGCAAATGTACAGTTTATATTTCTCCAGCGCCTGTTGCAGATAGTCTCTTATTTCTTAGCAACAGGACAAAGCCTGAGGCAAAATTCGGTTCAACACAAGAACCACGCTTTTCCAAACCTATAGGGTCGTACTGTGCATCGGGTTCTCTATCCCCACTGTGCAGTGGTGTTTTCTCTTGTCGAATAAATTCCTCTCTACTGCTTGTGACATGAGTAACCCTGAGAAAGCAGAATGATTTTTAACATCATCTTATAGCAAACTTAATCTGGAGGGCAAATCTGCTGCTAACAGCCACACAACGGAAAGGCCACTTGATTACTTCCAAAGTCAAACTGAACAATCCTTTGCATTATCAGAGCCCTCTTCTGGGAGAGCCCACACGCAAAAGATCACATCTTGCTGTTCATAAAATAAGGCTTTGGTGAGTCAACGGGAGTCGAGGGCTTCGCTTGTGAATTCAGATTGTAGTTAGTGGTTGTTTTTTCTTTAAGCCACTAAGCTTGAATTAGATGAAGAGTGTGACTCATGAAATAGGTTTTATTTAAGGGATTTGGGGTCTTGATTTTAAATGGATGTTTATGGGTATGAGAATGCTGTGGGGGGAAAAAAAAACATATAATCACGGGTAAATAATCAGATTAGAAATCCAGAATGCATTCCAGCTGTAGGATTCGTGTTGTTGTTGGCTGGCTTTGTTCTGGGGATGGGGGGAAGGGGTGCAGTCTATCCAAACTTGCCCCATGTAACTACACTTCCCACAGGATTTGTTTTTTTAACATCACAACAAATGCTTATACACTTAAAAGTGAGAGTTAAACAGTGTATCTTTATTTTGATTAGCCAACCAGTAGTTTAACCCTGTCTTTTTTCCACTCTGGTTTTCTAACCTCACCAGTGGCAAGAGTTGAAGGGAATCCCTTAGTTTTCACTGGGAACCTCATAACTTTTTTTTAACCTTTATTTTAGGTTCAGGGGTACATGTGAAGGTTTGTTATATAGGTAACTCATGTCATGGGGTTTGTTGTACAGATTATGTCATCACTCAGGTATTAAGCCCAGTACGGAATAGTTATTTTTTCTGCTCCTCTTCCTCCTCCCACCCTCCCCCGTCAAGGAGGCCCCAGTGTCTGTTGCCACCTTCTTTGTGTTCATAAGTTCTCATCATTTAGCTCCCACTTATAAGTGAAAACATGCGGTTTTTGGTGTTCTGTTCCTGCGTTAGTTTGCTAAGGATAATAACTTCCAGCTCCATCCGTGTTCGCACAAAAGACAAGATCTTATTCCTTTTTATGGTTGCATGGTATTCCACGGTGTATATGTACCACATTTTCTTTATCCAATCTGTCATTGATGGGCATTTAGGTTGATTCTGTGTCTTTGCTATCGTGAATAGTGCTGCAATGAACATTCATGAGTGTGTATCTTTATGGTGGAATGATTTCTATTCCTCTGGGTATATACCCAGTAATGGGATTGCTGGGACAAATGATAGCTCTGCTTTCAGCTGTTGGAGGAACTGCCATACTACTTTTCACAATGGTTAAACTAATTTACATTCCCATCAACAGTGTGTAAGTGTTCTCTTTTCTCCACAACCTCACCAGCATCTGTTATTTTTTGACTTTCTAATGATAGCCATTCTTACTGGTGTGAGATGGTATCTCATTGTGGTTTTGACTTGCATTTCTTTAATAATCAGTGATATTGAGCTTTTTTTTTTTCATATGCTTGTTGGTCACACGTATGTCTTCTTTTGAAAAGTATCTGTTCATATTCTTTGTCTACTTTTTAATGGGGTTGTTTTTCTCTTGTAAATTTCTTTAAGTTCCTTATAGATGCAGGATATTAGACCCCTCTCTGATGCATAGTTTGCAAATGTTTTCTTCTATTCTGTAGGTTGTCTGTTTACTCTGTTGATAGTTTCTTTTGGTGTGTGCAGAAGCTCTTTAGTTCAATTAGATCCCATTTGTCAATTTTTGCTTTTGTTGCAATTGCTTTTGGCATCTTTGTCATGAAACTTTTGTCTGTTCTTATGTCCAGTATGGTATTATCTAGGTTTTCTTCCAGAGTTCTTTTAGTTTTGGGTTTTACACTTAAGTCTTTGATCCATCTTGAGTTGATGTTTGTATATAGTGTAAGGAAGGTGTCCAACTTCAATCTTCTGCATATGGCTAGCCAGTTATCCCAACACCATTTATTGAACAGGTAGTCTTTTCCCCATTGTTTTTGTCAGCTTTGTCAAAGATCAGATGGTTGTAGGTGTGTGGCCTTATTTCTGGGCCCTCTATTCTGTTTCATTGGTCTATGTGTCTGTTTTTGTACCAGTGCCATGCTGTTTGAGTTATTGTAGCCCTGGAGTATAGTTTGAAGTCAGATACTGTGATATCTCCAGTTTTGTTCTTTTTGCTCAGAATTGCCTTAGCTTTTTGGGCTCTCTTTTGGTTCCACATGACTTTTAAAATAGTTTTTTTCTAATTCTGTGAAGAATGTCACTGATAGTTTGATAGGAATAGCATTGAATCTGTACATTGCTTTGGGCAGTATGGCCATTTTAATGATATTGATTCTTCCTATCCATGAGCTTGGAATGTTTTTCTATTAGTTTGTGTCTTCACTGATTTCTTTAAGCAGTGTTTTGTAGTTTTCATTGTAGAGATCTTTCATCTCCTTGGTTAGCTGTATTACTAGGTATTTTATTCTTCATGTGGCAATTGTGAATGGGACTGCCTTCCTCATTTGGCTCTTGTCTTGGCTGTTGTTGGTGTATAGGAATGCAAGTGATTTTTGTACATTGATTTTGTATCCTGAAACTTTGCTAAAGTTGTTTATCAGCTTAAGAGGCTTTTGGGACGAGACTGTGGAGTTTTTTAGATGTAGAATCATGTCGTCTGCAAACAGGGATACATTGACTTCCTCGCTTCCTATTGGATGCCCTTTATTTCTCCCTCTTGCCTGATTACTCTGGCTAGGACTTCCAATACTATGTTGAATAGGAGTGGTGAGAGAGGGCGTCATTGTTTTGTGCTGGTTTTCAAGGGGAATGCTTGAGCTTTTACCCATTCATTATGCTGCTGGCTGTGGGTTTGTTATATATGGCTCTTATTCTTTTGATGTATGTTCCTTCAATACCTAGTTTATTGAAAGTCTTTAACATGAGGTGGTGTTGAATTGTATCAAAAGCTTTTTTCTGCATCTATTGAGATAATCATGTGGTTTTTGTCTTTAGTTCTGTTTATGTGATGAATCACATTTATTGATTTGTGCATGTTAAGCCAACCTTGATACTCGGGATGATGTCTATCTGATCATGGTGAATTAGCTTTAGGATGTGATGCTGGATTCGGTTTCCAAGTATTTTGTTGAAGATTTTTGCATCGATGTTTATCAAGGATATTGGCCTGAAGTTTTCTGTTTTTGTTGGGTCTCTGCCAGGTTTTGGTATCAGGATGATGCTGGCCTCATAGAATGAGCTGGAGAGGGCCAGGCACGGTGGCTCACACCTATAATCCCAGCACTTTGGGAGGCTGAGGCGGGCGAATCACAAGGTCAAGGGATCGAGACCATCCTGGCCAACATGGTGAAACCCCGTCTCTACCAAAAATACAAAAATTAGCTGGGTGTGGTGGTGTGCACCTGTAGTCCCGCTTACTCGGGAGGCTGAGGCAGGAGAATCGCTTGAACCTGGGAGGCGGAGGTTGCAGTGAGTTGAGATAGCACCACTGCACTCCAGCCTGGTGACAGAACGAGACTCCATCTAAAAAGAAAAAAAAAAAGAATGAGCTGAGCTGGGGAGGAGTCCCTCCTCATCATTTCTTTGGAAGAGTATCAGTAGGAATGGTACCATCTCTTCTCTGTACATTTCGTAGAATTTGACTGTGAAGCTATCTGGTCCTGGGCTTTTTTGATTGGTAGGCTATTTATTACTAATTAAACTAGACAGACCGTTATTGATCTGTTCAGGGAATCAATTTCTTCCTGGTTCAGACTTGAAAAAGTGTATGTGTCCAGGAATTTATCCATTTCTTCTAGGTTTTCTAGTTTGTGTGCATAGAGAACCTCATAACTTTCATCCAGTTCAGGTACATTTGAGGGTTTCTTCTAACAAATGCATCAGTACTTTCCATTCCCCTTCCCTGCCACGAGTACACATAGGTTTGGTTGTTTTTAATTGGTTAGTCTGATGTAGAAATGGAAAGATCTGTTAGGCATCAATTTGGAGTGTTGGGTTCAGATGAAGGCAAGAGGCAGGGACCATTGGTTCTTAGTATCTAAATGAACACTTCAGGATGGCCAGCCTCTGCAGACGTCTTGGATCGGACACCACTCACCACGAATGTTGCCTCTCTGATGGACCACCCGTTGACCCAGGAGAAACCAAAGCTGGAGAGGCCCAGAGTGATGGAAGGAGGTATTCTGGAAATGTCACCTCCCATTCCCTAATTTGGGATCTTGGCTCTGAATCCTTATTTGAATGCAGGTGAATTAGACCATCTCTCATGTTCTTTCCAACTCTAAAATTTCATCCAAGCTTGATTCGCTTTATGGGCCCATGAGGTCTCAGAGGTCATGCAGGAAAATTCATAACTGTGCCCCAGGAATTAAAGGTCAGGACCCTGGAAATGAAGTCTGGAGACTTAAGGGTACAATTGTCAGGAGAGCCCCAAAATGTGATTTTTCTTCCTCTCTAAAATTATGTATAGGGAAGATGATTATCTACTCCTTAGAGGTGTTATATTAATTGAGATAATGTGTAAAATGTATAGCACAGTACTAGGCACTGTGATCCACCCTCCCAATAGAAATTAATTTTTTATAATTCTGGAGGCTGGAAAGTCTAAGATCAAGGTGCTGGCAGATTCAGTGGGTGATGAGGGCTGTGCTCTGCAGATAATGCCTTATGACTGCATCCTCCAGAGGGGACCAACACTGTGTCCTCACATGGCAGAAAGTAGAAAAAGGGCAAAAGGCCTAGCTGGTTCCCTTTAGCTCTTTCACACAGGTGCCCATCCCATTCATGAGGGTGGAATCCACATGATTTAATTGCCTCCTAGACCCCCCACCTCTTTTTTTATTTAATTTAATTAATTTATTAATTTATTTTTTGGAGTGGAGTCTCACTCTGTTGCCCAGCCTGGAGTGCAGTGGCACAATCTCAGCTCACTGCAACCTCCGCCTTTCTGCATCTATTGAGATAATCATGTGTTTTTTGTCTTTAGTTCTGTTCATGTGATGAATCACACCACTACACTCCAGCCTGGCAAGAGAGCGAGACTCCATCTCTAATAATAATAATAATAATAATAATAATAATAAAATGGAAAAATAGATATCTCAGGAAAAATTTTAAACAATTTTAAATGAGAAACCTAGGATTCAACCTCCTGAGTAGCTGGGATTACAGGCATGTGCCATCACACCCAGCTAATGTTTTCTATCTTATTTTTTAGTAGAGACAGGGTTTCACCATGTTGACCAAGCTGGTCTCAAACTCCTGGCCTCAAGTGATTCACCCACCTCGGCCCCCGAAAGTGCTGAGATTACAGGCGTGAGCCACTATGCCTAGCCTCTCTACACATTTTAAAAACAAGCCTGAGATCTGTTTTCATGGTAACAACTAGTTTCCAGGATAGTAAACAGAAAAGCACAGTTTCTTCAGGTTCCTCTCAGCAGAGCACATGGCTTTCAGCATCCAACAGCTTTTGTTCCTTGTGCCATGGAAAACTTACTCTCTCAAGGAAGGCTTTTTTAGTTTTTACTTGCCTGTTCATTAAAAAAAAAAAATCCAAACAATATCAAAATACATAGTCTTTCTCCACCTCATGTTTAATATGCATGGTTCCAGACTCACCTTTTCATATAAAAACATATAGGATATACATCTATACAGCTTTTTAAACTATAAAAATTAAATAATAATGTAGATTCTCTTTGGTGACTTATTTTTTAAATCTACCAACATATTGTGGATACCATAGATTTTTTAGGGAGAAAAAGAGAAAGCAGAAATAAAAACTGGGCTAGAAAGTGAAAACGGCTTCTTTAATCTGGATGCCAGGAAGAAAGTATGTACGAGGTTTGCTATGCTAATTGAAACCACATCCCAAGACTATTATATACTTTGTCCTAAGTATGGGATTGAGGAATGAACTACGTGGGTTGCCATTTCTTAAAGCACCCAGAACAAATAATAAATGTATGGAAATATGGCCTAAGAAAAGGTTTAAAATAAGTCTTAATCACATGCCATATGTGATTAAGCATATGGCATGAGCCTGAAATTGTACTTTCTTTTTTTAAACAGACAATATTGTTAGAAAATAGTGAATGCCAAAAGTACAGATTTACCTTTTCCTTTGAAAAAAAGATCAATTAGTTCTTTGTTTTAGAATTTTGTATTTTATTTTATTTTATTTTATTGACCTTGAGAAAGTTACTTTTTTTTCCAGAAGTTATTGGGGTAAAGGTGGTATTTGGTTACTTGAGTAAGTTCAGTAGTGGCGATCTGTGAGATTTTGCTGCACCCATCACCTGAGCAGTATATACTGCACCATATTTGTAGTATTTTATCCCTCGCCCCCCTCCCACATTCCCCTCAAGTCCCCGAAGTCCATTGTATCATTCTTATGCCTTTGTGTCCTCATAGCTTAGCTCCCACATATGAGTGAGAACATACGATGTTCGGTTTTCTATTCCTGAGTTACTTCACTTAGAATAATAGTCTCCAGTCTCAACCAGGTCACTGCAAATGCTGTTACTTCATTCCTTTTTATGGCTGCATAGTATTCCATTATATATATATATATATATATATATATATATATATATATATATATCATGGTTTCTTTATCCACTCATTGACTGATGGGCATTTGGGTGGGTACCATGATTTTGCAATTGTGAATTGTGCTGCTATAAACATGCATGTGCAAGTGTCTTTTTCAAATAATGACTTCTTTTCGTCTGGGTAGATACCCAGTAGTGGGATTGCTGGATCAAATGGTAGTTCTACTCTTAGTTCTTTAAGGAATCGCCACACTGTTTTCCATAGTGGTTGTACTAGTTTACATTCCTACCAGCAGTGCAGAAGAGTTCTCTGTTCACCACATCCATGCCAACAGCTACTGTTTTTTGATTTATTGATTATGGCCATTCTTGCAGGAGTAAGGTGGTATTGCATTGTGATTTTGATTTGCATTTCCTTGATCGTTAGAGATGTTGAGCATTTTTTCTTATGATTATTGTTTATTTGTATAGCTTCTTTTGAGAATTATCTATTAATGTCCTTAGCCCACTTCTTGACAGGATTGTTTGTTTGAAAAAAACAATCAATTAGTTCTATGAAGTACCGAGTGTCTCTGTGCCAGGTACTGCGGTAGGAGATGGAAGATATCACTGAATAATAGCCAAAGGTCTATGCTGTTCCTGAAGGTCAGGTATTGGGACAGACAGTTGACTATAAGCATGTCAATAAAAAGAGTTAAACTCTGTAAAATATTTGAAGAGATTTATTCTGAGCCAAATATGAGTGACCATGGCCTATGAGGTCTCAGGTCCTGAGAACA
Organism: Macaca mulatta; assembly: GCF_049350105.2. Classification (NCBI taxonomy): domain Eukaryota; kingdom Metazoa; phylum Chordata; class Mammalia; order Primates; family Cercopithecidae; genus Macaca; species Macaca mulatta. The sequence goes on along the minus strand of NC_133408.1, from coordinate 102,357,056 downwards.
TGTGCCCAAAGTGGTCAGAATGCAGCTGGGTTTTATACATTTTAGGGAGACATGAGACTTCAACCAAACACATTTAAGAAATACATTGATTCGGTTCAGAAAGGTGGGGCAACTTGAAGGTGGGGGGGTGGCTTCCAGGTTATAAGTAGGTTAAAAATTTTCCTGGTTGACAATTCATCTAAAGTCCTGGGATCAATAGAAAGGAAATGTCTGGGTTAAGATAAAGGATTGTGGGATCAAAGTTCTTATTTTGCAGAGGAAGCCTTCAGTAGGCTTCAGAGAGGATAGATTGTAAATGGTTCTTATCAGACTTAAGGTCTGTGTAGACATTAATGCTAGAGAGGCATAATGAGGCATGTCTGACCCCCACTTCCCATCATGGCCTGAACCAGTCTTTCAGGTTACATTTTAAGAGTGCCCTGGCCTAGGAGGAAGTCCACTGAGATGACTGGGGGGCCTTAGAATTTGTTTTTGGTTTATGGCAGAATAAATAGGTTTTGCCTATGTTCTAAGATAATATGTGCTTTTAAAAAAGAAAAAAAAAAGGAGCAGCTTAAAGGGACTTAGAATTTGGTGCAGAGGAGTGGGGCAGATTGGAGTATTAAGATGGGGGAATTTGGAATAGGCTTCATTGAGAACATAAACTTAGAAGAAGGCACATTTAAGCAAAGTTCTGAAGAAGGTGAGGGAGCGGGCCAAGTAGATACCTGGGGCAGAGGGTGCTGCCCCAGTGTTGGCTATGAGTTGAGTTGTGCCATCCCCCAAAAAGATATGTTGGAGTTCTAACCTCCAGCATCTGTGAATGTAACTTTATTTGGAAACAAGGACATTGCATACATAGTCAAGATGAGGTCACAAGCGTGGGCCCTAATCCAATGGCTAGTGTCCTTCTGAGCAGAGGGAAATTTGGACACAGATACACAGCCAGAAGGCCATGTGGAGATGCAAAGACACACAGAGGGAAGAGGCCATGGGAAGATGGATACAGAGACTAGAGTGATGCTGCCTCAGCCAAGGAATGCCTGGGCTTCCAGAAGCTGGGAGAAGCAGGGCAGTATCCTCCCATGGAGGCTTCAGAGGGCACGTGGCCTGCCAACACCTTGACTTCCAACTTCTGTCCTCCAGAACCGTGAGAAAATCCATTTCTGTCAGATTCAGGCACCCAGTTTGGGGACTTTGTTACGGCGGTCTTAGAAACTAATCTGGCGTTCAGGACACAGGAGTCCATGTGGCTTGGAGGAGAGTGGCAGGGGTGAAGTGAGGAGTGGAGCAGGAAGGCTTTGGGAGGAAGTTGAGGGCGCATAAGTGACCCAGTTGCCAAGGTAAGGACTTGAATTTTATTCTAGTGAAATGGGTTTGTGAGCAAGGGAGTGGTAAGATCTGACTGGTGTTCCAAAAGGTCTCTCACTGCCGCTGCACTGAGGATAAATTAGATAGTTGCAAGGAGGCCAGTTAGAAGGCCTTTGCAGTAATACTGGTCAGAGGTGACCATGGCCACGGTAAAAGGGACAAGAGATGGTTGGATTCCCCATGGATTTCAAAGGTAGGATTTGCTGATGTGTTGAATGTGGAGTGTGAGGGGAGAAGAAGGGTCAAGGATTACTGACATGCATGGAGGGTAACACAACCAGAGAGCAGCTCAGCTTAGGGGACTTGGCACTTTGATGATTCAAGCAGCATGAAACAAACCAACAACACATTACAGACACCAAAGAAGTAAACCACCATTGTTTACACCACCTAAGTGAAGCATTGAACAACCCTAAGCCCTCTGACTGGGCATTAGGATGCTATTTTTAAAATAATTTTGATTTATTGAGAAATCATTTAAAACCTTATCTTTTTTGTACTTACCCTTTTCTCTGGGAAACAAAAATGTAAACACATGGTTGTTCCTAGCTTTTTATGCCTTAATAAGGAAAAATCACCTCAGATATAGAAGATGCCATCTCTGAATTTAATAGAGAACAGTGAAATCTTTTCTGTCAGTTTCATGATGACGCCATGAAGGCATACATGCAGACACTGATGATTCAATGAGCGTTAGGGGCCCTAAATGCAGGAAACACTCATAAGCACCTGCTCCTGGTGCTGGGAAAGGCTTGGAGGGACAAAGATGAACAGTGCATGCTCCCATTCGAGGAGAGGAAGGCAAAGATGGAAACATAAACACACAAAAAACAGGGGGTGTAAAGCAGAAATAAAAGTTCTTGGAGCTACAAAGAAAGAAATCACTAAATCTTGAATTGAGATATCAGAGGATGTTATAAATTAGAGATGATATTTAAATTAGGTATGAAAATATGAAAAAGCTTGATGGGAAAAGAATGTAGGAAGAATATGCAAGGCTGCGGGAACACGTTGGGCACAAGCAGAGGCATGAGAATAAACTCAGTGTTTTATTGAGTGGGATGACCAGGGTCCAAACATAAAATAGGTGAAAGCAGGTGGTGGGGAAGAGGCATGAGAAGCACCAGACATGTTGCACATGCCCTGTCTACCTTCCCATGCCCCTTCTCTGAAGCTCTGTTGGGTCCCATTGCCTCTGCCAAGGACAGAACAGGCAACATGAAGGGTGAGGACCTTCCTCAGAGCCAACTATTTCATTGGCGACCATCAGCCAATCAGGTGCTTCACCTCACGTCTCACATAAGAGACACAGAGACTAGATACATCTTAGAGATGCCGGTGGTGACCTCTGAATTGAAATGCAATGTGGAATAGTCATGTTCAAGCCAAAGTAGGGAGAGAGATTTCAAAAGAAAGAAAAGCAGAAGCAATTATGAGAAAGGCCAGGGTAACCCACATGGAGAAAGAGTAAGAGACAGAGGGAGCCATTCTGTGTATTTTAGCATCTGGGAGGTCCAGGCGTACTTTCTACAACCAGCTTTTATGCAATTGTCCTGTGTTTTATAATGAATCCTCTCTTTACCTGAGATGGTTTGAATGGGCTTCTGCTTCTTGCCACTCTAGAAAGGGATCATAGAGGTGGTAGAGTGAAGAGACAGGCATTGAATGTTGCACTTTGGAGCAAAGATTTTATTTCTGTATTGTTCTCTTCATATCTCTTCATGTTAGAAATCAGGGAGCCACCTTTTGCCCACCCTCTTCCCCAAGTCCTCTCCATGTCTGTTCCTTGCTGTGTCTCTCAATAAATGCTCTGGTTTCAGAAACTGTGTCTGTAATACTTATCTATTGGTCCTTGGAACCAATCAGACAAGTTTTCTTTCAACGTGAAAGTAGCATGATTGGCCCTGTTTTTGGCTTTTCTAGTCAGTGACAATTTCCATGTATCCACGTTGGCCGTAATCCTACACATCACTTCCCCTCTTTGATAATGCATGCCCTCACCTTAAATGCCCCCACGTCATATCCCTTCCCAGCTGTTTCTCCTTCTCTGTAAATTAAAGCCTCTAACTTTGCATGGTTTGTCCTATCACTGAAAGTCTCCATCTTAGATTTATACTTGTGAACTTCACATCCACAAGCTAATGGAATAAAAATTATTTGTAAGCAATAATGTATAAGCAATGGAAGATTAATGCTGCATTTTTATCTCAACCCATTTGTTCATACTTGTATTCTAATTTTAACTTAAACTTTTCTGTTATTATTTTTTGCTACATCTCCATTGAAACAAATCAATCAATACAAAAGTGGTTTGTAGAAAAATAGACTTTTCTTCCCAGCTCTGTTTCCACCACAAAAGAAAGCCAAGGTAACAGCCTGGAATGTATTATTTAACTTTCTCTAGGTTTATACAAGCATATATAATGTAATACATATATATATAATCCCATAAATACAGATGTGGTATTTGTCTCTTTAAAATGATTGGATTATGACTTACAAGGTACTCTACAAAAGAATGTTTTTCTTGTAACAATATGTCTTAAACATTTTCCCAGTTAATATGTATAGATTGAACTCTCTTTCTTAACAGTTGCATAATATTCCAATGTGTGAATAAATCACAATTTGTTCAACTGTCCTCCATCAATAAGCATTAATATTTTTTCAATTTTTTGCTATTTGTCATACATCTATCCTTATTGGCTGGGGCATGTTATTTCTGTAGAACAGATTACATAATAATATGCCCTTTAAACAAAAATATATTGACATTAAAGATTTATGACTATAAAATGAAGTATCTTTGCTTCTCATCTAGAAATAACTCCATTACATCTCTAAGTCCTATTCTGTATTGTAGAAATGGGTGGCTAGAAAAAAAAAAAAAAAAAAACACTTTTGAAAAGAGGAAAATGACTCATGTTTTTGCCTTTCCTGCTGAGTGTTCACCACTGCTCTGTGCTGTGGTGGGCAGAAGTAGCATCACAGTTATAGGCATTTTAATAGAAGAAGTAGGTGTCCTTTCTTCTGAAAATCCACTCTGTTGGGGAATAAAGCTGGTCTGCTTTAAAGCACCACTGAATTTAAAGGAGAAGAGCAAAGGAGGCACCAAGCAGCAATTTCCCTGTAATTTCCCTCACATCACTCAACCTAATAAGCCTCTTCTCCCAAACGTGGGCCAAGTGCAAAAGAGTGTTCTTTAGAAATGTTCCCATTTCTGCCACGGCTAAGCAGGAGATAGTTTCTTGTAAAGGTTAGCATAATTCCTGGCATGTTGCTAAGGTCAGGTCTCAACCTTTAGCCAAAGGAATGGGCCAATTTAGACGAAAACAAAGTTCAACTCCATTGGGTGGAGCCCAGCCTGGTGTCAGACTCTTTGAGGCCCAGTCTGGGTTGAGGCTCCCAACTGGTTAGACTTATCTTCACATACCGAAGGAGTCTGGCTAAAACTAAATGGGAACTGCAGAATTTTTGTAAACCATGTTGCACTTTGTAAAAAAATTTAACTCCCCCCAACCCCAAACCTAGCTAGGTAACAGCTGAAGTTGATTTTAGAATGTTAACTGCAGTTCTCCGTGCACACAGATGCATTCTCTGCAGCCATATGGTCATCTTTTCTAGACGGATCCATAAGAAGATCAGGAAATTTTATTATTGCTAAATTTTTGATGAAACACATATTAAGATGATGAGAAATGAAAATGACAAAGTGGCGGTGATGAAAACTTCCTCCCTTCTCATCTCCCAGTGATGTTCTGTCCAGGAACAAGGGTAATATATTTGACATTTGGTTCATTGAATGTGCTTCAGAGTGAAATTGTCAGAATTGCACATGGATTGCTCTTGATATTACATACGTTGCACGACTCTGCAGGGCGTGTCTCCCAGAGACCTTTCCCTAATGGTAGGAATTAGACTGTGAGCTTTTTCCCAAATATACTTTGGATGATCATCTGTTTCCCTGCAAGTGCAGGAGGAAGTTCACAAAGCACCATGGAAAAAAACCTAAGAGGAGTCCAAGGCTGAAATGAGGTAGGATGATGCTAAAGACACAATCAAGAAGATACTAAAGATACAACCCCTTCCCTGACTAACACTCCAGGATCTTCTGGAGTTACTCTCTCTAGGCAGCACTCCCTCTTACCCCTAGACTAGATGAGGGCCCTCCAGGATGTACCCACAGCACTTGCTACTCTGTATGGAAACTGTCTTCTCACTGACTGTTCACTCCAGGACAAGAATGGTGCCCTTTCTTGCTCACTGCTGTATCCATGGCACCAAGAAACAGTACCTGGCACAGGGGAGGCACACAGTGAGGCTGGGTACAAGAGAGAAAAAGGAAGGGCTGAAGGGGGTGATGTTAATGGGTACAAGAAGGTGCAAGAAAGTTCCCAAATCTAGGAATGCAGAGATGATTACCCACTTGTTCATAAATCTTAGGGTTTTTAAAATTGTTTGGGGGTGTTTTTTTGTTTGTTTGTTTGTTTGTTTGTTTTTGAGACAGGGCCTCGTTCTGTTGCCCAGGCTGGAGTGCAGTAACATGATCACAGCTCCCTGCAGGCTTTACCTCTGGGTTCAAGTGATCCTCCCACCTCAGCCTCCCAAGTGGCTGGGGCAACAGGTGTGCACCACCACACCTGGCTAATTTTTTTTTTTTTTTTTTTTTTTTTTTTTTGTAGAGACGGGGTCTCATTATGTTGCCCAGGCAGGTCTCAAAACTCCTGGACTCAAGGGATCCACCTGCCTTGGCCTCCCAAAGTACTTGGATTACAGTACAGAACCACAATGCCCAGCCTATAAATCTTAGTTTTATATATGTATCTGTAGATAAAGAGAAGCAATAATGTAAGATACGCTTCTTAGAATAGGGTTTCAGGAAACACATAAAAGAGAGCTCTCTGGACTGGGTGTGGTGGCTACTCCTGTAATCCCAACAGTTTGGGAGGCCAAGGTGGGTAGATCACCTGAGGTCAGGAGTTCGAGACCAGACTGGGCAACATGGTGAAACCCCATCTCTACTAAAAATACAAAAATTAGCCAGGTATGGAGGCACTACGCCTGTAATCCCAGCTGCTTGGGAGGCTGAGGCAGGAGAATCACTTGAACCTAGGAGGCAGAAGTTGCAGTAAGCCAAGATTGTGCCACTGCACTCCAGCCTGGGCAATAGAGCAAGACAATGTCTCAAAATAAATAAATAAATAATAAAGCATAGCTATGTACTGTTTGAAGACCTAAAATTCAAATTATATTTTATTTCTTTTCAAAGATGCTGAAATAGTTACAAACAAAAAGATACAATGTCTGGAATTCAAAATTACTGAGATATTAGGTAGGTGGGGATACAGCTGAAACAAAATCAGTGTTTATTAAAAATTGGTGAAACTGGGTGACAAATGTGTCAGGTTCTTTCTACTATTCTTTTTACTTTTATTTACTTTTGAAACTTTCCATAATCTTTTTAAATTATACAACAATTAGATAGGTTGCAAATATACAGTGTCTTGTTACAAACCACACTGACGCCACCTAAATTTTTTTTTATATATTGGGATACATGTGAAGAACGTGTGAGTTTGTTACATAGGTATACACGTGCCATAGTGGTTTGCTGCACCCGTCAACCTGTCATCTACATTAGGTATTTCTCCTAATGCTATCCCTCCCCTAGTCCCCCAGCCCGCAACAGACCCCAGTGTGTGATGTTCCCCTCCCTGTGTCCATATGTTCTCATTGTTCACCTCCCACTTATGAGTAAGAACATGCGGTGTTTGGTTTTCTGTTCTTGTATTAGTTTGCTGAGAATGATGGTTTCCAGCTTCATCCATGTCCCTGCAAAGGACATAAACTCATCCTTTTTATGGCTGCATAGTATTCCGTGGTGTATATGTGCCACATTTTCTTTAACCAGTCTGTCATTGACAGGCATTTGGGTTCGTTCCAATCTTTGTTATTGTAAATAGAGATGCAATAAACATACGTGTGCATGTGTCTTTATAGTAGAATGATTTGTAATCCTTTGGGTATATACTCAGTAATGGGATAGCTGGGTCAAATGGTATTTTTGGTTCTAGATCCTTGAGGAATCGCCACACTGTCTTCCACAATGGTTGAACTAATTTACACTCCCACCAACAGGATACCACCTAAATTTTTAACTTAAACAAGCTATTGCTCGAGCTCTACCCACCCATCTCAGCCCTCAGCAACTCACCCCTTCCGTGCTGACTTGCTTTTATTCACGTCTGCATTGTTCTCTGCAGCCATTTCCATTCACAGGGCTTGAGACACTTTTCAGCCGACAGAAAAGTGACTCACTAAGGAGCCCTGACTCCTCCTATCCTGCTTCCCACTTACAAGAAAAAGCCCTTTTGATTAATTTCTGACAGTTTCTGCTTAGATTCACTCACAACTAATTACGTTGGTACAACCTACTCAGACAAAAGCAGCTCTAAAAGTTCTGCACCAGCCCTAGATTTAAGAGTAGGCAACATCCTGTTTAGGAAAAGAAAGAGGTAGCCCCAGACCCAACGAATTCTGTCTTCTTCGATTTAGACAAAAACCTGATTCATCTCTGTGTCCCCTGACATCCAGCCCGGCACAAAGCCTTCCACAGACTGGGAGCTCAAGAAGTTCTTGCGGAGGGCATGTGTCTGGTTCCCTCAACACTCCACTTTTTCAAAGATACTCCAGAGCAGAAGCGAGCTAACAGGGGCTTGCTTCTCACTGTAACCACACTCGTCAGCTCACACTCATCTAGAGTTTTCAGCTGCTGCCAGGCACAGAGTCCTACTGAAGTCCACACCCCCATGCGCATGAAGCCACCCACTTTCCTGTATCCCACACAGCCAACATGTCACTCAGAGACACTCCCAGGTTGGTGCCACATTGTCTCCAGCTTTCAACTCCACAAAAGGGCTTCTCCCCTTTCACAGATCATTATTTTAACATCTTACTATTTTAGAAGCCTTCTATTTTAAAAATAGCAACTATCGCCAGCTCCTTCTACTGAAGCACCGTTGTCTAAAATGTGTTCACCCTCCAGCGAGGTGCCGGAAAGGAAGGAGGCTCAGAAGTTCCCTCTACCTCTGACAAGGTCCTCCTCTCTGCATTTTGGGTGCATTTTCATGTCTAGAAATACATCTGGAATCAGTCCAATGTATTAAAGATTTAGTCCTTATTTCTAACTTTGCTTTTTCTTCCTGATATCCTATAAAAACTTGAGCCTACTTGCTTCAATCCATTGAATTTTATAAATGAACAGAAATAAATATTTTGCCTCTGAGTTTTACCAAGAATGAGAAAGGATTCAATTTACTCTTAATATATCTTTAAGAAAAAAATGATTTAACTTAGTAAATAATGTGATTTTCTGGGAATTCAAGAGGCTTGCATTTTTCTTTTTGGCTTATCTGTATTTCCATTTTTTTGATAAGGAGCAAGTATTATTTTGTCATTTTAAAAAGTAGTTTCCATTTTTTCTTTCTTTTAAAGTAAGGTTTCTCAGCCTCAGCACTATTGACATTCTGGACTTGATGCTTTGTTGGGGCTGGGTGGCAGGGGGCGGGTGTTGGGGGGGCCTGCTGACACCTTGATTTCTGTGTTAAAAGACAGAAATGGGCAAAACATGCACATGTCTGGTGCACTGCAGGATGTTTAGCAACATCACTGGCCCCTACCCATGGCCAGAGCCCAGAGGTGTTCCTGTAGAAGTCTGAAAAAACATCTGAATTGGTGGAACTGGACTCCCGTGCTTACCAATTGGACACCATTGCTTCTCAGATGAAAGAGAAGCAGAGCAGAGAGAATGGGAGGTAGTTTAATGTGAGGGGAGCAATTTAAGCAGAAATATCATAAAACCATCATCATCAGAATGCGCAGGGAAGAGGGTCCTCTGCTCCCAACCCAAAGGGAAATGGAAACTCCTGTTCCCTTCCACATCAACCTTCCTTGAATTCATCATTCTGTTCTCCACTCTCCAAGTGCATGCTGCTGTTGACTCTTCCAATGGCAAAAGCCATCCCACTATTGCACTATGCAGGTGACCTGAATATATGTAGCAGCGATGCATGAGGAGGAGAAACTCAGAGGAGAAAGACCAAGAGTTTCCACAGGCACCCTGGGAGATTGGAAAGGAGTGGTGAGGAATGCTCAGAGCTTTGGAAGGGCGGAGCAGGCAGTAGATGCCCCTGAGACTGAGACGGAGCAGAATTTGTCCACTTGGAAAAGACCAAACACTTGCTTTACCCACACAGCACCTGGGCTGGAGCAGCACCTCAAAAACATGTGCCTGGTTACCTGGCAAGTTTGAGTCAGCACCTGAATTTAACATAGGGGCCTTGAGCCTCAACCACATCCTCGTGCCCAGCTAGCCCAGAGCAGTAAACCTTTACGCAGGCATATCAATGGGGACCAGTGTGGACTAAAGATCGCCAAATTTGGGGGCAACCCTAGGAAGAATGTCAGGAAAAACGTTAAAGGACTGAAACAGGCACAAAAAAAGAAAAAAAAATGGTACTGGGTATCTTGTCTATCACATCTTTCCTGACCTTTGAGCTATTTCACTATTAATATTTTGTATTGTAGAAAATAGGTAGTGTTTGCTGGGCATGGTGGCTCATGCCTATAATCCCAGCACTTTGGGAGGTCGAGGCAGGCAGATTGCCTGAGCTCAGGAGTTCACGACCAGCCTGGGCAATACGGTGAAACCCTGTCTCTTCTGAAATGCAAAAAATTAGCTGGGCGAGGTGGTGTGCTCCTGTAGTCCCAGCTACTTAGGAGGCTGAGGCAGGAGAATTGCCTGAACCTGGGAGGCGGAGATTGCAGTGAGCCACTGCACTCCAGCCTGGGCAACAGCAAGACTCTGTCTCAAAAAAAAAAAAAAAAAAAAGAAAGAAAGAAAATAGGTAGTGTTGTAAGTTGAATTGTGTCCCCCAAAAGATATGTCCAAGTCCTAACACCCGGTACTTCAGAAAGTGACCTTATTTGAAAATAGGGTCATTGCAGGTATAATTAGTTAAGAGGAGGGCATACTGGAGTACAGTGGACGCTTAATTCAGCATGACTGGTGTCCTTATAAGAAGAGAAGAAGGCCAGGTGTGGTGGCTCATGCTGTAATCACAGCACTTTGGGAGGCCAAGACGGGCAGATCACTTGAGGTCAGGAGTTCAAGACTAGCCTGGTCAACAAGGTGAAACCCCGTCTCTACCAAAAATACAAAAATTAGCCAGGTATGGTGGTGGGTGCCTGTAATCCCAGCTACTTAGGAGGCTGAGATAGGAGAATTGCTTGAACTCAGGAGGTGGAGGTTTTGGTGAGTCGAGATTGTGCCATTGCACTCCAGCCTGATCAACAAAGTGAGACTCCATCTCAAAAAAAATAAAAAAGAAGAAGAAGAAGAGAAGAAGAGGTACAGAGACATGACAGGAGAGCACCGTGTGGACAATGGAGGCAGGGGTGAAAGTGCCACAGCTGCACACCAAGGAACGCCAGGGTTTACCGGCAACCACCAGAAGCCAAAAGAGACAAGGAAGGATCCTCCCCAGATCGCAGAGGGAGCACAGCCCTGCTGACACCTTGATTTCAGACTTCCAGCATCCAGAACCAGGAGACAATTCTTCTCTGTGGTTTAAGCCCCCCAGTTTGTGGTACTTGGTTACAGCAGCCCTAGGAAAGTGATACAGGTAGTAACGTGGATGATTCTTGCCCACGGAAATGCAAACGAATTTTGTCTGGTGGAACACAGTTGATTATCGACCTGTGGATATTGACCAGATTTGCGCCTCTTTGTAAGTTCATTTCAGCATTCCTGATGGCTGATATAGTGTATGGTTTGAATTCTCCTTTCAGCCAGTAGTGACATCTTCCTGTTTCCTCATTAATGAGTTAAGTAAAATCTTTCACATTGTTCATTTATTTGAGAGTTATGATTTTACTTTTATTTTTAAATTGTTCTTGGACAAATCAATGGGCTCCTCAAAACTTCCTTCTCTTTACTTCCTTATCACAGAAACACAGAGTTAGATTTAATTCTACTTAGAAAATCAAAGCAATGTAACCATGATTGCACCCAACATAGAGGAGGAAAACTCACTGCCACCACAAGGAGAAGTCAGCCCGATGGGTAGAGTTACCCAAAAGCCTAATGTGGAAGCCTCTGGTTTGTTTTATTTTATTTTTCTGTTTGTTTGTTTGTTTTTGAGATAGTCTTGCTCTGTCACCTACTCTGTAATGCAGTTGTGCAATCATAGCTCACTGCAGCCTCAATCTACTGGGTTCAAGCAATCCTCCTGCCGCAACCTCCAGAGTGGCTGGGACCGCAGGCACGTGCCACCATGCCTGGCTAATTTTTTTTATTTTTAGTGGAGACAAGGTCTCACCGTGTTGCCCAGGCTCATCTTGAACTCTTGAGCTCAAGTGATCCTCCCACCTCGGCCTCCCAGTGTGCTGGAATTATAGGCTGTTTTATTTAGTTTTGATTCGAAAGAACAAAACTACAAAGAACAGTTTCATTCATTGTTATTGACTTTAATTTAAATCTATTTTTTTCAATCAAAACTTCATTGAGTCTCCACAAGGCCAGCCTGTAGAGACTTTGAGATTCAGGTCAGTTGCTATTCCCAAGGAACTCAGAAATGAGTGCTGTCACAGAGTGAGTATTTGATGCTTATCAGAGATTATTTTGTCAAAAATGGGATATACCAGCAGCTCACAGAAGACAAGTTCATCAGGTTTTAACTGTAGTATTATACAAAAATGTTCCCAAGTAGCAAAGCATTTTATAAATCTGTCTGTAGGTAGAAATTATATACATTATAAGCACATCGTAATCCAACTTATGCAGTAGAACGCCTTACTAGAATAAAGAAAATGAACTGGAAATGTTCTGCAAAATTAGTCATTTCTTGTTGTTTTTGGTGTTTGTTTTTTAAAAAACAAGGCAGGCAGTAATTATACATTTGAAAAATGTATAATTTCAATGTATACATTTGAAAAATGTATAATTCCTGGAAATGAGGGAATTACAGTAGCCCTAGGCAAAGTTACATTTGCCGAAGTTTTTTCTTAACTCCCCTTTATCATCCTTCCTCTTCTTCCTGGGATACTCACAAGGCTCAGCTTGTCTCTCAAAGGAGCCCAGTGCTGCAAGTCTTTCTGTTATCCCTTTTTAAACATCAGCTTTCAAATAGTTGTCATAAAATAAACACGTAAATTCATACTAATTGAGATGACTAAAGACATGCAATGAGTTATCACTTTGGGAGCATATTTACGTTTTAATGAGAGCAACACAATCCATTAAGCACTTAGGAAGTATCTTCATGTCCAGGCCCTGTGTTCCTGCTGCGGACTTTACCTCAGAGGGAAGAGCTCAAGGCCGCTGTTAAAGTCTTTCGTCCCACAGAGTATTCCCTTGGTGTAGTCCTCTCCCACTTCTCCTAAGGATGTGGCTTCCTGGGAGCTGCAGTGATTGTTATTTCTCTTCTGCAACTAGCCACCCAGCAGGTCTACCAGGCTCCAGAGGCTGGTACTGGGAGCTGTGTGCACAGTCTTGTGATGTGAATCGTCTGCAGGTCTCTCAGCCGTGGATATCAGCACAGAATTTGGGGTATCTCCCAGGTCCTGCAGGAGTAACCCACTTCCTTCAGAGAGTTTGTGGGTCCTCTCAGCCTTCCTGGTTTATTCCTGCAATAGTTCTGGAGCAAAAAATCACGATGTGAGTCTCCACACACTGCTCCGTCCATCCATGTGGGAGCTGCAATCTGGTCCTGCTTCCCATCCGCCATGATCCCTCTTCTCTCTTGCTGCAGACTCTAAATAGAGTCCTACTCCCAGTACGGGGGAACGTAAAGTGAGGCATCCACAGAGCTTCTCTTCTGAGCTGCAGGATCTTCCAGCCTAATGCCTGCTCGACGCTTCCAACCTAAACGATGCTCTCACCCTCCCCACACACATACAGCCAGTTCTTCCTCCCGTGTCCCCCATCTCAGTAAATAAAATCCACTGTCCATTCAGTCTCAAACCAAAAACCAAGGTGATGGTTATGATTTTTCCCTCGACTTACCCTCCATGTCTAATCCATCAGTAAGACTGTCTGCTCTGCCTCCAAAATACCTCCCAAACCCAGACGCTTCTCTCCATCTCCTAGTCTAAGCCACCATCATCTCACATTAGGAATGGAAATATCCTCCCAGCTGGTCTGTGATTTCCAACTTGTCCTTTTATAATCTATTCTCTACACAGCAGCCAGAGAAGCCTCTCGAAAACATATATTAAATCATGACACTCTCCTCTAATGACTTTGTATTGCATGGTGGACGTAAAATCTGAACTTCTCGTCTTGACCTCAAGGCGGGTACCCAATCTGGCCCCCCTCCCCCACCTCCCTGCTCTCATTTCTTGTCTTTCCTGCCCTTGTTGCCTCTGCTGCAGCCACCCTGTTTTCCTTTCAGGTCTCCGAATCAACCAAACTCGTCGTGCCCCAGGGCATTTGCACTTGCTGTTTCTTTTGCCTGGGCTTGCCAAAGGTTCTGGCTTCTTCACATCATTTAAATGCCAACCAAAGATCACCTCCTCAGAGAGGCTTCTCCTCCCCATCATGCCCTGCCACAGCTCCCTTTTTATTGACTTCACCACACTTGGCACCCTTTAGGCCCCCTTGCTTGCTTATCCATCTCCCCTCATGCCTCACCCTCCAATAAACATCCTCAGGAATGGAGGCTCCATGCAAGCGAGGATCTGGTCTGTCCTGTTCGTTACTACATCTCAGTTTGTATTAAGCACACAGAATATGCTTAATTGATATTTATCGAATGAATGAAAACCCAAGATAGAAGGTTCTGGGGAGAAGTCCTTCTCAGCCCCTTTCAAATTATACCTATCATTGCAGCCAGTTCCCTCAACGGGCAAGGTCAGCCAGTCCTATGTAAAAGAAAGATATAAATGATGGCTTCCAAGTACAGGTAGTTTTAGAAACTACAAGGAAAGAAATTACCCTAGACACAGTTCCAAGTAACAGACAGGAAAGCCTGCAGGAAGTTCAGTATGAAAGGAACACTGGAGTCGCCGTTCGGGATAGAAAAGGAAAGGGAAAAACATCACCAGGCCCTCGCTCCATTTGAGAGAAATATCAAGAATATCCAACTACTTCTTTAGATACTCCAAAAGAAGGAGTTTGAAAAAGAATCACTGGAAAATTCTGAGTTTATATGAGCACTGCTTATTAAAAGATCTGAAAAGAGAGTTGTGCACATCACCATACCCAAACCCCCCAAAGCAAAGACCAGTCATGTCTCATTTGACTCAAGAGTTATATTAGGCTGCGAAGACCAGGGGGCAGGCAGCTTAACAACTGAAATTCATCCCGAGGAAGCAAGGGAAAGTGTGCTCCTTCAAGAGCAAAGGAGAATTGAAGAAGATACAAAAATATCCTTTAAATACAGAAGATACAAAATAATCCTTTAAGTGCATCAAAGACACCTAATAGCTAAAGTGTGCATCAATGCCATTTGATCATCACAATGTAAAAAAATTGCTCAGGGTAACGTAAAGGAGAGTGGATTCTGAATGTTCTGCTTTGATCTTAAGAGAAAAGTGGAACAGTCCTATATCCAAATAGGCAGAAGTAAACAACTCCAACAACGATCACCATGACAAAGGACAAAGGTCATTTGTCCAGAGAAGACTGAGGCAGCCACGCTGCCATTCCCTTCTGCACAGTGCTGTACATGGAAACAGTTGAGACCCTTGAATGCTTATGAAAGGGCCCACTGGGGGCAGGTTCGGTGGCTCACGCCTGTAATCCCAGCCCTTTGGGAGGCCGAGGCAGGGGGATCATGTAAGGTCAGGAGTTCGAGACTAGCCTGCCCAATGGGGGGAAACTCTGTCTCTACTAAAAATACAAAAATAAAAATAAAAAAAAATTAGCCGGGCATGGTGGCACACACCTGTAGCCCCAGTCACTCAGGAGGCTGAGGCAGGAGAATCACTTGAAGCCAGGCGGCGGAAGTTGCAGTGAGCCAAGATTGCGCCACTGCATTCCAGCCTGGGCGATAGAGCAAGACTACCTCTAAAAAAAAAAAAAAAATAGAAAAGAAAAGAAAAAGGAAGGGCCCATTGGGCCAATCACACTAAGGCTTCTGTGATCCACTGGGATAAATAGATTTGTTAACAACCCCAAGCCATCTCTGAAAGTCATTTCAACTTCAAAGGATATGAGACAAGATTCTCCACCAAAGGCTATTAAAAGTTATAGACAGAGAAGTGGTTCTGAGTCAGGATATAGAGTATGGATATGGCTAAGGACATCTCTGGGCTCAGAGCTGGTAGGCACCATGAAACAAGTAGAGACTTTGAGGCCAGTTCTGGACCAAATTCCAATTCTGCCACTTATTAACTGCATGGCTTTGGCAAGTTCATTAAGATCACTATACCTCCAATTACTCCTCTCTCAAATGGTGATAGTAATACTGACATCATGGGGTAGAGTGAGGATTCAAGGAAGTCATGTATCTATATCTTTGTAAGTGTGATAAAGTCTAGTACATGGCAGGGGTTCGGTAAACAGTAGTTTGCTTCTCCCTTCATGGGGATCAGAGCTGGACTTATCTTTAAAGGGTCTGAAAAAGGCCAATGACAGAAGGTTTTCTGGCTCCCCGCATGCCAAGCTCACAGATAAACTGTAAAATGATTTCACAGGGTCATGGAAGAGGAAGAAACGAATCAGATCATGTCTAAAGAAGAAAGGTGACTTGGGAGGCTGAAGCATGGGAATCGTTTGAACCAGAGAGGTGGAGTTTGCAGTGAGTTGAGATCACGCCACTGCACTCCAGCTTGGGCAACAGAGCAAGACTCTGTCTCAAAAAAATAAAATAAATAAAACAAAATAAGTAATAATGAAGAAGGTAGGTGGAGAGTTCATGCCAGGAGGACTCCCCAGGGTGCCTGGCTATCTGCTGAGTTCAGCCCTGCTCTGGGAGGCAGTGAACAGCCCATGCCAGGGTTACAGTTCTGGCCCAAAATAATCCTAATAACAACATCTCTCATTATATAATGCTTTCTCTATGCTACTCAGGATTCTTAGCACTTACCATATATTATCTCATTTAATCTCACAACAATCCTACCAGATTGGAACTGTTCTTATCTCCACTTTACAGATAAAGAAATTGAGTCACAGATAGGATAAGTGACTTGTGCCTGCACCTACTCTGTTCCCAGTCTCGTTGCGAGTCTCATTCTCTGACCTCTACTCACTGCTTGCTTTCTAGAATCCAGCTGAATAATTAGTATTTCCGGAGAGCCCCCATGGCTTTAAAACACTTGTCCAAATTAGCAATATCCTTCAAAATTTAAGTGTACACACATTTGACCCAGCAATTTCTTTCCTAGGAATATATAGAAATAATCACTCGAGTATATAAAAATACTGTAGCACGACACTGTTTGTTGCAGCATTGTTTCCAATGGTAAAAAATTGGAGACAAGCTCAAACAGCTACCACCATTAAATTGGTTACGTAATTTATGGGGCACCCATGCAATTAGGGTCCTATGGAGGCATGGAAATAATGTGTAGTTCTCTGTGCACTGACCTGGAAAGAATCACAATGTATGAAATGAAAGAAGAAAAAAATTGAATGATCTCATTTTTGTAAGAAATAAATAATAATCATATTACATGTTATTAGTCTGAGAGAAAAAAATCTGTGTATAACCAAGTTAGTCCTAGTCATTATTATTTCTTTTCTTTTTTTGAGACAGAGTCTTACTTTGTCACCCAGGCTGGAGTGCAATGGTGTGATCTCGGGACACTGCAACCTCCACCTCCCAGATTTAGGCAATTCCCGTTCCTCAGCCACATGAGTAGCTGGGACGACAGGCACAAGCTACCACGCCCAGCTAATTTTTATATTTTTTAGTAGAGATGCGGTTTCACCATATTGCACAGGCTGGTCTCGAACTCCTGGGCTCAAGTGATCCACCTGCTTTGGCCTCCTAAAGTGCTGGGATTATAGTTATGAGCCACTGAACCCAGCCCTCTAGTCATTATTTTTAGAAATTTTCCTTTCATTTCTTTTTTTTTTTTTTTTTTTTTTTTTTTGAGACAGAGTCTCGCTCTGTCGCCCAGGCTGGAGTGCAGTGGCCGCATCTCAGCTCACTGCAAGCTCCGCCTCCCGGGTCTACGCCATTCTTCTGCCTCAGCCTCCCGAGTAGCTGGGACTACAGGCGCCCGCCACCTCACCCGGCTAGTTTTTTGTATTTTTTTAGTAGAGACGGGGTTTCACCGTATTAGCCAGGCTGGTCTCGATCTCCTGACCTTGTGATCCGCCCGTCTCGGCCTCCCA
Source organism: Macaca mulatta (assembly GCF_049350105.2). Lineage (NCBI taxonomy): Eukaryota > Metazoa > Chordata > Mammalia > Primates > Cercopithecidae > Macaca > Macaca mulatta. The sequence continues at coordinate 102,339,361 of NC_133408.1, read as the reverse complement.
AAGTGCTGGGATTACAGGCTTGAGCCACCGCGCCCGGCCTTCCTTTCATTTCATATTCCTTTTATACTTTTTTTTTTACAAGCACATATTAATTTAAGAAAAATTGAGACAGGGTCTCATTCTGTTGTCCAAGCTAGAGTGCAGTGAGGCGATCATGACTCACTGCAGCCTCAGCCTCCCCGGCTCAAGTGATCCCCCCACCTCGGCCTCCAAAGTAGCTAAGACTACAGGTATGTGTCACCATGCCTGCCTAGTTTTTTACATTTTTTTGTAGAGGGAATCTCCCTATGTTCCCCAGGCTAGTCTTGAACTCCTGGGCTCAAGTGATGTTTCTGCCTTGGCCTCCCAAAGTTCTGAAATTATAGGTGTGAACCACGACACCTGGCACACATATTAATTTTAAATCAGAAAAAAATAAAGATATGTATCTTTACACTGGTCTATACTTTGTCTCATTTGGTCCTGTGATTACTCTGGGAGGTATGTAAAACAGGAGAAGAAACTGAGGCTCAAAGGAGGTCAAATGACTTGCCCAAGGTCACCCTGCTGTCAAAGACCACCTGGGTAACACAGTCCAATCCATCTGACCCACAGTTAGTGCTGCAGAACACTAAGTTCTTGAATTAAACTTTTAAGCATGGCATTAGTCCACCCTTATTCAAAGTCACGATACATCTTTACCTGAAAAACTGTATGAGTTCTATGGTTAGACCTCAAGAAAGATGTAAAAGGCATGGAAAAGATTCAGGGAGAAGAAATCAAAACAGTCTAAACGGGTGGTGCAATTTCTATACATGAGACAGAGAGAGGGCTTGGATTTTAAAGCTGAGAGTATTTAAGACTAAAGTTTGCCCTTTCATCTCAAAATCATAGAAGAAACAGATGCATGGAACAGAGATTTGTTCTTTAAGTTCCAGGACTCTAAAATGAGAGGACATGATTTAAAGTTTGAAAATACTAGCTTTCGGTACAATATAAGGTATTATCAGTAGAAAGCATTAGACCAAAGCTGACACAAGGTGAAAATATAAATAATTGACATTTATATCATTTCATAAATAATAGGTCAATAACTGTAATCTGGGAGCCCAGGGCCAGGCTTGACCAGACACAAAACACCCCTCAGAGTCACTGCAGGGACAGAATTTCAGGACATGGGCCACCAGCATGACTCAGTGCCACATTTGTGATTAAATTTTTCTTCCTTTTTCATTCCTTGAGAGCAGTAAGACTTCTAATATTTTAAATCACGTACTTTGGGTTTAGGTTTCTTTTTTCAAAGTAGATCATTTTCAGCTATTTGAATTTGCTTTTGTATTGCTGCTGAAGACAACACCTTATTGCACCCATTATTATTGTACATGATTGTACCCAGACCCTCTCCTATTTGGCATTCAGCAAATCCTGTGACCTTCAGTATTCTTCTCTTGGATATTTTTGTGTATTATATGTGTTGTATTTTCAAAAATTACTCTCAATGTTGAATGTATTAGAGTTAACAATATCGTTATCCTAAAGATTCAGGCTACTCTCCATTTTATACCCAGCTTTTGTTTATTTAAACATAATCTAGTCTTTGTCAAATCTATGTATCCCCAAATCTATGTCTGAAATTTTCATCTACTAAATCATTATATAATTTACTAATAAGTTATATACTAGGATATAATTATATTGGTGTAATATAATAGGTGATATTAGTAAACTACCTTGAGATACAGAGATATAATTGGTGAGGTAATGAAGAAGGCACAAGCATGTCACTAATCTCTCTCCCCACGACCCTTCAGAATGTTCTTTCTGTCTTCCTCAGCATATAGAAATGAAGCAAAATACTGTGCATTTCAAGATTTATTTTTTTTCACTCTGATTCTTTCCAAATTCTCCATATGCAATTTTGACAAATGCACAAACTACTTGTACAGCGTAGTTTTGCTGCCCTACACATGCCCGGTGCTCCACCTGCTCATCCCTCTCCCCTCAACCCCTAGCAACCACTGATCTTTTTACTGTCCTATAGTTGTGCCTTTTCCTGAATGCCACACAGTTGGACTCATACAGTATGTAGTCTCTTCAGATTGGCTTCTTTCACTTAGTAATATCCATTTAAGGCTTCTCCATGTCTTTTTATGGCTTGATAGCTCATTCTCTTTTTTTCTGTTCTTTTTTTATTAAATTTTTCCCTTTTATTTTTAGTTGACACAGGTATTTGTACATATTTATGGGATACACAGTGATACTCCAATACATGTATACAATGTGTAATGATCAAATCCAGGTAATTCACATATACATCGCCTCAAATATGTATCATTTATTTGTGTCGGGAACATTCAAAACCTTCTCTGCCAGTGTTTTGAAAATATACAATAAATTACTGTTAGCTATATTCACCCTATAATGCTACAGAACACCAGAACTTATTTCTCCTATCTAGCTGTAATTTTGTTACAATTCTACTCTACTTCCATGAGCTCGACTTTTTTAGCTCGCACATATAAGTGAGAACGTGCATTATTTATATTTCTGTGCCTGACTTACTTCCCTTAACATAATGTCCTCCAGGTTTATCCACATTGCCTCAAATGACAGGATTTTATTCATGTTTATGGCTAAATAGTATTCCATTGTGTATATATACCACATTCTCCCTACTTATTCATCTGCTGATGGACATTTAGGTTGATTCCATATTTTGGCTATTATGAATAGTTGTACTATAAACATGCGGTGTAGATACCTATTTGGTATACTGATTTCCTTTCCTTTGGATAAATTCCCAGCAATGGGATTACTGAATCATATGGTAGTCCTATTTTTAATTTTTTGAGAAATCTCCATACTGTTTTCCATAAGAGCTGTACTAATTTACATTCCCACCAACAGTGTATAAAAGTTCCCTTTTCTGTGCATCCTCACCTGCATTTGTTATTTTTGTCTTTATGATAGTAACCATTCTAACTGGGGTGAAATGATATCTCATTGTGGTTTTGGTTTGCATTTCCCTAATGATGAGTGATGTTGAGCAAGTTTTTCACACACTAGTTGGCCGTTTGCAAGTCTTTTGCAAAATGTCTGTTCAGATCTTTTGCCCACTTTTTAAATTGAATTATTTTTTTTTCTGTTGAGTTGTTTGATTTCCTTGTATATTCTGGATATTAGTGCCTTGTGAGATTAATAGTTTGCAAATATTTTCTCCCACTATACAAGTTTGTTTCTTCTTTCTATCAATTGTTTCCTATGCTGTACAGTAGTTTTTTAGCTTGATGTAATCCTATTTGTCTATTTTTGTTTTTGTTGCCTGTGCTTATGAAGTATCACCCATAAAATCTTTGCTTAGATCAATGTCCTGAAGCATTTCCCCCATGTTTTCTTCCAGTCATTTTATAGTTTTAGGTCTTACATTTACGTCTTTAATCCATTTTGAGTTGATTTTTGTACATGGTGACAGACAGCGGTCTCATTTCATTCTTCTGTATTTAGTTATATAGTTTTCCTAGCACCATTTATTGAAGAGGATATTCTTTCCCCCAGTGTATGTTCTTGACTCCTTTGTCAAAAATCTGTGAGCTGTAAATAGATGCATTTATTTCTAGATTCTCTATTCTGTTCTACTGCTCTATCTGCCTGCTTTTATGCCAATACCATGCTGTTTTGGTTACCATAGCTTTGTAGTATGTTTTTGAAGACAAGCAGTGTGATGCCTCCAGTTTTCTTTTTGCTCAGATTGCTTTGGCTATTTGGGATCTTTCGTGGTTCCACATAAATTTTAGAATTTTTTTTCTTTTTCTATGAAAAAATGTCATTGGTATTGGTATTTTCACAGGGATTACATTAAATCTGTAGATTGCTTTAGGTAGTAGGGTCATTTTAACAATATTATTTATTTTAATCCACTAGCATGAGATATCTTTTCATTTTTTGTGCCCTCTTTGATTTCTTTCATCAGTGTTTTTTAGTTTTCATCATAGAGAAGACCTTTTACCTCCTTAGTAGCTCATTTCTTTTTAGCACTGAATAATATTCCATTGTCTGGATGTACTACAGTTTTTTAATACATTTACCCACTGAAGCACATCTTGATTGCTTCCAAGTTTAGGCAAGTATGAATGAAGTTGCTGTAAATATCCATGCACAAGTTTTTGTGTGGATGTAAGTTTTCAGCTCCTTTGGGTAACACCAAGGAGCACAACTGGTGAGTTGCACGATAAAAATGTTTAGTTTTATAAGAAATTGTCAAACTGTCTTTCAAAATAACTGCACCATATTGCATTCTCACCAGCAATCAATGAGAGTTCCTACTACTCCACATCCTCACCAGTATTCGATATTGTCAGTGTTCTAGATTTTGACCATTCTAATAATTGTGTAATGATACCTGATTGTTATTTTAATTTTCAATTTCCTAATGACATGATGTTGAGTGTCTTTTCATGTGCTAATTTGCCATCTGTTTATCTTCTTTGGTGAGGTATCTGTTCAGATCTTTTGCCCATTTTTAAAGTCGAGTTGTTCGTTTTCTTGTTGTTGAGTTTTAAGAGTCTTTTGTATATTTTGGATACCAATCCTTTATCAAAAATATGCAAATATTTTCTCCCAGTATATGACCTGTCTTTTAATTCTCTTGACAATGTCTTTCATAGAGCAGACATTTTTTTGTTTGTTTGTTTGTTTTTGCTTTTTTGAGACGGAGTCTCACTCTGTTGCCCAGGCTGGAGTGCAGTGGCACGATCTTGGCTCACTGCAACCTCCACCTCCCAGGCTCAAGCAATTTTCCTGCCTCATCCTCCCAAGTAGCTGGGATTACAGGCACGTGCCACCATGCCTCCCTAATTTTTGTATTTTTAGTAGAGATGGGGTTTCACCATGTTGGCCAGGCTGGTCTTGAACTCCTGACCTCAGGTGATCCACCTGCCTCTGCCTCCCAAAGTGGGTTCTGGGATTACAAGCATGAGCCACTGCTCCCAGCCCATAGAAGTTTTAAATTACAATTAACTTCAGATTATCAATTGTTTCTTTCTTGGATCATGCCTTTGGTTTTGCATCTAAAAAATCATCACCATTCTCAAGGTTATCTAGAGTTATTCTTATGTTATCTTCTAGGAGTTTTATAGTTTTGTGTTTATATTTAGGCCTCTGATCCCTTTTGAATTAGTTTTTAGTGCCAGGGATTCAAATGGGATGGGGAGAGGTGAATAGGTGAAGCACAGAGAATTTTTAGGGTATGAAACTATTCTGTAGGGTACAAGAATTATGCTTTTGTCAAAACCTGTAGAATTGTACAACACAGAGAGCAAAACTTTCTGTAAACTATGGATTTTAATTAATAATAATGTGTTAATATTGGTTTGTTAATTTTAACATATGTACCACACTAATGTGAGATGTTAATAACAGGGGAAACTAGTGGATGGTGGGGCTTCATGGGACCTGTCTGTACTATCTGCTCAATTTTTTCTTGAATCTAAATCTGTCCTGAAAAATAAAGTCTATTAATTTAAAAAAAAAAACTTTCTAAGTGTCTTTTCAACATGAGGATGCTGCTGCCAGTGCTCTAAGCCCCTCCTCCAAGAGTGGTGGTGAAGAATTAATGTTTTTTCTAATAACTCTCAATGGCCTGTCCTGTGAGCAGGGAAATAGGAGTATCTCTTTTCAGGCGTAATAGGCAACTACCTTACCTTTGGAGAACTAGTCCTTCCCCCATCCTATGTGGTCTTGTGTGGTCTTGGTAGGATGACCAGGCACAGCGTCTCTTCTCATCTAAAGGATGGGCATATAACCCAGACAGGTCAACCACTCACCCTCCCAGAAACAAGGAAACACAGAGGTGAAAATGATAGGAATGAGTCACTTTAATGAAAGATCCACAGAGAGAATGTTCTTTCATTCCTGCTGCCTGCTTCTCTTCCCAAGACCTGATGATTCAACTCTATCTACACAGATATTCAACATCTTTGCAAAAATTCCTTTTTTCTTGAATTAGCCAGAGACAGTTGGGTATCTGACAACCAGAACTCCACTGAGACATGTGGGGAAAGAAATACTAAAACCCAATCCTATTATTATGGTTTGAATATCCCTTTAAAAACTCATGTTGAAATTTAATTGTTAAATTTAATTTAAATTGTCATTGTAGTGGTATTGGGAGATGGAACCATCAAAAGGTGATTAGGCCATGAGGGATCTGCTCTCAGGAGTGGATTAATATCATTATGGTGAGGGTGGGTTAGTCATAATGAGAGTGGCTTTGCCATAAAAGCAAGTTTGGCCCCCTCTTGCTCACTCTTGAGCTCTCTTGCCCTTCTGCCTTCCACCATGGAATGTCACAGCAACAAGAGCATCACCAGATGCCAAGCAGATTATGGTATCATGCCCTTGGACTTCCCAGCCTCCAGAGCTGTGCGCCAAATACATTTCTTTTCCTTATAAATTATCCATCTTGTAGTATTCTGTTATAGCAACACAAATGGACTAAAACACTCATTTATAATAATTTCTAACTAAGTAAAATGGTTAAAACTATCTGGAAGAGAAAACAAGGGATGAGGAAACAGCATATTGCTAATGTTTAAGGAATGCCTTCTACGTGCCAGGCTCTGAGTTGGGCACAGGAGTACAGAAATTGGTAAAATATAGGTTGTATTTCAGGGACATAGAGTGATCAAATGTGTAGAATGTGAGCTTGGGACAAACCTGGGTTCAACCTCTCTAGTCTGCTCTTACTTCCTGTGGGCCCTTGTTCAAATCACTTAACCCTCATGCAGCTTAGTTTCATCATCTCAAAGGAATTTTAAAAGTCTATAGCAATACCACCCTGAATGCACCTGATCTCATCAGAGGACTAAAAAGAGCCTAGCTTTCATGAATATTGCTGGAATTAAAAATAATTATGTACAACCCCACTATAGTGCCTTGTACAATGAAGACATAAAATAGACTGACTTAAGAAATGGAAAGTTATCACAACCTTTGAAGCCTTGGGTTGCCCATTCCTAATTACCTCTCCCTCCTTTCTTCCCCACAAAGAGGTGATCTTTATGTCTTATTACTTTCTTTTTCTCTTTAGCTCTAATGTCTGTATCCTAAAGAAAATATTGCTTGGGCCAGGCATGGTGGCTCATGCCTGTAATCCCAGCACTTTGGGAGGCCAAGGCAAGTGGATGGCTTGAGCCTAGAAGTTCTAGATCAGCCTGGGCAACACAGTGAAACCCCATTTCTATGAAAAATACAAAAAATTAGCCAGGTGTGGTGGTGTGCATCTGTGGTCCTAGCTACTCAGGAAGCTGAAGTGGGAGGATGGTTTGAGCCCAGGAGGCAGAGGTTGCAGTGAGCTGAGATCACGCCACCGCACTCCAAACAGGGCAACAGAATGATACCCTGTCTCAATTTAAAAGGAAAAAAAGAAAATATTGCTTGGTTTTGCCTGCTTCCAGTCTTTAGATAAAAGGACTCACGCTTGCTTTTTCTCCCTCATGCTGTGACTTTCCTTTGTTCACTCAAAACGTTTTTGAGATTCATCCATATTGACTGTGCAGCTCTAGTTCATTCATTTCCTTTCACTGGTGAATGGCATTGTATGGTAGAAATATTCACAACTTAAGTATGAATTCATTCTCATGATGATGGTCATTTCAATTGTTTCCAAATCTTTGCTGTGAACATTCTTCTGCAGGTCTCCTGCAGGTTTTGATGCAAGAGTTTCTCAGGATCTCTGAGTGGAATTACTGGATGTGCACACATTCAACTTTGCCTAGGTAATGACAACTTGTTTTCTGATGTGGTTGTACTAATTTGTATTCCCAATCCCGTATATGAGAGTCTGCATTGTGCCCAACATTAGATTATCAGACTACATTTTCTGCCAATTTGATGGGTATAGATAGTATCTCACTGTGATTTTAACTTTCATCTCCCTAATTACTAAGAAGATTGAAAATCTTCTTATATGTCTATTGGCCATTCATGCTTTTGGGGAATTCCTGTTTGTGTCCTGTAACTAATTTTCTACTGGGTCATTTGTCTTTTTCGGCTCTATTCTTAGGCATACTCTGTGTATTCTGGAAACTAACCTTTTGTCAGTTGTACATGTGCAAGTACCTTTCCCAATTTGTGGCCTGTCTTTTCAATCTCTATGGAATCTTTTGATGAACATAAGTTCTTAAAGTCAGCGGAGTAAAATATATTCATCTTTTTCTTTATGGCATAATTTTTTAATGAAAATAGTTTTCAATTCACTTCTGATGCATCTCTCTTAATTGTTAAGCAATTTTTTTCCTGAAGCCTGCATATCATCAAGGCTAAGCCACGAGGCTTAGCGACCCAGGGAAGAAAGGGCAAGTCCCATCTAGGGTAGGGAAAGAAAGCAGAAGGAAATGACATAAGGGTGAGTTCCCACCAGGGAGAATGAGGAATCTGAAGCGCTTCCTGGAGAGGTGGTAGTAATAGAGAGAGATTTGGAGAGGAGGCAAAGAGAAGACACTACCTGAATCTCTCAGAGACTCAGCACTGCCTCCTCCTTGGGCCTTACACCGGTCAAAAGAACATAATCCAAAATAAGAGAGAAGCTGAAAGTGAATGGAGCTTGTGCCACTTCTCTGAAACTGTGGAACAAGACCATCTCACAGGGTATTCCTTTGTCAAGATGTGACACAAAGAGTTCCAAGTCTCTTCCAGTTCCTTTGTAGAATGAAGGGAATTCAGATGGTCCAGTGGGCTCTCCCACTGAGTGACACAGAAGCTAGTTGACCACTGAGGGCCAAGAGGACTGCCATACGGCTGGCAAAGCTAGTGTGAAAGTGATCCATAGCAGAGACCACAGAGTGGACATTCCAGGCCAGAACTGGATGGATAATATGGAAGAGGATTAGAGCATCCGCACAGCCAGCAAGGGTCAATGTGGAGCTCAATCAGCAAACAGAAGCCTACCAGCTCCTGATCAGGCCAAAGGATAGGCCATGAGTTATGTTGGCTGCAGCCTTCGGCAGCGGATGCCAGCAGGATGCCTGGAAATGAGGTGATTAATCCACAATTCTGAGGAGGATGGCATGAACACAGACGACAGCACAATAACCATCACCTGAACCAGCCATCCTCCCCTACTGCCATGAGAATGTGTAAACCTTCTCTACGCCTCTGGAGAAAGGATAGGAGGAAGGCTTTTAAAGAAGAGAAACAGCTCCTCCCCACACACACACAGCTCACATGAAAATGTGGCCTTGAGACTAAGATGAGAGCAGTTAGAGAAAATAAAAGCAAACTACCTTTTTCTTTTTTGCATATTTGAGACATTCTATGTACATCTCTACTCTGCTTCAGTAGTTATTATTATGGTCCTCATTGTATATGGGAAGTCTGGACATGCAAAAAAAGATTATAGTTCAATCTAAATACAATAACTGAGCTATATACAATATACATGGTGCCCACAGAAAAGGCAGAACTTAGCTACATATATTAGTTTTATATTGCTGTATAATAATATTACTACAAACTTAGCAGCTTAAACCAATACAGTTTTACTTATCCACAGTTTTACTTTCCATGGTTTCAGTTACTCACAGTCAACTATGGTTCAAAAATATTAAATGGAAAATTTCAGAAATAAACAACTCATAACTTTTAAATTATGCACCATTCTGAATAGCATAATGAAATCTTGCACCATGTTACTGCATCCTGCCCAGGACATGAATCATTCCTTTGTCCAATGTATCCACACTGTATACACCTCCCATCTGCTAGGCACTTAGTAGCTGTCTTGGTTATCAGGTCAAAAAAGCATAGTACAGTACTACCCACAGTTGCAATTATCCACAGGGAGTAGGTATCCACAGGGGGTAGGCATCCACGTAGCTGGGTCTTCTGTAAGCCTTCAATCAAGGTATTGGCCAGGGCTGGGTCCTTATCTGAAGGCTTAACTGTGGAAGGATCTGCTTCTAAGCTTACAAGATTGTAGGATGCATTTAATTCCTTGTTGGTGGTGGACTTAGAGCCTCAGTTTCTTCTTGCTGGTGTCAACTAATGGCCACCCCCAGTTCCCTGCCACATGGGCCTCCCCAACATGACTGCTTGCTCATCAAAGCCAGCAAGGGAGTTTCTCAGCAAGGTAGATATTAGAGTCTTATGTAATGTAACCATGGAAGTGACATCTCCTTTGCCATGTTTTATTAGTGTGAAGCAAGTCACACATGCTACTTACACTTAAGCGGAGGAGATGAAGGGCGAATGCCAGTAGACAGGGTCATGGGAGTGCCTTAGAGGCTGTCCACCATACTAGGCAAGGTGGGTGGCTGGGGAGGACATGCCAGATGTAACTTCTCAGAGAAGACACAATCTGAGCTGGTTTTTGAAGAAGGTTAAGGGCCCCAGAATTGCTTGGCAGCCCCAGAACCTAGCAATGTTTAGCATTATAGGAGGCAACAACAAATGTTTGTGAATGACAGTATTGACTTTGGGAGAAAAGTCTGGTCACCTTGATAAGAAAGAAGATCGTATTTTACATGAGGCAAAAACAAGAAAAATAATTGTCAAATTTCATCTCAATAGCAATAAGTAACATTAAAGCCCTTCTAGCAATATTAAAATGGGAGAGGCCACTGCATTAATGTCTCAGCAAGCCTCACCAGGAAAGCGTAATGAGCATCAAGGGCACTGAAAGGACAGGAGATGATCTAATGCAGGAAGCTCCCCAAATACTATATTTATACAAATGATAAATAGGTTTCAAGAAAGGAAAAACCAACTAATGTTGATGACTAGGGAAATAAATAATATTAGAACTTTACACTGCAGTAGCATCTTTCATCTGGGATCCTAAAAAGCTTTAAGAGTAATTAAATTTGGGTGCCGCATCAAAGTAGACCCATTTTTAAAACAAAAATATGGATGTTATGCCCTTCAGCAGATGTAGTACTGAATACTCTCACAGATAGTGAAACAAAACCTGGAGATTATTTTCTCTTGAAGAATGTTTTATCATTGTTTCCAAGGTTCTAAATTTGTAACTAGCTGAGTCTTACAGAAATGCAGGGTGGAGCCACATCTCTTTCTATGTATTGGAAAAGAGGCAGTAGTTTCAGCCCAGGTGGAGTGTGGGGGGACTGGGGGTTAGAAGCAGTCCCCATGGAAAACTCACCTAGGGAACAGGAAGCAAACATTGGGTCAAGAGGAAAATCAATCGAAGTAGAGATGAGACTTCAGCAAAGGTATGAAAAAGCAGTACGTACAGATTTGCCAAGGGACAAACCCAGGTAGATCTGTGACTCTACATCTTGAAACAAGTTTTGGAAGAACCCAGGTGGAATAACGACTTACTGCAGCACAGCTGATGGGCAGTGAATGTGCATGGCACTCTCATAAATGCAGACACAATCAGAAAAACGTGCAAGAGTCAGGGTGTTTGGTGATGGCTAAAGTCCACTGGCAGTCAGCAAAGTTCACCGTTTCTGTTTTCCATCAAATGGTATAACAGGATTCTGCAGAGATTCCAAACACGTAAAATGGGTACAAAACCATATGGTCTGGAGAACAAGTAAGTTAGCATTATGTTGATGTGTGGGAGCAGCTTGATTTATTGGAAGATACTGACCATCGAGGGCATCAGTCAGTAGGAGGACAGTAGCAGGAAGCTCTCTGTAAAGTCACCCTTGACATATGAAAAAATGACAATATGACATTTGGAAAGCATCCATCTGTGTCAAACTCTTTTCCGGTTTTCAAGTAGCATTGTTGGAGTGCATCTAAGTCTCAAAAGCCCTCTGTGTATCATATTGTTTCCAAGTCAGAGACAAGTCCATGTTTAGTGACTTGGGAGCAAGCCTCCATTCCTGATTGGTGGTCTCAGTATGCTCCCAGATCTTGCTGTCTTACTATTTTATGTAAATGAAGCTCCTGTGACCATGTTGAACCCACTCACAACCTGGGTGTGTCTCTGGGAAGCCTGCATCTCACAGGGGCATTTACACCACTGCTGGGAGACTTAGCGGTTCACACAGGAAGTTTCATCGCCAAAATCAAGTCTCATATGCTCCCTTCCATGTACCACTTTGCCTTCAAGATGTGGGAATCAGCTTGCTGCTTCGGCAGCAGAACGTGGAGACAGCTTTCCACCCCCGGTTTTCCATGGGGCAGTACACGGACCATTGTGTGAGCTGGAGGTGCAGAAGCATAAAGCTCCTTGGCCATCATTCCACTCAAAACAGGGCCATGCTGCATCTGGGGAAAGGCCCGTGATCATGTGAGCATGACTGGTCATGGTCTATAAGAAGGATACAAAAGAATCTGGGAAACAGACACCATTTATTCACTGACTCCTACTAGAAGAAATGAGTGTTGAGTCCTTGAACTAAAATAATGTGAAGAAATATTCCTGAAGTTAGATAGGCAGAGGATTAGGAATGTGGGAAGATGCTTGACTGGAGGTTCAACCGATGTCCTGTATTTAACTTATTAATGTAGAGTTCTAGCTGGGCATCTGATACTCAAAGACAGGGGAACAAAGTTTCACAGCCTGTTACAGCTTTGGACTGAGCCCAGGCTCATGCCCATCTCCAAATTGGTCAAGTCCTATTTGTCCTATAAGATGCACCTGCTGGCCGGGTGCGGTGGCTTACGCTTGTAATCCCAGTACTTTGGGGGGCCAAGGCAGGCAGATCACGAGGTCAGGAGTTCGAGACAAGCCTGGCCAACACAGTGAAACCCTGTCTCTACTAAAAATACAAAAATTAGCTGGGTGTGGTGGGTGCCTATAATCCCAGCTACTTGGGAGGCTGAGGCAGGAGAATCGCTTGAACCCAGGAGGCAGAGGTTGCAGTGAACTGAGATCGCACCACTGCACTCCAGCCTAGGTGACAGAGCAAGACTCCGCCTCGGGGAAAAAAAAAAAAACGCACCTGCCATTGACACCCTCCCCAGGCTTCTCATCTACGAGTCATTCACTCTCCCATGAACTCCTCACCATTTTATACATACCTCCCTCGAGACCCTCATCCCTGTGTCCATCCGATTTTAGCAGTTTCTATACGTGTTATAGCCTCTTTTCAATCAGAAGTAACTCGAGGGCCCTCGCATTGTGGCTCACATATACTAAGTACTCAGTAAACACCTTGGAAAATGAGTGAATGGTTATTTAATACTTATTAAAATACACAGATCTAACCTACCCTCTGGCCCCTCCAGATCTCACCTGGGGAGCAGTGCCTTTGTGCTCAGGAGGGCTGCCGTGTTCCTAAATACTTTGGAATACAACAGAATTCTGGTATGCTTTCTACAGACCAGATATACCCAAGCTTCAGCCCAATTTCAGTTTTTAAAAACAGGATCAAGGGGGCCAGATGTGGTGGCACACACCCGTGATCCCAGCAATTCGAGAGGCCTTAGAGGGCAGATCACCTGAGGTCAGGAGTTCGAGACCAGCCTGTCCAAAATGGTGAAACCCCATCTCTACTAAAAATAGAAAAATTAGCTGGATGTGGTGGCACATGCCTGTAATCCTAGCTACTCAGGAGGCTGAGGCACAAGAATGGCTTGAACCCAGGAGGCAGAGGTTGCATGGAGCCGAGATTGCACCACTTGCACTCCAGCCTGGGTGACAGAGTAAGACTCTATTTCAAAAAAAAATAAAATAAACGGAATCGAGACCCATGCCTTCCTGAAGTAGTTGAGTCTGGGGTCACAGTCATTAGTATCATCCTTCATAATGACCTTAAGCCTCTTTCAAGTGTGTGATATTCTATTAGGTTGATGCAAAAGTAATTGCAGTTTTTGCCCCCCCAAAAAAGGGCAAAAACTGCGATTACTTTTGCACCAACCTAATAAATGCAGTTTCATAAGCTCTCTGAGGTCAGGACTTGTGCCTATTTTGTTGATGTTATTGTTACCCACACACTAACTTGTAAGGAACTCTGCCCACACTGGGCAAACATTAGCTATGGACTAAGCGTATCATTTTTTTTTTAAATACAATTAGATAGGAAGCCCTGAATTTCAAGGAATCCCTTTAGCCAAAATCCCTTTAGACTCAGCACACACCTTTTCTTATCTGCTTCTTCAGTCCCTATGAGCCATGCAATTCCTTCTCTCCTGCCTAGAGTTGGCAATTTCAATTATTTCTTTTCCAGAAAGAAATAAAAGTATCTGGACTGAAATAGATTTCCCTGTTTGGAAACTAATGCAATGAGGGGTCTGTTTGTTACAAACACTGATAGGCAGCCTTCTCCGCAGACGTGAGCTGTCCTTTCCCATGGGCTCCTCTTTGCTCCTGCCTCTACAGGAATCCATCTACTCTGGTTCATATACAGAAGGTTACTGTGGTTTTTCCAGGAAACTGCTGCCTGATGAGGGAGGCAAATTCTCTGTGTACAAAATTAAGGACCATTTGCACAGAAACAGACATAAGTAACAGAATATAAGCCATATTAATGTTTTTATGACTATACTTGGGCCTTGTCAACAATGTAAGTGTTGCCAAACTAGATTTACTTAGTGTTGGCAGAACAGGAGCTGTAATATATAGTTCTTTTTGTCTTGGCAATAAGGCTGGCACTCCTGCCAGAATCTACTCTAAAGGAAATGAACCAGAGACAATAAGTCCATTCAAATGCACTAGCAATTTCTTCCAGCAGGGATTTTTCAATTTCTAACTTGATACAAACTTTAAAACCACGTATTTTAAGTAGGGAGTGGGAGATTTATTTTCCAAAAGAAGATGTTATATTTACCAATGTATTTCTGACATCTGTTCACAACAAGAAATATTATAGTGCCAGGTAATTGAGAAGGTGTTCAGAACAAAACAAACAAAAACCAAACAAAAGCAGAGAGAGATGTATTCCTTTCAAAAAGATGTAAACACAAAAGATAATTGATGGGCTTCATTCAGTCAGCCATTTAATTTGTGGTGTTTAAGTACTTACATAAAATGACATTACTGCTGTGCTATTGTCTCGCTGGTTCCATGCATTTTATTTATGACCATGTGTCTTTGTGAGTGAATAAAAAAAATGTGGAGTTGCTACCAGCAAACCTTACACATTTCAAAACCCAAAACCAAGAAAGTCTTAAAGGGCCACCTATAAAAAAACTTTGTTAACACAAGGTTCAATATTTTCCTGGGTTGGCACAATCCTACTTGGGCGCGGGGGAGGGAGAAGGAGGTGGATTTTTCTGGCTTTAGGAGGCGGGATTTCAGGTAAACCACTGTGAAGGTGCCGGTCTACGCCTCTGAATTCTAGAGCCTAGAGCCCCCTGCTGGTTAAAGGAGGAAGAGACCTGAATGGACCCAATGGCCATAATTTCAAACCCTTTATTTCCCCCCAATTCATTCATTCATGCAGCAAATATTTGTTGAGGCTTGCTCTGTGCCAGGCACTGTTCTTGGCTCTGGGGATAATATGTTCAACAAGACAGACAGGTCTTTGCCTTATTGGAGTTTACACTGCAAAAAAAGAATTCAAATGGCCGGGTGTGTTGGCTCACGCCTGTAATCCCAACACTTTGGGAGGGCGAGATAGATGGATTACCTGGGGTCAAGAGTTCGAAACCAGACTGGCCAACATTGCAAAACTCCATCTCTACTAAAAATGCAAAAAATTAGCCAGGCGTGATGGTGCACACCAGTAGCCCCAGCTACCGGGGAGGCTGAGGCAGGAGAGTCACTTGCACCCCAGGAGGCAGAGGTTGTAGTGAGCCAAGATCATGCCACTGCACTCCACCCTGGGTGACAGAGCAAGACTTCATCTCAAAATAAATAAATAAATAAATAAATAAATAAATAAAAGAAAACCAAATAACTATAAACTATAATGTCACATAGAGATTGATACTATCAGATAAGCTATGAATCACAGCAGACAGGGAGAGGAAGTAGAGAGTGATGGGAGGAGGATGCTATTTTTAGACAGAAGACTGAACATTGAACTGAATAAAGAAAATGAAGAAGAGGAGGAAATTGGTAGGAGGAGCCTCCAGGCAAGGGGCGGAGCAAGTGTGAAAGCGGGCGGGGTCGGGAGTACACAGAGCAGTTACCAGTGCAGAAGGCCGGGGTAGCTGAGTGATGAACCGAAACTTAAAAATGAGCCCAATGATGTGGAGCCTTACATGGTACAAATTTTGGATTTTACAGTAATCCACTGGAGCGGCTTGAACAGAGAATTAACTAAATATGCTTTCCATTTTAAATAGACCATTCTGTGTGCAACAAGAATTAACTGCGAGTGTAAAATCTGAGCGGCCCATTGGGAGACTACTGACATCGTATTTCAAACAATTCAATCAATGAATTTCACCAAACTGAAATTCCTGCTGTTTACAACAAGGTTCAGAGAAGAATAAGATATCTTGGTTTCTGCCCTCAGAGAGCTTTCAATCAACTTGGGAAAACAAGATAAGCACACTTCAGATTAAACTTACAAGAGACAGTGAAGGATTGTTCTGGCTTGTACAAAAGAGCAATAATAATGAAGATGACAAAGGTGATGTCACCCGCAGCCAAGCACCAGCTTGAGACAGTTTAACTTAATGATTAAGAGCAGGCCAGGCGCGGTGGCTCAAGCCTGTAATCCCAGCACTTTGGGAGGCCGAGGCGGGTGGATCACGAGGTCATGAGATTGAGACCATCCTGGCCAACATGGTGAAACCCCGTCTCTACTAAAAAATACAAAAAACTAGCCGGGCGTGGTGGCGGGCGCCTGTAGTCCCAGCTTCTCGGGAGGCTGAGGCGGGAGAATGGCGTGAACCCGGGAGAATGGCGTGAACCCGGGAGGCGGAGCTTGCAGTGACCCGAGATCGTGCCACTGCACTCCAGCCTGGGCGGCAGAGCAAGACTCCGTCTCAAAAAAAAAAAAAAGGTTAAGAGCACAAGTGCTAGAACCAGGCTGCTGGGGTTCATAATTCTGGTGTCACTTACTAGCTGTGTGACCTCTGGCATGTGCCTCGGTTTTCTCTGTGCCTCAGTTTTATGACCTGTAGAATGGATCTAATAATAGGACCTACCTTATAGTGTTGTTACGAGAAATAAATGTGTGTCAATGTCATGTAGAAGGTGCTTACATCAGTGTTAGGTACTCTACCGAAACTACTCAAAAGGAAGAAATGTCTCCAAAATCATTAGTACTGCAGTAGGTCAGATGTGGTGTGATAATGACTTAAATATCAGTTGTGGAAACAGAATAAAAGGGGCAATATTTCTGGCAGATTAACTTAGAAGATTTGATGACAACAAGATGGTAAATGAGGCATACAAAGGGGTACAAGATGAACATGAGATCTCAAGCATAATGATAAGAAAACAGTAGAAAAGAGAGAAAAAGAGAATTCGGGATGGGAAATTGGTTTGAGAGGCAAGGCAGGTTGGATTTCAGGCATACTGAGTTTGAAGTGGACAAGTGATTAGAAATGTCAGACTAGGGCTCAGAAGAGAGATCAAGGGTATCCCTATGGATTGAAACCTCTTCCTTTGGGGACTATCTTTGAAGCCATGGAGCTGACAGATAACTAAGACAGAAGTGGCTGAAAAAAAGAGCTCTAAGAATGAAATTCAGGAGACATGACCATAGTTATGGATTAGAAAAGAGGCTGAAGAGGTCAGGTGTGGTGGCTCATGCCTGTAATCCCAGCACTTTGGGAGGCCTAGGCAGGCGGGTCACCTGAGGTGAGGAGTTCAAGACCAGCCTGGCCAACATGGTGAAACTCCATCTCTACTAAAAAGAAAAATACAAAAATTAGCCGGGTATGGTGGCGGGTGCCTGTAATCCCAGCTACTAGGGAGGCAGAGGCAGGAGAATCGCTTAAACCTGGGAAGCAGACATTGCAGTGAGCCAAGATCACACCACTATACTCCAGCCTGGGCAACAAAGTGAGACTCTGTCTCAAAAGAAAAAAGAAAAGAGGCCAAAGAGAGGAAAGCATCAGAACATCAGGAAGAGACATGTTATTTTAGCAAAAATATTGAGAAAGATGGAAAAGTTACTGTCAAACACTACTAAGAGATAAAGGATAACTAAGGATGCCTTTGGAGGAGATCACTAAGAAGTCATTGATGGGCCAGACAGGTGGCTCATGCCTGTATTCCATCCCAGCACTTTGGGAGACCAAGGCTGGTGGATCACCTGAGGTCAAGAGTTTGAGACCAGCCTGGCCAATACGGTGAAACGTTGCCTCTATTAAAACTATAAAAATTAGCAGAGTGTGATGGTGCCCGCCTATAATCCCAGCTGCTTGGGAGGCTGAGGCAGGAGAATCACTTGAACCTGGGAGGCAGAGGTTGCAGTGAGCCAAGATCAAGTTACCGCATTCCAGCCTGGGCGACAGAGACAGACTGTGTCTCAAGAAAAAAAAAAAAAAAAGTCATTGATGGCATCAAGAAAGTTTCTCAAGTGCAGCTTATCCTGAGGGTCTCTGCTAAATGTTTGTCATGAATGCTGTGCTGTGCCACCCAGATTTCTCCATCAGGATCCAAGGTGCTGTCCCCTCCGGGGAGGGTTGTAAGCTGACAGCTCCCAGCTGCTCTGCTGAGGAAAGCCATCTTGCCCAAGGTCATGCCCTGGTCCTGGGGCAGCCTGCATTGATGGCTAGTTGACTTTGGGGTATAAAAGCCCAGTTTCTTCCCAAAAAGGGACAACTCAAAAGGGCCATTCCAGGTGCAGAGCTCACCATGGAGTCAGCTAGGGCTGAGTCACAACACATTGTGACTGCACTGCCGCCAACCTCCCCTTCCCCACACAGCGTTGACGCCAATGAGAAGAAAGGACCCCCAGGACACTTTAAGCAGCTATGCCAATCTCTGAGTTGGGGTCTGCTTCCCCAGGAATCCAGAGGCCACAATGTATTAGAAAATTCAATACAAATAAAAATGATAACATCAGGGAAGAGTTTTGGCACAAAGAGATCAATATAGAAATAGTATTTAACAGGCCGGGTGCAGTGGCTCACACTTGTAATCCCAGCACTTTGGGAGGCCAAGGCACGTGGATCACTTGAGTTCAGGAGTTCAAGACCAGCCTGGCCAACATGGTGAAACCCCCATCTCTACCAAATTACAAAAATTAGCCAGGAGTGGTGGTACATGCCTGTAATCCTAGCTACTTGGGAGACTGAGGCACAAGGATCACTTGAACCCAGGAGGCAAAGGTTACAGTGAGCTGAGATCACCCACTGCACTCCAGCCTGTGCAACACAGCAACACCCTGAAAAAAAAAAAAAAGAAACAAGAAAGAAAGAAAATGCAAAGAAATAGTATTTAACAGATAAATGAAAATAGTTCCTTAGAAATAGAAATTCTGAAATTGAAAGGTTCAAATTAAGGAAAGTGAATAGGAATGGGCTTTTCTCCAGGACCCCAAACCCATCAGACTTGCAAAAAATGAGATGGTGCCATTTACCTTTGGTGATAATAGAGTGCTGGGTTTCCTAACCCGATTGATGGTACTGTCACCGTATAACCTCACAATCTCTTTTAATCTCTGCACTCTTGTCACTTTGCTGCCACCTGGAGAGAGGATTAATTTCGTTTGTCCCGCAAGGAGATTAATGTATCTGAATGGATTCCAACACACAGAGGGATACCATTCTCTAACCCATCGGCACTGTCCATGGCCAGGGTGCAAAAGCCCATCCCACTTCTCCCAAGAAAGAAGCAGCTCTGAGGATCCTGAGACACTGTGGAAATGATGCTTGCAAAGTTCAGTTTCACATTGGGCTGTCTTTCTAGCCTTCCCAGTGTTGGAAGATCTCTCCATACACCCAGTGGACCTTCCCATAGCCTATGGGGGCAGGGCCGGGGAAACTCACTGCTTAAGTAAAAGAATGTTCTGGCCGGGCGTGGTGGCTCAGGCCTGTAATCCCAGCACTTTGGGAGGCCGAGGTGGGCAGATCACGAGGTCAGGAGTTCGAGACCAGTCTGGCCAACATAGTGAAACCCCGTCTCTACTAAAAATACACAAAAAATTAGCCGAGTGTGGTGGTGTGCGCCTGTAATCCCAACTACTCAGGAGGCTGAGGTAGGAGAATCGCGTGAACCCGGGAGGCGGAGGTTGCAGTGAGCCAAGATCATGCCACTGCACTCCAGCCTAGGTAACAGAACGAGACTCCATCTCAAAAAAAAAAAAAGAATGTTCTTTCCTGCAACCAAATGCACTGTCCAACCCCTCAGATGCTTGGAAAGGCATGGATCATGCCTGTTTGTTCACCTCTGTACCTCAAGAAACCAGCAAAGTGCCTGAACACAAAGGAAGTGCTTGATTGTTGAATAAATGATTTAAAAACTGGTGCAAGGTGGATCACGAATGAAGTAAACAAAACAATCAGTAAATATAGATGATAAAGATGGCTAGAGACAGTTTGGCTCTGTGCAAATTATGACTAAGTTGGACTCCTTTTCCTATCACCTCAGTAAATGTCTCAGTGATCCAGTTGCCCATGGTAGACACTTAAGAAAAGCTCTTTGGACCGAATTAATCTACAATAAAACCTCATTGGTGGAAGCCCAAATATAAAAGCATATTCATTGGTGAAATACTTCAGAAGAAGGGACATTATTCATTATTCAGCACAAGGATATAAGAGTGACAAGGAAGAGAAAGACAGGGACAATTTCTAACAATGAGAAGAAAGGAATCCAAAGGTGGGAAGTCTAAGGAAAATGATCATTTATCCACATTAAGGGAACTATTCAGTTTAAAGCTTCAAGAGTTGGCCTGAGGGACCACCATGAAATCTGCTATCTCAATTAATCCTTGCAAAGTGAAAATAATACATGTTAGCTGTTCTCACCGTTCTAAGGACTTTACATGTATCCTCATTTGATCCTCTCAAGAACTCTGTGTGTTAGGTTTGCCAGTACTGCCATCCCCATTTTACAGATGAGGAAACCGAGGTCTAGAGAACTTAAGTGACTTGCCTAAGGTGGCACAGCTGGTAACTGGAGCCATGGATCTTCAAACCTGGACAGTCTGACTCCAAGGCCATGCTCTTAACCTGTTCACTGTATCACCTGCAAGGACAAACATTCCACCTTCTTTTCCCCTCTTCAACCCACAGGTAAGTTCCATATTTCCTGGTTTTTAAACTCTAGAAAGAATGCTCTTGGAGAACAACTATATGACACTTTTTAAAGTGTAGTTGATATTTAAGACTCTATCTCTACATTTAAATTCCTAAGAAATAGCATTTTTAATAATATAGATGTTTAAAACAAAACAATACAGAAAGTGGGCTGTATTTGAGGGCTTTTTTGTTTGTTTGTTTGTTTGTTTGTTTGTTTTGTCTATTTTGTTCACAGCTAAATCTGTGGGCCTAGAATAGTGCCTAGCACATGGCAAGCTTTCAAAAATATTTGTCAAACTTGTAGTTGAACCAAAATGAGATATACAGAATCCCCTGTATGGGTACGCCCACATAAACTTAATGGCACAATGAGACTCCACCTCCAGGGCATGGTTTCCTGGGAGAACCCAAGTGGCTAAGTCTTTCTTGCCTTGTATTTGCCTTGTATTTTATATTAGAATCATCCTGTGAGGTGATTAAGGCAGTTTTATGATGGTTAAACAAAGACACATAACTTGGCCAGGTAAGGAGGCTCCCACTTGTAATCCCAGCACTTTGGGAGGCCGAGGCGGGTGGATCATTTGAGGTCAGGAGTTCAAAACCAACTTGGCCAACGTGGTGAAACCCCGTCTCTAGTAAAAATGCCAAAAAAAAAAAAAGAAAGAAAGAAATTAGCCAGGTGTGGTAATGCACACCTATAATCCCACCTACTCAGGAAGCTGAGGCAGGAGAATCATTTGAACCCATGAGACAGAGGTTGCAGTGAGCTAAGATCATGCTACTGAACTCCAACCTGGGCAACAGAGGGAGACTCTATCTCAAAAAAGAAAGAAAGAAAAGAAAGAGAGAGAGGTGGGGGGTGGGAAATGGAAGGAAGGAAGGAAGGAAGGAAGGAAGGAAGGAAGGAAGGAAGGAAGGAAGGAAGGAAGGAAGAGAGGGAGGGAGGGAGGGAGGGAGGGAAGGACACACACAACTTGCTAAAACATATCTTCTAGCAAAGATGCAAGTATAGTAAAAGTTTTCTTAACCCAATGTGTCCAAGTCTGATGTGTCCAAGTTTGAGTTTCTTCACTGACAACTTGATAGCTTTTTGTTTGTTTTTTGGGGTTGTTTCGGTTTGTTTGTGTGTTTGTTTTTTGAGACAGTCTTGCTCTGTTGCCCAGGCTGCAGTGCAGTGGTACAATCTCTGCTCACTGAACCCTCCACCTCACAGTCTCAAGTGACCCTCCAACCTCAGCCTCCTGAGTAGCTGAGACTACAGGTGCACAAAACCACGCCCAGCTCATTTTTTGTATTTTTTGCAGAGAGAGGGTTTCACCATGTCTCTACAAAAAATTGGTTAGGCTGGTCTCAAACTCCTGGGCTCAAGCAATCCTCCCACCTCAGCCTCCCAAAGTGCTGGGATTACTGGTGAGAGCCACCACACCAAGCCTTTATTTGTATTTTGAGGCAAGATTACTTCATGGTTAAGAGGCATGGGCTGAATAACCAGGCCTGTGTATGTTTCTTAACCTCTCTGAGCCCTAGTTTTCTCATATGTAGAATTTAGGTAATTTATTAACCATCTATATCAGTCAGGTTCCAACCAGGAAAAAAGAAACCACTCTAGGCATTTCAAAGAGGGCATTTAATATGTGGAACTGGTTCCCTAGGTGAGGGAAGAGTGGGAAAGCTAAGTGGGATGCTGAGATGACCTGGAGATGAGCTGCAGCAAGAAGCCACCACCATCCATAGGGCTGCAGGGACAACCAGAACAGGTGGTGACAGTAGAGCCCAAAAGCCAGGGCTACTGGGCACTGGGTCCATAGGGGAGACACAGCTGCTCCTGGAGCCAGCACCGATATCACCACAGGAAAGGGATCAATACCCTCACATCTTCCCCCTTCCTGCCCTCCAGCCTCTGCCAGTGCCTCTTATTGGCTGAACCTAATGAGAAGCCAGGGAGCCTGGGAAATGTCGATGGCTGAAGTACAGAGCAGACCAGGAAAAGGGCAGAGAATGGACCTAAGAGCAAATGAGCAAATCACCAGCTCACGACCTCACTGGGCTGTCGTGAGATTTAAATGGGTTACACGTGTGGTGCTGAGCACTCCCCCGCTGGCACATTGTGGTGCTTAATGAAAGTTATTTTTGTTATTATATGTAACAGGCCCTGGACTGGACATGGGTAACAGAAAAGATGTAGACTCTACTACCAAGTAGCAACCAGTCAAATCACTGTAGCCCATTTGTTTTTTAGCAATGACCCATTCCATGGGCCTCTAGTGTGAACCTTCTAGCAGGCTTTATCTCCCCATATTGATACAGGTGACCAACTTTGGAGTATGCATATCAACCATCAGCATCAATGGTGACCAAGAAAAACAGGCTAACGTTGGCCTGTAAGTGTTTACTCTCCCAGATAAAAGGGGTCCTTAAAAATGCAAAATATTTTATGTAAGATACAAAATGATCTGTCAGTAAAACAGGCATTGACTCCACCATCTTACCCAATAAAGGACTGATTTAGTGAGTGTGTCATTTATACAGTTGATTGCATGTCTGGTTTTAAGGTATTTGATGATTTCCTAAAAAGACAATGGCTTTACCACTAGAAGCCCATTTTAAGAAAGAATTTTCTCAAATCAGACAGGCTCCTCATACTGATGACATGAAACCTTGGATGAAGTGTTCATGAGTCTGGTCATGAGCAGAGTCCACGGGTGCTGCCAATTAGAGGCCAGGAAATCTTGTCTACTCATCTCTTCATTTTTAATCCTGGCCTTAGAGTCGCCAAATATTAGTTCTGGAACCCAAAAAACACATTCACGTGCCAAACACGTAGAAATTACTCCAAACCACCAAGGCCAATTACTGCTAATATTCGTAGCAAATCGAAAGATAAAGTGGAAATTGAGATAGTGACTTGACCGTGGCAGTGGGTTCAACTACACCAGGAAAGCATGGGCCATTCCCTGGCTTCTTGTCCTGTCTGTCTACTCAGGGAGATGCAGAAAATTGGCTGTGAGGAAAAATTACACTCTTTACTGTTGGAGTAACAGTGCTATCTTAAATATCAGGCATCCTGGAGCATTTTAATTAGGTGGGAAGATACCAGAAGGCATCATTTGTATCTTCTGTAGTACGACTAAATGAAATAGCTGGGAGCTTTAAGCTCATCTTTAAAGAACATGAATGAAAATAATATTTTATATGGAGAAATAAAGGGGAAAGATGGAGTGAGGTCCCAAAAATTACACATGAACTTGAGCTGGATTAATGGTCTCTTTCCTATACAAAGTGAATCGGTTTGACAGCTCAATGAGTCAGAAATCACCAGAGGTTTAAGACAATGGAACAACTTTGCCATTCTCAATGCTAATCAAAAACCTTTCAAAAAGCAGAGTTCCTGGACACAACAAATTTCATTCTAATTTTGTTTCCTGGTTCTGTCTTTCTGATCCTCAGTATAAATGATGTCACCATTCCCATTAGTTAGGCATGAGATACTGCCAACCCATAATTACAAATGCCTCCCCCCGGCATTCTGTTACATTGAGCTGTCAGTGAGTTTCATCTCCAAATTGTAATGGCACTATTTGCTTTATTTGGTCTTAGGTGATGTAGGATGGATGCCCTTCTAAAATAGCATGTGCATTTAAGATGGCAGAGCAAGAATGATTTATATGGGGAATAACTCCTTAGTCTGTCAAAGACCTGGCAGAATCTTTCTGGGAAACTAATTGCAGCCAGTTCCTTCCCCAGCTCAGAAGTGAACTATTGGCATCTCTGCCAGCCATCATAAGACACAATCTACCAGCCATAAGAAGAGAGGAAACCAGATCCCTCATTCTCATTGGTACATGCCGGTTAATGCAAAGTTTCTCAAAGGCCAATTATTGAGATTGAAATGTCCCCTATACAAACATTAACCATTTTCCTTTGATCACTACAAAAATCACATCACCTTTCTGAACTACTTATGGTGCATACAAAAATCATTTTTACTCTACAGTCATGCTGTGAGCTGCTGTGAATGTCAGGTCTGTGATGCCCCTGTATTCTCATAAAGGGCCTAGAGCGGGCTGTGAATTCAATGGGAAAGGGTAAGGAAATGATCTGTCCTCAAGATCAGAGACATTTTGCCCTGAGTTCAGAGTTGTCCTGTCCACTGAATGTTCTCCCTACTCTCCTTATCATGGTTCCTTCTCCTTTGCTTCTTCTCCTGGACCACTGTTTGAATGAGATACACACTGAACTCCTTGTTTGTCCTCTAACACCGCAAAACCAAGGCTAAAGAAAGGGGCACAATGCAGAACATTTCTCCCTGGAAGACCCGGAGACGTCCCAACATCCCTGGGAGAGGCTCAAGTCCAACCCTGTCTCATTATCCAGACCAGTAGTTATTAATGGGGGTGACTGTCCCCCAGGAAACATTTGCAATGTCTGAAGACATTTTCAGCTGCTACAGTTGGGGGTAGAGGGCGTCACTGGCATCTAGCGGATGGAAACCAGGGATTCTGCCAAACATCCTACTATGCACAGAACAGGCCCCATAATGAAGAACTGTCTGACCCCAAGTGTGAATAGTGCTGGGACACCTGTAGTCCCAGCTGCTTGGGAGGCTGAAGTGAGAGGATCACTTTAGTCCAGGGAGTTTGGGGCTACCCTGGGTAACAAAGCAAGACTCCATCTCTTTTTTAAAAAGTCAATAGCGCCAAGGTTGAGAAACCCTGAACTATATTTTAATCAAGGTTTGCAGACAAGAGAATTTAGGAAAGTGGCTCTCTCTTCCAGTTGGCACCAATCCCGCATGGAAGCGACACCCCAGGCAGAGGCTCTGTTTAGGCCCCACGTTTGCCTGATTCAGCACATCACACTTTAATCATGTAATTCAATTTTTCCTCATTTTTTTAATGTTATTTAGGCCCTTTAATATGATTTGGCAAGCTATTATAGTTGTTACAGCTGCTAGTTCTGCCCTCAATACTGATTTCACTTATGACCTCAGCTGGAATAAGATTTAAAGTTTGAGATGATGTAAGTGAATAAGGATTATTAGATTTATTCGTATGGCAATTTAAATAAGAAACTGCCTGGCTTAGAATAAGTGGTAAATGAAAAATGCTAGTGATTTATAGACCTGTCCATTTTAAAGATTTATATGATGTGTAGGATGATTAAGTAAGAGACAGCCCTGATTATATGAAATATGTAATTTTTGTAAATGCAATATTGGAAGCAAGCTGCTAAACAGTGTGGCATAGCAACTCTCGGCTAAGCCATTTTTATTACACAATTATTATAAACTGGTATGCAGAGACATGTGTGAAATACACGCAGAGTCCTTGCTCTCTTTTTAGCTGGATAGGAGCATGTTCACAGGAAATGCATCTAAAACTTCAGCCTTAAAACATCAGTCCCATTGGTACCCCAAAAGGCAGGGCAGGCTGGGGATTTCAGACCTGCATCAGTGACTGTCAGGCCTTGAACAATGCTCTCCTTCATAAAGGGCATGGCCACCATGCCCAGGTCTCAGCACTTCAACTTATGAAATGGAGATGCTCCATCTGTCACATATTAGTGATACACTTTAGGGAAAAATGACAGCAGTCAGAAAAAGAAATATAAGACATTGTGACATAGTTTCCTTTCCCCAGTTTAAATACTCCCCTCATCGAGGTAGCACATAGAACCTGAAAACCCAGAGAGCCCGGGGTGATTCACCCAGCTCAGGTTGCTGCCCCCTTTCCAGAGCCTCAGAATCCTATGGAGAGAGTCGAGAACAGGTGCCTCCCTGAGGTTTTGGACATAGTCCCTAAGTCAGCCCTAGGATTGCCATAGAGGAATGAGTGATGGTTCAGTTCTTATCTATCTCTCAGGAGTGGAGAATATGTAAGAAATGTTAATATTTAAGCTATTTTAACAACTTTTTGGTACAAACAAAAACCAGAACAAAGCACCTGTCTTAGGAGAGTAGAGAGACCTGGTAGTAGTCAGATTTCTTCCAGAAACTGAGTGTAGGACCTTGGTAAGGTAAACTGCCTGCCTCTTTAAACTCAGAGTTGTTAGAACTCCTTTAGCTACGTTTCAGGGCTGGTAGGAGGTATTAAGGGAATAATTGAAAGGAAAGTCCTTTCGAAAGCATAGGGCAAAGCTTCAGAAGACAAAATGGAGGTCACAGCAGAAGCGGGAAACACCGTCATTCAACAGACATTTATGGCGGCCCTGGAACCCTGCTGGGCCCTAGGGTTGCCAAGAAAGGCAAGCCACCAAATCCTGGGACATCCAGCGCTGAGTGTGAGGATGTCTAAACTCTAAATCTGCAGTGTATACACAACAGATTAAATGCTGAAGGTGAGCTTAATTTAGTTGTGGGGTGGGGGCTGTGGTAACAAAGTAGAAAACTTCACAGAAGAAATAACATTTAAACCAGCTCTTACAGAACGTGGAAGAATTAGAGAAACAGAAAGAAGCTTCTAGTCCACCCAGATGTAGAACCAAACTGCCCCTGAGACCACCGTGAGAAGGAGAGGAAAATTACCAGCATTTTGATAATCAGGAACCGGAAACACACATACAGTCAAGCTTGTGGAGGAGAGTGACAAAATGTTCTGAGGGTCTAGAAACTTACAAGGCCGGTGGGGATCAGAAACTCTTAAATTCTTGAAATTTAGTATCCATCATAAAATATGTGGAATTGTTAATGAATTATAACAATTATACTTCCTCCTCTGATAGAATGTGTCATTTACTAATAAAATATAATATTTTTAACTTTTAGCATGCCCATGAATTTTAATAAATAATCCCCAATATAGTGATTTTATTTTCTGTACTTATTTATTTTATAAAAACGAGGTCTCCCTCTGTCGCCCAGGCTGGAGTGCAGTGGTGCAATCATAGCCTTGAACTGCCAGGCTCAAGTGACACTCCCACCTCTGCCTCCCAAGTAGATGGTATAGTCATGTGCCACCACACTTGGGTAATGTTTAAAAATTGTTTGTAGAGATGGGGTCTCACTATGTGCCCAGGATGGTCTCAAATTCCTGGGCTCAAGTGATCCTCCCTCCTCAGCCTCCAGAAACACTGGGTTTACAGGAGTGAGCAACCGTGCCCAGCCAACACAGTGATTTTAATAAGATAAGTATTTTATTTGACTTAAACAGTAAATGTTTTGGTCCGGAGTTCTGATAAACCGATTAGTATTTCTGAAAGACGTATGCTGCCCATCTTGATTAAATGTGACAGCATGAAGACAGAATTTTATTTAAGCCAAATGAATTGTTGTTTTGTTTTGTTTTGTTTTTGGGACACAGTCTCATTCCTTTGCCCAGGACTGCAACCTCCACCTCTTGGGTTCAAGTGACTCTCATGCCCCAGCCTCCCGAGTAGCTGGGATTACAAGCCCACACCACCATGTCCAAATAATTTTTGTATTTTTAGTAGAGATGAGGTTTCACCATGTTGGCCATGCTGGTCTTGAACTCCTGGGCTCATGTGATCTGCCCACCTCAGCCTCCCAAAGTGCTGAGATTACAGAAGTGAGCTACCATGCCTGGCCGTTTGAATTGATTTTTTTTAATTCAAAAATATCTAATCTGCTAGCTGGAAATTTATTTTAATAACCCCAAAATCTATGTCCAGTTTCTCCAAGATAAAGGCAATAACAAAAGGAGCCCATGCTGTCAAATTATGGCTATCTGCACTCAGAAAAGAGAAATATTTTTAGTTGCTAACTGAAGACATTGCATGGAGCAAAAATTACAGGCCAAGAGAGAGAAGAGCAAATTAAATAATAAGATGCATTTGTTTGCTTGAACTTCATCCTCATTCCTTTTTTAAAACCTACTTATCAGACAAAGGTAGGGTTTAGATTTATTTCCTAACTACTACATTAATAGATACCCTAACACTTTCCTGATCAGTTTTATGAATTGATTAATAAGGCAATCATGGTTTGGAAAAGCTTTTATATGCCACCTGATATTGATGCCATCTATAAAAAGACAACCAACCGAGCACCTGATATTCAGTAAAGGCAGGTTCAAAAATTGCAGTCTTAGAAAGATAATGGAATGACCATGACCTCAAGTACTTTGAGCCAAATAGCAACTGTCAACTCCTGATAGCAGTATTTGACCTCAGAGGCAGGTGACAGCAACCAACTTGAAACAGCCATTTTCTCAAATTCTGTTAAGGATAATAAACCATGATGGGGGAAACCACCTGCCCTAGTAAGGAAGCCTCTTGTAATCAATGACCTAGAAACAGGGGACCATGATTTGAGCAGAAAGCAGGTGGAGGAATTGCGGGAATGTGCTTCTTTATATTGCGGATCCACTAGATTTTGGCACGGTTGTTTTTGTTGTAGTTATTTTGCTGTGTTTTCATCATTTTTAGTTCATCTCATGGAAGATCTCAACATACATAAAAGTAGACAGATAAGCCACCATGTACCGACCAGGGAGCTCCGACAATTACCAAGGCAGTGCCACTCTCGTTCCTTCTATACTCAGACATCATATCATTTCATCCATAAATTTTAAGTAAATATTTAAGTGCCTATTTCTAAAATATTTACTTACACATTTCTAAAAATAAAGACCTTTTAAAAACCAATCCAAAACCATTATCACTACTAAAAAAATTGACCAGGTGTGCTGGCTTATGCCTGTAATCCCCACACTTTGGGAGGCCAAGGCAAGCAGATTGCCTGAGCAAAGACCATCCTGAGCAACAGAGTGAGGTCCTGTCAAAAAAAAAAAACCCACTAAAAATTAACCATAAGTCTTTAATTGTATCAAGTGTCCAGTCAATGTTCACTTTTCCCAATTGTCTCCTAAATGGACCTGTCCACATGTGGCAGTTGGCTGCCATTCCATTGACATTTTTTTAGTCTGAGGTTCCCTCCCCACACACTTTTTCTGGCTATTCCCTCATTGAAGACATTGAGTCATTTGTTCTAGGGGTTCCCATGTTCTGAGCTGTGCCGCCTGAGCCCTATTATTTTCTGAGAACTGCTAGTTAGACGGAGGCTTGAATAGATATGGGCTTGATGTTTGACAGGACAGCTTTATTGGAGGGGTCATGTTCCTCCACCAGAAGTGCCATGTCTCCTTTCATGATGTTATTGGCATTATGGTCAATGGGCTCTGATAATATAATATAAGCTGTTAGAAGAAAACCATTGAACCAAAACATTCAGATGGTTTTGTTTAACACACACACACACACACACACACACACACACAGATCCTTTTTCTCTGTTCTAGGCTCTGTGTTTTCCTGCACATAGTGTCTCATTTAATCATTGTAACACCCTCATGAGGTGCTGATGGGAGCGGATTTGAACCCAGCCAGGGAGCCTCCAAAGCTCATTCTCTTAGCTACCACAGAAACAGATCACCTTAAAAGTCCTATGGGCTGGCTGCAAAGAAGAAGCCCCCTTTTGACGTAGGTAGCACGAATAATTGAAAGAGGTAGAAGTGAAGCAGTAACCAAAAAAATAGTTGAATCTTGAAACACAAGGCATGCATTCCTATAAGATTGATCAAAACACCAAGTGGGCCAGGCGTGGTGGCTCATGCTTGTAATCCCAGCACTTTGGCAGGCCGAGGCAGGTGGATCACCTGTGGTCAGGAGTTCGAGACCAGCCTGGCCAACACAACTTAACCCCATCTCTACTAAAAATACAAAAATTAGCTGAGCATGGTGGCAGGTGCCTGTAGTCCCAGCTACTTAGGAGGCTGAGGCAGGAGAATTGCTTGAACCCCAGAGGCGGAGGTTGCAGTGAGCTGAGATCATACCACTCCAGCCTAGGCAACAGAGCAATATTCCGTCTCAAAAAGTGTTCTTTAACTGGCAAATGCAATCATTGGAAGGGCATGTCATCTGACAGAGGATGCAAGTTGGACTGCAGTCACAGTGTCATCTCGGTGCAGGCGTGGAAACAGAGGTTGAGGAAGTCCCGGACAACCTTCATCAAATAGGGCTGAAATAGCACTCTGAATGTCACCGAAGTGAGTAGAAGCCATGATGCTCTGTTTAAAGTCTGCTCTGCCCTTTGCACAAATCAGCTTAGAGTTACGTTACCCACTCTTGGTGTGAAGGGTTGCCAAAATTAGAGTCATTTCATTAAACTCCCAGGCCAGGAGAGGTGGTTATATATCACTCCAGGTTACGTTGGCAGCAAGACAATCATTGCATTTCCACAGTGCGTAAAGCAGCATTTCTTTCAATTCATTTGCTATCAGAGTCTCTATAAAAACACCTTAGAACTAAAATATGTTTCTCGGTCCTTTAGATTTTAACAAGACTTCCTTCTAGACAAATATTTTTGAAAAATTCCAAAGTATGAAAAGTATGGAAGCTTCACTTCAAAGGACATCTCTAAACAAATATTTTAAATTAATATGTTTACAAAATGATTGTCTCATTCCCAACAGGGGAAAGCACCTTGTGATTAAAATGAAGAAGAAGAGAGGGAAAGGGAGAAGAAAAGATGGAACAAAGGAAGAAGAAAGAAAGGAAGGGAGGGAAGGAGGAAGGGAGGGAAGGAGGGAGAGAGGGAAGAAATGGCTTAAAATATTTAGAATGTATTTAGAATGTTTTTATTACAGTATTTAGGGAATTGAAATGTGTCAAAAACAAAATAAAACTGAGAGAAACCAAAATTCAGTATGTAAGTAGAAAGTGACTTTTTGTCACTAAATATATTTTTGAAAATAAAATTGGGGCCGGACACGATGGCTCAGAGCTGTAATCCCAGTCCTTTGACGGGCCGAGGCAGGCAGATCGCTGGAGCCCAAGAGTTTGAGACCAGCCCGGACAACAGGATAAAACCTCCTCTCTACAAAAAATACAAAGAAAATTAGCCGGGTGTAGTGGTGCACGCCTGTAATCCCACCTACTTAGGGGGCTGTGGCATGAGGATTGCTTGAGCCTGGGAGGCAGAGGTTGCAGTGAGCCGAGATAGCACCACTGCATTCCAGTCTGGGTGGCAGTGAGACTCTATCAAAGAAAAGAAGAGAAGAGAAGAAAAAGAGCCAAGCAAATTTAAAATTTCTTCTTCCTAGATCTTCCTCTCTCAGTTCACTGTAAATCACTGTGTATTTGTTTAGGATTCTAAATAGACCATGGGTAATTTATAAGTTCTCATGGAATCTTCTGAACTTTTCTAATGGTGTTTACCAACAAGAAACTGTGTCATATAATAGAGATTTCTGTAAGCCATCCTCTGAAATAGTATTCCTCCCCAATTACTTTTTAAAACAATGTGTTTTAAATCATGTTTGATATAAAAAAAATTGTTTAATTGAGTGAGGTATTAAAAAAAAAAAGGATCTATGGCCAGGAGCAGTGGCTCACACCTGTAGTTCTAACACTGGGAGGCCGAGGTGGGAGGATCCATTGCGATCAGGAGTTCAAGACCAGCCTGGGCAACATAAGCAGACCCCACCACCACCTGCATCTCAACTAAAAACAAAACGTAGCCAAGCGTGGTGGCGCACACCTGCAGTCCTAGTTACTTGGGAGGCTAAGGTGGGAGTCTTGCTGGAGCCTGGGAGTTCCAGGCTGCAGTGATCTGTGATCTCACCATTGCACTCCAGCCAGGGCAACAGAGCAAGATCCTGTCTCAAAAATAATAATAATAATAAAAATTTAAAAAAAAAACTAGCAACAAGAGCTAGAAGTGAATGTACTGTAAAATAAAAATCAGAGAAAGGGAATAAAGTCAAGAGACTTGTGCTATCATCATTTTACAGCTGTTACTGGCGGGAATAAAGTGTTTACATTGTCCAGTTCCACGTCTTTGATTCTTCCAGCTCACATAACTTATTATTTTACAAGGTGTTTCTGTAACAATTCACTACACAGTAGTCCTTGCAAACAGTTCTGGTGCTCTGAAATCCAAGATTTTAGATAATATAATTTTTAACATAAACATAATTTCAATAAAACTAAAGAGCTCTTTACTGTGCACTGAACAAACTACTCGGACAGTAGAGGTCTGGCCAACAATGCAACGGACAAAGCAAAGCCGGGATGGCTCAGGCAGGGGGCGCGCGGATCACTGGCTGCAGACAAAGGGAGAAGGAGCCGACGCGCCCACACCGCCCGCGCATGCCCTGTGCCCGAAGGATCAGGTGTCGCGGGGTAAGAGTTGAAAGCGCAGAGACAGCTGGAATTAGCCGGGCCTGGAGAGCAATGCTGCCCTGCTACTCAAGCTGTGTGGTTTGGGGCAAGTTGGGTAATCCTTCTTAGCCTCGGTTTTCCCATCTGCCGCATGAAGAAAATGCCACCTTGCAGAGTTACTGTGAGGACTAAAAAGATAACCCATATACATCTTCTTAGTTCTGCTGTCAATGCTCAATAATAAATGATATCTGTTATTACCATATGCCATCCCAGCTCTAATCATCATCCCAAATAGGCAAGGGACATCACCACAGCGACACAGCTGTGCTTAGACCAAGGATGCAGAAAATTAAATGGAAACAAATTTAAATAATACCCATCCCTCTTTAGACGCTCTTCTAGAATTTGGGCTGTCTGGAAGTGGGCTACTGTAAGTGGATTATCCACTCATGTGCCTAATCCCGCCTGGGTATTCAAGGCTCCCTTCCTCTGTTCAGACAAGAATAGAAATTGGAATCTGTGAGTGTAATAAGTGAAGAGGAGTCTAGAAAAAGCAGCATGGGGTGAATGGAGCCACCACACTGTTCAGCGGAAGAAAGTCTGAATAGAGAGCTCCAAGCTCAGAACCATCCACAATTTCATTATTAGACTTAACATTCTGTGTTAATCAATCCATCCTAAAACCCCACCTCTGAGGCAGACACAGAGGCCAAATATAACACTACCCACACACCATCCAATTCAGGATGTTGTTCAAATATTGATGAGTTTCAAACCCTCTATCAATATAAAGATGTTATAAGCCACATCTAAAAACCAAACTTGACCTTGGAGGGAGAAAAGGGCCAAAGACAGATATTTATTATATAAATTTCCTTTCTGAAGTTACAGGGAAATGTCAAATCGTATCGCAGTTTAACTATTTATTTTACTTTCTTTTCCTCCCCAAAAAAGGAAAAGGAAAATTCTGGAATTTAAAAAATCAAAGAGAATAAAAATACAACAGTCCGTACTATTGTTTCTCTAGGTCCAAAAATACATGCATATACTCAGCTGGCAAAAAAAGAAAAGAAAAGAAAAGAAAAATAGACTTTGACAAAGAAAGGCATTTCCCTGGGAATATCCTACCTCTAGAAGGATAGCAGTCAGGCATTTCTTCTATCTTGCTATTCCTTGAGCACAGGCCTGCCAAATATCCTCCTTTCACCATTTGCAGTTACCATGAGAAAAGCACAGAAAAAGCTCTGGACAACCATGGAGTCTTAGCTGGATCTACAATAAACGCAGTCAGGTACCCCCTTACCTTCCCAGAAAGACTGTGCTGGGGCTCAGAAAACAACACCCCAAAATGAAGCCCTCAGCAGCAGCCTCAGTAGCAAACGATTTTCTCTGACCTTCTCTTGCCCTCCTGTCTCTCAGTCCCATTCTCCTCAGAGGGTTAGCCATAGAAACCAGAAGCCTTTACCAAAGCCATCCATAAAACCTAAAAATATTAGTTTAACTTTCCCTCCACCCTGTCTGTATGAAAACTGGCCATCTGGGCCGGGCGCGGTGGCTCTCGCCTGTGATCCCAGCACTTTGGGAGGCCGAGGCGGGAAGATCACTTGAGGTCAGGAGTTCAAGACCAGCCTGGCCAACATGGTGAAACCCCATCTCTACTAAAAATACAAAAATTAGCCAGGCATGGTGGCATGGCCTGTAGTCCCAGCTACTCAAGAGGCTGAGGCAGGAGAATTGCTTGAACCCGGGAGGCGGAGGTTGCAGTGAGCTGAGATCGTACCACTGCACTCCCGGCTGGGCAATAGAGCAAGGCTCTGTGTCAAATAAATAAATAATAAAAATTAAAACTGGCTGTAAAGAAATTATCCCACCTACCTTGTTTGATAGTAGGTCATAAGACCCCCATTCCAGAGAGGGTCCTGCCCTACACCCGGAAGTAAGAAATGCGCGCTCCAAGAGGCCAGGGAGAGTCTAGACAGACAGCACCTGCTGGGCTTCCCCGCTCCTTCTATCAGCCTTAGAGCTACCCTTTTCCTCCAATCATATTCCTACATGGCTGTCTGTCCTTTGTTGAACCTAAGCATAAAAATGGACAATTTCCTCTGTATCTTTGATTCTTCATGCTGAAGGCTCCCGTGAATGCACGTTAAATAAATGTATATGCCTTTTCTCCAATTAATCAACCTGCCTCGTCTCAGTGATTTTCAGCAAACCTTTACAGAACCAAGAGCCTTGGCCCCTACAACTATGACATGGGATAAAAGTAAACTTCTCCATGCAGATGAATTTGGTAGGCTCAGAAACATATATAGAATTAACACAAGATTAAGTGTCTGTAATGTATATTTTGGGAGGGGACAGAGGGAAAACAATCATAAGACACAGGAAAGCTCAGGGACATAAAACAGCTCAGGGAGCACGTGCCCCTTTGAGAAGGTGACTTTCTGCTCCTCTGCTGTGTCCAGGAGTTCAGACCACCACATACAGTTCTTAAGGACCACCTGATGCAACTGAAAAGACCTTGGAGTGGATGCAACCTCTTCCCACGGAGTGCCTGCCACAGCGATGAGTGCCTGGAGTGGCTGTCACCTCCGGGGAACTCTGAGTGGGCCAAGGAAGGAAGTCATCCCCTCCTGCATTCAACTCATTAATCACAGCTGTTAGGTTAAGAACCCCTGGGGGTTCCCACAGTACAGCATAGCCTTTCCCTACCCACAGCCAAGCCTAGTCCAGAGGTCTTGGAGGCCCTGGGGTTCCTGGTCAGGGCCAGCCTCCCAGGCTCTGTTCAGTACGACTGTAAGGGTGATAAGAATCTCTCTGTGCAAAAGTTCCTCCTCCCACATCCCCCAAATGCACCACACCCATCTTCCCAGGCTAAAAGCTCCAGAGTTCTATCTTTGAATTGCCCTATCCAGAAACCTCCTTTAAAATGCAAATACACATAATAGAGATTTTGAAAAAACACTTTAGCTTATACCAGTTCTCTAAGGAGATAGGAGGCTGGGGGAAGAGGCAGGAAGGAAAACTGCCTAGGAAGGGGCAGTCTAAGTAGGGGTCCAGGAGAGGCTCTGAGCAACCCAGGAGAGCAGGCAGACTCTGAGGTTGAAGAGGAGATTCAGGTGGAAAGGGATTTATTAAAAAAGGAACATCCAGTGTGACACTTAGATCCTGGCTAAAGTCCAGAAGGATCTAGAATAGGATGGGGAGTCCTCTTACAGTGATTGTTTCATCCTCGCTTAATTTGTTCTATTTTCAATGATCTAGATCAGAGCTTGGCAATCTATGGCCTGCAGCCAAGTCTGGTCCAGCATCTGTTTTGTACCTGTAAGCTAAAAATGGTTTTTACCTTTTTAAATGATGGGAAATCAAAAGAAAAATAATATGTCATGGCATTAAAAAAAGATGTGAAATTCACATCTCACTGCCCGTAAGTAAAGTTTTATTGGAACAGAGTCATGACCATTCTTTTACATATTATCCAGAGCTGCCTTCTGCTGTAAGATATTTCCACAAAGCCTAAAATATTTACTGTCTGACCCTTTACAGAAAAAGCACCTGGATCCATGATCTAGATACTGGTTAAGAGGATGTGCTTTGTGGCCAGTGTTCTGGGGTGGAAGCTGTGCCACTTAACTCCTCAGGCAAGTCCCTTAATTTCTTCATCTGTAAAATGAGGACAAGTCCTTGTAGAATTAGGGCAAGAACTAAATAAGTATTTGAATAAATAAATGTTTGGCACAGGGTCTGGTGCATAGTAAGTGTTCAATAAATATTAGCTGTTTTTATGTTTTAATGTGATTAGACACTGACACATAATCTTATTCTTCCACAGTTCCCTGTCCCCCATTACAAGTTAGAATAATACATCTTGTTCCTGAATAAGACTGGAAAGTAATCCACTTTGGTATGGCCACGACTACCAAAAGATTTCAGAAAAATATTAAATAACAAGAGTTGACAATCATTTTGCATCAAGCTCTAACCTCTAGAAGGTCTATTTCCCATGATTTAAGTAAAAGCAAGTACATTATCTTAAAACCACTTTAACAGAAAAAGTTAATTAACGCAGAGATTTGATGTGACTCACAATAAATCTGACAAAGTTACACAGGCTCAGGCAACAGGAGCTGAAATGAATCACTGCTTGTAGAGCTCCCTCACTGTGGTGAAAGCAACCAATCAGAAGTTAGGTACCTTGGGTAGAAAGAATCTTGTGCTTTGATTCAAGAATTTCCAGTTTTTTAAGGTGCTCATTAGTGTCATCTGAGGCGTCTTTGAGGGATTAAGTTACAGAATAATCATTGGAAGGAACAAAGATTAGAGTGCCTCAAGTGTAAAAAGGGAAAGGGAGGATGATGGAGGGGAAGAAATGAAGGGAAGGGTCAGCCCCTAGCACAGGCAGTGTGGTTATACTGCCCTCAACCAGATGCTGACGTGGCGCAGGTCACCAAATGCTACAACGTGAGAAACAACAAGGTAATGATCATTGTTTTCCAAGCTTCTAGGCTTTGGGTTAAAATAAGAAGGCAAGAAACAGAATTCTAAGTACCTGGTTCAGCCAACAAAACAATAATAGCTACTATCTCATGAATTCATACAATAAATGAGCCAGGCAGTCTGCTAAATAATTTGTGTGCATTACCCAATCCAGTTATACAGGCTTTCTTAGCTCCATTTTACAGATGGGAAATGAGGATTAGGAAAATCAAATAACTTTCTACAACGTACACAGCTGGTGAGCACAAAAACTGGATTGATTTATTTATTTATTTTATTATTATTATTTTTGAGATGGAGTCTTGCTCTGTCTCCCAGCCTGGAGTGCAGTGGTGTGATCTTGGCTCACTGCAACCTCTGCCTTCCAGGTTCCAATGATTCTCCTGCTTCAGCCTCCTGAATAGCTGGGATTACAGGCCCCCGCCACCACGCCCGGCTAATTTTTGTATTTTTAGCAGAGACGGGGTTTCACCATGTTAGCCAAGCTGGTCTCAAACTCCTGACCTCAGGTGATCCACCCGCCTCGGCCTCCCAAAGTGCTGGGATGCCAGGCATAAGCCACCACACCCGGCTGCCAAAAGCTGGAATTTTTAAAATGTAAAGTTTTAAACTAGACAATACATGCACACATTACTAAACTCAAAAGGTCTCTAGTGAAAAATAAGCAAATAAATCTCCTTTTCTCTCTCCATGGAGGAAGTTGCTACTGCTAGTTTCTCTTGGATTCATCCAAAGAAATTCCATGCATTAACAAACATGTGTGTACATGCTCTTTCACTCACAAGTGGTAGCAAAATACACTGTCCTGTAACTTGTTTTTCCCCCTCAACCTTTAGTAAGATTTTTTAGAGACCTTTCTGCCTCTGCATATGTAAAGCTGAAACTTGATTCAGACTATCCAGCACCAAAACTGGGCTGATAACCATTTTGCTATATCACCTCTGGGCACCCCCAACCCTTTTGCTGCATCACCTCTGGACGCCTGTGGGGAGGTAAGCAGAAGGCACTGGTTCTAAGCTCAGAGTATGAGCTACAGGAGGAAATTCTCATCGAGCTCCTGCTATTCTTAGGGCATGGAGGTAAATCCAAAGAGGGGTGAGACCTAGTCCTTCCCCTCCATTCATTTGGAATTAAGATGCATAGGCCTGATTTCAATCATGCAAGCAGAGAGTTGCGCAGTACAGCCGGTGTCTGTGGGCTTCAGGGAAAGAAATCTTGGAAGGTGAGAACTGTTCAGAAACGAAGGTGGGAAGCCTGGGTGGAAAAGGAATGGCATGAGGAAAGGAAAGCCAGCAGCTGGGAGATGTGTTTGGAAGGCCCATGAGGACCGAGGTTAAGCCAGATCAAGTGGAACCAGCTTTGCAGGCGTCCCTCAAAGACACCTCAGATGACACTGGGTAGTCTGATTCAAGTTTCAGCTTTACATATGCGATGCAGAAAGGTCTCTAAAAAATCTTATTAAGGGTTGAGGCAGTCATGGTGTGACCACACACTGTTGGTTGTAGAATGTATTACAAGTACTTTGCTATAAATAGCAGAAAGATTCTCAGCTTTTTGTCCCCTTTTAAAATGTTAAGGGTGGCTCTGCTGCTATTAGGGAAGTAGGTCCTAGCTACAGGGATTTTCAGAGGTTTTGTGCCTCGCCCACACCCAGGCACAGTGGGGAGGTTAGAAAATCCACTTGAAACACTTTCAACTACTCTTCCAGGGGCTGAGAACCCCCAACCTGTCTCAGGCATTCTGAAAGTGTATGAGAGGGGAAGCAGCATATTTTGAAAATAATTCCACATCTACTTCTAAAAAGTCTATCCTAATATCACCCTTCTGCACTACACGGTGGTGTGCTTTCCAGAGTGGACAAGAAAGTACATCATCAGCTGGATTCTATAGATGGATTAGGAAGATGCTGTA
Organism: Macaca mulatta; assembly: GCF_049350105.2. NCBI lineage: Eukaryota > Metazoa > Chordata > Mammalia > Primates > Cercopithecidae > Macaca > Macaca mulatta. Next base: position 102,299,794 of record NC_133408.1, on the reverse strand, counting down.
TGGTAAACGCACCTGAGAGCAATAACTTCGGCATACCCTGAGGATGACCCTGTATTGCAGACACACCTGAATGTGTGTTCTGAACTAGGGAATTGGGCGTGGCCAAGCCAGATATTCATTCCTTGTCTCTAAGGAATATCTGAGCCCTCAGCCTCTCCCACGGAACACCGGCTGTGCAGGGACTGAAGCCCTGAGTTTTGGGTTAGATGAAGGTTGCCAGGTGGAGGTCCTTGGGTGTAGGGTGTTGAGTGAAATGGTACATACACTGCAAGCTGTTTGCAAGTGGCAGTGGTTTTCCTGCCCAGCCCGCTGCCACTGGACTCTCTCCCCTGTATGTAATCCCTTAATAAAACCCTGAGTCTCATTTGCTGGCTCTGGGTCTCTTCTTTGGTCTCTTGAGCCTGGTGCCTTCTCTACTGAGGTTATTAGGGGTTCGGCACAACAATGGAAGACCCTGAAATCATTTGAAAATGATGAGGGGTAGAGCTACAGCTTCCATCACGTTCTCCACAGAGACTCTAGACTTGGATCTTGCACCTAAAGACTGTCTTCTTGATGAAATAGAAAATGTCAAAGCACAAACATATGATGGATATATTTGTTCACTGGGCATATTTATTTATTTATTGAGGCAGAGTTTCGCTTTGTCACCCAGGCTGGAGTGCAGTGGCGTGATTTCTGCTCACTGCAACGTCTGCCTTGGGTTCAAGCGATTCTCGCGCCTCAGCCTACTGAGTAGTTGGGATTACAGGTATGTGCCACCATACCCGGCTAATTTTTTTGTATTTTTGGTAGTGATGGGGTTTCATCGTGTTGGCCAAACTGGTCTCAAACTCCTGACCTCAAGTGATCCACCTGCCTTGGCCTCCCAAAGTGCTGGGATTACAAGTGTGAGCCATCGCGCCTGGCCACTGGGCATATTTGTGTTTTTGTGTGTGTGTGTGTGTGTGTGTGTGTGTGTGTGTCTGTGTATAGCCTGAGTCTCGGAGTAAAATGGAGTTCTTAAACTGAGTCATAGTCCAGAAAGTTTTAAATCTGCTGCTCTAGAATATGTTACTCCCCAGAATATAGCAATGTAGTCCTGAAAAATCCAAGCAACTAGATCATGCCCAGGTTTGCAAATCACACATTCAAGGGAAATCGAACTTCATTCAGGAAGCCACACATGACGAAGGCTGACAATCGAAGGGAAAGGTGCCATTGGTAACTGAGGCTACTGAGGGGAGTGCATGGGAACACCAGGCTTCAGGACTGAGCAACACGGAGCAGGCACTGGTAACTCAGACAAGACAAGTCAGAGCTAAATGGCATCTGCTGCCTCTTCCTGTGAAGCTGCAGTTCTGAGCCAACAGTCAATGGGGCCTCATCTAGCTCATGGGCAGCTGTAGTTGATTTGAATTTGACACAGGTGGGTCAGCCTCCCTGGGCCTCCGACTTCAGTATGCTGGATGCTTCACCTTGATACTTGTCAAACATCTGGGTGCCTGGTCCTGGCTCCAGAAATTCTGACTCAGTTGGGAAGGGGAGAGAAGGAGATGGTAGAGTTCATAACCAACTCACACTTGGAAATCACTGGAAAAAAAAAAAAAAAAGCATTCCATTTCCATGATGGCAGCTAGGGCAGTTTCCACACAGCAAGTATGTATTAGGCAAGCATACAGGACTAGGACTGTGTTAGGCGCTGCCAGGAATGTTTTGGATTTTTAAAAATATATCTTAGGGCCTTGTGTTAAGGAGCATATAAATGAGCTGTATGTACATGCTTGCATGTGTGTAATTTAATTACGAAAGAGCAGGAAAATAGTCAAATAAAAAGGGGAGATGACAAATAGATAAAGGTACACACGTCCCTTCTCTTATAGCATTTGGGAAGCAAAATTGTGTTCTCTTCTATTCATCTAAAATAACAAAAAGGGTAGTGATGTGAATGAAGCCAGGGAGTTCCTCAGAGGCCCTTCCTTAAACAGTAGAAGGTGATTAACTAATAGTCGCAGAACAAGCACGTGGAGTGAAGGTCCGGACAAGCAGATCCCATATCCAGGCCTGCTGGGAACAAGAACAGAGAGAGGCCCCATCTCTGCCTGGCTAATGTGTGACTTAAAGCATCGTTGGTTCTTTTGACAAATATTAAGATGGAGAATTGAACTTCAGCGCTCATTATGCAGCAGAGATTAAAGCCCAGATGTGGTCAATTATGTGCTCAAGGCCACACAGATGGAGCCAAGACTTGAACTTAAAGCCCCTTTGATGACCATATTTGACCTACACTGTTTTTTCAAGATATGAACAGCTAGCTGGCCACGTATACAAAAATAAACAAAGCTAAGACCAGCACCTACAGTACAGAATGTACCTGGAACATGGTAGGCACTCAGTAAATATTTGTCAGATGAATTAATGTGCTGTTTAAAAGATACACATGTTGGGTCAGATGGCTGTGAAGGGCCTTAGTCCAGCGCCTGATGGCTTCCCCACAAAACATGCCTGATAATCAAACAAGCTGTATTGATCCCTTTTTTATGTTCCCAGAACAATAATAACAGCTAACACTATTAAACACTTACTAGGGGCTAGGCACTTGCTTTACATATGTTGACTTAATCTTTACAATAATCCTATGAAGCAGGAACTATGATTATCACCATTTCACAGAGGAGGAAACTGAGGCACAGAGAGGTTAAAGCAGCACAGGTCCTTACTTCACAATGCTTATAAGAAAAATTCTAGAACAATTAAATTCTCACTGATGGATGCAGCATGGGATTTATTATCCAAATAGGAATTTGGATGTATTAAAGCAATAGGAATTAGCCTGTGGGAAAAAATCATCTTAGGCTGTAGAATTAGAGAAAAGGTCACGGTGGAGGTGGGATTTGAGCTACTTCAGAAGATACAGGCAAGACTGAAGGATAAGGGAAACGGCATAAACAAAGGCCCGGGGCCAAAATATAGAAGGTGTGCCCAGAGACCTTCTGCCTGGAATGGAAACTGTGCCTCAGGGATTAGCGAGACGTAAATTTGGATACTGTGGGGTAGAGTCGGAGTACAGAGGGCTTAGACACAGGCTAGGGAGCTTGGCTGGTTGTTTAAGAAGCCTGTCTGGTTTCTTGACTAGGAAATAGCCCAACAAGAAGTGAACTCAAGGGGCATTCGCTTGGCCAACAGCCTGTAAGAGCAGTGGGAGAGGGCAGTTTGAAGGCCTGGAGACCAATATGGCAGAGGTTGCATTAACCCAGGCCTGGAGACAACAGAAATGGAGAAAAGACACAGCTGTGAGAATATATTATTAAAAATTAAGTAGCCATGCTGAATACCTCCTCTGGGCCAGGCCCTAGAAGATTCAACAAGGTAAGCTCACCAACTGGGACTATGAGGTAAGTGTACCTACGAGGTAACCTCGAGACCAAGCCTGTGAGCTTAGCTCGCTGCATCCTCACCACATACCTGGGAGAAGGGGTGTTATTGTCCCCATCTTAAAGAAAAGAAAACCAAGGCCCCAACTTCACCGCCTATGCTTCCAGTGGCATAAACAGGCTCTAGCAATGCATTGGATGCCGCAATTTCTTATCAGGAATAGCTCCTTTTTTTTCCTTCAAAGCCATTTGAGGTCAGGGAGGTAGTTGGAGGTTGATATGGTTTGGCTGTGTCCCCACCCAAATCTCAGCTTGAATTGTTTCTCTCAGAATTCCCACGTGTTGCGGGAGGGACCCAGGGGGAAGTAACTGAATCATGGGGGCCGGTCTTTCCTGTGCTGTTCTTGTGATAGTGAATAAGTCTCACGAGATCTGATGGGTTTATCAGGGTTTCTGCTTTTGCTTCTTCCTCATTTTTCTCTTGCTGCCACCATGAAAAAGTGCCTTTCACTTCCACCATGATTCTGAGGCCTCCCCAGCCACGTGGAACTGTAAGCACAATTAAAGCTCTTTTTATTCCCAGTTTTGGGTGTGCCTTTATCAGCAGCATAAAAACAAACTAATACAGAGGTGATGAATTCTGTTTGGAGTCTGTTGTGTCTGAGCTAACAGAGGGACACGCTGGTTTAGGGAGTTAAGAATGCTAGCCAGCATTCTCACAGTGTCATCTCTGAGATTAGAGGAGCCTGCCCAACTGAGAGATAGTGACTGTGGCTAGGAAGGCTCCGTAAGAAGGGAAGAAACTGGCCCTTATCGACCATCCTTGACCTTTACATCTCAAATCTCATTTAATCCATATAAAATGGGTATTGCTTAGGCCCTTTGAAAGGTAACATGCTGGGCCGGGCACCGTGGCTCACGCCTGTAATCCCAGCACTTTGGGAGACCGAGGTAGGTCAATTACCTGAGGTCAGGAGTTCGAGACCAGCCTGACCAACATGGTGAAACTCTGTCTCTACTGAAAAAACAAAAATTAGCTGGGTGTTGTGGTGGGTGCCTGTAATCCCAGCTACTTGAGAGGCTGAGGCAGGAGAATCACTTGAACCTGGGAGGCAGAGGTTGTAGAGAGCCGAGATTGTACCATTGCACTCCAGCCTGGGTGACAAAGCAAGACTCCGTCTCAAGTAAAAAAAAAAAAAAAAAGAAGAAGTAACATGCTGAGCATTAAGTAGCTGGCCCACAGAGAAGCTGGGCTAGACCCCAGCCAGACACTTCCTGCCCAAGAAGCCGTACACAGCATGGTGCGGGCTGGCTCGTCTAGGAATAAGTGAGCCCTTCTCACGGAACCGCTCTTGAGTTGAGGGCCCTTTTGCCGCAAGCTGTGGATTGAAAGGTGTAGGCAAAAGTTCACCTTTTAATCCACAGCATGGTGATTCTTTTCTAAAAGAATTCTGGCTCTTGTATAGTCAAGACAAGAAAAGTCTTACCAAAGCAACATAGCTTAGTAAATTACATATGTACATTTTCTTCTCTTTTATGAACATTCTTATTCCATGATTAGACAACAGCTCTTTAAAACTCAAGTCGGCATAAAAGGTGACAGATTTGTCCCTGTCTTGCAAATACTACTCTTTCAAGGGTCTTTGGAAGTTGTGGAAAAGTAAGTCTGCCAATCCACCAGCAGATGTCTCTGTTTTGCCTAAATGAATAGGGCTCCCTCTGTTCTCAGCCACTCCATTTCAGATCCAATTAAACAAAACCCGTTCTCAGATTGTCCCCAGAGATCCCAACATGCTTAAAAGCAAAGAATTTTCTTCCTCCTTAATTTTTAAAATGAAGAAATGTAATAGAATAGTTTCTCATTCTCCTAAAAATCAGCATTCAAGTCTCATATACCTATTTCTTGTAAATCTTATAAAACCAAGCTTATACTGGTAGTTAAGATGATAAATTTTACGTTTGTGTATTTTATCACAATAAAAAAAAAATTGAGGGGAGAAAAAAGCCAACCTTATACCAAAGAATATATTACCCTCAACTTTAGTCCTTACTGTAAATTCCACTCATGAATTGGCAAAATTAGCTTAAGGAAAGTAGATTTCGATAAAAGTTTAAATTCTGTGCTCTCAAAGTAAAAGTTTATTAATGGACCACCTTTTATGAATAAATAAGTCCATCTTGAGTGGCGATGGAACATCTCCTTTTGGAAGTTTTTGTGATAGAAGAGATGCTGAAAAAGAATTTAACCTTATGATGGGAGTCATTTTTCATTTAAAATATCTCTACTATGTATGATCCAGAGCCTCTGTTACTTTCTTCCTGTTACACTTTTCCCCCTCAAGAACTCTGAATTTAAAAATTAAGTAGAAAATATTAATTAATATTTGCTGAGTTTTTTTCTCCCTAAGCAAATTAGAGCCCCATTTTCAGTCAATCCATGTGACCCTTGAGAAATGCCTCCCCTGTGTCAAAGCACGCCTAGTCCAGTAGGAACCCTTTTCAACCAGCAGTACCCTCAGGAGACAGGGAAACCTTCTTGTCTAGAACTTCCAAACAGGAAGTGCCAAAAACTAAAATCTTGCCCCAGGCAGTGTTCAAGATTCAGGTTTCTATGGCAACACCTTTTTACATCCTGACCACTAAGCCAAAAAACACACGTACACGTGAAAAGGAGCACTTTAGGAATAGACTGACCCTAAGAGAAATAAAACCTCAAGAACTTCCGGTAAATTTATTCAGAAGATCTCAATATTGCACTTAAAATTCTATCTCAGTTCAATGAATCAACTTACATTGAAAAATGCATTTTCAAATGGAGGGCACATTAGGGATCTCACCCCAAACATAGCTCTTGTGTTTTTCCAGCCGAATGTTGGCCCGACTCTCATACTAACCTCTCCTGTGTGTGAGAGAGAGCATCAGCCTTGATGCAGCGTTGATCCAATTCTCCTGTGCTAAGCATGTCTACATTTCACTTAATCACTGTATATCACTTTCCTTTGTATTCAGGGAAGAAGCTGCCATTGGTGTTATTTCCTCGCATAACCCCCTGTTCTGGCTCAAACTGTGCCAATAAGTGATCAGAATTTACTGCCATGTTGGACAACAGGACCAGCTATGCTTTAGATGTTTCTTTTCAGTGGAAATAACCATGTGAACGTGTTAATCAGCTGATATTATACCACCAGTGGCATCTCATTAAAACCTCCTTTTTATTTTTAGCTAGATTCTGACAGGTGAACACCATCCAACTATTCGAATGTTGCTCCCCTTATGGAAGCTTTCAGAGGAATTTGGAGCTGAAGTTGCCAGCAACAGAGAGGGCCACAGCTAACACGATAGAGCTGCTCTCAGTGTTAGATCAGGCCTATGAAAACTTTGCACTGCAGATCCTCCCCAGCTGTAATCTAAGTGGGAGGAAGGCCTTCTAGCTCTGTAGCTGTCCTATCAAAAAACAAAAGTTTCTCCATGGAAAACTCCACTTGTGGCCAAAGAGAAGAGGAACTGGGGACCTGGCAGGGAGGAGCTGTCAGAGCCCAGGGGGAGAGTGTGAAGCCATAATCCTGGTGGCCAGACAGGCCTGCTTAGAGCCTGGCTCTGTCACCTGTTACTATGTGACCTTCAACAAATCACTTAAACTCTTAGACCTCAGTTTCTTCATTTACCAAATGGCAATAACAAAATCCACCTTGCTGGTATAATGGGGATACTTTTCTACAAATAGTAAATGCATGCATTTTTTACTAAATATCTTGTCTATAGATATATACAAATTATAAATTAGCTATAGATTTTCACGGCAAACATACCCAGATTAAGAAACAATGTAACCAGCACTTCATTCCCTCCCAGTAGTAACCACATCCTGACGCTTAACACCATAGACTAGTTTTGCCTCATTTTGAACTTGATCTAAATGGAATCTTGCAGTAGGTACTCCTTGTGTCTGGCTTTTTTTACCCAGCATATTTCTCGGAGAAATATCCATGTTGTTGTGAGAAGCAATTGATTGTTCCTACTCATTGTTATACAATATTCCATTGTATGTTTTTTAAAAATATATATCATTGTATATGTGTATATATATATTCCATTGTACGTTTTTAATAAATATATACCTTTGCATGTGTATATATATTCCATTGTATGTTTTTTTAAAAGTCCATTTAAATAATATTTCCTTCAGTCTACTTCCCCCAAGGCCAAGTACTGTGTTTTTTTGTTTTGTTGTGTGTGTGTATGTGTGTGTTTTGTTTGTTTTTGGAGTCTTGCTCTGTCGCCCAGGCTGGAGTGCAGTGGCGCGATCTCAGGTCACTGCAACCTCTGCTTCCGGGGATCAAGCCACTGCATTCCAGCCTGGGTGATAGACTGAGATTCCATCTCAAAAAAAAAAAAAAAAAAAAAAGGTAGATATTACTATTAGAGTTTTTACCTTACCATCATCATTGTTACGACTACAATAACTCACATATCCCAAAGCAGTTCTATTGTCTTGGGCATATTAGGAGAGCACCTCCCAACATATTCTTAGGAGGATCTGTAGTTGCTTCCCTTAAAGGAGCAATTAATGATGGCTGTGCTGATCCTACAGTTCTTCCCTAGACCCCGTCTTCACCATTCCCCTTTCTTTGTCTGCCTTTCTTCCTCCACCTTTCTTTACCCATTCCCCCCAACCCCTTACCCCAAAGCATCTTGACTGTTTTCTTCTGGGAAACGTGGTAGTCTGCAGTGAGCCCACCTCAGTTAAAGAAGAAACCAGAGGGCCTCCAAGAAAGGGGAGCCAAGTGAAATGTTCTTTCTAAAAGTATGTATGTCTGTATGATCACAGTGGCTTCCAAAACACCCAAAAGAGAAGAAAAAGTGATGGTTAAATTATGTTTGAGCGTTGATGATAGCTGAAACTCAGAAAATCTTTAATCATCCACAGCAAAAAATGACCTTACTATATATACTTGCTTAAAGTCCTTGCATCCTTAACCTGATTATCCAACCTCCCTCTCGTTTCCATCATTGAGTATCATGAATTTGTATTCAAATTCCTTCTCTTTGTCTAAATTTTGAAGGTCACCATGTTTCTATTCCCCGTCCCATATCACCACCAACTTTTGCTGGGATGCAGTATTGTTCACATCAGTAGATCTAAAATATTATCTATTATTATAACCCTCTTAAAGACACTTATATTCCCGTGCCCAGGGTTGCTGAGTGTTCAGGATTCTCCACTACAATCTTAATCTTGAGTTTCTCTTTCATTGTTCCTATAAATTAACTTATAATTTTTCACGCTAGGTGTCCCAATTTGGGGTTCTGAAAATATGGCCTGTGTATCTTTCTATTCTCATTTCAAAAGAGGCCAGAGCAATTTTTCAATGTCTTACATACAAAGAGAAAGGGAATGTTTGGGGAAAGATTTCCAGGACCTCATAACAGTTCCCTACTGTTCCCTAAGGTGGGTGTTAAGAAGCTCACTTTGTGAACCCAGGTGACCAGAAAATCAAATCAAGAAACTGGAGTATTGTATTCACCGAGCTGTTACACCGGAGCAGACTTAGCAACTTGGCTCAGCAGGCCATGGGCATCATTCCTCCCTGGGGGCTCGTCGGGAAGTCGTGGACTCTTGCTTCACCTCACTTTTCTTGTCCATCAAATGGGACTAACGAGGACATTATGAAACATAATTGCTGTTTATGGAGAGCCTCGGCATCTGAGATGAAAGGCATTTTAACCAGGTAAAGCTTGTTCAAGGTGAGTTAATGCTTTGATTAGTGGAGTTCAAGGAAGAAAAGTATACCCCATGTCATCTGAGAATGATCCTGCCTGCTGGGAGAAGCAAGGTTTCACTTTACAGAGGACTTGTGGGGATTTTTTTTGTTCTCTTTTACATGGTGTTCACAATGCTTGAATTTCTTTCCATACTTGACATTAGAGGAAATCCTCAAACACAAAGGAAAATCTAACTTATTAGAATCACGGTGACATTCAAATCATTATTTCCATATAGCCAAGCACATAGTAAGTGCTCAGTAAAGATTTATTCCATGGCACAATAAATTATTTGCTCAAATCTGGCCCAATGTCCAGAAGCAGGTCCTAAGATTGACATAGCTGGGCGCGGTGGCTCACACCTGTAATCCCAGCACTTTGGGAGGCCGAGGCAGATGGATCACAAGGTCAAGAGATCGAGACCATCCTGGCCAACATGGTGAAACCCCGTCTCTACTAAAAATACAAAAATTATCTGGGCCTGATGGTGCGCCCCTGTAGTCCCAGCTACTCGGGAGGCTGAGGCAGGAGAATTGCTTGTACCCAGGAGGTGGAGGTTGCAGTGAGCCAAAATCATGCCACTGCACTCCAGCCTGGGTAACAGAGCAAGACTCCATCTCAAAAAAAAAAAAAAAGAAAAGAAAAGAAAAAAAAGATTGACGTAACACTTTCATGTCATAAAAAGATGAATCCAGTGAAACACACGACATGATGATTTTGAGTTATGAAAAATGTTCATGCTCCATTAAGAATCATTTAGAAAGCCACTCACATATTTCCGCAGGCTATGCCTGCAAACAACAGCAAACTGACACACAATTCAAGTTATTTGTAGTATTGCGTCTATAGAGAGAGAAACTCTAAAGTTCTGCGACAGATTTTTAAACAAATACATCAGAACTTACACATCCTCATTAGTACAAACCTCAGGAGGCTCCATCTTTATTCCAACAATGATATCATTGCTCAAAGCATTTTAAAATTCCTCTTTAGAAACACTACACAGAGACTGAGGCCTGTGCTTTTAATATCTGCTGTAGTGGCAAATCTTCATATTTGGAGGGTACATTTGATTCTTCTAGATAACTAAAGGGCATTAGGAACTGGTTGGTGATTGAGAATCCCAGATTATAAACCAAAAGGGAAACATGATTGCCATGTAATAAGAATTAATTTTCTTACATGGCTTTTACACTGGTTCTAAAAGCAAATCCAGAGAAATAGTTCCAGAAATGATTTTCAAGTGTTGATTTAGTAAATCTATCCACTCCACAGAGGGGACAAAACAAGAAGAACACATCATGAGCATCATTATGTCTAACACCTGTACATTAGGATCCGCATTTACAATGTATCTAGCGTAACAGTGCCCCATTTGCGTTCGTATCTGCCCCCGCCTTGGCCTGACCCATGGTTCAAATAACCTCAAAGGTATCTACAAGATACAATACTGAGGGCCGGGCATGGTGGCTCACACCTATCATCCCAGCATTTTGGGAAACCAGCCTGGCCAACATGGTGAAACTCCTTCTCTACTAAAAATACAAAAATTAGCCAGGCATGGTGGTGCACACCTGTAATCCCAGTCATTCAGGAAGCTGAGGCAGAGGAATCGCTTGAACCTAAAAGGCAGAGTTTGCAATGAGCCAAGATCGTGCCAGTGCACTCAACACAGGCAACACAGCAAGACTTTGTCTCAAAAAAAAAAAAAAAAAAAATATATATATATATATACACACACACACACACATATATAAATAAATATATATACAGTTTTTTTAGCACTCAATAATTAAGACATATTTTTAAATAGTCAATAATAAAAATGTATCAATATTCCTCTATTGTATCAGGAACAGAGAAGTCATCTTTCAACTAGGTGACATTGTAGTGAGTGAAACCTCCTCATCATATGCAAAGGCTAAACCAGCAGAGCAAAGCAAGAAAACAGGAAATTAAAAGGCCACAAGAAATGTGAGATCTTAAATCCAAATCAAATATCTTTGTTCTTTGTTGTTACCCCAGAGTCATTGTCTTTTTGTTGTTGTTTTGGGTTTTTTGTTTGTTTGTTTGTTTTTGTTTTTGAGACGGAGTCTTGCTTTGTCACCCAGGCTGGAGTGCAATGGTGCAATCTCAGCTCACTGCAACCTCTGCCGCCCGGGCTCAAGCAATTCTCCTGCCTTAGCCTCCCGAGTAGCTGGGATTACAGGCACCCGTCACCACACCCAGCTAATTTTTGTATTTTTTAGTAGAGACGGGGTTTCACCATGTTGGCCAGGCTGGTCTCCAACTCCCAACCTCGTGATCCACCTGCCTCAGCCTCCCAAAGTGCTGGGATTACAGACGTGAGCCACCGTGCCTGGCCAAGTCATCATTTCTTAACATTTCTTACAACCAGTCCTTTTCACTAGACTCATTCATTGCATGAGAATATCTACAACCTTGGGCAAGTTACTGAACCTGGGTAGGGGAGGAGGGAGAATATCTACAATCTTGGGGTTGAGAGGAGGAGGGAGAACATCTATAGCCTATTAAGACAACCAGAAGCAACCAGATGGATACCTACGCCAATACTTCTAAGCCAATTCTGGAAAATATTGTAGAGAAGGGTCAAAGTGGAGTTTTCTGGTAGCACAGGGAAGAGCGGTACACACAGGAATGAGTCTATGTCACTGGGCTTGTATTGTCTTGCAGAGACAATTCATTCCCCAGTGGTTGTCAAAATACATACCAAAGATCAAAATCATAGCTGTTTGTGCCTATGGCTGTTTGCACATGGAGGTCAAATGGTATTCCCTCATTTACCATGGGTAGTAGGGCGTAAATGTCTTCTAACTGTCCCAGTTTGCATGGAACTGTCCTGGTTTTAGCACTGGTAGCCCCATGTCCCAGGAAACCTCTCAGTTCCGGGCAAACCAGAACAAACCATTGGTCAGAGGAAAAGGAAGCCCACATGTGGCCATAAGATATATTTCAACTGCCCATTGAGAATGGAAGCCAGTAATCCTGACATCAGCCATTAGGTTATTTTGTTCTACTTGGCTGGTGTTCACCTCCAAGAACTTTCCCAAGCTTGTGACCCAACATGGTAAGAGAAGAAAATGGCGGTAAGCTCTGGGCCCCTACTGTGGCGTGAAGCTTGAGCTATGCCACACTGCCTCCCTGGGCCTCAGAGCTATAACACGTAGGTAAGGAGCTGCACCAAATCAGTGTTTTCAAACTCCAGACAACAGTTTGATTTTCATGGGCCAGGAAATCAATGTAGAGGCTTGCAAACAGCATTTTAAAATAATAGAATAAAATAGAATATGTGAGAGGGCATTGCACGTGGCAAGAAAATATTGTTTGTAAAATGTGTTTCAGCTACATATCTATGTCCATGTGTACCGGGTCTCAGTGTAAAATTTAGTGCTTAGGGCGGGTTGCAAAGTCCATATATGGAATAATCTCCAAACTTTCTGCCAGCTGGAGAATTTTGTATCCTACAGAAGTCATCCTAATAATTTCTTCCCTTACACGTGGCATGAGATTTGGTAACTAGAGTGCATGGGACTTCCTTCACTGGGCATTGGGTTATATTATTTTTATAAATTGTTTTTCTCTTTTATTATTGTAAGGAAAAGTTATCCCTCACCTATTTATAGCATCCAGCACAGTCTTACAGTTAGGTCACTGTCAATAAATGTTTCTTGATTCTTTTTTTTTTTTTTTTTGAGACAGTCTCACTTGTCGCTCAGGCTGGAGTGCTGTGGCACAATTACAGCTCTCTGCAGCCTTGACCTCCCAGGCTAAATCAATGTGCCTGTTTCAGCCTCCCAAGTAGCTTGGACTACAGGTGTGTGCCACCATGCCCAGCTAATAATTTTTATTTTTTGTAGAGACATTGTCTCCCTATGTTGCCCAGGCTGGTCTCGAACTCCTGGCCTCAAGCAATCCTCCTGCCTCAGCCTTCCAAAGTGCTAGGATTACAAGCATGAGTCATATGCCCAGCCACGAAATGTGTCTTATATTCCAACATACTAACAAGAACACACTCAAACATCATCATTGGTGCCATCTTCCAGCTCCAGCAAAAGCAGAAGTCCCAGGGCTGGATGGTTGTCCCAGACAGCAAGTGCATGGGCTCTTGAACAATTTTGCCTTTCAACTGCAGAGAACTCAGAGAGCCCAGTAAAGGCCACAGTGATGCAACAGCAGCCACTGCAGATGCAAAGTCTGACCCTAAGGTAAGATGCTGTTTCGGCCAGGCGCAGTGGCTCACACCTGTAATCCCAACACTGGGAGGCCGAGGTGGGCAGATCACAAGGTTAGGAGTTCGAAACCAGCCTGATCAATATGGAGAAACCCCGTCTCTACTAAAAAATACAAAAAAAAAAATTAGCTGGGCGTGGTGATGCACGCCTATAGTCCCAGCTACTCAGGTGGCTGAGGTAGGAGAATCGCTTGAACCCAGGAGGCAGAGGTTGCAGTGAGCTGGGATCGCACCACTGCACTCCAGCCCGGGCTACAGAGTGAGACTCTGTCTCAAAAGAAAAGAAAAAAAAATGATGCTGTTCAACAGCAACCTTGTTCAACTGCTGAAGAGAGGAACACAAAAGGGAAAGGCAAAGGAGAAAAAAGAAGGAAAAGATAGATCCTAGAATGAAAAACAGGTACACACTAATCACACATCATCAATGACTTCCTGTTTTGTGTGTGTGTGTGTTTGTTTGTTTTGAGACTGAGTCTCACTCTGTCACCCAGGCTGGAGTGCAGTGGCACAATCTCGGCTCACTTCAACCTCTGCCTCCCAGGTTCAAGTGATTCTTCTGCCTCAGCCTCCTGAGTAGCCGGGACTAGGCACGTACCACCATGCCTGGCTAATTTTTGTATTTTTAGTAGAAACGGGGTTTCACCATATTGGCCAGGCTGGTCTTGAACTCCTGAACTGGTGATCCACCTGCCTCGGCCTCCCGAAGTGCTGGGATTACAGGTGTGAGCCACTGCACCCGGCTAATGACTTCTAGGAGTGTGAAATCTGACAGGCACTGCCTGCACATTGACAGGAAGTATAATTTTATGGATCGTCACTCTATAATAGCAGGGTATAGAAAGAATAAAGGTTAGCAATTTTTACATCAAATCTATTAGGGGACCCTTTTCTTTTCTACTCCGCCCCGCCACCAAAAGTTATGCAGGAATTTCCATATAATCAGGACTTCAAGTAAAAATTTCAGCATCCTGAAAAGGAAAAATGTCATTTCCTCTTAAATCACACTTATTTCCAGGGGTAATTCTGAAGTTTGTCTAATGGACAGAAATGGAGAAGTTTCATATTTATGGTTCCCAGTCTTTTAAAAACTTAGGAAGAGAAATTGCTTTTGCGAAATATAAGAACAGATCAGAAATTAAAATTTAAGGCGCCTACTGCAGTGGTTCGTGCCTGTAATCCCAGCACTTTGGGAGGTGGAGCAGGGAGGATCACTTGAGTCCGGGAGTTCAACACCAGCCTGGGCAATATAGTGAGACCCCCGCCCCCACCACCCCCCCCCCCCGCAGTCTCTTCAAAATGACATTTAAAACGTATTTTTAAAATTAAGACATTAAAACTTAACTTTTTACGAACACAAAATTAGGCCACATCGTGAGCATGGCTGGCCATGGGATGGGCTCAAGCCCAAATGAGGGTGCCCAAGCCCCTGGGGCCACATCCCACACAGGGGAGTAAACTCCATCCCAGTAAGAGAAATGACATGATTTGGAGCGTGCTGGCAGGGGCGAGGGGTCGTCCAGGCAGGTGCGGAAGGACACAGTGTGCGGAGAAGGCAGTTGAGCTATTCTTGCCAGGACCTACTGCCTTGGAAAAACAAGACCTCTGGAAAGGACCACAGCCTCAGAATCCCAGGTTAAGCTAAACAGCCCGATCTCAGGAAAGCGGAACTGATGCAGTTGAGAGCTAGCCATTCCCTTTTCTGCTGTCTGTACTTTTTAATTATGTTCCTTTAAACTACTTGTTACGGGAACTCAATTTTTAACAACTACGTAAAAAATCCAACAAAACTATGAAACTAGCACCTAAGTTCCTCATGCTTTTTCAAATTTCTGGACTCCAAATTTCCAAATTTCCAAATTCCCAAGGAAGGAACCAGCTCCTCTCTCCCAGCAACACACACCTCCAGCCTGACCAGGGCGGGATGTTTTGGGGGTCAAACTTATCCAATCGGCCGAGGGTAGGGAGAGGAATGGTGCCCCGGGGACCCAGCGTGGCTGCTTAGACAGCGGGGCTGAGGGTAGGCAGGGGCCACCAGTCTGCGTGAGCCCTGCAGCTTCAGGAAGTACGACAGCAGGAAACGGGCAAAGCTCAGATAGGACCCAAGTCCTGGGTGCAGCCCGGAAGTCTGATTCCAGAGGAACAAAGAGACAAATACCAACGCGGATTCTGGCAGAGGGGAACAATACAGGTGCCCAGTGAGTAAAACTGGGGCACAAGAGGAAGGTTTAATTACCGGAAAAAGACAGCAGGTACTGAATGTGGGGCTGAGGATGAGAGACAATTGCCTCTCTTGCTAACCCAGCAGAGAGTCCTGCACGTGGGAGGAGATCAATAAAGATTGTCTGGCTGTTTCGTTAATTAACTCAGCAGCTTATTTAGCTCAGCCAGGTCTGTTGAGTCTTTAAAGAAACTGGATCAGTGTTAAGGCAGGGCTGCAGCCCTCCTACATCAGAATCACCTGGTGGGGGCGGGGGATTGGGGCTTGTTGAAAATACAGATGCCAGGGTTCTGAAAGAGACTTAATCCTAACCTCTTGGGCCTGGGGCCCAGGAATCTGTATAACACTGGGCTACATGGCTGTACCTGTGGGTCGCCTTGTTCTATTGGAGAAACTTGTTATTGTATTGGGTACTGTTTGCCTTAAATTTCAGGTTAAAATTAATTTTCCCCCAATTGAGCAAAATAGAGGCAGTGACAGTATTCATACGAATGTATCTGGTGTGATTCGTCCCATTTTTCAGGTGGAGGTTATCTCATTCCCTGCCTCCACACTGGACCGGTTTGCCCAGATCTGTTTTTACCTACAGGGCCAGCTGCAGGGCTGGGCAGTCCCAGTTTCTGGTGCAATCCCAATGGCAGGAATCTCGGCCCTACCCTCTACCCACTGTGCGGATAATTAGGTCATCCTTTCCAGACATGACATCCCAGGCCCAACCATCCCTGCTCCTAATTGTTCCCTGAAGGTGCTCCAGAGCTGGAGTACCACGGTGAGCCCTGGGGGTCCGCAATACCTCTAGATCCCAGCATCTCACCTGCCCATACCATACTGACCTAACACACAGGAATGGGTGACTGCCTTCACTTCCCTCATTCGAATCTTTCCCTCATTCAGAAACAAATATGTACTGAGCACCCACTGTATATATGCCAGGCACTGGGTTACCTAAATGAGAGAGGATTGGAATTCCTGGGGGTCTCCATTTCTCCACAAAAGTGTTGGTTTGGTTTGGTTTGTTTTTTCCACTTTGATGGTAATCTTTTTAAAAAAAAAAATTGATATTCTGCTATATAATTTTTTTTTTTTAATTTTTGAGATAGAGTCTCGCTCTGTCGCCCAGGCTGGAGTGCAGTGGCACAATCTCAGCTCACTGCAACCTCTGCCTCCCAGGTTCAAGTAATTCTCCCTGCCTCAGCCTCCCGAGTAGCTGGGATTGCAGGTGCCCGCCACCACACCCAGCTAATTTTTTATATTTTTAGTAGAGATGGGATTTCACCATGTTGGCCAAGCCTGTCTTGAACTCCTGACCTCAGGTGATCCGCCCACCTCGGCCTCTCAAAGTGCTAGGATTACAGGCATGAACCACCGCACCCAGCCTCTGCCATATAATATACAGTCTATATTTATATTCATAAACATTCTCTTCAAGTGAAGGCCAAATTATATCATGTGGTGATGAACCATGAAGGATCCAAAATGATTTAAATAGAGTGCCTAGCATTTTGTTATCCAAGCTCAAAGGAAACTTGTAGCAATCAAAGCAACATTCTCATGTTCATGGACCCTATTTGGTACCTCCCACCTTGTTAAAGTTTGTTGTGAATGTGGCAGTACATGAACAATGAAAAACCTTTCTGTTCCTCATTCTAGCAATTATGCAATTAGACACTTCTTTAAGGCAGATTTCCAGCATGTGGCAATGCTAACTTTACTTTTGAGTGAACAAGACAGTCCCTCAGTGATCAAGTGGCCTTTCATTAAAATCGGCATTTCAGGAATGCTCAAGGGCAGAGTTTTAATTAACTATGAGGTCAGATTATTCCGAGCTAGCAAACAAGGCAAAGCTAACAGGTATTCTCTGCATTAGCACTGAACCCAAAGGCCAAAGACAATAACTATACCATTAGTTTCAGGACAAGAGCATCATCTGTCATATTAAACTAATGTTGCTTTACTTATACAATACTGGTTTTGCAGTTGTGTTTGGGCTTCATTCATACATCAGCTTTGTTTTTATGATAATAATTAGTGCTTACCACATGCCAGGCACTGTGCTAAGCCTTTTTCATAGATTGACTCTTTAATCCTCAAAACAATCCTATGAGATAGATGCTATTTCCTGCGTCTTACCAGTCCGTAAACTGAGGCCCAGAGAAATTAACTTGCCTGAGGTTACACACCATGTAAGTGACAGGTCTAGGATTTAAACCCAAGTGGGTCTTGCTCCAGAAATTGTGTTCTTAATGCAACACTGTACTGTTTTATCATTATATCATTTTATATATATATATATGATTATATATCACTTTATATTTTAAATGATATGATTTCATTTTATATTTTTTACATATTTAAGTAGTTATAAAAACTGCTTAATCTAGTATTTAGCTTGTAAGAATTTCTTATTTAAGAAAAAGAAAGGTCTATGTACTATTCAAGTGAAAGAAATGCTGTTTAGTAGAATTTCTGCTCAGAGTAACTGGGACCTGTTCTTTGTTTTGATGTTGTTTTTTTGTTTTGTTTTTGTTTGTTGTTTTTGAGACAGGGTCTTGCTCTTGTTGCCCAGGCTGGAATGCAGTGGTGTAATCACAGCTCACTGCAGCTTTGATCTCAAGCAGTCCTTCCCACTTCAGCCTGCTGAGTAGCTGGGACTACAGGTGCGCACCACCAGGCCCAGCTAATTTTTGTATTTTTTGTAGAAACGGGGTTTCACCGTGGTGGCCAGGCTGGTCTCAAACTCCTGGGCTCAAGCAATCCACCCACCTTGGCATCCCAAAGTGCTGGGATTACAGGCATGAGCCACCGCGCCCGGCTGGGACCCATTCTAGATCCCAGTGGTGATGTGAAGGAGGAAGTGGCTCCGATGCCCGGCTTAGCTCTGTCAGCCCTTCTGATCCTCTGCTCACAGCCCAGCAGGCCCTCCTCACTAGGGAAGGCCGACTGGGTAAGAACCGAGACTCCTGAACTCATCTCCACTTGTCAAGCCCCTGAGTTTTCCTGTGAAGTGTTCTGCTGTTAGGTCAGCTCTCCTGTTAGGAATGGAAGCTGGAGTTGCAGCTGACATTGCCATCTTTGAACCCAAAGTATTCCTCATCCCACCCCACTCCGACCTCCAGCCTTCTGCAGGGCAGGTGAGTCTCCCAACTCTCTCTCACAGCTGACACCTGACTGTGAGGTCCCAATCAGCACCAGCTTCCTCATCCTCCTTCTCTCCCTTCTCCCTGCCAGACTCATGTTGCTGGGGTCCAGATGCTTCTCCTTTGACTCAGTGACAGCCTCAACAGCATATGTGATCACACTGCCAACTGCCTGGTGCCAACTCCAGTTCACCAGGCCAGTATCACAAAAGTGAATTACACTATTATAACTGCATTGAAATGAGGCAGTAACTCCTTGAAAGGGTGTCAGTAAGATGCAGGTAATAAATGCTTCTAGTCTGCTGGAGGGCCCATGAATTGCAATCTTCCCTCTTTATAATCACAAAAGATATGATGCGTAATTACAAGTTAATGGAACTGACTTTTGCATGTGACTTGGGAATTATAAAATTATAAAGCTGAGAGGGTCCTCAGAGTTAGATCACTCCCTGCGAGATGCATCACTTGTTTACAAACGCAAGCACTTTTACCATTGTTTCAGCACTAACAAGTGAGCCCCCATAATCTTGATACACAATGGCGCAATCTCGGCTCACTGCAACTTCCACCTCCCGGGTTCAACCGGTTCTCCTGCCTCAGCCTCCTGAGTAGCTGGGATTACAGGCATGTACCACCACGCCTGGCTAATTCTGTATTTTTAGTAGAGATGGGATTTCTCCAAGTTAGTCAGGCTAGTCTCAAGCTCCCGACCTCACATGATCCCGCCTAGGCCTCCCAAAGTGCTGGGATTACAGGCGTGAGCCCAGGGGATTACACGCCTGGCCCAGTCTCCAACTTCTTGAGTGATGAGAGGTGGTTAAGTAGCAGCCAAGTAGCTTCCTGGTCCCTGGATCACAGCTATGGCATTGCATTCTTGAAGTCAATCGTCCTGTGATGGTCTACAATCTTCCTTCCCAGTGATGGCAAAGGAGGCAGCTCCCAGCAGGCCAGTTGGGAAGCGTACTCCAGAACCCATTCCTGCAGCCTGGGACCAGCTTCTCTAGCCTTTCACTGGTTTTTATGTTGCTAGATCCATGCATCAATTTGGTTCTGCTTAAAATACTCTGAATGGTTCCTATTTAAGAGCCCTGACTAATACACCTGCACTATCATGTCACAAGAAACCCTATGAAGGAAGGACTAGTATTCCCTTTTACAGTCTGAGGAAACTGAGGCACAGGAGATTAATAAGGTTGCCCCAGGGCTTATATAGTAAGTGGCTGTTTCTTTAGTAAGTGGGTCTCTGGCTCAATCCAGCCCAATCCAGCTCCACAGGCCACACTCCAAAGGCTACGCGGCCTCTGTCTTAGCTGGGGCTGCTCTAACAAAGTACCAGAAGCGAGGTGGCTTAGAAACAACAGAAATCCACTTCCCATAGCTCCAGAGGCCAGAGCTCCAAGATGAGGGTGCCGGCACGATCAGGTTCTGGCAAAGACCCTCTTCTGGGTTGAGAATCCGGGTTACTTCTCGAGTCTTCACATGGCAGAAAAGAACAAGAGAGCTCTCTGGGATCCCTGTTTTTTTTTTTTTTTTGAGACGGAGTCTCACTCTGCCACCTAGGCTGGAGTGCAGTGGCCGGTTCTCAGCTCACTACAAGCTCCACCTCCCGGGTTCATGCCATTCTCCTGCCTCAGCCTCCCGAGTAGCTGGGACTACAGGCGCCTGCCACCTCGCCCGGCTAATTTTTTGTATTTTTTTTTTTTTAGTAGAAACGGGGTTTCACCGTGTTAGCCAGGATGGTCTTGATCTCCTGACCTCGTGATCCGCCCGTCTCGGCCTCCCAAAGTGCTGGGATTACAGGCTTGAGCCACCGCGCCCGGCTTGGGGTCCCTTTCGTTACAGCACTAATCCCATTCAAGAGGGCTCCACCTACCACCTGAGTACAGGATTTAGAGACCCGCCTGGCTAACATGGCAAAACCCCGTCTCTACTGAAAATACAAAAATTAGCCAGGTGTGGTGGTGCACACCTGTAATCCCAGTTACTTGGGAGGCTAAAGCAGGAAAATTGCTTGAACCCGGGAGGTGGAGTTTGCAGTGAACCAAGATCGTGCCACTGCACTCCAGCCTGGGTGACAGAAAAAAAAAAGAGGTCTCCACCTTAACAACTTAATCACCTCCCACACCCCACACCCTAACACCATCACAACGTGGGTTAGTCTTTCAACATACAAATTTGAGGAGGACACATTCAGTCCATTGCAGTCTCATCATTGTGCTACTTGACGTAACAGGAATTAATGCTGCTTTGTTGGACTTGAATTATTTTTCTGATCTGATGTCATTCTACTCATGATCAAATACCCTGAAGAGTCTGATCGGCCTGCCATGGGTCTCAGATCTCACCTATCCAAGGCTCCTTGATTGACAGTTCCCTCAAGACTGCAGGCAGTGGAGTCAGGGTAGTTCCCCCAAAGGAAAAGCTGGCTGCTGTTTTCCAATGGCAGGGAAAGGGATGTTGGTCAGACCAAAACAGATGTCCACCACAAGTACCAAAACTCATCTGAGTCGGGCCATTGCTCAAAAGCATCATGGGACAAATAGACAAATGGAAAATGCCCAGATGTTAAGTGGAAACGTGCCTCTATTCAGTCACTAAATTGTCTCATATGGACTTTAAAGACAGCTCATGAAATGTGAAGACTTTTGTAAAATGTGGGCATAGCCTCAAAGCTATGGGGGAAGTCAGGCACTCTGGAAGGGAAGGTAGGAAAGAGAAGACACTGAGGAGCATGACTGGGTGCCGCGCTCATGCTCACACCCCCACCCACTCCGTTAGGACCACTTGAAGCACTGGTTAAAACCCCTGCAGAGCTT
The DNA here is from genome assembly GCF_049350105.2 of Macaca mulatta. Lineage (NCBI taxonomy): Eukaryota > Metazoa > Chordata > Mammalia > Primates > Cercopithecidae > Macaca > Macaca mulatta. The sequence goes on along the minus strand of NC_133408.1, from coordinate 102,278,255 downwards.
GGTGATGGCACTTCTGCCACATACTGGCACCATAACCAACTAAAGAATGGCCTTGGGCTAGAATTGAGAAGGCCTTAGAGATGCCCAGAAACAGCCTGCTCATTTGACAAATGGGAAACCTGATGCCCAAAGCCCCAAATCACAATTTATCCCCAGGCACCTGGTGGATTCTTCTGTTTCCTGGAGACCAGTAATTTGATTTCAGGGGTATGATTCATGTGCACTTGAATGGTTCCAACTCCTTATTTAATGATTTTAAGTTTTTGTTTAAATTTTTTTTTCCAGAATAAAATAAAAAATACCCCCTCTCTCTCTAGCTCAAACACAAACACACACACACACACACACACACACACACACACACACATGGTCTTCAAAAAGCTCATAGAAGCCAGACATGGTGGTGCACGTCTGTAATCCCAGCAGTTTGGGAGGCCAAGGCAGGAGGATCACTTGAGCCCAGAAGTTTGAGACTAGCCTGGGCAACATAGGGAGGGCCTGTCTCTACGAAAATTCAAAACTTAGCCTGGCATGGTGATATGTTCCCATAGTCTCAGCTACTTGGGAGGCTGAGGCCAGGGCATCCCTTGAACCAAGGAGCTTGAGGCTACAGTGAACTATGATCATGCCACTGCACTGTAGCCTGGATGACAGAGCAAGACCCTGTCTCCCCGCTGCAAAAAGTTCATGGAAAATGCATATTATGAAAAAACTATGCATAGATTTCAAAAATAAACTGATACTAACTTGTTATGTGTCTGAGTAGGATCTAGTTTAAGGCACTAAGAAGAATAAGACATAAGTTTGAAAAGAGCCTCTGTCAGAGCAACATGAATTCTGCTAAAACTGAAGCAAGGACAAATATAAAATTTATGATGAAGCTTGGGTGGAAGAATGGCGAGATCAATGATGCTTTACAAAAAGTATATGGAAATAATGTCTCCAAAGAAATCAGCAGTTTTCAAATAGATAACTTAGTTTTTTGTTTGTTTGTTTTTTAATTTGTAGAGAGGGGGGTCTCACTATGTTGGCCAGGTTGGTCTTGAACTACTGGGCTCAAGCAATCCTCCTGCCTCAGCCTCCCAAAGTGCTGGGATTACAAACACAAGCCACAACACCCAGCCTTGTTTTAAGAAGGGATGAGATGATGTTGAAGATGTAGCCCACAGCAGCAGACCATCCACATCAATTTTCAAAAAAAAAAAAAAAAAAATCATCTTGTTTGTGCCTAATTAAAGAGGACTGACAATTAACTGCAGAAACAATAATCAACACTATCTCAACTGGTTCAGCTTACAAAATTCTAAATGAAAACTTAAAGTTGAGCAAACTTCCCATTCAATGGCTGCCAAAACCACTGCACCCAGATCAGCTGCAGACAAGAGCAGAGCTTTCAATAGAAATTTAAACAAGTGGGACCAAGATCCTAAAGAATTTCTTTGAAGAACTGTAACCGGAGATGAAACATGGCTTTACCAGTATGATCTTGAAGACAAAGTATGATCAAAGCAATGACTACCAAGAGACACAAGTCCAGTCAAAGCGAAAGCAGATCAGTCAAGAGCAGAGGTCATGGCAACAGTTTTTTGGGATGCTCAAGGCATTTTGCTTGTTTACTTTCTGGAGGGCCAAAGAATGATAACATCTGCTTATTATGAGAGTGTTTTGAGAAAGTTAGCCGAAGCTTCCACAGAAAAACACCCAGAAAAGTGTCACCAGAGAGTCCTTCTCCACCAAAACAATACTCCTGCTCATTCCTCCCATCAAACAAGGGCAATTTTTCTAGAGTTTCAATGAGAAATTATAAGGCATCCATCTTACAGTCCTGATTTGGCTCCTTCTGACTTCTTAATTTTCTAATCTTAAGAAAAATTTTAGGCCAGGTGTGGTGGCTTATGCTGTGATCCCAGCACTTTAGGAGACCAAGGCAGGTGGATTGCTTGAGTCCAGGAGTTCGAGACTAGCTTAGGCAATGTGGTGAAACCCCAACTCTATAAAAAATACCAAAAACATTAGCTGGGTGTGGTGGTGGTAGCCTGTAGTCCCAGCGATTCAGGAGACTGAAGTGGGAGAATCACCTGAGCCCGGAAGGCAGAGGTTGCAGTGAGCAGAGATCATGCCACAGCATTCCAGCCCAGCCGACAGAGTGAGACCCTGTCTCAAAAAAAATAATTAAATAAATACAGATTTAAAGGGCATCCATTTTTCTTCAGTTGATAATGTAAAAAAAAGACAGTATTGAAATGGTTAAATTCCCAGGATCCTCGGTTCTTTAGAGATGGACTAAATGGTTGGTGTCATCACTTACAAAAGTGTCTTGAATTTGATGGAGCTTACATTGAGAAATAAAGTTTATAAAGTTTATATACCACTTTTCCATGAACTTTTTTTTTTTTTTTTTTGAGACCGAATCTCAGCTCTGTCTCCCAGGCTGGAGTGCAGTGGTACAATCTTGGGTCACTGCAACCTCCATCACCCAGGTTCAAGCCATTCTCGTGCCTCAGCCTCCCAAATAGCTGGGACTACAGGCACATACCACCGTGCCTGGCTAATTTTTGTATTTGTAGTACAGATAGGGTTTCACCATGTTGGCCAGGCTGGTCTCGAACTCCTGACCCCACGTGATCCACCCACCTCGGCCTCCCAAAGTGCTGGGATTACAGGCATGAGCCACCGAGCCGTGCATAACTGGTTTAATTTTATAATCCTTTTCTCCCGTGCAAAAAAAAAGAGAGAAAGAAAACCCAGATTTTTCAAATTTCAGACAGGTGCTCTTTACTGCTTTTACTGAGATTTTTCCTTGCCAATCATTTCCTGGAATTTCTCCATTGATGCCTTTCATTGCTATTCTCAGCTTTTTGCTGAAGGTTTATTATGTGACTAAAAGTTGCTTGCAAAAAATGTCCCTACATATCACATTTTCCCAAAGTTCTGCTCTTTTTCCAATTCAAACTTCATGGTTTTACTTTTCCCTGCAATATAAGTAATCTCTCAGCTGCTAATTCACAAAACCTCAGAGTTGGTGACTTCTCTCCCCATCTAGTCATTCTCTGAACTGACCAAAGTAGGAAGGTTTCAAGCATCATCTTATGAAGACCCACTTTTCCCAAAGGACACTGTACAGGAGGGACAGGAGGATTTATTCTAGTCGAGGCAAGGCTTCTGCAGCAGTCAGCAAAGCAGCAGAGTAGTTTAGCACTAGCCAAAAGGATGATAGTGCTTTATCTACCTACATAGACAAAGTCACACCTGGAAAGAGGCAAAAATAGAATAACCCCTGGGCATTATTTATTTTAGAATAGGAAGAAAGAAATTGAGGAAGACTGGGCCTTACCTGATACGCCTGGCAATTAATGAGCAGAGAGCAGTGCTGGTTACCATATTAGCTGAGGGACAAAATGTGTAAGGGAATGAAAGGAGGCAAATCTCCTCCTAACAATGGGACTTGGACTCAGTCAGATTTCCCAGAGTCCAAGCTCTTTGGACATTCAAGGAGAATTTTCTAAAGCTTTCACTAAGTTGCTAAACCATTGTCCTCCAACAGCAAATAATTTATATCAACCTAGAGAATAATTGGGCCTTGTATCAAGACACAGTGAGGCAGAGCACTTATAAATGATGAATGAGCAGCAGGGCCAGACACGCTGATGTAGACTCAAACCATGGTGGCCACCATCCATTAGGAAGTTCCAAGGGGAATCCCTCCAAAATGGGATTTTATAGTCGTACCTGTGCCCAACCTTGCCACGGCAGAATCCCCATTTGTGTGCCCAGAAGTGTAATCAAGGAGTCATCCCTGCACTATGGTCCTGTCTTGAATTTCTTAGCTATGCGTGACCTTGAGCCTGGGCACTTCCCTTCTTCATATCAGGACACTAAAGGGAAACAAGAAAATATATTTTCTTTTTTCATATTAGGATCTCACAATTTTCACTGCTTCCTTTTTAACTTTTTAATACAATACATTCATGTAATGCCAAAATGAAGTCAATGTTTGGGAAAAACCCAAATATCCAATTTACCAGATCACTCCAAAAGCTAGCTGATCAATATGTCCCCCTTTTGTTTCTGCAAAATTAGATTCATAATGTATATGTGATCTGTTCATCTGCTGCTTTCACTTATGATTATGGCAGGTATTTTCTCCTATAAGTTTCATAATCACAATTTTTTACAAAGGGTATATCAGCATATTGTTGGCCCTAATTTAGTAAATCATTTCCCTATTGTTCACCCAGGCTGAAAGAGTATCAGTACAAGACCAAAGAAGCTTCCATTTGCTATTAAGTTTTGAGTTGGGAACTCTATTCCGAGAACAATTACTATGAAAGCTCTATGTGACTCCTTCAGATGCAAGAGTGAGGCCAGCTCAGCTGGGATAAGCTCCTACTACAGAAAGGTATGGGGAAAATTCCAGAATCTGGTGATTCATCTTAGAGCTAGCACTAGGACAAAAGGATGAGCTTCCCACCTCAGGGACAAAATGAAAAACAAAACAAGAAAGCCACACCAAAGAACGAAAATTTTACCCATAATCAGTTGTGTTGAATATTGCTTGTTTTCCCCTTTTAGTTACTGGCATGTAAACTTTTAACATGAGCAACAACAACAACAAAAAACTTTAAACATTACTTTGTTTTGTTTTGAGTCAGAGTCTCACTCTGTCACCAGATCTGATCACAGCTCACTGCAGCCTCAACCTCCCAGACTCATGTGATCCTCCTACCTCAGCCTCCTGAGTAGCTGGGACTACAGGCTCGCACCACTGTGCCCAGCTAAACCTTTGTATTTTTGGTGGAGATCAGGTTTTGCCATGTTGCCCGGGCTGGTCTTGAACTCTTGGGTTCAAGCAATCTTCTTGCCTCAGCCTCCCGAAGTGCTGGGATTATGGCATCCATGTAATAATTACATTTCTTTTTTTGTTATTCTTTTTTTCATTGGAAAAGGAATAAATGCACAAGATTTTTTTTAATCCAGACACAGTAAATTGTCTCAGATCTCAACCTCTATCCTTCTGGAATGTTTCTTTGTGTATACATGCATATTTGCATATGATGTCCCTTTTTGTTTACACAAATAAGAACACACACTGTATTGCACTTGCCATTTTTACTTGACCTCAGGTCTCAGATTGATTCATCTTGGCATATATAATCTACTTCATTATTTTTTATAAGAGCTGCATAGTTTTTCACTACATGAAAGTGCTATAACCATTTCCCTAGTGTGAGACATTTTCATAGTTTCTAGGGTTTTTTCATATTAAAAATAATGTTGTAGCCATACACTTTTTGACAGATTCAAGGCAATCGAAAGTCCTGGATTTACTGAACAGTCTTAAATTAATGTAATAAATGATTTTTAATAGAATAATGTATATAGATTCCAAAACGGCATTTGATAAAACTTAACATTTTATTCCTGGTTCTTTAAAAAGAAATTTCAGCAAAGAAAAAATTATTTTTTTAATTTTTATGCTTAATGGGGAAATAATGGAAGCTTTTCCATTACAGCCAGGAAAAAGACAAAGATACCCATTCTCACCATTATTGGTTAAATTGCTCTAGAATCACTAATGCAAAAGAAAGAAATAGAGGTATTAAAATAGAAAATAAGGAGGTAAAATTATCTTGACCTGCAGATGACTATTATATATCATGAAAAACACACAAAATCAACAGAAAAGCTTTTAGAAGGCCAGGTGTGGTGGCTCATTCCTGTAATCCCAGCACTTTGGGAAGCTAAAATGGGAGGATCGTTTGGGCCCAGGAGTTCCAGACAGGAGTTGGAGACCAGCCTGGGAACTTAGTGAGACCTCCATCTCTAAAACTAATTTAGAAATTAGCTGGGGCCGGGCGCGGTGGCTCAAGCCTGTAATCCCAGCACTTTGGGAGGCCGAGACGGGTGGATCATGAGGTCAGGAGATTGAGACCATCCTGGCTAACACGGTGAAACCCCGTCTCTACTAAGAAATACAAAAAACTAGCCGGGCGAGGTGGCGGGCGCCTGTAGTCCCAGCTACTCGGGAGGCTGAGGCCGGAGAATGGCGTGAACCCGGGAGGCGGAGCTTGCAGTGAGCTGAGATCCGGCCACTGCACTCCAGCCTGGGCTACAGAGCGAGACTCCGTCTCAAAAAAAAAAAAAAAAAAAAAAAATTAGCTGGGTGTGGTGGCGTGCACATGTAGTCCCAGCTACCTGGGAGACTGAGGTAGGAGGATTGTTTGAGTCCAGAAGTTCAAAGCTGCAGTGAGCCTTGATCATACCGTTGCACTCCATCCTGGGTGTCAAAGCAAGACCCTGACTGAAAAAAAAAAAAAAAAAGGGTCCGGCACAGTGGCTCATACCTGTAATCCCAGCACTTTGAGAGGCCGAGGCAGGAGGATCACCTGAGGTCAGGAGTTTGAGACCAGCCTGGCCAACATGGTGAAACCCCATCTCTACTAAAAATACAAAAATTAGCGAGGCGTGGTAGCGCGCACCTATAATCCCAGCTACTTGGGAGGCTGAGGCAGGAAAACCACTTGAACCTGGGAGGGGGAGGTTGCAGTGAGCCAAGATCACACCACTGCACTCCAGCCTGGGCAACAGTGTAAAACTCCATCTCAAAAGACAAAATGCTTTTAGAAACAATAAGAACATACAGCAAAATTACTTTCACACCATTGATGAGTGGCAAACTGGCACAAGCCCTTGGGGGCAATTTGGACTATCTGTCAAAACTCATTGAGCCAGGAACCTTACTTCCCAAAATTTCTCCTTCAGATATACTGCCCCATGGTTCAGAGACACAGGCACAGGTATGTATATGTATATATGTTCATTAGAGCATTTTTTATAATAGCAAAAAGGCTGGAAACAACTGGTTTTATAAGGGGATGCCTATATACATATGAGCTGGTATTTGGTATGAGTACAAAACATTTTTCAAAGAGTAGCCAAGAAAGTGGTATCAGTGAGTGTCTCTAAAGAATAAAACCTAGAAAGGATGAGAAAGAGCTTTATTTTTTACCATATGCCTTTTGTATGGTTGGAACTTGCCATGTGCTCCCGAAACACATGCCTTAAAATGTTTTTGTAGGACAAGTAAGACTTTTCTAATGGATAAATTTATTTTCATAAAATCCTAGATTAAACCAGAAGATTAATTTTTAGCTCAAAATAGATGGATCTAGACTGGGAGTGGTGACTCACGCCTCTAACCCCAGGCATTTTGGGAGGCTGAGGCGGTGGATCACCTGAGGTCAAGAGTTCAAGACCAGCCTGGCCAACATGGCAAAACCCCGTCTCTACTAAAAATACAAAAATTAACCAAGATTAGTGGCATGCACCTGTAATCCCAGCTACTCAGGAGGCTGAGGCACGAGAATCGCTTGAACCCGGGAGGCAGAGGCTGCAGTAAGCTGAGATCGTGTTACTGCACTCCAGCCTGAGCGACAGAGCAAGACTCCATCTCATAAATAAATAAATAAATAAATAAATAAATAAATAAATAGATGGGTGTCCTTCATGCAGTACAGAAAAACCTCTCATTGGCATTAAGGAGAGGGAAATAACACCTAAGGATTTTTTTAGTGTTTTTGCTGTGGTTGTTTTAGACTTGATGGCTTTGAAATGGTGTAACTATGTCTACCCATCATCAACTTTACTGGTCAGTGTTTTTCAAATCCTGTGCCCAGATACCAATGCATATCACTGAGCAAGGTGAATTCAGGTCGGGACATAACCCAGGACCAACCTCGCTTTTTTGAGGGCTTACAGTGACCCAGTCGAATAGAGCAACACTGACTCAAAAAGCTTGGGACAGGCCAGGCCAGCAGGAAGGAGAATGAGAACCTTATCTGGGGTCTGTTCTGTTTGGTCCTGCTGGCTCTTCTGGTCACACTGACCACCATCAGTGACAACACAGTTCCATTCCAAACCTTTTTCATCTCACGTGTTCTCCTCCTCTCATTTCTACTTCTAATATAGGGAGGGAAGCTTGGGCAATTCTGGTGAGTGGCAGGAGGAAAAGAAACAAGGGCATGTGGTGTTAGCAACAGAAAATTCTGCAGCTAAAAACAATAACGTTTTACCTTAAAATCACATGAAACTAAACTATATTTATCAGTTCCCAAACCCTCGTCCACTAACTAGGCTGCTATACCTGAATCACTGGGGAGCATCTTCAAATGCAAGAATTCTCAGGCTGTACTCTGCTTCACTGGATCTGGAGAAGGACCTGGAAATCTACATTTTTAAGACGTTCCCCAGGTAACTCTGATGGGCAGCCAGGCTTGGCAAACATGGGCATAAATTATTCAGTTACACCCAAATAATTGTGACCCATATAACAGTCTAATAAATTTGGATGTGACCCCTTGGGGGAAAAATATCCCAGGAAAAATTGCTATCATAAAGGAATTAAATTAATCCTCAAGGGTGTGTAAATTAATCCCAGTAAACAAATTATAGTTACTGCATTAAGTAAAAAATTTTGTCTGCCTACTCAATAATGAAATAAGCAGAGAGAGGACATTTTAAAGCCTGCAGGAGATATTATAATTCAAACACTAGCCTAGAGCTGATAAATATTTTATAGACAATCAATTTTATTTCATTCTACTTGAGAATGAATAAGGGCGTACGTTTCTATTTGGCAACATCGGAGTTTTTGAATCGAATTGGAAGCTTATGGTGTTGGTGAAATTAATGTGAATTTCTCCCTCAAGATGAGTATTAGCAACTTCATAACTAAAAGACAGCAGGTCATTTTTTCTCCTCACTGTAAACCACTTCACATGACTTGGTCTTTTGACTCTGCTCTGAAGTACAGTGCTGCGAACCGTCTTTTGTAGAGTCCTGTAAAATGTACTTGTTCTCTAGAAACGGACAGATCTGTAGATGTCTGGTCCTGGTCCTCCTTAATTTCCTCCTGGTGAGAACCTTGCAAAACCTCACTACAAAGTAAGCCAAAGCAAGTTGGAAAAGTAGGTTCTTTTCATTCGTCAACTTTCAGGACCACAACAAAAAGTATCTGCAGGCGGTAGGGGAGTTTATGGTGAACACCCACGGGCGGTGAAAGTTTGTCATGGGTTTGTTTTCTCATCCTAAATTGAGTAAGACGTTTTGTAAAGGATAAAATAATACAAGCCTAGAAAGCCTTCAGGGATTGACAAACATATGGAGAGATTCTTTTAATACAAATAGGGAATCTGGACTGTGAAAATTAGGTGTTCTCTGTTCTGAGAAGTGGGAGGACAAGTCTGCCCAACTGCATGTGAAAATGTACTAGAGAAACGGGCGTTGACCAGAGAAATGGGCGTTGACCAGAGAAACTGGTTGTCAGAGTTTAAACTGAGATTTTTCTTCTAAGAGAAATGGTAACTTTTTAAAAAGATTCTTTCATCCATTTCCAGACCTGCTTCATGGCAGGCAGGATGCTTACCTTGGACGCTTACATTTGGTGTCAAAATGAAGGGAGGGCCTTTCCTGGATGTCACTGGGATGCCACAGCAGGCCTGTAGAGGTCACACTGCGGGAAAGACCTTGGACTTCCCAGGAGGAAAAGGGAAAGGACTGGGGATGAAAGATCAAGCTCCCAGACTATGAGGCTGAGACCCCTGAAAGCCACCCTTTTGGAAACAATGTCCTCAGAAGAGAGAGAGCGAAGGTAGAGGAAATTCAAAAATTGCATGCTTTATTTCAAGACCAAAGGTGAAGGCTGCTACACAGGGGTGTGTCATGCGAATGCCCCCAGCCTAGCCTCCCAGGAGCTGCCAACCTGCTTCTGGGCAGCTGTGATAACCTTCAGTGCAGACCGTCCACTGCTGGCTGAGGGCATTTTGCTTGAAGAGGGTGTCCTTTTTGGGGATGGGAAGAGAACAGTGTCTAAGTAAGGGAGGAGACCACCCCTCATATTGTCTTATGCCCAATTTCTGCCTCCAAAGAAAGAAAAAGTAAAAACTAAAAGGCAGAAATGAAATCCACAAGCAGACAGCCCGGTGCCACACCCTGGGCCTGGTAGTTAAAGATCAACCCCTGACCTAATCCGTTATGTTATCTATAGATTACAGACATTGTATAGAAAAGGACTGTGAAAATCCCTGTCCTATTTTGTTCCAATCTAATTACCAGTGCATGCAGCCCCTAGTCACGTACCCCCTGCTTGCTCAATCGATCACGACCCTCTCACGCGCACCCCCTTAGAGTTGTGAGCCCTTAAAAGGAACAGGAATTGCTCACTCGGGGAGCTTGGCTCTTGAGACAGGAGTCTTACCGATGCCCCCGGCCAAATAAACCCCTTCCTTCTTTAACTCGGTGTCTGAGGAGTTTTGTCTGTGGCTCGTCCTGCTACATAAGCAAAACATTTGAAAAGCAGTGATGCAGAGCCTCTGCCTCAGAGTAGAGCCACAGTGGGGCAGTGACAGGGACAGCCACCAGCAGCCTCCAGATCCATTCACAACCAACCAAGAAGGGGTTGGGACTGAGGACGACAACCCCCACATCAGCACGTACGCACGTAAGAGGAGAGGACACCAGCCCCCAGTGGAAACTCTGGAGACTAGCATCCCAGTACCAACATCTTTTTTGTGATAATCTTGGCCTCCAACTGTCCCTCCTTTGGAGTGTGCATGTGTTGAGGAGAAAGGGGTAGATATAGTTTGCTAATGAATTTCTCCTATTTCTGTATTTATAATGGACAGGAATATATAATCAAATATAAAGAAAGCATGATTCTTTGAAAATTATGTAAGAATTTGTATATGAGAATTATGAAAATTCAGAGCCTTAGCTCTTTACTAAGCAAGAAAAATTACATCAGCTGGGCACGGTGGCTCGAGACTGTACTCTCAGCTACTCAGGAAGCCGAGGCAGAAGAATTGCTTGAGCCCAGGAATCCAAGACCAGCCTGGCCAAATAGTGAGACCCTGTCTCTAAAAAAATAATAATAACAAATAAAAATAAAATTAGCCAGGCATGGTAGGTAGTGCACAACTATAGTCTCAGCTACTTGGGAGGCTGAGGTGGGAGGTGTGCATGAGTCCAGGAGATCACAGTTGCAGTGAAGTATAATCATAACACTGCACTCCAACCTGGGCAACAGAGCAAGACCCTATCTCAAAAGAAAAAGGAAGAAAAAGAGAGTACCTCAAGCTAGTCAATGCAAACTCCTTTTTTGTTGTTGTTTTTTCTGAGACAGGTCTCACTGTGTCACCCAGGCTGGAGTGCAGTGGCTCAATCACAGCTCATTATAGCCTCAACTTCCTGGTCTCAGCTTCCTGAAGTAGCTGGCACTACAGGCACCTACCACCATGCCTGATTTATTTTTTGTAGCTTTCGTAGGGTTTCACCGTGCTACCCAGTCTGGTCTCAAACTCCAGGGCTCAAGAAATCTATCCACCTTGGCCTCCCAAAGTGCTGGGATTACAGGTGTGAGCCACCATGCCCAGCTTGGCAATGCAAACTTCTACCTCCCTTTTACATATACAGGTTTTTCCTGTAGTTACTAGAAGCAAAATATTTACCCTGACTTCCAAGAGTTTTATTTTAGATGAAATGACAAAATGTCCATGTAATGATTACAGATCAGCATAAAGCAGAATGTAACCAGAACCTAAATGGGGCAGGTGTGGATTAAAGCCGTAACAGTAATCTAGAGAAAGAAAACATCCCTGGAAGCTAAAGCTACTGCTACATTAAAAGATTTCATAGAAGTGGGACTTCAGTTGAGCTCTGAAAATAATTTAGTTAAATGTACACGGGAATTATGGCTGGGCACAGTAGTTTATGCCTGTAATCCCAGCACTGTAGAAGGCAGAGGCTGAGGTGGGAGGATTGCGTGAGCCTGGGAGGTCAAGGCTGCAGTGAGCTGTGATCACACCACTGCACTCCAGCTTGGGTGACAGAGTGAGACCCTGTCTCAAAAAAAAAAAGGTATATGAGAATGAGATGGAAGTTTATCCAAGGAGAAGAAACAGCAAAAGTTCAGAGGTCAGGACAAGAGGGGCTGTGTGCAGGACTATATGTCTGCCTGGCTCTGTCCGCCTTCTGTGCAATGGGCAGGAGTGTGACCCATGTTGCCTGCTCACTGTATGCCAGCCCCTGTGCCAGACACACTCACTTATTACCCTTCCTCACGGAAGCTTTTCCACACCAGAGGGGAAGGAAGGGCTCAGAGGGGTTCAGTAATTGGTCCAAGGTTGCATGTTAGTAAGTGGCAGAGCTAGGACTCTAACTGAAGTTAACCAAGTCCAGAGCCTATACTGATAACTCCAACACTTTTACATGAATCCATGGTTCGGTGGCCAGTTGGCAGCAGTGAGCAGCATAAAGCCTAAAGATATGTGTTTTGGGTCAGAACAATGTGTAGAAAAGCATATTGACTTGGCTGGGATAGGCTGGCTGCCCAATCAGCTTAATTCCTGTTTCCCACCCTCCCAGTTTCACATGCTCATGCTACCTGTCCAGGAAATCCTGCCTAAGGTCCCCAGCTGACACTGAGGCACCTGAGGGGAAATGGAAAAGAAAGAGCCCATTCTTTTTTTTTTTTTTTTTTTTTTTTGAGACAGAGTCTCGTTCTGTTGCCCAGCCTGGAATGCAGTGGCACGACCTTGGCTCACTGCAACCTCCACCTCCCAGTTCAAGCAATTCTCCTGCCTCAGCCTCCCAAGTAGCTGTGGTTACAGGTGCCCACCACCATGCCTGGCTAATCTGTATTTTTTTAGTAGAGATAGATTTTCACTATGTTAGTCAAGCTGGTCTCAAACTCCTGAACTCAGGTGATCTGCCACTCCCCCAGAAACTCCTAATCATCCTTCAAGTTTTGGCTCAGAAGTAGTGAAAATAATAATCATAAATCATGTTTCCCTATTCGACTCTGTCTTAGCTTACTATATAATTTCTTTGATAGTTCTCATCAAAGTCTTTCATGATCTAATTGTGTCATTATTTTATGAGCACCTATCTATCCCACTGAAAATCACACTGAGGGCTGAGACCATTTGCTTCACTCAGACTTGTATTTATAGCTTACTACCATGTCTGGCACCTGGTAGGTACTCAGTATTATTGGATGAATTCAAAGGTTTCCATTTACTGAGCACTTAACAATGCGTCAGGTACTGCTATGTGCTCCTGACACATGATCTGTTTTAATTTTCCCAACAACCTTCTGAGGTAGGGTGTCAAGGCTCATCAAGGACTCAGGGATTTGTCAGGGTCACACAGCTAATAAGTGTGGGTGCTTGGATTCAAACATGAGTTTGTCTACCTCTAGATCTCAGCTCTCACCCATGACATTATACACCTACTGTTTGACATTGGCCGGGCGCGGTGGCTCAAGCCTGTAATCCCAGCACTTTGGGAGGCCGAGGTGGGCGGATCACAAGGTCAGGAGATCGAGACCACAGTGAAACCCCGTCTCTACTAAAAATACAAAAAATTAGCCGGGCGCGGTGGCGGGCGCCTGTAGTCCTAGCTACTCAGGAGGCTGAGGCAGGAGAATGGCGTGAACCCAGGAGGCGGAGCTTGCAGTGAGCCGAGATCGCGCCACTGCACTCCAGCCAGGGCAACAGCGTGAGACTCCGTCTCAAAAAAAAAAAAAAAAAAAAAAAAAAAAAAAAAAAGACTTCCATGTGAAAAATAAAACTTTCAAACATATAAAATGAGGAGTAATCACAATGACAATCAACAAGGCTATCATAAGATACTCATTTTAAAGCCACTGAATTGGCAAAAATAAAGAAATCTGTTAATACTCAGTACTGGCAAAAATATGGATCACTAGGAATTCTTAATCCACTGTTGATGGTTTTATATATATATTAGCAAACCACTTTAGAAAAAAGTTTGGCAATATCTAAAGAATTACATTTATACTATAAAATATATGTAGCACAAAATGAATTAACAGGTACAGCTGCTGTAGAATATAGTATGATTCTTCAAAATTTTAAATTTAATTTTTTTATTTTAAATAAAAAATTCTTCAAAAATTTAAACATAGGATTACCATACAATTCCACATCTGGGTATATACCAAAAAGAAGTGAAAGCAGGAATAAGAACATACATTTGTACGCTTATGTCATAGCATGATTCACAATAGCCATAAGGTGGGAGCAAACCAAGTGTCCATCAATGGATGAATGGATAAACGAAATGTGGTGTGTGTGTGTATGATGGAATATTATTCAGCCTTAACTTAAATGGATGAACCTGAGGACGTTATGCTAAGTAAGATAAGTCAGTCACAAAAGGACAAGTATCTTATATGAGGTACCTAAAATAGGCAAATTCATAGAGACAGAAAGTAGAATAGAGGTTGCCAGGGGTTGGGGGAAGAGGAGAATTTAGAGTTTTCTTCTGCAGATAACTACTCTCCTTTTAAGTGACAGCTCTTGGCCTGTTACTGGGCTTTGGTGGAAACTGAACATTGACTATTGGTCATCAAGTCAACATGTAAACCTGAACTACCCATCATGAACTGGGTGCTTTCTGACCTATCTATCCATAAAGTGAGTCATGCGCAGCAGCATTCCATCAACAAATGGAAGTGGTATATACGTGATCAGGCTGGAGCAGGTCCTAAAGGCACAAGTAAGTCACATAAGGAAGTGGCTCAAATGCCCATGGTCTCCACTCCTGCCACCCTGCCTTCTCTCCCCGACCCTGCACTGATGGCCTCATGGGGAGTTCCCTATGATCAGTTGACAGAGAAGGAAAGACTAGGGCCTGGTTCACAGATGGGTCCGCATGATATGCAGGCACCACCCAAAAGGGAACAGCTGTAACGCTACAGCCCCTTTCTAGGACATCCCTGAAGGACAGTGGTGGAGAGAAATCTTCCCAGTGGGAAGAACTTTGAGCAGTGCACTTTGTGTGGAAGGAGAAATGGCCAGATATGTGATTATATACTGATTGATGGGCTGTAGCCAATGGTTTGGCTGGATGGTCATGCACTTGGAAAAAGCATGATTGGAAAGTTGGTGACAAAGAAATTTGGGGAAGAGGTGTGGATGGACTTCTAGAATGGTCAAAAACTATGAAGAGATTTGTATCCCATGTAAGTGCTCACCAACAGGTGACCTCAGCAGAGGAGGATTTTAATAATCAGGTGAATTGATGACTCGTTCTGTGAACACCAGTCAGCCACTTTCCCCAGCCACCGCTGACATCACCCAATTGGCCCATGAACAAAGTGGCCATGGTGACAGTGATGGAGGTTAAGCATGGGCTCAGCAACATGGACTTCCACTCACCAATACTGATCTGGCTACACCCACTGCTGAGTGCCCAATTAACCAGCAGCAGAGACCAACACTGAGCCCTCGATATGGCACCATTCCTCGGGGTAATCAGCCAATTACCTGGTGGCAGGTTAATTACATTGGACCTCTTCCATCATGGAAAGGGCAGAGGTTTGTCTTCACTGGAATAGTTACTTACTCCAAATATGGGTTTGCCTATTCTGCACGCAATGCTTCTGCCAAGACTACCATCTGTGGACTCACAGAATGACTTATCCACCATCATGGTGTTCCACACAGCATTGCCTCTGACCAAGGCACTCACTTTATGGCTAAAGAAGTACAGCAGTGTGCTCATGCTCGTGAAATTTACCGGTCTTACCATGTTCCTCATCATCCTGAGGCAGCTGGAATGATAGAACGATGGAATGGCCTTTTGAAGTCACAATTACAATGCCATCTACTTGACAATACTTTGCAGGGCTGGGGCAAGTTCTCCAGAAGGCCGTGTATGCCCTGAATCAACATCCAGTATACTGTACTGCTTCTCCCATAGCCAGGATTCATGGATCCAGGAATCAAGGGGTGGAAGTGGAAGTGGCACCACTCACCATTACCTCAAGTGATCCACTAGCAAAATTTGTGCTTCCTGTTCCTGCAACATTATATTCTGCTGGCCTAGAGGTCTTAGTTCCAGAGGGAGGAATGCTGCCACCAGGAGATAAAACAACGATTCCATTAAACTGGAAAGTTACGAGTGCCACCTGGACACTTTGGGATCCTCCTGTCTTTAAGTCAACAGGCTAAGGGAGTTACAGTGTTGGCTGGGGTGATTGACCCAGACTATCAAGATGAAATCAGTCTACTACTCCACAACAGAGGTAAGGAAGAGTATGCATGGAATACAGGAGATCCATTAGGGCCTCTCTTAGTATTACCATACCCTGTGATGAAGGTCAATGGGAAACTACAACAGCCCAAGCCAGGTAAGGCTACAGATGGCCCAGACTCTTCGGGAATGAAGGTTTGGGTCACTCCACAAGGAAAAAAAAAAAAAAAAAATACGACCTGCCGAGATGCTTGCTGAAGGCAAAGGGAATACAGAATGAGTAGTAGAAGTAGTAGTCATCAATACCAGCTATGACCATGTGATCAACTGCAGAAACAAGGACTGTAATTGTCATGAGTATTTCTTCCTTCTTTGCTAAAAACATGTTTGTGCATGTATACACTTATACTAATTTTATTTCACTTTATTTCCTATTTCCTTTATCATGTGACATAAGATGTGTAGACCTCATATCAACATTTAAGTATTGTCAATTTTATGTAATAATATTTTGGTTGGGGATTGGTGTGTCTCTGGTTGTATGAAGGATAGTTGTATTATGTTAAGCATAACTATGACCTTATTATTGTCTTTATTTGAAGACTATGTATGATCTCAGGAGATGTGTAGGGGTTCAAGTTGACAAGGGGTGGACTTGTGATGGTTAATACTGAGTGTCAACTTGATTGGATTGAAGGATACAAAGTATTGATACTGGGTGTGTCTCTGAGGGTGTTGCCAAAGGAGATTAACGTTTGAGTCAGTGCTTCAAACTATACTACAAGGCTACACTAACCAAAACAGCATGGTACTGGTACCAAAACAGAGAGAGAGATAAACCAATGGAACAGAACAGAGCCCTCAGAAATAATACCACACATCTACAGCCATCTGATCTTTGACAAACCTGACAAAAACAAGAAATGGGGAAAGGATTCCCTATTTAATAAATGGTGCTGGGAAAATTGGCTAGCCATAAGTAGAAAGCTGAAACTGGATCCTTTCCTTGCTCCTTATACGAAAATTAATTCAAGATGGATTAGAGGCTTAAATGTTAGACCTAAAACCATAAAAACCCTAGAAGAAAACCTAGGTAATACCATTCAGGACATAGGCATGGGCAAGGACTTCATGTCTAAAACACCAAAAGCAACAGCAACAAAAGCCACAATTGACAAATGGGATCTAATTAAACCAAAGAGCTTCTGCACAGCAAAAGAAACTACCATCAGAGTGAACAGGCAACCTACAGAATGGGAGAAAGTTTTTGCAATCTACTCATCTGACAAAGGACTAATATCCAGAACCTATAAAGAACTCAATCAAATTTACAAGGAAAAAACAAACAATCCCATCAAAAAATGGGCAAAGGATATGAATAGATACTTCTCAAAAGAAGACATTCATACAGCCAACAGACACATGAAAAAATGCTCATCATCACTCGCCATCAGAGAAATGCAAATCAAAACCACAATGAGATACCATCTCACACCAGTTAGAATGGCAATCATTAAAAAATCAGGAAACAACAGGTGCTGGAGAGGATGTGGAGAAATAGGAACACTTTTACACTGTTGGTGGGACTGTAAACTAGTTCAACCATTGTGGAAAACAGTATGGCGATTCCTCAAGGATCTAGAACTAGAAATACCATTCGACCCAGCCATCCCATTACTGGGGATATACCCAAAGGATTATAAGTCATGCTGCTGTAAAGACACATGCACATGTATGTTTATTGCAGCACTATTCACAATAGCAAAGACTTGGAATCAACCCAGATGTCCATCAGTGACAGACTGGATTAAGAAAACGTGGCACATATACACCATGGAATACTATGCAGCCATAAAAAAGGATGTTCGTGTCCTTTGTAGGGACATGGATGCAACTGGAAACCATCATTCTCAGCAAATTATCACAAGAACAGAAAACCAAATACCGCATGTTCTCACTCATAGGTGGGAATTGAACAATGAGATCACTTGGACCCAGGAAGGGGATCATCACACACTGGGTCCTATTGTGGGGAGGGGCGGGGAGGGATAGCATTAGGAGATATACCTAATGTAAATGACGAGTTAATGGGTGCAGCACACTAACATGGCACATGTATACATATGTAACAAACCTGCACGTTGTGCACATGTACCCTAGAACTTAAAGTATTAAAAAAAAAAAAAAAAAAATTTGAGTCAGTGGACTGGGAAAGGCAGACCCACCCTTAATCTGGGTGGGCACCATCTAATCAGCTGCCAGCACAACTAGAATATAAAGCAGGCAGAAAAATATGAAAAGACTAGACTAGCCTAGCCTCCCAGACTACATCTTTCTCCTGTGCTGGATGCTTCCTCCCCTCGAACATTGGACTCCAAGTTCTTCAGTTTTCGTACTCAGACTGGCTCTCCTTGCTCCTCAGCTTGCAGATGGCCTATTATGGGACCTTGTGGTCGTGTGAGTTAATACTTAATAAACTCATATATATATATAGCTATCCTATTAGTTCTGTCCCTCTAGAGAACCCTGACTAATATAGATGGGTGCAGAGTTTCAGGTGGGGAAGATGATCCTGGAAATGGATGGTGGTGATGGTTACACAACAAAAATGTGAATATACTTAATGCCACTAAACTGGACACTTAATGCCACTAAACTGGACACTTAAAAATGGTTAAAGTTGTAAATTTTAGGTTGTGTATGTTTTACCACAACAAAAAAAATAGAAAAAAAAGAATGAATAATATACCCATTCTCCTATCAATGGACATTTGGGATATGTCCAGTTTGGTTTGCTTGTTTTTGTTATTGCAGACAATGCTACCACACACAGTCTTTACATGTCTCCTGGTACATATGTGCAAGAGATTCTGTAGAGTATACAACTACAAATGGAATTGCCGGGTCAACTTTACTATGCCAAATTGTTTTCCAAAATGGTCATATTAAATTAAATAATTTACATCATACAAATAATAATTTGTAAAAGATGTTCAGGAAATGTTAAATACAGCCAAAAGGAGGTAGGTGAATCTCTCAACCTGCCCAACCATTTAAAATTACATTGCCCAGAAAAGGGAGCTCTGACCAGACTACACCCACCATATTTCATTTCTTTGCTGGGCATCCATTTTAAGACCATTGGCTAATTGATGCCCATCTCATGGTGGACCCCCAGAATGTGTAAAGCAGATTCACAGAACACTGGTAATTAACTTGTTTGAGTCGGATGAGACTGAACACCCACACACAAGTTACATGAAGGGGATTTACTACTTCAGACAGGCAGCAAGAGACAACAGAAGCCCAGGATTCAGGGTGAGCTGGTTCCCCAGGGCTCAGGAAAGCTGCCCGGAGTGGATGGAGTCTCCCACATGTGCTTCACTTGCCCAGCAGCTAAAGGTTCCCCCAAAAGCGACCTCCCTGGGTTTTATACCCCAGGGAACATGAGTTGCTGGGATAAAGCATTGAAGGACATCCTGTTTCTAGTGGGGGAGCTGGAGAGAATTCAGGCTGTTCCAGTCAGTCCCTCCCTATCTCGGGATGTTGCACTCCCAGCACATTCTACAGTTACTCTTGAGAACTGCAAGCAAGAAAGTCGGGGAGAACTGGGCCAGTCCAAGGTCACCCAGAAAACTGTCCTGCATGATGGTAAAAGATCTGGAAACTGCCAGGGAGGAATGGGTGCTGGTCTGGAAAAGTGCATGTGGGCCTTTTGGAGAGCCTGGTTCAGAAGCACAGCTACTGCTATTGCTTGACTGAAGCACTGCTCTATGGGAAGTTCACCCTCTTTGATTAAGTGAGCAACTTCAGAAGCACCCAGATCTACAGAACTAGCCTGGAAAAGGAAAAGGGAGAGTATGGGAAGCATAAGACCTAACTTCAAATCTTAGAAAGCCTGTTTTATAGAAGTGGGATTCACTGTGAGAAGTTCCAGAGATCAGGCCTCATGGTTAGAAGCCACAGGAGGACTTTACAAACTTTGAGCAGGGCAAGCACCCATGAGCTAGGCTGCCTGTGAGGTCCCGGGCATGTTCAACCATCTAGACTGTCAAAGAATCAATTGCAGGACTCGAAGCAGGGGAAGCTGGAGAAGATGCCAGCTAAGGTCCTCGCCTGCTCTGTGACGATGATTCAAATGCATCCAGGTGGTAGACACCCCACCTGCCAGGAACAGCTCTCAGTCTCAGAACCACTCAGTCAACACGTATTTTGAGTTGGATTTTCTAATTATTCTAGAACTTATTTGGATCTTGCCATGAACCAAATTAGCCCTTTCCACATTAGCTGCAGTCCCTGGAGTATTAAAAATGCTGCCAAGCCTTAGGTTTTACTACTTATAGAGTAAGCCTTGTGTTCTAATAAAATGATGCTTAAAGCAGATACATACATCTTTTTTTCTATATTCTAAAAAGTACATAGTTTGCCACCTCTCCTATAAATGGGTCTACCATCTTTTCAAGATTTTCTCCCATAAGCACTTGAAAGCACTTCTGTAAGCCCACAAGATACTGAATTGAAAGATTTATATAAACACCTGCAGGCAGATCTCTTTTGATACTTGTCCAAGGCACAATCATGAAGAAGGGACCACAAAATAAGTCAGCTAATTACATGTCACTTTAAAACCACTGGATGTAGACTAAAGGCTGCTGAAAGGTTTTGAGCAATACTGACTCTGCCTTGGACACCATGAGTAATGTGATGCATGCTACTTATGTCTTTTCCTGGGCACCTCAATCTGGCAACTTCTTTTCTAAGCAGTAATTAAATCAGTGAAAATTGTATATAGTCATGTGAGTGGCAAAAATTTTTAGCAGCAATCATGAAACCAACCCCCCCACACACACACACCGCTCAATACACTTTAAAAATCTACAATTGGCAAATTTGAAATATCAGATCCATGCTAATTTATTTTGCAAGCTACTCCAAGGAAGCCAGACATCAGCCCGTCCCCTGCTGTTAGATGAAAGGTTCCAGAAAGTCCTGCATAGGTGACGGCAGGACGCAGTGGGCTCTCTCCTCCCTTCCCTGGCACCATTTGGGTGGCATCATTGTGAAATGCTCTTTCTGCCGCTGGTACTGGCATCCTGTCAAATCTCGATTTGACACTCTGGTGTGCGCTGAGTCACAGCAGGTGCAAGACTTAGGTAACTGCTTTGTGCCCACATTTGAATATTTCAGCTCGTGAGCAAGTTGGCTCAGGTGTGCTTCCTTGTCTCATTAGCCATGGTTTTCTCAACCCAAGAGCGGTTGACTACCCAGCGTGACCTGAACTGGTTGCTTCATCAAATATTGACAGCATGTTTGAAGTTCTCCTTTTATTCTTACGAGGTAATTTCCTTCTGTGGTACTTTCCTTCAGAAAGTACTGTTTCAAGCAGTACCCAGACCTGGCCCTGAAATCATGTCTGCAGATGTCATGGAAGGGAGGCAG
This sequence comes from Macaca mulatta, assembly GCF_049350105.2. Taxonomy (NCBI): domain Eukaryota; kingdom Metazoa; phylum Chordata; class Mammalia; order Primates; family Cercopithecidae; genus Macaca; species Macaca mulatta. The sequence goes on along the minus strand of NC_133408.1, from coordinate 102,256,760 downwards.
GCCTTGTATTTGGCCTTAGTAGCACCTCACCACCTTGTTCCTCACCCAGACTGCCAAGCACAGGGAAGCACATACCTCCTCTGTGAACAGGGAAAATAACCAGCTGACTCAGATTCACAAAGAACTTAGCAACAAATAATGAGAGCTTTAGCATCTCATGCTTGATAAGTGGGCAGGACCAAATAGATACTGTACCATTTTTTTTGTTTTTAGAGACAGGGGTCTTGCTATGTTGCCCAGGCTGGAGTGGAGTGGTGCAATCATAGCTCACTACAGCCTCGAACTCCTGGACTCAAGCAATTCTTCTGCCTCAGCCTCTCGAGTAGCTGGGTCCACAGACATATGCCACCACTTTGTCTGACTTGTACCTACTTTTTAAGGTTAACAATGATTATGAATTGGGAGGTGGCTCTCAGACTGACACAGGGACTGAGGCTGCTAATTAGAGAATGCCAAAGCAGTCTGTTAGAAACAATCAAGGCTTACTAGACACCCATGAGGTTTGCCTTTAACACACCAAGCTACTGTGTGACTTCACAATGGAACCAAGGATGAACCGAGGACTCAGCTTCACGCTACACCTCACTGGACTGGCCCAGAGGTGCTGCTGAGAGAAGACAGAGGGACATAGAAGTGAGAGGTGGGAAGAACTAGAAGCCCAATATTCATGATTTTGTGCAGAAGTATAGAGCTGAGGAATGACCCAGAGGATGTGAGACCCTGTCTCTAAAAATAACAATAAAATAAGGAGTGCAGAGGCACAACCATAGCTCACTGCAGCCTTGAACTCCTGGCCTCAAGCCATCCTCCCGCCTCAGCCTCACAAGTAGCTGGGACCACAGGTGCATACCACCACGTCCAGCTGATGGTTTTCTTAAATTTTTTGAGAGATGAGGTCTCAAACTCCTGGGCTCAAGTCATCCTCCCACCTTGGCCTCCCAAAGTGCTGGGATTACAGGTATGAACTACAACACCTAGCTTAAATTAAAAAAAAAAAAAAAAAACATCAGTATATTTCTAGAGCACCAAGTGTAAGGGGCCAGATTTTTCCAAGACAAAAGTGAAAATGGATGGTATCAGGAGGGGGGCAATAGTAGTTGCTTGGCCTGGCATTAGAGCCCCAGATTACCATGAGAGGGGAGGAAAGTGGGGCTGGAGACACTGCACTGGGCAGCTGGCATGGTGCTGGCATAGAAGGTCGGATTCCTGCCCTGAAAAGCTGGGGCAGTGACTGCACAGAGCCCCTGGTGCAGACGGGCCAGACAGCGGCCGCCGCAGAAACTTCTGAACCCCTGGGACTTTGAGGCACTTGGCACTCTCCCCACCCCACTTTCATCGAACTATTATCAAGAGGAAGGAAAAATATATTTCCGAATCCCATGAAAACTCTGGAATGAGCCAAATCTTCTTTTCTTGTGTAAAAAAAGAAAAAGAAAAAGCAAGCTGAGTGATCAGAAAATGAAAAATTATAACCTGACATTAAGTTTGAAACTTTAGTGAGTGACCTGAAGAGAACAGGATGGGAGATACATGGGGGCCTCTAGAAAGGAGGCCACCAGGGGAATCAAGTAACCTAGAGACACAGATATGAGCCGGCCATCACCCCTTCTTACCCGGAAGAGAGCAGCAAACCATGACCTAGGCCTATGAGCCTGGAAAGGGGGCCTATGACCCTCCTTATCCTCGAAATAGCTGTCTGTGCGATGAGGACCACAGCTTTCCCTCACTCTCTCACTGGTGGCTATGTCTGCTCCCTCCCTGCCTTGGCTCCTGTCCACCTGCCCTGGAGCACCCCCTCCTTACCATGGCTTATCCAGCTTGCACTCAGCTCTCGGACACCTTACTGAAGTTTCCTTTCCTCAGAGTGCACCGGGCTGAAATCACTGATCTGTCCTCTAAACCCACAATTTGATATTAACAGGTAACACTCAGCATTTGACGTTGTGCCGGGCACTGTTCTAAGTGCTTTTACGTATCTCAACTCCTTTAATCCTCATAACAACACTATGAGGGAAGTATTTGTCTCCACTTTATAGATGGGGAGCCTGGGACACAGGGAGGTGGAGCAACTTGCCTGAGGTCACATAGCTGCACTAGGATTTGAACCCTGGAAGGCTGGCATCAGCGTCTATAGTTTTAATCACTCCATTATCCTGGCTCTCCATTTCAACCTGTCCTATAGTGTTAGATATTAGGATGTGTCTGTTAATGTTTAGGCCCTGCTTTTTTTTTTTTTTTTTTTTTTAAGACAGAGTCTCACTCCATCGCCCAGGCTAGAGTGCAGTGGTGCAGTCTTGGGTCACTGCAACTTCTGCCTCCCAGGTTCAAATGATTTTCCTGCCTCAGCCTCCCAAGTAGCTGGGATTACAGGAGCCTGCCATCACGTTAATTTTTGTATTTTTAGTAGAGATGGGGTTTCGTCATCTTGGCCAGGCTGGTCTCGAACTCCTGACCTCATGTAATCCTCCCATCTGGGCCTCCCAAAGTGCTGGGATTACAGATGTGAGCCACCACGCCAGGCCAGGTTCTATTATTTTAGCCAGAGAAGCCTCCCATAAGCGTACTCAGCCCTGCCTAACTTCTGAGCCCATCAGGACCAAGGCAGTTTATTGCTGGGATCCTGGCACCCTGTCCAGCTCTTACCAGGTCCCTTCCCCAGGGGCTTGGCCCTAACTCTGTATCGCCAGCTCCTGGCTGGGGTCCTATCAAAGCAAACCTCTTACCTAGGACCAACATGCTGCACCTGGGCTGACTTTGAGTCCCATCTCTATATGGAATCCTGCTTACTTCACAGCAGTCACAGGACTGGACCCTCTTAATGGTAAGTTGGCCCAGGATCCCCACTTTCCTTCACACCGGACTGCTCACACCTCATCTTCTCCCCAGCTTCCTCCCACTCCCTACGAGCCCCTGCTTCCCTACAGAGCCTACCTGAATTATGACAAGCTCAGATATCCTATGAGGGCAGGGCTCTTGTCCATGAGGTCAGCACTCCGCACAGCTAGTGGACTGGTCCTGGCTCTTTAAAAGCAAGCTGGTAAGTGAAACACAATGAGAGTGGACACTTCTTCCTAAAGGTCACATGAAAGAAACACTATGAAATCCCTGCCTTTACAAAGTCAGTCAAGGGCCAGATGCGGTGGCTCATGCCTGTAATCCCAGCACTTTGGGAGGCCGAAGCAGTCAGATCACAAGGTCAGGAGTTCAATACCTGCCTGGCCAACATGGTGAAACCCCATCTCTACTAAAAATACAAAAATTAGTTGGGTATAGTGGCGGGCACATGTAATCTCAGCTACTCAGGAAGCTGAGGCAGGAGAATCGTTTGAACCCAGGAGGCGGAGGTTGCAGTGAGCCGAGATTGCGCAATTGCATCCCAGCTTGGGCAACAGGGCAAGACTCCTTCTCAAAAAATAAATAAATAAATAAATAAATAAATAAATAAATAAATAAATAAATAAAAGAAAGTCAGTCAAGGCCTCTACTACATCACCTCTCCAATGTCTCATTTGCTATCAGCTAACCACAACGTGCAAGCGGTGACAGAGTTGACAGCACTGTGACTCAGGGAAACAGAAGGGGAATGGTCCCCTAGGTGTGCTTCAGAGATTACGTGGAGGAAAGCAATGAAGACAGAGAGTAACTCTATCTAGTATTAGCATCCCTGGGTGCACCCCAATGTGGCATTTCTTGAAGGTTTATCACAGGGGCTACCAGCAAGCACTGTAAGATTGAGGTGATACATGAAATTGATATTTTCTTTTTTGCCTCTGGCATTCATTCCCAGGGATACAATGTCAATTCAGAGTTTCCAGGTGAACCTTTGCCAGAAATATTGCCAATTCTCCCATCCAGGGCTTATCTAAGAATGCATTCAGCTTATTGTGAACACAGCCTCCAGGAGACTGTCAGATTGGTTCCAGACAGCTAAGGAACACATGCATATATTAATAAGTGGTATTATTTTAAGTAACCTAGACACTAAAACAGTATTCTCCAAAGCTTACTCCAGTGGGTAGTAAAAGATATGATAAACAATGTTGCAAGTAGCAAACAATGTTGCAAGTAGCAACTAGCTGGGGCTGGTGGCACATAGTTAAGGAATTTACCAAGACAATTGTAAGTAAAAAAAAAAAAAGGCAGATTTATAGGAGAAAGTATGAAAATACATTGCAAGGGTGCAATGGGCAGATCAGCAAGAGAGGAGCTGACTGCCAGGAGACAAAAGTTTGCTGGGGAATTTATAAGATGGTGCTTGTGCCGGAGAGGGCTATACCGATATGTTATGCTGTGCTGATAACACCAAGGTTGCGGTGAGCTAACTTGGATTTTTCTATCAGCCGAGGATCTGGTGATAAATCAGTGCAGGGATTGTGAGTTTTTTGTGCAGGAGGGCTACATGTCCTGGACCATGAAGAAAGGCAGCCTTAAAGCTTATCTTCTTTTTCTTTTTGTTTTCCCCTACTCCCACCAGCCTAACTCCCTTTCCCTTATTAGGACTCCACATAGAATACAAAGTTCGTAGTCAAGTGTACTTGGAAAATACAGAATCAAACAAAGCTAAATGGGCTTCTTTCCTGCAGAACTTCCCAGGGGCAGTGGCAGTGGAGGCTGCGGAAAGAGGAGGCCATCAGAAGCAGGTTTTTCCTCACGTTTTGGTCACTAATCCCTCCTTCACCTCCACCCCCATTTTTTTCCCCTCAGAGAGTCCCATGAATTTGGTTGCCTAAAACAGAGCTGCTTTAACGTTAACTAAAAGCAAAATGGTCAGAGCACCTCACCTCTATGAAAAGCACACTGTAGGAACCCTACTGTAGTAGGCAGTGACTGTCAATGGCAGCTAAAGCTGTTAGATGAAAAGTCTCACAGAGAACTTAATCATAAATGGATCAGGTTAATGCCAACTGAACCCACCCATCAATCCTAACAACACAAAAAGAGAGGCAGCGAGGCAGGACGCCTCCTGATGGGATGCAATGAGAAGTTCCCAGCACCTCCTATGAGGTTGTCTTGCCAAAAAATCCCACTGATTATGCTTCTAGAACTGACTACTATCTGTAGGAAATATAGAAGGAAGTGAAACATTTTCACTAATGTCATGGGAATGTATTCAACAAAATCCAGAATCAGGGACATCTAAGGAAAAATGGTCAAGTTTCTTCAACAAATAAATGAAAAGAAAGAAAGAAAGAGAGAGAAAGAAAGAAAGAAAGAAAGAAAGAAAGAAAGAAAGAAAGAAAGAAAGAAAGAAAGAAAGAAAGAAAGAAAGAAAGAAAGAAAGAAAGAAAGAAAGGAAGGAAGGAAGGAAGGAAGGAAGGAAGGAAGGAAGGAAGGAAGGAAGGCAGGCAGGCAGGCAGGCAGCCTGGCCAACATGGTGAAACCTTTTCTCTACCAAAAAATACAAAAATTAGCTGGGTGTGGTAGCATGTGCCTATAGTCCCAGCTACTCCAGAGGCTGAGACACAAGAATCGCTTGAACTCAGGAGATGGAGGTTGCAGTGAGCCAAGATCGTGCCATTGCACTCCGACCTAGGTGACAGAGTGAGACTTTGTCTCAAAACAAACAAACAAAAAGGATGGTAGGGTAAATAATCACGTTTATTCTTTTTAGATTTATAAGACCTATCAACCAAATGCATGCAGTGTTTGAATCTTGATTTAAACAAATCAACTATTTTTAAAAACACATTAATGAAACAACCAGGGAAATGTCATAACTGGCTGGATTTTTGGTTGTATTAAGAAGTTATAGTTAAACTTTTAGGTGTGATTATGGTATTGTGGCAATGCAAAAAGAAAAGGTTTTATTTTTAGAGATACATACTGAAGCATTCATAGATGAAAAGATATGTCTTGAATTTGCCTCAAAATAACTCAGTGTAAGGAAGGGAAAGAAAATGGATGGCAGAATAGAAGAAACAAGAATAGCCTTGAATTCATAATTGCTTGGAGATGCCTGTTCTATCTAATCTTGTATTGAATTTGAAATTTTCCATAAGAAGAAGTTTTTTAAAAAAAATACATTGCTGAGCAGCAAAATGTAGAGAAGGGCTTAAAGCCTTGGACATGGGGCCTTAATTTTCTAATAATCCTACCTTTTGTAGATGTAGGATGTGGAAATTCACCTAGAGATTACAAGACCAGGATTTTTATATTTGCTTTCCATCTTTTCTGTCAATTTTAGAAAAGACAATACCGTTAGAAAAAGACAACACAATTTTTATAAAGCAGAATAGAGAGCTCCTTTAGCGTCAAGGAAAAGTAAAATTTAAAGGTAGGCTTTTTTCAGTACTCACTATGTGTGACATATTGTGTTTTGTATGTATTAATTTCCTGTTCAAAATCCTCTAATAGGCTGGGGACAGTGGCTTACACCTATAATCCCAGCATTTTGGGAGGCCAAGGCAGGAGGATTACTTGAGGTCAGGAATTTGAGACCAGCCTGACCAACATGGTGAAACCCTGTCTCTACTAAAAATAAAAAATAGCCATGTGTGGTGGTACACATCTGTAGTCCCAGATACTCAAGAGACTGAGGCAAGAGAATCGCTTGAACCCAGAAGGCAGAGTTTGCAGTAAGCTGAGATCATGCCACTGCACTCCAGCCTGGCTGGCAAAGCGAGACTGCATCTCAATAAAAATAAATGAATAAAAATAAAATCCTCTACTAGCTTCCTACCCTTCTCAGAATGAAATACAAATTCTTCACCACAGTCTGTGATGTTCAGTATAATTGGTACATAATACAGTTTTTCCTTCCTCCTACATTGGCCTCTCTCCATTCCTCAAACATGGTTGGTCCTCTCCTGCCTCAGGTTCTTTGTACTTGCTATTCACACTTCCTGAAATACTCTTGCCCAACCACCAATAACTGTGTGGCTTTCTCCCTCTTTCAGGTCAGACTTTCCCTGCCCACCTCCTTATGTAACACAGGTAGATGATCCCATCTACATACCATCACTCTCCTCCCCTTCATTCTTTTGCCCCTGTTTTATTTTTCTTCTTATCACTTAGTATCCACTAGAAAAAAAAAAAAATCTGTTGTCTGTCTCTCCCAAGTGGATTGCAAGCTCCATTAGATCTGGGACTTTGTTTTATTCATGGAACAATGTTCTCAGATCAATGCCTTAAATATAGCAGGTGCCCATGAAATATTTTTTGAATTAATTAATTAACTTAGCACATACAAAAACCTATTTGGTAAACTTGCCCATGTATCTTTGGAGGCTGGAATTATGTGTTTCCATGGTGGCCAAGGTCCTCCTAGATGAGCTGTATCTAGTTAAACTGTGCTAAGATGTCTGCAGAGCAGCTGAATGCCTTGCAATGGAAGAAGACACACACTCCTGGTCTATTCCAACCTAAGGGAGGGACAACTGCAGGAGCTGGCCTAGGACCCTGGCTGAGGCTGGGATGACTGTTCTTTTCTTGGGAAAAGTGAGATTCGATGAAGGTCTAAATAAAGGGTGGCAGTATCTGTAGAAAATAAATTGGGAAGGAATGGCATAGCTGGATGGAGTGTTTGGGGGCTGCAAGAATGTTGTGGAGTCAGACTCTACAGATGGTTTGAGGTTTCCAAATTAATTCATTTTCAGGGAGAGCTAGAGGAGACACAGATGGATAGAAATTCTGAGGTGGCAAACATCCCACTGAGCAATCCACTGCAGGAGGAGAAATGGGCCCTGAAAACTGTCTAATGCATTTTGAAGAATTTCACTTTGTTGAACTCAAATGAAATACACAGCCAAATCTCTGAAATTAAAATGTTTTATTTGGGAAGAAAGAATTGCCATTTGGGCCATACACACAGACCAGGTGGTCTTCAGTATGTCTGAAGAACAAAGAGAAGGTCGGAAGTTTTCTTTAAAAGGATAAATGTTACATATTGCTCTTTGAGAAAGTTCATTGGCACTAGTAAGGTTTTAGGAAGCTGGCAAGTTTTGATTGGTAAATGATGGCAAAGGGTAAAATAATTCTTAGAGTCACAGGAGGTAGTTTCAGTAGCTAGTAGATAAAACTGGCTTTAGGCTACAGCAGGCAGTTTCAGCAGCCAGGCTTGCAGAGAATGACATTCTTGGAGCAATGTTATGTGCCCTGAGGGCCTTCTCCCCCTGGCCTCTCAACTGTTTTAGTTGGGTAGAACAAAGATGACCCAATTTATTGATCAACTTTCACAATTCCCACCTGAGATGACCTTTTGAATTACTCTTCAGGTTACTATTTGAAGGAATCTTGAGTTTTTTCCAGAGGAATTCAGGTAGCTAAAACCCTCCTTTGGAACTCAAGTCAGATAACTGACCATACTCAGAAGCATGTTGAACACACTTGCCTCCTAAAAAGAAAGGCTATTGATGATGGGGGTGAGGTACCAGCATAGACCTGGGAACTGCAACACTCTGAGGTGCTAGACTTAGTGTGTTATGCTTCAGCCTGAAAACTGCAAAAAAACTGTGTTTCCATCCGTAATAGGAGAAAGTAGTGAGTTTACTTGCTTCAGAGACAGCATAGTTGAAACAACAAAACCATGAGAGGGGCCTTGTGTTTTACCTATCAATTGCTTACTTTCTAAAATGCTGTACGACAAAATAACTTGTTAATGAACTGAATGTTTAAATCAATTAGGTAATCTTGCTGTTTAAAAGCTTCCTATGGGAAATACTTTGGTAAACATGGTAAACAATCTCTATACTTTCAAAAATGAAACACATTACTGTACTTCCAGTTTTCACATAACAAAGCACCTCTTTATTTATTTTAGACAGAGTCTCGCTCTGTCACCCAGGCTGGAGTGCTGTGGTGCAATCTCGGCTCATTGCAACATCCACCTCCCAAATTCAAGCCATTCTTCTGCCTCAGCCTCCTGAGTAGCTGCGATTACAGGCATCTGCCACCACGCCTGGCTAATTTTTTGTATTTTTTGTAGAGACGGGGTTTCACCATGTTGCCCAGGCTGGTCTCGAACTCCTGACTTCAGCTGATCCACCTGCCTCAGCCTCCCAAAGTGCTGGGATTACAGACGTGAGCCACCGCACCCGGCCTAGATAAGCCAGTTTCTGATCTGCAAGCCATGTTACTGAATGTGTGTCAGTTACGCCAAATAATTGTCTCTTGGCTGGGTAAAGATTTTCCGGCAGGCCCTCAAAGACAAGGACAGATGGCATTCCATTGGGGGTACTCTTTGTTTTAACAAATATTGACATTTTTGTAGGAAACTGATCCAGATCCTGTTTCTTCCTAACTCTTCTTGGCAATCTTGAAGGTTTGAAGAGGTGTAGTTCAATAGAATTGTGAAAACGCACTTACCATTGAATTATAAAAAGACATACATCTTGAAGAATAATGTTCTTGGTTAATTGCTGCTTCTAAAAGTCACAAAGTAATAAATAATACTGGGACACTGTGATCACAAAGCACTTTCAAGCAGAAATGAGACAGGAAAGAAAGGGAGAGAGGAGAGGACAGAAGAAAAATGCTTCCCAAAAATTCAAATTGCTATATGAAACTTTTTAAATTTTTATTTTTATTGTTTTTGAGACAAGGTCGGCTCTGTCATCCACCCTGGAGTGCAGTGGTGCAATCTCAGCTCATTGCAACCTCTGCCTCCCGGCCTTAAGTGATCCCCCCACCTCAGCCTTCTGAGTAGCTGGAACTGCAGGTGTGCACCACCACACTCAGCTAATTTTCGTATTTTTTGTGGAGATGGGGTTTTGCCATATTGCCCAGACTGGTCTTGAACTCCTGGACTCAAGTGATCTACCCACCTCAGCTTCCCAAAGTGCTGGGATTACAGGTGTGAGCCACCACCGCCAGCCTGAAACTTTTTTAAAAAGACCCTTTCCAACCTAGATGTTAGTAAGAGCAAGGTTATGGTAGTTTACCTAGAAAATCAGGAAATATTTACTGTAATTCAAAATTTGTATATACTGTTTTTCTTGTTTGTTTTTCAGATGGAGTCTTGCCCTATTGCCTAGGCTGGAGTACAGTGGTGCAATCTCGGCTCACTGCAATGTCCACCTCCTGGGTTCAAGTGATTCTCCTGACTCAGCCTCCTGAGTAGCTGGGATTAGAGGCGTGTGCCATCATGCCCAGCTAATTTTTGTAGTTTTAGTAGAGATGGGGTTTCACCATGTTGGTCAGGCTGGTCTCGAACTCCTGACCTCAAGTGACCCACCTGCCTTGACCTCCTAGAGTGCTGAGATCACAGGCATGAGCCACCATGCCTGACCCAATAACTCTCTTATTAAAGCCTTAGGTTTGTGTTTTCCTGCAGCCTTGTTGGGGATGGGAGGAGAAGGATGAAATGAAGATGGTACAGATCAACCTTGAAGGTGAGACAGGGACAGAAGAAAGGACTCAAGTGGTCTTCTCATACAAGAACCCACTGTCAGTGCCAGACCATCTCCTGTGTTCATGCTCCATCATGTTAGACAAGTGCTGGCCCCGAGCGGCAGTATCTCAACACCCTGCTTCAGCAGTACTCCCTCCTGTACCTTTGCTCCAAGGCTGCCTTGAACTTAGCAGCACCCAGAGTCCCCCAGTTTTTACTCAGGGAAAGAGTTCATTTTTTTCCCAGCTTTATTGAGGTGTAATTGACAAATTAAAATTATATATATTGAAGGTATACAATATGATGACTTGATATATGATATACATTGTGAGATGATTACATCAAATGAATGAACACATCCATCACCTAACTAATGCAATTAGTTGCCATTTATGTGTGTGAGTGTAGTGAAGACACTTAAAATCTATTCTCATTGCAAATTTCAAGTAAACAATACAGTATTATTAACTATTATCATCATGCTGTACATTAGATTCTCAGAACTTACTCATCCTATAACAAAGTTTGTACCCTTTAACCAACCTCCTAGCCCCTAGAAACCACCAATTCACTCTCTGCTTCTATGAGTTTGACTCTTTTTTTAAATGATTCGACACATTTAGCTGGGTGTGGTGTTGCACACCTGTAGTCCTAGCTACTTAGGAAGCTGAGGCAGGAGGATTGCTTTGGGCCCAGGCATTTGAGGCTGCAGTAAGCTATGACTGCACCACTGCACTCCAGCCTGGGCAACAGAGTAAGACGCTGTCACTAAAAAAAATTTTTTTAATTAAAAAAATTTTAAAGATTCTATACATAAGTGAAATCATACAGTATCTGTCTTTCTGTGTTTGGCTTATTTTACTTGGCATGATGTCCTCCAGATTCATCCATGTTGTGCCAAATAACAGGACTTTCTTTTTTTTTATGGTTGAATAATATTCCAAAACTGAACATGGTGGCTCAGGCCTGTAATCCTAGCCCTTTGGGAAGCTGAAGCAGGAGGATCACTTGAGCCCAGGAGTTGGAGACCGGCCTGGGCACCACGGTGAAACTTTGTCTCTATCAAAAATACAAAAATTAGCCAGGCATGGTGGTGTGCACCTATAGTCCAAGCTACTTGGGAGGCTGAGGTGGGCCCAGGAAGCAGAGGTTACCGCGAACAATGGAGAATGCTCCATTGTACTCCAGCCTGGGCGACAGAGCCAGACCCTGTCTCAAAAGAAAAAAAATATATATATACACACACACACACACACACACATACACACACACACACACACACACATATATATTCCATAGAAATAGTTCTTATGTAGGCCAGGCACGGTGGCTCACGCCTGTAATCCCAGCACTTTGGGAGGCCGAGGTGGGCAAATCATGAGGTCAGAAGTTCGAGACCAGCCTAGCCAACATGGTGAAACCCCATCTCTACTAAAAATACAAGAAAATTAGCCGGGCGTGGTGGCACGCGCCTGTAATCCCAGCCACTCAGGAGGCTGAGGCTGGAGAATCGCTTGAACCTGGGAGGCGGAGGTTGCAGTGAGCCCAGATAGCACCACTGCACTCCAGCCTGGGTGACAGTACAAGACTCCATCTAAAAAAGAAAGGAAGGAAGGAAGGGAGGGAGGGAGGGAGGGAAGGAAGAGTTCTTATGTAATAATAAGAACAAAACAAAAAGGGAAGGAAAATAAAAAACATAGCTGTATTAGTTTCCCTGGAATGCCATAACAAATGACCACAAACTTGGTTGCTCAAGATAACAGAAATGGGCCAGATGTGGTGGCTGACGCCTGTAATCCAAGCACTGTGGGACACCTAGGTGGGCGGATCACCTGAGGTCAGGAGTTCAAGACCAGCCTAGCCAACATGGTGAAACCCCGTCTTTATTAAAAATACAAAAATTAGCTGGGCATGGTGGCATGCACCTGTAATCCCAGCTACTTGGGAGGCTGAGGCAGGATAATTGTTTGAACCAGAGAAGCAGAGGTTGCAGTGAGCTGAGATAGCGCCTCTGTACTCCAGCCTCCGCAACAGAGCAAGACTCCGTCTCAGGAAAAAAAAAAAAAAGACAACAGAAATGTATTCTCTCATAGTTCCAGGGCCCAGAAAGTCTGAAATCAAGGTGCCGGCAGGGCCATGCTCCCTCTGAAGGCTCTACAGGAGGATCCTTGCTTGCCTCTTCCAGCATCTGGTGGCTCCTGGCATTCCTTGGCTTGGGACAGCATCAGTCCAATCTCTGCCTCTGTCTTCATATCATCTGCTTCTCTGTGTCTTTGTGTGAGTTTTTCTGTCTCTTTTAAGGCACTCTCATTAGATTTGTGACCCATACTAATCCAGTATGATTTATCTCCATCCTTACCTTAGGGTTATGTCTGCAAAGACCCTATTTCCAAATAGGTCAAATTTTGAGGTTGAGGTAGATGTGAATTTGGGGATGGGAGGTATATTCAACCCACTCCAATAGCATAGACACATTTGTTCAGCAAACTAAAATTATAACTAGCATTTACCTTATAGAAAGCAGATAGAAGGCAGGGGTTGAGGGGCTCAGAAGTTGGCCTAGATGGCTGGGGAGTCTCACCTTCTGTTCTGGTCCTGCCTTCTGACAATCAGAAGGCTGCTGCCTGTTTAAGGTCAGACAGAGATTCCACAGAGCTGATGATAAAACTTGGAATTAGATAAAGCCAGCAAGGACAAACAAACAGTTGAAAAGGAATTGTTTAATGATGTGAATTACTAAAGAGAGTATTGTAGCTGCTACCAAAAATGTAAATGTACTTAAGGGAGATGATCAAACAATTGAGAGAATTCAGGTGCTAAACTAACGGTCAGTTCAAATATAAAAAACCATCAACTTTATTAAATACTGATCAGGGTCACTGGCCTCAAAACTAAAGTTTTTTTCTAGCAAAGGAGTAATAATTAGGCCCTCTGCCAACTGTGCTTGTGTTAATTTTCAGTTACAGGTGCTTGGGTTTTCTACTTTGTAAATAATCAGTGACTTTGCCTACAGTCCAACTTACATATGTGCAGCTTTCCTACTGTCAAATAGTGTGCAATTAGGGAATGCAGATCCATATGAGTGTCACATGTTCACAATGTCATCCGGCAGATACATGTGCTGACAAAAAGAGTAAGATGCATCCCAAAGCCAGAGAGAGGCCTTTCAGATTCTTCCTCCAGATGGAGATTTAACCAAGAGTAGAGTGAAATATCTTCTTTCTTTTCCAAATCTATGTGGTAGTGCTTTTAGGGCTGAAAGCCACAGAGTTAAGCAAGAACACCAGAGTTTGGTCATTATCTAGCATAATTCCTCACTTGTTGCCAGGGCTTTCAGAGACACTCAAGGTGCAAAGGGAACTTAGAAATCTGTCCATTTCAAGTCCTCACTGTGAAGGTGAGCGGCTCTGACGTCCGGAGATGTAGTAGGTGTTCCTTCTAAAATGACTTGCTTGTGCCAAACTATGATGAGACCTAAACCCCAAGCTCTTTCCACGATGTGCCCCACTTTGACCATTCTCACCAGGCAGCATTTCTTAAACACCTGGACTGTCAGGGCAAAGTGCTGCTCTACCATGAACAAATCATTGAGGTTTGTGTTAGTGTATTAATTCACTATGAGTGGCTAAAAGAATACGTTTAGTCAAAAAAGAGCAAGATACCCAGTAGGTATTGAATAAGTGGTTTGCAAATGAATGGAATACAGAATAAAACCAAAGGACAGTAACTTACCACATGCGGCAAAGATAGCCATCCATGCTCTCTTCTTGGTCTTGAGCAGAGTTAGGTCCTCCTTGCAGCTTCCCTTTGTTACCAGCAGTGAATCCATAAGGCTCTGCAGCAACCTCAATTCTTGCCTCCTCAGAAGAAAGAATGCAAACAAGGGGGAATAAGGCAGAGTGAGAGACTGAGGCAAGTTTTAGAAGAGGAATGAAAGTTTATTAAAAAGTTTTGGGGCAGGAATGCAAGGACATAATGTATACTTGGAAGAGGGCCAAGCAGACAACTTGAGAGACCAAGTGCATGGTTTGACCTTTGACTTCAAGTTTTCTGCGTTGGCATACTTCTGAGGGTGTTTTGTTTTGTTTTGTTTTTGAGACGGAAGTACCCCTCTCTCTCCCAGGCTGGAGTGCAGTGGCATGATCTCCGCTAACTGCAAGCTCCGCCTCCCGGGTTCATGCCATTCTCCTGCCTCAGCCTCTGGAGTAGCTGGGACTACAGGCGCCCGCCAACACGCCCGGCTAATTTTTTGTATTTTTAGTAGAGGCGGGGTTTCACCGTGTTAGCCAGGATGGTCTTGATCTCCTGACCTCATGATCCACCTGCCTTAGCCTCCCAAAGTGCTGGGATTACATCATGGGCCACGGCGCTCGGCTTCTGAGGTCTTGCTGTTACTTCTCCCCTGATTCTTGCCTTGGGGTGGGCTGTCAGCATGTGCAGTGGTCTGCCAGTGCTTGGGAGGGGCTGCAGGAGCAGTGTGTTTACTGAAGTTCTCTGCATGCTCACTTGAGGCCTTCCTAGAGTAAGATCATAGAGCAGTTAAATGCTGCCATTTTGCCTCTTAGTGCGCATGCGTGAGCCCACTCACTCAACTCCTGAGATCGCGTTGGGAAAGTGCTGATCACCAGTTTCAGGTTTTTCTGTCTGTTGGGAGACTGCCTTTCCCTGGTGTCGGCTGTGACCAATTATTATTTTAGAGAGACAGTTAACCATCACCTGATGGCCACCTGACATTCCTGGTGGGGAGAGGGAAGCCCTCTCCTGCCCTGTTGATGTCTGACTAGCTACCTACTGTAACACCTCGCCCTTTAGGTGTGGCCCTGTGGCGCGGTTCTGGCCAATGAAGTGTGAAGTGGAAGTCATGAACGCCACTTCCTAGCCTGGCCCATACCATCCTCCCGTGCTTGATTTTCACTTGCTCCATCCACCGGCTGAATGGACAGGACTCTGAGGATCCAGAGGAGCCCAGAGCCACAATAAGAAAAGAGCCTGTGTCCTCAAACGACTTTAAAGGACACGGTCTCCCTTTATCTTACACCCTTTTTCTGAACCACAAAATAAGCAAGAGGCCAGGTGCAGTGGCTCACGCTTGTAATCCCAGCACTTCTGGGAGGCCAAGGCTGGAGGATCACTTGAGCCCAGGAGTTCAAGACCAGCCAGGGCAACACAGCAAGACCTCGTCTCTAAAATACAAAAATTAGCTGTGTGTGGTGGTGTGCACCTATAGTCCCAGCTACTCGGGAGGCTAAGGTGGGGGGGCGGGGATGGCTTGAGCCCTCAAGGCAGAGGTTACAATGAGCCAAGATTGTGCTACTGCATTCCAGCCTGGGTGACAGAGCCAGACCCTGTCAGGTTAAAGCACTGAGATTTGGGGATTGTTATAGTGGCTATCCCATCCTGATTAGTGCACTACGCTTGTGTGGGTCGTTAAACAGAACCAGATCCAGCACTTTGGATCTGATGGACAGGACAAAGGTTGCCAATGGTAGTTCCCCTTTGCTTCCAAATGATGTATGCTATAATCCCCACTGATCAGCTTGACTCCAAGGTCCCCTAGACCACTTTTCCTAATTCCCTTTCCATCCTCTGCACACATACACACACACACACACACAGAGAGAGAGAGAGAGAGAGAGAGAGAGAGAGAGAGAGCGCAATCACAAACCCTGGAACCTTAACCTGAGTGTAAGAATTCCAAGTCACACCAAAGAGACTAGGTGGGAGTCAGCAAGCCTACTTAGCTTATGATTTCCCTGGGATAGGCCTGGTCCTAAACATGTTTCTCATATGAGGAGTCCCAGACTTCTCAATCAGTGGCATGCATTTCACCCTGTACACACCCTGCTTCCCTAATAAGACCACAAGCTCTTGCCCTGACAGTCTTTGTATCCCAGGGACTGTCACAAATGGATGCTTAAAATATGTCTTTGAGAGTAAACAAGGCCGGCATGAATCAATAGGAACGAAAAGAATGCAGGAATCACCAAAGAGCCAAGCAACAAGATAAAATGCTTTAAATACAGTTAGTTGTTTTTGTGTAAAAGATCAAGAAAGGCATCGTACGAAGGGGCAAAATCCAATACTTCATTTCTTCTGACACTTTGCAGAGAAGAGATTTTGGCAGATTTTACGTTTTCCAAAGCTGGGAAAAGAATGCTTGGTTGAAGAAGGGCATTCCCTCTTGCAAAAGGAGGAGGCTGAGTCATGAATAAACAAGCAAAACAGTGCAGAGGAGTGGCGGACAGCAACAGAAAGTTGACAGATTGTTAATTTCAATTCTGACTCTGCCGTTTATTGAGGGAATTTCCTTAGGCAGAGGGTGGCATGTCCCTGAGCCTCAGTGTCCTCATCTAGACTACATAAAATGAAGATAATTTTAGGAACTCTGGCTAGAGTTCCTAAAACCCTTGTAACTTCCTAAGTGATAAGAGTGATGAAAGTGGCCAGGCGTGGTGGCTCATGCCTGTAATCCCAGCACTTTGGGAGGCTGAGGCGGGCGGATCACGAGGTCAGGAGTTTGAGACCGGCCTGGTCAATATGGTGAAATCTGTCTCCACTAAAAATACAAAAACTAGCCAGTCGTGGTGGCGGGCGCCTGTAGTCCCAGCTACTCAGGAGGCTGATGCAGAAGAATCGCTTGAACCCAGGAGGCAGAGGTTGCAGTTAGCCGAGATCGTGCCACTGCACTCCAGCCTGGGCAACAGAGCGAGTCTCCGTCTCAAATAAATAAATAAATAAATAAAAATAAATAAATAAATAAAAATAAATAAATAAATAAAGTGACAAAAGCATCTTTTGTTATGATATTTGGTTTTTATCCCCGGCTACCCTACTTCACAAAGATGCTGTAAGGAATAAATGCACAAAAAGGGGCCAGCGCGGAGCAGGGTTCAGTACATCGTGGCTACTATTGTGAATACTATGTGCAAGCACTTAGCGATCATTGTCCTCATGATGTCCAAAGCAACGTTAAAGTCAAACTTTTGGAATATTATAAACTAACCAAAAAAAAAGCACAAACTCATCCTTTGCATTAAGTATCAGTTGATTCTTCATCACCAAGATTGGTATTACACAGCAAATCAGGTCATTCATAAAGCTATTCTCTTTTGCAAAAGCCTTTGGCAAAATGTCCCAAGAACTTCAATTCTAGTGACTATACCTGTTTTAAACTAACTATACTTAATTATCCCTCCTAGATGATACAATGTATATCTTAATTTATGTCTTGGACTTTAACAGGCTATTTTGCTTAATCATGGAATTTCTACCACAAATTTAAATTTCCTGTGGCTAATATTAACGGACACTTTCTAAAAGAAGGATGTCAAGGTTTTGACCTGTTTTCTTTCTTGCTGATTTTGGATAGATGCTGTGATCTTGTAATACAATGAGAAATATATCTTTGGCTGGGTGCCGTGGCTCAAGCCTGTAATCCTTGCACTTTGGGAGGCTGAGGTGGGTGGATCGCTTGAGTCCAGGAGTTCAAGACCAATCTTGGCAATGCAGAGAGACCCCGTCTCTACAAAAACTACAAAAATTAGCTTCATGTGGTCCCAGCTACTCAGGAGACTGAGGTGGGAGGATCTCTTTGGGAGGATCTCCTCAGCCCAAGACACAGGGGGTACAGTCAGTCAAGATTGCACCACTGCACTCCAGCCTGAGTGACAGAGGGAGACTCTGTCCCAGAAAAAAAAAAAAAAACTCCAAACCCACCATATATACATAGGTCTTTGGTCTTTGTCTTGGCTCCTGGCCAGAGCACCTAAAACCCTTATAACTTACAATGTGATAAGAGTGGGACAGGAAAGGGGCTAGAGATTGAGTTCAGTCCCCAAAGCCTAAGGAATTAATCAGTTATGCCTACAAGCCTGGTGTGGTGGCTCACGCCTCTAATCCCAGCACTTTTGGAGGCTGAGACAAGCAAATCACTTGAGACCAGGAGTTCGAGACCAGCCTTGCCAATGTGGCGAAACCCTATCTCTACTAAAAATAAAAAATAAAAAAATAAAAAATAAAAAAAATTAGCCAGGCATGGTGGTACATGCCTGTAGTTCCAGCTACTAGGGGAGGCTGAGGCACGAGAGAATCACTTGAACCAGGAGGTGGAGGTTACAGTGAACCAAGATTGCACCACTGCACTCCAGCCTGGGCAATAGAGCAAGACTCTGTTTCAAAAAAAAAAAAAAAATCATGCCTACGTAATGAATACTTCATAAAAAATAAATAGACAACTAAAAGGACGGGGTTTGGAGACCATCTGGGTTGATGCACTCATAGAGATGCTGGGAGGGTGGTGTACCTGGAGAAGTTATGGAAGCTCTGTGCCCCTTCCCCATACCTTGCCCTATGTGTCTCTTCCATGTATTGTATCTTTTATAACAAACCCATAAACATGAGTAAATGTTTCCGCGTTTTATGAGCCATTCTAGCAAATTATCAAACCTGAGAAGGGAACCCCCAGTGTATAGCCTGTCAGTCAGAAGTTCAGAAGGCAGAGATGAGATTGGCATCTGAAGTGAGGTCTGATGTTAACTCCAGGCAAATAGTGTCAGAATTGAATTGGGTTGGAGGACACCCTGTTGACCCCAGAGAACTGGAATTGAAGAATTGCTTGGTGTCGAAAACCCACACATTTGGTTGTCAGAAGTGTTGTGTGAGAGTATAGAGAGGAGGAAAAAAGTGTTTTCTATTTAGAAGTCTACAAGAAATTGCTATGTTGTGTTCATCTCATACCAGGTAGGGGTGGCCATGTTTTAGTGGTTACTATCTTTCATGGCAAGTTATAATTTTACATTTAAAGGGTTAAGCCCTTTAAATACATCTAGGGACTAGAATGTACTACTGTAAAGTTATTTCCTAGTTATAAATTATTGACTATATCATTAACTGTATGGCACAAATGCAGTTACATTTTCAGCTTTTCCTTCTACTTGACTGATGTCTACCTCTTTTTCTTTTTTAAATAGAAACAGAATCTCACTATGTTGCCCAGGCTGGTCTTGAATTCCTGGACCCTGGACTCAAGACTGGAGGTCCACCTCTTTTTTCTTTTTTTTTTTGGAGACAGAGTCTCGCTCTGTCACCCAGGCTGGAGTGCAGTGGTGCAATCTTGGCTTACTGCAACCTCCACCTCCCGGGTTCAAGCAATTCTCCTGCCTCAGCCTCCCGAGTAGCTGGGACTACAGGCGCATGCCACCGCGCCTGGTTAATTTTTTGTATTTTAGTAGAGACGGTGTTTCACCATGTTGCCCAGGCTGGTCTCAAACTACTGAGCTCAGACAATCCACCCGCCTAAGCCTCCCAAAGTGCTAGGATTACAGGCGTAAGCCACTGCGCCCGGCGATGTCCACCTCTCACACAAGGTATACAAGTTACCTACAACTATGCAGCAAATCACCCCAAAATGTAGTGACTTCAAACAACATTTATTATCTTAGATTTATTTCTGGGTCAGGAATCCATGTGCAGTGTAGTCCTCTTGCTCAGGGCCTTTCACAAAGCTGCAATCAAGGAGTTAGCATGGGCTACAAGCCAACTTAGTCACTTCAAACCTCAACTGAAGAAGGATCAGCTTCTAAGCCCACTCAAGTGGCTGCTGGCAAGCCTCAGCTTCTCTCTCACTGGATATTGGCCTTGCCACATGAGCCTCTACGTAGGACTCCTTAAAACATGGTAGCTTCCCTGCTGGGCATGGTGGCTCATGCCTGTAATCCCAGGACTTTGGGAAGCCAAGGTGGGTGGATCAACTGAGGTCAGGAGTTTGAGACCAGCTTGGCCAACATGGTGAAACCCCATCTCTACCAAAAATACAAAAAATTAGCTGGGCGTGTTAGTGGGCACCTGTAATCCCATCTAATCAGGAGGCTGAGGCAGGAGAATTGCTTGAACCTGGGAGGTGGAGGCTGCAGTGAGCCGAGATTGCACCATTGCACTCCAGCCTGGGCAACAAGAGCCTCGTCTAAAAAAAAAAAAAAAAAAATGGTCAATTCCTTCCCCCAGAGTGAGGGCTCCAAGAGGGAGAAAGTGGGAGAGAGGGTAAGCAAGATAAAAGCCACTCCATCTTTTTGTAATCTAAACTCAGAAATGAAAGCCCACCATTTTTGCCACATTTTGTTTATTAGAAGCACATCACCAGGTCTAGCCCACGCTCAAGGGAAGGGAATAATCACTGAACATTATCTTAGGCATTGCCTACCCTACCAGGATGCCATTTAAGGCAGTGCTTCTCAAACTAACCCTGGTGAAGAATCAACTTAAAAAAAAAATTCAATTTGTTGCAAGTCAGTACTTTTGTCAAATAAAATAGAAATTCATTTCTAGAAACCTAAAATTACAAAGGCATTAAAAACCCGCAAAATCTCGGCTCATCTGTTGATGTTGTAATGATGTCAAATTGCTATATAAATTTCTTTAGGCCAAGCATGGTGGCTCACACCTGTAATCGCAGCACTTACGGAGGCTGAGGCAGGAGGATCGCTTGAGCCCAGGAGTTCAAGACAGGCCTGGGCAACACAGCAAGACTCCATCTCTACAAAAAGAAAAAAAAATTATTTCAATTCTCAATTCTATTACTTATCTCATTTGGATCAGAAGCAAATAGTTTACATACGGGCACCAGTTTCAGGTCAACCTTTGAGTTGATTTGCACTGATTTCAGGATTTTATGAATGCAGATGACTTTTCGAGGCTTTTACAAGACAATGGTTTGGACTTTTCACTTGGCTATTCCTAGATGGAAGATTCTAGAAATAAACCTTAGGAAGTTTTTCCTTCTAATTTCATTCCATTCTCTCCATGCTCCTAAAAATGGGACTTTTTATTGTGAGTAAAGTCAAGGGTATGTAGGATAGTCTCCTGGTTAACACTTTACTGCAAGATCTTTTAGGTACCATTGTTCCTGCCAGTCAGAAGCCACAGAGTTAAGCCACGCTTTTGAAGTGTGTAGTCTGAAAGATATTTAACACTATGATTATCAATTCACATTGTAAAATGGTGAGGGGTCAGCCCACTTCCCAACAAATGTTAGAAGTTTGAATGTGCTTCCTGTTCCTAGTCTATTCAGATTTCTCAAAATACATCTCAAGTGTAACCTCCTCAATTCAACTAATAAATATTTTTTTTGAGCATCAACTGTGTGTAAGATTCTTGAGGGCACCACTTTGAAGAAGGCACTGCCTCTACTCTCAACAGTTTATAGAGCTCCCTACATAAACCCTGAAGTAATTTACATCTAAGTATTTTGGCAATCAAATACATTATTTCTCTTGTTTCTTGGTATCTCACAAATTTTTATCTCATCTCCCTAGTGAAACCATAAACTTAACAGAACGAAAGTACTCCATTTCATATACTTCATGCCTCCAGCACAGCCTCAGGCAATTAGTAGGTTCTCAGTAAAAAGCTGAAGGCAGCATTTACTAAGCTGAGACTCTGAATCCCCTGTTCAGAGACTAAATGCTGTGAACGGGGTCTTGGTAACCTGGCAATCACCTTTCTTCATCCTCTTTGCCACCCCAACCCATCCTCCAAGGCTTAGCACAGAGGAAGCAACTTTAAGAAGTCTGTTTCTGCTCCCCTGGTCCCCGTTCTTTTCTCTTCTTACTACACTAGCCCAGGAGAGAGATGAAAAACCCAGGTGGAGGGAGGGGCCTTTTAAAACAAGTCTTGCTCAACTTTTTACACAACTGGCCGTTCTCAGTTGGACATCCCCTCCTCTCCCCTTTTCTTCCAAGGAAGGGAGCTAAGGTTAGTAAAATCTACCCTTGCAAGGCCCAGTGCTGGGTACTGTGCATGCACAAAGGTGAACCAAACAGGTTCCTTGTCCTCAAGAATTTACAATGGGCAAATCAGACTGATTCTCATCTACAACACAGAGTAGAATGAGCCAACTGTTATAATGTTGGCGAACGGAGAAAGCACTGTGGAACAGATGGGGGAGAGATTAATGCCAACTGGTGAAAATTCAGAGGATGTAGCTTTGGAGCTAAGCCTTGAGGGTGAGTAATACAAACAATGGGTAGCAGGGAGCACTTCCTACCTATGCAGTGCTGTGGTCGGTGGTTTACATGCATTATCTCATTTGGGGCTCACAAAAGGTCTGCTGGGGAGGTGCTATTATTAGTCTCATTTTACAGTGAGAAAACTGAGGCACAGAGAAAAGGAGAGATTTGTCCAAGGTCGCCCCTCAAGTGGAGGGGGGACTTGAACTCACTCAGGGTAACTGTAGAGCTGGTGCTCTCATCCCTCAAGGAAACAACGGATAAAGAGCAAAGGATACCAAGAGAGGAGGTCTAGCACTATGCAGAGCACGCCCAGAGAAGAGAGAGGGGTCTGTGAGGCGGGGACTGGGGTGTGCAGAGTGGTAGGATGACTGATCCCAATGGCACATATAAATTTCACGTGTAATTTATATGTGAAACTCCGAACTGTACACAAAATATTTCATCTGACCTCATCACATCCCTGTTTGACAGGCGCTATGATCCCCATTTTACAGAGAGGGGAACTGAGAGAAGTTACTCTTGCCCACTGTGCCCGCCAAGCGTCCTCACGTGGAGGTGGAAGCCCTTTGCAAGCTGCCAGAGGCCTCGCAGTTGCCCAGTCACTCTCCGCCTAATCTACACGTCCTGTCCCTTCCCACACAGCTACCCTCCACCTAGTCCTCCACCCCAACTCCCACCCTTGGCTTTCAGCTAGGATGGTGCAGCTCACGGGTGGCAAGGAGCCACTTGGTGCCCAGAACAGCTTCTGCTCCCAGAAAGCCTTGCGTTCCCCGAACATAAAGAGGCTTTGAGCTCGGGGAGCCCCGCCCCGCACGGCCCCTCCCACGGGCGCGGGCCCGGGGAGGCAGAGGGCGTGTTCCCGGCGGCTGCGCCCGCGGCCCGGGGCGGAGCTTGGCCACCGCGCCTGGCTGCGGGCGGCCGGGCGAACGGGCTCCGTGCGCAGGTGGCTCCTCCTTCGTTTCTCCCGATTCCCGGCCGTGCCAGGCACGGTGCCGGCTGCCGAGGGAACACCTTTGTGCCCGGTCCTGGGAACCCGCGACGGCCGCCGCGCGCCCCGGTTCATTGTTTCGCTTCTCCGGGTTCCAGGCAGGTGCGGGCGGCGTGTGGGGTCCGCACGTGTCACCCCGGCGGCTGGGGCGCTGGGACCTGCGGGCGCCGGCAGGGGCGTTCCCGGGCGCGCGGCAGCGATGAAGCACCTGAAGCGGTGGTGGTCGGCCGGCGGCGGCCTCCTGCACCTCACCCTCCTGCTGAGCTTGGCGGGGCTTCGCGTAGACCTGGACCTTTACCTGCTGCTGCCGCCGCCCACCGTGCTCCGGGACGAGCTGCTACTCCTGGGCGGCCCGGCCAGCTCCGCCTACGCGCTCAACCCCTTCTCCGCCTCGGGAGGGTGGGGGCGCGCGGGCCAGTTGCACCCCAAGGGCCGGGAGCTGGACCCTGCCGCGCCGCCCGAGGGCCAGCTGCTCCGGGAGGTGCGCGCGCTCGGAGTCCCCTTCATCCCTCGCACCCGGGTGGATGCGTGGCTGGTGCACAGCGTGGCTGCCGGGAGCGCGGACGAGGCCCACGGGCTGCTCGGCGCCGCCGCCGCCGCCTCGTCCGCCGGAGGAGCCGGCGCCAGCGTGGACGGCGGCAGCCAGGCTGTGCAGGGGGCCGGCGGGGACCCCCGAGCGGCTCGGAGTGGCCCGTTGGACGCCGAGGAAGAGGAGAAGGCACCTGTGGAACCGACGGCTCAGGTGCCGGACGCTGGCGGATGTGCGAGCGAGGTAGGTGCAGAGCGGGACGCGAGCAAAGTGTGGCGTCTACGCCGCCCGGAGCCCTCGAGGCTTGTGTCGGATCTGGGCAGGGGCCACTCTCGCTGTGTCCTGACACCCTTAGTCCCTGGGCTTTGCAGGTTCGCAAAGCTACTAGTGCTGTTGCTGTGGCTTTTAGGTGTTTAAGGAAGAAGTGGATGAAATCATCCGTTTGGTTGTAGAGAACATCTTTCCTTGTGTTTGATGGCTGGCAAGAGTAGTTCGGGGATGGGGAGGGGAGAAGCAATGCCCGCTGTCTTCGCTGAGTACCTCATGTACACTGGGATGTCATTCTCTGGGACCCGTGCCCGACCTGGACGATGTGAAGGAAGCCGTGACCTCTGGGAGGATGCACGTTTTTAAGAACGACTCTCCCGGCCTAACGCAAGGGCCTTCGCCCTGATTTCAACCCAATTGCTGTTCGTTTTTGCTGCTTCCCTGGATTAAGGAGCCATGGTCAGGGTCTATTCAGAGGCCAGCTGGCAGGCGGTCCCCCTGTGACTTAACCATCCCCTGCACCTAGCAATCCTTCTTCCTGGAATTTGTGTAACCTCTTATTACCATAAAGAAAACAGGTACCTTGACAGTCACCTAGTGACTAACAAGTTCCCTTTGGTTTATGGGTCCAAACCCTTCTCTGGCTTAACTTCTTTCTGAAACCAAGTTTACCAAGATCTGTTGGTTGAAGTATCTGGTGCTCCCCATGGAACGTTTGAGTTCAGTGTAACGACACTTGAGCACCAATTTCCACAAAACCACTTTACTCAAAGTTCCTTCCACGGGACTTTTAAAATTCTGTCTTGGCTCAAACTTTAGTGTTTGCAACTGGTATCGATCGACCAGTGGTGATCAACAAGTGTTCTTCGGGTGTTGTTTTTGTGGGGCGCATTCTTATGCAAAATGGGATTTGGGGCTAAACTGGTTTGTTTGCTGCTCTTCAGAATTGCCGTTTGTGTAGGCAGTTGCCAGACAAGCTTCTCCACCCTCCCGGAGGGGTCATTGTGTGGAAGTGCTCGGTGATTCACTGTTATGCTGATCTGAGCCCTTCCTCTTCCTGGGGACCGGAACCAACGGGGTGGGGGCCTGTGAGAGTCTTGGAGGGATCCTTCTGTGTTCAGGATATACTGTGGAAGGTTCTTCCCCGCTCACTTATCCAATCTGGACCCTATGGGGTCTGTCTCACCTAAATACTCTGCCCTCTAATAAGCGAGTACATGCTGCACTGCCACCATTCCTGGTTCTGTAACACAGAATTGAAACCTAGTGCTGGATGCTGTAGCAGATGGCACTCTGCCACCCACACCCGAATGCCAGCCCGTGTGCAAAGTGTACAGGGACTTGGAGGGAGGAGAGAGAGGAAGCTGTTCAATCCTCAGAAACTTCCCTCCTACATGACCTGGGAGACAAGGTGGCCTTCCCTTGGCTGTTTTTTGTTTGTTTGGTTTTAAATACAGGGTCTTGCTCTGTCACCCAGGCTGGAGTGCAAAGGCGCAACGACGACTCACTGCAGCCTCAACCTCCCCGGCTCCAGCGATACTTCCACTTAAGTCTCCCAAGTAGCTGGGACAACTGGTGTGCACCATCATACTGGCTAATTTTTTGTAGAGAGAGGTCTCACTATGTTGCCTAGGCTAGTCTCGAACTCCTTGGCTCAAGTAACCATCCCATCTCCGCCTCCCAAAGTGCTGGGTTTACAGGCATGAGCCACCGTGGGTGGCCTAGACTGGCAGGCCTGCCTTAGAGGCAGCTTTGGAGCCTGGGCCAGCCAAACCACTGTGGAGGCTCTGAGTCCAGCTTTCCTAGGGGAGAGAGTGAAGTTCCCCGATAACCATTCTCCTGGCAGTGCCTTCCTGGCTGGGCTGGCATGTGTGCACCATGTTCACTTCTGGGATGACCTGGTTACATTCAATCTGGCAAAAATCAGCTGTCTGGCTCCTTACAGTTGTCACGGCCAGTTCACTTTTGTAGCCTTTTACATCAACCTTGTGTGATGCACTGGCCAGGCACCCTTATATACAATTTGTACTTACGAAAAATAGGTCTGAGTGTGGTGGCTCACACCTGTTATCCCAGCACTTTGGGAGGCTGAGACGGGCAGATCACTTGAGGTCAAGAGTTTGAGACCAGACTGGGCAACATGGTGAAACCCCATCTTTACTAAAAATACAAAAATTAGTTGGGTGTGGTGGCACATGCCTGTAGTCCCAGCTACTTGGGAGGCTGAGGCACGAGAATCGCTTGAATCTGGGAGGCGGAGGTTGCAGTGAGCCGAGATTGTGCCACTGACCTCCATCCTGGGTGACGGAATGAGAATCTGTCTCAAAAAGAAAAAAATAAAAAGAAGAAGAAAACTAGAAGCCCAGGGATTTGGCTAAAGCCACATGTCAGTGCAAAAAGAGGGACTAGAGCCTGAGTCTCCCGACTCCCAGACTGGCACATTAATTAAGTACCTGCACTGTACTCAGGCTCTCTGGACATCTGGGACGTCTCAGTGCATCTGGGATGGGGTGACTCAGCCTCCCACTGCCCACGCTAACCACTCTCCAGTGCTAGACTGTGCCATTCATAATGAAGAGGTTGCAATTTAGAACCATGACTTTGGGGAGAAAATGGGCTGGAAAAACAACACTGGTCTTTGTAGTCAGCTAGACCTGGGTTTGGGAGCATCACCTGCTAGTATGCCCTTCCATATGCTGCTTGAATCACTCCAAGCCTCAGGGTCTCATGTCAAGTGGGAGAGGAATGTGTACTCCAGAGGGAGTTGTGCTGATTAAGTGGGAAAAGCCCATTGGGAAGGGCAGCATGGTGCCTGGATTGTATAGCTGCTCTCTTCTGCCCTCCGTCCTTAACCCACCCTCCTTCACCTGTCCCTGCTCACTGGATTCCTTTTGGCTTTTTTGTCTACATATCTAGTTTGGTTGGTTATTAAAGAAGTGGGGTGTGCTAGACCCAGACTGCCTGGTTTTGAATCCCAGTTCTACTACTTCTGTGACCTTGGACAAGTTGCTTAACCTTTCTGTGCTTCATTCTCTTCCCCTGCACAGTGGGAATCAGAAGGGTGCTAGCCTCAGAGGGTTGATGTGAGAATTAAAAAGTTCATTCCATGTAAAGGGCTTAGAACTTGCCTGTCACTTAAGTGCTTAGTAAATGTTAGCTACTGTTAACTTCAAAGAGAGGAAGTGCTTTGTCCCCTAGGAACATAATTTATAATTTTAAAAAATAGATAATTCCAGTGGCTTACATTTGAGTTGCAGGAGTTTTATAGTATAATTTTCCTTAATTTATGTACATATGCAAAAATATTTTGGAGTAGGGGATTTTCCAAGTATCAGAAGGAGTACTGCTTTGGTTTCACTTCTTACTGGGGCTTATCATTATCTGAAAACCGACTCTGGAATTCCCCAGGGCCGACACGCTTCCCTTCATAACCACAGTCATTCACAACGGATGAAGCATGCGTTCTTCCAAGTAACACACGGGTTAAACAAAGAAATGAACAGTTTTTGTAGAATTGAATGTGTAAACGTATGGAACAGCTGCTTACAGCCAGCTTCAGTATTTCAGAGAGTTGTTGCCACTTTGAAACTGAGAGGGCTTGTGGTCATTTTGATGTGGTTTCCTATCCTGGTACAGAGACCTTCTGCTGGGTGAGGGGTCTGGTAAGACCTCTTGATTAACTGCTTGAAGAAACTGTTGGGCTGGGCCGGGCATGGTGGCTCAAGCCTGTAATCCCAACACTTTGGGAGGCTGAGGCGGGAGGATTACGAGGTCAGGACATCGAGACCATCCTGGCTAACACGGTGAAACCCCGTCTCTACTAAAAATACTAAAAATTAGCCGGGCATCGTGGCCGGGCATGGTGGCACGTGCCTGTAGTCCTAGCCTGAGGCAAGAGACTCGCTTGAACCTGGGAGGTGGAGGTTGCAATGAGCCAAGATTGCTCTACTGCACTCCAGCCTGGGTGACAAAGTGAGACTCCATCTCAAAAGGAAAAAAGAGAAAAGAAACTGTTGGGCTGGTTTCTTCAGGGCACAGAAAGAATCTGATCTAGTCGATATTTATTTTTTTTTGAGACAGGGTCACTTTGCCTCGCAGGCTGGAGTATAGTAGTACCATCACAGCTCACTGCTGTCTCAACCTCTTGGGCTCAAACGCTTCTCCCACCTCAGCCTCCCAAGTAGCTCGGACTACCGACACGCACCACTGCTTCTGGCTAATTTTTTTTTTTTTTTTGATAGAAATAAGGTCTCTCAATGTTGCTCAGGCTGGTCTCAAACTCCTGGGCCCAAGTACAGGCATGAGCCACTGCACCTGGCCTCAATATTTAATTCTAAGAGTAAAGGAAAGAGAAAGAAGGTCCTTGATTGTTAAAGTAAAAATTGTTTTTCATTTCAGAATAAAGAACAGTCTCTAACGCCTGGGCAATTGGAAAAGAAATTTCAGACATTTGCCCGTTTTAAAATCACAGCTATGTTACGGAAATAGTCTTAAAATTACATACATGGCGTTTATGACAAGCGTTCACAGTGGGATTTGCATTTTGTTTACTAAAGGAAGTTTAAAGGTGCACTATTGTCTTTGTATGGGAAAGGATGTCATTTAAGTCACTGTATGAGTTTGCTAGGGCTGCCATAACAAATACCACAGACTGGGTGGCTTAAACAGAAATTTGTTCTCTAACAGTTCTGGAGGCAAGAAGTCCAAGATCAAGGTGTCAGCAGAGTTGGCCCTCCTGCGGGCTGTGAGGGAGAAAGTTGTTCCACAGCTCTCTCCTGCATTTTGGTGGTTTGCTGGCAATCTTTGGCATTCCTTGGTTTCTTCTCCATCACCTGAGCTCTGCCTTTATCTTCATATGGCGTTCTCCCTATGGGCATGTCTGTATCCAGATTTCCCTTTTTTGTTGTTGGGTTTGTTTTGTTTTGTTTTGTTTTGTTTTTTGAGACGGAATCTTGCTCTGTCTCCCAGGCTGGACTTCAATGGTGCAATCTCGGCTCACTGCAACCTCTGCCTCCCCGGATCAAGCGATTCTCCTGCCTCAGCCTCCTGAGTAGCTGGCATTACAGGCGCCTGCCACCACGCCCAGCTAATTTTTTAATTTTTGTAGAGACGAGGGTTTTGCCATTTTGCCCAGGCTGGCCAAATTTCCCTTTTTATAAGGACATCAGTCAGTCATTGGATAAGGGTCTACCCTCCTTCCTATCTTAACTTATCTAGTTACATCTGCAATGGACCCAGTTTCCAAATAAGATCATGTTCTAAGTATGAGGTTAGGAGTTCAACATGAATTTTGGGGACACAGTTCAGTCTGTAACAATCACCATCTTCCTTCCATCAACTCTCAGGGTGTTCAGCCTGCTTATGATTAAAAGCTAAGTGAGCTGTTTCTGAAAGCAGCTGGTCTATATGGAGGATCATTTGCACAGGACTTGGTATATGCTCCTGAGAAAATCTGGGGTTTTGCTGGCTTGATGTGCAACCCTGGGGAAGCTTGGCTCAAACCATCTTTTTCCAGTCAATATTTCCCCTCCATTAGTAGGTTGTGGAGAAATCATCTTTGCCAAGTCTCTTGTGTCATTCTCCTTCTTTCTATGACCCCTACTTCTCAACCCAGAGAGTGGGAAATGAGCATGCAGGGCCCAAGCCCTGACTTGATGCAGGCTGGTCTAGGGGTCTTGTGTGCTGGCCCTGGAATCAGACCGGCTGGGGAATATCCCAGTGCCACACTGGTTGTGTGATCTGGGGCACACTTCTTAACGGTTCTGAGCCTTGGTTCCCTTATCTGTAAAATGGAATAGTAAGAGCATCTTAGGAAGTGGTGGTGAGGATTGAATGAAATAGTGCAAGTTGAGCAGGGTTGATACACTGTTAATAATTTAGGTGGGGCTCCTACTGCTTCCTCCCCAGTTTACTCCTGTCCATTGCGTTGTCAGGTGCAGGTTTCCAAAGCACACCTTGGTTCATCTCTCTGCTTTGTGTGGGATGCCTCCTCTAGCTCGCCATTGCCTACTTATTCAGTATTTTGTCATTCACGGCTGCCCTTGTGGCTTATGTGACCCAGCCCCCAGCTGCTCTTGCTGGGCCTCTCCATGTAGCCTTCTTTCCAGGAGAAAACTTTCTCCATCCCTTTCCCCAAACAACGCCATGATCTCCTGCCCTTTACTCTCTTACCTTTGCCCAGAATGCCTTCCTTTCATTCCTCTCTTTTATGGTTAAATTCTCAAACTCAGCTCAACCATCACCTCATCCATAAAACATTTCCTGTTCTTCCCTTTGAGCCCTATTGCACTCTGTAACGTTTCTTCTATAGGACTTGGCGTCCTTTCCTTTGAACTGCAGTGGCTGGAGTGTGGAGACTGGGTCTTGGCTTTCACCTGAAACAGCACCCAGGGACAGGGTTAGGAGCAGAGGTCAGTTCAGCCAGTGTCTGTCTGTTCAGCACTTATCATTCATGACATTGGCTTTGCAGAACTTCAAAGACACCACGGGTGTGAAGGTGTCTTGGGTCCTTCAAGGCCCGAGTCTCAACTAGAAAGTAGGTCAGATCTGAAATCCTGATGGGCCATCTGACTATTTAATGCCAACTGTCTGAGTGGATGGGGCAGTGGAAAGCAGACTTTCAGGCTGGCATTATAATTAATCAAGTGGTGAAACTTGGGATTGCCTAGAGTTATATAGCACGTTAGTGACCTTGCTAAGAATAGAACAGGTCACCGTTCTTAAGCACTGAGTAAACCACACCTCCTGCTCACTATAAACCTTCAAAGGTAAAAACAAAAGTCTCTCCCATTCATGGCAGCCTTGTGATCCGAAGAATTTATTCTCAAAATCTTGTCACTTTTTTTTTTCCTTTCCTTTTCTTTTTTTTTTTTTTGCAGCACTTTGACAAATGGAGGCACCCAAGATAGGGTCTTGCTCACCCAGGCTGGAGTGCAGTGGTGCAGTCATATCTTACTGCAGCCTCAACCTCCTGGGCACAGCCATCCTCCTGCCTTAGCCTCCTAAGTGGCTGGGACCACAAGCATGCACCACTGCACCTGGCTAATTTTTTAAAAATTTGTTTGCAGAGACAAGGTCTCGCCATGCTACTTAGGCTGGTCTCAAACTCCTGGGCTCAAGCTATCCTCCTGCCTCTTTTCCTAAAGTCCTGGGATTACAGGTGTGAGCCACCGCACCCGGCTGGATCTATGTTGACATTCAAATACAGTTCTGGGCAGCTGAAGCCTGCCTAGGCTGAGGTACATCCCTGAGTTGTTTTTGGTGGAGTTGCAGCTGGTGGTTGGCAGAATGTGGGCAAGTCACAGAGGCAAGACGTGATATTTTGAAATTGGGGAGAACTGGGTTCCTGTTTTTATCTGTCAGAGTTCTCCAGAAAAACAGAACAAGTAGAATGTGAAAAAATAAATACACACATACACACAGATTTATTTCAAGGAATTGGATGATATAATTGGGAAGGCTGGCAAATTCAAACTCTCTAGGGCACCCAGAAACTCTGGAAGCTCTGCAGGAGCTGTGATGCTGCAGGCTTCGGGGAGAATTTCTTCTTTCTCAAGGAAACCCCAGTTTTGCTCTTAAAGCTCTTCAATTAATTGGAGACCCACCCAGATTATTGAAGATAATCTCCTTTACTTTAAGTCAGCTGGTTGATTGTAGATGCTAACCACATGTACAGAATACCTTCAGAGCAACACATAGCTTAGCACTTAATAGAATGACTAGGAACAATAGCCTAGCTCCTTGACATTTAAAACTGACCATGACGCCATCCAGCTCCACCTCTTCCTGGGAAATCATGGTTTCCAAATTGGTAGATGGAGAAAATTAACATCTTTCTTGAAGAGTTCTTATGAGGATTAAATGACACTGTATGTTTAAGGGCTGGTACAGTTCCTGGCATAGTAATAGATGGTCAACAGATGATTCGCTTTTATTGCTTCTGAGCTCCAGGTCAAACCTCCAGGACACCCCTCGTCTTCTAGAGGAAATTACCAAAGACTGGAATCCACTTCAGCATGAAAGGAACCCTTCCCTCCCCAAAGGGGAGGTCATACTGGAAATGGTTGAATGAATTGAGGCAGTTCCATGCTGAGAATATCAGACTGAGGAAGGATCATGATCACCAACTTCAAATATTTGAAGAGCTGTTATGTGAAGGAGGCCTTGGACTTGTTGAGGAGGCAGAACTCTAAATGCCAACTGAAGTTCTGCTAAAGCTCAACCACAGGAAGAACTTAATTTCCTAGCTTTTCTCTCTCTTTTTTTTGGCCTTGCCTTTCTTTAGAGTTTCTCCAAGGGTCTAAGGGCAATTCAGTGACTAAATTGAGAGCCTCCTGGGGCACTAGTTAAAATGCAGATTGCCAGGCCCACCCATCTACCACCAGGCTGAATGAATACCTCTGGAGTTTTCCAGACCCCCAGGTGGTTCTTTTGCCATCCCAAGCTTAAAGTCCTCTGCCTTGGTGCTCCTCCCCCAGGGCTCCTCAGTGTCCAGCAATACCTGAATGGAAGGAGTGTCTGGCTGAAAGCCCTTCTAGGAATTTAAGGTCCAGAGCAGTTAAAAAACTGGGCCAAAGTGACTTACCAGGCACTTAAAAGTCAAAGCCCAATTTCCCTAGCTCCTTTTATTATTTCCTGATATATTCTAAAGAACATCTCTCTGGGTGGGGGTGGAGGTAGGTTGGGGAATGGGCATCTAGCATTCAAAAACAATGAATGCAGAACTAGCTTGCACATAAGTGCAGTTTAAAATTCATGCTTTTAATGCCAGGCGCAGTGGCTCATGCCTGTAATCCCAGCACTTTGGGAGGCCAAGACAGGAAGATCACTTGAGGTCAGGAGTTTGAGACCAGCCTGGTCAACATGGTGAAACCCTGTCTCTACTAAAAATACAAAAATTAGCTGGGCATGGTGGCACACACGTGTAATCCCAGCTACTTGGGAGGCTGAGGCATGAGAATCGCTTGAACCCGGGAGGTGGAGGTTGCAGTGAGCTGAGATCACGCTACTGCACTCCAGCCTGGGCGATACAGCTGGACTGCATCTCAAAAAAAAAAAAAAAAAACCGGAGGCTGAGGCAGGAGAATGGCGTAAACCCGGGAGGCGGAGCTTGCAGTGAGCTGAGATCCGGCCACTGCACTCCAGCCCGGGCTACAGAGCAAGACTCCGTCTCAAAAAAAAAAAAAAAAAAAAAAAAATCGTTCTTCAGTTCTAGAACAGGCAAAGCTGAGCTAAAAATATCAGGAGGGGAGAACTTTCTGAAATGTTCTGTATCGTGGTTGGGGTGTCAGTTACATGGGTGCCTCCATTTGTCAAAGTGCTGCATTTCTGCATGTATAAATCCTACCTAAAAACTATTAAAGAAGAATTCAGTGGGGAGGGGTGAAGGTATTGATGATAAAAGAGTGCTGATCATTGTTGAAACTGGGTAATAGTTACATGGAAGGTGCACTGTATGATTCTGTATTCTGTTTACATGTTTGAAATTTTCCATAATAAGGAAAAATACAAAAATATGTATTTTGAGGACCAGTTGGTCTATTCTGCCTGCTGGGATAATTTAACCCTAAATAAATGAATCATAAGTGATGCTCTTTACTGCCGCCCCCATGGAACATGGGCCTCTGTGTCTTAGCTTCAGCTACCTGGAGTATGTCTGCCAAGTTTTTCAGCTGTTTCCCTGCGTTCTCCAGGGGACTTTAGAAGTAAGTTTAGACTATTTGACTTTTTTTTTTTTTTCTTTTGAGACAAGGTCTAACTCTGTTGCCCAGGCTGGAGTGCAGTGGCATAATCAGGACTCACTGCAGCCTTGACCTCCCAGGCTCAGGTGATCCTCCCACCTCAGCCTCCTGAGTAGCTGGGACTTCAGGTGCGCACCACCACACCTGGCTAATTTCTTGTATTCTTTGTAGTGATGGGTTTCACCATGTTGCCCCGGGTGGTCTCAAACTCCTGGGCTCAAGTGATCCACCTGCCTTGGCCTCCCAAAGTGCTGGGATTACAGGTCCATATCACATTTTATTATGGAAAATATCAAGCATTTATTACTAGTGGAGAAAATGGAGATGGATAATGCCCCCCTTCCCATCACGTAGCTTCAACAGTTACCAATTCATGGCCAGTCATGTTTCATCTTTAACTCTCGCCCTCTCTGTCTGCCCCTCTATTTTTGAAACAAATCCAAGACATTTCTTGGCAAGGAAAAGAGAAAAGACAAGCATTGTTCCTTTCTTACTCTTCCACTACCTCCATTAACTCAAAACTTTCTGTAAATATTTCAATATATATCCCCAAATCATAAGAACTCTTCTAAACATAACCACAATGCCATTAGCACACCTAAAATAAATTTACAAGGATTTTTTTTTTTTTTTTTTTGAAACAGAGTTTTGCTCTTGTTGCCCAGGCTGGAGTGCAGTGGCACAATCTCAGCTCACTGCAACCTCTGCCTCCCGGGTTCAAGCAATTCTCCTGCCTCAGCTTCCCAAGTAGCTAGGATTACAAGCGTGCGCTACCAAGCCCGGCTAATTTTTGTATTTTTAGTAGAGACGGGGTTTCACCATATTGACCAGGCTGGTCTCGAACTCCTGATCTCAGGTGATCTGCCTGCCTCGGCCTCCCAAAGTGCTGGGATTGCAGGAGTGAGCAACCACACCCGGCCAGGATTCTTTAATAATCATCACATATCTAGTCACTGTTCAAGTTTCCTGTTATCTCATGAATAATTTTTCATAGTTGGTTTGAATCACAATCTGATGAGATCCATACCTTGCATTGTATCCAGCTGCTTTTGCATGATAAAGTAATATTCAAGCAGACAGGTGCTTCACTGGATTTGTATGCAGTCAGCTCCTGCCAGCACTGCTGTTGTAATCTGTGTGATGCAGTGTGAAGCGAGCGGGTGGGGCGGGGGGCGGGGGAGCAGAATTCACCCTGGATGGCTCAAAGGAAGACACTTAAATGAATGACTTCTTACAGCCATGTGGTCAGGGACAGACAGGGATGTTGGAGTGCCCAGAGGCTCCCGGTGAGAAGTGATGGAAGGAGTTGCTGGAGCCCAGGATGAGGGGCTGTCATCGTGGATCATGAAGGAAATGCTCTGACCTCCCTCCCCCTTGGCTACACCTGTGTTCTGCTCTAGCCTTCCCCTGGTGAACCCAGCTGGAAGCCAGCCAGCACAGGAGCCCTAGAGTTGCTCAGGGACACACATGGACCTGGAGGGGCAAACAAGAACCAGTACTGTGGCCAGGAACTGGCTGTGAAATAAAAATGCCTGCTGCCAAATCCTGGTTCTGTCATTTACTGGCTGTGTGACTTAAGGCAAGCTGCTTAACCTCTCTGTGCCTCAGTTTCCTCTGTAATATTCCTCTGTAATAACAATACCTACCTTACAGGGATGCCGAGCAGCTTAAATGAGATAATGTACATAGGGCCTGGCCTACAGCCAGTGCTCAATCAACACAAGCTGTAATTATTACAAACTGCTATTAAAAACCACCCAGGCCAAACAGGACACAGTCTCTCTTTATCTGGCTCCATGTTTCTCTCTAGCCCTGATGACTCCAGCTTGCCTCCAGCCTAGAGACAGGCCTCAGAGTGCTTTGGCCTTACCACTTTCCCTCTGATGTCATCCTTCTCATAGGCACCACGCTGTTCTTTGTCTTTGAAGGTTCTCCCAACCCTAGAGGTCAAAGCAGGTCTCCATCCCTCCTCCTCCAGATGAATAAATGAAAGGCCTAGCTAAGGCAGCTGAGGCTGTTCACAAAGGGTATTTTCAGAGGCAGACCCTCTACCACATGACTCAGATCCCAGTACAGCATAAGCAGCACACTTGCCAGTTGACAGGGGTTTCAGAGACACTGCAAGGAGAAGAGAAAAGCCTAGCTTTTCTTCCCCTTTCCGTTACATTACTGATTCAGAAAACCTTTGCGCAAGACTCTTCTGCTCTGCTCCTCACACAGGTGGCAAAGGTGAATGGCTGGAGGGCAGGTATCATGTTTACAGCCAGTAGGAAAGAAAAGACCCATATAATTTGTGATCTTAGATAGAACAGGATAAGTGCCATAAGAGAAACCCTAGAAGACATGGGATTTTAGAGACAGGAGAACCCAGTTTTGGTTAAAGGGCCCAAACTGAGAATGTTCTGGATCCTTGCAGAGCACGGATGGTTCAGTTACCAGCACAGAGGGATGTGGTGGGGCGGGCCTTTCCAGCAGGTGCCAGTTCTGTACAAGTCAGTAGGTGTTTAGTTGTGACTAAGGGCCCCAGCTCACAAGTTTACGATAGCTTCCTGTGTGGCAGGTGTGAAAATGTACTTTTTTTTTTTAATTGTCCCAGCCCCACAAGAGTAAAAGTCACCTGTTCACAAATAAAAAGTAACCTAATGATGGGTTTAACTTGCCTATTCTTTAAATAAAGAGCATGAACTATAAACCTCAAGTATACACAATAGAACTAGTAAAACATACTCTATCTCAGTTCCTTGTCACTGAGTTGAGAAGAAAAACAGAAAAAGAAAGCAGAGATAATAGTTACTGGCTACCAGGGCTAGCTGGTTTCACTTTCTCTTGAAATCCAGATTGAGTTATTGGCAGTTAATCATTAATTGCAAATCTTCAGAATCAAAAAGCAGTAGAAAGGAGTAATTCATGTTTATATAGCAGCTTAGACATATGAAGGGGCTATTTTTAAAATGAATATCTGATTTTTTAATTTTTAAATTATGTTTAATTTTTTTATTTCTGAACAGGTGGTATTTGGTTACATGGGTAAGTTCTTTAGTGGTGATTTATGAGATTTTGGTGCACCCGTCACCCAAGCCGTATACACTGAACCCAATTTGTAGTCTTTTATCCCTTACCCCCCTTGCCCTTCCCCCCTCCCCTCAAGTCCTTGAAGTCCATTGTGCCATTCTTGTCATTTTTTTTTTTTTTTTTTTTGAGACAGAGTCTTACTCTGTCACCCAGACTGGAGTGCAATGGCGTGATCTCTGCTCACTGCAACCTCCACCTCCTGGGTTCAAGTGATTCTCCTTCCTCAGCCTCCCAAGTAGTTGGGACTACAGGCACATACCACCATGCCTGGCTAATTTTTGTATTTTTAGTAGAGAAAGGGTTTCACCATGTTGCCCAGGCTGGTCTCAAACTCCTGACCTCAGGTGATCCACCTGCCTCAGCCTCCCAAAGCAGTGGGATTACAGGTGTGAGCCACCATGCCTGGCCATTCTTGTCATTCTTATGCCTTTGTATCCTCATAGCTTAGCTCCCATTTATGAGTGAGAACATACGATGTTTGGTTTTCTATTCCTGAGTTACTTCACTTAAAATAATAGTCTCCATTTCCATCCAGGTTGCTGTGAATGCCATTAATTCATTCTTTTTTATGGCTGAGAGATTATATATATATAAAATATATATATATATGATGGAATACATATATATATGATGGAATATATATATTATATATCTATATAAAATCTCTCTATATATATCTCTCTCACAATTTCTTTATCCACTCATTGATTGATGGGCATTTGTGCTGGTTACGTATTTTTGCAAGTGCGAATTGTGCTGCTATAAACATGCATATGCAAGTATCTTTTTTGTATAATGACTTCATTTCCTCTGGGTAGATACCCAGTAGTGGGATTGCTGGATCAAATGGTAGTTCTACTCTTCGTTCTATGAGGAATCTCTATACTGTTTTCCATAGTGGTTTACATTCCCACCAGCAGTGCACTTCCCACCAGCAGTGTAAAAGTGTTCCTGAAGAGGCTGTTTTCAACTAATTCCTTAAAATATGAATTAGATATTATCTTCTCATTTCGCACATGGGGAAACTGAGGGTCAAAGAGGTTTAGCAGCTGGCCCAGTGTTACCCAGCTATTGGGTAGGATAGGCCTTTTTACTCAGCTGGTTTGAACTTGGGCCCTCCTAGCCACTAGGCTGTTTTGGGCTTTGCAGA
The DNA here is from genome assembly GCF_049350105.2 of Macaca mulatta. Taxonomy (NCBI): domain Eukaryota; kingdom Metazoa; phylum Chordata; class Mammalia; order Primates; family Cercopithecidae; genus Macaca; species Macaca mulatta. The sequence goes on along the minus strand of NC_133408.1, from coordinate 102,218,682 downwards.
CTGCATATTATATTACACTTGATTCTAGCCAAAAGGCTGAGAAGCAATTGCAAATTATATTACAAATTCCACAGGCCCTTTTTACTTTGTAAATATTACAGTAGCAAATCCTCCACCCCTCCCTGCCTTGAGATTCTCCCTTTCTCTCCCTCAAGGTAGAATAATTGCTAACTGTTACAAGTTGGGTTCTCTGGGAAGCAGACTCTGAGACTATTATTAGAGGGAACCCTTGGGATCAATAACTGGAGACAGGCGGGATTAGACAGAAGCAGAAGTCGAATTGTGATGCAGGCTGGCAGAACCCAGCACCTGGGCTGACACGGATGCATCAGACTTGTCCCACATTGGGCCTAGATGGCCTTGTCTCTCTACTCTCACCTGACGGGTAATGGGATGTGGGCACACTGGGACGGGTGTGACCTTAGGGGAGGCAGCTCTTGGATGGTGGAGGCTGGCCGCCCACAGGTATCCGGGAATAGCCACAAGTCCTCCTTTGAAGGGGACCTGGGCTGCACATCTCCACATGCATCCCACTAGCCCTGGGGGAAATGCTTCCTCTCGTTTATCACTTACGATGCTTGTTGTGTTTATTATATTTGCTTCATAATAGGCTCTCAAGAAAGAAAAGTCGAATGGATACAGGAAGGATCATCTAAGAAGATACTTATTCAATACCTAAGTCTGTGCAGGTTGAAGTATTTTTCTTCCCTCAGTTTGTGGAATTCAGTCTGCTATCCAGATTCTTGAGAGTGGCCGGGTGTAGTGGCTCACACCTGTAATCCCAGCCCTTTGGGAGGCTGAGGTGGGAGGATTGCTTGAGCCCCAGGAGTTCAAGACCAACCTGGGCAACATGGCGAGACCCCGTCTCTACCAAAAAAAAAAAAAAGTTTCTTAAGAGCTATGCAATCTCTTCTTCCCCTGTGGCCTCAGGTGGGTCACCATGTGGAATAGTCCTGGTTTATGCTTGTTGCCCAGCCTAATTGTTAATAGTACCCTCTTACCCTCTCAAAAGTGGATGCGTTTGGTGATAAATTATACGGTCACTTATTCATAGACCTTTGGAGTGTCAGAGCTGGAAGGGGCCTTCTCAGGAAACCAGGTTTTCAACACTGATGTGACATGGCCCCCAGGTCTTGCTGCCTTCCTCTCCTGCCTCTCTCTACCCGGCTAAAAAAAAAATACCCACTGTAGCCACTACCTTCCTTCCCTTGGCTCTTTTAGTTGCTCATCTTTAAGAGCAGGCAGACACTCTAACATTTCAAATCTATCCCCACCTCAGTCCAGAGTTGTGCCCTGACTGTCTTCATAGTCACCCCTTGTTTCCTATGTACACTGATACCCGCGAGACTGTCCTGCTCATGAGCTGTGTTTCTCACCTTTTAATTAGCAAATATTGAGAAACAAATCCAGGGTAGGTGGGCTGTGAGGAAATAGGTGTGCTCACATACCAGATGGCAGTGTAGGTTGGAACAGCCTTTTTGGATGTCTGTTGGTATATCCCATGAAATAAGTTTAAAAAGTTGTCAGAATAGTTTCTTCAGAAAAACAAAAAACTCCTGGCACAGACAGCATTCAAGGGGAATTCTTTCAAATATTCCAAGTATAAAGAATTCCAATGTTAAATAAACCTTCCCAATTCATTTTTCAAAACCAGGATAACAACGATACCAAGGCCTAAAAAAGCACATCAAAGAAAACCATGAATCACTCTTGGCCTGCATGACTCAGTCCTTTTGGAAGGCTGAGTGGGGAGCATCACTTGAGCCTAGAAGTTTTGAAACCAGCCTGGGCAAAACAGCAAGACCCTTATCTCTACAAAAAGTAAACAGTAGCCAGGCATGGTGGCATGCTTCTGTAGTCCCAGCTACTAGGGAAGCTGAGAGGTGAGAGGATCACTTGAGCCCAAGAGTTTGAGGCTGCAGTAAGCCATGATCACCAGTTTTCATCTATCAGATTGGCACTTTTATCCTTTTTTGAAGGCCTTTTCAGTAGATTCCATCAAATAAAAAATACACATATCCATTGACCCAGCAAAAATTCCAGGAATGTATCCTACTTGCACATGTGTGCAAAGAACTATGGGTGAGGAGATTTTAATATCTGTTACAAGAAAAGATTACAGACAACTATCCACCATTAAGAAGCCAGTTAGGCTGGGTGTGGTGGTTTATGCCTATAATCTCAGCACTTTGGGAGGCTGGCAGGTGGATCACCTGAAGCCAGGAGTTCGAGACTAACCTGGTCAACGTGATGAAACCTCGTCTCTACTAAAAATACGAAAATTATCTGGGTGTGGTGGCAGGTGCCTGTAATCCCAGCTACTTGGGAGGCTGAGGCAGGAGAATCGTTGGAACCCTGCAGGTAGAGGTTGTAGTGAGCTGAGATTGTGCCATTGCACTCCAGCCTGGGCAACAAGATCAAAACTCCTCAAAAGAGAGAAAAAAAAGTCAGTTAAATAAACTATAGTAAGAGGCAAATGAGTATACCATTTGGATATTATCTATGCCTTGAATTCCTTTGTCTCCTTTTTTCACATAGCTAGCTCTCTCACTTACCATAACTTGCAGTTACTTCATTAGTTCACTTGTATTTTTGGTTCCCTCTCTCTTTAGAATGTGAGATCTGGCCAGGAGTGATGGCCCACACCTATAATCCCAGTGTTTTGGGAGGCCATGGAGGAAGAATTGTTTGAGGCCAGGAGTTCAAGACTAGCCTGGGCAACATAGCAAGACCCCATCTCTACAAAAAAATAAAAATAGAATGTAAGATGTGAAGGGGGCAGGGTCTGATTGTATTTTTTACTATCGTATTCCCAGCACTAGTGTTGTATTCGATATTCAATTTAAAATGACTGACTGTATCTCAAATAGAAGTCATCCTTATTGGTGAAGCATTCTCATTAAAATTAATCAGCAAAAATATACCGTTATTATTTAGCATTATTTGGGAAGCATAGCCAAAGCAATTTGAAAATATTAAAGTTTATATGTCTATACACTTGGGGGCAAAATACATATAAACAGAAAATTTAATGGGAGAATTATTCTGGGCTAACCCTTTGCTGTTGCCTTGGCCAAAGTGATTTTGCTATGTAGGCATTTTTAGGTGAACCTTTTAGCTAAATATAATTTCAAACTTTTAAAAAATGGCGGCCGGGCGCGGTGGCTCAAGCCTGTAATCCCAGCACTTTGGGAGGCCGAGACGGGTGGATCACGAGGTCAGGAGATCGAGACTATCCTGGCTAACACGGTGAAACCCCGTCTCTACTAAAAAATACAAAAAACTAGCCGGGCGAGGTGGCGGGCGCCTGTAGTCCCAGCTACTCGGGAGGCTGAGGCAGGAGAATGGCGTGAACCCGGGAGGCGGAGCTTGCAGTGAGCTGAGATCCGGCCACTGCACTCCAGCCTGGGCGACAGAGCGAGACTCCGTCTCAAAAAAAAAAAAAAAAAAAAAAAAAGGCATATATATATATACCCTTTACCCAGATTTACCTATTTATGTTTTACCTCATTTAGCTGTATTAATAACCATGTCTCTCTGTATACATATGTAATCCTGTTTTGAAACGTTTATAAGTGAATTGAAACCATTGCATACCTGAATTGAAACCATTGCATCCCTCAACACCCAGATACTTATTAGTGTATATTTCCTAAGAACAGTGATTTTCTTTTCTATAGCCAGTTATCAAATCAGGACATTTAATATGAATGTAAGGCTACTATCTAATCTACAGTCCATTTTCAGAATCTGTCAGTATGTATTTAGTTGCCAAGTCTGTTTAGTCACCTGTAATGTGGAAACACTCCTCACTCTTGGTGTTTCTTCACCTTTAGATTGCTGAAGGGCATCAATCAGTTAGTTTGTAAAAATGACCCCCAATGTTGATTTATCTGATGTTTCCTCAATGATTAGATTGAGATTATGAATTTTTGGTGAGAAAACCACAGAAATGGTATCGTGCCCTCCATATCAGGAGAGCACAATGTTGGTTTAACTCCGTATTTTGATGATAGAGTTGACCATTTGATTTAGATGGTGTCTGCCAGATTTCTCCTGTAGTGGTGTTATTATTATTATTTGTAATTAACAAGTAATCTGCAGAGTGATACTTTGAGACTATTTAAGTATCTTATTTCTCATAAAATTTTCACTCCCTAAGTTAAGCATCCATTGATGGTTTTCTAATTCATCATTCTCCTTTTATATTTATTATTTGTATTCTACTTTAAGAAAGAGATTTCCTCTTTCCTTCATTTATTTGTTTATATTTGAGTGCACTCATTGATTCTTTTGTTCAACTCATTTTATTCAATGAGTTATGACCATTATTATATTATAGGATTTTTGACCTAATTTTGGCTTCTTGTAGTGTGAATTTTGACCATATAGAATTTCTCTGCCTCCAGTCATTCTCTTCCTGAGTTTTCAGGCAAGACATCTTACATACCTTTGTTACCAATTCATTACACTCAAAAAGTTTCCCCCACAAAAAAAGCCTTCCCAGACTAAAGTTTTCTTGATCAGTTCCTCTATGGGTTTGATCTATATCAACCACTTGTTTCCCTGTTACTATTTATGTAATATAGGTGACATTCTTGTGTTTACATGTTTGTGTGTGTCCATGTGTGTTGTATTAATGCATATATTACATATTTAGGGGAGTTTGCTTCATGGTTCTAAAATAGATCATTTGATTTAGAGATTAGAAGTTTCTCTCTCTACCAACAGCAAATTTTTAAACAAAGTTAGCTGCCTCAGGTATCCAAAGTTTTGAATTTGATTATCTTCAGATTTAACAACAACAGAAAACCTTACCCTTGGCAAAAGATGAGAGGTAAAAAGTGATCAGTCACCTTTTCTTCCTTCCCCAGATTTTTATCAGTATTGTTGCAGGAAAGAACAATCCATCAGAAGTAGGATCTCTATCAAAGTCTTAGGATATTGTGTCTAAGAGTTCAGCTATTCAACAAATATGTAGTAAGGGTCTGTTATGTGCCAGAATCTGGGTTAGGAAGTGGCCAATAGCAGGAACCAAGCAGACAAAGCCCTTGCCTTCCAAAAACTAGCATTCTAGTAGGACAAATAGCAAACAAATAAACATGGTAATATATCAGCTGGTGCTAAATGCTATGGAGAAAAAATAAAGCAAGATAAGGGAAATAGATTTTGGTGTAGTTTTTTATGTAGAGTGATTAAGAAAGAAAACTGGGATGGCAGATATTTGAAGAGACCTGGGGGCAGGAGGATAAGAGGGTTGAGAGAGCTTATAGGCAGAAAGGGCTGCAAATACAAGGGCTGTGAAGTGGGAGAGTGCTTGGTGGACCTGAGGACTGAGCCTTGGGACATTGCTATGTTTAGATATCAAGGGGATGAAGAATCAGCAAAGCAGAAGTTCCTGATGAGGTAGGAGAATAGAGAGGTACTTGGATGCCAGGTGAAGAAGCTGTTTCAAGGAGGAGGTGGTAACTAAGTCAAATTTTGCTGATGGATGAAGAGAAAATACACTGAGTACAGATAACTCTTAGGAGGTTTTTGGTTTAAAGGGGAGCAGAAAAATGGGATGGGATCTGAAGACTAGTGTGGGACCAAGGGAGTGGTTTTTAAAGGTGGGGGTATTCGTGTATGATAGTAGGCTGATGGGAATTGTCCAGTAGATGAGAAACAACTGTTGATGCAGAAGAGAGGGGAGAGCAGCAGGAGCAGTATCTTGAGCACATGAGCAGGGTTGTAACAGAATGTGCAAAGGGAGAGACTGAGCTAGGACCGAACATCATCTACAGTGTCTAGAGGGAAGGCACAGTGTCACAATTAGGCACAATCAGACAGAGAAGCCAGTAAACCAAGTGGGCCAGCAGAATATCAGCCTCCTTTTTTCCTTATCTTGCCATGATTTTTCTCCTTTCTTCTGGCATCTGTAAATTTCCATTTCTTCAACCTTCACTTAAAAATTTTTCTCCTGTGGTTTGGTGGGAAGGGGGTGTGCCAGTGTGTGTCTGTTCCTGGAAGAACAGAAATCGTGAAAAAGTTTGACAAGCTTTAATGTTATAGGGGAAAAAAATATATCCAGAGAGCTTTTGATATCATAGTTGAAACTATCTGAACATGCAGTACACTCTAAACGGTAACCATATTTGAATGTTTAGAGGAATTCTCTAGCCTTTTAGTTATTTAGGTCTCCTTATTTATAAAGTAAATTAAGGTAGAAGGACATATCTGGGTAAATAAGTGTAGATCTGTGGAGATGTTTTATATTTATCATTTTCTTGATTATAAAAGGAATATGGCCGGGCACAGTGGCTCACGCCTGTAATCCCAGCACTTTGGGAGGCCGAGGCAGGTGGATCATGAGGTCAGGGGATTGAGACTATCCTGGCTAACACGGTGAAACCCCATCTCTACTAAAAATAAAAAAAATTTAAAAATTTAAAAAAATAGCTGGGCGTGGTGGCAGGCACCTGTAGTCCCAGCTACTCAGGAGGCTGAGGCAGGAGAATAGTGTGAACCTGAGAGGCGGAGCTTGCAGTAAGCCGAGATCTCGCCACTGCACTCCAGCCTGGGCTATAGAGTGAGACTCCGTCTCAAAAATAAATAAAGCAATATGTGTGTGTTGTAAAATATTCACAGTTATAGACATGTATAAAGTGAAGTAAACTCTTTCCCACCCTGTTCCCAACCTTCCAGAGAGAACCACAATTAATAGTTTGTAATAATAGTTTCCATATTTGATCAGTGTTTGCTTCCAACTTAGCTGTTTGATTGATTTTGAACAGAAAACTAAAACTGCCTACTGGCAATATTAATTTCCATATCTAATCTAACTCATGAGTATTTTAAATTCAGGGGCTTTATAAGTGCGTGTTAATTTAAATTGCACAGATTCGAACAGCCTGTCTCAGGACAGGATATAAAACTGACCTTTGTTTCTGAATTAAATGTTTCTTTGATACTAAAATAATGAAATGCCAGTCTTAGCTTTTGACTTGTGGGTTTCATGGTCCCTGAACAATAAGCACAATGCAGTTTTAAAGACTGTTTGCTTATTTGATGCAATTTGTTACTTTTATAGGAGAACGAGGTACTAAGAGAAAAGCACGAAGCTGTGGATCATAGTTCCCAGCGTGAGGAAAATGAAGAAAGGGTGTCAGCCCAGAAGGAGAACTCACTTCAGCAGAATAATGAAGATGAAAACAAAGTAGCAGAGAAACCTGATTGGGAGGCAGAAAAGACCACTGAATCTAGAAATGAGGTACGCCTGTCAGAATATTCAAGCCTTGCCATTTTGGTTTTAATGTAGATTTTGTGGCATTGACAGTTTGTGTTAAGAATGAGCATGTAAGTATGCTCTACTGTTAACAAATATCATATATGAAAATACCTCTGTCTTTAAGTTATGGGAGTAGCAATTTGATTTATAAATGAATTAGCCCATACAGTTATTTCCTCTGGTTAAACTCAAGATTTTGTGTCTGTGTGCACACACCCCCTTCCAGGACCTTGCTAGCAGGTTTTGCTAGTTATGTTTGCCAAGGCAAGGGATGAAGAAATGGTGAACCTAGGAGTCCTCAACCAGCCACATGAACAGGCAGCCAGGCTGGCCTAGTCCAGGAGAGCAAGCTGAGGACCAGCCCGACAGCCAAACACCCATGATGTCAGCTAAGGCTTGGACTCAAATCTTTGTTCAGTCTCCTGGCAGGCCTGGCCGAACCACTGGGCATCCATGGTCCAGTGGGACCACTTCCTTAACTCCTCATTGCCTAACCTTACTCTTTAGCTGTGAGAAGAGGTGTACAAATGAACTCCCAGAGCCAGGCTGAAGGGATGGATGCTTCCTGTGATCTGTGCTTCCTTCTCCTTTCATTTGGGCTGTACTGTGGTTTCTCTTCAGCCCTGCTGAGGTCCTGCCCACAGCATAGCAAACAGGCACTCCAGAGATATTTAATAACCACGTGGCACTTCCACCTGGAAGGCATACCCTCACAGGTCTTGCCCTAATGGTTCTCTTAGCCATCACCTGCTTTAGCCTGTCCCCTTCCCAGAAGGTGGAGTTTAGGGCTGCATATTATTAGGGCTTGTAATATTACATGGAACATTACTTATTTGGCATGAAATCAGAAAACAGGTTTGTTCTCTGCCTACCTGCCACTCCCTTGCCCCTCCAGCTTCCACCTAGAGCCCCTTGGTGAAATCTAGGGCAGGTCCCATAAATTCTAGATACTCATGAAAATCCCTTTGGCCATCCCAGTGCAGCAATTGATAAGAATAACCCAATGTGGCCATGTACAGTTGCTCACGCCTGTAATCCCAGCACTTTGGGAAGCCAAAGCAGGCAGATCACTTGAGCCCAAGAGTTGGAGATCAGCCTGGGCAACATGGAAAAACCACATCTCCACAAAAATTACAAAAATTAGTTGGTGTGGTGATGTCTTCCTGTAGTTCTAGCTACCCAGGAGGCTGAGGTGGAAGGATCACCCGAGCCTGGGAGGTCAAGGCTGCAGTGAGCTGTGATCACACCAGTGCACTCCAACCTGGGCAACAGAGTGAGACCCTGTCTCAAAAAAAAAAAAAAGGTATAACCCAGTGTAATTTTCAAGAATGCTGAACCAAAAGTTAGCTGGGCGTGGTAGTGTGTGCCTGTGGTCCCAGCTGCTTGGCAGGCTGAGGTAGGAGGATCACTTGAGCCCAGGAAGTTGAGGCTGCACTGAGCCGTCATCATGCCACTACACTTCAGACAGGGTGACAGAGCAGGACCCTGTCTCAAAAAAGAAAAATCCAAAACAAAAAACACTGAGCTAAAAGTCAGCATCTTCCCTCAGTTTTGTGTGGCCTGCCCTGATTTCTCTGGGGTTGAGGGTGTGGGGTGCTAAGAACATAGGAAATTGTTTCTCTTGACCATCCCATACATTTAAATATTATACAACTCTTTGTCACGTGGGCACTTTTTCATGTATAGGTTCTTTGGAGACCCCTGGCCCCACAGCTGGGAGTCTTCCTCTTGACAGAGGCAAATGCATCTCCACTGCAGCTGGTCCTTTAGGGCTGTTCCCTGAATGTTCTGTGGCATACATGCATCTCACCTCTCCAGGTGGCCCTCTCAACCATTTGCTGGCCACCTAGCACCTTAGACCCTTTTTCAGTTCCCTAACTATGGCTCTTGCATGGTTTCTCACCCTTTATATTTCCCAGGCAAAAGTGGGACACTAAGCTTCTGTGTCCCCAAAGTGCAGAGCACACACACCAAGTTCTAAATGGTCTCCTTGAGGCTCTTTTTGCCATTCTTCAGATGAAGGGGAGAGGTAGAGAGCACACCCCAAGGAACCCTCCCATTTTCACTCTGACCACTGCAGCTTCAACCCTTTTGTAACCCTCAATTGCAGCCTGGCATTTGGCAACTGCCTGTTCTTTTTTCCCAGCTGGTTTTCTCCCCAGCTCCTCTGACTTATCTAGGCTTTATATTTATATTTGGATGCGTTGTATGGTTTTACCACTCTCCCCACAGCATACATACTGTATTGTCAAATCAATACCCATGGACTTTTACATTAAAATATGGACAGAACCATATGTATTTTGAAGGGGACATTTCTGACCACTTCCCTGAGTGTTCACAGTTGTCTTTGAGGGAAAAGATGTTTTCACTAGTCTTTCACTTACTTAACACTGAATTGTATATTGCCTTTCTCCGAGGTATGTCTTCATCTTTACTCCCTCACTGGGCTTCCCAGCAAAGCAAGAACTGTTTTCTCTACCTCTACCTGTAACAAATTAATTCACAGCTAGGCACAGAATAGGCACTTACTAAATATTAATGACAAGACAAATGAAGTAGAGAGCTTCCTTGGAGAGAATTAAAAATATAATTTGACATAGGACAAACATCAATTTGGACAAAACTTTTCAGAAACACACTAATCATTCAAAGCCAGGCATTTGTGCCTAGTTCTTATCAGGCTTGGTTCCTCATTGTGTATCTCCATGTTCCTAGCCTGAGCATTTACATCACATCTTTGTGTACTTACACTTTTTTTTTGGGTTGGGGGAGGACAGGATCTCACACTGTCACCCAGGCTAAAGTGCAGTGGCGCTATCATGGCTCACCGCAGCCTCAACCTCCCGAGCTCAGGTGATCTCCCACTTCAGCCTCCCAAGTAACTGGGGCTATAGGTGCACACCACCATGCCCAGCTAATTTTTTGTATTTTCAGTAGAGGTGGGGTTTCACCATGTTGCTCAGGCTGGTCTCAAACTCCTGGGCTCAAGCAGTCTGCCCACTTTGGCCTCCCAAAGTGCTGGGATCACAGGTGTGAACCACGGCACCCAGTCACATTTCTTATGGTAGTTCTGACAATATATTTCTGTTCTTTTATTGGGCTATTACTTAGAAGGTGCTTTTAAAGCTTGTTGAAATAAAAATGAGTTAGACCAGTGAATCACTGGCATTTCCATTCTTCCAGATGACAACTCTGGAAGAATATCTAGGAAATGGGGACTGGTACAATTCTGGCTATGCTTTAGAAATCAGAACCCCAGTGGGGGCCCCAAAGCTAGATATAAGATCTGAACTCACACTACCATCACCATCAAGAATCCTCAGCCAAGAGAAGTACAGTCTGGAAAACGATACAAACACTGGTTCTTGAAGAGAAGAATGCAAAACTGCTCCCCGAAAAGCTCACCTTTTAAGAATTAAAAATGACATAAATAGCCATGAGTCAGCATATGCAAGAGTCAGGATTCCTAGTCCTCTGAAAAAGACTCTAAAATAGTGTTTAAATTGTTCATGAAGGAACAGAATCTATAAGGCAAGAACAGACTATCATGAAAAAAGAAAAAGATCTAGAAAAGAGCCCACATGAAATTCTAGATATGAAAAATAGTCATTTTCATTGGCCGGGCGCGGTGGCTCAAGCCTGTAATCCCAGCACTTTGGGAGGCCGAGACGGGCGGATCACGAGGTCAGGAGTTCGAGACCATCCTGGCTAACACGGTGAAACCCCGTCCCTATTAAAAAAAAATACAAAAAACTAGCCGGGCAAGGTGGCGGGCGCCTGTAGTCCCGGCTACTCGGGAGGCTGAGGCAGGAGAATGGCGTAAAAACCCGGGAGGCAGAGCTTGCAGTGAGCTGAGATCCGGCCACTGCACTCCAGCCTGGGCGACACAGTGAGACTCCGTCTCAAAAAAAAAAAAAAAAAAAAAAGTCATTTTCATTGAAAATTCAGTGGAAGTGGTGTGAATAGCTAAAGAAAAGGGTAAGTTGGAAGACATATCTAAGAAAATTATCTAGAATGTACCACAAAGATGCAAAATATGAAAGCAAAATTGAGACAATGATAGAAGAGAAAAATCTACATTACTTCTAATAGGAGTCCCAGAAGAGATATAAAATATGAAAGAGAAGCAATATTTAAAATGAGTTTATGGCAGAATATTTCCAGAAAAGTCCTCAGATTAAAGGAGTACATAGAGCTCGTAATAAAGACAAATTAAGTCCCAGACATATCAGATTGAAACAGAACATCAAGAACTAAGAAGAAAAATCTTTTAAATTACCTGAGATAGAAAAGGTTCATTATAAATAACACTGAGAGCAAACTTACCATTAGTAATAAATGCCGTAAGACAGAGTAGTGAGGGAAAACATTAAACCTTAAATTTACCTGTTAACTCATCATTTAAGCATGAAGGCAAAATAATTCCATGTAGGCCAGGCATGGTGGCTCATGCCTGTAATCCCCTCTTTGTGAGGCCAAGGCCAGTGGATCACCTGTGGTCAGCAGTTCAAGACAAGCCTGGCCAACATGGCAAAAACCCATCTCTACTAAAAATATAAAAATTAGCCAGGTGCAGTGGCAAATGCCTGTAGTCCCAGCTATTCGGGAGGCTGAGACACAAGAATCACTTGAACCCAGGAGGTAGAGATTGCAGTGAAATAATAATTCCATGTAACAAAAACTGAGTTTACTGCTCAGGTTCTCTCTAAAAAGAATTCTGAAGAGTTCTTTCAACTAGAAAGAAGCTAAACCATGAAGGCCAGGAGTGAGATGAAGCATTGATAAGTTGGTTTAAAAAAAAAAAAAAAAAAAAAATTGGAGTACATGTAAATAAGTATTGACTGTAAAAATTACTTTTTGAGACAAGATCTCATTCTGTTAGGCTGGAGTGTGGCAGCGCTGTCGCAACTCACTGCAGCCTCAGCCTCCTGGACTCGGGCAGTCCTCCTGCCTCAGCTTCACGGAGTAGCTGGGACCACAGGTGCACACCACCACACCCAGCTCATTTTATTTGTAGAGACGGTCTTGTTATGTTGCCCAAGCTGGTCTCCAACTCCTGGGCTCAAGCGATCTGCCTGCTTTGACCTCCCAGTTCTGGGATTACAAGCGTAAGCCACCACACCTGGCCAAAATTACATAATTGTGTAACCAACTGGGAGGGCTGGCTGTGGAGGGGCAAAATAAGCTGAAACTAAGAACTAGCCAAAAATTATATGGAAGTTGTTTATGGAAGGTATAGAAATACTGATTAACTCTTTAAGTTATGCATGTTGAAATATTGAGTACTATAAGAAAAGAAATAGGCCACCTGCAGTGGCTCCCATCTGTAATCCCAGCACTTTGGGAGGCCTAGGTGGGTGGATTACTTGAGGTCAGAAGTTCGAGACCAACCTGGCCAACATGGTGAAACCCTGTCTCTACTAAAAATACAAAAATTAGCCAGACAGTGGTGCACGGCTATAATCCCAGCTACTCCAGAGGCTAAAGCAGGAAAACCCTTTGAACCTGGGAGGCAGAGGTAATGAGCCGAGATTACACCACTGCACTCCATTCTGAGCGACAGAGTGAGACTCCGTCTCAAAAAAATAATAAAAAGTAAAACTTACAACCGAGGAACATAATAGGATAAAAACCCAGTGTGGAGATAAGACCTGGTGATCCTTTAAAGATAAAGCCTAAAGCCCCAGACAACCAGTTTGGTCTTTGACGTGAAGGATGCATCTTTTGTGTTTCTCTACAGAGACATCTGAATGGGACAGATACTTCTTTCTCTCTGGAAGATTTATTCCAGTTGCTTTCATCGCAGCCTGAAAATTCACTGGAGGTAATTGGAACCTTGGCTTTTATCCTTGCAGGAACGTATCTGCACTGACTTTTTGGTGAATAAATACAACTCCTTTACTTGGTTGACACAGCAGTTTAAAGTAATGCTTATTTTTATAGAAGCACTTCAGCTTAGAATTAACCAAGTATGTATAGCATTCCTCTTTCCAAATCCCAAAGGTGTAATCAAATTTAGACTGGTCATGGAAAACAGTATAGAGGTTTCTCAAAAAACTAAAAATTGAACTGCCATGTGATCCCACTATCAGGTATTTATCCAAAGGAAAGGAAATCGGTGTATCAAAGGGACACCTGCACCCCCATGTTTATTGCAGCAACATTCATAATAGCTTTATCATTTTAGTGCTTAGAGGCATTTAAGCAACCTCTTTCCTCCAGACTACTACTTCACTGTAGTTTATTATCCCTGACCCGCCACAATGTGATTACCAACCTGCTAGGATGAGAGTTACATCTTATTATAAAGTAGTAAATTACAAGATTGTAACAGACTTTTTAATACAAAAATGCAGTTAGCTTTTATACTAATCAATCTTAATTTCTAGGTTACTCAGAATTCCAAGTATTCTGCAGAATTCCAAGTATTCTGATTTGGACTCACATCATGTATTGACTGCACTTTAACCAGGAAGTTACTGCCAACAGCATCTCTCTATTAAAGGAACTGACAAGAGAGGAAACAAAAGTTGTGTTAGGTAATAGGACTGCTTCAGAAATAGGGCTCTTCATGTTTAAAGTGTTTTTCCTTCGTTTTTCAGGGCATCTTATTGGGAGATACTCCTCTTCCAGGCAGTATCAGTGATGGCATGAATTCTTCAGCACATTATCATGTAAACTTCAGCCAGGCTATAAGTCAGGATGTGAATCTTCACGAGGCCATCTTGCTTTGTCCCAACAATACATTTAGAAGAAATCCAACAAGGACTTCACAGTCACAAGAACCATTTCTGCAGTTAAATTCTCATACCACCAATCCTGAGCAAACCCTTCCTGGAACTAACTCGACAGGATTTCTTTCACCAGTTAACAATCATATGCGGAATCTAACAAGCCAAGACCTACTGTATGACCTTGACGTAAATATATTTGATGAGATAAACTTAATGTCATTGGCCACAGAAGACGACTTTGATCCAATCGATGTTTCTCAGCTTTTTGATGAACCAGATTCTGATTCTGGCCTTTCTTTAGATTCAAGTCACAATAGTACCTCTGTCACCAAGTCTAATTCCTCTCACTGTGTGTGTGAAGGTGCTACAGGTTATTGTACTGACCATGAATCTAGTTCCCACCATGACTTAGAAGGTGCCGTAGGCGGCGACTACCCAGAACCTAGTAAGCTTTGTCACATGGATCATAGTGATTCTGGTTTCCATGGGGATCTTACATTTCAACACATATTTCATAACCACACTTACCACTTACAGCCAAGTGCACCAGAATCTACTTCTGAACCTTCTGAACCTTTTTCGTGGCCTGGGAGGTCACAGAAGATAAGGAGTAGGTACCTCGAAGACACAGATAGAAACTTGAGCCGTGATGAACGGCGTGCTAAAGCTTTGCATATCCCTTTTTCTGTAGATGAAATTGTCGGCATGCCTGTTGATTCTTTCAATAGCATGTTAAGTAGGTACTATCTGACAGACCTACAAGTCTCACTTATCCGTGATATCAGACGAAGAGGGAAAAACAAAGTTGCTGCACAGAACTGTCGTAAACGCAAATTGGACATAATTTTGAATCTAGAAAATGATGTATGTAACTTGCAAGCAAAGAAGGAAACTCTTAAGAGAGAGCGAACACAATGTAACAAAGCTATTAACATAATGAAACAGAAACTGCATGACCTTTATCATGATGTTTTTAGTAGATTAAGAGATGACGAAGGTAGGCCAGTCAATCCAAACCACTATGCACTTCAGTGTACTCATGATGGAAGTGTCTTGTTAGTACCCAAAGAACTGGGGGCCTCAGGCCACAAAAAGGAAACCCAAAAGGGAAAGAGAAAGTGAGAAGAAACTGAAGATGGACTCATTATGTGAAGTAGTAATGTTCGGAAACTGATTTGGATCAGAAACCATCGAAACTGCTTCAAGAATTATCTTTAAGTACTGCTACCTGAATAACTCAGTTAAGGCTCTGTTTTGAAGCTTATTATGGACAAGTGTTTAGGACTTCAAGATCACACTTGTGGGAAATCTGGGGGAGCCACAACTTTTCATGAAATGCATTGTATACAAAATTCAGTTATGTCCAAAGAATAGGTTAACATTTTGAAAACCCAGTAAGACTTTTTGGCAGCCATCCTTTTTAGTAAGTCAGTTACTTCAGAAAGAGCAAACACTGGGGATCAAATAAAATTATTTTAAGAGGTATTTCAGTTTTTTAAATGCAAAATAGCCTTATTTTCATTTAGTTAGCACTATAGTAAGCTTTTCAAACACTATTTTAATCTTTATATTTAACTTATAAATTTTGCTTTGTTGAAATAAATTTTGTATTTGTATTAAAAATTAACTTTTCCCTTTTATACAGAAATCTCAAGCAAATTTCTTGTTTTCCTTCCAAAATATCCACATTCAGGAATATAGATGAATAACAAATAGGGCAGCATAGCAAATTGATCAGACTCAAGCCAAATTGAGGCCAAAGTAAGGCAAATCCACTCCCCTCCATCCCAATACTTAACACACTGAATACTATGTGATATAGAGTGCATTGAAGACCTGGAGTCACTGGTAGTTTAAGCCACAGGCCTTCCTCATGTAACCAGAGATAGAATGGGCTACTTGCATCAACAGAACTCCTTGTGCGTGTATTAAATCCATAAAATCTCTGGCAGTAGTAAAGCCAGCCTGAAGGGATGGCCTGACATCTTAGAATACTGAGATCTCACCAGAACACTGTAAGCCATATAAACAAACCAACAGTAGGGGAAGAGTAACAGTGAAACCATCTAAGATTGTTTAAAATAGGCAAAAGCTATTGGGGGGAAAAAACAGGTGAATGTGAAAATAAACCAGGGTAAGGTAAATTCTAGAAATAATGGCATTTGAAATGAAAACCTCACTAAGTTTACTCTAACAATAAACAGATTGAGTTTTCTGAAGACAGCAATGACCTCACCTAGATGACTGTCAAGTCCGGGGAACATCAACACATTATGTGTACTATAATGTATACATAAAATTTTATGTCCAATTTTTCAAAATGAAGTTTCTCAGATGCTATTTCTGCCGTTACAGTGTAGAGTATCACATAAATATCTTGGGCTAGAGAAACGCAGTTTATATATACCGTTGGATTTTTGTAATAAAAGTTTTTTTCCCAAGACCTGTTATTTTGCCAGAAATGCTTCTAGATAAAATTATTGCCCCATTCAATGACTCATGGTGTTCAATGATCATTTGTTTAGTCTGCTGACGAGCTGCTTTTTACAAGGGAGTATTTCAAATGTCTTAAGCTTTTGATAGTTATAATTTAAGAACACACGTAAAACATTTCAGTCCACAGTAGGAAATCCTACAGTACCAATTTACTTGTTTCAAAGTTGACTAAGTGCACTCGCACGAGTGCCTGCTTATCAGATAGCATTCTTCAAACCTCTAAAAGGAAAGGACAGCAGAGAGCAGAATTGGTAATCATGGTGAGTCTTGGCACTGCTGAAGTGCAGTGGCCCCCAAAGATCCAGCCTCGAACTCAAATCCACCTACCTCAGCCTCCCAAGCTGCTCAGATTATGCACCATGTCTGGCCTGAAGTTTAAGCTATAAAAAACCTTAAATACAGCACACAGATCAAGTAACTGCAAATGGAATATATTTATAGTAATGTCTGTACTGAACTTTGTCAGTTATTCCCCATACAATGCAGCATACTATTTACCAAGCTTCTATCTTGGATTAAATGAGAGTAACCTAGAGACAACTCAAGTGTATGAGACGTGCTTAGGTCATGTGCAAATACACGTTTCATACAAGAGGACTACAGCATATTTTGGTAGTGTAGGTTCCTGAAACTGATGTCCCCTCTCCCATACCAAGGGACTTTTAATTGGTGCATTAAGCAGCCAGCTTTACAAGATCTAATTGGCTATGGGTTGGCTTCCTGACACAACCCCGTCTCCATCTTAACATGCTGGATTCAAGACATATAAACGAACTGCTTTTCCGACAGTCCAGTTTTAAAGGTAGAAGGAATTCCACATTTGCTTTCCAGTGCAAACCAACTAGATTACAAAGTCAATGCCAAAAACCAAACCACCATTGCCTAGGACCCTCCACTTTACCTACCTAGTTGAGTAATCTTGATTACAGTATCTAACGTCTTAATCAGAATGAGGAAGATAGGGATAAAGACAACCCAAGTGGGTAGGATATCTTTTCCAATTAAAAGTCACTTGAGCATCTTCCGAAGTGTGATCAGATTTTAGGCCAATTGTATGGAAAAGGCAGGCTTCAGTTGAGCAGAGCTACAGAACCAGTATACAGGGTTTTTGTGGTAATACTAACTTCCCTAAATGCACTCAAGTGGCTAGATCCTTCTTTCCCCATCTCAGTTTTCGAACTATTTGTTCTCTGGTAAATCCATGCAACTCACTGGTTACCCCAATTCCCCTCCCAAACAAGCCAGTGTTAGTGCATTACTAAATAGTACAAATGTGAAAATTATGTAGGGCCTGTCAACCATCCCAGTACTTTAGTTCCAAACCTTAAAGATAGCAAATTTAAATAACATGCACTCCAGGTGACCTGATAGGTGTTTTCTACCTTTTGCACTTTTCAACCATCAGTGACAAACTGAGACTTGTTGCCTTACATTGTTAGCTCCCAATACCTAACATTTATTAGGTCAAGCAATTTGGCATCTACCGAATTGGGCTACAAGGAAAACCTTACACAGGGAAATCCGGTTTTACACTCATGCATAAACTGAATAAGGGCACACCCTTGAGTGTGACAGCCAGCATCTAAGATAGTTCCCAATGATCCTTGCCTGCTTGGTAATTTACCAGTGAATAGAACCCTCCCACCACATTCTGTGACCATAAAGGATGTAAGATGGCATGACTACTTTGTAGTGTGTTCATTTTACAGCTTTTCTTGCTCACTCACCGAGGGAAGATGACAACCAGCATTAACTTTTCAGCCCTGTTAGTATGCCACTCTGGATATATAAAAAAAAATTATCCAATCCTAGTTTTCTGTGATTGCAAACTGTGAGCTTTACCCAGAATCAGTTAAGTTGCTCCCAACTGCTGACCCATAGATACTGAAGTTTGTTTCTCTAAACTGCTCTAAAAGTAAGTTGTTACACAGCAACAATATAAAGCCCCGGACAAAAGGCAGCCTTTCTTTATTTTAGAGCACTGTCTCAAAGCTGCACAAGAACTACCTTAAACTTCAATTTCTCCAAGAAAAACAGATTCAACACTATACACACAGGAAATAAGCCTATGTTGAATATCCAACATTACACTATGTTTCAGTAAACTCTTCTTCCATCAGTTCATTTCAGTCTATTGTGTAATTTACCTAATTCTCCCCTATTTGTGTGATATTCCCTTGACCTTGCTAGATAGGAGTTGGTATTTTGAGGTTATGCATATCAACCTGATGTATTTCAAAGTTCAACGTCTTTGTACATCCAAACATTTTTAAAACTTCAAAATTTTCCTGAAGTTGGGATATTTGTACAAGTCTGTGATGAATTCAGCTATTTAAAACAGAAAAGTGCTTTCTATGTGTTACCCACTGTTAGTGTGACTTACCTGTTAGATCTCAAATTATCAAAACCAAAACAAATCATAGAAACAAATCAATTAACTTGGCCCTTATTTTTTGGTTTTCTTAATTCAGATAAATGTCCAAATAAACACATAAAAAGAAAAAAACACTGATATTCATTTACTCTGTGTGAAACACAATAAAACTAATTGACATGTGACAATCTAGTACATATTTTAAGCCCTCAGTGCTTTCGCAAAGCCAGTTAATCTAGACCACTCTGGCCGGTTCACCTTTAAAATCCATGATTTTCAAAATGCCACCAGTATTGCTGAACATACAAGGTAAAGCCAGAAACTTTAGTAGGAGTACTCAAACGCTGAATATACAGTGCATAATGAACAGCATTTTATTGGGGACAGTCAATAATGTCCACAATGCTCTTCTCATTTATCTGTTAATACTAAAAGAAAATATGCATAGCCCCAAACTGCTTTAAAAAATTTAGGGGATGGTGATCTTTTAGACAACCGAATGTTTATAGAACAAGATTCACACATTTTATGTGTAAACATTACACCAAGTATTTGGATACAAAAAATATTTATTTTATAAACTTTATATTTAAAATAGAATTGTAATCTGTCTACTCACAAAACCTAATTTAAAACATGATACATTTCTCTCTCTAGCCAATTTGATGTTAGTTTTACAAACAATACTCATTTTTTAAGTTTTATATCAAGAACCTGAACTAAATGTTTGTTTTATCAGAAAACATTTCCCTTTTATTTTAAAGAGTGCTTTTTAAATGAAGGCACCAACAAGAACTACTTTCAGATGGTACAGAATTTCTTATTTCTTGAAGACTCTGTGGTTGACCACTTCTTCATTAGTTACCTGCAGCAAGACACCTTCCTGCCAAAGGAAAAAAAAAGTATCTGAAGAAGTTTATCATGTTTGTCCAAAAGAACCTAAACAACTTCAGTGGTGGTCTTAGGATCAAAGAAGACTCACTGGTGCATATAGTAGAGTAAGCCCTGAGTATCACATTCCTGTAAAGGCAATAAAGCCGGGCAATCAAACTGATGGTATCTAAGGAATGAATTTCAACAGCCAAACTACAACTTTCTCTTCAGGGTAAGACACTGAACTAAAATAACCACATTTAACCCACCTACTTGGTACTGGATACATACAGGCTTCATAATGTAGACAGACACTTCACTCAAGTATGAACTACTATCTGAAAATAGATTCAACCATTTTTGCCCTACCTTCAGTCTCTTCCTGATAAGCATGTACAGTTACAACCATAAATACAACAAATGTCTTTAATAAAAACCCCTAGTTCACTCAAAATGTTTGATCCAAGAAATGTGAATACACAAGGGTGTAACGATGGGAAATCTCATGATTTATTGAACTTGCAGCCTAACTTTTACCTACCATTTTACTACCAACACCACTGAAGGAACCAAGAAAAGCTTTATTAATGATCACTTGGCTTGCCTCAGCTGTTGAAATGAAGCACTTTACAGTCTTTGTGGCAGCAGAATATACTTGTCCATGGTTCATATCAATGCTAAAATTCCAGCAGGGAAAAAAATGATATGTTAAGCACCCAAATCTTCACACGGAGGGGGAGGGGGTAGGAAAAGAAGGAAAAAAAGGGAAAAACAACCAAAATAATTTAAGTAAATGACAGATTGGAAAACAGGGTTTATAAAAATTATTCTCTTGAGTTTATAAATTGTTAAACTCAATTTATAGCTATGTTAAACTACGTAAGAACCACTATACTGAAAGACCATTTAAGAGTATTAGTTTATCTTTTAGGGAGGAAAATTAAGAAAGGAAAAGTAAATAAGATCTTACCTAAAGAAGTTTAACTGAAGCTTAGAACTATTTTGCTCTACACCCTCAGCTTTCGTTGGCATCCTTAAAAACTACTGTAGTTAAAGTTTTGTAGAAACAGCACAGTTTTTTAAGACTGGCTGAACTTAGTAGCCGTCAAGAGTTCTCTTGTACTAGACCTGTGTCCCTGAAGAGTACCTCGCTGGGGTTATTTCCTTTCCTTGCATTGAAGAAGCAGCATCTAAAAGATCTAAAAAGGTGTTTCTCCTTGCAGAGATATCCCTTAAGTTATCTACATAATTTAATCCTGATGAATTGCAGACAACACACTTATATCTGACCAGCATTTATCTTATACAAATATAACAACAGCTTTGCAACGGACCTTAATTATACTACCCACTCCTTAACTTATTTAAAATAAAAAGTCTATAATTACACAATTTCCTTTAGAATTATTTTATTAAATCATAAATGTACAACAGCTTCTTAACTCTACACACGCACTTAAATTTTTTAAAGGAAAAACGTTATGTCTTATTACACCATGATCCTGGCTAATAGCTTTTCAAAACTTTGAGAAAAATCTTAAAAAAGGTTTCACATGTCACCTGAAACTTACAAATTTAACATTATCAAAGAAGGAATGCTTCTACACTCTTACAAAGACCACTAGAAAGAAACAACAATTAAAAAGCTAAGAAACTGTCTCAAAGGCATTTTTTTTTTACAATCCTTCCTCCACAGTAAGGTAATGTTATTAAATAATCCAATCCATTCACAAAATGGCTCTCTGCATCTGCTCTGGTGTCTTCTGCCATATCACTGCATATTTATGCATGACTGAGATAAGAGTTTCCTTAACATTGTTATTTCGATAACCTGAAGCTGTTCTGTTACCTCTGGGCTCTCATCCTCTCCTATTTATACAGTGAAGCCTGTTTCAACAGAAGTAAAGAGTAAAAAAAAAATAGGTTATGAAATTATCCATCTAACCAGATTTTAAGGAAAGATAACATGATCCTAAAAAGCTTTTACTCCTGCAGCTATGTCTCCCAAGATAATAATAATTGTAAAACTCAAAAGCTACTTACCCATGGCAAATAGGAAGAAGCTCAGTATCGGCTCCTCCCACCATAACCCCCACTTCCTCCACTGCCTCCTGGACCATAGTTTCCTATAATTGTTGGAACAGCAAGAGAAAACAAACTTACTTTGATTTCCCATAATCACTATAACACTACAGCTGATTCTATTTTCTATCCATCCAGTCTTTAATAAAAACAAGCAGATCCTAACCCTTTGCAGCCAGTTAGCAGAATTACTTGGGAGATAAATTACTCAGGTTCATAGACATTTTTATTTCGTGGCTGATGCTATGCTATTCTTTTAAATAAAGGGTCCTCTCATCCTCATTTGGACTAAGGGATTTTTTTAAAGTACACCAAGACCAAGACACAGAAAATGTTTACTCCTGCTAAAAACCTCAAGAATAAGCTAAGCAATGGTTTGAATCATGGTTTAATAATTTAACTTCAAAGACCCTCATTCCAATTTACACCACTTGCAATGTGGGTTACAATTTTACTTAGCTGTTTACCAGCCCCCACCAGAAATTGAACTACTGAACTTCCCCACCTCCAACACCCCTAATCCCAATTTGATGTTGTAACTGCTTGCTGAGTACTTCTGTGGAGATTTATGCAAAATTTCTTTATTTTCACTAAGACCGTATATCCCACAACCCAAACTATTTAGTATGTTATTTTCCCTTTAAGTCACAAAAGGCTAATCCTTTAATCACAAACATCTGAAAAATCTCAATTGTTATAAATTACCTCCACCATATGGTCCCCCCATGTTCCTGCTACCACCAAAGTTTCCACTCTTCATTGGACCATAGTTAGAAGGTTGCTGGTTATAATTTCCAAAATCATTGTAATTTCCACTTCCATAATTTCCTATAAAAAAATTGGAACACTAGTATAATGGACCTCAGAACAATACATTAAACCAAAAGAACATTAAACCAGAAAAACATTAAACCAAAGACACATGCTAAGGATTTAGGACAAAGCTCCCACAAAAACAAAAGCAAACACTTTATCTAGTGACAAACATTGAAATAAAAGATCAAGTATTACAAAGCCATTAATTCCAAATTCCCACATAAAGGTTGCAGGTGAATTTATTACCTCCTCCATAGTTGTCATAACCACCTCCGTAGCCCCCACCCTGGTTGCCATATCCAGGTCCTCCACCACCATATCCTCCTCTTCCTCCTCCATAACCGGGGCTACCTCCAAAATTGCCACCTATTATAAAATAAGCCTTTAAGTAATCACTTAATATTTTCAATGCCATTTTGAACTGTCTCCTCACATCCATTTCCAAGTTTGCATGTGAAACATTCAATGAAATTCCTCTAAAACAGCTTGAAGGACTGAATACCTACCCTTGGTAAACATGTGGTGGCTAGAGTGCCTACCCAGCCAAATGGATAACACCATGTGTACCCACTTAAATACCTGTAACGCTACAGCTTTCCCTCAATACTAAAAATCTTAAGTTATCTTGAAATACTACATGTATATAGTGGGTAAGGTTGTGAGGCTAGACTAGCAGTGTGGGTTAGGGAGAAAGTAAAAGAGCACTTCCCCCTACTGGCCCAAAAGAAAGTTTCTATTATGTCTCCCTACGAATTACATCTTTTAAAACAATGTTCTCGGTCAGGCACGGGGGCTCCCGCCTGTAAACTTTGGGAGGCTGAGGTGGGTGGATCACAAGGTCAAGAGATAAGAAGACCATCTGGCTAACACGGTGAAACCCCATCTCCACTAAAAATACAAAAAATTAGCCGGTTGTAGTGGCAGGCGCCTGTAGTCCTAACTACTCAGGAGGCTGAGTCAGGAGAATGGAGTGAACCAGGGAGGCAAAGGTTGCAGTGAGCTGTTATTGCGCCACTGCACTCCAGCCTGGGCGACAGAGAGAGACTCTCTCTGAAACAAAACAAAACAATGTTGTTGGCCAGGCCCAGCAGCTCACATCTGTAATCCCAGCAGTAAGGGAAGTTGAGGCGGGTGGATTGCTTGAGCCCAGGAATTCAAGACCAGTCAGGGCGACATAGCAAAACCCCTACACCCCTACAAAAAAACACAAAATTAGCTGGTTAACAGTGGTGCACCCTGTAGCTCCAGCTACCCAGGAGGCTAAGGTGGGAGGATGGCTTGAGGCTAAGGGTGCAGTGAGCTAAGATCACACCACTGCACTCCAGTCTGAGCAACAAAGCCAGACCCCATCTCAAAGAAAAAAAAATAGGCGCAACACTCTACACAGTATGTTCTTTACTGTAAACAGAAGTAGGGACAAATGAAACACTTTCACATAATGCAAAACCTAAACAAAACAAAACATCCGGGCACAGTGGCTCACGCCTGTAATCCCAGCACTTTTGGAAGGCCAAGGTGGGCGGATCACGAGGTCAGGAGTTTAAGACCAGCCTGACCAACATGGAGAAACCCTGTCTCTACTAAATACCAAAATTAGGTGGGCGTGGTGGTGCACACCGGTAATCCCAGCTACTCAGGAGGCTGAGGCAGGAGAATCACTTGGACCGGGAAGGCAGAGGTTGTAGTGAGCAGACACACGCCACTACACTCCAGCCTGGGCAACAGAGCAAGGCTGTCTCAAAAAAACAAAAGCCACCTTATAAAAAGGGAAAAAAAAAAAAAAAAAAAGGCTTCTGTTGTGGGCTGAGTCTCAAATTACTTGTAGTTAAATACAAGAACTCAGCTTTCTCTAAAATTGGTAGAACTTAAGTCACACCTAATGAGTGGCAACACCAGAAATCAAGTCTATTACCAGCTCATAGTTTTAAATGTCCCTTCCTTATCACAAAATCTGTCTTGGGCACCAGCCTTTTCTGTACGCCAATAAAACTGATATATTTATTATATCACATTTCAGGTTCAATGGTAGTTCACAACCTTATCTGTAGCCAGGAGCACAGTGAACATTTTGGAAAATTTCCTTAGGTTACTTTTTGAAAGTTCTCCTGGGATGCTTACCATCTAGTTAAGGGTTTAGACATATTTTACATTTTTCTCCTACGTATTCTCCCCCCTTAGATTTTACTCAGTTAAATCCAGTCTTCTGCACTTTTCCAGAAAGCACAGTACAAAAACATATCTAGATCCAATTATTTTGCTTAAGATGGAATACTGTGATGATTATCTTTAAATTTTCATTTTAAATAGCACTGTATTCCTTAGGCTGTAACTACTAAGACGTCAAATTACTTATAAAAGAAATAACTGGACCACTATCACCTAAGCCCTTTATAAGGGGCAATATAAAATGTTTAAAAACTCAAAATATAAATGAACTAAATATACAATATGGTTAAGTATTAGTCACATAAACAAACCAAAATATAGAGGAAACTGACCTCCAGGCCCTCCTCCATACCCATTATAGCCATCCCCAAATCCACGTCCACTGCCATATCCATCTGTTAGGGAGCAAAAAAGATTACATTTACTATAAGCTGTTCACCATTATTACTAACACTCATTTTTTCAGTTCTCTTAATACCTCAGCACAATAATTAAGAACCTCAGAAAAGCACACGCTAGTGCTACTAGTTTATTCACAAAACATGAAAGCATATAATTAAATCTCATTACCACCTAAATTTTGAACTCTTAACTGAACAAGTCTCAATTTTAGAGATTCCATTTCATTTATACATAAGAATGACACTTCATGGGGCCAAAGCTTTTCTGATGACACTTCATTTTACATTATCAATCCAGATAAACATAACTTATTAACACAACCCTATTAAACTTCTTGTCTGGCCAAGTCACAGGAACTTGCCAGGATACTATCTATTTGAAGTCTTAGGGAAAGGTTTTGATTTACGTTGATTTCCTGATTCTACTAATGAAAACCTAATCATATTTAAAATAAAAGCACACTCATCCTTTAAACACATAGAATTTGAACTTACCAGATCCTCCTCTGAAGTTACTTCCTGGTCCTGGTCCGAAATTTCCACCGCCACCCCGCGAATCCCCGAAGCCGAAGTTGCCTACAATAAATGCCCCAGTTAGAAGCAAGCCCTTACATGAATAAAAATAAAGAAGAAACAGAATTGAAGAAACAGAATTGAAATTACCTCCTCTTCCACTCCTAGAACTCTGAACTTCTTGCATTTCTTGTCTAGACAAAGCCTTTCTTACTTCTGCATTATGACCATTGATGGTATGGTATTTCTGCACTGCAATGAAAAATTCAAACTCCTTTTAAATCAACAACATTAAACAACTTTAAAAGTTTACCTTTCAATAAAATTAGATGTTAACATACACAAAATTGAATACATGGTAAGAACAGTACATTTGTGGTTAGACACTTACATACGATTTTATCCACAGGATCATGGTCATCAAAAGTAACAAAGCCAAAGCCTCTTTTCTTTCCAGACTGTCTATCAGTAATTATCTCAATGGTATCAATTTTTCCATATTCCTCAAAGTAATCTCTAAGGTGATGTTCCTCAGTATCTTCTTTAATTCCGCCAACAAACAGCTTCTTCACAGTTACATGAGCCCCTGGTTTTCCAGATTCCTAAAATATTGGTGGGGTAAAAGTCATCCCGACAGAAAAAAACACAAGCATGATTCAAAGTAGCCAACCTTTGTACCATACTTGGCTTGTATCCACCTTAAAACTACCAGATCTACAACAACAGCTTTTAGGGACCTAGCTTTTGACAAATAAGTTAGCTTCAGAAAATGGTCCAAAAACCCAACAGAGCTTTAATAAAATCTTGAGTTAAATCTAAATTCAGAAATACTTTCCGATGTTCAGCAAGGCAGCATTCTTTATGTTAATTGCACAAGACAGTCATGGTTTGCTTACCTCTCTTGCTACAGCACGTTTTGGCTCAACTACTCTCCCATCAATTGAATGAGGTCTTGCAGCCATGGCAGCATCAACCTCAGCCATGGATGAGAAAGTTACAAAACCAAATCCTCTTGATCTTTTGCTTGCAGGATCCCTCATTACCTTTCAAACCAAAGAGCAAACTTTAGCATTTAATCTCATTATAACTTATAAGTAAACAGTCATTATAATAGAATTTACTATGCTGATATAGTTACTTCCTCCATGATTCACTTAAACAGCTACGATACTAACATACAGTAACAATTCAGTAACTTACGTACCACACAGTCTGTAAGCTTTCCCCATTGTTCGTAATAGTTCCTCAAACTTTCTTCTGTGGTTTCAAAGCTTAAGCCACCAATAAAGAGCTTACGGAACTGTTCCTTTTCTCTCTGCAAAGGAAAATACCATTTCAATTTTTATTTACATTTTCCTCTTTGTATGCAGGAAATTAAATTCTTAAATATGAGGTGACCTGCTGGCAGAGTACCTTTTTCCTCTCCAAAGGAACAGTTTCTAAAGTTTTCTGGGGGGGAAAAAAAAAACTTACATCAAATTTAAACCATATGTTAAACTGCATATTAGTTGTGTTACACCAAAAAAATTGCCTCAGCTGATCTACACAAGTTTCAAAGTCATTAATGCTTGATCTAAATTTACTCAACATTAAATTATCTTAAACAAATGTATTATTACTTAATTTAAAAAATTTCTAAGGAGAAATGAACAAATGTAGACCGTGGTTATCAAAAGATTACTAAATCTTTACCAAAAATTTCAACCCTATAACCTAAAAACCCAGATTTCTATTTATAAACATCAGAAAATAACTTTTGGTTCGATGGTTATGACCCAAAGTTTTTATTTCACGATTCAGTAACATTTTCCCTTAACTGCCCCCTCTGGTGGTGATTCTAAGTATATTAGCCAAAAAAAAACTTTTTAAAATACTGTTTCTCCCTATGACTCTGACAAAAATATTTAAAATCATGATATGCATTAGCAATAACCTTAAAAATTACTTAAAACCAGGACAAATTCATTTTTATGACCAGCAGCACTCAAATCTTAAAAGTTTTAACAGGTTTTTGGTGGACACTGTCTATACAGGATATGACAATACAGAATATGAATTACTCAGCTTAACCTTATGTACAATAAAATACATTCACCTGGCATAATCTCTAAGCTAACTATTACTGAAAGCTGAAGCTTACTGAACTTGATTGGCCATGTGGCAAGCGACACGGCACGAAACAATTTTCTAACTCAATAGGAAAAACCTCAGAGTTGAAATCTTTAATACCTGCAAACAAGCAAATATGTCGTATTATACAACCCTGTATTTTGGGCAGTTAAGAATGTTAAGTAAACCTGTCTTAAAAGGTAACTACGTTAAAAAAAAAAAAATTAAACGAGAGGAAGTGATATCCAGGACCAACTACTACGAATGCATAATGCACACTAAAAAGTCACAAGTAATTTTGAATGAAGAATTATTTTTTGTTCCTAGCAAGAAGAATTGCTGCTCTCAGCCCAGTTCTACAGAGCTCTCTCCCTCCATTCACATGCTCCCAACTGCTAAAAAAAAAATAGTGGTAAATGCCAGTTCGGATTTTTTCCTGTAATTGTTTTCAGGACTGGTAAAAATTAAAAAAAAAAAAACATTAACCGAAATGATTAAACTACTTCCTATGAGACACAACGCAGTCTTGAAATGGTTACTTGCCAAAATAGATATTTTCATTTTCTCAATTAGTTTTTTCTTAATTGTCGTCAGCACATAGGTGTCTCTAAACTGAAATTACCGATAATGTACATTTATAACAAGTCTTACAGATCACTAACAAAAAGCAAAAACTCATTACTTACCTCACAATTTTTCCAAACTTACCCGATGTCCACTATCGATTTTAAACAATGTTATTTTATAAACGTGCTTAGGGTCAAAGAAAATAACCAGGTAGACCCCCTTCGCTTGAGACCTTATGCTTATCAATGTAATGTTCAACCAAGATTGCAAACATAAATGAGAAAAGTAACAAAGTTCAAATACAGAGCGGCCCAGGCCCAAAACAATTTTGCACAAAAATACACACGCATTACAGGAAAGAGCCTCTGAAGCCATGTTTTAACCGAAGTACAACTAAGGATAAAATCGTGATTTCGCTTTCCTCGTAATTTCTAACTAATCATCTATAATGATCCATGGAACTGTCCCGTAAGGATTAAACTTCTCAGGAAAAACATTACTTAAAATACGAGTCGGCTTTACAACTTAAGCGGAATCCTTAAGAACAGTAAAGGCTTCTGACGCGAATATCCCTCCCCCGCCCAGAAAACCATCCTCGTCCCTGCCCCTCGTGGCCGATGGCTTCCAAAGTGTTTATTTTTGCTGCTGTTCATCTGCCGTTTTAGTGACTGCAGACCCAAATATATCCGTTACTCAAATAAATTTAAAAAACAGGAAAACTACAAAACGGTTTCTTTGTCCTATGGCTCGCATTAAACCCGGCCCGACGCCCTGGGTGGTGGTATCTTCTCTGAAACCGGGCCCGCAAACCCGGAGCACCCCCCCGCCCGCTCTTCGGTGTGGCTTCCGAACGCAATGGCGCCATTTCATCGAGGGGAAGGCTGAGCGCCTTTAATGAGGTGCGCAGGACTCTAAAGATCCAAGCTCACAAAACACTCCAAATCCACCTCGAAACGATATGAAAAGAGCCCGAGAAGAAAGAAAAATAGTTAACCACTTCTATGCCTTGACAGAGAAAGCACACTAAAAGAATAAGAGAATTAAAAGAAAAACGCTGAGAGGAAGGCGAGCCATGAAAATGGCGGCCGCCAAATCCGGTTCCCGGGAGAGAGGGGGAGGGGAAGCTCCGCAGCCTCGCTCACGGGGACCCGCTGCCCGCCGCAACACTCGCCGCGGAGACGCCGTGGCCCCCGAAGCACCGTGCTTTAAAAAGGGAATAAGAATTCCCGCCTCCGCGCCCCACTTTCACTCCAGCGGGGCAGCGTCCGCCATGTGAAAGCTCCCCATCCCCCACCCCCAGTGAAGGGAAATGGCGCCGGGAGGCCGAGGGTGGGGAAGCTTGTTTGTACGCTCAGGCCTCCGGTCAAGACCCCGTTCATAAACCTCAAGCCCCACTGCTACTGAAGCGGTCCGATTTCCTGCCGCTCTCCCACGGAGGCGGCCGGCCGACTTCCACAAGGGGGCCAACGGCCTCGCCATGCCCTTTCCAATAACTCATTGATTTCAAACCCGTTACCTCCATCGCGGACTCAGTCGCTTCAGCCCGATTTCCCGCAGCCGAGCGAGATGAGAGAGATCTCCGCGGACGAACACGAACCGGACTCGTCCTGGCGCTGTAGTGAGAACTGCCGCTGCTCGAGAAACAACACCGCTAGGAGTACCTCCGCACGGGACCCGGCGCTGCTGCTACTGCCGCTAGAGCCGCTGCCGCCGCTTTTCTAGAACCTTCCCCCCCACTAACGCGTCTTCCTCTACGTCAGGCCGTTGCGTAAACGCCCTAACCGCCGCCAATGGCGGGAAGGCTCTACGCCCCTCCTTACGCCAAATGCGTACTCCTCCCCCTCCTGTGGCCAGCGACAGTGCCCGACGCTACTTCCGTAAATGCGCTCAGTGAATTGCGGAAGGCTCGAGTCCCGCGAGTTACTACCTCTCGGAATAGGGTCCCGCCCCCCGCCTTGGCGCAAGGCAGGTGAGAAACGGTCGCGCAGTTTGAAATTAACGCTGACGGGAGGAGCTTAATCCGGAGCCCGGAGTTCCAGCCCTCTCAACCTGGGAGGTGGTCCCTGCAGCTACGCCTTTGATAACCCCCGCCAGAAAAATCGTAGTATAATATGAGCCTTCCCTTTTCGTTCTCCGTGTCCCAACTCGGCGGATTGACTCGGCCCCTTCCGGAAACACCCGAATCAACTTCTAGTCAAATTATCGTTCACGCCACACTGACCTAACCCTGACCCGCGTCTATGCAGCTGACCCCTGGGGTACAGGAGGGGTCTCTGCTGAAAGTGGTCCCAAAGGGGTACTAGTTTTTAAGCTCCCAACTCTCTCTCCCCAAGCGTTTGGAGGATTCCGCACCCTCGCACCGCAGGGGCGAGGAAGTGGGCGGAGTCCGGTTTTGGCGCCAGCACTGAGGCTGCAAAGCAGAAAAGCCACCGCTGAGGAGACTCCGGTTACCGTCCTCGCCCCTCCTCCCCCCTCCCTCCCCTTGGGGACCACCAGGCGCCACGGGGCGAACGGTAAGTGCCGCGGTCTTCGCAGCCGCCCTCCCCCTAGGGCCCCAATTCCCAGCGGGTGCGGCGCGCGGCCCCTCCCCCCCGCCGGGCGCGCGCCCGCTGCCCCGCCCTTCGTGGCCGCCCGGCGTGGGCGGTGCCACCCCTCCCCCCCCCCCGGCGGCCCCGCGCACAGCTCCCGGCTCCCTCCCCCCTCGGATGTGGCTCGAGCTGTAGGCGCGCAAGGCCG
The DNA here is from genome assembly GCF_049350105.2 of Macaca mulatta. Classification (NCBI taxonomy): domain Eukaryota; kingdom Metazoa; phylum Chordata; class Mammalia; order Primates; family Cercopithecidae; genus Macaca; species Macaca mulatta. The sequence continues at coordinate 102,187,545 of NC_133408.1, read as the reverse complement.
GAGACGCTGCAGACCCGCGACCCGGAGCAGCTCAGAGGCGGTGAAGTCGGTGGTTTTCCTTCTCTCTAGCCCTCGCTCGGTGGTGGTGCATCAGATGCTGCACGCGCCCCGGGGGCCCGGTTCTCCGCTCCCCTCCCTTCCTTGCCGGACACCGCGCCGGGAGCTGCGGGAAGGAGTGGAGAGGGTCGGGCGGTGGCCTCGCGGCTGACCTGGCTCGGGGCCGGCGCCGGCAGTTAGTGGGGGGACTGTTCGGTCCTCGAGGGGGTAGGGAGCTGTGGCGACGGTCGCCCTATTTCGAGACAAAGCGCATTTTCCCTCCCCTCCCCCACCAGCGTTCCGGCGGAGGCGCCCCCTCCCCCAGCCGCCACGCGGGGCTGGGTCGAGACTTGGGCCTCCGGGAGGGCGGCGCGTGGTCCCGTGTCCGCGAGGCCTGGCGGCGTGCGGCCGACTGTCCCGAGGTTGCGGCGGCCGTCCCGTTAACGTGGCCGCCGCGGGGGGTAGGCGCGTGCCGTGTGGCGCAGTGCCCTTGAGCCCCCGCGCCGCGGCCTTTGTTTCTCCCTGCGGATGTGCTGACCACGAGGCCCGCGCTCCCGGGTGGGGGCGGGCAGCTGCGCTTAGGCCTCGGGACGCAGAGCTCCAGCGGAGAGGGTCGGAGGCGGAGGGGGAGCGGGTGTGTGCAAAAGGTGATTGCGTCTTCAAAGTGTCACGAAACGGGGTTGAAGCATCGTTAAGTTTTTTCCTTTAGTTAGTTAACTGCTGATTGGAAAAAGAGAGGGTTTCTGAGCAGAAACAAACTTAGGATTGCAGAACAGAGAAGATTCACAGGGGTTTACAGTTGTGAGTTGTTTGGGTAATCGTGCATGGTTTTAAACCGAAAGGATTGTCCTTTAAAAATGGAACATGGACTTGATTACAAATGGGACTTAGATTAGAAAAGATATTTGTCCCCTATGTTAAGCCATGTGAAGCTGCTTTAGGTACCAAGATCCCCAGTAAAGTCTTTCTAGACTCACATGTTTAGAACACGTACTTACGTGCATCATAAGCAATGTAGGTAGGAGCGCAAATCTACTCTGGATTTGTATCAACGTTTGAAATGTGCGCTCCCTACTTGGGGGTTGGAATCCAAACAGAACTTGTATTTAGTTACCTTTTTTGTGTCGTGCAAACTTCTCTTAACTGTCATGCATTTTTCTAGTAATAGTTCTTCAAGTCTGCAATAAAAAATGGCCTCCAATAAAACTACATTGGTAAGTTAATGAAAAGCTAAAGTATGTAAGGATTTAACCCAAGGTTTTTTCCCCCAAAGTATAACTTTGCATCTTTGTGGTTGAGAAATTTACATCGACATATTTCCCAGCTCTCCCAGTATAATTATAGGGGAAAATTAGGAGCAAAACGAATTCATTACATGGAGATACTTGCTGACTTGACTTAATAGCGTCTTAACTAGTTTAATCTTTGAAGGACAGTGCAATGTGGATTTTGCTAAGGATTTTTATCTTCAGATAGAAATACCCACGTTTTTGCAAAATATTACATGAAATAATAAAGCCCTTGTTGGTTGGCATAATTTTCCTTAAATCCCCAGAATTCTGGAGAAGTATTTTCATTAAAGCCAAATTTAAAGAACCAGGTACCTTGTGCACCTAGGTTGGAGCAAGTTAGTGAATCTTTCAAATGGCTTTGGTCACTTTATCTTGTTTTAACTTACTCTGAAATATAGAAGAATCTTGAATATAATTCATTGCGGTGTTTTGTTTTTTTTTTTTAAAAATGATCGAAATAGCAAATACGATCCAGAAGGGAGAAAAGGCTAGATTTTTTGTATCTTATTCAGCTATGTCATGTTACAAGTTTTTTAAAACCCTGGAATATTCACATAAAAATCATGAAATTCAAAGTTACAGTTTTCACAATATTTAACTTTCAACATATTGCATTAATCTTAAGCACGTAAAGGTGAATGTTAATGTCTCCTAGGTAGAGTAAAGCATTTGTTTTTGGTCTGTATATGTTCTCTCTGGGTTTCACACTAGAAAGGGCACGTTGGTGATTTTTAATTTGTGCCATCATTAGATTCTATGTTAAGTCAGATACCCTGGAAAACAGAATTTGTTTTTGCATGCAATTGATACTCTTTGGGGTCTGTTATTTATTGGTATTTAAATAGTTTATTTTGTGAGGGATCACAGGTTGGCCACTTTAGAACTTTTTTTAACTTTTCATTTTAAAAATTCATTAGTGTTGTGAGATATATGTACTGTTAATTTCACTTAAATAATGGGAAATTTATTTTGACTCAAATCCACATTTGGAAAAAAGTACTGGGTTAAGCCAAACATATACTACAAAAGAAAATGGTGAGCATTTGAAACTAGCTTATGAATGCCATAGTAGTAAATACTGTATGGTATTTTGTCTGCCCCTTTTTTTTTTCTTTTTTTTAACCTTAGTGTGTATCCTTTTCATTTTCTATATTTATTTTTTACTTCTTTATTTTGTTAGCCTTCTCCCTTTGTGGCAGTAGCTGTTTTGTTTTTCATGTAGTATAGGTATCTAATACACTTCTGTCTCTTCCAATTTGTTTTTGCTTCTCCCACTATTATTTCTACCTTCTTGTACTGTACAATGACAGAAATCTGTTTGGGCCCAGTACTCAAGTATCTTGACTAATGAGAATCATAAGACCTGACTTGGAAATGGTATCCGAGAAAGTCAGGTGTTTGCTGCATTTTTTTGTATTCCAGGGGATTGTGTGTGTGTGTGTGTGTGTGTTACCTATATGCTTGCTTGCATAGCTTGAAATGTCATTTTGCAGTCTTGAGGCCTTTCTTACATGTGTGTCTGCGCACTTCATATGCCTGCATAGCTTGAAACGTCCTTTTGTAGCCTTGAGGTGTTGCTGTTAACTTTTTTCTGCTTGCTGCTTTACTTGTGGGATGGCTTTAGTGACTGGGCAATTAAGGTTTATCTTTTTTTGATAGTATTTGGGTTTTTTGGTTTTGTGGGGGGGTTTTTTTGAGACAGTTTTTCTCTTGTCCAGGCTAGAGTGCAATGGCGTGATCTTGGCTCATCGCAACCTCGGCCTCCCGTGTTCAAGCGATTCTCCTGCCTCAGCCTCCCAAGTAGCTGGGATTACAGGCATGCATCACCACGCCTGGCTACTTTTTTATTTTTAGTAGAGACAGCATTTCTCCATGTTGGTCAGGCTGGTCTCAAACTCCTGACATCAGGTGATCTGCCCACCTCAGCCTCCCAAAGTGCTGGCATTACAGGCATGAGCCACCACGCCTGGCAGTAGCATTTGTTTTAAGATGAAATGTTAAGGTGGATTTCTTCTCTGCCCATAGGATCTTCTGATTAACCATTTCGGGGTTTTTCCCCCGCATTTTTAATCTCATAAAAATTTTCCCCATTTTTAATCCTCTCATAGCAAATCTTGAGCTATTGGAGAGAGCTGATTGAGGTTGGTCTCCTGCTTCTCTTAAATAGTGTCATACAAAAAAATGCCTGTTTAAAGTGAAGTTGGCTACCAATATAGACTTTGTCTTGAGAAACCAGGAAGGAAGGATTTTTTTCACCTTAGAGAATTAAAATCTCCCCTTTTGTCCTCTTGAAGTGACAGCTTTATAGGTTCTAAGTGGTAGGAAATATTATCTACAGAGATGGAAAAATAATCTTGTCCTTTAATTTAACCTCCTAGTGGTCTCCATAGTTGACCTTGCAGTTGGTATCAGGATTGTGAACCACGTGTTCATTCTGCGCTTACCTTTTATTTGTATTATTGAAGCTTTTGACATTAGTATTTGAATTGAGAAGGAGGCTCTTAGGTCTGTCGTTGGTTCACCTAAGACCTGTCGCTACTATTTTCTTCTCTGTATCACCCTGTAAGTACTTCCTGCATAGTTGCTGTGTTGTTAAAATGAATGAAAACTCTAGTAAACTTGGTCTTTTAAGACTACAGGGCCGGGCGCAGTGGCTTACGCCTGTAATCCCAGCACTTTGGGAGGCAGAATCACTTGAAGTCAGGAGTTTGAGACCAGCCTGGTCAACATGGTGAAACCCCGTTTCTAATAAAAATACAAAAAAAATTAGCCTGGCATGGTGGCATGTGCCTGTAATCCCAGCTACTTGGGAGGCTGAGGCTTGATAATTGCTTGAACCTAGGGAGGCAGAGGTTGCAGTGAGCCGAGATCACGCCATTGCACTCCAGCCTGGGCAACAGAGTGAGAGACCCTGTCTCAAAAAAAAAAAAGACTGGAAAAAAAGTAATTTTTCCAGATAGTGTTTTTGATTGTATTATTTTGGTGGTGGGTCATAAGTTTGAGCTAAATCAACAAAATAAAGCATTCTTTTATTTTATTGTCTGTTGACTTTTAATCCTTCCCTGTCTGCCCTGGGATGTGGAAGTAAAAAGTAAAAATTTATGTTGAATGTAATAATAATGTAAGCAATTGAGCCTTGAAAATGTACCCAAAATTCAAGAAGAATATTTCTTAATTTCTCATTTGTTTTATTTTAGCAAAAAATGGGGAAAAAACAGAATGGAAAGAGTAAAAAAGTTGAAGAGGCAGAGCCTGAAGAATTTGTGGTGGAAAAAGTACTAGATCGACGTGTAGTGAATGGGAAAGTGGAATATTTCCTGAAGTGGAAGGGATTTACAGAGTAAGAAACTTTAGTGCATCTGTATTGTATGTTTGACTGCAGCTAAGTGGTTTTAGAATTTGTTTTTAACCTGACTCTTTTACCTGCTTTCCCATAGATGTCTTTAAATGTAAAACACCTTGAATTTAGGTATCTTATTTGAAGTCTATTTAAAAAGAACCAAAACTTTATTGTACAGTTGAAGCTGAGCAGACTAGAGACTAGTTTATTACCCTGGGGAGTCAAATTTGTAAAATTATAGAGTGTAGTTTACTATATAATGTATTTTAATGTGGTTAGATATTATACTGATTATAACAATCTGCATTGTTTTCCTCCACACAGAGGGTACTAAAAAACATTGAAGCTATATAGTATAGACTAGTGGGTCTCATACAGGATTACCTATAATCTAGGCTTTATACTAAGTTTATTATGTCCTAATACCTAAGAAGTAGAGCCTGGGCTTGTTTTAAGCTCTCTGGTTCCTTGTGTTCTTTGATACGGATTCTTGATAATTTTCACAAAATGTGAATAACTTGAACATGCAGCAATTACATACTTTAACACTTGGTGTTTGTTGTGCTTATCTGCTTTGATTCTTCCCTGTTACACCACAAAGCTCCATAGGCAGTGACAATTAAAAATGGATAGGTGGAGATCAATTTCCTGAGCTTGCTGGAGATAGAGCATATGGTAGTCAAATGATTGGGCTTCACATATCTGTTATCTCGTGCATTCCCTGCTCTTCACATTTAATTCATAGCAGTTTCGGAAATATGAGTTGAATGGGAGATTTACGTTTTCCTGTTTTATCCTCCAGTGTTTTTAGTTGAAATTAAGTATGTATCATAAGTCCATACTTTATTAAGCCCATGAAACATGAAAAATTATTTTTACCCAGCAAAACTTTAGGAAATGAATGGGCTCCTCCCTTTTTCTTCTCCCAAAACTTAAGGCCACTAGCAAAATTATACTGCATTTGGCCATGTGCAGTGTAATAAGTAATGTAAAAGACTCTTTTCTTTTTTTTTTTAGACAGAGTCTCGCCCTGTTGCCCAGGCTGGAGTGCAGTGGCGTGATCTCAGCTCACTGCAACCTCTGCCTCCCGAGTTCAAGCAATTTTCCTGCCTCAGCCTCCCGAGTAGCTGGGACTACAGGCATTTGCCACTATGCCCAGCTAATTTTTGTATTTTAGCAGAGACAGGGTTTCACCATGTTGGCCAGGCTGATCCCAAACTCCTGACCTCAAGGGATCCACCTGCTTTGACCTCCCAAAGTTCTGGGATTACAGGTGTGAGCCACCACACCCAGCCAAGAAGACTTTAATGAAAATAATACTACAGAGCAGAGACTTTTATTGTTCTCTACCCAGTAATTTGGATTTACTAATTTAGAGTCTCAAATTAGAATGTAGGGCCTGGGTGCAGTGGCTCACACCTGCAATTCCAGCACTTTGAGGGTCCAAGGCTGGAGGATCACTTGAAACCAGGAATTCAAGACCAGCCTGGCCAACAAAATGAGACCCTTTCTCTATTTAAAAAAAAAAAAAGAAGAAGTGTGTGTTTTAAGTTAGCTGGGCATGGTGTTGCATACCTGCAGTCCCAGCTACTTGGGCTAAGGCAGAGGATTGCCTGAGCCGGGAGTTGGAATCTTCAGTGAGCTATGATTCCACCACTGCACTCCCGTCTGGGCAACAAAGCAAGACCCTGTCTTTGGCAGAGGCAGGCGGGGGGGTGGGGTAATGTAGGGAAGGAGGAAATTATTAGTATCTGCAGTACAGAGGATTTTTTATTCCCCCAGCTGTCTATTAAAATGGATCTGGATAATGGTGATGAATCGTGTCTAATTCAATCAAAATTTTTTTTTAAACTAAACACAGTGCTGACAATACTTGGGAACCTGAAGAAAATTTAGATTGTCCAGAGTTGATTGAAGCATTTCTTAACTCTCAGAAAGCTGGCAAAGAAAAAGATGGTACAAAAAGAAAATCTTTATCTGACAGTGAATCTGATGACAGCAAATCAAAGAAGAAAAGAGATGCTGTAAGTATAAAATATTGCCCACCAGCTTGTCCTTCTGTAAAACGTCAATGGCTTGATTTCTTTTTTTTCCCCCCCATGAGATGGAGACTTGCTCTTGTCGCCCAGGCTGGAGTGCAATGGCATGATCTTGGCTCACTGCAACACCACCTCCCAGGTTCAAGCCATTCTCCTGCCTGAGCCTCCCAAGTAGCTGGAATTACAGGCTCCCGCCTAATTTGGTATTTTTAATAGAGATAGGGTTTCACCATGTTGGCCAGGCTGGTCTTGAACTCCTGACCTCGTGATCCTCCCACCTCATCCTCCCAAAGTGCTGGGATGACAGGTGTGAGCCACCACACCCAGCTTTTTTTTTTTTTTTTTTTTTTTTTTTTTTTTTTTTTTTTTTTTTTTTTTTTTTTTTTTGAGACAGAGTCTCCCTCTGTCGCCCAGGCAGGAGTGCAGTGGTACACTATCTCCGCTCATTGCAACACTCCGCCTCCAGAGTAGCTGGGATTATAAGGGTGCGCCACCACACCTGGCTGATTTTTGTATGTTTAGTAGAGACGGGGTTTCATCATGTTGGCCAGACTGATCTTGAACTCTGACCTCAGGTGATCCACCCGCCTCGGCCTCCCAGAGTGATGGGATTACAGGCGTGAGGCACCCCACCAAGCCCAGCTTTGATGGCTTGCTTTTTTAAAACTCAGATACTTTTATAAAAGGCCTCTTAATCGTATTTTAAATATTTTAATATTTAGGACAATAAGGATGGTCATGGTTTAGCCTACATTGTGTTAAATGTGCAGTAAGTGCTTATGCCACTTAGGTTGTGCTAGTGCAATTTTTCTTAGTTTCATGGATTTGATCCCTGAGTAGACCCATTAATTACCTGTGATCCCAGGCTAGCAATCTTAGGTACAAACAATACTAAGATTGGATTATTGAAAGCCTTTGCACTATAGTAAAAACAATGCAAATAAAACTTTCTGATTATAGTCCATTAATGGCATTGACCACCAAAAAGTATTTGCATGTCATCTTTGTATTGCCAAACAGTGCCTTGATTTTGAAGTCTATAATCTTTGATAATCGTTACACACTTTCTTGACATGAATTGAGACATTCAGTTGATTCACTCTACATGTGTTTTGGTCCAGTCTTTGCTTTACTTATGTCTCTGTGGCTTCAGGCAAGTCAGGTAACTTCCTACTTACATCCTTGACTGTAAAACAGATTATACTTATGTTGCCCACTGTCCTAATGTGGCAATTTGAGGAAACATCTTGGTGCTGAATTAGGTTCTAGGCTTAGGCACTATAAACATGATTTAAAACTTGATCATTTGAACTAGAAGCAAAGAAGTACAACCTTCATGATAACTCTGTATAAGGTCATAGGTATAATTGCTATTACAGATGAGGAAACAAGAGAATGACTACAAATTTGGTTTTGAAAGTAAATCACATGCTTAACAGAAGCACAGTTTTGGCCAGGCACGGTGGCTCGCGCCTATAATCCCAGCACGTTGGGAAACCAAAGCAGGAACATTGCTTGAGCCCAGGAGTTGGAGGCCAGTTTGGGCAACTTAGTGAGACCCCATCTCTAAAAAGAAAAAAAAAATCAGCAAGACATGGTGGATGCCTCCTGTAGTCTCAGCTACTTGGAAGGCTGCGGCAGAAGGATTGCTTGAGCCTGGGAGTTGAAGGTGCAGTGAACTGTGATTATGCCAGTGCACGTCAGCTTAGGCAATGGAGCAAGACCTTGTCTCCAAAAATTATTAAATAATAAATCAAGCACAACTTTTAACAATACTTATTGAGCCCTTACCATGTGCCATACTGTGTGCCAAATCTTTTGCTTTTAATGTGCTGTGAAATACCTGTGCTGTAGATACTAAAATTCTGTTTTATGAAACCACAAAGAGGTTGATTAACTTGCCCAAAGCCACACAGTTCGTAAGTGGGGTAGGTCCATCATTCTCACCCTGGCAGTGTTACTCCAGAGCCTATGACATTGACATAAAGCTCTGACAGGAATAAAGGATTTATTGATATCATTCGTTCTCCAACTTTTTTTGGTCTTAAGGCCTGTTTACACTCTAATAAAATTATTGAGGATCCCCAAAGAGCTTTTGTTTGTATGGGTTATAACTATCAATACTAACATACTAGAAATTAAAACAAATTTCTAAAATGACTTTCTAAAAAAGTTGAGTAGTGTTTTACATTTTTACAAATCTTCGACTTGGGTCTTAAGGCAATTTTACTTAAACACATTTGATTGCTGTGGCGTATTGTTTTGGTGGAGGTATATGAAGACAATCCAAAGTCACAAATAGGTGAAAAAAGGGGGCCTTACACAACCCCCTCCCAAAAAGAACTCTAGAATCCCCAATGAATCCGTAGACCACATTTTGAGAACCACTGGTTTATATTAAGTACTTTCTAATGCAGGGCGTCTAATCTTTTGGCAGCCCTGGGCCACGTTAGGAGAATTGTCTAGGGCTACACATAAAATAGACTTAACACCAACCACAACTGATGAGCTAAAAAAAAAAAAAAAAAAATCCCAAGAAAGTCTCAGTATAAGAAAGTTCACAAATTTGTGTTGGGCCGCCTTCGGAGCCGTCCTGGGCCGCAGGTTAGACAAGTTTGTTCTAACATTTCCTGTCATTTAGAATGATCACAGATAGTTGGTGTGAGTTTTAACATTTTTAATATTTCTCACTGTTTGTGTTTTGTTTATGCTTTTAAAATGCATTGGTAATTCAGACTAATTCCTGGAAGTAATTTGAAATATATTAACTTTTAAGACTTTATTATTACCAGAAATAAAGAGATTAGTTTTTCTGTATGCCCACACAACTCTGCCTTTGGTGTCACTGAACGCAGTAATTTTCTTGAGTTTTGATTCTGAATGTTTTTGGAAATTTTAAGTGTTCTGCATATCAAACTCAGGTTGTTTTTCTACTTGTAAAGTTAATGGAAATCAGATGTTTTTAATTACCAAATATGGGTTCTTGCTGTAGTCGTGTCTGTCTCGCTATTGGAACGTGTTTATTTAAAATAATGCCATGAAAACAATTTAATACTCTTGAGTTTGCTGTATGAAAAAAATGTCTTCTAAACAGGCTGACAAACCAAGAGGATTTGCCAGAGGTCTTGATCCTGAAAGAATAATTGGTGCCACAGACAGCAGTGGAGAATTGATGTTTCTTATGAAATGGTGAGTATGCAGGGACTGTTAGATTTGAAAGAAAGAATAGACTTTTTTTTTAATTTGTGAAATGGTTTTTATCATTAGGCAGGGAAAAATTATCTGCCGAGAGGATGATTCTGGTTTTACTAGTAGTGTTTTAAAGCAAGGGTCAGCACACTGTGGCCTGTTTTGAAAATGAAGTTTATTAGAACATAGCAACAAGTATACATATATAACCCTCCTGGAGCACTTAATACCTTTTGTTTGGACTATTATTTTTTTAAATGAATGGTTGTCAGTTGACAAACAACTTAGACTTGTAACTGAATTTTTCTTTTTCTTAAAACAGGAAAGATTCAGATGAGGCAGACTTGGTGCTGGCGAAAGAGGCAAATATGAAGTGTCCTCAAATTGTAATTGCTTTTTATGAAGAGAGACTAACTTGGCATTCTTGTCCAGAAGATGAAGCTCAATAATTGTTCACATTGTTTTTTTATATATATTTATATATATATATAAAATTTGGGTCTTGGATTTTGATTTACTAGTGTGACGAAATAACTACATCCTAATGAAAATCAAGTTTGATATGTTTGTTTTGAAAGTAGCGTTGGAAGAGTTGTTGGGGGGTTTTTTGCATCTATAGCACTGGTTACTTTGAACAAATAAATAAAAGCTTTCTGTAGTTGCTTCCTTTATCAGAAAAGAACATTTGATACCATGGTATATTATTTCCTCTTCATTGAAGAACAGCTTTTCTAAATGTTGGGGGAAATGTCCATAGTCATTAATCAAAACTTGTGTTCTCATAAGCCTAAGGACTATTTTAGGTTTTTTACATGTTTTTGTGTGTGTGTGTATCCATAAAATGCATATGTAAATTTTTCTTTGTTTTTAAGCATTCACCCAAACAAAAAATCACAGGTAAACCCATGTTTCTGAGATGCCATTATTCTGACCAAAATAAGAGATAATCACTTCAAGTTAAATTGAAATTTTTCCTGAAGCCATACATTTCAAGTAGAATAAGTAATTCTAAATAGGACAATTTAAATTGGATAATTTTAAAGTATCTATAATTGCAGTGGTTTATTTGCAAAATTCCTAAAAGGAAAAATTTTATCACTGCCGTCACAGCAGGTTTCTTCATCCAGATGAGGACACTAGACAAATGCTAGTGTGTTTTAACTAGCTAAACAAAACTAAGTTAAACGAAAATTTAAAATTTTCCCTAGTGAGCCATTCCTTAACAAAATGTTGAAATCCCTGTTGCTACATTGACTGAAAGGTAATGATGAATGGAATATGTAAGATTTGGCTCATATAAACCTAATCAGATGGTTAGAGATGTTGGCAGTTGAGGACCTGCTGCCATAAATGTGTGAACAGCCTTTTGTAATCTAATCTATTGACCTGCATGTTTTTTCTTTACCCCAACTGATTCCTTACATGTAGGCTCAATCTTCAGTTATTTGCTTTACTGGTTCAACAAAAGCCAGGAAGAACAACTTTGTAGTAATCAGAGTGTTATCCAACTGTATATTGTTTACTTTATTGTAAATACTGGTGAACAGTGGTTAATAAATAGTTTTATATTCCTTTATGCAATTATTAGACTTTTCTTTATTTGATACGCCTTTACGGTAGAAATAGAAACGCCCACACTCATTGGATTATCTTTGTTTATAAGTTGGATGATACCAGTAAGGCATTAGAGTACATATCCTAGATCTTTTGAGCTTATGAGTTTTAAACTTGAATATGTATTTCCACAGGAGTGTTTCCACAGTTGGGAGATAAAAGTTAGTTTCATGTGATCGCTAGGAGGAATTGTCTCATTAAAATGAGGTTTTAAAATCTGGTGGTTGTAACTGTCTTCTAAAGAACGTAAAGTATTCTGATAGGGCTCAGTGTGATGATAGACACATTTTAATTGATTTCCAAAATCCATACAGAAAAGGAAATAACTGATGTCCTGTAATCCCAAAATTTGGGGAGGCCAAGGCAGGAAGATTACTTGATTCCCAGGAGTTTGAGATAAGCCCGGCAACATAGCGAGACCCGCACCTCTACAAAAAAATTTAAAATTAGCTGGGTGTGGTGTCTTGTACCTGTAGTCCTTGCTACTTGGGAAGGTCCCTTAAGCCTAGGAGTTTAAGACAGTATATACATGCCACTGTGCTCCAGCCTGGATGACAGACTCTGTCTCTCAAAAAATTTTTTAAAATACTGTCCTTTTATACTCGTGTTTGTATTACTTTCCTATTGGTGCTTTAACAAATTACCACAAATTTAACCCATTTATGGCTTAAAATAGTTCTGTGGGTCAGAAGTCCAAAAATCAGCGAGCTGAAGTCAGGTTATTCTGTGGGTCAGAAGTCCAAAAATCAGCGAGCTGAAGTCAGGTTATCGGGAGTTCCTTCTGGAGTTTTTGATGGCAGAATCTTTTTTCGTTGTCTCTTCCATTTCAAAAGGCCACCTATATTCTTTGGTTCCTGGCCCTTTCCATCTTCAGAACCAGCAAGCAGTAGAGCATCTTGCATTATCTTTCTCCCCCTTCCCCTCTTCCTCTTTCCATCTCTCCTGGCTACCACGGTGTATTATGGAAGGATTGAGCCAAACCATTCGTTCAAGTTCTTGAATTCCTGGAGCTTAGATCTTTAGATGAAGAGAAAACCCTTTTTCTATCATTTCTACCCTCTGATGTCTGTGTAATAGGCTTCTTGTAACAACTCAGATGCTGTAGAAGTAAGGCCACCTCGCCAGTTTCCTTGCTTCAAACTCAAAAGTTTAATTGACACCCATATCTCTGCGTATATGACTTTATACTTTTTTTTTTTTTTTTTTTTTGAGACGGAGTTTTGCTCTGTCACCCAGACTGGAGAGCAGTGGCATGATCTCAGCTCACTGCAACTTCTGCCTCCCAGGTTCAAACTATTCTGCCTCAGCCTCCCCAGTAGCTGGGACTACAGGCACTCACCACCACACCTGGCTAATTTTTGTATTTTTAGTAGAGATGGGATTTCGCCATATTCGCCAGGCTGGTCTCAAATTCCTGACCTGGTGATCCGCCCACCTCAGCCTCCCAAAGTGCTGGGATTACAGGCGTGAGCCACTGTGCCCGACCCAGCTTTATACATTTAAATACAGTTTTTAGGCCAGGCATGGTGGCTCATGCTTGTAATCCCAGCACTTTGGGCAGCTGAGGTGGATGGATCACCTGAGGTCAAGACCAGCCTGGCCAACATAACAAAACCCCCTCTCTACTAAAAATACAAAAATTAGCCAGGCATGGGGGTGTGTTCCTGTAATCCCAGCTGCTGTGGAGGCTGAGGCAGGAGAATTGCTTGAACCCAGGGAGCGGGGATTGCAGTGAGCCAAGATTGTACCATTGCACTCCATCCTGGGCAACGAGTAAAACTCTTGCCTCAAAAAAATTTGTTTTTAACAAAAATAATTTTATTTTTAAATTTTATTTTGCAACTTATATTTCAACCAACTCTTATCTTGAGCTATCTTACTTAATACACTAAAATATATTCTAGCATAGCTGCTAACCACTTCAGAAAAGTTACCAGAGTTGGAATCTGCTGTCTATTCTTTGATTCTGAACAAATTAATATACTTCACCTCTCTGTGTCTGAGTTCCCTCATCTGTTATTCATGGGCTCGTATAAGGGTGAAATGTATGCATGTGAGACAGAACAGTGCCTTGTGTTTGTTTAGTAATCAGGATGTGTTTTACCTTTTTTAATAGGGACATAGTAGGATATCATATGGCAGCTCCCCAACTTAACCAATTGCTGGGTATGAGTACCTAGGTGGTTGGTAGTTTCCTGCTATTAGATTAATGTAGGGAGGCCAGGCGAGGTGGCTCATGCCTGTAATCCCAGCTCTCTGGGAGGCGGAGGTAGGCAGATCAGGAGGTCAGGAGTTTGAGACCAGGCCAACATGGAGAAACCCCATCTCTACTAAAAATACAAAAATGAGCAGGGCATGGTGGCGTGCACCTGTAGTCCCAGCTACTTGGGAGGCTGAGGTAAAAGAATCACTTGAAACCTGGAGGCGGAGGTTGCAGTGAGCTGAGATCATGTCACTGTACTCGCACCTGGTGACAGAGCGAGACTCCATCTCAAAAAAAAAATAAAAAAGATTAATGTAGTGCTCATTCTTACATATAGTGACACTTAGCAGACAGATGGATTCTCAGAAGTCATCAGAGAAGTCAAGATTGCGGTGATTTACTCTTCTATCAATAGCCATTACCCCATTTCCTCACTAGTACTACAAATTAACAACATTGATCTTACTAATTTTTAATCTTTTTTAGCGATGGGGCCTCACTATGTTGCCCAGGCCAGTCTCGAACTCCTGGCCTCAAGTGATCCTCCTACCTCAGCCTCCCAAAGTGCTGGGATTACAGGCATGAACCACTTGCTAGGCCGATTTTACTAATTTTTAGCCAATCTGATGCCATCTTGGTTTAATTTTACATGTTTGGTTTTGTTGAGCATTCTTTTCATACTTAACTATTTGCATTTCCTTTTATGTAGATTAGTTATGCTCTGCATAACAAGGCTTTGATCAATGATGTACAGCATATACGATAGTGGATCCCATAAGATTATAATATCAGTATTTTTACACTACCTTTTTTATGTTTAGATCCACGAATGCTTACTGTTGTGTTACCGTTGCCTACAGTGTTCAATATAGTAACATGCTGTATGGGTTTGTAGCCTAGGACCAATATCTAGCCTAGGTGTGGAGTAGGCTGTACCATCTAGATTTGCCTAAGTACATTCTGTGATGTTCACACAGTAATGAAATTGCCTAATGATGCATTTCTCAGAACATCCCTGTCATTAAGCAATGCATGACAGGAAATCATGCATTTGAGTTTGATTATTACTAGATCTTCCTTTTCTATTTCTGTCACACAAAAAACAACCCTCAGACTCCTAGCTGGATTCATATGTATGGCTCTATTCCCCCAGAAGGCTAATGAAGACAAATGTGTTTTAATGGGAAAAACTCATAAGCTGTCTTATATTTGATTCTTACAGTAGGCTTTTATCTCCCCCCCCCCCCCGAGATGGGGGTCCTCATCTGTCATCTGCACTGGAGAGCAGTGGGACAATAACTCACTGCAGCCTCAAACTCCTGAGGGCAAGTAATCCTCCCACCTCAGCCTCCTGAGTAGCTGGGACTACAGGCACGTGCCACCATGCCTGGCTACTTTTTTTGGAGCCGGGTCTTACTCTGTTGCTTAGGCTGATCTCAAACTCCTGATCTCAAGTGATCCTCCTGTCTCAGATTACAGGTGTGAACCACCATACCTGGCCGTTTCATTTTATTAAGCCAATATGGACATTGAGTATCAAGAAAAAAAGAGGCCGGGTGTGGTGGCTCATACCTGTAATCCCAGCACTTTGGGAGGCTAAAGCGGGAGGATCCCTGGAGCCCAGAAGTTTGATGCTACAGTGAGCTATGATTGTGCCACTGTACTCCAGTGTGGGAAACAGAGCGAGGCCCCATCTCAAAACAACAACAATAAAACAATCTCTAATATGAAGTGGAATGTGAATGTTTTGTGTCTGTATTTGTATGTTACCTATACAATAGAGACTCATCCTTTGTTGAATCAAGTGAATTTATGCCTTGAATATTCACTGAACAAGGGGAGCAATTTTTTTTTTTTTTTTGAGACGGAGTCTGGCTCTGTCGTCCGGGCTAGAGTGCAGTGGCCGGACCTCAGCTCACTGCAAGCTCCGCCCCCCCGGGTTTACGCCATTCTCCTGCCTCAGCCTCCCGAGTAGCTAGGACTACAGGCGCCCGCCGCCTCGCCCGGCTAGTTTTTTGTATTTTTTTAGTAGAGACGGGGTTTCACCGTGTTCGCCAGGATGGTCTCGATCTCCTGACCTCGTGATCCGCCCGTCTCGGCCTCCCAAAGTGCTGGGATTACAGGCTTGAGCCACCGCGCCCGGCCAAGGGGAGCAATTTTAACAAGAGCTCTCTAGTAGTCGATCGGCCCGTAATCCCAGCTACTCGGGAGGCTGAGGCAGGATTGCTGGAACCTGAGAGGCAGAGGCTGCAGGGAGCTGAGATTGCACCACTGCACTCCAGCCTAAGTGACAGAGCGAGACTCTTTCTCAAAAAAAAAAATAAATAAATAAAAAATAAAGGAAATTCCTGGCCTAGAGACAATAACAAAGTAGTTCAGAGCGCTGGCTCTGGAGCTTGACCCCTTCAGTTTAAATCCGAACTCAGCTATTTATTGTATGAATTTAGGCAAGTTACTTAACTTCCCTACACCTCAATATCTTCATCTGTAAAACAGGCAGGATAATGATGGTACTTACCTCATGAGGTTTTCAGGATTAAATGTGAAATGTGAAAAACACCTAGAGCTGATTATCTGGTATACAAGAAGAAGAACCAGGTCAGTAGTATTGCCAGTCTCCACTGTAAGCCTCAGATGTCTGGAACCTTGACCCAGCACAACCTCAAGACTTGCCATCCCTGGTTTCTGCTGCTTTCCTTACGTTAGCTCTCCTCTTTGGGACTGATCTCCACAAACCGAAAACAGCTGCTAGCAACTCCCAGCTCCCCAGGTTTGTTCTAAGGAGACTGAGATTCACTCTAGTGTCCAGTTTAAAAATCTTCTGGCCAGGCGCAGTGACTTACACCTGTAATCCCAGCACTTTGGGAGGCCAAAGTGGGTGGATCACAAGGTCAGGAGATCGAGACCATCCTGGCTAACACGATGAAACTGCGTCTCTACTAAAAATACAAAAAATTTGGCGGGCGTCTGTAGTACCAGCTACTCAGGAGGCTGAGGCAGAAGAATGGCAGGAACCTGGGAGACATTGCTTGCAGTGAGCAGAGATCACACCACTGCACTCTAGCCTGGGCAACAAAGTGAAACTCTGTCTAAAAAAAAAAAATCTAGCCGGGTGCCGTGGCTCACGCCTGTAATCCCAGCACTTTGGGAGTCCCAGGTAGGTGGATCACCTGAGGTCAGGAGTTTGAGACCAGCCTGGCCAACATGATGAAACTCCATCTCTACTAAAAATACAAAAAATTAGCTGGGCATTGTGGCAGGCGCCTGCAATCCCAGCTACTCGAGAGGCTGAGGCAGGAGAATCGCCTGAACCTGAGAGGCAGAGGTTGCAGTGAGCCGAGATCAGGCCATACACTCGAGCCTGGGCAACGAGAGTGAAACTCAGTCTCAAAAAAAAACAAAAAAACAAAAAAAATCCTCTAAGGCTGGGCGTGGTGGCTTACACCTGTAATCCCAGCACTTTGGGAGGCTGAGGCAGGCGGATCACAATGTCAGGAGTTCGAGAACAGCCTGGCCAACAGAGTGAAAACCCATCTCTACTAAAAATATAAAAATTAGCCGGGTGTGGTGGTGCGTGCCTGTAATGCCAGCTACTCGGGAGGCTGAGACAGGAGAATCACTTGAACCCCAAAAGCAGAGGTTGCAGTGAGCCGAGATCACGCCACTGCACTCTAGCCTGGACAACAGGGCGAGACTCCATCTCAGGAAAAAAAAAAAAAAAATTCCTCTAAAAGAATCCGGCTTGCATCAGATGTCCTCCCTGGAACTATCAAGCATAAGGAGATGTGTGGAGTACTATGATTACATCAATCACCAGAAGAGAGCTTTCCAGGAAAAGATGGATATTTGCCCTATATAAACAAAATGTGTAACTAACATGTGGAATTTCAGCCAATTTGCAAATGCCTTCTTATTTATCTATTTATTTTTTGAGATGGAGTCTCGCTCTATCCCTAGGCTGGAGTACAGTGGTGTGATCTCAGCTCGCTGCAACCTCCATCTCCCAGGTTCAAGCAATTCTCTTGCCTCAGCCTCCCAAGTAGCTGGGATTACAGGCACACACCACCATGCCAGGCTAATTTTTTTGTATTTTTAGTACGTACAGGGTTTTGCCATGTTGGCCAGGCTGGTCTCGAACTTCTGACCTCAGATGTTCCACCTGAGTGCTGGGATTATAGGCGTGAATCACTATGCCTGGCCGAAAATGCCTTCTTAAAATATCTTTTGTTCTTGCTTTTTAGATCTTTTTTTTTTTTTTTTTTTAATTTTGAGATGCTCTTGCTCTGTCACTAGGCTGGAGTGCAATGGCATGATTACAGCTCACTGCAGCCTCAACTTCCCAGGCTCGAGCAATCCTCCCATCTCAGCCTCCCAAATAGCTGGGATTATAGGCACACACCACCACATCCAGCTAATTTTGTTTATTTTGTAGAACGAGATCTCACTATGTTACCCAGCCTAGTCTCAAACTCCTGGGCTAGAATTACAGGTGTGAGCCACTGCGCCTGGCCACTTTTTAGAAAACTTAAGATCATAGACTCCTTTTTATCCTTATTCAGAAGTTCTGCATTTTAGCTCCTTAAAGGAGAAAATAATATGACACCGAAACTAATATTAAAGAATCTTTCATACCAACCTACCAACCTTCCCTTTTTCCTTATATGTCAATTTCTTTCTTTTTTTTTTTTTTTTTTTTTGAGATGAGTTTCACTCTTGTCATCCAGGCTGGAGTGCAGTGGTGTGATCCTGGCTCACTGCAACCTCCACCTCCCGCATTCAAATGATTCTGCTGTCTCAGCCTCCCAGGTAGCTGGGATTACAGGCGTGTGCCACCATGCCCCAGCTAATTTTTGTATTTTTAGTAGAGACAGGGTTCTCATCATGTTGGCCCAGGCTGGTCTTGAACTTCTGACCTCGTGATCTGCCCGCCTCAGCCTACCAAAATGCTGGGATTACAGACAGGAGCCACCGCGCCTGGCCGTATTTCAACTTCTACTATAAGGCTCAGTCAAGCTCAATGGTATCCAACCACTACCTATTTCCCTTATGCATTTATTAGACACCCATTATACCATAATTTAATATGCTGAATTGGTCATTCTTATATATTAAGCTAATATTTTTAGTGCTCTAAAGCCACTTTTAGTGTCTCTATGCTCTTATTCATTTTGATGAAAGTAGGAGAAAATCAAGGGGCAGACATCAAGGGGAAAAGTGTAGGTGAGAATGGGTATTGGGAAGTTTAAGAATGAAATTAAGAAACCAAAGAAGATATATATTCAATATCCATGCCATCACTTAAGGCCTTTTTGGTATTTCAGTAACTGAACACCTTTGGATAGACCCCAAGATGGGCACATTTTAAAGGGAAATTCATCTTTCTAGCAAACAGTGTTGCAGGGAGATTCCTCTCTCTTAATTCTCTAGTCTTTTTATTTAACTTTTATGAATATCTGATTTCTTTGCCCCAAGAAAACTTTCTAAGTAATATTATAGAAACCTATCTCTGACCTAATGAAAAGGATAAAAATTGGGACATTTTGCACAGAGAATGCCGTAGCTTTCTTGCAGTTGGTTACATAGAGTGGCAATACAATGAAAAACTCAGATTTACTCTGAAATCCCAGTTGTTCACCACGGAAAGCCATAGTCAACCATTTTCTAGCACCAAAACATGACATCTAGTAGGACAGAATTCTTAAAGCAAATTATACTGCTCCTTTGTAGTATCATGAAAAAATAAGATACTGATCTTTCCACAGGTGGTTGTTAGGCAAACCAGGGCAGAGGATGACTGAATCTTCTGCTTTCCCCTCTTCTAGAACATGGGAACAAGTACTTGTCTTTTTCACTGGTGTATGCCTAGCACCTGGAAGAGAGGACCTAGCATCTATGTGGGGAAAGGAGTGTTGGAGGAAGGGCCCGAGATTTAAATTTGGGCTTGAAGTACAGTGGTTCTACTTTTTTTTTTTTTTGAGACAGAGTCTTGCTCTCTCAGGTTGGAGTGCAGTGGCGTAATCTCAGTTTACTGCAACCTCCACCTCCCAGGTTCAAGCAATTCTCCTGCCTCGGCCTCCCAAGTAACTGGGATTACAGGTGCCCACCACCATGCCCGGCTAATTTTTGTATTTTTAGTACAGACGGGATTTCACCATGTTGGCCAGGCTGGTCTCAAACTCCCGACCTCCAGTGATCCTCCCCTCTCGGCCTCCTAAAGTGCTGGGATTACAGGTGTGAGCCATCGCACCCAGCCAGTTCTACTATTAAAAATGCAAGACAGCAAGCTTGGCATATGGATTATATATTAAGGCTAGACAGCGCAAAATTGTGTGTGTATATATATATATATATATATATATATTTTTTTTTTTTTTTTTTTTTTTGGTAACTTAAAAGCGCTGCTGGGTGCAGTGGCTCATGCCTATAATTCCAGCAGTTCGGGAGGCTGAGGTGGGCGGATCACGAGGTCAGGAGTTCGAGACCATCCTGGCCAACATGATGAAATCTCGTCTCTACAAAAATACAAAAATTAGCTGGGCATGATGGCGGGTGCCTGTAATCCCAGCTACTCGGGAGGCTGAGGCAAGAGAATCACTTGAACCTGGGATGCAGAGGTTACAGTGAGCCGAGATTGCACCATTGCACTTTAGCCTGAGTGATAGAGGCAGACTCCGTTTCAAAAAAAAAAAAAAAAGTGCTATAGTCAGGTGCCTGAATGCCTGGATTAATAAGATAGTCCTAGGAATGAACACTACTTTTTTTTCCCTCTCTAAATCACGAAGCCTGCTTTAATTGACCCCACATAATCTACAATGGCGTTACTTGTGTTTATCATTGGCCGGTTTTTTGTTTTTTTTTTTTTTTGAGACAGAGTGTCGCTCTGTCACCCAGGCTGGAGTGCAGTGGCGCGATGTTGGCTCACTGCAACTTCTGCCTCTCAGGTTCCAGCAATTCTCCCACCTCAGCCTCCCGAGTAGCTGGGATTACAGGCGCAAGCCACCACACCCCACTAATTTTTGTATTTTTAGTAGAGGTGGGGTTTCCCCTTGTTGGCCATGCTGGATCATTGTCTTCTATACTGTTAATAATTTCTCCTTTTATTACTTCTCGTTTATCTAACTAAAAGCATATTTTTCTTCGGGAGCAGAACAGTGGACTAATATGGTCCCATACCCTATCATTTTGCTATAAGAAAAGAGGGAAGAACAAGGGGAAGTGAGAAGAGCTCAGGGATTTTGAGTACATGGTCATTTTCAAGGATGAATTAAATCCATGATGAAAATTAGTATTCTTTAAACAAGCAGGCTTAAATTTAAAATGGTACTATTATTATGAAACAATAGTACCATTCGCTCTGTACTGAGCTGGTACTGTACTAGGTGTTGGACCCAAGTCTATTCTACACAGACAAATTTCTTTTCCTGGTGGCATTTACATTTTAACATGGACACTGGTGAGAACACTCAATCAAACTGGATTGAAATACAGGAGTGAGTAAAGCAGACATATGCAATTGGGACACCTTGTTCAGCCAGCCAAAATAAAAGAGCATGCCACATATGAGTCATGCCTCTGGTTGCACAAGCTTTATACTAAGATATTTAATTGTACATTATAAATGGGTAAATAGTATGGTATGTGAATTATATTTCAATAATTCAATGCTTAAAGAAAAAGCTGGCTGGGTGTGGTGGCTCACGCCTGTAATCCCAGCACTTTGGGAGGCCAAGGAGGGTGGAACACCTAAGGTCAGAAGTTCGAGACCAGCCTGGCCAACATGGAGAAATCCCATCTCTATTAAAAATACAAGGCTGGGCGCGGTGGCTCATGCCTGTAATCCCAGCACTTTGGGAGGCCGAGGTGGGTGGATCACCTGAGGTTAGGAGTTCAAGACCAGCCTGACCAACAAGGAGAAACCCCATCTCCACTAAAAGAATACAAAATTAGCTGGGCGTGGTGGCATATGCCTGTACTCCCAGCTACTCGGAAGGCCGAGACAGGAGACTTGCTTGAACCCAGGAGGCGGAGGTTGCGGTGAGCCAAGATTGTGCCATTGCACTCTAGCCTGGGCAACAAGAGCAAAACTCCATCTCCAAAAAATAAAATAAAATAAAAATACAAATGCAAATACAAAAAAATTAGCCTGGCATAGTGGTCTGTACCTGTAATCCCAACTACTCTGGAGGCTGAGGCAAGAGAATCGCTTGAACCTGGGAGGCGGAGGTTGCAGTGAGCTGAGATCGCACCACTGTACTCCAGCCTAGGCAACAGAGTGAGATTCCATCTCAAAAAAAAAAAAAAAAAAAAAGAAAAGAAAAAGTTGCAATATGAGAAAGCAGTGAGCTGAAAAAATACTTTTAAAAATCATTTTTTAATCTGGTTATTATTTTCTTGCTATTGAGTTGTTTTGAGTTTCTTCTATATTTTGGATATTAACCCCTTATTCAGATGTATGGTTTGCAAATATTTTCTCCCATACCAAAGAGACAAGAGTTATATAATAAAATGCTTAACGTTGCGGCCGGGCGTGGTGGCTCAAGCCTGTAATCCCAGCACTTTGGGAGGCCGAGGCGGGCGGATCACGAGGTCAGGAGATCGAGACCATCCTGGCTAACACGGTGAAACCTCGTCTCTACTAAAAAATACAAAAAACAAGCCGGGCGAGGTGGTGGGCGCCTGTAGTCCCAGCTACTCGGGAGGTTGAGGTAGGAGAATGGCGTGAACCTGGGAGGCGGAGCTTGCAGTGAGCTGAGATCCGGCCACTGCACTCCAGCCTGGGCGACAGAGGGAGACTCCATCTCAAAAAAAAAAAAAAAAAAAAAAAACAATGCTTAACATCATTAATCATCAGGGAAATGCAAATTAAAGCCATAATCAGCTATCACTGCATACTTGTTAACAATGGCTATTAGCACAAAAACAAAAGATACTAGTGTTGGCAAGGATGTGGAGAAAAAGAAAGCCTTGCATACTGTTGGCGGGAGTGTAAGTCAGTACAGCTATTATGGAAAACAGAATGGTAGTTCCTCAGAAAACTAAAAATAAAATGACCATATGATCCAGCAGTCCTATTTCTGGATATATATATATGTAAAGGAAATGAAGTCAGTGTGTTGAAGAGATATCTGCACTCCCATGTTTATTGCAGGATTATTCACAATAACCAAGATATGAAATCAACCTAAGTGTCTGTCAGATGAATGGGCAAAGAAAATATATCTATATACATACACACACATGCAATGGAATATTCTTCAGCCTTTAAAAGATGGAAATGCCATCATTCGTGACAACATGGATAAACCTGGAGGACATTATGCTAAGTGAAAAAAGCCAGGCACAGAAAGATAAATACTGCATGTCTCACTCATATGTGGAATCTGCAAAGGTTGACCTTGTAGAAGCAAAGAGTAGAGCTGGGTGCGATGGCATGTGCCTGTAATCCCAGTACTCGAGAGGCTGAGGCAAGAGGGTCACTTGAACCCAGGATTTTGGGGCCATAGTGCCCTATGGCCACTGCACTCCAGCCTGGGCAACATAGCAAGACTCTGTAAAGAAAAAAAAAAAGTAAAAGCAGAGAGTAGAATGGGGGTAAGGTGGTTATATCAAAACATTACATTGAGGCCTCACGCCTGTGATCCCAGCAATCTGGGAGGCCCAGGTGGGTAGATAGCCTGAGCCCAGGAGTTCAAGACCAGCCTGGCCAACATGGTAAGACCCTGTCTCTACAAAAAATACAAAAAAATTAGCCAGGCATGTTGGTGCATGCCTGTAGTCTCAGCTACTTGGGAGACCGGGGTGGGAAAATTTATTGAGTCTGGGGGGTCAAGGCTGCCACCACTGCAGTCTAGCCTGGGTGATAGAGTGAGACCCTGTGTCAAAAAAAAGAAAAAAAAATCACATTGAACATTGTAAATGTATACACTTCTTGTCACTTACGCCTTTATAAAGCTGGGGGAATTAAAAAATAAAATTAAACTAAATTTTAAAAATGTCATGCTTCTTAATTATCTCCTTCATAGACTCTTTGATTTGATCATGCCATCATTTTCTGTCACCTCGAAACTTTCTCTCCTACTTTTACCTTCATGTCTTCCTTTGCTCACACTTCTATGGTGTGACATCAATTTAAAAAGTCATATTATACATCTTACAGTGTTAACAGGGAAATTATGAAAGTGTTGGTATACAATGGCCTGAACTGGGTAGACACCTGAATCCTGGAATGCCCTGTACACCCACAAAGCTGGGCTGGTGCTTCTTACAGGTAGATTTCCTAGTCAGCTAGTAAGGAAATTAGCCGAGCATGGTGGTGTGTGCCTGTAATCCCAGCTATTTAAGAGGCTGATGCAGGAGGATCCCTTGAGCCCAGGAGTTGGAGACCAGCCTGGGCAACATAGTGACACCCTGTATTAGTACATTCTCATGCTGCTAATAAAAACATACCTGTGACTGGGTAATTTATAAAGAAAAAGAGGTTTAATGGACTCACAGTTCCACATGGCTGGGGAGGTCTCTCTGTCATAGCAGAAGGTGAAGGAGGAGTAAAGGCTTATCTTACATGGTGACAGGCAAGAGAGCACATGCAGAGGAACTACCCTTTATAAACCATCAGATCTCATGAGACTTAGTCACTATCACGAGAACAGCATGGAAAAACCCACCCTCATGATTCAATTACCTCCTGTTGGGTCACTCCCATGACATGTGAGGATTATGGGAGCAACAATTCAATATGAGATTTGTATGGGGACACAGCCAAACCATATCACACCCATCTCAAAAAAAAAAGTAAGAAAAGAATAGAGAAAGGAAAAGAAAAGACAAGGCAAGACTATTGGGGAAATGTATTTTGTGCTGTGTGATGGCTTATACCACAGAACCCAGATGCAATGTATAAGTACTGACCGGCGGACTCTGAATTTTGTTTCATATTCTGCCACATCCTCAGCTATTGCCCCTGGGATTCATTACTATGACTTCCATGTTAAGTCTTTTGGGGGTCCCCCATACATTGTTCTGACCCTACTGGGGTTGCAGTGATTTCCTACAGACTAGAAACCCAACTGTCAGTCAAGAGAAACTAATCAGGATGAAATGTACCTTCCAAACAATTTCTGAACTTTGGCTGACTCTTCAACTTTTTGATAGAAAGTAGTTATAACTTTTTTTTCTTTTTTCTTTTCTTTTTTTTTTTTTTACTATTTGCTTACGGGTTGATTCTTATCGGTTTGTCCCTGCCCCCCAGAAAATAAAGCATACTTACTAAATTCCAAAATAAAAATGCAGAGAAATCTGTAAGGTAACCCAAGTGAAAACTTCTAAAATAAATTACTAAAGAGCTGGTGGGTTTTTAGAATAATTTCTCCTACCATGTCAATTTAACTATTATTGCCAACTTGTTTTTATTCAGCAAAAAGCCAGCATTTTAATTCTCAAACACAGGAAACAAATATCTTTAAGATAAAGACTCTTTTTTTTTTTTTTTTTTGGTTGAGACAGAGTCTCACTTTGTCACCCAGACTGGAGTGCAGTGGCCGGATCTCAGCTCACTGCAAGCTCCGCCTCCCGGGTTCACGCCATTCTCCTGCCTCAGCATCCCGAGTAGCTGGGACTACAGACGCCCGCCACCTCGCCCAGCTAGGCTTTTGTATTTTTTAGTAGAGACAAGGTTTCACCGTGTTAGCCAGGATGGTCTCGATCTCCTGACCTGTGATCCGCCCGTCTCGGCCTCCCAAAGTGCTGGGATTACAGGCTTGAGCCACCGTGCCCGGCAGATAAAGACTCTTATTAGAAGATTGTAAATCAGTGGCTCATGCCTGTAATTCCAACACATTGGGAGGCCAAGATGGGAGGATCACTTGAACTCAGAGGTTGAGGCTGCAGTGAGCTGAGATTGCACCTGTGCACTCCAGCCTGAGCGGCGCAGCAAGACCCTGTATCAGGAAAAAAAAAAAAAAAAAAAAAAAGAGTCTTTAGAATTGGACAGAAGTTTTTCTGAAAAGCCTCACATTTTATGCTCATAGAAAGGACTCTTGGACTATACTGGTCAACTAAATATTAGGAGAAAAACAAAACCTTATGTAATCATCACAGTGCTTTCATTTGTAGCATACAAGATACTAAAGATGCTTAAATAAATAACTACCCTGGTTGTATAGCAGAATGGCTATACGTCCTCACCAGTGAACAGACAATTACACTAAGGGTGTAAAAGATAGGATGGGAAAAATATAAAATTATATCTCAATTTTCATATCATTTGTCTCCTATACTTTAAATAAGGTATCACCCTAGATTAATAATTTATGTGCAGACTTATGACATACTTCAAATTGTCTTAGCTTTAGTGATATGCTTCCTAAGAATATTTCTTTCTTGCTTGCTTGCTTTCTCTCTCTCTTTCTCTCTCTCTCTTTCTTTCTTCTTTTTTAAAATAGGGTCTTTCAGTGCCACTTAGGCTAGAGTGCAGTGGTGACATTGTAGCTCACTGTAACCTTGAATTCCTGGACTCAAGTGGTCCTCCCACCTTAGCCTCCTGAGTAGCTAGGATTACAGGAGCATGCCACCATGCCCAGCTTTGATGGTTAATACTGAGTGTCAAATTGATTGGATTGAAGGATACAAAGTATTGATCCTGGGTGTGTCTGTGAGGGTGTTGCCAAAGGACATTAACATTTGAGTCAGTGGGCTGAGAAAGGCAGACCCACCCTTAATCTGGGTGGGCACAATCTAATCAGCTGCCAGCACAGCTAGAATATAAAGCAGGCAGAAAAATGTGAAAAGAGAGACTGGCCTAGCCCCCAGCCTACATCTTCCTCTCATGCTGGATGCTTCCTGTCCTCGAACATCAGACTCCAAGTTCTTCAGCTTTGAGATTCAGACTGGCTCTCCTTGCTCCTCAGGCTGCAGATGGCCTATTGTGGGACCTTGTGATCGTGTGAGTTAATACTCAATAGACTCCTATATATATATATATACACACACACACACACATATATATATATGTAATTTATATATTTTTTATATATTTTAGTAATTTATATATATTCCATTAGTTCTGTCCCTCTAGAGAACCCTAATACACCAGCTAATTTTTTTTTATTTTTCATTTTTTGTAGAGAAGAGGTCTTGCTATGTTGCTCGGTCTGGCTTCCTAAGGATTAATATATATATCATACTGTAGGTGAGATCTTTTTAAAAATTTTTCTGTCCTCTAAGTGATGTATAAGAAATGATCTATTTTTATGAAAATAGTTATTTCCTTGATATTAGCCCCAAATAACTCACACCATCACTTAGGTCTTTTGATGCCTACTAGCTTTATCCTAACACAGAGGTTGGCAAACTTTTTCTGTAAAGGACCACATGGTGGTATTTTAGGTTTCCATGAGAATTATGTTTTCTGTTGTAACTACCAACTCTGCCACTAGCACAAAAGCACAACAGATGAATGAGCGTGGCTGTGTTCTAATAAAACTTTACTGACACTGAAATTGGAATTTCATGTAATTTTCATATGTCATGGAATATTATTCTGTTGTTTATATTTTTCAGCCACTTTTTTAAAGATCCTCCTTAGTTTTTGCATCACTATAAAACAGGCAGCTGGTCATACAGAAATAGGCAGAGGGCTGATTTAGCCTGAAAACTATAGTTTGACATTATTCCATAGCAGAGGACCCCCCCACCACCGAATCTAGGGCCTCGAACTGGTACCAGTCTGTGGCCTGTTATGAACTGGACTGCACAGCAGGAGGTGAGCAGCACGGGAGCCAGCATTACTGCCTGAGCTCTGCCTCCTGTCAGATCAGCAGCAGCATTAGATTCTCACGGGATCAAGAACCCTATTGAGAAATGAACATGCTAGGGATCTAGGTGTGAGCTCCTTATGAGAATCTCATGCTTGATGATCTGATGAACTGATGAACAGTTTCATCCCAAAACCTTTTTCCTTGTCCCCTAACTCCATGTCCATGGAAAAATTGTCTTCCATGAAACTAGTCCCTGGTGCCAAAAAGGTTGGGGACCACTGTTCTACAGGATTAAGGTGTGTAGGTAAACCTTTCCTCTAAAACAATCTCTACCTGGCTGGGTGTGGTGGCTCATACCTGTAATCCTAGCACTTTGGGAGGAGTAGGTGGGCAGCTCACTTGAGTCTAGGAGTTCAAGACCAGCCTGGGCAACATGGTGAGACCTCCCCCCCGCCCCCCGTCTCTACAACATGGCATACCTACTTTTTTGGTTTTGTTCTTTTTTTTTTCCTTCAACTTTTAAGTTCAGGGGTACATGTGCAGGATATGCAGGTTTGTTACATAGGGAAACATGTACCATGGTGGTTTGCTGCACAGATCATCCCATCACCTACATATTAAGCCCAGCAACTATTAGCTATTCTTCCTGATGCTCTTCCTTCAACAGGCCCCAGTGTTGTGTTGTTCCCCCCATGTGTCCATGTGTTCTCATCATTCAGCTCACCCTTATAAGTGGGTGTTTGGTTTTGTGTTCCTGAATTAGCCTGCTGAGTTAATGTGGCTTCCAACTCCATCCATGTCCCTGCAAAGGACAAGATTTTATTCCTTTTTATGGCTGCATAGTATTTCATGGTGTATCTGTACCACATTTTCTTTATCCAGTCTATCATTGACGAGCATTTAGGTTGATTCCATGTCTTTGTGTATGTTCGTTGCAGCAATATTCACAACGGCATACCTACTTTTTATCATAGTATGGACCATTACCTTCCAGGGCCAATCATTGAAAAATTGTGAAATTTCTTTTTTAGTTCCTCCTCTTTTCCAGAGATTTCCTTTCCCCTCTGTGTTTTCCCTACAGCTGTCTAGGGTGTCCTCACATGGCATTCCACTGGAGACCGTCCACACCTTTACTTCAAAACAGAAGTTCTTAACCTGATGCAAGAGGCTCCATGAATAATGCAATACTTTGGGGGAGAAATTTCAAGGCAAACAGTCCAAAATTGCAACATATTCTCAAATAACTAATTCATCACAAAAAAATTGACCTAAAACTAAAGACCTATTTTAGGTCTTTTCTTCAGTTTTCATTTTTTATTTTATTTTATTTTATTTTTTGGAGATGGAGTCTCACTTTGTCGCCCAGGCTGGAGTGCAGGGGCATGATCTTGGCTCACTGCAACCTCCACCTCCTGGGTTCAAGTGATTCTTGTGCCTCAGCCTCCCGAGTAGCTGGGTTTACATACATCTGCCACCATTCCTGGCTAAGTTTTGTATTTTTTGTAGAGACAGGGTTTCACCGTGTTGGCCAGGCTGGTCTCAAACTCCTGACCTCATGATCTGCCTGCCTCGGCCTCCCAAAGTGCTGGGATTACAGGTGTGAGCCACTGTGCCCAGGCTTCTGCAGTATTTTTTAAACCCACCTGTCCTGTTTCCTACCCCTCACAACCATGGATTCTGCTTTCCAAGGTGAAATCAGTAAGCTAAGAAATTACTTTGCCCTCCTTCCTTCCCCATCCTTTCAATATATGTGCACTCTAACAGTGTCCCAAAAATGATGCTCAAACACAAAGTTTCACTGTTGGAATTACAGGCGTTCTGGTGGGCTGAAGTTTTCCTGGTGCCCCTCAGAATGCTCATGCACAGTCCTTCGACATGCCCTGCCATTCTATGATCTCTCCTTTCTTTTACCTACCCCTTCCACTTCTTACCAGCCTCCTCCTGCTTTCAATTACCCTCTACCTGCTAACTTACATTTTTCCCCCAAAAGAAGTTTATGAGTTAGGCCTCCTCCCATGAGCTTCTGTCTCTACCCCACCACCTCTTCCATTGTGGTATTGTGATTGCTAGCTAATTGGCCTGACTTCCCATGACAAGCTCCTAGGAGCAGGCACTATATTTTGTTCACTGTTTTAGCCTCTGTGCCTAGAATACATGCAGCTAGTTTATATTAACCATTCTATGAGGATATGAATAAAATCTCAACCAGTTGTCCAGGCACAGTGGTTCACACCTGTAATCCCAGCACTCTGGAAGGTTGAGGTGGGTGAATCACCTGAGGTCAGGAGTTCAAGACCAACCTGGCCAACATGGAGAAACCCCGTCTCTTCTAAAAATACAGAAATGAGCCAGGCATGATGGCGGGTGCCTGTAATCCCAGCTACTCAGGAGGCTGAGGTGGGAGAATTGCTTGATTCCAGGAAGCGGAGGTTGCAGTGAGCCAAGATCGCACCATTGCACTCCAGTCTGGGCGACAGGGTGAGACTCCATCTCAAAAAAAAAAAAAGAAAGAAAAAAAATTCAACCAGTCACTTATCTAAGTACCCCATACATCCATGTGCTCCCAGACCCTAAGGGCCATTTTCACCGAAGCTCACAGGTTCATTCTTTGCAATGTCCTTACCTGCCATTCACCAAAAATTCAACTAACTTCACAAACCAGACACTTCCAGTCCCAGACAGATGCAGTTAATATGTGTATATGACATCTCATAAAAGTAGAAATATCTCTAATAGGATGGTTTATCTGTATCATACAGTATTACTACACCACAGCAATAAAGAAGCACTAGTCTGATTATTTATTGACTTCATATCAATAATTCATAAACCTCTTGCTCCTACATACAGAATCCATTGTTCAAATAGAGTCATCATCTATAAAAATGAGATGGACTCCAAAAAAGCTATTTTTTAAAAATCCACTCTTCAGTAAAAGAAATTGGAAGGCAGGGAAAATTGTTTAAATGTATAATATTTTTGACTAAATGGCTAAAAGCCCCATGACATTCTTATTTCTTCATGGCATTTCTGGAGCACATTAATAGTATTTTTAAAGCTCAAGTAGTTTCGGGATTACATTATCCGGTATCTCAATCATTCTCACACCCTTTCTTTTCTTAATTTTTCCTTTCTCTAAATTCTGTGCTTGCTGAGGTTGATCACTGCACTGATTCTGGAGGGAGATATGAATTTTAGTCATCAGAAACCAAGATGCAGGCCAGACACGGTGGCTCATGTCTGTAATCCCAGCACTTTCGGAGGCCAAGGCGAGTGGATCACTTGAGGCTAGGAGTTTGAGACCAGCCTGGCCAACATGACAAAGCCCCATCTCTACTGAAAACACAAAAATTAGCCAGCATGGTGGCAGGTGCCTGTAATCCCAGCTACTT
Source organism: Macaca mulatta (assembly GCF_049350105.2). Classification (NCBI taxonomy): domain Eukaryota; kingdom Metazoa; phylum Chordata; class Mammalia; order Primates; family Cercopithecidae; genus Macaca; species Macaca mulatta. The sequence continues at coordinate 102,156,686 of NC_133408.1, read as the reverse complement.
GGGAGGCTGAGGCAGGAGAATTGCTGGAACCTGGGAGGCGAAGGTTGCAGTGAGCTGAGATTAATGCCACTCAACTCCAGCCTGGGTGACAGAGGGAGACTGTCTCACAAAAAAACAAAAAGAAAGAAACCAAGATGCAGCCTGTGAATAGGGTGACTGTTTGGATGTCAGGTGAGGAGGTGTCTACGCAGATCGCAACTCTGAAAGTGACTGCAGTCTTTATTAGGTGGATACTTGCTTTTCTCCATCTACCTGACTGTTGCCTGTCAGCCCCCACCGGAATGTAAACTCCAATAAAGCTTCACTGTTTTGTTCTCCACTGTATCTTTGCTGCCTAGAATAGACCCAAGTAGAGCAGATGCTTAGTAAATATAATTTCTGGGGAGATGATGTCTCCAGTATATAATTAACCCAGTTTCACCGTTTCCTTCCTATCTCCCATGAGTTGGATCAAGTTGGATTCAAGGTGCAAAAAATCATCTATCCTCAGGGATTAGAGTAAGGGTTTCTTAGTGGATTAGACTCTCAACTTAGCAACTATATAGAACATGTTTACCAAACATTTTGATGGGAAATATTAAGAAGAAATAAATTCTGCTGGCCAGGCGCGTTGGCTCACACCTGTAATCCCAGCACTTTGGGAGGTCGAGGCGGGTGGATCGCTTGAGCCCAGGAGTTCAAGACCAGCCTGGGCAACAAGGCAAAACCCTATCTCTACTATAACACAAAAATTAACCGGGCATGGTGGCGTGTGCCTGTAATCCTAGCTGCCCAGCAGGCTGACGTGGGAGGATCACTTGAACCCAGGAGGCAGAGGTTGCAGTAAGCCAAGATGGCACCATTGCACTCCAGCGTGGACCACAGAGTGAGACTCACTCTCAAATAAAATAAATAAATTTATTTTACATTAACATAGAACATATACTCTACCACACATATATCTGAAACTAAAGTTTTACCAAACGATACTTCTATATGTTTTCTAGTCTTTCTTATCTTGTATTATTACGATTGCTGTGGCTGTTGCTATTTTTGCTGGTCACAGACCACCACTAATTTCATGCACAACCCATGAATAAATCAGAAGCTGCAGTTTGAAAAACACAGGCACGCAGCAGCCTCAGTCCTACCCTAGCTGCTCCTGATTGGCAGTCAGCAGACGCTTCCACCGAGATGGAGGTGGTGGAAAAAAGAGTAGACTCTCTAGGCAGAGTCTTGAATGCAAGTACTAGTTCCACCCAGGAGCTAGGGAAAATAACAGTCTCAGTTTTCTGGAAAAGGATACTGAGGAAAGCAACAGCCTCTTTATCTGGAAAAGGAGGTTATTAGAATCCTTGTGGGGCTTTTATAAAGACTAAATAAGACCGATCACGGTAGCTCACGCCTGTAATCCCGGTACTTTGGGAGGCCGAGGCGGGCAGATTGTTTGAGGTCAGGAGTTTAAGACCAGCCTGGCTAACATGGTGAAACCCCATCTCTACCAAAAACACAAAAATTAGACGGGCGTGGTGGTGCATGCCTGTGGTCCCAACTACTCAGGAGGCTGTCAGGAGAATGGCTTGAACCAGGGAAGCAGAGGTTGCAGTGAGCCGAGATCATGCCACTGCAACTCCAGCCTGGGCGACAGAGCAAGACGAGACTCCGTCTCAAAAAAAAAAAGAGAAGAAGAAGAAGAAGAAGGCTGAGCGTGGCACGGTGGCTCATACCTGTAATCCCAGCACTTTGAGAGGCCGAGGCTGGTGGATCATGAGGTCAGGAGTTCGAGACCAGCCTGACCAACATGATGAAGCCCTGTCTCTACTAAAAATACAAAAATTAACCAGGTGTGGTGGCACATGCCTGTAATCCTAGCTACTGGGGAGGCTGAGGCAGGAGAATTGCTTGAATACTGTAGGCAGAGGTTGCAGTGAGCCAAGACTGAGCCACTGCACTCCAGCCTGGGTGACAGAGCAAGACTCCGTCTCAACAACAACAACAAACTAAATGAGCGTATAATCAGGGTTTCTCAACTTTGGAACTATTGACATTTTGAGTTGGAGAATGTTTTGTTGTGGAGACTGTCCTGTGGATTGTAGAATGTTAAACAGTATTCCTGCCCTCTACCCACTAGATGCCAGTAGCACCCCCTCCAGTTATGACGATCAAAACCATCTCCTGACATTGCCAAATTTCCCCTGGGAGACAAAATCACCCCAGATTGAGAGTCACTGGTATCTGTAAAGCATCTGCCACAGTCCTTGGCCACTATTATTACCCTAATGCTTCTTACTTTGAAGAAACTAGAATTGAGTCTGTGGGAGAGGACATACAAGAAGCACAGTGCCAAGCTGTGTGTCCACCATCATAAGTGAGGACATGAACACTGTAATGGCTGAACGATAGGCATAAACTGTGTCAGCAGTGGCCATCTTTAGGGGTCAGATAAGTGTGGAGCTGGAGGAACATGATACAGTGAGAACACTGTACGCAGGAAGGTGCATTACAACGGGGCTGTGGGAAGAGGAAATGAAGAGCTGGCTTAGACTCTGATTATTGGAGATAGGAATGGGTAAGCGGAAGCGGGGCCTGCTGATGACTGAATGTGGAAGGTGAAAGAGGCTAGAGCAAAAGCCCAGCAAGCGTCCCTACCTGCATGACTTGGTGGCACAGAGGGGCAAGGACACAATGTGAATGGGGACAGTAGAAATGAGGTAGCAGAAGAAAGGCTAAAAGTCGATAAGTGTGCCAGGTGCGGAAAGTGACACATTTCTGGCTAGAAGGCAGAACTCCAGACTTAGGACACAGCTCATGGTTTCAAACGATTATCAGAAGTAATTTCACTGTCTGCATAAAGGTGGAGAAAGGAATCTCTTGAGTCCTGCAACAGCGGGTGTATTTCCTTAAAGAGTCTGCAGTAGTACTCAAATTGTGCAAAAATATTGGTGAGGAAAAGATGGGCAAACTAAACCATATATCAAATGAAATTACTTTTATGTATAGTTCTTTTTTACTTGATTATTTATTTATTTATTTATTTATTTTTGAGACAGAGTCTCGCTCTGTCGCCCAGGCTGGAGTGCAGTGGCCGGATCTCAGCTCACTGCAAGCTCCGCCTCCCGGGTTTACGCCATTCTCCTGCCTCAGCATCCCGAGTAGCTGGGACTACAGACGCCCGCCACCTCGCCCGGCTAGTTTTTTGTATTTTTTAGTAGAGACGGGGTTTCACCGTGTTAGCCAGGATGGTCTCGATCTCCTGACCTCGTGATCCGCCTGTCTCGGCCTCCCAAAGTGCTGGGATTACAGGCTTGAGCCACCGCGCCCAGCCGAGACACGTTTTCACCATGTTGGCCAGGCTTGTCTTGAATTCCTGACATCAGGTGATCCACCTGCCTTGGCCTCCCAAAGTGCTGGGATTACAGGAATGAGCCACCATGACTGGCCTTGTATAGTTCTTTTTTAATTGGAAAGAGTAATTACCCAAGACTGCATTATTAACATCACAGATAATATCCTTCATTGGGCATTTGTATCCTTTATTGAGAAATAGAATGCCTAGGACCATATACTACAATGTGGAAACAGAAGTGTTTTTTTTTTTTTTTCAGGATTTTACATCACTTTTTGTAGAATATTGGTTGTAAATGATTCTTATCTAGATTTTTTTTTTTTTTTTTTTTGAGACAGAGTCTCACTCTGTTGCCCAGGCTGGAGTGCAGTGGTGCGATCTCAGCTCACTGCAAGCTCTGCCTCCCGGGTTCACGACATTCTCCTGCCTCAGCCTCCCGAGTAGCTGTGACTACAGGCACCCACCACCTCGCCTGGCTAATTTGTTTTGTATTTTTAGTAGAGACGGGGTTTCACCGTGTTAACCAGGATGGTCTCAATCTCCTGACCTCGTGATCTGCCTGCCTCGGCCTTCCAAAGTGCTAGGATTACAGGTATGAGCCATCGCACCCGGCCAGATTTTTAATTTACATTGTGAGTTAGCTAATAGCAGCTGTTATTTAAACATAAGTGAATTTAAGAATAAATTATATATATAGCTCTGCATTCTTTTTTTATTATTTATTTATTAATTTTGAGATAGGATCTTGCTGTGTCACCCAGACTGGAGTGCAGTGACATGAGCACAGCTCACTGCAACCTCCATCTCCTGGGCTCAAGCAATCTCCCACCTCAGCCTCCAGAGCAGCTGGGACTGCAGATGTGTGCCACCATACACGGCTAATTTTTGTATTTTTCTGTAGAGACAGAATTTCACCATGTTGCCTAAGCTGGTCTCAAACCCCTAGGCTCAAAGGATCCTCCCACCTTGGCCTCCCGAAGTGCTTGGATTATAGGCATGAGCCACCGTGGCCAGCCTGTATTCTAATAATCACTGAAATGCCCACAATAGTTTGCTGATGCGGTTTGGATCTGTGTCCCCACCAAATTTCATGTTGAATTATAATCCCCCATATTGGAGGTGCAGCCTGGTGGGAGGTGACTGGATCATGTGGGCATAGTTCTCATGAATGGGTTGGCATCACCCCCCTGGTGCTGTTCTCATGATAGTGAGTGAGTGAGTTATTGTGAGATCTGGTTGTTTAAAGGTATGTGACACTTGAGAATCTGAAATAAGTATAAGAAAAAATAATAAGTAGGCCGGATGCGGTGGTTCATGCATGTAATCCTAACACTTTGGGAGGCCAAGGTGGGGCAGATCACAAGGTTAGGAGTTTGAGACTAGCCTGGTCAATATGGTGAAACCCCATCTCTACTAAAAATATAAAAATTAGCAGGGCATGGTGGCAGGCGCCTGCAGTCCCAGCTACTCAAGAGGCTGAGACAGGAGAATCGCTTGAACCCAGGAAGCAGAGGTTGCAGTGAGCCGAGATTGTGCCACTGCACTCCAGCCTGTGCGACAGAGCGAGACTCCATCTCAGAAAAAAAAAAAAAAAGAAAGAAAGAAAATAATAAATAAAAATAATTAGGAAAAAAAAAAGTGTGTGGCACCTCTCCCTAGCCTCTTGTTGCTTCTTTGGCCATGTGAAGTGCTGCTCCCCCTTTGCCTTCCACCGTGATTGTAAATTTCCTGAGGCTTCCCTAGAAGCAGAAGCAGCTACGCTTCTTGTTCAGCCTGCAGAATCATGAGCCAATTAAACTTCTTTTTTTGTTTGTTTCTTTCTTTTTTTTTTTTTTTGAGACAGAGTCTCACTCTGTTGCCCAGCCTGGAATGCAGTGGGGCAATCTTGGCTTGCTGCAACTTCCACCTCCCAGTCTCAGAGTAACTGGGACCACAGGCTCACGCCACCATGCCTGGCTAATTTTTATATTTTTAGTAGATATGGGGTTTTGCCATGTTGGCCAGGCTGGTCTTGAACTCTTGGCCTCAAGGAATCTGCCAGCCTTGGCCTCCCAAAGTGCTAGGATTACAGGCATGAACCACCGTGCCTGGCCTAAATCTTTTTCCTTATAAATTACCCAGTCTCAGGTATTTCTTTATAGCATCATGAGAATGAATTAATACATATGTGTATGTCTTTTCTAATATATGCTGAAGTGTGTGAATTTAAGCCCAAAGTAACACAAAGACTCTATGAAAAGGTATCATAATTACGTTGGCAACCCTCAGGGATAAAAGCATTTAATGTAAAAAGCATCAGTAATGTTAGAGAGCTGGTGGAATTTTATATAAAGTTAGTTACTTCAGTGGGGAAATGAAGATCTATTATGAAGACCAGGCAAACATAACAGAAAATGTGGCAAAATGCTAATTAAATATCATTGAGAGAACAAAGAAGTTTCCACTCCCTCCAACATATGCCTCTACAAACCACACAGGACTTGACGAACCATGGGTAAGTTTACAGTTCCCAGAGTGACTAAGCGGGAAGCTCATTGTTTAAGTGTGAAATTGTGTTTCCCTGTTTCTACCGATCCTCAGGAGATAAGAGTGGGTTGTAGAGGCAATAGGGCTTGACTGGATGCCGTGATAGCCAGCTTCCAAGATCTCCCTCAGTGATTCCTCCTCTAGGTATTCACAGCCGTGGGTAGTCCTTTCTCACATTGTACCAGTCTTGGTCTGTGTGACCAAAAACGTGTAGCAGAAAAGCTGGTATGTCACTTTTCCAAGAGTAGGTTATAAAAGATTGCAGCTTCTGTCTTGTGTGCTCTCCCTGCTTCCACTCCCAACCTAGATCACTTGCTCTCAGGGAGGTAAGCGGCCATGTGCTAAGCAGTCTTATGGAGAGAACTACCTGTTGAGGAACTGAAGGCTCCAGTCAACAGGCAGTGAACAAACCATGCCTACCAACAACTATGTGTGAGCCTGGAAGCTGATTCCCCAGCCCCAGTCAAGCCTTGAGATGACTGCAGCTCCAGCCAATAGCTTGACTATAGCCTCATGAAAGATACTCAGAACCACTCAGCTAAGCCACCCCTAGATTCTTGACTCTCAGAAATCGTGTGAAATAATACATGTTTGTTGCTTTAATCTGCTAAAGTTGGGGGTAATTTATTATGTAGCAATAGGTAACTAATATATATACCTTCTGCAATGCAATGAATGTTTCTGTCCCCACTCCCAAAATTCATATGTTGCGATTCTGACCTTCAAGGTGATGATATTAGGATGTGGGCCTTTGAGAGATGATTAGTTCATGGGGGCAGAGCCCTTATGAAGGGATTAATGCCCTTATAAAAGAGGCCCCAATAGCTCATTAGCTGCTTCCCCCATGTGAGGTTAGTCACAAGATGGCCATCCATGAACCAGGAAGCCAGCCCTTACCAGACACCAAATCTGCCTTGAATTCAAACCTCCGCAACTGTGAGAAATAAATTTTGTTGTTTATAAATCACCCAGTTTATGGTATTTTGTTATAGCAGACTGAATGGATTAAGACAACTTCCTTGTCTTTCAGAGAGAAAATGCTTACAAAAAAACTGGATGAAACTAGTTTTGTTAATCTAACAGACCATCAGCACGGGGGTAGGAGAAAGAGGAGAGAAAATCAAGCAAAAGAATAATTCTCCAAGGAGAGCTGGTATCTCATCAGACGGCTCCTATAGTGCTTATCCCTTTATTAATGAAGAATTAACGTCCATGTCAGTCTTCAAAAGATTCTAATTATACCCCTGAAACTCTGAGAGGTTTAGGGTGTCTGCTGAGACAGAGAAGAGAGAAAACCCTTAAGCAACTCCTCTCAACTGTCTTCGGGGGTTGGTGACTTGGTCAATAACTGTCTATTGAACTCCTACTTCTCCAAAACTATAAATGATGTATAAAAATAAAGTCCAAATGGCACACACCCAGCAAAATACTCAACACACCAGGAAAATGGTAAATTATGGCACAGCTACAGTATAAACTGTTTTTTGTTTGTTTGGTTTTTTTTTTTTTTTGGAAACAGGGTCTGGCTCTGTCGCCTAGGCTAGAGTGCAGTGGTGCGATCTCCACTCACTGCAAACTCCACCTCCCAGGCCAAGTGATCCTCCCACCTCCGCCTCCCAAGTATCTAGGACTATAGCGGTGCGCCACCAGGCCCAGCTAATTTTTGTATTTTTTGTAAAGATGAAGTTTCACCATGTTGCCCAGGCTGGTCTCAAACTCCAGATCTCAAGCAATCCTCCCACCTTGTCCTCCCAAAGTGCTGGGATTACAAGCGTGAGCCACCACACCCGGCCAGTATGAACTCTTAATGCAGCCGTTTGAAAGAATTTTGATGAAGAACATAGAAATTGGAAAGATAGTGTTTCAAGTTGATAAACTATACTGTTCCAGATATAGACGTTGCTGATGAGAGACACTTCACAAACATTTGTCCCCTATGTATTTTTCCCGTGATAGTTAGTGTTTCAGGGGCTGGAAAGTTCAGGTTTTGGATCTCTTGTCTCACAATCCAGTCAAACGTTGGCCAACTTTTAATCTTTCTCTTTCTCAGTTTTATCATCTGTAAATGGCATAACCTTGCTGTTTTCAGAATATATAATACTCCAGCCGGGCTGGTGACTCATGTCTGTAATCCCAGGACTTTGGGAAGCCATGGAGGGTGGATCACCCAATGTTAGGAGTTCAAGACCAACCTGGCCAACATGGCAAAACTTCATCTCTACTAAGAATATAAAAATTAGCCAGGCATGGTGGTGCGTGCCTATAATCCCAGTTACTCGGGAGGCTGAGGCAGGAGAATCGCTTGAACCAGGGAGGCAGAGGTTTCAGTGAGCCGAGATCACACCATTGCACTCCAGCCTGGGCAACACAGCAAGACTCCATCTCAAAAAAATAAACAAAAAATAAAATATATAATACTCTGAGGACATAAGAACCTGCATGCAAAAAGATTTTAAAAGAGCTCTTAAATAGCATTCTCCGGATCTAGGGCACTATGCTGAACAGCAGGAGACCTTGCTAGGTCATTGTTTTTAACCCTTTTGGAAATAGGGACTTAGAGGCCTTAGACATACCTAATTAGCAATAGAGCTAAGATCAGAATTTAGGGTATGGCTTTGTGTCACCTCCAGGTTTGACTGTCACACACCAGACTTCTCTCTTAGCTATATAATTAAATAAAGAAAAATAAAAGCCTAAAATAATCTACAGAAGCCATTGTCAAATTTTCTTTCATTGGCCTAATTTTTTTTTTAAAGGACTACTTCATATTAGAGACTAAATAATCATTATCTCATCATTGAATACTTTTCACCAACTCAGTGTCATCCATATCCATGACAATAGGCTCCAGTGCCTACTCCTGCCTTCACCATAGGAATATGGAGAAATACAAGCCTAACTGAGAGAAAAAAACCCAGAAAGCTGGATTTAATACAAAGTAAAAAAGATAAGCTTGGCACAGTCGTTATCTGTTAGTATAAACACCTTCATAGTCAGCTGTAGAGTGGAAACTGAGTATTTGCAGTATATTATTAAAAGCAAAGCAGGAAATGTTGTACTCAGAGATATTTCTAACAACTTTTTTTTCAGCCAGGTGCAGTGGCTCTTGCCTATAATCCCAGCGCTTTGGGAGGCTGAGGTGGGAGAATCACTTGAGCCAAGGAGTTCAAGACCAGCCTGACCAACATAGCGAGACCCTGTCTCTACAAACAATTTAAAAATTAGCCAAGCGTAATGGCATATACCTTCTACTCTGGAGGCAGAGGTGGGAGGATTGCTTGAGCTCAGGAGGTCAAGGCTGCAGTGAGCTGAGATCGCTCCACTGCATTCCAACCTTGGTGACAGAGCAAGACCCTGTCTCATACATAAAAAAAGAAAAAGTATTTTTTATGACCGGGCATGGTTGCTCACGCCTATAATCTCAGTACTTTGGGAGGCTGAGAGAGGAGGATCACTTGAGGTCAGGAATTCGAGACCAGCCTGGCCAACATGGCAAAGCCCTGCTCTTGGCCAGGCACAGTGGCTCATGCCTATAATCCTAGCACTTTGGGAGGCAAAGGCGGTTGGATTGCTTGAGCCCGGGAGTTTGAAACCAGCTTGGGCAGTGTGGCGAAACCTCATCTCTACAAAAAATACAAAAACTTAGCTGGGTGTGGTGGTGCGTGCCTGTAATCCCAGCTACTTGGGAGGCTGAGGTGGGAGGATCACATGAACCTGGGAGGCAGAGGCTGCAGTGAGCTGAGATTGCGCCATTGCACTCCAGCCTGGGCAACAGAATGAGACCGTGTCTCAAAAACAAAACAAAACCCTTCTGTTAGGCAGCTTTTGTGTGTGTATGAGTGTGTGTGTGTGTATGTGTGTGTCTCACTTTGTTGCCCAGGCTGCAGTGCAGCTGTGCAACTTTGGCCCACTGCAGCCTCGATCTTCTGGTTCAAGCAATTCTCGTGCCTCAGCCTCCCAAGTAGCTGGGATTACAGGTGCACACTGCCACACCCAGCTAATTTTTGTATTTTTGGCAGAGATAGGGTTTCACCATCTTGGCCAGGCTGGTCTCAAATCAAACTCCTGATCTCAAGTCATCCACCTGCCTCAGCCTTCCAAAGTGCTGGGATTACAGGTGTGAGCCACCATGCCTGCACTTTTTTTTTTTTTTTTTTTTTTGAAACAGGATCTCACTTTTTTGCTCAGGCTGGAGTGCAATGGCATGATCAAGGCTCACTGCACCCTCAATCCCCCTGGCCTCAAGCAATCCTTCTATCTCCTAGTAGCTGAGACTACAGGCATGCATATCTTTTTGTAGAAATGGGGCTTCACCATATTGCCCAGGCTATTATTAGCCATCTTGATGGGCATTTTTATTTGCTTCTTTTTTTTTTTTTTTTTTTTTTTTTGAGACGGAGTCTCGCTCTGTCACCCAGGCTGGAGTGCAGTGGCCGGATCTCAGCTCACTGCAAGCTCCGCCTCCTGGGTTCACGCCATTCTCCTGCCTCAGCCTCCCGAGTAGCTGGGACTATAGGCGCCCGCCACCTCGCCCGGCTAGTTTTTTGTATTTTTTAGTAGAGACGGGGTTTCACCGTGTTAGCCAGGATGGTCTCGATCTCCTGACCTCGTGATCCGCCCGTCTCGGCCTCCCAAAGTGCTGGGATTACAGGCGTGAGCCACCACGCCCGGCTATTTGCTTCTTTAGTATAAATTCCTTCCAGTAAAATTGCTACCATTATATAGTATGCACATTTTTAAGGATTTTGGAACATAATGCCAAAGTATGTTTGTACATATTGTTGGAATTTACACTTCCATTATCAGTGTAAACTCCTATTTATTTATAAACTCCACAAAATATGTTTTTGTTCTTTCAAAATAGACATAAGAAATCATAAAATTGATATGTATGTTAATTGTTGAAAGAAAGAAAGAAAGAAAGAAAGAAAGAAAGAAAGAAAGAAAGAAAGAAAGAAAGAAAGAGAAAGAAAGAAAGAAAAAGAGAAAGAAAGAAAGAAGGCAGGCCGGGCGCGGTGGCTCAAGCCTGTAATCCCAGCACTTTGGGAGGCCGAGACGGGCGGATCACAGGTCAGGAGATCGAGACCATCCTGGCTAACACGGTGAAACCGCGTCTCTACTAAAAAATACAAAAAACTAGCCGGGCGAAGTGGCAGATGCCTGTAGTCCCAGCTACTCGGGAGGCTGAGGCAGGAGATGGCGTGAACCCGAGAGGAGGAGCTTGCAGTGAGCTGAGATCCGGCCACTGCACTCCAGCCTGGGTGACAGAGCAAGACTCCGTCTCAAAAAAAAAAAAAAAAAAAAGAAAGAAAGAAAGAAAGAAAGAAAGAAAGAAAGAAAAGTAATCAAGCTGAACCAAAGTGAAAACCAGTAGAGAGTAAAAGCCCTGCTTCTCCCAGCTCTAATCCCTAATTTTTTGTCAATATATTTCCAGGACTTTTTCAGATAATAAGGTAGAGATAGATAGATTGTAGATAGATTTAAAAAAAAAAAAAGAGCACACACTTGCAAGAAAGTGCAGTAGACACAGAGATACATATATTGGTTTTTTAGAACAAAATTTAAAACATGTATGTTATTGCATAACTGCTTTTTAATTTTATTATTATTATTATTATTTTATTTTACTTTTTGAGACAGAGTCTGGCTTTATTGCCTAGGCTGGAGTGCAGTGGTGCGATCCGGGCTCACTGCAGCCTCCACCTCCTGAGCTCAAGTGAGCTTCCTGAGTAGCTGGGACCACAAGTGGGCGCCGCCACACCTAGCTAATTTTTGTATTTTTAGTAGACACTGAGTTTTTTCATGTTGGCCAGGCTGGTCTCAAATACCTGGGCTCAAGAGATCCGCCCACCAACGTATTTACCAAAATAGGCACTTTTTGTCTTTTTAATTGTTGCCAAACAGATAGGTCAAACTAACAAACAAAAGCCCCAGTTCCTCATTTTATTTTGATTTTTAGTTACTACTTTATTCTATATGCATTTGAGAGCGCCAATAAAACTTTGCTGATCAGCATGAGGGCTGGAGTTGAGGGAGGAGACTGAGAGACAGAAAGACCAGGAGAGGGAACGTGGCCCTGATGCTCATGAGTGAATGAATGATCTGCCCCAGTATACCCTCGGATGGAGTGGGAGCGTTCATTCACATCTATCATGACCTGGCTTTTTTTCTTTTCTTTTTTTTTTAATTCTGTAGAATAATTCCTTTTCCCCTAAAGAAAATCATGTACCTGGTTTAAAAAAAGAAAAAAAAATCAAACATTACTCATGTTTACATAGTGAAAATCAAGTGTCCTTGTCTTAAGACTGCCAGGGCCAGGAGCAGCGAGCAGTTCATGCCTATAATCTCAGCACTTTGGGAGGTGGAGGCAGGCGGATCACCTGAGGTCAGGAGTTCAAGACCAGCCTGGCCAACATGGCGAAACCCTGTCTCTACTAAAATACAAAAATTAGCCAGGCGTGGTAGCACATGCCTGTAAGCCCACCTACTCAGGAGGCTGAGGCAGGAGACTCGCTTGAACCCGGGAGGCGGAGGTTGCACTTGAGCAAAGATCATGCCACTGTACTCCAGCCTGGGCAACAGAGCAAGACCCTGCCTCCAAAACAAAAACAAAAACAAAAAAAAGATTGCCAGACTTAGACACTATCTTCCCTCCCTCTCTAGGTCTAATACTACTACTACTAGTAGTAATAGCTCACATTTTTTGAGTTGTTACTATGTGCCAGAAACAAAATTTCCTAGACTTATTAATTCATTCAAATTCCCTATAACTTTCTGAATATGTACCGTTTATGATCCTCATTTTTTCAGATAAGAATATCACATCACAAATAAGTTAAATAACTTACCCAAAGTTGCACAACCTATAAGCAATGGAGCTGGAATTCAAACCCAGGTGGTCTGGCTCCCCAGCCTGTTTGCTTAATTTAATTCACATTACCCTAAATTATTTTCATTGTAGTGGCGTAGAAATTTCTGGATACAAAGTGACAGGGGTCAAAAGGTTTTGCATGGTTCCCTATCATAGGTGATACTAAGCAGATCTTATCTACCTGGTCCCTGAGCTGGTGTGGTTCCCAAGTGTTTTGCCCACAGCCGCCCACTATCATCATTTCTCGTATGTCCTTCCTGGGTTGTGTAAGCATAGGGATAGTCTCTCTACAGAATTATAAACCAAGTAGTTAAAATTCACCTTGAAAGTCATTTATTTTCAGTTTGTAACTCATTTTTTTATTAGCTAATATTCTATTTATTTATTTATTTAACCAATCCTTTGGCGATGGACATTTATATTGTTTCCAAACAACACTATAGTGAATCTCTTTCGATAAAAATCTTCTGCATAAAGGATTTATGCATAAGTAAAAGCTACACTATATTCCTGACAGTGAAATTGTTAGATGAAAAGTTACGTGCATTTTAAAATTTAACAGACTGTACTTTTTTTTTTTTGATACAGGGGTCTCGATCTATCACCCAGGCTGGAGTGCAGTGGTGTGAGGCTCACCACAGCCTCAACCTCCCCAGGCTCAGGTGATCCTCCCACCTAAGCCCCCTAAGTAGCTGGAACTACAGGCATGTGCCACCACACCCGGCTAATTTTTTTGTATTTTTAGTAGATATGGAGTTTTGCTATATTGCTCAGTTTGGAACTCCTGGGCTCAAATGATCCGCCTGCCTTAGCCTCCCAAAGTGCTGGGATTATAGACATGAGCTACTGCGCCTGGCCCATGTTAAGTTTTAAAGTTAACACTGATAGGGGGGTATGTGAGGGTAAAATATATAGAGCCTTGCAGATCACTGAAAAGGCTGCATTCTACTCTGTGGTGGGAATCTATTGAAGAATTTCTATTAGAGGAAGATCTTTAAGGGGAAAAAAATGCAGACAAATTATCCTTCTTTCCTTGGTCTCTGCTCCAAAGAGGTTTTGTGAGAACCTGTGGTACAATTTTGGATGTTTAAGATGGGGAGCGCTCCTCCAATGGTTAGGAGGGACACAAGACAGAAATAAAGATTGCTTTATAGGCCTTGGGGAACATGTGGTGCACTTGGAGGCCATACACCTGGAGGTCAGGGAGCACAGGCTGGGAGAGAAAGAGAGCAACACATGGGCCAATGCCCTTATTGGGTCCAAGGTGTTATCCAAACAGGTTTCCCATTGGGGAGTTTTAACTGGTGGGTTTAAAGCAACTAGGCACAAGTTTCAGGTCATGCAGTGACTGAGAGGTGGTCATTGTGTCATACCTGCATGGTCAGTGTAGAGTGTGAGGACCATTCAAGTAGGTTGCATGTAGCTGTCCCATAGGGAAGTGTTCACTGGGGAATAACTATAAGGGCAGTATCTGGACTGGCCACATTGAGGAATGGAGGTAGGGTGAGGGTGAGGTATAGAACAGGAAACTACGTCAAGGGTGACTGAGCCCTGTTTCTGGTATTGGAAAGTCAAACATAATCAAAATGGATGCTGAGGCAACACAAAATTATAAGAATCCACTATAACCAGGTTAGGCAGTAGAGCATTTAGAAACCCTCTACTTAGTTGTTCTTTCAAATCGAAAAATGAATCAGCGAATATTTTCTATCCAGAATCACTTTGTAGGTTTGGTGCTTCTGTGACATGGGCACTGCTGTGTGTGGCTGGATCTGCTCCACAGAGGAGGTAGGGACAACACATTGCCTTATAGATCTTCAGAATGCCTATTTTTATTATTATTAATAATTTCACCACTGCTTTTTTTTTTTTTTTTTTTTTTTTTGAGACTGAGTTTCACTCTTGTTGCCCAGGCTGAAGTGCAATGGCATGATTTTGGCTCACTGCAACCTCCGCCTCTCAGTTCAAGCGATTCTCCTGCCTCAGCCTCCCGAGTAGCTGGGATTACAGGTATGTGCCACCACACCCGGCTAATTTTTTGTATTTTTAGTAGAGATGGGGTTTCTCCATGTTGGTCAGGCTGGTCTCCAACTCCGGACCTCAGGTGATCTGCCCACCTCAGCCTCCCAAATTGCTGGGATTACAGGCGTGAGCCACCGTGCCTGGCCAAACCACTGTTCTTTAGAACAAGTAAGTACCTGGTTTTGAGTTATCAATGGAACTACTTTGATTTTGGGCTGAATAGTTCTTTTAGGTGGTATTAATCTAGCTTTGTTCTCCTTGATTTCCTCTCCCTTATACTCCAGATAGTCTCTTTACATGTCTTTGTCTTCTTATGTTCTTTTTACGGAACTTGAAGAAAGAAATTGCTTGAAAATGGCAATTCCTGCCTTTTGGGAAAGATTATGCCAAGAATTCAGAAGGTGGAAGAAAAGTCAGGTGGATCTGGAATCGATCCTTGGAAAAATGTGCAACAGGCTCCAAATTTGGTGTATGTGAAGTAGGGAACAGGCAGGCTAATCCCCAATGCAGGGATCCTAGCCTCTGCAGAGATTTCTGGTCTCCCACCCCCATGTTGCAGGGTGGCCAGGCCAGACTAGACAGGAACCATGTGGCTTGAAAATGAGGATATGAATGGTAACTGATAGCCTGGAGATGTTCTAGAAATTTGAGATCTTCCATTTTTTTCCAGACACCCCAGAGTCTTTCAGGTTTTTGTATGAAAGTAAGTGCTATGGTTTGTGTCCCCTCCAAAACTTATGTTGAAACATAATCCTTGGCCAGGCTCAATGGCTCACGATTGTACTCCTAGCACTTTGTGAGGCTGACGCAGGAGGATCACTTGAGCCCAGGAGTTGGAGACTAGCCTGGGCAACACGGTGAAATCCTGTTTCTGCAAAAAAATACAAAAATTAGTCAGATGTGGTGGTGCATGCCTATAGTCCCAGCTACAGAGACTGAGATAGGAGGATTGCTTTAGCCTAGGAGTTTGAGGCCACAGTGAGCCATGATCGCACCACTGCACACTAGCCTGAGTGAGAGTGGGACTGTGAGGAAGGAAGGAAGGAAGGAGGGAAGGAGGGAAGGAGGGAGGGAGGGAGGGAAGAAGGGAAGGAAAGGAAGGAAAGGAAGGCCCAGGCAGGCAGACAGGCCAGGCATGGTGGCTCACACTGGTAACTCCGGCACTTTGGGAGGCCAAGGCAGGTGGATCACTTGGGGTCAGTGTAAGATTCTCCCCGGGGCCTGAAAGCCTAAGGAGATGAATAACTCCTCCCTTCTCAGGCCCAGTCTTTTTTTTATTTTTTTATTTTTTTGAGACGGAGTCTCGCTCTGTCGCCCGGGCTGGAGTGCAGTGGCCGGATCTCAGCTCACTGCAAGCTCCGCCTCCCAGGTTTACGCCATTCTCCTGCCTCAGCCTCCCGAGTAGCTGGGACTACAGGCGCCTGCCACCTCACCCGGCTAGTTTTTTGTATTTTTTTTTTTATTAGTAGAGACGGGGTTTCATGGTGTTAGCCAGGATGGTCTCAATCTCCTGACCTCGTGATTCGCCCGTCTCGGCCTCCCAAAGTGCTGGGATTACAGGCTTGAGCCACCGCGCCCGGCCCAGTCTTAAGGCACAAGGCTACTTGTGCCAGCAGCATGTGTCAGCAAAGTAGCAAAAGCAGAAAGAGAGCCTGCGGGAAGACACGCCCTGAAGATCTGAAGATCTAGAAAGAGGTCATCCGGGTACAATGTAGCAGTTACGTCAGACTAGGAGGCTTCTTGTTTACAGGAGACTATAAAACCTTTGCCCCTCCTCACTTGGGGCTGACACCATTTTAGGCCTCAGCCCGCCTGCACCCAGGCGCTCATTAAAACAGCATGTGGTTTCACACTGCCTCGTGTTGTCTGTTGGCAGGCTTTCAGGTTTCAAACCGATAAAAGAACCTTACATCTGGAGCCAAAACCCAGGAGGAGCTCAGGTCTGCGTCCCGCATGGACCTACCCCTCCACCCCGGAGAGCAGGCCACAGCAGCTAGACAAGGGAAGCTCCTCAGCCTCCAGTCGCCTCTCTGTGCATGCACATCGGTCACTGGTCTCGACTAATGGTAAGTTTCCCCGGGAGCCCAGTTAACAGGGAACAATTCGCATGGTCTCTCAGTTTCTCCCGTCTGAAAATCCAGTGTTGGTCCAAGAAGGGTCTGGTGTGTGCCAGGTACTCACTGATCATCTGGTCTTAGGGGGATGCCTCTAAGCCATTTGATCCCGTTCCAGAACGAAAAAGGCAGCGGTGATGGTCGCTCCTTTTATGGTCTCCCTCCGGCTGTCCAGGACGGTCTCCTTTTTCCCTGTTCTCCCGAGCCCACCCTCTGTTATAGGAAACTCCTGCTCCTCCATTCCAAAAAACAGCACTCTAGGCTGCCTCATAAAAAACCTGCAAACCTTAGGCCTCAGGCAAAATATCCACCCTAAGCACCTTGTCTTTTTTTGCAATACAGCCTGGTAGCAGTACAAATTAAATAACAGGTCCAAGTGGCCCGCAAATAGAACATTCAACTTCACAATTTTAACTCATTTAAGCGATGATTGCCGACAACTGGAGAAATGGGAGGAAATTCCTTATGTCCAGGCCTTTTGCACTCAGATCACAACCCGACCTCCGCAGTTCTTGCTAACCTGTTCAAATCCTCCTCCTTCATTCCCATCACCCAGATCGCCTTTCTCCTCCCAACCCTACCTCTTTTTTCTGGTTTAATCCAGCTGACTACTGTCCTCCCAGCCCCTACGGTTTCCTCTCAACTGTCTTCTTTAATCCCCCAAGCCTCTTCATTGTCTTATCAGCCACCAGCTTCCCAGCCGCCATCTTCCCAGTCAGCTGTATCCACTTCTTTTCCTACACCATCCCCCCTCAGGACAATTCGAGTATTGCTTGTACCCATTCTCCTCCACAGCTGCCCTCTCCTGAGGCTTGTAAACCCATCCTGCCACCTTACGCCCCTATCTGTCCTCCACTCCATGTTAATGCAATCCCCCTTCCCCCTTCAAACCCTCAGCAGGAACCACTATCTTAAACCTTCCGTTCATCTCCCAATCTACCCCTGATATTCGGGGCAAGCTTCAGAAGCTTGATGACGGCCCTCAAACCCCACAACGAGACCTTCTTAACTTAGCCATCAAAGTCTTTAACAATCGTGATGAGAAAAGTAAAAGGCAAAAGCTGGCAGAGTTTCAAATGCCTGCTTCCGCCATCAGGGGCCCTGTAGGCCCATGGGGCCACAGCTCCACAGGGAAGCCTCCTAACAATCCACCTCCACTTGGTGCCTGTTTCAAGTGTGACAATGAAGGCCACTGGTCCAGACAATGCCCAAACCCAGGTAAGCCCACCAGGCCATGCCCCCTCTGCGGAAGACCCCACTGGAAGTCGGACTGTGAGCGGCCCCCGAGGACTGCCCCCATCCCTTTCTGAGCCGGCCTACTTGGATCTCATTGGCCTTGCTGCTGAAGACTGATGGTGCCCTGGAACGGATGCCCCAGCAACTACCATCGCTTCATCCAAGCCAAGGGTAACCCTGGTGGTGGCAGGTAGGCCAGTATGTTTTTTAAATTAATCCTGGGCAATCTACTCTGCTTTACCTCATTTTTCAGGACCCACCCAGTCCTCCCAAGTCTCTGTTGTGAAAATTGACCAACAAGTCTCCAAACCCCAAGCCACCCCTCCACTTTTCTGCTCCCTGCACACTTTTTCCTTCACTCACTCTTTCTTAGTCCTGCCCTCATGCCCAACTCCGCTCCTAGGCAGAAATATCCTTTCAAAACTCCACACTACTCTTCACTTCCACATTCCCCATAGTACCCAATGCATCCATCCAGACCCCGCCAGTACTTCTAGCTTTCTTCTACTCTTTCAACCTCCCACCGTAAAACGTGCAGCCTTTCCTTGTCCTCCATCCATAGTTAACCCTGCTGTTTGGGATACTTCCACACCCTCAGTCACAGAACACCACACCCCCATTCACATTACCCTTAAAAAGCCCCCCCAGTTCCTATCACAGAAGCAGTATCCTATCCCCCAAGCAGCTCTCATACGCCTAAGGCCTATCATTTGTCACCTCCTTGCCAGTCACCTACTCTGCCCAACAGACTCCCCTTTTAACACATCAATTCTACCTGTTACAAAGCCAAACGGAACTTATCACTTAGCCTGAGGTCCTTAGTCCAGGACCTCAGGCTCATTAACCAAGTTGTACTCCCGGTATGTCTAGTAGTTCCTAACCCATATACTTTACTTTCCGCAGTTCCCTCCAATACTACCCATTTTTCTGTTCTAAACCTAAAGGATGCTTTTTTTCACAATTCCTTTACACCCTAATTCCCAAAACCTCTTTGCCTTTGCGCGGGAAAACCCTGACACCCAACTTTCATGTCGGCTCACCTGGTGCATACTATCTCAAGGTTTCATAGACAGCCCCCACCTTGCTGTCAACCTCTGTACCTTATTTCTAAAACAGTCCACTCTCCTTGAACATGTTAATAATCTACTCCTGTGTAGCCCCTCTCAAAGAGACTGCAACGTCCATACTATCTCTCTTTTAAATTTCTTGGCAGAACGGGGGTATCAGGTCTCCCCTTAAAAAGCACAAATATACACCCCCTCAAGTCACCTATCTAGGCCTAGCTCTTACCCCGTGAACCCAAGGGCTCACAACCAACCACATATCACTCCTCCAGTCCCTCCCGCCTCCACAAACTAAGCAAGAATTTATTTTTTCTAGGACTAGCGGGATATTTTAGGCTCTGGGTTCCCTCCTTTGCTCTACTTGCCAAACCGTTACACCAAACTGCTAAAGGCCCTCTCCATGAGCCTTTAAAACCTACACAGCCTTCGGGCGCGGTGGCTCACGCCTGAAATCCCAGCACTTTGGGAGGCTGAGGCGGGTGGATCACAAGGTTAGGAGTTCAAGACCAGCCTGGCCAAGATGGCGAAACCCTGTCTCTACTAAAAAAAATACTAAAAATTAGCTGGGCATGGTGGCATGCGCCTGTAATCCCAGCTACTCCAGAGGCTGAGGCAGAGAATTGCTTAAGCCTGGAGGGACAGAGGTTGCAGTGAGCGGAGATCGTGCCACTGTGCTCCAGCCTGGACAACAGAGTGAGACTCCATCTCAAAAATAATAATAATAAAATAAAAAATTAAACCTACACAGCCTATTACCCAGCCTTTCTGTCTACTCCAAAAGGCTCTCATCTCAGCCCCCGTCCTCACTCTCTAGATCTCACCAAACCTGTCTCCCTCTATACTGACAAACGGCCTAGAGTCACACTAGGTGTTCTAACCCAGTCTAAGGGACCCACCCTCCAGGTTGTTGCCACCTCTCTAAACAGCTTGAAGCCACAGTTCTCAGATGGCCTGCCTGCCTCCAAGCATTGGCAGCAGCTGCTGTCCTCACTCTTGAAAGCCTAAAACTATCTCTCCAGGCCAACCTAACAGTTTATTCAACCCATAACATCAAAGATATGCTAGCTCACCACAGTGTGCTAAGTCTCATCTCTGCCCCACGGCTCCTCCAACTGAATGCTCTATTCATAGAAACCCCCCAAATCCCACGCGAACCAGCTCCCATCTAAACCCGGCCACGCTCTTACCAAGACCCTACACATATCTGTGTGAACACTGTTCAAACCTTTTTTATACCTTTTCTAAATCTAACAGATGAACCCCTTCCAGATGCCTCCTTTACTTGGTTTGTCATGGGAGCTTCTTCCTACCTCAAGGACGCTGGCATGCTGGCTATGCTATAGTGTCACCTCTCCATACTATTGAAGCCAATCTGCTCTCCCTAAGCACCACCACCCAGAAAGCTGAACTCATCACTCTCACTAGAGCTCTCACTTGAGCAGCCAGACAACAGATCAACATATATGCAAATCTTGGCCGGGCGCAGTGGCTCACGCCTGTAATCCCAGCACTTAGGGAGGCTGAGGCGGGTGGATCATGAGATCAGGAGATCGAGACCACCCTGGCCAACATGATGAAACCCTGTCTCCACTAAAAATACAAAAATTAGCTGAGCGTTTTAGTGTGTGCCTATGGTCCCAGCTACTTGGCAGGCTGAGGCAGGAGAATTACTTGAACCTGGGAGGTGGAGGTTGCAGTGAGCTGAGATCGCACCATTGCACTCCAGCCTGGGCAACAGAGCAAGACTCCATTTCAAAAAAAAAAAAAAAAAAAAAAAAAAAAATATATATATATATATATATATATGCAAATCCTCATTATGAGTTCCACATAGTGCACTCACACTCGTCCATCTGCAAAGAATGGGGTTTCCTAACTGCAAAAAAACGCTCCTGTCATAAATGGCTCTCTCATCAGCAAACTCCTTCAAGCTGTCAGGCTCCCGCAGAAAGTTGCCGTCATTCATTGCAGAGGCCACCAAACCCCAGACAATCCTATAATAGCTGGAAATGTGCTAGCAGATCGGGCAGCCAAAGAAGTAGCTCTACAACCCATGCAAGGCCAGTTTCTGTCCCTGTCCCTGTTCTCTTCTCTTTACTCCTCAGAAGAAAAGGAGGACTTCTGAGCCCAAAACCTTCAAAAGCAAGGACCATGGTATGTCAAGGAAGGGCGCTTCGTTTTTTCTCACTCTCAAACAATCCCTATCCTCCAAAGCCTCCACAATTCTTTCCATGTTGGTTACAAACCTCTCTTGCAACTTCTGTGCCCTATTCTCACTTTCCTCATCTTTCCAGCCATGTTCAAGAAATTACCCAGTCCTGCTCTATCTGCCACTCAATGTCACCCCAGTGCTCCCTTCAGCCGCCACCTTCTCCTACCCACCAACCCCGGGGCCAGTTACCCGGGCAAGATTGGCAAGTAGATTTCACTCACACGCTGCCAGATAAACGGCTCTGCTATTGTCTAGTCTTTGTCTGTGCTTTCTCCGGGTGGGTAAAAGCGTTCCCAGCAACTTCAGAAGGTGCAAACATCCTCACACAAACTCTCGTCATACATATAAGTCCCCGTTTTAGACTCCCAACATCCATCCAGTCCAATAACAGGCCCGCCTTCATCAGCCAAATTAACCAAGGCGTCTCTACATCCTTAGGAATAAAGTGGGTTATCCACACACCCTACAGGCCTCAATCTTCAGGCAAAGTTAAAAAAAAAATTAACTGTCCTTAAAGCCCAATTCATCAAGCTGGCTCTAGAAACCCACCAGCCGTGGACAAAAAATCTCCCTTTTGCCCTCATAAGACTCCGCACAACACCAAAGGCACCCTCTTTTCATAGCCTTGGAATCATGTATGGCCAAACTTTTGTCTTGGGGCCTCCACCCTTACCAGACTATGAGCCACTCAGGAATTACCTCCCCTCCTTAATCCAGATGCGGTCTTTCATTTGTGAAGCAGCAAATGAGACCATGCTTCTCCCTGTCGACACCACGCCTCTCCCTGTCGACACCACCTTGTCCTCTCAACATAACTGTCTTGCAGGCACAGATGTGTTTATCTGTCAATCCGACCGTCACCAAAAGCTACAATCGAAGAGGAGATGCCCCTACCCTACACTGTGATACTCAGCATGCCAACTGCAGTGAGAGTCCAAGGACTGCCCCACTGGGTCCATCGCACCAGGGTCAAGCTCACCCCCAAGGGTACTCCTTCCTCCAAAACATTAACAGCGGGCAACACCCTCAGCGTCCTTGTATATAATAACCTAAACAAAGAAAAACGATCCTTAAAGGTAGGAGGAAGCCAAAGATGGCAAGGGAACGAAT
Source organism: Macaca mulatta (assembly GCF_049350105.2). Taxonomy (NCBI): domain Eukaryota; kingdom Metazoa; phylum Chordata; class Mammalia; order Primates; family Cercopithecidae; genus Macaca; species Macaca mulatta. Next base: position 102,134,206 of record NC_133408.1, on the reverse strand, counting down.
GGCCTCCGAAACAGATCATCGAATATTACGGTCCTGCCACTTGGGATAAGAATGGTTCATGGGGTTACTGCACTCCTTTATATATGCTAAATAGAATAATTAGACTACAGGCTATTCTAGAAATACTAACCAAACCGCCTCAGCCCTGGAAATGCTCGCGCAACAACAAAACCAAATGCGCACGGCAATTTATCAAAACGGGCTAGCACTAAATTACTTATTAGGAGAAGAGAGTGGAGTCTGTGGTAAATTTAATGTATCTAATTGCTGTCTTAACATAGATGATAACAGAAAAGTGGTTCTAGAAATCGCTTCAAACATCAGAAAAGTTGCCCGTGTACCAGTCCAAACCTGGAAGGGATAGGACCCAGCAAACCTTCTAGGAGGGTGGTTCTCTAATTTAGGAGGATTTAAAACGCTGGTAGGGACAGTAATCTTCATCATTGGGCTCCTCCTGCTTCTCCCCTGTGTTATCCCACTGATAATAAAAGCCATTAAAACTCTTGTTGAAATTACAGGTAACTGCCAGACTATCCAGGTGACACTCCTGCTACAACGACATGATGGATACAATTCTCAAGAATACCCCAAAAATTAAGTTTTTCTTTTTCCAAGGTGCCCACTCCACCCCTATGTCACGCCTGAAATAGTTATTGAGAAAGTTGTTCCTTTTCCCTTTTGTATAACCAAACAGACAGGAATATATAAGATTCTCCCCGGGGCCTGAAAGCTTAAGGAGATGGATGACTCCTCCCTTCTCGGGCCCAGTCCACAAGGCTACTTGTGCCAGCAGCGTGTGCCAGCAAGATAGCAGAAGCAGGAAGAAAGCTAGCGGGAAGACACGTAACCCTGAAGATCGAGAAAGAGGTCATCTGTGTACAATGTCAGACTAGGACACTTCCTGTTTACAGGAGACTATAAAACCTTTGCCCCGTCCTCACCTCAGGCTGACGCCATTTTAGGACTCAGCCTGCCTGCGCCCAGGCGCTCATTAAAACAGCACGTTGCTCCACACCGCCTGGTGGTGTCTGTTGGCATGCTTTTGGGGTTCGAACCAATACAAGAACCTTACGGTAAGGAGTTCGAGACCAGCCTAGCCAATGTGGTGAAACCCCATCTCTACCAAAAATATAAAAAATTAGCCAGGTGTGGTGGCACGCACCTGTATTCCCAGCTACTGGGTGGCTGAGGCAGGAGAATTGCTTGAACCTGGGAGGCAGAGGTTGCAGTGACCCGAGATCACACCACTGCACTCCAGCCTAGGCAACAGTGAGTCTCTGTTCTCAAAAAAAAAAAAAGAAAAGAAAAGAAAAAAGAAAAGGAAGGAAAGAGAGAGAGCAAAGGAAAGAAAGAAAGTCCTCAATGTGGCAGTATGGCAGTATTTAGAGGTGGGGCCTTTAAGAGATGATTGGATCATGAGAGCTCTGCCCTCGTGAATAGATTAGTTCATTCACAGATTAATGGATTATCATGGGAAGGGACCTAGTGACTTTATAAGAAGAAGAGATCAGGGCAATGGTGCACGACTGTTCTCCCAGCTACTTGGGAGGCTGAGGTGGGAGCATTGCGTGAGCCCAGAGATTGGAAACTGCAGTGAGCTATAATCACACCACTGCACTCCAGCCTGTGCAAGAGAGTGAGACCCTGTCTCTAAAAAAAGAAAAGAATAGAAAAGAAAATCACCAATTGGCAACCACCATAATAGTAATAAATGATTCAGACAAGAATCACCAATAAATCCTGAAATTTATGGACAAAAATTGGATGAGGAACAGGACATTTATATAGTCTAAAGTAGCTCATCACGAAAATAATCTGATTATTAATAGTACAAAATACTGTTTCACTTAACAGTGATGAAAAAAGACATTATCTAAACCAATGGATAAAAAGTTGACATCACAACTGGACATGGTGGCTCATGCCTGTAATCCCAGCACTTTGGGAGGCTGAGGCGGGGAGATCACCTGAGGTCAGGAGTTCCAGACCAGCCTGGCCAACATGGTGAAACCCCGCCTCTGCTAAAAATGCAAAAATTAGCCGGACATGGTGGCAGTCGTCTGTAATCCCAGCTACTCATGCCGCTGAGGCAGGAGAATCACTTGAACTCCAGAGGCGGAGGTTGCAGTGAGCCAAGATCGTGCCACTGCACTCCAGCCTGGGCAACAAGAGTGAGACTCCGTCTCAAAAAAAAAAAAAAAAAAGTTAGCAGTAATGGGACAAATTGCCATGTGCTTTCTGATGTGTGGCAGGAAAACCTATCACTGTGTGTTTTTCACCAAAAATGCATAGATTAAATCTAATTATAAGAAAGTATCAGGTAAGCCTAAATTTCAGAACAATCTACAGTGTAACTAGACTGTTCTTTTTAAAAATGTCAAGGTCCTGAAAGACATGAAAGTCCAAGGAACTGTGCCAGATTGGAAACACTAAAGAGGCAAAATAAGTACATGCAATTCAACCTTGGATTGGACCCTAGACCTATAAATGACATCATTAGGATGACTGGTGAAATTTGAATGAGCTCTGTGGATAAATGAAAATATAGTATCTATGTTAGTTTCTTTATTTTGTGGATATTATGTGGTTATGTAGGAGAGTGGTTTTCATTTTAGGAAATATGCACTGAAAGTATTACGGGGTAATGGAACTTCATATCCGCAATTTATTCTCAAAATGTTAAGAAAAATAGAGTCTGGGCGCAGTTGCTCATACCTGTAATCCTAGTACTTTGAGAGGCCAAGGTGGGAGGATAGCTTGAACCCAGAAGTTCAAGACCATCCTAGGAAACAGAGTGAGACCCCATCTCTATTTTAAAAAGAGAGAGAGAGAGAGAAGTGTGTGGCCAGGCACAGTGGCTCACGCCTGTAATCCCAGCACTTTGGGAGGCTGAGGTGGGTGGATCATCTGAGGTCGGGAGCTCGAGACCAGCCTGACCAACATGGAGAAACGTAGTTTCTATACAAAATTAGCCGGGCATGGTGGCACATGCCTGTAATCCCAGCTACCCGGGAGGCAGGAGAATCTCTTGAACCCAGGAGGCAAAGGTTGTGGTGAGCCAAGATCGCGCCATTGCACTCCAGCCTGGGCAATAAGAGCAAAACTCCATCTCAAAAAAAAAAAAAAAGCATCTGTGTGTGTATGTGGTGAGAGAGAGAGAGACAGAATAATAAGACAAATGTGATAGAACGTCAATAATTGGGTCATCTGAATGAAAGTTTTATGGGAATTCTTTGTGGTGTACTTGTAAGTTTTCTATAAGCTGAAATTATTTAAAAATAAAAAAATAAGACAGTGTTTAAAAATAAACCACCATGCCTACAAGAAAATTTTTCTAACCTTTCAAGGAACAGATAATTCCAATTTAATACAAAGCTTCCAAAGGATATAAAAAGAAGAAACATTCCTCAATTTAGTCTATGAGGCTAGTGAAATCTTGATACCTAAACTAGATACAGATAATGTAAAAAATGAAACAGACTAATCCCCCTTATAAACATAGGTGTGAAACTAAACAAAATATTAGTTTTTGTTTAGTTTCAAAACTGAATGCAACAAAACATAGAAAAGATACTACCACTTAAGTTCACTTTATCCCTGCAATATATTTCATCTAACACTAAAAATGTTTGTAAATGTAATTTATTACATTAATAGATTAAAGAAAAAAACCACATATTCTCAATAGTTGTAGGAAAAGTATTTATGGAAAAACCCTTAGCAAACCAAGAATAGAGAGCAATTCTTGGTAACCAAATAAAGACTATCTACAAAAACCTATAGTAAACATCATTCTTAGTAAAACATTAGAGAAACATTAGACAATTTCTCTTTAAAAACCAGGATCAAGAAGAGGACGCTTACTGTTCTCATTTCTGGAGCTTGTAGCCATTGCAATAAGACAAGAAAGGGAGGGAGGAAGGAAAGGAGAGGAGAAGGAGAGAAGGGAGGTGGGCAGGTATTAGGAGTGAAAAGGAAGAAACAAAATGGGTTTTATTCAGAGATGATATAAATGTTTGCATAGAAAACTCAAAATCCTTTAGACAAATTATTATAATTAATAAGCTTATTAAGATAGCTGGATATAAAGTCAATATACAAAATTTAATTACATTTAGATTCATCAGCCTGAAAGAAAATATAATATCTCAAATGATACCAGTAACAGTAGCAAAATAGAGAACCTACTAATAAATTTAATAAAAGACATGCAAGAAATTAAAGGAGACCTAAATAAATGCAGAGTTAGTCATGAGCCAGGTTCCTGGATAGAGAGATAGAATCTTTAAAAATATGCTTTAAGAGCATAAACTTGATGGTTGACAAGTTATTTATCTGACTTATCTGCAAAATGGAGGTAATAATAGCACTTACCTCACAGGGCTGTTATGAGTGTTACAAGACAATACATACAAGAGGGATTAGAACAATGCCTGCCATGTAGGAAAGTTGTCTGGCACCATGCAGTGATCTTGGAATCAGAAGCCACACACAGCAGGGCAAAAAAATCAAAGCCTGGTTCCCTGAACAATACTGCAGTGACCACGTCTCAGTTTTTATGTGAGAGTGAAATACACTTTTTTTTTTTTTTTTTAAAGACAGAGTCTTTCTCTGTTGCCCAGACTGGAGTGCAATGGTATGATCACTGCAGCCTCAAACTCCTTGGCTCAAGGGATCCTCCCACCCAAGCCTCCCAAGTAGCTGGGACTACATGCACGCATCATGCTGCCTGGCTAAATTTTGTATTTTCTCGTAGCGACCGAGTCTCTTTATGTTGCCTGGTCTTGAGCTCCTGGGCTCCAGTGATCTTCTTGCCTTGGCCTCACAAAATGCTGGGATTGTAGGCATGAGCCACCATGCCCGGTCCAAACGCTTTTTCTTTTTTTTGAGATGGAGTCTTGCTTTGTTGCCCAAGTTGGAGTGCAGTGGCACAATCTTGGACAGAGATTGCAACCTCCACCTCCCAGGTTCAAGCAATTCTCCCACCTCAGCCTCCCCAGTACCTGGGATTACAGGCGCCTGCCACCATGCCTGGCTAATTTTTGTATTTTTAGTAGAGACAGTGTTTCAACATGTTGGCCAGACTGGTCTCGAACTCCTGACCTCAAGTGATCTGCCTGCCTTGGCCTCCTAAAGTGCTGGAATTACAGGTGTGAGTCACCACACCTGGCCTCCAAATGCATTCTTTTTTTTTGAGACAGACTCTCACTGTGTCACTCAGGCTGGAGTGCAATGGTGTGGTATCAGCTCACTGCAACCTCCGCCTCCTGGGTTCAAGCTATTCTCCTGTCTCAGCCTCCTGAGTAGCTGGGACTATAGGTGTGTGCCACCACACCCGGCTAATTTTTGTATTTTTAGTAGAGATGGGGTTTCACTATGTTGGCCAGGCTGGTCTCAAACTCCTGACCTTGTGATCCTCATGCCTCAGACTCCCAAAGTGCTGGGATTACAGGCATGAGCCACTGTGCCTGGTCCCAAATGCATTCTTGAAGGTCATACTTCCTTTCTGTTGATGTTTCACACCTAGCTTAATCTCAGTGGAGGGTTTTGGAAGCCAAAGCTAGGAGATGCAATATTTCTGATTTTTGCTTGAATGGGAGAAAAAGGAGGGGAAGAAAAAGACAAAGGGGAAGGAAAAAAGAATATGAATTGATCCTTTAAAAAATTATCCTGCCACAGTGGTTCATTCCACCTCAAGCTTAGAGTTGGGAGGCCAGTTCCTGCCTCTAAATGAATTCAGCAGCCCCAGCTCTCACTTTGGTGTGTGGTCCTTCTCGACGAAGAGAGTCAAACTCTGTAAAATATTTTAAGAGATTTATTCTGAGCCAAATACGAATAACATGACCCATGACATAGCCCTCAAGAGGTCCTGAGAACATGTTCCCAACGTGGTTGGGCACAGCTTGGTTTTATACGTTTCAGGGAAGCATGAGACATCAATCAAATACTCAAGAAATACATTGGTTTTGTTCAGAAAGGTGGGACAACTCAAAGCTGGGGGCTTCCAGGCTATAGGTAAATTTAAACATTTTCTGGTTGACAATTGCTTGAGTTTGTTTAAAGACCTGGGATTGATAGAAAGGAATGTTCAGGTTAAGATATTGTGGAGACCAAGTTTTTTTGTGCAGAGGAAGCTCTCAGATAGCAGACTTCAAAGAGAGAGAGCAGGTTGTAAAATGTCTCTTTCTTTTTTTTCTGAGACAGAGTCTTGCTCTGTCACCCAGGCCAGAGTGCAGTGGTGCCATCTTGGCTCACTGAAACCTCCGCCTCCCAGGTTCAAGCGATTCTCCTGTCTCAGCCTCCTGAGTAGCTGGGATTACAGGCGCACACTGCCATGCCCGGGTAATTTTTTGTATTTTAGTAGAGATGGGCTTTCATCGTGTTGCCCAGGCTGGTCTCAAACTCCTGAGCTCAGGCAATCTGCCCGCCTCAGCCTCCCAAAGTGCTGAGATTACAGGTGGCACCCAGTCATAAAATGTTTCTTTGAATTGGACCTAAAAGGGTCCCTGGCTCTTAGTTGATTATCTCCTGGATCTGCGAAGGAAGAAAGGAAAACAAAGGGGAAAGAGGATTCTCTATAGAATGTGGATTTTTCCCACAAGAGACTTTGCAAGGCAATTTCAAGGTATGGCAAAGAAATATATTTTGGAGTTAAATATTTTCATTTTCTTCCTTGTCTCATAATGTTATGCCAGAGTCAGATTGGAAAGTAAGCCACGACATACAGGATTAAATAAAACCCAGCTGATGAGAACTTATGGTTTGTAGGGCATGACTCCCTAGACCCTTAGATAGGAATTTGGGCAAGATTAAAAAATCAGAGCTTAGGCCTCAGTCCCCGCGCTTGGCCAAAAAGCATTCCATAGAATGCATGTGCAGGCCAGCGAAACAGCAGCAGGTCCCACAGTGCTAGGAAGGCTCATTCCTAGCGTTGTCTGATTTGGCGATCTGGCAGGGACCCACGGTGCTATGAAGTCGTGTTCCTAGAGTTCTCTGATTTGATGGTAATAATTTTAAATATTAGTGATTTGGATCATGGTGGGAGGATATGGCCTAACCCGATGTAATAGCCAATTGTTTAAGGGGTGAGATGGAGTCAGGCTTGGGGTTTAGTCTAAAAAATTCTGGATCAGATCTATTTTCTGAGTGATCATGATCCGGGTCTTTAAATTTGCCTTTTCCTTCTGCGGTATCTGCCATAACATTTACAAGAAATGTCTAATGTTAATACAGTGACAAATATAAAGATAGTGAAGATTTGGACATTCAAGGTTATAGGTAGAATCAGAGGGCAGTAAACAATCGAATCAGCCAGAAGAAAACCCCTGTGCATCATCATATTCTTTGATCAGACTCACAGTGTGTTTACTGTCCTTATCAAGGGTTATTTGGACCTTGTGATAAATCTTACTTGAAAATTATGGGACCAAAATTAAATTACAATTTAATAAATTTAGTCTCTCTTCCGGCCCACTTATCTCCATAGGTATAGCATCCTGAAGAGGGTATAAATTAAATGCAAGAAATGCCTGGTCCTCAGTGTCTAAATTGTTAAAGACTTGTTAACAGTAGACAAATCTCTTTTTCCCACCACTTTATATTGCACCATATACTGGTATTTGGGAGAGAAAAGGTTTTGTCACAGGAGAAGTCATATAATTCCACAGTGTCAGTTTTTCCTCTGCAGGACTCCCTATGGCTGAGGGCTTTAAGAGTCAAAAGACTTATAGCCAATTAATTGTTCCAGGCCAGATAGGAATGAATGTGGACAGGCATTCATTACTTCCTAAAATTATTTTAAGTTAAAAAATCCCAGTACTTTGGGAGACCGAGGTGGGTGGATCATGAGGTCATGAGTTTGAGACCAGCCTGGCCAAGATGGTGAAACCCCATCTCTATTAAAAATACAAAAATTAGGCTGGGTGCGGTGGCTCACGCCTGTAATCCCAGCATTTTGGGAGGCTGAGGCAGGCAGATCACGAGGTCAGGAGATCAAGACCATCCTGGCTAACATGGTGAAACCCTGTCTCTACTAAAAATACAAAAAATTAGCTGGGCGTGGTGGTGGGCACCTGTAGTCCCAGCTATTCGGGAGGCTGAGGCAGGAGAATGGCGTGAACCTGGGTGAGCTTGCAGTGAGCCGAGATCGTGCCACTGCATTCCAGCCTGGGCGACAGAGCGAGACTCCGTCTCAAAAAAAAAAAAAAAAAAAAAAAAAGCCAGGCGCAGTAGCAGGCGCCTGTAATCCCAGCTACTCATGAGGACGAGGCAGGAGAATCACTTGAACCCAGGAGGCGGAGGTTGCAGTGAGCCAAGATTGCGCCATTGCACTCCAGCCTGGGTGACACAGCGAGACTCCATCCTCCCTCCCAAAGAGAGAGAAAAAAGCCAGCATTAAGCCAAAACGCAGTTACAAGACCAACTTATTTTTAACTTCTGTGTGTTGAGCTACTGTAAGCTTGGTTTATGTTACAGACGTATAGCAATTAGCAATACAAAACATAAGCACTGTTCTGAAAAATTATTAAAAATGTATATATGTGTATAGATATATTTATCTTCACAACTTATAATTGGGAGTATCATGCCCAGGAGGCTTTGTTACAAGGTATTTTACCCCATTAGTAAAGATATTTCTAAAATTTTATAGTAAGCAGAAAATTTTTGTGGTTGGGGTGTATGCAAAAGTGACACATAATAGTTTAGAAGGCAACTAAACTTGTTTTACCAGCTGTTTAGGAATTTTTTGTACCCCCTTCTTGATTTGGAAGTTTGATCTTCTCCTAATTTTATCCCTCAAACCTGGCTCTTGCAATCTTACGTGCCCACCTCTTTCCTCCGAGATAGTCCTGGGCCTAGAGGGAGGCAGCTTGTATAGTTTTTTTTTTTTTTTTTTGAGACAGAGTCTCACTCTGTCGCCCAGGCTGGAGTGCAGTGGCGTGATCTCGGCTCGCTGCAACCTCCACCTCCTGGGTTCAAACGATTCTCCTGCCTCAGCCTCTCGAGTAGCTGGAATTACACATGCATGCCACCACGCCTGGCTAATTTTTCGTATTTTTAGTAGAGACGGGGTTTCGCCATGTTAGCCAGGATGGTATCTATCTCCTCACCTTGTGATCCGCCCGCCTCAGCCTCCCAAAGTGCTGGGATTACAGGCGTGAGTCACCGTGCCTGGCTGTCTTCAGTTTTATAATACTAGAAAGGGGAACATCCCTTAGTTACATATAGCACCCACTTTCATAAGACATTTAGGTAAAAGGGGTTACAACTACCTTACATAAAGCTCGTTTAAACATCTTACATTTTATAATTCTATTAACCCGTATGTGTTTATGTTCTGGTCCCAGGAAGCCTTTTTTAATCTCCAGTCCATTTTACCTTTTCTGGTGAAAAGGGTTTGGTTTCCCAGCAGGGAGTCGCATCTGTAAGACCTATGAGGGACAGCAGATTTGATAAGGCAAACAGACCTATGATTCTGTGGGAGGGGCACCATGAAAAAAGGGCTTCCTTAACCTCCAAATTTACCATGACCTGGGTAACAGACATACTAAGTTGGAGGATATCCCAGTTATCATAAAGTTAGTCCAACAAAGCTTGCATAAGAAACATATTAGCTGCTTCATCTGCAGTACTTCACTTGGTATTTTATTAGGGAGAGTTAGGCAGTCCCCTTCTCAGGGCAAAACAGACTTTATAATGGCATTATCTGGCCCACTAGGCTGATTGCTTTTTCAGGAATAACTCCCTGTGCATTTGGATCACAGATACTCAGTGATTGTTCAGTAATGAGCTGTGGGTTCTGCATTAATCCAAACAAGCTCTTAAATTCTGCAGCATTTAAAATTAAGAATTCTGTGGCCTGGCGGGGTGGCTCACACCTGTAATCCCAGCACTTTGAGAGGCCGAGGCGGGCAGACCATGAGGTCAGGAGTTCCAAACCAGCCTGGCCAACATGGTGAAACCTCATCTCTACTAAAAATACAAAAATTAGCCGGGCATGGTGGCGCATGCCTGTAATCCCAGCTATTCCGGAGGCTGAGGCAGAAGAATTGCTTGAACCTGGGAGGCAGAGGTTGCAGTGAGCCAAGATCATGCCATTGCACTCTAGCCTGGGCGACAAGAGCAAGACTCCGTCTCGAAATAAATAACATAACATAAATAATTTTGTCCCTAAGTGGTTTTTGTTTTTGTTTTTGTTTTATTTACTTATTTATTTTTGAGACAGAGCCTTGCTCCGTTGCCCAGGCTGGAATGCAGTGGCTGGGTCTAGGCTCACTGCAAGCTCCGCCTCGCCGGGGTTCACGCCATTCTCCTGCCTCAGCCTCAGCCTCCCGTGTAGCTGGGACTACAGGCGCCCGCCACCACGCCCGGCTAATTTTTTGTATTTTTAGTAGAGAAGGGGTTTCACTGTTTTAGCCAGGGTGGTCTTGATCTCTTGACCTCGTGATCCGCCCACCTCAGCCTTCCAAAGTACTGGGATTACGGGTGTGAGCCACCGCGCCCGGTCCCTTAAAGTAGTTATTTTTACAATCCACTGTAGTAAAGATTTTTTTTTAAAGAAGCTGAGTGATACCAATCTACAAAATGGAACAATTCCTTTACATTACACCCTTTGGTTTTAAAGTTACTTGGTTTTGCCCTTTCCCCATATCGACTGTTTTCTTGGATAATCATAGGACTCAGAGTTTTGTTGCCTTGGCTTTTTAAAACGTTTATTTGAATTTATTTAGTTTATCTGCATAATTTCCTTCGTTAGAAATCAACTAAACAACTTTTTTTTCTTTTTTTTAAATCTAAGACGGAGTTTCCCTCTTGTTGCCCAGGATAGAGTGCAATGGCGCAATGTCGGCTCACTGCAACCTCCATCTCCCAGGATCAACTGGTTCTCCTGCCTCAGCCTCTCCAAGTAGCTGGAATTACAGGCATGCGCCACCACGCCTGGCTAATTTTTTGTATATTTAGCAGAGACAGGGTTTTGCTATGTTGGCTAGGCTGGTCTCAAATTCCTGACCTCAGGTGATCCGCCTGCCTTGGCTTCCCAAAGTACTGGGATTACAGATGTATAAAGCAACTCTTAAGTAGTTTTCTTAACCAAAAAGACACTTACTTTTTTTTTTTTTTTTTTTTTTTTTTGAGAATTGACATCTTTGTGTTTATAAAATGTTAACAAAAGCATATTTTATGCTCCATTCTTTTAACTTTTAGTAATCCAGATTTCCAGTAGGGAAACAAGTCTTAACATGACTTTAAGATGTTAAATTACTGGGGAGAGTTCTGAGATTAAGTTTATCAAATTTATTTTATCAATTATTACCAAGGTTATGTAAATTAAAAGGCATCTGAGCTAGCTTTTACCAATGTGATAAGCACTTAAATTTTTAAAATTACTTTATTAGAGCTCTTTCATGTAGCTGGGAAGTGAAATATCACTTCCACACGACACATAAAGATAGAGATAGGCACGCAGAATAAAAGGCATGTTCAAAAGATACTTTATTTGCCTGTTTTCAAAACAATTTTTCTCCCTTGCTTTAGGTAATTAGTAAAAGTTACAGGAGCCAACAAAAGGTGAAGAAGACAACCATCATTCAAGGCTTTTTCAAAAGTGAAAGAGTAGCACTTTTAAAATATCAATCTGAAGAATGTTAAAGAAACAGATTATAGACCCAGCGCGGTGGCTCCCAGCACTTTGGGAGTCAGGAGATCGAGACCATCCTGGCTAACATGGTAAAACCCCGTCTCTACTAAATATACAAAAAAATTAGCCGGGCGTGGTGGCGGGTGCCTGTAGTCCCCGCTACTCGGGAGGCTGAGGCAGGAGAATGGCGTAAACCCAGGAGGCGGAGCTTGCAGTGAGCCGAGATCCGGCCACTGCACTCCAGCCTAGGCGACAGAGTGAGACTCCATCTCAAAAAAAAAAAAAAAGAAAAAGAAAAAATAAAAACAGATTACAGAATTTAAAAATTTAAATACTTCTTGTATTAAAAATAAGTCAATATTTGTAATAAAAGCTTGTTTTAACCAGTTATTTAGTTTTGTGTTAGTGCATTTTTTAATATTAAAGACCTATTTCTAGAAAGATTATTATGGTTTCTTTTTAATTACATCCAACTGAATTATATAACCCCTTTAAAAAATTCATTTTACTAACCTTATTATGACTTACATAGTTCATTTACAACGTGTTTAGACTGTTTTGTCATATATAGCCCTCTTTCTTGTACAACCCCATCATTTTTATTTTAGGACAAAAATTTACCACGCAAGATTGTTTCTTATATAAAGTTACTTTCCTTTTTTTTTTTTAACCAAAAATACCTCTTTATATCTTTAACTTTCTTTATATCTCTTATTTGCTGATTCTTTTACCTTGTTTTACACATAACCCTTATATAAGCCTTGAATTAGACAAAGATATTTTGCCTTTAATAAATTCTTAAATTTATTTTAAGAATTCTTTAATTATTAATAAGTTATTTAATTCTTAAATTGGAATTGCCCAGATACTTAATATCAATTAATAACCTTAGATCCTAAATTATGACGAGTTTGTTCCATTACATTTTCCTGATTAATTTAGTAATTTAGCTAGATGATTTACAAAAAATTATGATAGCCAATATTTAAAGTTATTTTTCTATTAACCATTTTTATAGCTGTGAATTTCAGGTATTTACTTAAGTAATAAAACTTATGATTAGTTTTAAGGGTATTTGTAACAATATCTCAGTATTCAGCTGTTTTCATTTCAGTCAACAATCCTAAACATATACAAGCAAAGATCATTCTGTCTTGGGCTGAATTTTATAGTTTATAAACCTTATGGCAAATCTTATAGTATTCTGCAGGAATAAACATGAAACTACTTATCAATAAATGCAAACAAAATGCTAACAATTCTGAAGACATTGCTGATATTATTTTACCAATAATTTAAAAGCCGCCTTATTTAGTAAAGGTTTCACTTATGTCATGTGAACTTGCATTTGACTAGACTTCTTTTTTTGTGTGTCTGATTTAAGCACTTTTTGTTTGTTTGTTTGTTTTGAGACGGAGTCTTGCTCAGGTTGGAGTGCAATGGCGCGATCTCGGCTCACTGCATTAAGTGCTTTTTTAAAAAGCCAATTAATTAGAGCTCTTTATATATTTTTAGTAGTGAGAATATTGTGTACACACAAATATATAGATGTATTAGACATGCCAATAGAAGCACATCGTATAGACTCATAAAAACGTCCCTTTTTTCCCCGTTTTTAGAAATCTTACCCCAGGCAATTGTCAGCTAAGTAGCCTTAGATTTGCATATTAAGGGCAACTCAGGTGAAAACCAGATAGCAATATTTACATCATAAGGTACAAAGAGAAAGTCTGGAAAGTCTGGTGCTAGAGGGAAATTGAAACGGATTTAGACCGGGTGCGGTAGCTCAGGCCTGTAATCCCAACATTTTGGGAGGCCAAGGTGTGTGGATCACCTGAGGTCTGATGTTTGAGAGCAGCCTGGCCAATATGGTAAAACTCCATATCTTCTAAAATACAGAAATTAGCCGGGTGTGGTGGCAGGCACCTGTAATCCCGGCTACTAAGGAGGCTGAGGCACAAGAATCGCTTGAACCCAGGAGACAGAGGTTGCAGTGAGCCAAGATCACACAACTGCACACTCCAGCCTGGGCAACAGAGTGAGACTTGGTCTCAAAAAAATAAAAACAAAAAACACAACAGATTCAATTGTCAATTGAGCATAAAATTATGGAAGTCTATCATAAAGGTCTTTAAATATATACACACACATACACATACACAGTTTCCATAGCTATTACTTCAGTACTTTAGCCATGAGATAAATACAACTCAGCTTGCAAAAAACACTGTTAAATCCAAACAGTGGTTTTTATCTCAGTAGAAAAGTAATAGCAGATTAAAGCAGGAAGAAAAGAAAATAGAAGAGAACCTAAGCACTCTATAGTTTGCAGGTGGACCTTAGGACTCTTTTTCCTTAATGTAAATGTGCACAAAGACCATAGTACTTCCATTTTATATAAACTCTGGCAAGTAGTGGTGCCATAAAACCTACAGAGTGCCCAGAAGGGGGTCATTCTCCTTGTTTTCTCCTTATTCTTAGATATGTTTCCCGATTTTTGTTTTCCTTTTTTCTTAAAAGGAGGAACTGAGCAGTAGCCTAGGGTTTTTGTGTGGTGGATTGATGCATGCTGCTTGTGGGTAGGACTCCACAGTGTGTCACCACTGAGTCGTTTCCACCTTCTTACGGGTCTCGGTTTCTCTCTTCAGGAGTCTGTGACCTCTGAGAGGGCTCAAAATGCTGAGTCATCAGCCCTTATATGCGTTTCTGGATGCGCCATTTTAAAATTAATTTTTGGGGGGATTTCCCTGCAGGGTCACTGCATGTCACAGGGGATCAATCTCCCAGGCACTCCCATGAGGCCCCCAGTCACCCAGGGGTGTCTTGGCTGGGAGGAGCAAGTGCCCTTTCTCTTCGGAGCTGAAAAACTCAGTCTCTCATTTATCTATGAAAACAACAGTTCAGTTCCGCACAGAAATGCGCACAGGAAAACTGAATCAGGACAAATTTTAGGAGAAAAAGCAATAGAGAATTCCCTTGAGAGTGCATCTCCTAACTAGAATTAGGATCCTTAAACAACAACTTCCTAGGAGAAAACCAGCTCAGAATAAATCAAGAACCATCAACCAAAGGGAAGACTCCTGCCTGGGGCTCAGGAGGACTCACCAGTTCCACCGGAGGAGAAGCTTGAACTCAGGGGAGCGTCAGTGGACCTCTGCTGGTACCTCAGCTCCGGTTTCTGGCAAATCCTTTGGGGTCCTGAGTCTTCTCTGAGGCCCCATGTATTTAGACGCCAAAATATTGTCAACAAAAAGAGTCAAACTCTGTAAAATATTTTAAGAGATTTATTCTGAGCCAAATATGAGTGACCATGGCCCGTGACACAGCCCTCAGGAGGGCCTGAGTACATGTGCCCAAGGTGGTCAGGGCACAGCTTGGTTTTATATATTTCGGGGAGGCATGAGACATCAATCAAATACATTTAAGAAATATATTGGTTTTGTTCAGAAAGGTGGGACAACTCAAAGTTGGGGGCTTCCAGGCTATAGGTAAATTTAAACATTTTCTGATTGACAATTGGTTGAGTTTGTCTAAATACCTGGGATCAATAGAAAGGAATGTTCGGGAATATTGTGGAGATCAAGTTTTGTTGTGCAGAAGAAGTTCTCAGATAGCAGACTTCAGAGAGACAGCAGGTTGTAACATGTTTCTTATAAGACCTAAAAGGGTCCCTGGCTCTTAGTTGATTATCTCCTGGATATGAGAAGGAAGGAAGGAAAACAAAGGGGAAAGGGGATTCTCTATAGAATGTGGATTTTTCCCACAAGAGACTTTCCAGGACAATTTCAAGGTATGGCAAGGAAATGTATTTTGGGGTTAAGTATTTTGATTTTCTTTCTTGTCTCATAATGTTATGCCAGAGTCAGATTGGAAAGTAAGCCACGATATATAGGATTAAATAAAGCCCATTTAATGAGAATTTATGGTTTGTAGGGCATGACTCCCTAGACCCCTTAGATAGGAATTTGGGCAAGATAAAAAATCAGAGTGGCCGGGCATGGTGGCTCACACCTGTAATCCCAACACTTTGGGAGGCTGAGGCAGGTGGATCACTTGAGGTCAGGAATTCGAGACAAGCCTGACCAACATGGTGAAACCCCATTGTTTTGTTTAATTTAATTTAATTTAATTTAGGAGAGCTAAATAATTAAACATGAGGCCAAAGTACGTAAGAAAGTGGCAGTCTTTTATTGCAAATATGCACACACTCTCGGGCAAGGTTCTCTGGTCCTCAGGTGTGGGGGGCCAGGGAAGTCGCGCTGGCACTCTCGGGTGATGTTCACAAATGCGGGAGCCAAAGATGTCACGCTGGCTTCTGCCAGTGGCAGACTTTTATGCATTGGTACTGGAAGGGGGAGGGCAGTGGGCGGGATAAGGGTGTGATAGGGGCGTCTCCATAGGCGTGGCCGGGTAAGTTTCGATCTCTTCGGATTGACATCACCTGGCGCATGCTCGGTTGATCTGCATCTTCCCGGGGCAGGCTGCATTTTCCCGCGTGCAGGAAAGTTGGTGAGGAAGAACCCGGAAGCAACATGGATTATGCCTTCTTGTTCACCTTCCTCCATCTTGTCCCTTCTCCCTCACCCAAACACCCATCACTACTGAAAATACAGAAATTAGCCAGGTGTGGTGGCATGCGCCTATAATTCCCAGCTACTTGGGAGGCTGAAGCAGGAGAATCGCTTGGACCTGGGAGGCAGAGGTTGCAGTGAGCCGAGATCGCCCCACTGCACTCCAGCCTGGGTGACAAGAGTGAAACTCCGTCTCAAAAAAAAATTTAAAAAATCAGAGCTTAGTCCTCATCCTCTTGGCCCTTTCAGTTCTCCCTCTACCTCCCTGGTAGAGAACTGAGAACTCACCAGAACATCAAAACGCGCCTGAAAAAGCCTGAGAACAACTTAAGGATATAATTTTCTTCCCTGAGTACATGTGTTGGGTTTAAACTGCTGTGGAGAAAAACCTGACCAGATGTTGGAATATGGAAAGAGACACAAAGAGGGGCACAAGCAAAGAGTGACACTGGGGGAAACAACACAGTTGCCCACCTTTCCTTTCTTCCCTAGCCCACTGTCACTCCTGTGTTTCCAGGTCAGGATCAACCCCATGTTTACCCTGACTCAGTGCCCACTGCTCCTCCTCTTTCAACAGCTTCTCCTTCTCGAACTGGTAGAAATGAACCTCAGCCTTGAAAGAGTCTGTCACCTTGGTTCTTAGGGTTCTGTCTCACAATGCTATGTCCATGTGGCCACTGTGCTGGGCTGAGAACCAGCAACAGCAGAGCTGTGAGGTTGGAAGGGTTGTTACTTCCTTTTGCCCTCCAAATGCCATCTTCAGGAAATGGTTCTAGCTTGAACTTTTTTTTTTTTTCTGTTTCTGAAATGTATCACCTTTCCAGGATCTTAAGGGAAGGGGGATAACAATGTATCAGACTTTTAGCTAGATTTATTCATGTTATCCTCCCAACCATGCCCAAAAGAGGGTGTTGTTCTACACACTGTGAAATCATTAGTAGAAATATATTTGAGGTGTCCAGGAGGTAGTGAGAGAAGGAGGTGCCTCTGAAAGGTCATGTGATGGAAATGAAAGCTTCCCTGTGTCAGAGACCTGTGAACCAGAGCAACTCCATCTTAAACAGGAGCTAGGTAAAATGAGGCTGAAACCTACTGGGCTGCATTCCCAGACTGGTAAGGCATTCTAAGTTACAGGATGAGATAAAAGGTTGGCACAAAATACAGATCATAAAGGCCATGCTGATAAAACAGTTTGCAGTAAAGGAGCCAGTCAAAACCCACCAAAACCAAAATGACCATGAGAGTGACCTCTGGTGGTCCTCACTGCTACATTCCCAGCAGCACCGTGACAGTTTACAAGTGCCATGGCAGTGTCAGGAAGTTGTTACCCTACATGGTCTAAAAAGGGGAGGCATAAATAATCCACCCCTTGTTTAACTTATAATAAAAAAATAGCCAAAAAATGGGCAACCAGCAGCCCTTGGGGCTACTCTGTCTATAGAGCAGCCATTCTTTTATATTTCTTCACTTTCTTTTTTTTTTTTTTTTGAGACAGCGTCTCGCTCTGTCGCCAGGCTGGAGTGCAGTGGCACAATCTTGGCTCACTGCAACCTCTGCCTCCCGGGTTCAAGTGATTCTCCTGCCTCAGCCTCCCAAGTAGCTGCGACTACAGGCATTCACCACTATGCCTGGCTAAATTTTTTTGTACTTTTTTAGTAGAGACGGTGTTTCACCATGTTGGCCAGGATGGTCTCGATCTCTTGACCTTGTGATCCACCTGCCTTGGCCTCCCAAAGTGCTGGGATTACAGCCGTGAGCCACCACACCCAGCCTTTTTTTTTTTTTGAAATGAAGTCTCACTTTTTTACTGTGTCTATAGAATAGCCATTCTTTTATTTCTTTACTTTCTTCTTTTTTTATTGTTGTTGTTGAAATGAAGTCTCACTCTGTCACCCAAGCTGGAGTGCAGTGGTATGATCTCAGCTCACTGCAACTTCCGCCTCCTGGGTTCGAGCGATTCTCCTGTCTCAGCCCCCTGAGTAGCCGGGACTACAGGCATGCGACATTACACCTGGCTAATTTTTGTATTTTTAGTAGAGATGGAGTTTCACCACGTTGGCTAGGCTGGTCTGGAACTCCTGACCTCAAGTGATCCACCCGCCTCAGCCTCCCAAAGTGCCGGACTTATAGGTGTAAGCCACCACGCCCAGCTAAAAGCTAGTTTGTTGACTTTTTTTAAAGTCAAGATATTTCTTGCACATCTGAGTTTATAGAGTGACATTAACATGGGTTACTTATAAATAAATTAAAGCTCCGAGAAGTTAAATAACAAGTCCAAGACTACACAGCTAACAAGGAGCAGAGATGAAAATTGAATATACTTTTGCTTCTACCACCCAGGCTTTTCCCATTCTAACTTACTACCTCTTATGCATTATGAGAATAATCTTCTTCTCTGAAATTACTGCCAATTCACTATGAGCACCCGATAGAAATAAATAAATAAATAAATAAAATTACTGCCAAGTAAACCACTTACAGTTAACCACAACCATCATTTTGCCTTCTAAATACTTCTTAAAACTTTCAGTTCTTCATACTCAATGCCAACACCCTAAGCCAGTTATCATCATCTCTCACTCAAATATTTGTTATCGCTCTCTAGTCTCCTTGTATTAGTTCTTCTAAATCTTGTTCAAGGCTGAGCACAGTGGTTCAGTGCAATCCCAGCACTTTGGGAGGTTGAGGCTGGAGGATTGATTGAGCCCAGGAGTCAAGACCAGTCGGGGCAATATGGGGAGACCCTGTAACAACCACTCTTCTGAGTGATCTCAAAATGGAAATCTGATCACATTCCTGTTCTATCTAAAACTCCTTACTGACGTCATGATGTTTTAGGATTTAGTCCAAAATCCCTAACCTGGCTGTAAGTCTTTGTAAACATTTTTGCAGCTTCATCTTTTACAACTACCTTTGCAATTTGATCTCCAGTGGTCCTCCCGGGTGCTGTGCTTCAGCCACAGGGCCTCTGAACATGTGATTCTAAATGCCAAAAACATCAGATGTCAAGTCAAATCTCTTTTCTCAGTGAAACCTTTCCTGATTCCTCTAGATGAGGTCGGTTCTGTCAGTTTTTACTTTTATAACACTTAGTACTTTTTCTTCATAGCACTTAAAGCAGATTATACTTAATTATTTTTGTGGTTACTGGATTAAAATTCATCTTTCCTAATAGATTGTTAGCTTCATGAGGACAGGGATAATGTCTATTGAAAAAGCTGGCTTGTGGGCTGACACAAAATAGATGCTCAGTAAGTACCTGTTGAATGAATGAACAAACCTTAAGAAGATAAACATAAATGAAAGCAGGGGCTGAGATTATGATGGTCTATGGTTCTGGATTTACTTTTGTGAACCTCAGAAAATCTGAGATAGGTCTCAGTTAATTTAGAAAGTTTATTTTGCCAAGGTTGAGGATGTGCCTGTGACACAGCCGCAGGAGGTCCTGGCAACATGTGCCCGAGGTGGTTTGGGTGCAGCTTGGTTTTATACATTTTTGGGAGACATGAGTCATCAATCAAGTACATTTAAGAAATACATTGGTCTGCTCCAGAAAGGCGGGACAACTCAAAGTGGGGTGGGTGGGGGACTTCCAGGCTAAGGTAAATTTCAGCATTTTCTGGTTGACAATTAGTTGAGTTTGTCTAAAGACCTGGGATCAATAGAAAGAAATGTTTGGGTTACGATAAGAAGTTGTGGAGACAGATGAAGCTTTTAGCTAGCAGGCTTGAGAGAGAACAGGCTGTAAAATGCTTCTTATCAGACTGAAAGTCTGTGTTGATGTTAATGGCAGAGGTATAATGAGGCATGTCTGACCCCCACTTCCCTTCATGGCCTGAACCAGTCCATGTTACATTTTAACAGCCCTGGCTGAGGAGCAAGTTCGTTTAGATGGTTGGGAGGCCTTAGAATTTTATTTTTGGTTTATGCTTTGATGGCTTTTCTTACACAGAAATAATTGTGGAGAAAAAATAACAAGCCATTTCAATTATTGATTTAAAAACAAGTAGGTATGGATGCTTTAAAAACAAGTAGGTTTTGTTATACAGCTGAAGTACATTCATTCCTGTACAGGCAACATACTCCAGGGCAGCTCATGACTGGCTTCGTTTGGTTCACACTAACTTCCAAGAAAAGTGAATCACAGATAGGGAGACTGTCCAGATGAGCCATGGGAACAGGATGGACTGTAATTCACTTTGTCTTATTGTTGCCTCACACAATTAAATGCTACTTGGTATTGATTACAAAGGAATGGAATGTTTCCTTTTTGTTGTTATTATTGTTGTTTTTGTTTTTGAGACAGGGTCTCCCTTTGTCACCCAGATTGGAATGCAGTGGTGTAAACATGGCTCACTGCAGCCTTGAGCCCCTCCTGGGCCCAAGTGATCCTCCCACCCCTCCCACCTCAGTCTCCTGAGTAGCTGGGATTACAAGCACATGACACCACACCCAACTAATCTTTGTAGTTTTTTTTTTTTTTTTTTTTTTTGAGACAGAGTCTGGCTCTGTCACCCAGGCTGGAGTGCAGTGGCGCGATCTCGGCTCACTGCAAGCTCCGCCTCCCGGGTTTACGCCATTCTCCTGCCTCAGCCTCCCGAGTAGCTGGGACTACAGGCGCCCGCCACCTCGCCCGGCTAGTTTTTTGTATTTTTTAGTAGAGACGGGGTTTCACCATGTTAGCCAGGATGGTCTCGATCTCCTGACCTCGTAATCCGCCCGTCTCGGCCTCCCAAAGTGCTGGGATTACAGGCTTGAGCCACCGCGCCCGGCCTAATCTTTGTAGTTTTTGTGGAGATGGGGTTTCGCCATGTTGCCTGGACTGGTCTCTGTAAGAGTTTAAGAAAGAGGAAAGAAACACGAAAAGCGGCTCAATAGTTAAAGACAGGTTTATTTTGGAGAATAAACCTGAGAGGGGTTTCTGGTCGATTTCAGTCGGGAGCACTCTCTCTTACAGACTAAGAGTATTTAAGGGTTTTAAGGTGAGAGAGTTTATTACAGGCTTGGAATGTTTCTGTGTGGAGGAGAAGTTTATTGCAGGGTTGGAATGTCTCTGGTTGGAGGGGAGGTTACCTTGGGGGTGGCACGTCTCTGGTTGGGGAGGGGTTTATCTTAGGGTTGGAATGTTTCTGGTCAGAGATGTCATTTGTGGTTTATGCTCATGCTCATGCTGACATTAGCTATTAGGCTGATGCCCTTTGGATTTAGGCAGTTTTTGATGAAGGGGAACTTTAAAATGGCAGTGCTTGTCCAAGATGGCGATGCTCTTGCTGTGTCACTCTCGAACTCCTGGGCTCAAGTGATCCATCTGCCTCTGCCTCCCAAAGTGCTGGGACTGCAGGTGTAAGCAACCGCACCTAGCCTAGGAATGGAATGTTTCTATGGTTAATTTCATTGTCACCTGGAAACTGAAAGTCTCTCTTGATAGTAAAATTTTAAAAATTTCAGAATCAAGGTATAATCTCTTTAGGGCTTCACCAAGGTGTACCCAGGGAAGAAAAGAAGAGATACCTCTATTCGGATGCTTAAAGCAAAGATATGGGCTGTTTTTTCTCCTAATATTTGTCTTTGCAAGTTTCCTTTTGCTTTATGAAATAGATATTACAGGGGAAATCTATGTATCCTCTTTCTCTTCTCCACACAATTTTGTTATTAGTTGGGGATTTATTTCTACAGAAGAAAAATTGGAGCCAGGTGTGGTGGCTCACACTTGTAATCCCAGCACTTTGAGAGGCTGAGGCAGGGAGATCGCTTGAGCCCAGGAGTTTGAGACCAGCCTGAGCAACATGGTGAAACTCCGTCTCTACAAAAAATATGAAAATTAGCTGGATGTGGTGGCATGTGCCTATAGTCCCAGCTGCTAGCAAGGCTGAGGTGGGAGGATTGCTTGAGCCCAGGAGGTCAAGGCTTCGGTGAGCTGTGACTGGGTCACTGAACTCCAGCCTGGGCAACAGGGCAAGACCCTGTCTTAAAAAAAGAAAGAAAGGGCCGGGCGCGGTGGCTCAAGCCTGTAATCCCAGCACTTTGGGAGGCCGAGACGGGCGGATCACGAGGTCAGGAGATCGAGACCATCCTGGCTAACACCGTGAAACCCCGTCTCTACTAAAAATACAAAAAACTAGCTGGGCGAGGTGGCAGGCGCCTGTAGTCCCAGCTACTCCAGAGGCTGAGGCAGGAGAATGGCCTAAACCCGGGAGGCGGAGCTTGCAGTGAGCTGAGATCCGGCCACTGCACTCCAGCCTAGGCTACAGAGCAAGACTCCGTCTCAAAAAAAAAAAAAAAAAAAAAAGAAACAGTTTAAAAAAAAAAAGAAAGAAAGAAAGAAAAAGAAAAAAGTTGCCCTTATGATTAGCAACTTTAATCCTATTAATTTAGCAACTTTAGTCCCTATTAATTTAATAGGGACATTTTTGGTAAGGGTTTTTTTCAAGAATGTTCTTTTCAGTTTGCTTTCTGCTTTCTTTCCTTCCCCTCCCATCCTTATGACTTTATTAAGGACCTAGAGCCTGTGTTCGGGTCCGTATCTGGAACTTCAGGAGTCTACAGGAAGCACAGTTCCTGCCTTCAGGAAGCCCATAGTCTGATGAGGAAGATGGACATCAGTCTTGCAGTGGTGTTGGGATTTAGGGGATCTTTTCAGACTTGCTTTTCGAAAAGTTTTTCTCTTTCCTTTCCGATATCATGATGCCTACCCCGAACATGTCCTGTCCCCCTTCTGTTTTATGGCCTACTAGAAAGTCCAGAATTGCAGTAAATAAGAGGAAAAGAGGTCTAACTATGTGTTTTAAGGGTCTTGCTACATGTGAAGTGTTGGGTTTTAGTAATGGGTTTTAGTGTTGGGTCTTATAATAATCATGACTGTGAACTTTGTTGCAGACAGTCATACTGGCTAGAATCCTCTAGGTGAGCAGGAGTGTTATTATTATTTTTTTAATCTTATCTAAAAATGTGTAACATTTTATTCTCCAACGATGTCAAACAAATGGGTTATGGCAGGGGCAAAGTAACATATAACAAGGAATGCCTATATTTTCCCCTATTAAATATTTTGTACTTTGGCCACTTGCATGGCAGGGATATTGAAGGATTAAGTAAGATGATAAGAATAATGCCTGGGACATGGGGCATGACAGCTGTTATCAGAACTGATGCATTTTCTCAGCAACACCTGCTCTCACTGTGGGCCAGACCTGTGGCTACCTGAAGAATCCTCTGAGGCTGGGCGTGATGGCTCACGCCTGTAATCCCAATACTCTGGGAGGCTGAGGTGGGAGGATTGCTTGAGCCTAGGTTTTTGAGGTCAGTTTGGGCAACATAGTGAGATCCCAAATCTACCAAAAAAAAAAAAAAAAAAAAAAACAAAAACAAAATATAAATATAGCTGGGCATAGTGGCACATACCTGTGGTTCCAGCTACTTGGGAGGCTGAGGTAGGAGGATTGCTGGAGCCCAGGAATTTGAGGCTGCAGGGAGCTATGATTGTGCCACTGCCCTCCAACCTGGTCAAAAAAGCAAGACCCTGTCTCTAAATAAATAAATGGAATCCTTTGAGAGTAACTTGTTGCTTCCAGTTTTCATATTTTTATGGTTCCTGCTTTATTTCTGGGTTCGATTTCTGGGTTCATTTGTTTGTCTGTCTGTTTCTTTGTAGAGACCGGCTCTGGCTCTGTCCCCAGGCTGGAGTGCAGTGGCCATCAGAGCTTACTTCAGCCTCATACTCCTGGGCTCAAATGATCCTTCTGTCTCAGCCTCCTGAGTAGCTGGGACTACAGGCACGCAACACCATACTTGGCTAATTTTTAAAATATTTTGTAGGGACAGAGTCTCACTACGGTGCCCACGCTGGCAGATTTCTGGTTTTTATCCTTTGTATATATATGCTACACAAATTCAACTAATGTCATTGTGAAAAACATGGGAAGAAAAGTTTAGCACCTGATAATATCTCTATGCACTTGCCTTTTCTAGATATTTTATATAGATAGAATCATATAATATGCGGTCTTTGTGACTGGCTTCTTTCATTTAGCATAATGTTTTTATTTTTGTTTTTTTGAGATGGAGTCTCACTCTGTGGCCCAGGCTGGAGTGCAGTGGCATGATCTCGGCTCACTGCAAGCCCCGCCTCCCAGGTTCACGCCATTCTCCTGCCTCAGCCTCCGGAGTAGTTGGGACTATAGGCACCCACCACAACGCCCGGCTAATTTTTTTTGTATTTTTAGTAGAGACAGAGTTTCACCGTGTTAGCCAGGATGATCTCAATCTCCTGACCTCGTGATCTGCCCGCCTTGGCCTCCCAAAGTGCTGGGATTACAGGCCTGAGCCACCGCGCCCAGCGGAAGAATTTTTTTTAATTGGAGTCAATTCTTTCAAACCTTGCCACTGCTTTATCACGTTGATGGAATATTCTAAATCTTTTGTTGTCATTTCAGCAATATTCACAGCATCTTCACCAGGAGTACATTCCTGGTTTCTCAAAACACCACTTTCTTGGCTCATCCATAAGAAGCAACTGCACATCCATTCAAGTTTGATCATGAGATTACAGCAATTCAATCACATCTCCAGGCTCCATTTCTAATTCCAGTTCTCTTGCTATTTCCACCACGTCTGCAGTGACTTCCTCACTGAAATCTTGAGCCCTTCCAAGTCATCCATGAGGGTTGGAATCAACTCATTCCAAACTCCTGTGAATGTTGTCATTTTTACTTCCTCCCACAAATGTTCTTAATGGCATTCAGAATGGTGGATCCTTTCCAGAAGGTTTTCAATGTATTTTGCCCAGACCCATCACAGGAACCATCTACAGCAGCTATAGCTTTACAAAGTGTACTTCTTTTCTTTCTTTCCTTTTTTTTTTTTGAGAAGGAGTCTTGCTGTGTCACCCAGGCTGGAGTACAGTGGCACCATCTAGGCTAACTGTAACCTCCGCCTCCCAGGTTCATGCAATTCTCTTGCCTCAGCCTCCCAAGTAGCTGAGATTACAGGTGTGCACCACCATGCCAGGCTAATTTTTTTGTATTTTTAGTAGAAATGGGGTTGCGCCTTGTTGGCCAGGCTGGTTTCAAACTCTTGACCTCAGGTGATCCACCCGCCTTGGCCTTTCCCAAAGTGCGAGGATTGCAAGTGTGAGCCTCTGCGCCTGGCCAGTATTTGTTTTTCTTTTTCTTTTTTTCTTTTTTCTGGGACAGAATTTCACTCTTGTCACCCAGGCTGGAGTGCAATGGCACGATCTTGGCTCACTGCAACTTCCACCTCCTGGATTCAAGCGATTCTCCTGCATCAGCCTCCTGAGTAGCTGGGATTACAAGCGCCCACCACCATGCCCAGCTAATTTTTGTATTTTTGGTAGAGACAGGATTTCACCATGTTGGCCAGGTTGGTCTTGAACTCCTGACCTCAGGTAATCCACCTTCCTCGGCCTCCCAAAGTGCTGGGATTACAGGCATGAGCCACCGCGCCTGATCAGTATTTCTTTTTTTTCTTTTTTTTTTTTTTGAGATGGAGTCTGGCTCTGTCGCCCAGGCTGGAGTGCAGTGGCCGGATCTCAGCTCACTGCAAGCTCCACCTCCCAGGTTCACGCCATTCTCCTGCCTCAGCCTCCTGAGTAGCTGGGACTACAGGCGCCTGCCACCACGCCCGGCTAGTTTTTTGTATTTTTTTTTAGTAGAGACGGGGTTTCACCGTGTTAGCCGGGCTGGTCTCGATCTCCTGACCCCGTGATCCGCCCGTCTCGGCCTCCCAAAGTGCTGGGATTACAGGCTTGAGCCACCGTGCCCGGCCAGTATTTCTTAAATAATAACACTTGAAAGTCAAAATGGCTCCTTGATCCATGGGCTGCAGAATGGATGTTGGGTTCATGAACATAAGACAACATTAATCTCCTTGTACAGCTCCATCAAGCTCCTGAGTGACCAGGTGTGTTGTCAATAAGCAGTAATATTCTGAGCAGTGTGTTTCACCAGTAGACTTACAATAATCAGTAAACCATGTTGTAAACAGATATGCTGTGATTCAGGCTTTGTTGTTTCATTTATAGAACACAGGCAGAGTAGATTCAGCACAATTTCTAAGGACCTCAGATTTCTGAAATGGCAAATGAGCATTGGCTTCAACTTAAAGTCACCAGCTGCAATAACTCCTAACAAGAGAGCCAGCCCATCCTTAGAAGCTAGCCATTGACTTCTCTTTACCTATGAAAGTCCTAGATGACATCTTCTTCCATCTAAATTGTTTCATCTAAATTGGAAATCTGTTGTTCAATGTACCTTCATCAATTACCTTAAGTAGATCTTCTCGATAACTTGCTGGAGCTTCTCCATCAGCACTTGCTCCTTCACCTTGTACTTTTTTTGTTTAATTTTGTTTTGTTTTTTACCAGAAAGAATGAGCTTGAAACCTTGCAGTTTTATTTAACGGAGATGGCTTGTTTCCTCATGAACTAACCTCCTGCTGGCTTCTAACTTTTCTTCTGCAGCTTCCTCACCTCTCAACCTTCATAGAATTGAAGAGAGTTAGGGCCTTGATCTGGATTAGGCTTTGGATTAAGGGAACATTGTGACTGTTTTGATCTTCTATCCAAACCACTCAGTTTCTCCATATCACCGATAAGGCTGTTTTGCTTTCTAATCATTTGTGCATTCATTGAAGTAACATTTTAAATTCCTTTCGAGAACTTGTTTTGCCTCCTTTCTCTGCCATTGTGCTGTGTGATGTTGACTCCATTTCTTGCCATGTCTTCTCACAAGACTTTCAAAATCAAGCAATTTCTGGCCAAGAAACAAAAGCAAAACGATTCATCCTGCAGTGGATTTGAATGAAAATTGGTAATAAAATCAGGTACAACTCCAAGATGTTGGGAATAGGCCTCCAAAATCTGGCCATAAACTGGCCCCAAAACTGGCCATAAACAAAATCTCTGCAGCACTGTGACATGTTCGTGATGGCCATGACGCCCACACTGGAAGGTTGTGGGTTTACCGGAATGAGGGCAAGGAACACCTGGCCCACCTAGGGTGGAAAACTGCTTAAAGGTGTTCTTAAATCACAAACAATAAACAATGGCATGCGCGATCTGTGCCTTAAGGACATGCTCCTGCTGCAGATTACTAGCTAGACTCATCCCTTTACTTTGGCCCATCCCTTTGTTTCACATAAGGAATACTTTTAGTTAATCTATAATCTAGAGAAACAATGCTTATCACTGGTTTGCTGTCAATAAATATGTAAGTAAATCTCTGTTCAGGGCTCTCAGCTCTGAAGGCTGTGAGACCCCTGATTTCCCACTCCACACCTCTATATTTCTGTGTGTGTGTCTTTAATTCCTCTAGCACCGCTGGTTTAGGGTCTCCCTGACAAAGCTGGTCTCCACACAAGAGAAGACATTGGAGAAGAACCAAGCTGGGCCTATTAGCAATGTCACATGAGATGGCACACATGCTTATGCTGTATCAAGGTCACTATCATCTTACCATAGCAAGCTGAAAATGTCAACACTATCTGAACAGTTGGGCATGTTTTATTGGGAAAATGTTTTTTCTCTTTGTTTATATGCTCTGCATTAGTAAGCTGGCTCAATAATATATATGTGAGATCTTTTATTTGGTTAAAAAAAAGCACTTTTCCTTGCATTCATAACTTGGCTCTTTGATGCAAGAGGTCTAGTTTTGTCCTATCTTGGTCTTAGCATGCCTTCCTCATTAGGTTTATTTATTTCTTTTTTCTTTTCTTTTCTTTTCTTTTTTTTTTTTTTTAAACCGTGTTTCACTCTTTTCGCCCAGGCTGGAGTGCAATGGCATGATTTTGACTCACCACAACCTCCGCCTCCCAGGTTCAAGTGATTCTCCTGCCTCAGCCTCCCGAGTAGCTGGGATTATGGGCATGCACCACCAAACCCAGGTAATTTTGTATTTTTAGTAGAGGGGGGTTTCTCCGTGTTGGTCAGGCTGGTCTCAAACTCCTGACCTCAGGTGATCTGCCTGCCTCAGCCTTCCAAAGTGTGGGATTACAGGCGTGAGACACTGCACCCAGCCCAGGCTTAATTATTTCTACCTTTTATGTAAAGTAAGAAATGTGTGAATCTTGCTTTCACTTGAATACTTAGAGGCCATTGTAGGGTTATTTATTTCAATATTGTTGTGTCTCAGGGAATAGGAAGGTCCTAGGAGAGGGAGAGCAATAAGGGACGGGTCAGTTAGTGGAGCAGTCGTAACACATACAATGTTAATTAAGTTCACTGCCTCATATGGACACAGTTCCTAGTGCCTCAAAGCAATAACAATAGCAATATCAAAGATCATTGATCACAGATCAACATACCATTATAATAATTATGAAAACATTTAAAATATTTTTTTTTTTTTTTTTTTTGAGACAGAGTCTCGCTCTGTCACCCAGGCTGGAGTGCAGTGGCGCGATCTCAGCTCACTGCAAGCTCCGCCTCCCGGGTTCACGCCATTCTCCTGCCTCAGCCTCCCGAGTAGCTGGGACTACAGGCGCCCACAACCGCGCCCGGCTAATTTTTTGTATTTTTAGTAGAGACGGGGTTTCACCGTGGTCTCGATCTCCTGACCTTGTGATCTGCCCGCCTCGGCCTCCCAAAGTGCTGGGATTACAGGCGTGAGCCACCGCGCCCAGCTAACATTTAAAATATTATAAGAATTATCAAAATGTGACACAGTTATACATTGTGAGCTGTTGGAAAAATGGTGCCCATAGACTTGTTTGATGTAGGGTTGCCACAAACCTTCAATTTGTAAAAAACACAGTTATCTGTAAAGCACAATAAAGCAAAGTGCAATAAAACCAGGTATCCTTGTATCTTCTTTGGAGAAATGTCTACCTAGTCATTTGCCCATTAAAAAAACTAGACCGTTTATCTTTTTTTGTTGTTGAGTTATAAAATTCTTTATATATCTTGAATTCCAACCCTTTATCAAATATATTGTTTGCAAACGTTTTCTCACATATTGTGGAATTATCTTTTCCCTTTCTTTTTTTTTTTTTTTATTTTCATTTTTCTTTCTTCTTTTTTTTCTACACAAAATAGCCTTTTTTTTTTTTTTCTTTTTTTTCGAGATAAGATCTCACTCTGTGGCCCTGGCTGGAGTACAGTGGTGCAATCATAGCTCACTGCAGGTTTGAACTCTTGGGCTCAAGCGATTCTCCTATCTCAGCCTCCCAAAGCGCTGAGATTACAGGTATTAGCCACTATGCCAGCCTCTTTTCACTTTCTTCATGGTATCCTCCAAAGCACAAAAGTTTAACTTTTGTTACAATTTGTTTTATTTTGTTGCTTGAGCTTTTGGTGTCATATCTAAAAAACTATTGCCTAATCCAAGATCATAAAGATTAACTCCTAAGTTTTCTTCTGAGTTTTATAGTTGTTTTTGCACTCAGGTCTATGATCCGTTTTGAATTAACTTTTGTATATGGTGTGAGGCAGGAAACCCAACTTCATTCTTTTGCATATAGATATCCAGTTGTCCCCACACCATTGGTTGAAAAAATTATTCTTTCTTCCATTGAATTATCTTGGCACCCTTGCTAAAAATCCATTGACCATAAATGTAAGAATTTATTTTGTACTTATGTCTATTCCACTGATCTATATGTCTTTCCTTATGCAATACTACACTGTCTTGACTGCTGTAGCTTTTTTTAAAATAGAGACAGGGACTCACTATGTTGCCCAACTCCTGGGCTCAACTGATCCTCCTGCTTTGGCCTCCTAAAGTGCTGGAATGGTAGATATGGGCCACAGTGCCTAGCCTGATTGCTATGACTTTGTAGCAAATTTTGAAATTGGGACGTGTGAGTCCTCCAAATTTGTTCTGTTATTCAAGATTGTTTTGGCTGTTCTGAGTCCTTCACATTCCCATATGAATTTTAAGATCAGCTTATCAATTAATGCAAAAAAATCAGCTGAGATTTTGATAAAGATTGTATTGAATCTGTGGTATTGCCTCAACTTTTATTTTACTCTTTAAACTTTTATTACTTATTTTTATTTTTATTTATTTATTTATTTTTGAGACAGAGTCTTGCTCTGTCACCCAGGCTAGAGTGCAATGGTGCTATCTTGGCTCACTGAAAGCTCCGCCTCCCAGGTTCACGCCATTCTCCTGCCTCAGCCTCCCGAGTAGCTGGGACTACAGGTGCCCGCCACCATGCCTGGCTAATTTTTTGTATTATTTAGCAGAGATGGGGTTTCACCATGTTAGCCAGGGTGGTCTCAATCTCCTGACCTTGTAATCCGCCTGCCTCGGCCTCCCAAAGTTCTGGGATTACAGGCATGAGCCACCATGCCCGGCCTTACTTATTTTTATTTATTTTAATTTTTTATTTTTGAGAAACAGGCTCAGCACTCAGGCTGGAGTGCAGTGATAAGATCACTGCTCACTGTAGCCTTGACCTAAAGGGCTCAAGCAATCACCCCATCTCAGCCTCCCAAGTAGCTGAGACTACAGGTGCCTGCCATCATGCCCAGCTAATTTTTAAATTTTTTGTAGAGATAAGGTCTCACTATATCAACCTAGGCTCGTCTCGAACTCCTGGTCTCAAGCAATCTTCCTACTTTGGCATCCCAAAGTGTTGGAATTACAGGCCTGAGCCACTGCACCTGGCCTTTATTATTTTTTATACAAACACACATATATAAAATTGTAAGTAAAAAGAATCATATCATTCATGCAGTATTTATTTGGAAAACTTTCCCCCAGCTCTATCTGTTACAGATATTTAGATAGGCATGAGCAGGGTAGGAGAGGGCTCTCCCCCAACCCACTAGGAACATCAGGTAATGGTTCAACAATTATCACACTGCCTCTCTAAAAATGATAATTTAGCAGCCCACTCAGGGTGGCAGGGAGAGACAATCTCCTGATGATCCACAGCTATTAACATTAAAAGTGTTAAGTGGGCTGGGTGTGGTGGCTCACACCTGTAATCCCAGCACTTTGGGAGGCTGAGGCTGGCAGATCACCTGAGGTTGGGAGTTTGAGACCAGCCTGGTCAACGTCGTGAAACCCCAGCTCTACTAAAAGTACAAAAAAATTAGCCGGGTGTGGTGGCAGGTGCCTGTAATCCCAGCTACTCAGGAGGGTGAGGCAGAAGAATGACCTGAACCTGGAAGCAGAGGTTGCAGTGAGCCGAGATCGCACCATTGCACTCCAGCCTGGGCAACAAAAGCGAAACCGTCTCAAGAAAAAAAAAAAAAAAAAGTGTTAATTGAATGCAGATGTCAGGGGGAAGAAACTTCTTGGGCATGTGCACTAAGAGACGAAGTGGCAAAATATGACCTTCTGGGTACACTCCACCGGAAAAAGGGAAGAAAGTCTCACGTGGTCATAGGTACAGCTTCCTAAGCACACTGCATGTGCTCACTTCCCAAGGTTGAGAAGAGCTCTGTACATGTGGAAAGCCCACCCTAAGGGAAGAATCATGGGAAAGAGGTGAGCCTATAAAGTCCTAGGATCACGGTTAAACGGGGCACTTGGCTCTTTAAACTTCATGTGCCTTCCTGGGTCTGTTCCAAACACACCTTCCTTTCTTTCTTGTTCTAAAGCCTTTTAAAATAAACTTCCACTCTTGCTCTGAAACTTGCCTTGTCCCTTTTTCTGTTTTATGTCTCTCAGTCAAATTCTTTCTTCTGGGGAGGCAAGAACTGAAGTTGCTGGGGACCCGTACAGATGCGCTGCCAGTAACTTGGAGTAACTTGGATGGCATCCACCGGTAACATGTCCACAACATGAACACTTCACACACTCCCATCTTTACTTCTAGATAAGCTATATTAACTACCTAGTTAATATGCCCTTTCATATTCTTCTTTGTATACATGTGATCATAAAAATATATATTGTGTATATAGAAATACATATGTAGAATTATGTATACATATATAAACACACATAAACATATATACATATATATACACACATGCAGTTTTTAAAATGTATGTATCTGTGTATGCTATCCAAAATTGGATCATACACAGTTTTTTTACCTTACCTTTTTTTTTGAGACAAAGTCTCGCTCTGTAGCCCAGGCTGGAGTACAGTGGCACTATCTAGGCTCACTGCAACCTCCGCCTCCCGGGTTCAAGTTATTCTCCTCCCTCAGCCTCCCGAGTAGCTGGGGTTACAGGTGCCCACCACCACGCCTGGCTAATTTTTTTTGTATTTTTAATAAAGGTGGGGTTTCGCCATGTTGGCCAGGCTGGTCTTGAACTCCCGACCGCAGATGACCCACCCATTTCAGCCTCGCAAAGTACTGGGATTACAGGCGTGAGCCACCGCGCCCGGCTGTACCTTACCTTTCATTTTACAATCATGAAAATTCCTCAAGTCAACTGATAGAGTGCTAATTAATTAGTCTGAATGGCTGTAAAATATTTCATGGTGTGGATAAAATGCAACCTATACAGGCATTCTGTGTTGATACGAGTTCTTTTTTTTTTTTTTTTTTTTTTTGGTTTTTGGCTCCTATAAACAATCACCATCCTTTAGTAAAATTTCCTTATAAAGTTCTTTTTATATAGGTTCTAAGAAGTGGACTTTTGGGTTTGAAGGATGTATGTACTTTTAATTGTAGTAAATGTTGCTAAATTGTTTTTTCTTTTTTTTTTTTTTTTTTGAGACGGAGTCTCGCTCTGTCACCCAGGCTGGAGTGCGGTGGCACCATCCCAGCTCACTGCAAGCTCCGCCTCCCGGGTTTACGCCATTCTCCTGCCTCAGCCTCCTGAATAACTGGGACTACAGGCACCTGCCACCACGCCTGGCTAATTTTTTTTGTATTTTAGTAGAGTCGGGGTTTCACCGTGTTAGCCAGGATGGTCTCGATCTCCTGACCTTGTGATCCGCCCGTCTTGGCCTCCCAAAGTGCTGGGATTACAGGCGTGAGCCACCGCGCCCGGCCGATAAATTGCTTTTTCTTTTTTTTTTTTTTTTTTTTGAGACGGAGTCTTGCTCTGTCGCCCAGGCTGGGGTGCAGTGGCCGGATCTCAGCTCACTGCAAGCTCCGCCTCCCAGGTTTACGCCATTCTCCTACCTCAGCCTCCCGAGTAGCTGGGACTACAGGCGCCCGCCAACCCGCCCGGCTAGTTTTTTTGCATTTTTTAGTAGAGACGGGGTTTCACCGTGTTAGCGAGGATGGTCTCGATCTCCTGACCTTGTGATCCGCTCGTCTCGGCCTCCCAAAGTGCTGGGATTACAGGCTTGAGCCACCGCGCCCCGGCAAATTGCTTTTTCAAAAGATGCTATAACACTGCACATTTTCAAGAACAATGTGGAAATATCCTTTCCCCTACATACTTGCCAGCAATAGCTATTACAAATATTTTATATATGCATGTATATATAATGTATATATACATGCATATATATATATATATATATATATATATATATATAAGTTCACTGCAACCTCCACCTCCCGGGTTCAAGTGATTCTCCTGCCTCAGCCTCCCGAGTGGCTGGGAACACAGGTGCCTGCCACCATGCCCGACTAATTTTTTGTATTTTTAGTAGAGATGGGGTTTCACCATGTTAGCCAGGATGGTCTGGATCTCCTGACCTTGTGATCTGTCTCTACTAAAGAATACAAAAATTAGCTGGACGTGGTGGTGGGCGCCTGTCATCCCAGCTACTTGGGAGGCTGAGGCAGGAGAATCGCTTGAACCCGGGAGGTGGAGGTTGCAGTGAACCGAGATCCTGCCACTGCACTCCAGCCTGGGTGAGAGAGTGAGACTGTTTCCAAAAACAAACAAACAAACAAACAAACAAACAAACAAATGTGATTGGGATGTTGATGCTAAAAAGACTATATGTTATCTGTTATTATAGTATGTGACCCAAAAATGACAATTTTTTTGATCCCAGCTAGTTGCAGCTGATATTGATGTTTCAACATGACATATTTTTATACAGACAAAATATCAAACTATCATATTCGAATTTCCTTTTTTCCAAAAGGACTGAGTCATATACACAAAAGACATTCTCACTATATCCCACCCAATTCCCAAGTCTTGTTCCATTCTACATTATTTTCCTTTTGACCAGTTTCAGAAAGGTGCGCCCACTGCTGCCACTAGTAATAATAAATGAATAATAATGATGATACCTCCATAACCAACAGTAAGGTATCATCAATTGTGTCTCTGGATCAGAGGCCAGGGTAGCTTGGCAGCAGCTCAAGAAACTGCATACAAGATGGTGTTCAATGAGAAAAATGCACTCTGCAGAAATTAATGTAATAGTCGCATCTAGTTGGGATGGCAGAAAATTTGCTCATGAAGGCCATTTGTTCCACTATGATGGAGTCAGTCACATAAAATCATTTATTGTTGGCTCAAGCATGCTTTACAGGGCTGTAAAGTCAGTTCATGCTGGCCCAGGGAAAAGTCCACCTGTGGTGAATGAAAACCCTCATGGAAGTCATACTGCTCAAATTTTTGCTGTAGTTCATGCTGATGTAAATGTTGAGCAGGGAAATCCTTGAAGCTCCATGTGTATTTTCCAGTGATACTTGAGAGGCAGTGAAAAGAAACTTGCCAAACAGTGAAGCAATGAAAGCATAATCTCACGCAGGGAGGCTAAGACCATTGTCAGGTCCAGCAGAACCACAGACTGAACCTCAGTGGTGATTCTAGGGAGTTCTGCCTGTTTTGTATTTTATATACTCTTTGGCATTTGGCTTCTTTCACTAAACATCATGCTTACGAGTCATCCATATTGTTGTGTACAGCAATTGGTGTAAGTTCACTCCTAGTGTTGTGTGAATATTCCATAATTTACTTATCTCTCCTGATGTTGATGGTCATTTCCGTCACTGATAGTTTGGGGATATTATGCATATTGTTGCTAGGAACATTCTTATACATGCTATTTAGAAATATATGCGTGCAGGTGCATTTCTCCTGGTTATACATCCAGAAGTGCATTCACTGGTCCATAGGGGATGTGTCCATAATAAATAATACCAAATGATTTTCCAAAGTGAATTATGAGACTGGGTGCGGTGGCTCATACCTGTAATTCCAGCACTTTGGGAGGCCGAGGCAGGTGGCTCACCTGAGGTCAGGAGTTCAAGACTAGCCTAGTCAACTTCAAGACTAGCCTGGTCAACGTGATGAAACCCCATCTCTACTAAAAATACAACTAATTAGCCAGGTGTGGTGGCAGGTGGCTGTAATCCCAGCTACTCAGGAAGCTGAGACAGGAGAATTGCTTGAACCTGGGAGGTGGAGGTTGCAGTGAGCCGAGATCATGCCACTGCACTCCAGCCTGGGCAGAAAGAGTGAAACTCTGTCTCAAAAACAAAACAAACAAACAAAAAACCCAAAAGTGAATTATGAGAGTTCTAGTTGCTCCACATCCTCAGCAAAATTTAGTATTACTAGTTTTATTCTGGTCAGTGTTTTTTGTTTGTTTTTTGTTTCTTGAGACAGTTTCTTCTCTGTCATGGTGGCTGGAGTGCAGTGGTGTGAATACAGCTCACTGCTGCCTTGGCCTCCTGGGCTCAAGCAATCCTCCCACGTCAGCTTCTTGAGTAGCTGGGATCATAGGTGTGCACCACCATGCCCAGCTAATTTTAAAACTTTTTTGTAGAGAGGGTGTCTCTTCATGTTGGCCAGGCTGGTCTCAAAATCCTGGGCTTAAGTAATCTTGCTTCAGTGTCCCAAAGTGCTGAGATTACAGGTGTGAGCCACAGTGCCCAGCTGTGTCAGTGGTTTTACTGTATATTTCACTGATAACTAACAAAATTGAATATTATTTTATATGTTTATATATTTCTTATTTATTTGGATATCTTATGGGAAATTCAAGGCTTGGCCCATTTTTCTATTGAGTTTTCTGGCTTTTTAAAACAATTGATTTTAAGGAGTTGTTTATGTGTTCTAGATACAAGTAGCTTGTCAGATGTATATATTGAAAATATTTCTCCCACTCTTAATTTTTTCACTCTCTTAATGTGTCCTGATGAACAGAACTACTTACTTTTAATGTAGTCCAATTTATCAGATTTTCCTGATGTTTAATGCTTTTTATGCCGTTTAAAAAACTTTTTGCCGGCCGGGCGCGGTGGCTCAAGCCTGTAATCCCAGCACTTTGGGAGGCCGAGACGGGCGGATCACGAGGTCAGGAGATCGAGACCATCCTGGCTAACACCGTGAAACCCCGTCTCTACTAAAAAATACAAAAAACTAGCCGGGCGAGGTGGCGGGCGCCTGTAGTCCTAGCTACTCGGGAGGCTGAGGCAGGAGAATGGCGTAAACCCGGGGGGCGGAGCTTGCAGTGAGCTGAGATCCGGCCACTGCACTCTAGCCCGGGCGACAGAGCCAGACTCCGTCTCAAAAAAAAAAAAACACTTTTTGCCTATATTCAGCAAACAGCATTCTAATTTCTCAACTAAAAGATAGTTTTACCTTTCATATTTAGATCTATGATGTATCTTGAAATGATATTTATCATGTGATATTAAAAATATATATATGTATATATTCATAAATGTGCCCCTAATATTTATAGGTCCTGGGCCAAATGTAAAATGGAGATGCACTTCTTTTTCTTTTTCTTTTTTTTGAGATGGAGTCTCATTCTGTCGCCCAGGCTGGAGTGCAGTGGCACGATCTTGGCTCGCTGCAACCTCTGCCTCCCGGGTTCAAGCGATTCTCCTGCCTGAGCCTCCTGAGTAGCTGAGACTTTAGGCACATGCCACCACGCTGGGCTAATTTTTTGATTTTTCATAGAGATGGGGTTTTGCCATGTTGGTGAGGCTGGTCTCGAACTCCGGGTCTCAAGTGACCCACCTGCCTCGGCCTCCCCAAGTGCTGGGATTATAGGTATGAGCCACTACACCTGGCATGAGAGTTGTATTTCTTTTTTTTTTTGAGATGGAGTCTCACTCTGTCACCCAGGCTGGAATGCAGTGGGGTGCTCTCCGCTCACTGCAACCTCCACCACCCAGGTTCAAGCAATTCTCCTGCCTCAGCCTCCCAAGTAGCTGGGATTACAGGCGCCCATCACCACGCCCAGCTAATTTTGTATATTTTTAGTAGAGACAGAGTTTCACCATGTTGGCCAGGCTGGTCTCGAACTCCTGACCTCAGGTGGTCCACCCACCTGGGCCTCCCAAAGTGCTGGATTACAGGCGTGAGCCACCACACCCGGCCGAGAGTTGTATTTCAAATGACTAAATATTTACAAGATACAAATCAAACTGACAAACTGTGAAGTTAAATATATTCTATTCCCCTACTTTGACAGATCTAGCTTCACAATGTCAAAATTGAAAAATACATTCATACTCGTGTTTTTATGTTTGGAAAAATATCAAAGATTACAGAGTTTCTTTATTATTGGGCATGTCTGGGTGTTCTGTTGATGGACTGGTGTTTTTACAAGAGTGATAAACTCATTCGTAATTCAAAGTTATTATATATTTATTCCATAAAGTTATTTTTCTTAATTTTATTTTGTCTAAATCATTAATTTTGTTATCAAGATTTTGACATAATTTGTCTTCTATCAACAGTAAATATCTAAAGTATTAAAAACAAGATGTAGCTAAAGTCAAATGAACAAAATTTGAATATATTTTAATCAAAAGTTCCATATGCGTTATCCAAGTTATTCATCTTCTAACACATTCAATATCACCTATCAAAATTAAAATGCTAGGTTGAGCATGGAGGCTCACACCTGTAATCCCAGTGCTTCGGGAGGTCGAAGTGGGATGATTGCATGAGCCCAGGAGTTTGAGACCAGCCTGGCAACATGGCAATACCTTCATCTCTACAAAAAAAGAAAATTAACTTAGGCGTGGTGGTGCATGTCTGTGGTCCCAGCTACTCAAGAGGCTGAGGTGGAAAGATTGCTTGAGCCCAGGAGGTGAAGGCTGCAGTGAACTGTGTTTGAGCTACTGCACTCCAGCCTGGGAGACAGAGCAAGACCCTGTTTCTAAAAAAAGATAAGTCAATTGCCTTTTTCCTTCTTTCTGGCGTTCAAGATGTCGAAGCGAGGATAAAGTGAGTCCTCTGGTGCGAAATTCTAGATTTCCTCGGGTCTTCTGGTAGGATCCCTGCTCAACGGTGCTGAGAACACAGGAGCCAAAAATCCGTATATCATCTCCGGGAAGAGGATCAGGGACGGATGAACAGACTTCCCTGCCAGTGTGGGTGACATGGGGATGGCCACAGTCAAGAAAGACAAACCAGAGCTCAGAAAAAGGTACATCCAGCAGCGGTCATTTGAGACAGAGTCTCGCTCTGTCGCCCAGGCTGGAGTGCAGTGGCCGGATCTCAGCTCACTGCAAGCTCCGCCTCCCGGGTTCACGCCGCCATTCTCCTGCCTCAGCCTCCCGAGTAGCTGGGACTACAGGCGCCCGCCACCTCGCCCGGCTAGTTTTTTGTATTTTTTAGTAGAGACGGGGTTTCACCGTGTTAGCCAGGATGGTCTCGAACTCCTGACCTCGTGATCCGCCCGTCTCGGCCTCCCAAAGTGCTGGGATTACAGGCTTGAGCCACCGCGCCCGGCTAGCAGCGGTCATTTGACAATGAAAGTCATATGGAGAAAAGATGGAGTGTTTCTTTATTTTGAAGATAATGCAGGGGTCAAAATAATAAAGACGAGATGAAAGGTTCTGCCATTACAGGACCAGTAGCAAAGGAGTGTGCAGACTTGTGGCCCCGGATTGGGTTCAATATTGGCAGCATTGCATGATTATCTGTTATAGTTGTAAAAAAAAAATCTTAAAACCCATTAACAAGTATTTGTCCTCTGCCCCCTCAAAAATAAATAAACAAATAAATAAATAAATTTAATTAAAACATGAAGGCAGAGGTGTGTTTCTTGAGAAAAAATTAAAAAGCAAAAATAAATCTTATTTAATAGACTTTTCTTTTCTTCTTCTTTTTTTTTTTTTTTTTTTTTTTTTTTTTTGTGAGACGGAGTCTTGCTCTGTTGCCTAGGCTGGAGGGCAGTGGTGTGATCTCTGCTCACTGCAACCTCTGCCTCCTGGATTCAAGCAATTCTCCTGCCTCAGCCTCCCGAGTATCTGGGATTACAGGCACCCGCCATCATGCCCGGCTAATTTTTGTATTTTTGTAGAGACGGGGTTTCATCATGTTAGCCAGGCTGGTCTTGAACTCCTTACCTCAGGTGATCCACCAGCCTCGGTCTCCCAAAGTGCTAGGATTAAAGGAGTGAGCCACCACGCCCCACCAGATTTCTTTTTTCTTTCTTTCTTTGTTTTTTTTTTTTTTTTTTTTTTTTTTGAGACGAGGTTTTGCTCTTGTAGCCCAGGTTGGAGTGCAGTGGTGAGATCCTGGCTCATTGCAACCTCCGCCTCCCAGGTTCAAGCGATTCTCCTGTCTCAGCCTCCCGAGTAGCTGGAACTACAGGCGCGTGCCCACGAAACACTGTGCCCAGCCTAAACATAAAATATTAAAAATAAATTATTTAGGGACAGGCACAGTGGCTCACGCCTGTAATCCCAGCACTTTGGAAGGCCAAGGCAGGAGGATCACCTGAGGTCGGTATTTCGAGACCAGACTGGCCGACATGGTGAAACCCTGTCTTTACTAAAAATACAAAAAATTAGCCGGGCATGGTGGCGGGCGCCTGTAATCCCAGCCACTCGGGAGGCTGAGGTGGGAGAATCGCTTGAACCCAGAGGCGGAGGTTACAGTGAGCCAAGATGGCGCCATTGCACTCCAGCCTCAGTAACAAGAGTGAAACTTTATCTCAAAAAAAAAAAAGAAAAAAGAAAAGAAAAGAAATTATTTATTTATTTGTTTGTTATTATTATTATTATTTTTTGAGACAGAGTCTCACTCTGTCACCCAGGCTGGAGTGCAACAAAGTACTGGGATTATAGGCTTGAGCCACCACACCTGGCTGATGTTTTAAAAACGTAATGAAATATTATTTTTTAAATTTTTTGAGCAGTCTTGTTCTGTCACCTGGGTTGGAGTGCAGTGGCACAATCACAACTCACTGCAGCCTCAACCTCCTGGGCTCTAGTGAGCCTCCCACCTCAGCCTCCCAAGTAGCTGGGACTGCAGGCGTATGCCACCATGCGCAGCTAATGTTTTTAATTTTTGTGGAGATGGAGTCTTACTATGTTGCTGAGGTTGATCTCGAACATCTGGGCTCAAGTGATCTTCCTGCATTGGCCTTCCAAAGTGCTGGGATTACAAGTGTGAGCCACCAGGCCTGGTTACTTAATATTTTTGAGTGCACAGAAAACTTCATCTCCAAATGTGGCTCCCTGGTATAATGAATATTTTGAATTAAAGTCCTGTAGAGATCAACAGATGCTAGAAGAGACTTTTCCCCTATCTACATGAAGATCTGAAGGACCAACCAAGGAGAACAATTGTTCCCCACCCCACTGCTTCCTCTCCCTGCCACAGTCTCTCAATCCTCTATCCCTTCCAAAGGCAGGATGAAGTTGTTCTCTAAAATTCCTTTGTCTGACTAGAGTTCAGATCTGCCAAAGAAGAAAACAATGACCTCTGGTCCGTCCCTGATTTTTCATTAACTGAACTCTTATCACAGGAAGAAAGACTAAAGTCTCTCAACAAACCCAGACAGCCTTTTGTCACAAACCATTTTTTGCCCTGTGGACCCAACAGACTTTGTCCTAGGTCATTGTATGTTCTTCATGCCCATTGAGTGTTCCTAAAAATCATTTACTAGCCCCCTAAAATAGCCCACACTTTTCCATCTCCTCATTCCCTTCTAAAAATAAGGCTATACAAGGCTGGGCGAGGTGGCTCATGCCTGTAATCCCAGCACTTTGGGATGCCCAGGCGGGTAGATCACCTGAGGTCAGA
The DNA here is from genome assembly GCF_049350105.2 of Macaca mulatta. Taxonomy (NCBI): domain Eukaryota; kingdom Metazoa; phylum Chordata; class Mammalia; order Primates; family Cercopithecidae; genus Macaca; species Macaca mulatta. The sequence goes on along the minus strand of NC_133408.1, from coordinate 102,093,156 downwards.
AGTTTGAGAGCAGCCTGGCCAATATGGCAAAACCCCGTCTCTACTAAAAATACAAAAATTAGCCCAGTGTAGTGTCAGGCACCTGTAATCCCAGCTACTTGGGAGGCTGAGCCAGGGATAACTGTTTGAACCCAGGAGATGGAGGTTGCGGATATCACGCCACTGCCCTCCAGCCTGGGTGACACAGCCAGACGCGGTCTCAAAAAAAAAAAAAAAAAAAAAAAAGAAGAAGAAGAAGAAAAAAGCTATATAAGTATTTGGGCCCCATTGGGATACTGGGCAATCACTTTGTGATTCTCACCTGTACATACAATAATACATTTGTATGCCTTTACTCCAATTTCTGCTCTTTTTTTTTTTTTTTAAGAGCTGGTGAGAGGTGAAGACAGCTGGACTTCCTGGGTCTAGTGGGAACTTGGAGAACTTTTCTGTCTTACAAGAGGATTGTAAAACACACCAATCAGTGCTCTGTAGCTAGCAAGAGAGATTGTAAAATGCACCAATCAGAAAACACACCCATCAGTGCTCTGTATCTAGCAAGAGGATTGTAAAATGCACCAATCAGTGCGCTGTAAAACGCACCAATCAGCACTCTGTAAAACGCACCAATCAGCACTCTGTAAAATGCACCAATCAGCAGGATTCTAAAAGTAGCCAATCACGGGGAGGATTAAAAAAAGGGCACTCTGATAGGACAGAAATGGAACATGGGCAGGGCCAATAAGGGAACAAAACCTGGCCACTCCCCACCCCCAAGCCAGCAGTGGCAACCTGCTTGGGTCCCTTTCCATGCTGTGGAAGCTTTGTTCTTTCGCTCTTCGTAATAAGCCTGGCTATGGCTCACTCTTTGGGTCCCTGCCATTTTTAAGAGCTGTAATACTCATCATGAAGGTCCGTGGCTTCATTCTTTTTTTTTGTTTTTTGAGACGGAGTTTCACTTTTGTTGCCCAGACTGGAGTGCAATGGCACGATCTCGGCTCACCACAACTTCTGCCTCCTGGGTTCATGCAATTATCCTGCCTTACCTTCCCGAGTAGTTGAGATTACAGGCATGCAGCACCACACCTGGCTAATTTTTTATTTTTAGTAGAGACGGGGTTTCTCCATTTTGGTCAGGCTGCTCGAACTCCCCACCTCAGGTGATCTGCCTGCCTCGGCCTCCCCAAGTGTGGAGATTATAGGCATGAGCCCCCACGCCCAGCCTCTGGCTTCATTCTTGAAGTCAGCGAGACCACGAACCCACTGGAAGGAACCAACTCCGGACCCACTGGGGTCTGAAAAAATAAAAATAACAATAATAAAAAAAGAGATGGGATTTCACTTTGTTGCCCAAGCTGGTGTGCAGTGGTATCGTCATAGCTCACTGTAACCTCAAACTCCTGGGCTCTTCTGCTTCAGCCTCCTGAGTAGCTGGGACCAAGGCATGTGCCACCAAGCTGGGAATATTTTTAAAAATTTCTTGTAGAGACGAGGTCTCACTATGTTGCCCAAGCTGGCCTTGAACTCCTGGCCTGAAGGGATCCTCCCACCTCAGCCTCCCAAAGTGCCAGCATGATAGGTGTAAGCCACCACACCTGGCTTAATCTGTTTTTTGTGAGTTGATTTTTCAGCGAACTTTCTAAGGATGAAGAGGAAGTTTTCCCTTTGCCCTTATATTTTCATACAAATAAAATTATTCACAATTTGAACATTGTTAAAAGAAAAACTTCAGCTGAATTAAATTTAAAGGAGTTTAATTGAGCAATGAATGATTTGCGAATTGCACAGCCCCCAGAATCACAGCAGATTCAGAGACTCCAGGGATGCCTTGTGGTCAGAACAAATTTATAGACAAAAAAGGAAAGTGATGTACACAAATTGGAGGTGACGTACAGAAGCAGCTGAATTGGTTACAGCTTGGCATTTGCCTTATTTAAACATAGTTTGCACACTCAACAGCGATGAGTAGTTAAAGTACAGGTGCTGGGATTGGCCAAGACTCAGCTATATTGTTGCAGGTGCATACTGCTAAGTTAGGTTTTCAATCTTGTCTACCTATTAAGGTAGGTTATGGTGTGTCCATAAGGACTCAAATATAGAATTAGAGTCCTGGTCAAGCATGGTGGCTCACGCCTGTAATCCCAGCACTTTGGGAGGCCAAGGTGGGTAGATCACCTGAGGTCAGGAGTTAGAGACCAGCCTGGCCAACATGGTGAAACCTGTCTCTACTAAAAATACAAAAATTAGCCAGATGTGGTGGCAGGTGCCTATAATCCCAGCTACTCGGGAGGCTGGGGCAGGAAAATTGCTTGAACCGGGGAGTTGGAGGTTGTAGTGAGCTGAGATCGCACCAGTGCACTCCAGCCTGGGTGAGAAGAGCAAAACTCTGTCTCAAAAAAAAAGAAAAAAAGAAGTACAGAGTCCTTCTCAGGCCATGTTTACTTTGCTTTCACAATATAAAAATCAGTATCATATTTCACTGGTGTTATGTCTAAACTCACATATATAGAAATTGGTAATTTGAATTGCTTAATATTTCAAAAATATTGTAAACTGCCAGAAGCAATTGCTGCAACTACTTTACCAATTCTTCCTCCCTGATTTGAAACATGAAGGGAAGAAAACGGACACCCGGTACTGAGAAATACTTTATTATGCAAGAATATACTGCATTCCTGCTATTCGAAAGGAAGGACCTGAGAGGTAACTCGTCTTGTTTAGTACCCAGTTGCTGCTGCTCAATCCTCCCTGCACTTGGAAGTAGTGAGTCTCTGATTTTGCCAGTGACATAACCCACAATTTAACCCACGATACTCACCTCTCCAAAACTTAGCTGCTTTTGTATGTAGAAATGTTACAAAATAAATTTTAACACATTGAAAGCTAGTGTTTATCCATGTGGTCAAATTGACTTATTTTGTATAGACCTCAGAATAAAACTTGATCTCAGTCTCGAGGAACATCCTCTAAGGCCACAGACTATGTGCAAGTTGTGCCATGAGCAACCCTAGGGGTCACTATTCACAGGGTAGTACATTTGACATTTTTAAATGATAATTTTCCAGCAGATGGCAGTAAATTGTCTGGAAGAAAGGTAACCATTAAAAAGTTCTCACAAAGGTATTATATAGGCTACCAGCTATGTTGGATCATTCCTCTCCCCAGAGGTAATCTCTTATAAAAGTTTGAAGTTGTCCTTCTAGACCATATATTCACATAACATAAATATATGTACATAGAAAAATAGAAGTTTTATTATTTTAAAACTTTAGAGAGGCCAAGGCAGGAAGATCACGAGGCCAGGAGTTCGAGACCAGCAGGGCAATGTAGTGAGATGCCACCATCTCTACCAAAAAAAAAAAAAAAAAGAAACAAAATAAAATAATAGGTAAATATATAAATGAAAAAAAAAAGCTTTAAATATATAAACAGTAGTGGGGCAAAATAGGGTCTGGAGGCAGGGAACCTAAGGCCAATTCATGCTGACTTCCTAGAACTAAAAAGGAAAACCCCAACTTTCAACACCTAAGTATCAAAAGGACCAAAGGCAAACCCTTTGCAAACCACTCCTGCCCCCCACTTTCGGCCTGGCAGATGGAAAATGGAAAGTACCTCTGATTGGTTGCTTTGTGCAACCAATCAGATGTTTGCATAGGAGTGTAACTTTGTAATTTCACTTTAGCCTTTGATTGGTTGCTTTTTGCAACCAATCAGACTGATCGTTGGCCACTACTTTATTTGCATGAGGTATCCACCAAATGGCCTATGGAAAACCTCTGGAGGGTATTTGGACCCCAGAAGATCCCGCAATCAGGGCCCTTGAGTCACTGCTCCAGCTACTCCTACCCTGTGAAGTGTACTTTCATTTCCAATAAATCTCTGCTTTCGTTGCTTAATTCTTTTCTTGCTTTGCTGTGCATTTTGTCCAATTCTCTGTTCAAAATGCCAAGAACCTGACAATTTGCAGTAAAGACCCTGCACCCTTAACAAGTAGCACACTATATTTTCTATCTCGCCTTTCTCAGTATGCCTTAAAGATCTTTCAATGTAACCATATGTAACCCTGGAACTATACAATCTGGTTCAACTTTGTCAACAATAAATGTAACAAAATGATGAGTTGTTTTTCAGCTCCTAAGGACCCCCAGGTTGCAAGTCACCTAACCTGAGTATGGCCAGAAGAATCAAGCAGGCCCAGGTCCTGACCTCAGAACCAGCTGGAATGAAAAAGCCAACCACAGGCAGAATCTAAGTGCTTGGACCATGCAACAGAGACCAGATTAAAAAGCAAGGGTTGCCCTGTTTGGTTGGAGTACGGACTTTTCTAAAAGCCGAGGACCCAACATCACCTCATTGCATGATCTCATCAGACTACTGCTTCTTTGCATGAACCCAGTCAGGTCACACCTTATTTCATCTTCCTATATCCTCCATTGTTCCCCTTTGCCCATAAAACCTGCCCCAGACCCCAGCTTGAGAGAGAGATTTGAGAATTGACTCCTGTCTCCTTGCCAGTCAAGTTCTTTTCTCAAAAGTCAATGTCATATCGGCTTCTGTGTGTGTTGAACAGCTAGCCCTTGCTAATTTTAAAATCCGATGTATAATATTCCACACTATGAATATACTATGGATTATTTAAACATTTCCGTATTAGTGAACATTTAACTTGCTTCCAGTTTTTTGCTGTTACTAACTATGCTGCAGTGTCCACCCTTGTACCTATCGTCTCAGGCACATGTGTGAGGGTTTCTGTAGGAGAGATACTGAGGTAGTATTGCTGGGCCATAAGGCACATAGGAGTTTAGTTGTGATAGTGAGGTAGGAGGTGGGACTCAACTCTGGAGGAAGGGCTTGGATACCAGACCAAATTGAGGACTAGCTTAAACAGGGCCAGGGTGGAAGCAGCTTTCCATAAGATATGCCCACCAGTGTGCCGTGTCAGTTTACCATTGCCATGGCAACACTCAGAAGTTACCATCCCTTTCCACAGCAATGACTCAATGACCTGGAAGTTACCATGCTTTTCCTAGAAATTTCTGCACCAACTCCCCCTTAATTTGCATGTAATTAAAAGCGGGTGTAACTGTGACCGATGAACTACCTCTGAACTGCTATTCTGGGCACACTGCCTATGGGGTAGCCCTGCTCCACAACTGCAGTACCTCTGCTGCTGCTGTACACTGCTGCTTCAATAAAAGTTGCTGTTTAACACCACCAGCTCATCCTTCAATTCTTTCCTGGGTGAAGCCAAGAACCCTCCCAGGCTAAGCCCCAATTTTGGGGCTTGCCTGTCCTTTCAGTAGGACATTGCTAAATTGCTCTCTAAAACTGCTTTTCCAGGCTGGGCGCAGTGCCTCACATCTGTAATCCCAGCACTGCTGGAGGCTGAGGCAGGCAGATCACCTGAGGTCAAGTGTTCAAGACCAGCCTGGCCTACATGATGAATCCCTGTCTCTACTAAAAATACAAAAATTAACTGGGCGTGGTGGCCCATGCCTGTAATCCCAGCTACTTGGGCGGCTAAGGCAGGAGAATCGCTTGAACCTGCAAGGTGGAGGTTGCAGTGAGCTGAGATCACACCATTGCACTCCAGCCTGGGTGTCAGAGTGAGACTTTGTCTCAAAAATAAAATAATAATAAATAAATTTTAAAAATTGCTTTTCCAATTTATACTTTCATGAGCAAAGCATGAAACTATCTGTTGTCAATATGTGATATTCTCAATGCAAACCTTTTTTGACTTGGCTGGGTGTGGTGGCTCATGCCTGTAATGCCAGTGCTTTGGGAGGCTGAAGTGGAAAGATTGCTTGAAGCCAGGGGTTTGAGACCAGCCTGGGCAACATAGTGAGACTCTATGTCTATTAAAAAAAATAAAAAATAAAAGGTAAAACAAATTTTTTGGCCTGGAGTCAGTGGCTCACACTGTAATCTTGGCATTTTGAGGCTGAAGTGAGCAGACTGCTTGAGCCCAGGAGTTTGAGATTAGCCTGGGCAACATGGTAAAACCCCATCTCTATGAAAAATCCAAAAAATTAGCCAGGTGTGGTGGGTGCATCTGTAGTTCCAGCTACCCAGGAGACACATGGGAGAGTCACCTGAACCTGGGAGGCTGAGGTTGCAGTGAGCCATCATCACACCACTGCACTACAGCCTGGGCAACAGAGACAGAGTGAGACCCTGTCTCAAATTTTTTTTTTTTTTTTTTTTTTTTCACTAAACTGTTGAGAAATGGATTCTCCTTTTATGTTTATTAGTTATTGGTATTTTCTCTTTTGTGAGTTGTCTATTTATATTGAAGGGGTTAAGAATATGACACCTCTGGCTGGGTGTGGTGGCTCATGGCTGTAATTAATCCAAGCACTTTGGGAGGTCAAGGCTGGAGGATCATTTGAACTCAGGAGTTCAAGACCAGCCAGGGCAACACATGGCAAGACCTTATCTCTACAAAAAAAAAAAAAAAAAAAAAAAAAAGGCCGGGTGCGGTGGCTCACACCTTTAATCCCAGCACTTTGGGAGGCTGAGGCAGGACGATCACTTGAGATCAGGAGTTCAAGACTAGCCTGGCCAACATGGTGAAACCCTGTCTCTACTAAAAATACAAAAATTAGCCCAGCTACTCAGGAGGCTGAGGCAGGAGAATTGCTTGAACCTGGGAGGCAGAGGTTGCAGTGAGCTGAGATTGCGCCATTGCACTCCAGCCTGGGCAACAGATCAAGGTTCTGTCTCAAAACAAAACAAAACAAAATTATCCGGGCATGGTGGTTTGTGCCTGTAGTCCCAGCAACTTGGGAGGCTAAGGTGGGAGGATCACTTGAGCTGGGGAGGTCAAGGTTGCAGTGAGCCATAATTGTGCCACTGCACTCTAATATGAGTGACAGAGAAAAAGACCCTGTCTCAAAGAAAAAGAAAAAAAAAAGAAAGAAAAAAGAATGTGACCTTCATTCTGTTTCTTAAAAGCAGGAGATGAAATTCTCATGTGAAAGATGCAGTATTTTTTTGGGAGGCTGAGGTGGGAGGATCGTTTGAGTCCAGCCTGGGGAACACAGCAAGATCTTGTCTCTAAACAAACAAACAAACAAACAACCAAACAAACCCCCCCAAAATCCCCACAACATTCTTTTTTTTTTGTTTTTTGAGACAGAGTCTTCCTCTGTCGCCCAGGCTGGAGTGCAGTGGCGTGATCTTGGCTCACTGCAAGCTCTGCATCCTGGGTTCACACCATTCTCCTGCCTCAGCCTCTCAAGTATCTGAGTCTACAGGCACCCGCCACCACACTCGGCTAATTTGTTTGTATTTTTAGTAGAGACGGGGTTTCACCATGTTAGCCAGGATGGTCTTGATCTCCTGACCTCGTGATCCGCCCACTTCGGCCTCCCGAAGTGCTGGGACCACAGGCGTGAGCCACTGTGCCCGGCCACGCCCACAGCATTCTAATCAAGGATGGAAAGTTGAGACTGAGAAACTTCTGTACAGACCTTGTTAAAATAACTCTAAATGCTTCTGGGTCTTCATTTCCTTATGGGGGCTCCCACATCATTTAAAACTTGTATTAAATAAACTTGCATGCTTTTCTCCTGTTAATCTGTCTTATGTGAATGTAATGCTCCAGCCCAGGCTAAAAGAGGACAGAGGTGGAGTTTTGCTGCCCCTACAATACCTTCAGTGCTTGTCTCTTTGTGTATGTAGATATATATATTTATGTATATAAATAAAAATATTTATAAATATTTATTCACTATACTCTATTTTCTATATAAATATATAGAAAAATACATATCTTATAAATATATTTGTATATCTTATAAATATATACAAATATATTTATATATAGCATATATAGAGAACTATATATAGTATATATAAATATATATATAGTTGTGTGTGTGTGTGTGTGTGTGTGTGTGTATATATATATATTTTTTTTTTTGACAGGGTTTTACTCTGTTACCCAGGCTGGAGTGCAGTGGCATGATCACAGCTCACTGCAGCCTCTGCCTCCTGGGTTCAAGCAATCCTCTCAACTCAGCCTCCTGAGAAGCTAGGACCACAGGTGTGCACCACTGTGCTTGGCTATTTTTTTTTTTAATTTATTTTTTGCAGAGATAAGGTCTTACTATGTTGCTCAAGCTAGTCTTGCATTCCTGGGTTCAGGCCTCCAGCCTTGGCCTCCCAAAGTGCTGGGATTACAGGCATGAGCCACCACGCCTGGCCTGTTTATATACTGTTGAATGCACTCTACATAATATTTGAATGGTTCAAAAGGATATAGATTAAAAAGCAATCTTCCTCTCATGTTTGCCCCCACCTCATTATTTCTCCTCACCAAAGTTTATCCTTTCAGAGGAATTTCATACATATACATAGGTTGGTTGTTAGAAAAAATTGAGTCCTGTCTCTGTCCATTCACAGAAAATTGTATAAATGAGTATAAGCATACTTTCTTCTGCAAAAGTTGTCATAATGAGATTTGGATATTATGCGACTATTTATTTAGGAAAGATGAGATGTGCACTAAAACCAACAACATCAAAATCATGTTTATGAAGCTCTTTCCTACTCCGTTGCAGTCCTGGACTTAGTAATTTATATTAGTAATTTATATCTATTATTTCCTAATGATAACCCTGTTGGATAGGTACTATTTCACAGATGAGAAAACTGAGGCTTAGAGACATGAAGTAACTTGCCTAAAGAATTTGGGGATTAGAAGGAAGCTTTTCGGCGCTGGAGCCTGAGCCTTAACCACTGTACTCTGTTACCTCCACATGGTTATAGACTATAATGCACCCAATATCCAGAACTAGTACCACGTGTACAGGTACTAAAGGCTACATAGCACATGCAGAGCACTAAAGAAAACCAGACCCGCCCAAAACAAAAAACCCCAGCTCCTCCATGCAAGAAGATGGCTTCTCTACTGGTTTCTTGTTCTTTGATTGAGGGTTGGTGCCAATTATACCATACTGCCATTTATATCAAAGGCTTAGAAATTGGATGATTGGGAATGGGTTTATGTTTGATATGCTCAGTAATAGCTAAAGGTTTGTTTCATTTTTGTCAGTTTTAATCAACCAATTTATTTTTAGTTTATAATAATAAAATAAAATTCACCATTGAAACGAATGCTTTTAAAATGAAGCTTTTTTTTTTCTTTTCTTTTTCTTTCTTTTTTTTTTTTTTTTTTTTTTGGAGACGGAGTTGCACTCCGTCATCCAGGCTGGAATGCAGTGACTGATCTCAGCTCACTGCAACCTCTGCCTCGTGGGTTCAAGTGAGTCTCTTGCCTCAGCTGCCCCAGTAGCAGGGACTACAGGTGTGCACCACCACACCTGGCTAATTTTTGTATTTTTTAGTAAAGATGGGGTTTCACCATGTTGGCCAGGCTGGTCTTGAACTCCTGACCTCAAGTGATCTGCCCGCCTCAGCCTCCCAAAGTGCTGGGATTATGGGCATGAGCCACCGTGTCAGGCCTTAAAATGTAGCTTTTGATAATGCAAGAGCTTTTTTGTTTTCGTTTTCTCTTTCCCAGGAATGAAGTTACTTTGATAGAGCAGAATGAGCAAGATATCACTGCAGAGCATCCCTTGGTGGTTCTGGGGAATACTGGGCAAGGTGCCTACCTCTGCTTGGGTGTGTGCTCCTGTCAGTTATGTAAAGCCATATGAACATATAGCAAGTCACGTGGTGATAATTTCCATTATAGACACTTTAGCATTTACAGTAAGGATTGGTCTTCTTACTTGCAACTTCTGTAAGTGATAAAATGTGAGGATGTGAGATGCCCTTCGTACTTCAACTTTGAAACAAAAATTTCAACTACTCCTTTTTCAAATGTCTGAATTGTTTCCATTTGCAAATATTTTTCTGAGTAGATTGGAATCTTGTTAATATTGAGCAATCAAATAGAGGGGAAAAATGGGATGTTGACACTGATAGGAGATTCTAACGATCTTTCACAAATCCCTAATTTCAAATCTTGGTGTTCAGCGAAACAGCTTCCGATGGTCATTGATTTCTCTATAATTAGCAAATGCTACAAAATTGAATTCATCAAATAAATGTATAGTAATGGAATTGTGTTTTTCTTTGTTTTATAAATGGAGTTCATTTGAAAAAAGGGTTCGATTGCTAAAGGCGTTTGAAAAACCAGTAAATTGGATCGCTGTAGAGAGGCTACTGTAGGATTCTGAGAGTTGAGAGAGTCGAACACAGAAGGTGAGTTCCACCATGATCTGGCCAAGATGAAATGTATGGATCTTGGACCTGAGTAGATCAAAGGAAGGGATTGGGTCAAAGGAAGTGCCAAAGTTAGCACGTTTGGGGTGTTAACTAGGAGAAGAGTAGTCCACTAACAAGAATAAGGAGGTGGGTGGATGGATGAGAAGTTAAACCCCTTCGTCTTACAAACAGGTAAGGTCGCTCAAAACGTTTTTCTAGTCTTTTTTGGAGAGGCATGCATAGGTTAAATATTTTGAAAAACTGTATAAGATCGATATTTAAGAGTGGTTATGTTATTCACCATTAATCTATATTTCATTGTTTTGAAAAAACAATAATTATGATCACAATATCAGAAATCAAAATCCAAATTGTCATTTGTTTAAATTTTTTCTCATATCCCATTATTAGTTGTTTGATGAAAGATAAAAACCATCTTCCCTACATCGCAAATATTTCCTGTGGCAGTGTTTCCCAAGAAGGCAGAATCATTCATGTAAATGTAAAGTGTTTTTGAATACAATGTTATGTATATTATCAGTCAATTATAATTTCTTAACCTCAAGTCCAGGCAACTTCCATTTTCGCTCTGTGGATTTTGCAATTTTCCTAAGAGATGGTGGAAGGACGGGGGTGGAGGTGGCTTTCCTTACTGAGTGTAACTAAGTGCACTTAGCTTGGAGACAGGAGAGATTGGAGAAGAGGATCAAGTTATAATAACAGCTAAAATTTACTGAACACTTACTGTTTACCCGGCACAAGAGCTTTACCTGGGTTATTTCATTTAAACTCCACAACAGCCCTATGAAGCTGGTGTAGTAGTACATCTACCACAAATACAAGAAAGTAAAGTTTCCCAAATGCTCCCATTACAGCCCTAAATACAAAGAACTGAGAAGATATTCCATGAGACACAGAATAAAATATCTTTCCCCAGCATAAGGACATTATACCAAGAGAGGCAGAAATGGTTATAATTGTTTTTTTGTTTTTGTTTTTGAGATGGAGTCTCACTCTGTTGCCCAGGCTGGAGTGCAGTGGTATGATCTCGGCTCATTGAAAACTCCCCCCTCTATGTTCAAGCAATTCTCCTGCCTCAGCCTCCCAAGCAGCCGGGATTACAGGTATGTGCCACCACGCCTGGCTAATTTTTTGTATTTTTAGTAGAGATGGGTTTTCACCATGTTGGCCAGGTTGGTCTCAGAACTCCTGACCTCAGGCGATCTGTCCGCCTTGGCCTCCCAAAGTGCTGGGATTATAGGCGTGAGCCACCACGCCTGGCCTGGTCATAATTGTTTATGTGTTTTTGTGTGTGTGTGTGTGTGTGTGTGCCTCCAAGAGTAGTTCTTGTGCACAGAAAATATTGCTTTGATGCTATTTTTAGAATATTTGATTTGTTAAAGTTACAAGTTTAAGAGTATAATTATTCCTTAGTTTTTAAAGTTTTCCTAACTGTGTGGAAAAAGTTTTTCCTCTGCTCTCACTCCACAGTCAACATGGAAGGCTTCTGTGACCAAAGGTGTGGAGGTTTCTCCCCACACACCAAGCAACCAGTTAATTCTGCAGCCGTCACCAGCTGGGTGTTCTCTACTACAGTTCAATTCCTCTTTTTTTTTTTTTTTTGTTTTGAGATGGAGTCTCACTGTGGCCCAGGCTGGAGTGCAGTGGCGCAATCTTGGCTCATTGCCACCTCCACCTCCCGAGTAGCTGGGATTACAGGCGTGGGCCACCACACCCAACTAAGTTTTATATTTTTAGTAGAGATGGGGTTTCACCATGTTGGCCAAATTGATCTCGAACTACTGACCTCAAGTGATCCAACCTCCTCGGCCTCCCAAAGTGCTGGGATCACAGGCATGAGCCACAGCGCCCCGCCCCAGTTCAATTCTGACACCACCTACCTGGAGACAGTGTCAGATCCAACAGGTTGAGGGCTCAGTCCCACAAGATTGCCTCCTCCCACTTCTGATGACAATTGCAAGCTCCGCCCAGGCTGTTTTACCTGTGTTTCTGACTGATCGGCTATAAATTGGGGATCCCATGACCCCCTCCTTCAGTTCAAATAATTTACTAGAGTGGCTCGCAGAACTGTGGGAAACACATACATTTATCAGAAAGATGGTACGAAGGATACAGATGAAGTGATGCATAGAGCGAGGCATGGGGGAAGGGGCATGAAGCTTCCATGCCCCTCTCAGGTGGATCACCCTCCATACACCTGCACATGTTCAGCTATCCCGAAGCTCTCTGAACCCTGTCCTCTTGTGTGTTTATGGAGGCTTCATTTTGTAGGCACGATTGATTAAACCATTGCTCATTGGTGATCTACTCAATGTTAAGCTGTTCCCCACCCCACAGAAATTGGGGAATGGGGCTGGAAGTACCGATCCTCTAATCAGGGTGTGGTCTTTCCAGTGACCAGCCCCTTCCTGAAGCTACTTAGGGGCTGCCAGCCACCAGTCAACTCACTAGCATACAAAAAAAATCACTTTGGAGATTCTAAGGATTTTAAGAGTTTTATACTAGGAAATGAGGATGATGGCCAAATATATATTTTATAATATCACACTTAATCTTATTCCATTTATAACTCTAGCAAACTTTAACAACCAAAAAGGCATTTGATTAATGTTTGATCCCATTAACTTAATTACCTCTAAATATTTTAAACTTCATTCGTGAATTTAATATATTTGTTTCCCTTGTAAAGGTCTTTAATTGTGTGATTAACAAGTAACTCAGCATCTAATAAATTAAATTTATAAATGTGGTAAATCTTAAATTGTAGTGAGTGTTCCAATACTGTTTATTAAGTTAATAAGACCATCTTCAACTCATTCGTATCCAGCTATTAAATTACACATTTTAAAACTTAACGTACAAGGCAAATGGTTACTTCAGTAGGCCAAGTTCTCTTACACATTAACACGTACATAGAATTCCACATATGCCCAGATTCCTTAAAACAAAACATTAATATTACAGGCTTGAATCTTTTACACGTCTCATACTCAATTTTCAGTCTTCCGAGGGTTAAAATGCTCATCTATTAAGAATTTTGATGTTTGTTTTTAAAAGCAATGTTTATGGTGATCTTTTCAGTAGGCGGACTTCCTTCCTTCCTTCCTTCCTTCCTTCCTTCCTTCCTCCCTCCCTCCCTCCCTTTCTTTCTTTTTCTTTCTTTCTTTCTCTTTCTTCCTTTCTTTCCTCCTTTCTTCCTTCCTTCCTTCCTTTCTTTTTCTCTTTCTTTCTTTCTTTCTTCCTTTCTTTCTCTCTCCCTCCCCTCCCCTCCCCTCCCCTCCCCTCCCCTCCCCTCCCCTCCCCTCCCCTCCCCTCCCCTCTCCTCTCCTCTCCTTTCCTTTCCTTTCCTTTCCTTTCTCGGAGTCTCGCTCTGTCACCCAGGCTGGAGTGCAGTGGCGCCATCTGGGCTCACTGCAAGCTCCACCACCTGGGTTCACGCCATTCTCCTGCCTCAGCCTCCTGAGTAGCTGGGACTACAGGTGCCTGCCACCACTCCCGGCTAATTTTTTTTTGTATTCTTAGTAGAGACGGGGTTTCACCGTGTTAGCCGGGATGGTCTCGATCTCTTGACGTCGTGATCCGCCCGCCTCCGCCTCCCAAAGTGCCGGGATTACAGGCACGAGCCACCGCGTCCGGCCAGCAAGCTTTCTTAACCACTGTAGGGTCTCAGTTTTTACCCAACCTCACTGATGGTATAACAAAAATGCCACAACCTAAAAAAGGTGACCATCACTTAAGTTTCCTGGATTCAGGTTGCAATTTACCATTCTTAATAGGGTCATCATTCTAACAGATATTCAAATGACTGTCAGTAGACTCTCCAAGGGTTCGTTGCTGCTTTGTCTACAGCTGTAAAGTCATGCTCTTGACAATAAGTTCAGAAAGATTTTAATTTTACAGAATCTCTTAGGATCTTAGATACATGCTGCATTTTGTTTTCTACTCAATGTTTTTCTTTGTGGAGCATAGGGACAAGAATATAAAAAATACACTTTAATTTGATTTTCTTTCTTTTTTTTTGAGACAGAATCTCACTCTGTCGCCCAGGCTGAAGTGCAATGGCATGATCTCCGCTCACTGCAGCCTCCGCCTCCCGGATTCAAGCGATTCTCCTGCTTCAGCCTCCCGAGTAGCTGGGATTACAGGTGCGTGCCACCACGCCCAGCTCGGTTTTTCTATTTTTAGTAGAGATGGCGTTTCACCATGTTAGCCAGGATAGTCTCGATCTCCTGACCTTGTTATCCACCCGCCTTGGCCTCCCAGAGTGCTGGGATTACAGGCGTGAGCCACCGCACCGGCCTAATTTGATTTTCAAAAGTGATCATGGTTGCATTCACTTGTGTGTCATCACTTGGGTGCAATTTTAGGAAATTAAATACCAATGACTGAGGGTTCAGCAATACAGCTTCAAGATCCAAGATGTTAAGACACAACATTGCATATTTATACATTTTGTTAGGGAGGTAATGTAGGTGTGGTGAACAGATGCATTTTCAGGTGGGCCTGGAATGGTCCCTGGAGGATGATCAGCGACAAACTGTGTCTAATGGGAAAATTCATGCTTGGAAAATGAAATATTAGGCTACGTGTATTATTCTGTGTCATTCAGTCACTTATTAGCAGTTTAAGTGATGGCTGCGGTTTCCCATGCAAACAGGTGTGGGGACCCAGCCTCAGGTGCCATTTGGGAAATGCTTTCCTCAGTCAGGTCCCTTGGCAGATCTCATTAGCTTTCCCCCCAAATGTTTTATTAAGAGACATTTCTTTTTTTTTTTTTTTTTTTTTTTGAGACGGAGTCTCGCGCTGTCACCCAGGCTGGAGTGCAGTGGCCGGATCTCAGCTCACTGCAAGCTCCGCCATTAAGAGACATTTCAAACAGACAAAAATTGAAGTAATTTTATATAAACACCCATAAGCCCACCACCTAGATGCTACGAACATTCTGCCATTCTTGTTTATCACGTTATTTATCCGTTCCCCTCAACATCGGCAATCCTCCCCATAACTGTGGGGTGGGGATTAGGAAGCTTAAGGTGACTCAGGTGGCGAATTCCGAAGGGTGCTGCTGGATCACCTCCAGCCTCAGCTTCCCGGCTAATGGGGGCATTTCCTCCCTAACTCAATATCAGGAAGCAGGAGGCTAGCTCGACAGGGCGGGGGCGCACCTGGGCTGGGCTGCGCTGGGGCGGCGGAAGCACTAGGCGCGGCGGCCACAGGCGGACTGCTGGCGCCGAGCGCGGGCGCGGGGCCGCTACGTGCGCGGGGAGCGCGGGGCTGCGCTCGTGTGCGCTCCTGGGCGCTCGCCGCCGCTGCCGCCGCTGCCGCCGCCGCGCGCCTTTGAGTCAGCAAACTCCGCTGCCCGCGAGCCCGGCCCGGCCCTGGTCTGCTCTGCCCGGAGGAGCCGCCCGTAAGTGACAAGAGACCCGCTGACGGGCCTCCCCTACGCCGCCCTTGTGGGGACGGCGGCCCTTCTTTCCAGAGGCGCGGGCCCTTCCCGCTGCGCCCAGGTGCCCGCACCCTTGCGGGTTGGAAAGAGGTTTGGGTCCCTTGGGCTTGGAGTGGAGGCGCCGCCTCCTTTTCTGCCGAGGTGTGCCGGGTGCCAGGCAGGGAGAAATGATCAACTGGCTTGGCAGAGCGGGGAGATGGAGCGTGTGGATCCAGGGATTCCTGGCTAAAAAGACACCCCGGGGAGAGGGTGGGGCAGAGGTGGATTCTAGATTACGGAAGAAGTGCTGTGGCACCTTACACTAGGCTGGATAGAAGGGGGTGGGGAGGTTTTTTTTTTTTTTTTTTTTTTTTTTTAATTCATGAACGGGTAGTTTTGAGTTGAGGAAT
Organism: Macaca mulatta; assembly: GCF_049350105.2. Taxonomy (NCBI): domain Eukaryota; kingdom Metazoa; phylum Chordata; class Mammalia; order Primates; family Cercopithecidae; genus Macaca; species Macaca mulatta. Next base: position 102,077,103 of record NC_133408.1, on the reverse strand, counting down.
TGGGAGGGGTAGGCAGGTTTATTCGTGGGATTGTGGGATTGAGGGAGAAGGCCCGAGGGAAAACCCATATTATTGACTGATTATCAGATTTGGTGACCAGGAAAGCTACAGCCTGTTTTTCAGTTCCGATGCATCATACTTTTCTCAAATTACACGGATAATTGAGGGGGATCGTCATGAAATGGGGAGCAATATGTCCTGCTGAAAGGAAGGGCTTCTATCTCTGCAAGACACGTTAAAAATGATGGTATCAGAAAATTAGAACGGGGAGGAGGCTGGCACATGATCTCCATCAAACCTTTCATTTTACAGACAGGGAGGCTAAGGCCGAGGGAGTCCGAGTGTTGTGACCGGGATCATTCAGCCAGATGGGAGCAGAACCAGGCCTACAACCTGGCGGGCTTCTGACTTCCACCCCGGAGACGTCCACCTCTGGGGCCTGGGAACTGGTTTTGGATTGCATAAACTGCCCCTCCTCTCCCGGGAGGGGGCTGGGCTGGAGGCTGAGGCCTTCACTGGGAAGAAGCAGGGACTGCTTTGATAGTTGACTAGCTTCTGCAGGGGCTTCTTAGTGAGAGAATGGAGGTGAGGTCAGGGACTCCTGCCTTGCCTCTGCCATCACTTCGCAGTGATGCCTGTTCCTAAGGTAGGTACATAGCTGGACCTTCATTATTCTTAATATTATTTACTTTTTTTGCTTTTCTTTTGAGACAAGGTCTTACTCTGTCACCCAGGCTGGATTGCAGAGGTGCGATCTTGGCTGACTGCAAGCTCCGCCTCCCTGGTTTAAGTGATCCTCACACTTCAGCCTCCCGAGTAGCTGGGACCACGGGTCCACGAGTGCGGGCCACCACAACCCTGGCTAACTTCTGTATTTTTTTGTAGAGACAGGGTTTTGCCATGTTGCCCCAGGCAGGTCTGGAACTCCTGAGCTCAAGCAATCCACCTGCCTAGGATTACAGGGTTTTTTTATTACTGTTTTTTAAAGGAAGGGTAGACTTGAGATTGACTGATAGGGCAGTTTTTAATAAAAATACAAAAATAAAATACAAGTAGAAGAAACTGTGAAAAGATGTGAAATGTCAGTGATTAGCATGGACTCGACCGGTCGTCCTGTTTCTTCTGCCAGTCCATTTCATTTTCACTTTTGATTACCATTTAACTGGGGAGGACATCAGTGTTGACAGTGGGACTTGCTTAGTCTGACACTGTGCCCCACCAGGGAGTCTCCCCTACAGGCTGGTACACACTTCCTCTTATTTTACTAATGGGAAGTACCCCTGAGTTAGGTAACCTAAAATAATAGAAATAAGCACGTTCATTAAAAAAAAATAAATAAAAGTATGTTAATCAAAGAGTAACGTTAGTGTTTTACAGCAATTCTGCTTGGCTTTGGAGCAATGGATATCTTTTCTCAGCCCTGGGATCACTACTTTAAGTCTTCATTTTGCTCGTTAAGCTACTGGGGAAAATGACTTCTTTTTTCCATTTTTGGTGACAGGGCTGTGGTTTCACAACCACTTGGCGAAAGGCAGACAACTGGTTGAGAACAGGGTTCAGTCTATGCAGATTCTCATTTGCATGGCGGAGAAGGGCTTTTGGCCAAGCTCGTGGTTGACTCTGTGGGGAATCCACCAAATTTAGCATTGTTATCTCCAAACATCTTTCTCTTAGTAAACTGGTAGGTATGAATTAGCTCTTCTGTTCTCTAAGTCCTGTTCAAAGAGGAAGGTATACAGTATAGTGGTTAGAACTTGTGATTCCAGACCTATCTGAGTTGAAATCTTGGTATAATATTTTTCTGAGTATAGTTTTGTTGGCAGGGCACTTAACACTCTCTGAGTTGTCTATTATTCAGAATTAAAAAAGGGCGATGGTAATCTTTGCCTCCTAGAACTGTTAATACAACAGCTGACATTTATCGAGCACTTACTATATTCCAGGCATTGTCACATTATTGAGCACTTATGGGCCAGGCATTGTGGAAGAGTTTTTATGTGTCAGTCTCATTAAGCATCACAACAGACTTATGAAGCAGATTCTTTTATTGTCTTCAGTTTACGTCTGGGGAAACTAAGGCATCAAAGTATTTATGATTTCTCTAAACTCCTCAGCTTACAGTTTTAACTACCCAACAAATGTGTGTCAGATTTCTATTATAAGCTAATAGTTATCTAGGGCTTACTGTGTGGCAGGCCCTGTTACAAGTGTGCTAAGTACGTTAACAACCCTTGAGATAGGTATTGTTTTTCTCCCCTTCTTATTTCTTTTTACAGATGTGGAAACTGAGGCACAAAGCCCCAGGTCAAACAACTGGTAATGCTAGAGCCAAAATTTGAACTAGGAGCCTGGGTCTGGAATCAGTAGTAACTCTCAGCCACCCACCTGCGAATGTAAAGGGCTTAGCCAAGCTTCAATCAAGGGCAACTTCTGTTGATACTTACATATATTTTTCCCTAAGTAACTACTCCTTGCCCCCAGTTTCTGCAGAAGAGATGCTTTTAGTTCTATAAGTGATTCAACTTTACTCAAGGCTTTGTGGTTCTGTATGTATTTCTGTTGTAGTCTCTGTTATTTTTAAAAGCTTGTGCTAGGCCTCAGTGATTTTGCCCCTGGGGATAGGGAAATAGTCTTTATCGGATCTGTGAACCCCTTTCAAATATATTATTTCATTTTTGCTTTTTTTTTGATACTTTTGTAGAGATGGGGTTTTGCCATATTGCCCAGGCTGGTTTTGAACTCCTGAGCTCAAGCAATCCACCCACCTCAGCCTCCCAAAGTGCTGGGATTACAGGTGTGAGCTACTGCGGCCAGCCTGATTTCGTATTCATTTGTAAAAGTGCATTATTCCGGGGGAGAGAATCTGTAGCTTTCTTCAGATTCTTAGTGGTCACCCATGGTGGAAAGAAAGTCATTACTCACCATTGTATTCTAATAATCTCATTTTACAAATGAGGCTACCAAGGCTCAATGGAGAGGCAGAATAACTTAATCTGAACTACACAGCTAATTAGAGGTAAAAAGGGGACTCAAACTCAGGTCCCTGAACTTCCAGTCTCATATTCTTTCCATTAGAGCCTGATAGTTCCCTGTGGATTAAGGGGTGCCAGATCAATAAATTATGAATTGCCAGAGACCCCCAGCTCTCTCACCAGACTGTCCAATGCATGAGGCCAGCAAAGCTGCCTGGAAGTGCCTGTCAAAATACCACATCGTTCGGCAGGTGATCCTGTTAGCTGAGCCACTTTACTCTGATTTGGTATGGGAATCTACAACTTGAAGAGATGTGAGCCAGGAAAAGAAAAGCTGTTTGGGGAGAAGAGGAGGAATGTTGCAGACATGCATTGGTTGAGGCACAGGCAGCCTTTCAGACCTCTTGGTAGAATTGTTGTGTTGGAAAGTTTTTGCTAAGAGATGCAGAAATTCAAACAAAATTCCCTGGGCCGGGTGTGGTGGCACATGCCTGTAGTCCCAGCTACTCAAGAGGCTGAGGTGGGAGGATCGCTTGAGCCCAGGAGGTTGAGGCTGCAGTGAGCTGTGATTGCATCATTGTACTGCAGCCTGCACAACAGAATTAGGCTCTGTCTCATAAATAAATAAATAAATACAAATAAACCCCAAATTCCCTGAAGTCTGAGATTTCTGCATAGTATGTGGCTCACTGGGAAGTAAGCCATCTCCTGGCTGAAGGTTGATACTCCAATGACAAAAGAAGACTAAAAGAGTTGGGGTATGGTGGCTCACACCTGTAATCTCAGTGACTGAGGATGCTGAGGTGGGAGCATTGCTTGAGGTCAGGACTTCGAGACCAGCTTGGGTAAAAGCTGGGTGTGGTGGCACACACCTTTAGTCCTAGCTTCTTGAGAGGTTGAGGTAGGAGGATCACTTGGGCCTAGGAGCTGGAGGCTACAGTGAGCCATGATCTCACTACTATACTCCAGCCTGGGTGACAGAGTGAGACCCCAACTCTGAAAAGAAATAATAATAAGAAAAATAAGAAAAACCTAAGAAGTCATGAGACCTTTAATAGTTTAGGCCAGCCTTTTAACACGACGTAAATTTTACAAACTGATACTAATAAAGCTTACCTGGAAAATAGATTCATACAAGCAGGCAATACATTTTTGGAAAAGAATATTGAGGAGAGGCTTGTTCAGCCAGCTGTCAAAATATATCACCTGGAGGTAGGACGCCGTGGCTCACGTGTGTAATCTTAGTGCTTTGGGAGGCTGAAGTGGAGGGTTGCTTGAGGCCAAGAGTTCAAGACAAGCCTGGGCAACATAGACCCCATGTCTAAAACAATTTTTAAAAATATATATCATCTGGGACTAGGAATAGAAAGTTGACAAATGGTTCCATTGTAAAGATAGCAATTGAGGGTATGATAGAATGGACTGTTATTAAGTCTGTTCGGAAAATTGCCTCTCAGTTTGGAAAAGATTAGATCCCTGCCTCATACCATTCACAAAAGTAAATTCCATTTAAAGATTAAATGTCAAAACCAAAATTATAAATATTAAAATATATGTAAATATGGAAGATGGTTTTAAATAGCTTTTTGTTGTTGTTGTTTTGAGACAGAGTCTTGCTCTGTCGCCCAAGCTGGAGTGCAGTGGCACGATCTCAGCTCACTGCAACCTCTGCCTCCTGGGTTCAAGAAGTTTTCTGCATCAGTCTCCCGAGTAGCTGGGGTTATAGACACCCACCACCATGCCTGGCTAATTTTTTTACTTTTAGTAGATACAGGGTTTCACCATCTTGGCCAGGCTGGTCTTGAACTCCTGACCTCATGATCCACCCATCTCGGCCTCCCAAAGTACTGGGATTAAAGGCATGAGGCACCGCGGCTAGCCAGAAGATGATTTTTAGAAATAACTTTGGCGTAGGAAAGACCTCAAGTTTAATAAAACTCAGAAACCATAAAGGAAAATATTGATAGACCTAATTTCATGAAAGATTATACTTCATGTCTAGTAGTTTATTTGAACATGACCTTTGGCTACATTTCCTATCTTCACAGCTCAGGCACCCCAAATCTGTCCTTCCCCACTGCAGACTGGCAGGTGGGATTCCCCCCAGGTCACTCTCCTTCATTCTTTCCTCACATCTTTCTTCCTCTGCAGGAAAGAGATTTTTCAGGGCCTTCCATACCTGCCACTTTCTTTGTCTCTCCTTTGTTGTAAGTAATATTTTTAGATATACATGTAAAATTTCAAGAAATAATGGCTGTACCTCTGCCACCTCTCTGTCACCTCTTATTTCATAAAGCTGGCTCTAAACGTTGCTTTACATGCCTTAGTATATGTTTATAGAGATTATACATATTACAGATATATACGTAACACATTTTTTAAAAAGGAAGAATATGTTAGTACCATAAACAAAGTTAAAAGGCAGATGACAGGGCTGGGCGCGGTGGCTCACGCCTGTAATCCCAGCACTTTGGGAGGCCGAGGAGGGTGGATCACTTGAGGTCAGGAGTTCGAGACCAGCCTAGCTAACATGGTGAAACCTTATCTCTACTAAAAATGCAAAAATTAGCCAGGTGTGGTGAGTTACTGAGGCAGGAGAATCACTTGAACTTGGGAGGTGGAGGTTGCAGTGAGCCGAGATCGTGCCATTGCACTCCAGTTTGGGCAACAGAGTAAGACTCAGTCTCAAAAAAAAAAAGGCAGATGACAAAGGAGTAAAGCAAATAGTTGCAATATCTATAACAGGCATGAACTCTTAGAAATCAATAGGAAAAATAATCCAGTAGGAATATGGGCAAAGGCTATTAATAGGTAATTCACATATATATGTAAAAATGCTTAGTCTCATTAATAATCATACATGTGGATTAAAAACCATGAAACCATTTTTGCTTAGGTTTGTAATATCCAGTGTTGATGAAGGTGTGGGAAAATAGATTGTCACTAAGGCAGAGAGTGTAAATTGGTACCATCTCTTGGAATGGCATGTCAGCAGTGTTTATAACATTTTAAAGTTTGCATACTTTCTGATTAGTACTTCCACTTCTAGAACCTTATCCCTCTGAAATACTTGCCTACTTGAAAAAAGGAAGTTGCTCTGAATGAGCCAAAATGGAAAATGTTCATTATGCATTGTATTAGTCAGTTTGGGCTGCCATAACAAAATGCCATAGACTGGGTGGCTTAAACAACAGAATTTTATTTCTTAGGGTTTGGGAGGCTGGGAAATGCAGGCTGATTTGGTTCCTAGTGAGAGTTCTCTCCCTGGCTTGTAGACAGCCGCCTTCCTGCTGCGTCCTCACATGGTGGAAAAGGAGAGAAAGAGAACAAGCTCTTGGTGTCTGCTTGGTATCTCACCAGTCCCATTGCGAGGGCCCCACCCTTTTAACCTCATCTAAACCTAATCATCCCTCAGAGCCCCTGTTTCCAAATACCAGCACACTGGGGGCTAGGGCTTTACTATATGAATTTTGGCAGGACACAATTCAACCTGTACTCTATATTAAGTAATGAAAGCAAAGTATAAGAACAGTGGGAGAAATACAATCTCATTTTTTGAAAAAAATCTGGAAGGATGATATGCCCCTAATTGTAGACAGTCATTACCTATGGAGGGTGAGATTAGAAAGGGAAAGGGAATGGCATTATGGAGGATTTCAGCAGTATATTTCAATTTTTTTTTTTTTTTTTTTGAGATGGAGTCTCGCTCTGTTGCCCAGGCTGGAGTGCAGTAGTGTGATCTTGGCTCACTGCAACTTCTGCCTCCCGGGTTCAAGCGATTCTTCTGCCTCACCCTCCTGAGTAGCTGGGATTACAGGTGTGCGCCACCATGCCTGGCTAATTTTTGTATTTTTAGTAGAGACAGGGTTTCACCATGTTGGTCAGGCTGGTCTTAAACTCCTGACCTTGTGATCCATCTGCCTTGGCCTCCCAAAGTGCTGGGATTACAGGCGTGAGCCACCGCGCCTGGCCTCCAATTTTTTTTTTTTTTTCCAGCTCACTGCAACCTCGGCCTCCCGAGTTCAAGCAGTTCTTCTGCCTTAGCCTCCCCAGTACTGGGATTACAGGTGCACACTACCACACCCAGATCGTTTTTGTATTTTTAGTAGAGACAGGGTTTCATCGTATTGGCCAGGCTGGTCTCGAACTCCTGACCTCGTGATCTGGCCACCTTGGCCTCCCAAAGTGCTGGGATTACAGGTGTGAGCCACCGCGTATGGCCTATATTTCTATTTTTTAAACCCAAACTTTGAAATAATTTTAAACTTATAAAAAGTGCAGGCTGGGTGTAGTGGCTCACACCTGTAATCCCAGCCCTTTGGGAGGCTGAGGTGGGAGGATTGCTTGAGCCCAGGAATTTGAGATCAGCCTGGGCAACATAGTGAAACCCTGTCTCTATTTTCAAAAAAACTTTTAAAAAGAGCGGAAAAGCTGGGCATGGTGGCTCACGTCTGTAATTCCACCACTTTGGGAGGCCGAGGTGGGTGAATCTCCTGAGGTCAGGAGTTCAAGACCAGGCTGGCCAACATGGCGAAACCCTATCTTTACTAAAAATGCAAAAATTAGCCGGGCATGGTGGTGCATGCCTGTAATCCCAGCCACTGGGGAGGCTGAGGCAGGAGAATTGCTTAAACCCGGGAGGCGGAGGGTGCAGTGAGCAGAGATTATGCCACTGCACTCCAGCCTGGGCAACAGAGCGAGAGTCCGTTTCAAAAAAGTAAATAAATAAATACAAATAAAATAAAATAAAGTGCCAAAATAATAAACTTTTTTTTTTTTGGCTCAGGGGATTAGAGACTGTGTCTTGCTATGTTGCCCAGGCTGGTCTCAAACTCCTGGTCTCAAGTGATTCTCCTGCGTTGGCTCCCAAAGGGTTTAGGATTACAGGCATGAGCCACCACATCTAGCCCTAAATCTTTTATTTTTAAAGCTAATGAGTATGTTATGCTGACATAAAATAATACTTAAAACCTGGGGAAAATAATAACAAAATGATTTGAAGTATTAACAGGGCCCTCCTGCCTAGAGCCTCCCAGCTGAACTACCTGGGGGGGGGTGGTCTCTGCTAGAATGGAAGACCAGGTCCTCTGGATTTCCAGGTGAGTGTTCCCGGTTGCCTTCTCTGCTACTTATTTTAAAAGGTTTATCCCAGCCTCCATCTCTGAAGGCAGGAGTTGTATGCAGCAAGAGTATTGCTTAATTCAGAAGGGCGATTACCCCGGATTTCATGGTCTTTAAGTACTTCAAAAGAATTAGGCTGAGTGCTGTGTCTCTCACTGTAATCTCAGCACTTTGGGAGGCTAAGGTGGGCGAATCACTTGAGCTCAGGAATTCGAGACCAGCCTGGCCAACATGGTGAAACTCCGTCTCTACTAAAAATACAAAAATTAGCTGGGTGTGGTGGCGAGCACCTATAGTCCCAGCTACTCGGGAGGCTGCGATGGGAGAATCACTTGAGCCTGGGAGGCGGAGGTGGCAGTAAGCCGAGATTGGACCACTGCACTCCAGCCTGGGTGACAGAGTGATACTCTGTCTCAATAAACAAACAAACAAACAAACAAACAAAATTAGCAGTTTTGGTTGTGTTTCCTGAGTATAGCTTAAAAGTAGTTCTGTTACTTCATCATTGGTATTCATTGGTGTTTTCTCAGCATCACTATCCCTTCCCAAATTCCCCCAAAAACCACACACAGAGTGTATGTCTAACCAGGCTTTCTGCCATTAACAGGGCCAGATCTTATGTTACTCATTTGTATAGTTAAACGTGTATATTCTCTTGTGCTCAAGAAAGCTGGCTGGTAAGGCAGAATTTACGAGGAACTACACATGTCATGTCCTTGATGTTTTTCTTTTCCCCATGCGGTCTGAATCCCTTAGGAAGATTTCAGAATCCCCTGAAAGGGAAGTCTTGAGCCCCTTTTCAGATTCACGCTGGAAATGCCTAATAAATTCCTAATAGCTTCCAAGGTGCTGTGCATTAAGAAGCTTTGGATTCCTGGGGATGGGAGAACAAAAAAGAGGGTGAGGGGGAACAGAAGGGGCACCAAAGGCCAAAGACAGACTTCACCCAGGACAAGTCCTGTGTCCAAGAAGTGTGACAAGGCTTTCTGACATGCTTCCAGGAACATATTGTGTTTATTTGGCATGGCATATTTTAGGAAAGAGATGGAAACATCTATTCACTACTCCCATGTACCACACACTGTCCTGGGTACTTCAGTTTACGTTATGTTATTTAATCCTGTGATATAGCAGTTGCTACAGCCATTTTCGATGATTCAGAGATATTTCATGACTTGAACAAGTGGAGGAGACAGGATTTGAACCAACAGCTGTTCCCATACCCATTTTTTTTCAGTACTTTATTTTAAGAGTCCCACCACTGGGTTTGCTTTTAGAGCCAAGATGCACTCTCTCTGATTTAAAAGTTTTTTTATTAAGGGAAAAATTTAAAAGTCATACTGGGTATATCATTAGGCATAGGACTCTGAGGTTTCCGCTTCTGATCCTCACACATAATCCATGTAGATTATAAAAGGCTGTAACTTGGGGACTGGGTCATACATTTTTTCACTTATATCATAGACAACCAGGGTTTTGTGAAATACCTCAGAGCATTTTAACTTTGATATCAGTGGTGTGAGGTTATTTTCATCTCTTTTTTTTCCCCCAACCTCCTTTCCCATTTTCCATCTCAGGTGTGCATTTTCCTTCTTTGTACCTTTTTATGCTTCCTTGATTCTGCAAAGGCCCCTTTAGCATGTGGCCAGAGTTCTCTGGGTATCAGAGAAACAGAAAGACCCATCTCAAGCTGTGTGAGCCCAGAATCTTATACAACTCTCATCATTATAGGGCACTTGCCCTGATGTGACCTTGAGAGCCAACTCCTTTGCAGGCAGGAGATGGACGCTACCCAGCCTGGCACCAGCAGTGACAATGGGGGCCACCTCTGCAGCCCCAAGACAACCCCACCTCAGCACTGTGTTTCCATGCACGTGGGCTTCCTCTGTGTGCAGCAAGCCTCCTCTTTCACATTTTTGTACAGCTTCTCTCTTAAGCACAGTGCACCTCAACCTGGCCTACATATAGCCCAGGACCCTCGGGTAATGTCTTACTCGTCTTGTGTGTTGTGCGCTCTTATCCTTTGCTTTCACTAGTGTGGCTGCTTTCTGCTGGGTGCACCCTCGATTTCTGTTCCTCCCTGCTCCCTGGTTCCTGTGACCACTTTTGCTGCCTACCCACAAAGGCTGGGCTTGGAGTCCTGACCCCGGTTTTGCCATCTCTAGACAAAATATATTTCTGGCCTGGTAGGGTGGCTCACGCCTGTAATCCTATCACTTTGGGAGGCCGAGGTGAGTGGATCACTTGAGGCCAGGAGTTTGAGACCAGCAGGGCCAACACAGCAGGAGGGAGACAGAGGCTGCAGTGAGCCGAAATCACACTGCACTCCAGCCTGGGCACAGGGTGAGACTCCGTCTCAAAAAAAAAAAAAAAAAAAAAAAAATCTGTTTCTGATAGTCTCAGAAATGAGAGAGAGAGAGAGAGGACCCTAAAGGAAGGGAGATCAGAGGTAACACATGGATTGAGAATCCTCCTCAGCTAAAATCAGCTACTGAGAATTAGAATGCATTAGCTTCGACTCTGTTGGTGGCAGATCCCCTAAAGTCTTCGAAATTCTTTGATTTCGTGATCAAAGAAAGTCGTGATTCTTTCAAGATTTACAATATTCTTGCAAATTCATCCCTTTGTACTTCAGCTGTTGCTGGTTTTAAAGAAGAGAAACTTTCCTATGTTAGCGTTGGGAGTTGGGGGCTTAATGTAAGGATACTACAGACAACTCAAAGGCACCTTGCTTGGAACTGGAAAGTCAAAAACTGAAGTTGCACTTCACTCCTCTCGCAAGGGCCCAAGGCCTCTAACTCTGTCTCCCTGTTTGTCTGGCTGGGGCTTCTCTACTTGCACATGGTTCAGTGTGGCCTGCCTGACCCTGCCTGCATGTGGCTTCCCATCCAAAGGCTGCTGCCCTCTGATGCAGTCTCTCAGGCTCCTCCGACCCTCTTAGTACATTTTTGCCTTCATCATGCCGAACTCCTCACCTTTCCTCTACTCATCTAGCCACTCTGCTCCATTCCCTTGCTTGTTCCTCTGCTTTCTCTGATTCCTCCAATTGACAACTCCTTGGGGCCTGTTCTGAGCCCTCTTCTTTTCTCTATGTTTCCTCCCTAGATCTGTGGTTTTCCAACATTTTTGTGCATAGGAATTATCTGGGAAACTTGTTAAGGCAGATTTCTGGGTCTCAGTATTCCAATTCAGTAGTTCTAGGATGAGACCTAGGAACTTGTATCTTATTCCTGGGTGATCCAGAGGCTGTGACACACTCAGGACAAGCTGGTTTCATTCTATGACTTTAAGTGTCATTGATAAATTACCAGTTCCCTGGTGTGGATATCTAGCTCTCTTGAGAGCTCCAGGTTTAGATATTTAACATTGAATTTGACTGTGGCTTCTTGGGTTTGTCACAGACATCTCAAATTAACTTGCCCAATACTTGATCCTCTCCCCAGTTTTGTAAGGGCCTAACACTTACATAGTTTGGGGTCCTTTGTAAGAAAAGGAACACAGAATTGAGAATACAAAACGAGATGTGGGAACATGGTGGTGCACTGTGCAGATTAGGGCTTGGGAACTTGGCTTCTGTAGCCTTTGGTCATTCCTCCTCTGCTCTCCTACTCGCCCCAACACCGCCTCCTCCAGCCTTCCCCATCTGAATAAAGGCCTTTGCCTTCCATTTGTTAGTTTAGACCAGAAACCTAGGAGCCGTTTGTCATCTTCAGCCCAATTCCGAGCCCTCTGAAGGTCTTGCTTGATTCTCCAATTCAGTACCCCTTTGCCCCAAATCTCAGGATACCATTGTTACTTTTCTATTAGCTTCTGATTGAGTCTTTCTGGTTCTACTTTGCTCCCCTCCAGTCCAATTTCCCAGAGGCAGACAGCGCAGTCTTTTAAAGTACATCAGAACATGTCACTCCAGTCCTGCCATGTGTCCATAGAAATGGCTGAGCCTGGTGGCAGGGCCGGGGTGTGGGCAGATGAGAGAGGGTCAGGTGGGATCACACCACACAAGCTTGACCATCCCGGAACCTTGAAAGATGTGGGGGTGTGTCTGGGGAGGTATACAAGAATTATCAGCTATACTTGTTTGTTTCAGTCCCACTTTACCACATTTCATTGGAAGAACCTGAGCTGTGTAAGGCCTGTGAACACAAATGGGGATGGGTACTCCCTAATTCTTTGCTTTTCAGCGCATTCCTGTGGCGTTTGATGCTAAATAGTGCAATCAAAGTATGTTTAATTACTTTTGGGGAAGAATCACATATTCTCTTTTAACCCCAGTGTCATCTTTTAGCGCTGAATTCCTGTTCCTTAGAGAGCTGATTAAGCTTGGTGAGAACCCACAAGTCCATGGCCCAGGGAAATCCAAAGCCCTGCCCACGTTTTCTGTGAATTCCTGGGGAGGTGGTTAAGGGAGGCCTCCTGTGCTTTCTTTTTTACCTTGGTGTTAACCCCGACACAAACTCAGCCCCTTCCCTCATGGATGGAGAAATCCACCACCACTACCAAGTGTTTTGTTAGTTGAGTGGACTTTACTGGGTTAGTGGAGAAGTCACCCTGTGGGGCTCCTGACCTTGCATAGTTTCCTGGGTCCCTCTTTCCTCCTCTCATCCCTACCCCTCACTCCATCCCCCGCACTTGTCCATGAGCTCTAGTCTTCTTCCTCTGTAAGTATGGACACTCCCTAGTTCCTCTCTTCAACTTACAAACCCAAGTCAAAGTACAGGGCAGAACAAAGGGCTTTATATGTAGGGAACCAGCACTGCTTAGAGGTTATAAATACAAACACACCCAAAAGAGTTTTCTATCACACTGTAATTATCTTCCCCTTTCTCACTGATGTAGCAGCTCTTACTGTAGAGTGGCATCTGGAAGAGCTGGGGAGAAGATGTGCTCTTCCTGCCACCCCCGAAGGTCACTGTCGGGATTAGGGGGCAGCCAGTGTCACTGTAGCTCTGGGTTCTGGACTCTCACAGCAAACAACTTGGAGTCTCTTCATCAATTTGTCTGCAGATGATCAGACCCTGAGAAACTGAGCTCTTTCTGTCTAAACACACAGGAAACTTCCTATGCTGGGAAATCAGCTTAAAGATTTACAACCAGGCGCAGACCGGATGCTGCGATTTGCTAGTCACCTCGCTTTGCTAGTGGTTGGGAAACTTTGAAAAACGGTGGCGTCTATTTTGAGGACTTTGCCATACTGAGTCTGTAGACAGACACATGTCAAATGCCCTTGGATTGCAGTCATTATTGCCAGCAGGTAAGAGTTTAAGAATAATAACTTTGGCATTTCACCCACTTCTATTATTTTTAAAATTATTTATTTATTTTAGACAGTCTCTCTCTGTCGCCCAGGCTAGAGTGCGGTGGCGCAATTGTGAGTCACTGCAACCTCTGCCTCCCAGGGTTAAACGATTCTCATGCCTCAGCCTCCCGAGTAGTTGGGACTACAGGCATAAGCCACCACACCTGGCTAATTTTTTTGTATTTTTTTTTTTGTAGAGACAGGGTTTCGCCAGGTTGGCCAGGCTGGTCTCGAACTCCTGGGCTGAAGCGATCCACCCACCTTGGCCTCCCAAAGTGCTGGGATTTTAGATGTGACCCACTGCACCCAGCCACATTTCACCCACTTTTTTTTTTTTTTTTGAGTCGGAGTCTCACTCTGTTGCCCAGACTGGAGTGCAGTGGCGCGATGTCAGCTCACTGCAAGCTCTGCCTCCCGGGTTCATGCCATTCTCCTGACTCAGCTTCCTGAGTAGCCGGGACTACAGGCGCCCGCCACCACACCCGGCTAAGTTTTGTATTTTTTTTTTTAGTAGAGACGGGGTTTCACCATGTTAGCCATAATGGTCTCGATCTCCTGACCTCATGATCCGCCCGCCTCAGCCTCCCAAAGTGCTAGGTTTATAGGCGTGAGCCACCGCGCCTGGCCTCACCAACTTTTTAAAAGGACTTTCTTGTATTACTTATCTTAGGCTTCTTAGATCAAGGCCAGGCATTGGACATCCATGAGTAAATGATCCAACTCTTGCAGGGAGTGGCCACAGTGTGACTGAGTTTCAGAGCATTTAGATTTAAAATATTCTGCTCCCTAAATATTATTATCCCATCTGACAAAAAAGATGCCTGAAGAGAATTTTTTCTTTGAGACAGGGTCTTGTTTTGTCACTCAGGCTGGAGTGTAGTGATAAGATCATGGCTCACTGCAGCTTCCTGAGCTCAGGTGATCCTCCTACCTCAGCCTCCTGAGTGACTGAGACTACAGGCACGCACCACCACCCCTGGCTAATGTTTTTGTATTTTTGTAGAGATGGGTTTCGTCATGTTGTTGCCCAGGTCTCGAACTCCTGGGCTCAAGCGATCCACCAACCTCAGCTTCCTGAAGCACTGGGATTACAGGCATGAGCCACTGTGCCCAGACAGAAAATTTTTGTAAAGGAACAAATGCTCTGTGATCATGAGGAAGGCACCTCAGCATTTTTCATGTTGTGGGTCCTGGGAAAGTCTGAGAATGAACAGTGACTGCAGCTGGCAGAGTCGGAGCCAGGCACAGGCCTCCATGCTTGCTCATTTGATCTTTACAGTAGATTTATCTCCTCTTACAGATGAGAACACTGAAGCACAGAGATGAAGTAATTTGGCAAAGGGCAGAATGTGAATTCACAACCAGGTGGTCTGGAGTCAAATGTCTCACGCTTAATTTTATCACTCACTGTGCCCCTCCTGCTCACTTTAGGGGGGCATTCCCCCCTAAACTGCTCCTCAGCAGTGGGTCTTCATGACAGAGGCACCGTGAAGGAAAGAGGGTTATTTCCAGTGTGTTGCAATGCTTTTCCTTTAGAAAAGAGAATTTCTCTCTCTGTTTAAAAGCAGAACATTAAACGTTGGATTTTGTTCTCTCATCTGCATCCCTGTGTCCTTTCCTTATCTCAGCCGCAAGCTGCTCTCCAGCTGCCTAAAGACTGTCTGTCCCATCTGGATGTCCCCAACACCCTAACATGTTCTAGTTGAACTCAGTTTCTTTCTTACCTCTCAGAACAGCTCCCCTTTTCCAACTTCCCCATTCTGAGAACACCAGTCTTCTTCCAGTCACCCGGCCTGTGAGTCATCCTTGACTCCCTTTTCTCCATCATGCCCTGTGTCCAAGTTTTTTCTTGTTGTTCATTCATTTATTTGTATTTTTTGAGACAGGATCTCACTCTGTCCCCCAGACTGGAGTGCAGCGGTGTGATCTCGGCTCACTGCAACCTCTGCCTCCCAGGCTCAAGCCATCTTCCAACCTCAGCCTCCTGAGTAGCTGGGACTATGGGTGCGTGCCATGAAACCCAGCTAATTTTTGCATTTTTTTTTGTTTTTGTTCCAGAGATGGGGTTTTGCCATGTTACCCAGGCTGGCATTCTTTTTTTTTTTTTTTTTTTAATAGTCTTTCTTTTTTTAGAGCAGTTTTAGGTTCACAGCAAAAATGAAAGTATAGAGCTTCCCTGCTCCCCATAACCCACCTCTCCCATTATCAACATCAGCACCGCGGGGGTACATTGGTGAACAGTTGATGAACCTGCATTGATACATTGTCGTCACCCAAAGTGGACGTCTGTAGTTTACCTTAGGGTTCATTCTTGCTGGTGTATGTTCTATGGGTTTTGACAAATGTGCAATGCCATGTATCTGCCATTGTAGTATCACGTCGACTTACTTCACTGCCCAGAAAACCTTGGCTCTGCTTCTTGTTGTTTTTCAGCGTGCTTCTCCATTTTTCCTGCCCGCCTGAGTCCATGAGCTCTTCCTCTGGCTGGCGCATTCCATCAGTCTCCTGATGAAGCTCTTGGCTTGTAGTTTCTTTCCCTGGCAATCCTTCCAACACCCATCCCAGATGAATCACTGCCATCATGTCAAGCTTCCACTTCCTCCATCCCTGCCTTCCAACAGGATAGAAGTCCAAATTCCTCCTCTTGTTCTTCAGGGACTTCCCAATCCTAAAATGCTTACCACAGCCTGTGATATTGTGATATATATGTTGGTTTTGCCCACAGTTCCTGGCCCGTAAATCCCATAGCCCTTGTTACAGTTTTTGGGTGTTTTAGGCCTCAGAAAACAGGACCTTTTGCTGACCTTCTCCTATTCTCCCTTCAACCTGCTCCTTTTTGTCTCCAAGGCTAATCTTCCCCTGTGTTTCCATAAAGAAATTAGCAGACTTACCTTGTGTGATTGTAGATCATAAGACCCTCTTTTCAGGAGGAATCCTGCCCTTTACTCTGGGGGAAGCAGTATTGCACCAAGAGGCCTAGAACAATCTGAACAGACAGGCCTTTCTGGGTTCCCCACTCAGTCTGTTAGTATAGGGTCACGCCCTTTTTGTCCAGTCACATTTCTGCATGGCTGCCCATGCTTCAGTCATGCCTGTTCAATGAAGTCTCTGTAAAAGGCCCAAGAGGACAGGGTTTGGAGGGCTTCTGGAAGGCTGAACACGTGGAGGTTCCTTCGGGGTGGTGCACCCAGGGAGGCATAGGAGCTCCATACTCCTTCGCCATACCTTGTCCTGTGTGTCTCCATCTGTATCCTTTGTACTATCCTTTATAATAAACCAGTAATGAGTTTTGTGAGCCACTCTAGCAAATTAAACCCAAGGAGGAGGTCTTGAGATCCCCCGTTTATAGCCAGTGAGTCAGAAGCACAAGCGAAACAGCCTGGGGTTTGAAATTGGCACGTTAAGTGGAGGCAGTCATTTGGGTCTGAGCCTCAACCTCTGGGATCTGATAATGTCCCCAGGTAGGTAGGGTCAGAATTGAACTGGGTTGGAGGACACCCAGCTGGTGTCTACCGCAGAATCGATTGCTTGCTTGTTGGTGGGAAGAAGTCCCCACACACTTGGTCACAGAAATCTTCTATATTGATTGATTGTCTTTGAGTAAGGGAGTTAAAAAAAAATGCTTTGAGTCTGAGTTTCTCAGACAGCTCTTCAGACGAACCTCCTTGTGATATTCTGCCAGCACAGCCCTCCATGGGAGACTGGGCCCCTCACTTCTCCCAGACGCATTACTGCCTCTTAATCACCGCAGGCTGGTTCTGTTTTCTCTGCTTGTCCTAATGCGAGCATCAAGACCTAGTCAAGCCCTGTCTTCTCCATGAAGCCTCCCCCTCCATTCTTCCCGTTAGCCCTGCTACCAGTGCAGTTTCTTCTGGCACATCACAGTGAGCATTGCGTTAGAAGTAGCCTGTTTCATATCTGAGTCTTGACATCTTTAGGTATTAGAACTCAAGGAGTGTTACTTAATCATCCAAAAACAAAAAGAAATCCCTCACCAGGACCAAACCTGGAACTCCCACCCAGTCGGCTCTCAGTGATTATATATTGGACTGACTTGCCACTGTGCTCTGCTTAGCCTTAGGTGGCCCTTCATAGCTAGGGACCCTAACCAGTTCCGCCGAGTGAATGCACTGCACTTTTCTCAGTATTACCTCTTTTCGGAAGATAAGTATTACATCTTTTCAGGTATCCTGCTGTTGGCTTCTCCCAGGTTCATGTATGGGAAGAAATCTACCCCCAACCCTCATCCCTAAAGCATTTGAGCTGTTAATAACTCAGTTGATGGTTGGTATTTTTGACTCACTGCTGGCTTTTCGTCATTTATTTCTAAGGGGATGTTTGGATACCCTGTTGGATGTAGGGGTACCTTGTGGTGAGGGTGAGGGCTCCTCTGAGTCTGGCTACCTGGACCCAGATCCTGGCTTGTTCACTTGATCAGCTGCACAGCCTTAGGTGCCTTTTCCTTATTTGCAAAATTGGAGTAATGATGATACCTGGCTTCTGGGGCCCTTACCAGGATTAGATGAGGTAATTCATGTTGCAAGCTTTGCATGGTGTCTGGGACATAGTAAACAATTTTTTTTGGTCTTACTGCTATTTTGCATTTTTAATGGCATAATTTTAACATTATTCCCCAGTGTCATCCTCCGCAGTCCAGTGGAGTTAGTTTAGGAGGAAAGACAGAAAACAGAGGCCATTTCAGTCTGTGTTGTTGCTGGCTAAACGCTTTCTTTCCTCACAAGATGAATGATTAACCATGAGTGGGCTCACAAGTGGGCTGGCGGGAGAGGCGAGGCTGTTGTTCTTGTACCCATTTTCCCTTCCCAGGTGGTTGGGCTGCTTAGAAACTTGATGGAGATGCAGAAGTGGAGAAAGTCAGCTGGAACTCGTTCAAATTTAATTTACTGCATATTTTCTGGGCACTGACAATATGCCAGGCACTGTGCTAAGTGCTAAAGTTATAAAGCATAAATAATTTGGACAAGGTCCCTGCCCTCAAGGGACTTTACAGAGGACATAGAATCCTCAAGAAAGTAGATTAATAGATAAATAATAAATTAATATGGACTGTGACAAAGTCCGAGGAGAAAATGAAAGGATAGAGTTCCTGGGGCAGTCTGCGTTAATGGGTGGTCAGGGAACCCTCTTTGGGGAGGTGGTCTTTAAACCAAGATCTGAAGCTGGGAAGGAGCCACCTTGGTGAGTTGGGGGTGAGGAGGTGGAAAGGGGAGAATGTGGAGAGAACAGCAGCATGAGGGGCCTGAGGGAGGAAGCCGAGAAACTATTTTTTTTTTTTTTTGAGACGGAGTCTTGCTCTGTCTCAAAGAGATCTTGGCTCTGCAAGCTCTGCTTCCCAGGTTCATGCCATTCTGCTGCCCTAGCCTCCCGAGTAGTTGGGACTACAGGTGCCTGCCACCATGCCTGGCTAATTTTTTTTTGTATTTTTAGTAGAGACGGGGTTTCACCGTGTTAGCCAGGATGGTCTCGATCTCCGGACCTCCTGATCCGCCCACCTTGGCCTCCCAAAGTGCTGGGATTACAGGCGTGAGCCACCGCGCCCCGCCAAGCCGAGGAACTGTTAATAGTCTGGTCACTGTGAAAAGATACCTGGAGTGTGCAGAAGAGCTTGGCTGAGGGGGTGACCAGGGAACCGAAGAGGCAAGGCTTATAGGGATTGTGTAAGTGCATACCCCGTTATCTGGAACAGTGGTTTAACATTTTTAAATTAAATTATTTTTATTTTTATTTTTGAGACAGGGTCTCGTTCTGTCGCCCAGACTGGAATGCAGTCGCACGATCTCGGCTCAGTACAACCTCCGACTCTCGGGTTCAAGGATTCTCATGCCTCAGCCTCCCAAGTAGCTGGGACTACGCCCGGCTAATCTTTATATTTTTAGTGGAGACGGGGTTTCACTATATTGCCCAGGCTGGTCTGGAACCCCTGGGCTCAAGCGATTCTCCTACCTCGGCCTCTAAAAGTGCTGGGATTACAGGTGTGAGCCACTGCACCTGGCCAGTGGCTTAAAATGTTTTTCTGTCATTGACATACTTGAGAAGGCGTAAGATACTCTTCTAGTGTGGGGCTGTTGCACTGGGAGGAGGGGATTGTCAAGGTGTGTGGGGTTGAAAAGAGGCCATGGTGATTTGGACATACCTTGCCTTCCATCTCTTCAAATTGAGAAACACAGCTAGCTCTTCAAAACCCACTCAGAATCCTTGGGCATCTGGGAACATTTACATCTCTTACTTTTCAATTAAATTTTGAAGGGTTATAGAGGCACACTATAGGAACATGGAATTCTGTCAATTGTTGAGAACATTGGCTCCGACCTCTGAGGCTGAGTCACTGTTTAATTGGATTACTGTGTGGCCCACTTAAATAAATACTGTTTTTGAATAGAAAAGTTATTTTATTTTGAAATTGTATGAACAAGACTTTGGAGACATCCTTTAAGATTTTCACGCACATGTATGTTGCCCTTTTGCTGAGAGAGGCAGTGTCGAGGGGATAAGAGAACAGCTGGCATTGCATTTGTGTCTGCACCAGGCTCTGTGGCTTTGGGCAGTGATTTAACTTCTCTGGTAAATGGGACAAATGGTAAATAGGACAAATGAGTCTTGCACTGCCTGCCTCATCAGCTGTCATGGAACAGTGCTCTATAAATTACACAATATCAGAAGACAAAAGTTACTTCAAAAAAATTAAATTTAGTTTCTGTACATTATGTCCCATAACACATTATGGCCATAAATTACACAATATCGGAAGACAAAAGTTACTTCAGAAAAATTAAATTTAGTTTCTGTACATTATGGCCCATAGCACGTTACAGCCAGGATGTAATTCATGACCATGGAACAGAACTTTTCACTGTTCACAGATGACTGGTATCGGGAGAACTCGCTCCTGATGGTTAATGTGGGTTCTTTTCTATTTCCTAGGTGTCTCGACTGGTTTGAGAAATAAATGGAAAGAGTACAAGAGAGAGAATTTTTTTTTTTTTTTTTTGAGACGGAGTCTCGCTCCGTCGCCCAGGCTGGAGTGCAGTGGCGTGATCTCGGCTCACTGCAAGCTCCGCCTCCCGGGTTCACGCCATTCTCCTGCCTCAGCCTCTCCCAAGTAGCTGGGACTACAGGCGCCCACCACCTCGCCCAGCTAGTTTTTTTGTATTTTTTAGTAGAGACGGGGTTTCACCAGGTTAGCCAGGATGGTCTCGATCTCCTGACCTCGTGATCCACCCGTCTCGGCCTCCCAAAGTGCTGGGATTACAGGCTTGAGCCACCGCGCCCGGCCAAGAGAGAGAAATTTAAAGCTGGGTGTCCGGGAGAGACATCACAAGGCAGGATCCGTGATGTTGTCCGAGCAGTAAAACCAGCAAGTTTTATTAGCAATTTTCAAAAGGGGAGGGAGTGCACGAATAAGGTGTGGGTCATAGAGATCACATACTTCACAAGGTAATAAAATACCACAAAGCAAGTGGAGGCAAGGCGAGATCACAGGACCACAGGATGGGGCGAAATTAAAATTGCTAATGAAGTTTCGGCTTGCATTGTCATTGATAACATCTTACCAGGAAACGGGGTTTGAGAGCAGACAACCTGTCTGACCAAAATTTATTAGGCGGGAATTTCCCTCATCCTAATAAGCCTGGGGGTGCTACAGGGGACCAGACGTTCATAGGCCTGCCCTCAGGGGCGCATTCTCTTTATCAGGGATGTTCATTGCTGAGAAAAAGAATTCAGCGATATTTCTCCTATTTGCATTTGAAAGAAGAGAAATATGGCTCTGTTCCCTCCGGCTCACTGGCGGCCGGTTCAAAGTTACCTCCCTTGTTCCCTGAACATCGCTGTTATCCTGTTCTTTTTTCAAGATGTCCAGATTTCATACTCTTCAAACACACATGCTCTACAAACAATTTGTGCAGTTGACACAATCATCACAGGGTCCTGAGGCGACATTCATCCTCCTCAGTTTAAGAAGAAGATGACGGGATTAAGAGATTAAAGTAAAGACAGGCATAGGAAAACACAAGGGTATTGATTGGGGAAATGATAAGTATCCATGAAATATTCACAATTTATGTTCAGAGATTACAGTAAAGATAGGCATAAGAAATTATAAAAGTATTAATTCGGGGAACTAATAAATGTCCATGAAATCTTCACAATTTATGTTCTTCTGCCACGGCTTCAGCCCGTCCCTCCGTTCAGGGTCCCTGACTTCCCACAACAACTGGTCTCTAGAAAAATCTAAAGGATAGTATTTTTATAACTTTGGAGTAGGAGTGGTCTTCCTAAGGATGGTGCAAAGCCTAGAAGCCATAAGGAAAACCTTCATAAAATTCATTATCTGATAAAAAGTATTGGCATAGCAACCACTATAAGCAAAACAGATTACAGACCAGAAAAATATATTTGAACTTTATGTTATATATTAAGGATTAACTTTCCTAATACAAAAAGAACTCCTATGAACCAATAAGGAAAAGAACAGGAACTCTGTAAGAAAATAATTGAAAGACATAAACAATTTGTATAAAAGAAAATAGTGGCACCAGACGCTGTGGCTCAAGCCTGTAATCCCAGCACTTTGGGAGGCTGAGGCTGGTGGATCACAAGGTCAGGTGTTCGAGACCAGCCTGGCCAACATGGTGAAACCCTGTCTCTCCTAAAAATACAAAAATTAGCCGGGCATGGTGGCGCTTGCCTATAATCCCAGCTACTCAAGAGGCTGAGGCAGGAGAATCGCTTGAACCCAGGAAGCGGAGGTTGCAGTGAGCCGAGATCGTGCCACTGCACTCCAGCCTGGGCGACAGAGTGAGAGTCCGTCTCAAAAAAAAAAAAAAAAAAAAAAAAAAGACACATGGAAAATCCTTGCTCTTATGCATGATTGAAAAAAATACTAATTAAATCACACTGAAATTAACCATTTTTTGCCTATCTAGGATTGACAAAGATAAAACATTTTGCAGACGGATCATGTTAGGGAAGATACAGGAAAACAACCCACTCACTTGTAAATACGTTGCTTTGCCAATATCTTAATGATTCAGATGATCTTGCTTGATCCAACAATTCCACTTACAGAAATTTATCCTTAGCTGTACTCATGCAGGTAGATATTCACTGTGTACTGTTCATAATAGCATGAGAATGTCTTATCCGTGGGTGCTGTTGAAATGAAGTGTATTGCATTCATGTCGTGGAATAGTACACAGCCACAAAAAGAGAACGAAGCTAACTAAAAACCATTTAGCAGATACCTGTCCCCCGCCTTTTAAAAAAAGAACACTTTATTGTGATTAGAATACTCACCAGGAGACCTACCCTCTTAACAAACTTTCCAGTGTATAATACAGTATTGTTGGCCATAGGTACAATGTTGTACAGCAGATCTTTAGAGCTGCTTAATTTATGTAGTGGACTCCTGATCTCGTTAGAACCTGTAAACTGAAGTCTTTCTTCCCAAGGCTACTGCTTCACTTCACCTGATACACCTTTCTTGGCTGAGTTTGCTTAACTGAGCTTTTTGTGATTGTTTTGCCAGCATGGGGAGGACCTACTATATTTGGGACTCTATGGAAAGAATATTCAGAGGAATTATATGCCTTTAAAGGCTGCCTGTTAACAAAGGGTTAAATAATTTAGGCATTAGATGAATTGGGGGCCCTGCCAAACAAGTGTGGCTGAAGTCTGTCCTTTCCTGAACATTCATATAACAAAACCCCACCTCCTGTTTGTCCCCACATTCTCTCTCCTCTTAAGGATCATTGTTCTCTTGTGGCATTAAAAAAAAAAAAAAAAAAAAGTGAAATTGAGCCGTCATCAGACAGGTAATGAAATCCTGAGTGATGAAGAACCTGAATTTCTTTTCTTTTCTTTTTTTTTTCTGAGACAGAGTCTCACTGTGTTGCCAGGCTGGAGTGCAGTGGAGGCGCGATCTCAGCTCACTGCAGCCTCTGCCTCCTGGGTTCAAGCGATTCTCCTGTCTCAGCCTCCCGAGTAGCTGGGGAGGCTACAGGCACATGCCACCACCCCACCTAATTTTTGCATTTTTAGTAGAGATGGGGTTTCCCCGTGTTGGCCAGGCTGGTCTTGAACTCCTGACCTCAGGTGATCCTCCCACTTCGGTCTCCTTTCAAAGTGCCGGGATTACAGGTGTGAGCCGCCACGCCTGGCCCAAGAACCTGAATTTTTGACAGGTAACAAATACCATTTTCTTTTTTAAAAAGTTATTCCTTTTTAATTTTGTTAGACTGAAATGGCTTGTCTGTCAATGTATTTTCAATGGGTAGTTCATTCTTGTAAAGGACATAATGAGTCTACTGTTCAATTTTTTTTTTTTTTTTGAGATGGAGTCTTACTCTGTCACCCAGGCTGGAGTGCAGTGGTGTTATCTCAGCTCACTGCAACCTCTGCTTTCATTCAAACGATTCTCCTGCCTCAGCCTCCCGAGTAGCTGGGATTATAGGAATGTGCCACCATGCCTAGCTTAATTTTTTGTATTTTTAGTAGACGGGGTTTTACCATGTTAGCCAGGCTGGCAATATTTTTATATTATGACTAAGTATAATGTGGGTCCTGTGTGGCTTGTTTAAAATACATTGCTCTGAAACCCTTGGGCTTTTAGTTGTTATATTGACTTGTGAATTTGCTGAGATTTAGCAACTATTTCCGTAGTATATGCAGTTCCCTTTTTTTCTAGTGGCTTTCAGTTTCATAGGTGAGTGTCAAGAACATAGCCTGTGAACTGCATGGGATTCTGCCTAAAGTATTTTAAGAAAAAAGAACAGGCCGGGCGTGGTGGCTCATGCCTGTAATCCCAGCACTTTGGGAGACTGAGGCGGGCCGATCACTTGAGGTCAGAGTTTGAGACCAGCCTGGCCAACAGGTGAAAGAAACCCTGTCTCTACTGAAAATACAAAAATTAGCCGTGTGTAGTGGCACATGCCAGTAGTCCCAGCTACTCGGGAAATTGAGGCATGAGAATCACTTGAACCCGGAAGGCAGAGGTTGCAGTGAACTGAGATTGCACCACTGCACTTCAGCCTGAGTGACCAAATGAGAGTCTGTCTCAAAAAAAAAAAAAAAAGAAGATAACCAAGGAAGGGACTAGAAAGCAGATTACAATAGCAGGAAAAAGAATAAAAATAGAAGCCATCTGTAGTGAAAATAGTCCACCAAAAAGAATTAGAAAAGCAATTTAAACAAAATGTATTAATTGGATTGGTCAGGAGTAAATAATGAATTTGTATGTTTGGGTGCACAGAAAACCCTGTAGATGTGATCATAGGAATATTTGTTTAAAAGAGTTGAACCTAGGAACAAAGGCATTTTTCTAGATAACTATAATGCCATTATCATACCCTAGAAATTTAACTTTATACAGTACATTATCTAGTAAACAGGGTCACATTAATGTATCCCCATTTGTCCCAAAAGTGTTACAGCTTTTTAAAAAAATCACAAAATATGGCCGAGTGTGGTGGCTTACGCCTGTAATCCCAGCTACTTGGGAGGCTGAGGCAGGAGAATGATGTGAACCTGGGAGGCGGAAGTTGCAGTGAGCTAAGGTTGCGCCACTGCACTTCCAGCCTGGGTGACAGCGAGACTCCATCTCAAAAAAAAAAAAAAAATTACAAAATACTTGATAATGTTTTAAAACTGCAAAATAGTTAATATAATACAAAATCAAGTGAATTTATATTTTCTATTAGAAAAGCAGTTTTAAAGGGGGTGCTTTCTTTTATGTAAATAAAATTGAAGCTGACAAATTTGAGATTTTTATATTTTTATCAAATTTATATTTAGAAGGTGTCTTTTGCAACTTATTTGCTTAAATTATACGTGGAGTTGGCCAGGTGCGATGGCTCACACCTGTAATCCCAGCACTTTGGGAGGCTGAGGCAGGCGGATCACGAGGTCAGGAGATCGAGACCATCCTGGCTAACACCCCGTCTCTACTAAACAAAATACAAAAATTAGCCGGGTGTGGTGGCGGGCACCTGTAGTCCCAGCTACTTGGGAGGCTGAGGCAGGAGAATGGCGTGAACCTGGGAGGTGGAGCTTGCAGTGAGCTGAGATTGCGCCACTGCACTCTAGCCTGGGAGACAGAGTGAGACTCCATCTCAAAAAAAAAAAAAAAAAAAAAAAAAAAAAAAAGAAATTATACCTAGAGTGAAAAAAAAGAGATCTCATTTCAGTGCAGCAGATGACAGTTTTGGATTCTTGGTCTAGCTTAATTAGTAAATTGGCTTAGAATCACATGATTTCAGATCTGAAAGCAACCCAGGATTTTCCAGAAACCCAGGGTTATGGATGGGAACAATGAATCATTGGTGTGATTACATTATCCTTTAACCGTAATGGGTTTGCCTTGCATTAAGTGACCAGAGGGAAAGAAAGCACCTGTTCCTTAACTCTTGTGGCATTTCAACAGTCATCTTCCCTGGGCTTGTGCCAGTGGGGAAAACAAATGACAAACCGTAGTTCTGTTTGTTGGTTTTAAGCCTAGTAATAATAATTAATGGCAGCAATTACTATGTGCTTGTTATGAGCCAGGCTTTAGGCCAGGTGTTTTATACATATTAACTTCTTTGTACCTTGTAATAATTACCTAGAATTAGGTTCTGTTGTTGATCACTGTTTTATAGATGAGGATACCGAGGTGTACAGAGGCTAAGCAGGTGGACCAGGGTCACTTAGCCGGATTTGAGCCCAGGGTGGATGAACACTGGGCAGCCTGTGCTTCATCAGTGCAGTGCCCTAAGCTGCTGAGTATTTCTGGGCACTTTTTTCCTCCATTTATTCATGCTGTCTGTGCGAATGTGTATGGAAAACCCATTTTGTGCCTGATACTACTAAGATTGAGGCCAGAGATGCTAAATAAACAAGAATAGTGAGGAGCCATGCAATTTGTAATTTACGGTTTGGTGGGGCACAGACATTAATTCAGTATTTACCCGAATAAGGGTAATGATATTTTTATTCTCAGAATAATCTTTTATTGTTATGATCAGAGTTACAGAGGAAGATGATGGTACAAGGGAAGCTACCTAGGGAGAGCTGACCTTGTCGGAGGGAGTGAGGGCAAGTGCCCTGGGTAGTGAGGTTGTAACCAAGTTCTGAAAAGTGAGTAGTGTTAACTAGTGACAGATGGATTTGAATTCTAGCATTGCCCTTGAGCACGTTGGTCACTTTGTGGTGATAACCTTGAACAGGTTACTTTACCTCTCTAAGCCTTAGTATCTTCATCTGTAAAATGGGTGATTGTGAGAATTAAGAACATACAACATACGCAGCACAAGGCCGACACGTAGTCATCAGTAGTTTCAGTTTTTATTACCGTTTGTATTTTCTGTTCATTTTACTGAGAACTTAGAAGAGACAGTTATTTAAGTCTCTTACTCTGTAGCAAGGGCCACTAAATACCTGGGAATAATTAACTTGGAAAATGGAAGCCTGAATGAATATATATTTAATAGTGATCTTCTTTTTTTTTTTTATTTTTATTTTTTTAGACAGAGTCTTGCTCTGTTGCCCCAGCTGGAGTGCAGTGGCACGATCTCGGCTCACTGGAACCTCTGTCTCCAGGGTTCAAGCGATTCTCCTGCCTCAGCCTCCTGCATAGCTTTGAGATTAAAGGTGCACACCACCACGCCCAGCTAATTTTTGTATTTTTAGTAGAGACAGGGTTTCACCATGTTGGCCAGGCTGGTCTCAAACTCTTGACCTTGTGATCTGCCTGCCTCGGCCTCTCAAAGTGCTGGGATTACAGGCGTGAGCCACCACGCCCGGCTTTCATGGTGATCTTCTAATAGGCCAAATGTCCTCAGTGTCTAGGATATGGGAAAGGCCTTTATGGGACTGTTGGTTTGAAGACACATTCAGAGTGGAGCTTATTTGAAAGCAGTTGGAGTATGTCCGGAATATACTAGAATTTTAAGACGCAAGTGTTAGATCACATCTCCTACATTTCTGATGGTGGTCAATCTTGAATAGCCAGGCTAATGCATATTTCCTGTGCCAATGGCCATAGACTACTTGCCCAGTGATTTTTTTTTTTTGCCACAGTGTTTGCAGGTATATATGGTTATTTCTTATAGCTAAGTGTGCAGGGATCCTTGTGCATCCTTTGAGAAAGGCGAGTCTTGCTTTTGTCTCTCTGGTCTGTGAAGATGTACGTGTATATGCAGATATCCAGTCCAGCTTTTTTATTGGAATAATACCGTTTTTTTGCACCTTCTGTTGTTCTTATATTTTGAAGAAAAAAGTACCACAATTCAGCTAGTGGTCGTACTTATTTATTATTGTTGTTGTTGTTGTTATTATTATTATTTGAGAGAGGGTTTCACTCTGTTGCCCAGGTTGGAGTGCAATGGTGAGAACATGGCGCACTGAGATCATGGCGCACTGCAGTCTCTGCCTCCTGGGCTTAAGCAGTCTTCCCATCTCAGTGTCCCAGGTAGCTGGGACTACAGGTGCCTGCCAAAAAAATGCGTGGCTAATTTTTTTGTTTTTTGTAGATACGGGGTTTTGCCATGTTGCCCAGGCTGGTTTTGAACTTCAGAGCTCAAGTGATCTGTTCGCTTTGGCCTCCCAAAGTGCTGGGATTACAGGCATGAGCCACTGTGCCCAACCCATACTTAATTTTTCTTGTACACTTGCTCAGTGGTTTAAGTACATTATCTGATTTAATCATTCTAGTAGCCCTATGAAAGAGGCACTTTTTCTCCACGTGAGATCCCTTTATCTCCACGAGAAAATTGAAGCTGTCTCAGAGAGGTTAAGTAACTTGTTCAAGGTCACACACCCATGAGTGGCACAGTTGGGGATTTGAACCCAGATGTGAATGACTCCAAACGTGAACTCTAAACACTTTGATACTGCCTTTCTCTGTTTTTTTTTTTTTTTGAGACGGAGTCTCGCTCTATTGCCCAGGCTGGAGTGCAGTGGCCGGATCTCAGCTCACTGCAAGCTCCTCCTCCCAGGTTTACGCCATTCTCCTGCCTCAGCCTCCCGAGTAGCTGGGACTACAGGCGCCCGCCACCTCGCCTGGCTAGTTTTTTGTATTTTTTTAGTAGAGACGGGGTTTCACCGTGTTCGCCAGGATGGTCTCGATCTCCTGACCTCGTGATCCGCCCGTCTCGGCCTCCCAAAGTGCTGGGATTACAGGCTTGAGCCACTGCGCCCAGCGATATTGCCTTTCAAGCTAGTTATTGAAGATGATCAAACCCCTGTGTCAGTGGAGGAAGGGGAGTCTGTGTCAAGAGATTTATTATACTTCTGTGGTCGTAAGAGTGGCTTATAAACGATGTCATGTCTGAAAAGCATTGGGAAGCTTGTTGAATTTAGATTAGATTTATTCACTGAATCAGTAGATGTAGATATTTTAGTAGTGTCTTTCTAGGCTATTATCTCCTCTTTGAGGAACTCTGGTATATAACAACTGAAAATTAAATATGCTTATGAAATGTTAGGAGTTTATGTTTAAAATAGCATTTTTATTTCTTCCTCATTCATGCCATTTGTCTTCCTCAGCTTCTATGTTAACAGCTTTGCCATTTTCAGGTCAACTACTGTTTGTTGCCTTAAATCTATCTGGGAGCTGCTTCAAATCCATTTGGAAGCAAGGGGAGGATACATTATAAATAAATGATATGTTCAGAGATGGGTGGAGTTGGAAAGAAGTATCAGTGAGACCGAAGGCCAGTAAAGCTTTTGTCTGTCAGCATCTGATATCACCACAAACATATTGGGCTGGGCTTAGCTTGCTTCTAGACCATCTGGACTTATCTTCAGCTGAGCTAAACCTAGGAAAAAAGAAAAAAAAAAAAAAAAAAAAAACATTTGGATTTGCTCTGCAGTTCTTATTTTTTTTTTTTTTTTTTTTTTTTTTTTTTTTTTTTTTTTTGAGACGGAGTCTCGCTCTGTCACCCAGGCTGGAGTGCAGTGGCCGGATCTCAGCTCACTGCAAGCTCCGCCTCCCGGGTTCACGCCATTCTCCTGCCTCAGCCTCCCGAGTAGCTGGGACTACAGGCGCCCGCCACCTCGCCCGGCTAGTTTTTTGTATTTTTAAGTAGAGACGGGGTTTCACCGTGTTAACCAGGATGGTCTCGATCTCCTGACCTCGTGATCCGCCCGTCTCGGCCTCCCAAAGTGCTGGGATTACAGGCTTGAGCCACCGCGCCCGGCCTGCAGTTCTTATTTTGTTTTTCTTCTAATGCAAACCCTGCTTCAAAAATTAAGTGTTGATTTTGACTGATGATAACTAAACAAAAATACAACCTGATATGCTAGCTAATGCGGGGGGAAATGAAAAAAGCCTCAGAGAGAAGGAGTCAAGTGTTCACTTCTCCAGGACGTTTCCTTCTCTAGTATTGGTTTTTCCTAATTCAGCAAAAGAGGAAGAAAGGAGTGTGGGGCTCTTCTTTATTTTATATATCTATATGTATATGTTACTTGTATTTATATATTTGTTTATATTTTTAATTAATTAATTAATTTTGAGACAGAGTCTTGCTCTGTTGCCCAGGCTGGAGTGCAATGGCGCAGTCTTGGCTCACTGCAACCTCTACCTCCCGGGTTCAAGTGATTCTCCTGCCTTAGCCTCTCGAGTAGCTGGGATTACAGGTGCTGGCCAGCACAACCGACTAGTTTTCGTATTTTTAATAGAAACAGGGTTTCACCTTGTTGGCAGGCTGGTCCCGAACTCTTGACCTCAAGTGATCTGCCCGCCTTGCCCTCCCAAAGTGTTGAGATTACAGGTGTGAGCCACTGCTCCCGGCCTATATTTTTAAATCACAAAAATAATATATACAAAAAAGTTGTTAATCCTGGAATGTACAAAGTGAAAAAAATGAAAGCTCCCCTCCCCCATCCCACTTCTGTTTACCTTGGCATATATTTTCTGGAGTCGTCTTCTTTTTTTTAATTTATTTTATTTTATTTTTTGAGATGGAGTCTCACTTTGTTGCCCGGGCTGGATGCAGTGGTACGATCTTGGCTCACTGCAACCTCTGCTTCCCAGGTCCAAGTGATTCTCCTGCCTCAGCCTCCCGAGTAGCTGGGACTACAGGCACCTGCCACCATGCCTAGCTAATTTTTGTATTTTTACTAGAGACAGGGGTTTCACCACATTGGCCAGGCTGGTCTTGAACTCCTGACCTTGTGATCCGCCTGCCTTGGCCCCCCAAAGTGTTGGGATTACAGGCGTGAGCCACTGCGCCCAGCCTGGAATCATCTTCTATGCATACAAGTGTGTATACACATATGTACACACTTAATGGAATCGTACTGCATATTGTTCAGCCATTTGCTGTTTCCTGTTTGTGCATCATGGACATCTCTCTATCTCAGCATTTACAGATTCACCTCTTGCCTTTGAACTACAAGGTATTCCATGACTACATCCTACTTTATTTAATCATTTCCTTACTAATGGACATTTGGGTTATCTCACCTCTTCCAGTTATAAACATGGCTCAGTGAGCAGCTGACACATGTGGCTTTGCCTCTGGGTGCTGATCTTTCTGAAGGATACCTGCCTGGAGGTAGGGATGCTGAACCAAAGGTTATGTGAACTCTGGACTTGTCAGTAGCCCTGTGTTCGGATCAGGGTGAAAGTGTGAACACTGGCCTGTTTCAGATGGAGTCATTTCTTCTTGTGGCCATTTTCTGTTTCCACAAGGCAGGCAGAGTAGCATGGAGCTCACAGCCCCATGTGTAGGCAGAGTTATTTGATGGGGATGACAATTTCTGCCTATTTCATCCTTTTGAAATGTATAAAGGTAAAAGCTTTTTCTCTTGAATCTTGCTTCATTCCACATGTACTCACAGATAACTCTAATATGTTAAGTCTGCTCCTGGAATAAAGGCAGTCTTGGTTTTCCTTCCCACTCCCCAAGTTCATTCGTTTTCCTTCTGGATATTTTGTTCGTCTTTGGAGTTTGATTTACTGACAGGATCACAAGATTAGCTTTCTTTGAAGAAGACTCCTGCTGGCTTTGTTTAATTTGGTCAGTGTTGAGCCCTTCCCACTGAGCTCCTTCCTGGCCTGCCTGCCTTGGCCATGTGTTCCTTTCCAGGTTAGGTGCACTGCAGACCCTGGATGTAATGACTTGAGCACTGACAGCTTCCCAAGGTTTTGTTCAGGCAGGAAATGAATCACGTACCAGGAGGGAGTGAATGAACCCCTGCTGACTGCTGGACACCCTCCTTACTTCATTATCTTCTCCATCAGGGACTGAGCAAATCATTAAATTTTTTCACTTTACCACTTTTTTTTTTTCCTTAAGAGTTGGGGTCTTGCTGTGTTGCCCAGGCTGGCCTCAAGATATCCTCCTGAGTCTCAGCCTTCTGAGTAGCTGGAACTACAGGCACATGCCACTGTGCCTGGCTCCCAAATGGTTTTAACATTGGGCTGTGATACATATTAGGCCACAGCTTACCTTTGTCAGCTGCATTGCTCATGCCACTCTCCCATGCCTTTATTCCCCAAGTCCTTACTACCCTTCTTCCCACCATGGCAGACATCACTAATTGATCATGTTATTTTGAACATGATCCAGTGAGCCAGACAAGCCCTTGGGATCTTTCTTGATACCCCAGGCAGCCCGTCCTACCAGGTTGGAGTTGGTACAACTAAGGGCCTGGGAAAACCCTTCCAGGGTTCATACTTGAGAGGGTTTTTGGGGAATGCTGAGTGGTACCCAGATTTGTGGAATTCTTGGATTACTAAAATGTAAAAAAGAATGTTGGGAGTCTTGCACATGATTGCTAGGTTTTTGCTCTTTATATAAAAGGCATTGACACCTCCCCAAACCTGTCAGATCTACTCTCTGCCATTTTATAAAAGAAGAAATATTTTGTCACCCTCCCAAAATAAGAAAGACATAATCTCAGGATAAAGGGAAGTCCTTTAAATTGAGAGATTCTAGCTACATAAAAAGTC
The DNA here is from genome assembly GCF_049350105.2 of Macaca mulatta. Lineage (NCBI taxonomy): Eukaryota > Metazoa > Chordata > Mammalia > Primates > Cercopithecidae > Macaca > Macaca mulatta. Next base: position 102,044,762 of record NC_133408.1, on the reverse strand, counting down.
CAGTGCATCGTCTTTCTTTTTCCCAATTTGTTATTAAACAATTGGTTATAGACCTGAGTACCATTTAGGAACCCATATCGTAAGTTTCAGACTGCCAGAGGTTTTTTCTTTATATCTTTACAAAGCCAAAATTTAATTCCTTGAATCCAGGTGATACTGCTTATTGGTGTTGATGATGTGTACTCAGATGAACATTTTATTTTATTATTTCCACTTAATAGTACAAAATGGTCATTTTGCAGAATAAACAAAAAAGGTTTTGTATTCTTGGAGGATGGAATAAAGATCTGTTGTCTTAGTGACTCTGTTGTCCAGCATTGGCTCATTCATTCTGCAGTTATTCATTGCCCACCTGTGATTATGTGCCGAGCACTGGGGCGCCGCAGTGAAAAGCAAATGTCTGTACCCTCTTGGAGCTCACAGTACAGGAAAAATAATTGAAAACAGATACATAGTATAGATTCAGGTTGTGTTAAGTGCTGTTGAGAAGATAAAATAGCAGACTGGGCATGGTGGCTCATGACTGTAATCTCAGCACTTTGGGAGTTCAAGGCAGAAGGATCACTTAGGCCCAGGAGTTCAAGACTAGCCTGGGCAACATAGTGAGATCTTGTCTCCACAAAAAATAACAAAAATTAGCCAAGTGTGGTGGTGTGAGCCTGTAGTCCCAGCTACTTGGGAGGCTGAGGTGGGAGGATCACTTGAGCCTGGGAGGTGGAGGTTGCAGTGAGCCAGGATCACGCCACTGCACTCCAGCCTGGGTGAGAGAGTGAGATCCTGTCTCAAAACAAAATAAAAATAAAAAAATAGTGTAAATTGGAAGGAGATTGAATTAGGGGAAAAACGAGTTATGGTTTTGTAGCAAAGGTGACTTTGGAAACATGAGCTGAGGATACAGCCAGAAAAAAGTCTAGGGAAAAAGTATTCCAAGAAGAGGGCATAGTAGATGTGAAGGCCCTGTCATGAGATGCGCTTGGCGTGTGTGAGGGACAGAGAGAAGCTGTGGCAGCAGAACATAGACGAGAGGAGGAGAGTGGATGGAGGTGCCCAGGAGGCGGCAGGAGTGGTGGGGGAAGCAGGGCCTTGTTAGTCATGGCAGGGGATTTACTGTTTATTTCTTTTGCAGTGGGAAGCCATTGGAGGGCTTTATGTAGGAAGGGGTTTTGATCTGATTTTTACATTGAGAAGATCACTCTAAGTGCATGGTGAATGGATTGTGTGGGGCAAGACTGCAGAGTCACTAGGAGACTGTCTTAGCAGTCTGGCTGATGGATGGTGGTCACCAGGAGTAGGGTTTCAGCAATAAAGTTGGCGATGAGATTTAGGATACATTTGGAAGTAGTGCCAACAGGACATGTATCTTCAGATAGCACCTACCATGGTGCGTGAAGCCAATGAGTGCTCCATAAATACGGGCTGAATGAGGGAATCCAGTTGGTCTAGAATGTAACAGAGGACTGCCCTGTTCATGAAAGGAATTTGTAAAATTTCCTCCTAATAGAAATCATTTTTTTGTCACACCCTCACTTAGGTTGAAATTTCTCTTGAAGTTTATATACTGGTCCTGTAGGTACCTCACAAATACACTTTCTTTAAAATTCCCCAAGTCCTTACTACCCTCCTTCCCACCATGGCAGACCTGAATGCTCAACAATACAGGTAAGGTAACATCCGCTCCGTCGAATAAGATAACCCCTTATCCAGAAACATGGATATTTTTGTTGTAATGAGATTGAAGAAGAGAAAATGTAGGCTTGTGAAAACACTTATGATTATATCAATAAAAAATATGTGTGTGAGAAAAACACTGTAGGGAAGTAAACCAAAATTGTGATAATGATTGTTTATTGTGGTGGTTTATGGTTAAGGTGACCAGGAATAATTTATTATGCAAATAACGACACGTTGTTTGTTTCTGAGGCGGGGTCTTACACTGTCACCCGGGCTGGAATGCAATGATGTGATCATGGCTCACTGTAGCCTCAATCCTTCTGTCTCACATGATCGTCCCACCTCAGCCTCCCAAGTAACTGGGACTACAGGTGCACATACCACACCTGGATAATTTTAAAATTGTTTTTGTAGAGATGAGGCCTCACTATGTTGCCCAGGCTGGTCTTGAACTCCAGGCCTCAAGTGATCCTCCTGCTTCGGCCTCCCAACATCTTGGGATTACAGGTGTGAGCCACCATGCCTGGCCTCAATCATAGCACTTCTGAGCACAGTTCAAATGACTGAGTGGGGAATTAAGGTACTATGAATAATTATACATACTGTGATGGCAAGAGAAAACCAAGACTGTCCTGAGCAACCTGGCCATATGGTCACCCTAGTTATGGGCAATATTTTACTTCGCTGTTTTTCAAACTTCCTGAATTATATTATTTAAACATTAATTTAAATTTAAAAATACATAAAAAGAATGATCTTGCTTTAGAATATTTGCTTTCAGAGGTCACAGAACATTTCTTTGGCTCTTTCACCAAGCACTTAAATGTCTCTTGCCTTTTGAAGTGGTAGGGATACCGTGGAGACATAGTGTCAGAGAATGGGTGGTCTCTGAGGACGGGGATAATCCAGCTAGGAGGCTTTGAAGCTGTGATCATCCCCCTCTGCCTTCCATCATTCTCATGAAAGAAGGGCCTAGCTTAGCACTTACAGACTCCAAGATGACTTTTTTCTGTAACTAATAAGATTAGGATCCTAGTAGGTTCAGAATGACCTAAGGGTTTGCTTAGATCACTTGACAGGCCTGTTCTCCTTTGCTTTTCCCAAAGCAGTGTTACAGTTAAAGGTTAGTTTGTGGGATCTGGCTTTGAATTTTTTTCTACTGAAGTTTGCCAAATATAATTTTTTTTTGTTTTTTTGAGATAGAGTCTCGCTCTGTCCCCCAGGCAGGAGTGCAGTGGCACGATCTTGGCCCACCACAATCTCCACCTCCCAGGTTCAAGCAATTCTCCTGCCTCAGCCTACTGAGTAGCTGGGACTACAGGTGCACACTATCATGCGCAGCTGATTTTTTTGTATTTTTGGTAGAGATGGGGTTTCACCATGTTGGCCAGGCTGGTCTTGAACTCCTGACTTCAAGTGATTCGCCCGCCTCGGCCTCCCAAAGTGCTGGGATTATAGGCGTGAGCCATAGCACCCAGCCATCAAATATAAATTTATATGTGATGGATTTGTGTGTAGCTTCATGGTAATGGGGCATACAAGTAACAGTTTTATTGGCTCACATTTGAAGTATATGAAACAAAATTAGAGATTTTTTTTTTTTTTAGATGGAGTCTAGCTGTATTGCCCAGGCTGGAGTGCAATGGTGCGATCTCAGCTCACTGCAACTTCTGCTTCCTGGGTTCCAGCGATTCTCCTGCCTCAGCCTCCCAAGTAGCTGGTACTACAGGTGTGCACCATCACACCTGGCTAATTTTTGTATTTTTAGTAGAGACAGGGTTTTGCCATGTTGGCCAGGCTGGTCTCGAACTCCTGACCTCAGGTGATCCACCCGCCTTGGTCCCCCAAAGTGATGGGATTACAGGCATGAGTCACCATGCCTGGGCAAAATTAGAGATTTTAAAAATATGTTATGAGTAGTCTTTTACAACTAAAACTGTATTAAAAGTAAATACTAAGGGGTTAGGGTGCTGATATTTATCTCTATGGACTGTGGGGGAGGTTATGCCATTTAGTTAATGATAAGACATTGAGCAAATTAGTTCTTCTCTTGCTTTTTTAGTTTTTCTACGTTCAAAATGGAGAGAACTAAATACCTTGGCTAAGAAAACAGTGAACACTTCCTTGTAACTGTTCACTACCTTGTGAAAGACAGAGGCACTTTAAATCTCAAATAAGTCAATCACGTGATCCTGGAATAGGTGCAGGAATTCTCATGTCTGAGTCCATCATTTCTCTGGAGCCTCATTTTCCTCTACCCTCCCCATCCCAGTCCAGTGAATCACCTCCTGATCCCACACATTGCTTGCACCTTCTGCCTCCCTACATGGGTCATATTGTACTCTGTACCTGGAACCCATGCCTCCCATATTACCTCCTTCATTAATGCAATGAAAAGGTTTAATGTTGGCCAACTGGGACACCAAAGCAAGGCTGCCTGGGTTCAAGTCCGAATTCTGTCACTTAATAGCTATATGACCTTTGACACATTACCTGTTAACTTTTCCATTTCTCTGTTTGCTTAACTGTGAAATGGGGATAATATTAGTACCTATCATTTTTGTTTTTGTTTTTTAAATTTCATTTTATTTGTGTATATTTTTTGAAAGAGATGAGGTCTCGCTGTGTTACCCAGGCTGGCCTTGAACTCCTCGGTTTAAGTGATCCTCCTGCCTCAGCCTCTCAAAGTTCTGGGATTATAGGCGTGAGCTACTGTGCCCAGATGAACTGACTATTTTTATAAGGATATATGTAAAGTGCTTAGAACAGCGATTATCCTTTATAAGCACTTTCTGTGTGTTATCTTTTTTTTTTTTTAATTTAATTTAATTTTTTTTTTTTTTTTTTTTTTTTTTTTGAGATGGAGTCTCCCTCTGTCACCCAGGCTGGAGTGCAGAGGTGTGATCTCAGCTCACTGCAACCTCTGCCTTCTGGGTTCAAGCAGTTCTTGTGCCTCATCCTCCAGAGTAGCTGGGATTACAGGTATGCGCCACCATCCCTGACTAATTTTTGTATTTTTAGTAGAGATGGGGTTTTGCCATGTTGGCTAGGCTAGTCTCGAACTCCTTACCTCAGGTGATCCACCTGCCTTGACCTCCCAAAGTGCTGAGATTACGGGTGTGAATCACTGCGCCAGGCTCCTGTTAATTATCTTTTGAAGTACGACCCTTCCAGTAAGCAAATGTCCACTAGCCAACACAGGATTTGTGGCCTACTGACCGAGGTTTGAGTCTGGACCCTGCTACTTTGTGTTAGATGACGTGGGACAGTTATTCTATTTCTTTGAATGTTAGTGTCTTCATCTGGAGTGCAAGAAGTACACTGTTTATGAAGTGCCTGGTTTAGTACTTGACAACTGGTAGATGCTCAGCAAATGTGAGTTTCCTCGGTTTGCATCTGCCTCCCTTTGTAACACCATGTTTGTTGCCTGATGCTTGTACCTGCTTGGTTGCATCTCCTCCATTAGGCTGAATATGTTTTAATTTTCTTTGTCTCTGCACATAAAAATTTGTTTTTTGGTTTATTCATTGATTTCATCACTCATTTCTTCATTTTATTCATTTATGCATTCTTTTTTTTTTTTTTTTTTTTCCGGAGACGGAGTCTCACTGTATCCCCCAGGCTGGAGTGCAGTGGTGCAATCTTGGCTCACTGCAAGCTCTGCCTCCCAAGTTCACACCATTCTCCTGCCTCAGCCTCCCGATTAGCTAGGACTGCAGGCGTCTGCCACCATGCCCGGCCAATTTTTTGTATTTTTAGTAGAGACGGGGTTTCACCGTGTTAGCCAGGATGGTCTTGATCTCCTGACCTTGTGATCCGCCCACTTTGGCCTCCCACAGTGCTGGGATTGCAGGCATGAGCCACCACACCTGGCCACATTCTTTTTCTTGTTTATTCAAAAATCATTTAGGTGAGCCACTTGCTAAGTATGTTGGGCCCTACCAACGGAATGTACCCTTCTTCCAGCTAGAGTCAAGAGTAGAACTGATGAGAGCTTGAACTAGGCCAGTGACACTGGAGGTTGAGAGACAGGAATGGACTTAGGAGGTGTTCAGAGAGAGGACTATAAGGGCTGGCTGACCAGTTGGGTTTGGAAAGGAATCAATGACAGTTTCCAAGATTCTTGCTTGAGCTACCATGTGGATGCTGACATCATTAATGAAAATGGGCAACACAGAATATAGTAGAATTGTCTAGGGTGTAGAAGGGCAGGGAGAAGGTATCATGTGGCCACCAGCCTGGTTTGGACACAGTAAGTTTGAGTTATGTGCAGAATGTCTGCGTGAAGAGACCACTAGGAGGTGGCTAGTCCACCCTCACAGGCAGTTCTGATTCTGGACACTTTTACACATGATATGGGAGTGGAAGTAGCCAAAGCAGAGAATGAGTGTAGAGTGGAAGGGAAGAGGGCTGCCAGTGGCCCATTGGGGAAGTGCCCTGATTAAAGTGGAAGGCGACAGGGAGTCTGTGGCTTCTGCTGAGAAGCCACATGTGACGCCTCACCACTGAAACTGCCCATGTGCCCCACCAAGAATATGCCACTGTCTGTGCACGTCACGGCCAGCCCTTGGGTAGGCAGTACACAAATGAGGAGAATGCCTTGTTTCCCATCATGGGCCTCGTTGCAGGCCTCAGGCTGCATGGAATGTCTGTCTTCTTCTCCTGCAACACGTCTCACAAATAATTCTTCTTGAATACATGCTATGGTTCCTCCCTCCTTGTAGCTGCCCATCTTCATTTTTCTTTCCTCCACTGGATAAGCATAAGTGAGGAAACACGCCAATACCTCCTTCCCCTTGTACACACGTCCACTGCTGCTTCTCTGTCTGGACCTCCATCACCTCTGGCCTGCACCATTAGTCATCTCCAAACAGATCTCCCTGCTTCTACTTTGGCCCCCCTACAGTCTATTCCACACCCAGCAGCCAGAGGGATCCTGTTAAAACATAAGTCAGGTTAGGTCACGCACCTGCTGAAAGTGCCCCAGTGGCTTCCAGATTCCTCACTGTGGTCCACAGGCCTGGCGTGACCAGGCCCACGTCTCTTTCTCTGAGATCCTCTCCCTCATCCCTCACACTCCAGCACACTAGCTTCCTTCTGTTCTCCAGATATGCCAGGCTCTTTTGGCCTTGGCTTTGGCACATGCTGCCCACTCTTCCTGCAGTGTTCCTTCCCCAGACAGTTTTGTCCCTGGTTTCCTTTCTTCTGTCAGGTTTCAGCTCAAAAGTCGCCTCCTCTGAGAAGCCTTCCCTGACCACCCACATATGAAGTAGTCCTCACCAAGTCCTGGTAGTCACTCTCAAAAACATCACCCAGTTTTGTTTTTCTCATTAAGCTTGCTCATTATCTTGTTCTTTTATTTGCTTACATGTTTACTTCGTATTCTCTCACTATTATGTAAGTGAAGACTGGTACTCAACAAATACTAGTTGAGTGAATTTGCCAGGGCTGTCGTCAGCACTGAGGTCAGAGGAGCCTGAGCTTGTTTGTTGGGGAAGGAAGAAGGGCCTAGTGAATAGGAAGAGGTTGGAGTTAAGTGTTGGGATAATTGATGGACCAAGGCCTTGGAAGAGGTAGGGGAAAAGATCCTGAAGATGGGGGAGTTTGGTGCTTTGAGACTAAGGGAAAGTGGGTGAATATATGGGTGGATTACGAGGAGGCAGAGGACCAAGATAAAGAACTACACCTGCTGGTCTTACTGTTTTGATGAAGTGGAAGGTACGGTTGTCAGCTGACTGAGGGAATAGAGAGTAGGGGGTAGGCAGAGGTGAGAGGCTGGAGGGCAGAGTAAAGGTCTGAAGCTGCTGGGATGAGTCTGCTGGGATCTTATCTCCTGAACCCTGGATTCCCACTCAACAAGTGTTAGTTTGCTTAGTTTGCATCCTCCTCCCTTTGTAATGTGGTGTTTGTTGCCCGATACCTTGTACCTGCTTGAGGTGCCTGCTTGAGGAACAAGGCATCAGGCAATAAACGCAGTATTACAAAGGGAGGAGGATGCAAACTGTAACCTGGTCATGGAGCCAGTCACAGAAGTGGTGGGATTTTTCTTCAGTGGTGGGTGACACAGGAGAGAAAATGGGGGAGACAAATGTTAGGTTGATCCAGGTTCAGGGCCCTGAGATACAAGTGGCTGGTGTGGCAGTGGGACAGCGAGCTGAGGGTGCAGAGGGAGGGAATGTGACACAGTGGAAGGACAGGAGGTCCAGAGGGAGATGGGAAGGGTGGGTGAGGGTTCTAGTGGTTTCATTCAGGTGGAATAGCCGCTTGGGTGAGAATGAGGAAGTGAGATCAGGAAGGGCAGGCCCTGGTGGTCAGAGGGAACTTCTAGCTTTACATTTCATGGCCGGGGCTGTGGCCACATGGGGGTTGATAAACAGAGGGTTAGGTAACAGGAAAGAAGGAGGTAGGCTAAGGAAAGAGCCCAGAATGTTAGGGCTTTACTCATGATCAAGGCTCTCCTTGTGGGAGGTCAGGAAAAAGTGGGGAAGTCAGTGTGGAGGGGTCAGCAAAGCCGCAGGCATGAGGAGCAGGAAGCTGGAGAGACGCAGGTCTTGCTAGGAAATGAGGAGGAGGAGGTTGGTTTCATCTCTAGGTTCTAGGTACTTCTTGGTAGGTTATTGTCTGGAGATAACAGTGACCAGGACAATTTGGTTTTCTCCTGGTCCTGGGATAGAGGGGAGCACATGAGGATTGAGCAGCCGGTACTTGGGAGAGTTATCAGGGAGGGGCAGGTGGAGAAGCCAGGGTGAAGTTAAGATGAAGTTGCTGAAATGGGTTTGAATTGGGGCATTTGCAGCCCTGACTTGAGTTCCTGAGGCATAGTGGAAGGAAGGGTTAGAAGAGGAGAGGGCGAGCTGGGCCAGGCACAGTGGCTCACGCCTGTAATCCCAGCACTTTGGGAGGCCAAGGCGGTCGGATCATGAGGTCAGGATATAGAGAGCATCGTGGCTAATAAAGAGACCATTGTGGCTAACACAGTGAAACCCCGTCTCTACTAAAAATACAAAAAATTAGCCGGGCGTGGTGGCGGGCGTCTGTAGTCCCAGCTACTCGGGAGGCTGAGACAGGAGAGAATAGCGTGAACCCGGGAGGCGGAGCTTGCAGTGAGCTGAGATTGAGACACTGCCCTCCAGCCTGGGTGACAGAGCTCTCCCCCACCTCCCCTCCCCGCCAAAAAAAAAAAAAAAAGGAAGAGGAGAGGGTGGAGGAAGGACAGAGTCAGATCCTGGTAGAGATGAGAGAACTCCAGAGGATGGATGTTGTTGGAGGCCCTTCAGCTTGGGCAGACATTGTGGCTTAGAGTAGGAGGGTGTTTTGGACATGAGGGTTGTGAATGAAATGGGTTAGGTCAGGCATAGTGGCATGCAGCTGTAGTCTCAGCTACTTGGGAGGCTGAGGCAGGAGAATCGCTTGAGCCCTGGAGTTCGAGACCAGGCTGGGCAACATAGCAAGACCTTTCTCTAAAAAACGGAACTAAGCTGAGCGTGGCGGCTCACATCTATAATCCCAATACTTTGGTAGGCCAAGGCAGGAGGATCCCTTGAGCCCTGAAATTCAAGACCAGCCTGGACAACAGAGCAAAACCTCGTCTCTACAAAAAAACTTAAAAATTATCTGGTCGTGGTAGTATGCACTTGTAGTCCCAGCTACTTGGAAGGCTGAGGTGGGAGGATTGCTTGAGCCTGGGAGGTTGAGGCTGCAGTGAGCTGTGATCACACCACTGCACTGAAGCCTGTGTGGCAGAGTGAGACCTGTCTCCAATTAAAAAAGAGAACTAAAAAAAAAAAAAAAAAAAGATTTATTAGCATAAAGAAATGGGTTAGGCTTTGGGTTTCAGGTAGCATGTTTACAAAACAGCTTTATTGATATATGATCCACATACAGTACATTTACCCTTTTAAAATGTGCATACAGGCTGGGCGCAGTGGCTCACTCCTGTAATCTCAGCACTTCACGAGGCCAAGGCAGATGCATCACTTGAGCCCAGGAGTTCCAGACCAGTGTGGGCAACATGGTGAAACCCTGTCTCTACAAAAAATACAAAAATTAGCTAGGCATGGTGGCCCATGCCTGTAGTACCCCCAACTTGAGGGACTGTGGTAGGAGGATCACTTGGGCCTGGGAGGTTGAGGCTGCTGTGAGCTGTGTTCGTGACACAGCACTCCAGCCTGGGTGACAAAGCTAGACCGTGTCTCAAAAAAATAAATAAAATAAAATAAAATAAAATATAAATAAAATGCATATAACTCAGTGGTTTTCGGTATATTCACAGATATGTGCACCTATCACCACAGTCACTTTTAGAGTATTTTCATGACCTCAGAAAGCAACAACTCTGTACCCTTTGGCTGTCTCTCCCCTACCCACTAAGTTCTTCCTCCAGTCCCAGTCCTAGTCCCAACTGCAAGCAACCAGTAGTCTATGTTCCATCTCTGTACAAGTTTCTGTTCTGGACTTTCATGTGAATGGAGTCATATGATATGTGGGCTGTTGTGACTGGCTTCTTTCACTTATTGTAATGTTTTCAGGGTTTATCCAAGTTGTAACATGTATCAGAACTTCATTCCCTTATATTGTTGACTAGTAACTCCATTGAGTAGATATACCACATTTAGTTTGCCTGTTGATAAGCATTTGGATTGTTACTACTTTTTCGCTGTCATTAATTAAGATGCTATGAATAGTCACGTACAAGTTTTTATTTCTCTTGGATATATACCTCGGAGTAGAATTGCCAAGTCATAAGGTGACTACATGTTTAATTGTTTGAGAAACTGCCAGACTTTTCCCAAAGGCCTGCACAATTTTTTATTTCCCCCAGTGGTGTATGAAGGTTCTGATTTCTTTACCTTCTTGCCAGCATTTTTTATTATTTGACTTTTTAATTCTAACCAGACTAGTAGGAGTAGAGTGGTATCTTACCATGGTTTAGATTTGAATTTCTCCTGTGACTAATTATATCAAGCATCTTTTCATTTGCTTCTTCACCATTGGTATATCTTCCTTGGAGAAATTGTTCAGGATCCTTTGCTTGTTATTGAGTGGGGTAATTTGTGTTTTTATTATTAAGTCGTAAGAGTTCTTTATATAGTTTAGACACAGTCCCTTAGATATATGATATGCAAATATTTTCTCATTCTGTGGGTTGTCTCTGATGGTGGCATTTGAAGCACAGAAGTTTTAAATTTTTATGAAGTCTAATTTACCTATTTTTTTGTTGTTGCTCATGCTTTCGGTGCCATATCAAAGAATCCTTTGCCAAATCCAAGGCCATGGAGACTAACTGCTGTGTTTTCTTCTATAGTTTTTTGCTCTTACGAAATGGTATTTGATCCATTTTCAGTTAATTTTTGTATGTGGTATAAAGTAGGAGCTCAACTTCATTTTTTTGCCTGTGGCTATCTACTTGTCCCAGCACCATTTGTTGAAAGGATGATTCTTTCCCCATTGAGTGGTTTTGGTGCCCTTATTGGGGAAATCAGTTGACTACCCATAGGTTTATTTCTGGACTGTCAATTCTGTTCCTTTGATCTGTTTGTTTATACTTATGCCAGTACCACAATGCCTTGAGTGCCGTTGCTTTGTAGTAAGTTTTGAAATTGGGAAGTGGGAGCCCTCCTACTTTATTCTTCTTTTTCAGGATTGTTTTGGCTATTTGAAGTCTCTTGCAATTCCTGTGAGTTTTAAAATAGCTGGTCAGTTTGTACAGAGAAGTCATCTGGGATTCTGATAGTGATCGTGCTTGAATCCATAGATCACTTTGGGCAGTACTGCCATTTTAAGATGTTAAATTGTATTCCAGTTCATGAACATGGTATGTTTATTTTAATCTCTTAATTTTTTCCAACAATGTTTTGTGGTTTTCAGAGTATATATTTTGTACTTCTTTTGTTAAATGTAATTCTAGGTATTTTATTCTTTTGATGCTATATTTAGGTAGTACTTTGATGGGAAGTTGTGATAGTACTTCTTACTCTTATCAGGTGAAGGGGTAGAGTGAGTAGAATTGAAAAAACATTTTGTTGGCAGGAAAGAGGGCAGGGCATTTTCTGCTGTTATTCAGGAGGTTGTGTTCTCAGGTTTTTCACAATCCTGGGGCAAGGCATCGAGGAATATATCAGCTTTCAAAGAACTCCATGCACCCAGCTACCAATGATTTCCCCCTTTCCCCATCCTAATCCAAACCCTGTGTGGTGGTAAGGGATGACTGATGAGTGAGTAGCTGAAGACAGCTCTTGGTTAATAGAAAGGCAATCTGATTGGACTAATTAACACTAATATTTGAATCACTAATACCACTCCCCCAGCTTCTGAGATTTATCTGATGTTCCAAAAGATCTTGGTAAAAGTGGGAAGTGGGAAAAATGCTTTTGGATTTGGCTTGGGAGGTCAAGACAGTTTTTTGGTTTTTGTCTTTTTAAACTTGCTATATCGTAGTTATATGTATTTTTGAGGTACATGTAGCATTTTGATACATCTGTACAACGTGTAATGATCAGATCAGAGTAACTGGGATATCCATCACCTCAAACATTTAAGGGCAGTTTTTGAAGAGAGAGGATGTCACAGTATGAGTTAGGAAGCACCTATGCCAGTGGTCATTTCCCTTCTCTCATGTCATTTTTCACAGCTTCTTTCCTTTTATTCTGTTTAGTAACTGGGATACTTCTTAGTGTGAGTACAAAGGGAGGTGGAGTCAGGGCTAACATGCATATGCAGGTATGTTCTCAGTGTCTCTGTCTCAGGTAGCACTTTTCCAAAATGACATTCAAATAATTGTGAGGTTAAACTTCAGTTTTTTTTTTTTTGTTTGTTTCTTGGATTTTAAACCCTAAATTTGGCCTACTATCAAGTTCATGACCATAAGTGGAATTTCTATGTCATAGAGATTAGCAAGTTAGTGGTTTCTTTGATTTATGTCCTATGAATCAGTATTTTTTTAGATTGCTAATAAACTTTAAAAAAAGATGTGTTGTCATATCCTCTTTTTTTTCTTTTGTGATGAATGGTGGAAAAACTTAAATGCAATTTTATTTGTGTTTCTAACTTTAACTGAGTATCAGAGTTCTGCTGTTTTTCCATCTTGGTTTGCCTTTTCTAGTTCTAATCTGGGACTGAGGGAGACAGTTTGGGCCTGGTTTGCAGATGGTTCTGCTCGCTCTATGGGCCCTCCCCGAAAGGGTACGCCTGCCTGCCTTCAGCCCAGCTTTCATGTTTTGGTGCAGCTCTAATTTCTTTTTATTTTTGTTTGAGTTCCTTTGATTGCCCAAACTGGGGTCACCTTCAAGCCACCTTGAGTAAAGGGGTGCTTATGCTAAGGACACTGTGCATAGGGAACCTCAGAGATGCTGGACACTGAAGCCACTGGGAAAGTGGCCCCAGGCAGCCCTGCAGATTTGAGCAACAGAAGCTGGCTCCTGTGATTCAGCTTGCCTGGTGGCCAATTTCTGTGGCCTTTAGTATCTTTTATCTACATCATGGCTCATATTTACTTGTGTTATACGAGTATAACACAAGAACCTCTGGTCCCTCAGAACCCCAGCTGTGATGTCATTATCTCTCCAGTTTCCCTTTCATCACTTTCCAGGCTCCATTCTTAAAGAACCACCAAATGTAGTAATATTTCCTAGTTCAAGTACCAGGAGGGAGCCATTGCCCAGCGCTTTCGTCTTTTTGTGCCAGGCTGTGCCCTAGGCACCCTCTAACCTGTTGACTGGCTTCTTTCGAGTCCGACATCCATTCCATCCCTGATCCTCCCTACTGTGTCTGGGGAGGGTCATGAGAGCTGGCTGCCCGTAGATCTGCCCTAGGAGCAGGACCTTGGTAGGCTCTTCCCAGCAAATCTGGGAGGGCCCTGGCACCACCACAGATGTGTCCAGTGCAGAGCCAAGGGCATAGGTAATATTGAGAGCAGATATGGGAAAACTTGGCACATAACATTGAATTTAAAATAACCTCACAGATGGAATATTCTTAAGAGATGAAAGTAAGGAGTCAGTGATTTTTTTATTTGAATAGAAAAATAGCTGAACATGTGGGAGGAAATGAAACAGTGAAATTAACTTGATTGCTGTTTGTTTTTTGTGGGGAGGGAATAATAAAAGTAACAGAGCACGTTAGGTTTTACTTTCTTTTGAAAAACCTGTTTTGTTCTTAAACTTTAAAAGTAACAAATGCACTGTAATCTTTTGGGGAAATACAGAAAAAAAAAAAGGAAGTAAAAGTCAGTCATAATCCTACCACCCAGAAATGACCACTGTTAATTTTTAACTTTGTTGTGTATAAGCTCCAGTTCTTAAATAAATAAGAAAAATATATATGTACTTTAAAAAATAACTTAATATTACTGTTTGAGGCCGGGCATAGTGGCTCATGCCTTTAATCCCAACACTTTGAGAGGCTGAAGTGGGTGGATGACTTGAGGTCAAGAGTTCAAGACCAGCCTGGCCAATATGGTGAAACTCCGTCTCTACTAAAAATACAAAAAAAATTAGCCAGGCTTGGTGTGCACGCCTGTAGTCCCAACTACTGGGGAGGCTGAGGCAGGAAAATCCCTTGAACCTAGGAGGTGGAGGTTGCAGTGAGCTGAGATTGTGCCATAGCACTCCAGCCTGGGCGACAGAGCGAGACTGTCTCAAAAAATAACAACAAAAAATCAACAATACTGTTTGAACAGCCCCGATCATTTAATATTCTTTTATAACAATTTATAATGGCTATGATGTAGTCTGTTATGCAGATGGAACATAATTCATTTTTTTTTGACTCTGCTTATGGATGTTTAGGGTTCCATTTTCTTTGATTGTTTCTTAAAAAAACTACATTTTGAACATTCTTTCCTGTACAAATATTTTGCACATGTAGCACTGATTTTTTTTAGGTTGAGTTCCCAGAGGTCAAATTATTGAGTTAAAGAATATAAACAATTTATATTGTTGCTTTTGAAATATATGACCAAATTATCTTTCAGAAATATTGAAATAGCTCACATGCCTACCAACAGTAGTTAGTTCCCATTTCTCATGATCCTTGCCAGCAGTGGATATGATTAAATAAATTTCTAATTTTAAAGAAAAAAATACTGTACTTGTTTTTATTTGCACTTCTGTTAATAGCAAGATTAAACATTTAAGTAGATTATTGACCTTCTTTCAAAAACTTTATTTTTAATTGTGGTAAGAAACACATGAAATTTGCAGTCTTACCCATTTTTATTATTTTTTCACATGTACTAGTGTATAGATCTTACCAGTTTTTAAATGTACACTTCAGTAGCGTTAAGCGTATTCACATTGTTGTACCACAGATCTCTACATCTTTTTCATTCACAAACTGAAACTCTGTATCAGTACACAAGAATGTTCTATTTCCCCCTTAAATGCTCCATTTCCCCTTTCCTCTAGCCCTTGGCAACCACCATTCTACTTTCTGTCTCTATGAATTTAATTTCCTTGAAAACCTCATGTAACTGAAATAATAAAGGATTTGTCTTTTTATGATTGGATTATTTCATTTAGCATAATGTCCTTAAGGTTCATCCTCCTTTGTAGCATGTGGCAGAATTTCCTTCCTTTTTAAGGTTGAATGGGACCCATTGTATGGAGAGACCACGTTTTGCTCATCCATTACATTTCATTGATGGACACTTAGGTTACTTCCACCTCTTGGCTATTGTGAATAATACTGCTGTGGATGTGGACCCACAAATAGCTCTTTGAGAGCCTGCTTTCCGTTCTTTTGGATGGATATCTGGAAGTGGGATTCCTGGATCATGTGGTAGTTTTCTGTTTGTAATTTTTTGAGGAACGGCTATACTGTTTTCCGTAGCAGCTGCACCATTTTACATTGCTGCCAACAGAAGCGTTCTGATTTCTCCACATCCTCATCAGTGCTTTTTTGTTTTTTTTTTTGTTTTTTGTTTCTTGGATGTATCCTAACGTAGCTATCCTAATGGGTGTGAGTTGATTTCTCATTGTGGATTAGTGATGTTGAGCATGTTTTCATATGTTTATTGGCCATTTGCATGTCATCTTTGGAGAAATGTCTATCAATTTCTTTGTACTTTTTTTCTTTTTTTTTGGTGAGACAGAGTCTCACTCTGTCACCCAGGCTGGAGTGCAGTGGCATGATCTTGGCTCACTGCAACCTCTGCCTCCCTGGCCCAAGCAGCTCTCCCACACCAGCCTCCCGAGTGGCCGGGACTTCAGGCACGTGTTACCATGTCTGGCTAATTTTTGTGTATTTTGTAGAGGTGGAATTGTAACCTCCCAATGAGTTCACCTTGCCTGCTGCCTAGACAGCCAATTTATCAAGACGGGAATTGCAATGGCAAAAGAGTAATTTACACAGACCCCGCTGTGTGGGAGACCAGAGTTGTTGTTGTTTTATTTCTTTTCTTTTCTTTTTTTTTTTTTTTGAGACTGAGTCTCGCTCTGTTGTCCAGGCTGGAGTGCAGTGGTGCAATCTCTGTTCATGCCATTCTCCTGCCTCAGCCTCTCGAGTAGCTGGGACTACAGGCACCCACCACCACACCTGGCTAATTTTTTGTGTTTTTAGTAGAGACGGGGTTTCACCATATTAGCCAGGATGGTCTCGATCTCTGACCTTGTGATCTGCCAGCCTCGGCCTCCCAAAGTGCTGGGATTACAGGCGTGAGCCACCGCTCCCAGCTGGATCAGAGTTTTTAAAGACAATTTGGTAGGTAGGAGCTTAGGAAGTAGGGAGTGCTGATTGGTCAGGTCGGAGATGGAATCATAGCAGGGTCAAAATGAGGTTTTCTTGCTGTCTTCTGTGCCTGGGTGGGATGGCAGAACTGGTTGAGCCAGATTACTACTCTGGGTGGTATCAGCTGATCCTTCGAGTGCAGTTGCAGGGACTGCTAAATATCTAAAGCACAGATCTTAGGTTTTACAATAACTGTGTTATCCCCAGGAGCAATTTGGGAAGGTTCAGACCCTTGGAGCCAGAGACTACATGACCCCTAAATTGTAATTTCTAATCTTGTAGCTAGTTTGTTAGTCCTGCCAAGGCAGACTGGAACCCAGGCAAGAAAGGGGTCTTTTCGGGAAAGGGCTGTTATCAATTTTATTTCAGAGTCAAACCATGAATTGATTTCCTTCCCAGAGTTAGTTCAGCTTTATGCCCAGGAATGAACAAGGACATCTTAAGGATTATAAGCAAGATGGAGTCAGTTAGGTCTGATTTCTTTCACTGCCATAATTTCCTCAGTTATAATTTCGCAGAGTCGGTTTCAGGATTTCGCCATGCTGCCCAGATTGGTCTCAAACTTTGAGCTCAAGTGATCCTCCCACCTCAGCATCCCAAAGTGCTGGGATTACAGGCATGTGCCCGGTCTTGCATATTTTTTAAATCAGATTTTTTATTTGTACAAATTTATGGGGTTCAAGTGCAATTTTGTTACATGCCAGGTTGCACAGTGGTGAAGTCAGGCATTTAGGGTACAGGTAGTTTTCATTGTTGTTGTTGAGCTTGATCTTTTTTTTTTTTTTTTTTTTTAATAAACAGTTGGTTCTGAGACTTTGATCCTGTCAAAAGAAGAAGTTACAAAAAATTTTGTTTAAAAATTAAATTGGCTTTTATTAGTGATTCATGAATCAGGGAGCACCTGATCTAAAGATTTAGAAAAAGTCTTTGCCATTTTTATTTTAAATCATGATATGAACCATACTTGTTATTTCTTATTTCATCATTTGAAAAAATATGTGATCCTTTCTCTTCACCTAGATAGTCCACAAACTTTTGGTCAGTAGTTTACTTATCAGTGAGATCTCCCATAGGCATATAGACCAAGCCTACTATTGCAAATGTTTTGGCCTGTTGACCTCAGAAAGGTATTATTAAGATATAGTATGTAAGTATTGAAGGCACAGTAGTGGCTTGCTCTGTAGTGGGGGTCTGCAAACTACTGCCACCAGTTTTTGTAGATAAAGTTTAACTGGAACCCAACCATGTTCATTCAGTTAGGCATCTGTGAGTGCCTTTTCACTATGCACTGCAGACTTGAGTCAGAGGTGCAGAGACCCTGTGGCTTTCAAAGCCTCAAATATTTACCGTCTGACCCTCTACACAAAAAGATTGCCGAGTGGTGCTTTATAGAATTTTATCTTTGCTTCATAGACATTTTGCATTTTATAGAAAAAATATTCTAGGGTAGAAAATAGAAGAAGCTTTCTCCTCGAGTTTTTGGTTTGGGCAGATCTGTGTACCGTGCTCTCAGGGCAGTGGGGTTGTGAAGAGACACACAAGTCTCTTAGATGAGTCTTCAGAACTGCCATGTTTCCCAGGAAGGGGATAACCCATGTGTCTGCTGCTTGTGTGTATCCAGCTGTAATGTTGCCAGCAGGTTTGAGAAATCATTCCTGTTGTTTGATATGGTTGTGAGATTTTATCTTTTTTCATTTATTTTAGAGACAGAGTCTCACTGTGTTATCTAGGCTGGAGTGTAGTGGTGCAAATAGCTCACTGCAGCCTAACCTAGGCTGAAGGGATCCTCCCACCTTAGCCTCCTGAGTCATTAGGACTACAGGTGTGCACCACTATCCCTGGCTGATTTTTTGTTTTTAAATGAAAAGTTCAAATAATGTGGAAACCAAGCCACACCCAGCTTGATAGTGAGATTTAATAATTCTTGGAATGGGCAGGGTGCGGTGACTCATACCTGTTTTCGAGCACTTTGGGAGGCTGAGGCAAGAGGATGGCTTGAGGCCAGGAGTTTGAGACCAGCCTGGGCAACATAGGGATATCCTGTCTCTACAAAAATGTAAAAAATTAGGCAACGTGGCTTGTTCCTGTAGTCTCAGCTGCTAGGGAGGCTGAGGTGGGAGGATCACTTGAGCCTAGGAATCTGAGGCAATAGTGAGCTGTAATTGTGCCACTGCACACCAGCCTGAGTGACAGTGAGACCCGGTTTCTAAAAAAATGAAATAAAATAAAAATAATAATTCTTACAATGAAGGTAAGAGAGAAGGAGAATGGGTGGCCATCTAGGTGTGATGGGGGTTCTTCATTGGTGGAGGAGAGAGAGAATACTCTGGAGACAGCCTATCACCGGGAGGCAGATATCCAGACTTGGCATAACAGTATTTCAGTGAGACAAGAATTTTCTATGTGCATTTTTTTTTTGTTTTTTGAGATGGAGTCTCGCTCTGTTGACCAGGTCGGAATGCAGTGGCGCGATCTTGGCTTGCTGCAACCTTGGCTTCCCGGGTTCAAGCAGTTCTCCTGTCTCAGCCTCCCGAGTAGCTGTGTATGCCACCATGTCCGGCTAATTTTTGTATTCTCAGTAGAAACAGGGTTTCACCATATTGGTCAGGCTGGTCTTGAACTCCTGACCTCAAATGATCCACCTACTTCAGCCTCCCAAAGTGCTGGGAATACAGGCGTGAGCCACCACACCCAGCCCTCTATGTGCATTATTATGACAGACGCATAAGCTAGTCCGGGGAGTTTGGAAATCTATCTATACAAATCTAAAAATTTCCAACTCACCTAAAGGGCATAGTTTTGTCAGGGAGCAATTTCTTTCTTTTCTTTCTTCCTCCCTCCCTCCCTCCCTTCCTTCTTTCCTTTTGATGCAGTCTCGCTCTTGTTGCCAAGGCTGGAGTGCAATGGCACGATCTCGGCTCACTGCAATCTCCATCTCCGAAGTTCAAGTGATTCTCCTGCCTCAGCCTCCCGAGTAGCTGGGATTACAGGCATGCGCCACCACACCTGGCTGATTTTTGTATTTTTAGTAGAGACGGGGTTTCACCATGTTTGCCGGGCTGGTCTCAAACTCCTGACTTCAGGTGATCTGGCCACCTCAGCCTCCCAAAGTGTTGGGATTACAGGAGTAAGCCACTGCGCCTGGCCTCAGGGAGCAATTTTTGATTGGCAGCTTTAGTTTGCTAAATTATAGACAGTTGCCCTTTTATCTCAAACCATACAATTGTGCTATCATTGAATTTCCTTCTCCCCACCAGTAAATGCCATGGCAAGGTCTAGTACCAAATGATACTTTCTCTTGTGTTATAAAGGTAGCATCTTTTAATACATGTGAATTTGCTATTTATTTTACATGAAATAAAAATAATTTATGTCAAAATTATTATTTATTCTGAGAGCATTATGCTATTTACTGTATTTAAAATAATTATTACTTTAAAAACTTTAATGTGTTACTAGAAAAATTCAGACAATATGGAAGTGTATAGAGGTTAGAAAATGAAATGATCTCCCCCTGCCCACCACCATTTTCACTGTACAGATTTACAGTATTAGAGGTTGACCATGATAGTTCACTGTGATGTTTTGGAACAACTTGTTGAAACTGGTTAAAACTGCTTTCAACTTTCTCAAGTTTCCTGTTTTCTTTTTTATTTTATTTTACTTTTATATTTTGAGACAGGGTCTCACTGTCACCTAGGCTGGAGTGCAGTGGCATGATCATGGCTCACCACAGCCTTGACCTCCTGGGCTCAAGCAGCCCTCCCACCTCAGCCTCCCAAGTAGCTGGGACCACAGGCGCATGCTACCATGCCCAGCTAAGTTTTGTATTTTTTGTACAGACAGCATTTTGCCAGGTTATCCAGGCTGGTCTTGAACTCTTGGGCTCAAGTGATCTGCCCACCTCATCCTCCCAAAGTGCTGAGATTACAGGTGTGAGCCACTGGGGCCAGTTTCCTACTTCATAGTTGGACTTGGTCTATAGCATCTTAAAGTGGCCAATTTTCAGACTCCTATTAGATAGAAGTGCAAAGTTCTGCCTGGCTGGGAAAAGCTTAAGCCCTTTGGGGAAAATTAAGACCCCAACTTTGAACCATTTGTTCACATTACAGAGTCTTGGAGGCAGCTTGTGGCATTGGAAGGCCACCCTAGGGAAGCAGACTGGCTTTGGTTGCAGTGAAACTTGAGCTTTCACACTCTTTCATAGTGTGACCTTGGGCACCTTAACCCCTCTGACCTTCCGCTTTCTTACTTGGGAAGTGGGGATATTCAAATCCTCACAGGACAGTTGTGGAGTTTAATTACACAAGGAAACACAGCTATACCCTGTTGGAGAAATTCAGTCAAATAGGAGAGACAGAGGGTATCTAAACATCATGATGCAAGCGAGGTTAATGGCACCAGGGGACTGCACAGCACGCGGTTGTGTAACGGGGCAGAGAGCCTGGGAAGTGATTTCCTTGCAGAATCCTGGCAGAGGAGCGGGAGTTTGCTGGTGGCTGGAAAGGGTGAAAGTATGAGGGCAGAGGTTCAGCTGTGTGGAGCATGCGATGTGTGCGGGAATCATGGACAGATCCTGAGATGGTGGAACTCACCAGCTAACTTGGCTCTGGTGCAGGAATCCCATGATAACCGGACTTGAACCACTCCTCCTCCTGGCCTCCTCCCCTTGGCACGACCCAGGCCTTCTGTGTAGAGGGCCTTTTTTCTTTTGCTTTCCTGGCTATCTCACACCATCCTTTAGGCCTCAGCGGAAGTGCCATTTTCTCAGTAAACCCTCTCCACTCCCACTTAGTCCCTCCATTCTTTAAAATTTTGTTTTAAGTTGTAAAAAACACACGACCTAAAATGTATCATCTGGTCCGTTTTTAGGTGTACAGTTCAGTGGCGTGAAGGATGCTCACATTGTTGTGCAGTTGATCTCCTGAACTCTTTTCATCTTGCACAACTGAAGCTCTGTACTCACTCAGCTGCCCCCCACCCCCTCTCCCTCCCATACTTGGCAGCCACCCTTCTACTTTCTGTCTCTGAATTTTTTTTTTTTTTTTGAGATGGGGTCTGTCACTCAAGCTGGAGTACAGTAGCACAATCTCAGCTAACTGCAACTTTTGCCTCCCAGGCTCAAGTGATCCTTCTACCTCAGCCTCCTGAGGAGCTGGGACCACAGGCGTGCCACCATACCCGGATAAGTTTTTATTTGTGGTAGAGATGGGGTTTTGCCCTGTTGGCCGGGCTGGTGGTCTTGAACTCCTGACCTCAGGTAGGCGATCTGCTTGCCTTGGCCGACCAAAGTGCTGGGATTACAGGTGTGAGCCACCGCACCCGGCCTTTGCCTCTGAATGTGACTGCCCTTGGTACTTCATACAAGTGGAATCATACGGTGTCTGTCTTTATGTGACTGACTTATTTCATTTGGCCTATGTCCTCCAGGTTTAGCCCTGTTGTGTGTTTTTCCATTCCTATCACACGGCGTCCTTTCCTGTCATTTCCACGTTATAATTAGGAAGTCGCCTCAAAAGCTCCAAGCCTGCTGTGTACTCTACCGTGTGTCCCGCTTCCACCCCAGCTCATGGCACGTAGCGGGAGCTCCACGAAGAGTGACCGAACAGAATCTCCAGTTCCAACCCCAGTCTGTCTTTCCAACCTAATCTCCACCAGTCCCCTCTTGACTAGCTTCTTACAGCTGCGGCAATAAATTACCACAAACTTGATATTTGGAACCTCTTACAATTTGGGATGCTGGAAGTCCAAAATCCAGGTGGCAGCAGAGCCGTGCTCCCCTGCAGAGGCCCTAGGGGAGAATCCTGCCTTGCTTCTTGCAGCCCCAGGGGCTCTGTGGCTGGGGGCTGCATCCCTCTCCCTCCTCCGTCTTTGTCTTCGCATGTTCTTCTGTGTGTGTGTCTCCTCTCTTTGTCTTATATGGGCACTTGCCATCAGATTTAGGGTTCACTCCAGTCATCCAGGATGATCTTACCTTGAGATTCTTAACTTAATTATATCTGCAAAGACCCTTTTTTCAAATAAAGTCACATTCACAGGTTCTGTGGATCGGGACATGGACATATCTTTATGGCAGCCACGATTCCACGCGACTGCACCCTCTGAGAACCCTGTCCCCCAGCTGATCTGGCCTGGTCACAATCTCTGGACCATAGGGCACGCTTTTCACCAGGCTCTGTGGGTGGTGGTGTTGCTCCCTTGGAGGTCCTGCTTTTCTTCCTTGAACACTGAGATCCC
Source organism: Macaca mulatta (assembly GCF_049350105.2). NCBI lineage: Eukaryota > Metazoa > Chordata > Mammalia > Primates > Cercopithecidae > Macaca > Macaca mulatta. The sequence goes on along the minus strand of NC_133408.1, from coordinate 102,022,130 downwards.
CTGCTCTCTCCTTCCCTCTCATGTGTCCTCTGACTGCTCTAGGGGAAAGGGACGTTCTTGGAAAGCTTCCTGCTGCTGCCTGGGTGTGGCTCACTCTCCCCTTCCAGAGGCTCTGTGGGGTCTTTCGTCTGTACCTCCACAGGGCCCTGGAGGCAGAGCTTGTGTTCTTGCTTCCCTGTGTTCCCTATGGTGCCAGAAACATGAGTATAGAGACTCTGGGAATACGTGTGGGGGATAATATGGACCCGGAAGGTGGGTTCAGACACATACTAATATTATCAAAGTGAAGACAAATAGTAGACCTGCAGTCATAGTCGCCCTCAGTTGTAAGAATACGTATGTGTGGATATAGGCAGGGGATTTAAATTTGCCTTTTGTTTTTGGCAGGGAGCAGGTGTTAAATCTAATGAGCTTACATACCAAGTGGGTTTAAAGAACAATTGACAACCCCAGAGACATGCAGGGCCTGGTGTCAAAGGACAGGCTGGCTGCACTGCTCAGAAGCTCAGAGTCAAGGTCCTGACTTTCCCCCGCTGAGGGCCATGCCATCTCTCCTGTGACCTCTGGAATAATTTAAATGTCACAGGAAGGGTCTGGTCCCAGAAGGTTTGAGCTTCCAGTAAAAGCGTCAGGGCTGCCTCTGGTGGTGGATCTCTCTGGGCGTCTTTTCCAGCCAGCATCCCCCTGCGCATGGCTTCTGCTCCCTAGCATCTCTAGCTTCCTTCCTGATTTGCTAAGGCTCCAGCCTCCGCCTGACTGGCTGGCCTTGCAGTTTGAAGGTCTGTCGTCATCCAGCTGCCTTGGACTTGTTGGGGTCCAGACTCCTCATCCCTGGTGTGGACTGATGTGCACCTTGGTCCTGCCAACAGGAGAGGGCAGCGTGGGAGGAGCAGAGGCTCACGTGTCAGGGACTGTGGGGTGGGGGGCTCTGTCAGGGGATTTTGGTGGGAGGCCATGAGCGGCGGATCCACTCCAGTTTGGAGGTTGCAAATCACCCATTGTGGATATCTTATTTTTCAGATTGATCGTGTCCTGTGCTGAAGATGTTTCCGGAACAACAGAAAGAGGTATGTCATCACAAATCCAAAAATAAATAACCCACATGTTTTGACTCACACGGGTTAGTTCTTCATTCGCGAACCATAAACCCATGGGTTGCTAGAGGAGGTTTCATGAAATAACAAAGGCCCACCCTCCTGTACCTGTTCCTCCACTCCCACCACTGGTCCCTGCATGGCCTTCATTTTGGGTTCCAGTGACTCAGCTGTGGAGCACATTCCCACCCACAGCTCGTGACTCAGAATTCGCCCAGGCTCTGCCTCCCACCCCTTGCTTGGAGCCGTCTCCATCCAGTCTGCCTTCCTGCTTTTCTACTCCATTGACTCATCCCTGAATTCTCCTCCCTTCAGGTAGCAGCCCAGGGGAATTTCTGCCATTAGTTTCAGGTTTGCCCCACTTGTTGCCTGGGCTTGGTTTCATACAATACAGGCAAGACTGGCCCTTCTGCCTGCAGCCTGGCTTCCCAGGCCTCCATGCTAGCCCCCTGAGCCTCTCCCTGACTGGGAGGAGGGTAGGACAGCCATCATGCCAGCCCCAGCTGAGTGTCCCTCCTTTGGCAGTACCTGTTGCCCTGTCTGCTGTGGTGCAGTGCACATTATCACTTGGTGAGGCTGATGAAGTGGAGAAGCAGCACAGGGGCCTGTCTAGGGAGTGTGCACACATTTGCACACGAGTCACACATTCACACAGTAACATGGTCCTAGCTCACCGTGCCCAAGTTGAAAGCACAAAACAATTTATTTCAGAGAATCTTTCCAGAAAGTCCTTTGCTAGCTCTCACATCTTTAATTTCAGCCTTATCTTTGGCTTCAGGTTCTTCTCAGCAGTCCAGCCTGCTTGTATCCCTTAACTCTAGGCTGGGCTTCCCCGTTTTCAAAGGCAGTGTTTTGGTTTGTTTTTTAACTTTTAAAAATTGGGCTAGACGGGCATGGTGGCCTGTGCCTGTGGTCCTACGTACTCAGGAGGCTGAGGTGGGAGGATCCCTTGAGCCTGGGAGCCAGAGGTTGCAGTGAGCCAAGATCACGCCTCCGCACTTCAGCCCTGGCGACAGAGCAAGACCCTGTCTCAAACCAAAAACCAAAAACCAAAATAATTGTCTGTGGTGACTCACGCCTGTAATCCCAGCACTTTGGGAGGCCAACGTGGTTGGATTCCTTGAGGTCAGGAGTTTGAGAGCAGCCTGTCCAACATGGGGAAACCCCATCTCTACTAAAAATACCAAACTTAGCTGGGCGTAGTGGCACGCGTCTGTAGTTCCAGCTACTTGGGAGGCTGAGGCACAAGAATCTCTTGAACCTGGGAGGTGGAGGTTGCAATGAGCTGAGATCATGCCACTGCACTCCAGCCTGGGTGACAAAGCAAGACTCTGTCTCAGAAAAAAACACACAAAAAACGAAAAAAGACTGGGCTATAATATGTACAGTAAAATGCATAAAGTGTCCCAATCTTATGTATGTAGCTCAATGGATTTTTGTTTTTTTGTTTTAATAGAGACAGGGTCTCTCCTTGTTGCCTAGATTGGTCTCGAACTTCTGGCTTTAAGTGATCCTCCTGCCTCAGCCTCCTAAAGAGCTGGGATTACAGGCATGAGCCACTGAGCATGACCTAAATGGATTTTTATATACCTGTGTAACTACCACTCAGATCAAAGTATAGATGTTTCTGGCTCCCCAGAAGGTACCCCGTGCCCCTTTCCAGTCAGTCCCCCTCACTTCCACCCCTAGAGGGACCTTACACAATACCTATACCAGGCATGCTTTTTTCCATCTCATTTTAAGTGATACTGAGACCAAGCTGCTTGCTCCGGGAAATACCCGCCCATGAAGTTAATGAAACTGCAAGGTTAAGGGCATAGTTGCCTCAGGATTGCCCTCGCCTCCAACACCAGTTGCAAGTTTGGGGCTTTCGTGAACCACCTTCAAGTTTAATAATTCACAAGAAAAACTCACAGAACTCAAGAGCTGTTAACCTCACAGATGCTGCTTGTTATAGAGAAAGAACACAAACGAGAACCAGCCAAAGCAAGAGCTGGACGCACGGGCAGTCAGGTGGGGTCCAAGGGCAGAGCTTCTGGTCATCCTCCTGAAGGAGTCACGGGCGGAGTTATCCTCCCAGCACCCATGTGTGACAGTGTGCAGAGTCACTTGGTGTAGCTAGAATGATCGCCTGGCTTCAAATCCATTGCTCTTAGAACAAAGTCAAAACCACCTGCATGTGGTGTCTAGCACTCTACAGGATCCAAACCTTTCTCCAGACTTCTTTCCTGTGCCCCACCTGCCACTCCAGTGCACTTCTTCTTCCTTATTTCAGAGCTTATTTTAGAGCCTTGAATGTTCCATGCACTCTGACCCCCATGGACTTTTACAGATGTTTTTTTCCACTGCCTGGAATGATCTTTTCCCCTAGCCTTCATACTGTGTTGACTGGCTGACTTCTCCTTATCCTTCAGGCATCAGCTTAGAAGTCAAGAAGAAACTTTCTAAACCTTTAACTGTAAAAGATATTTTCATCTAATCACCTCCCAGCAGTATCCTGTAGTCAATGCCAGTTAGGAATAGAGAAGGTTTAGGTCAAGCCTTTCAGTACCTAGTGTCTGGTTGTTTAGTGGAAAGTAATTCAGGTTCCACCTAATCGAATATGTAAGGACCAAATGCAGTATGACTGATTGTTTTGGAATCTAGACCAAGGGTACACTGAGTATGGAAGCACTTTCCTCTCAGCACCCACTGCAAACATTACTAATTAATATGAGGTTGGCACGTGAATTGAGATTTATTTACCATTCTTGTAACAAGATTCATACAGCCTGGGAGTGACATCTTGGTTCTATCTAAGTGGTAGTACTCACCTTAAATTTTAGTTTTGTTTTTTTCTTTTACACATTTTGGGGGTGAGGAATCAAATGTAGTCTCTCTTGTTAAAACAGCTTTATGACTGTAATAAATCTAGAAAGAGGAGAAAAGGGAGTGAGAATCTCCCTTGTTAGTTAAACATGTTCCATTTGCACAGTGGTTTGAATTCCCAGGAGAGCAGTATCCGAGCTGATGGATCTTCTCCATAAAAAGGCCTTGGCATTGGGCCATTGTGAAATTAAAATGAATTCAGATTCATTCATGCATGCAACTTTAATTTACAATTAAAATATTATGGTTACATATTTTAATAAGAATAATTAGATGGACCCAACTGAATCAACTCTTCTGTTTAATGAGACAGAACCCAGACTCCAAATGGAAAGGCAGGTGGCTGTGACAGGAAACGCATTTCAGACAGTGTCTTTTGTGGAGCTAGGCATTTTTGTTCTTTTTATATTCGAATGTCCAGAGTGAGCTGTTTGATTTTTCTGTACTACTCAGGATGCTTGCCTCAGCCTTGCTGAACTCATCTTGTCGGGTGTATGAGTGAGCATTTGATCCAGCTGCACACAGTCCCTTTCATGGAGTCAGACATTCTTGCCCAAGCACCTGCTCCCTCCTCCATAAGGGCACTGGGCTCTTTCCTTGGCACAGGGCTCAGTTGGTGTAACTAGACTGTTCCTCCCTGTGTGATGTGACCTGAAGTGTGGGCTGAAACAACCCTTTTGAATGTATGTGTGCATGCATGCATATCTCCCCTGCTTTCCTGGATCATGATGGCTGCATTCGACTTTTAGAGATTTATCCCTTTAGGATAAGTGCTTTTCCCCTTCCCAAATGCACATACTTCATACTAGGTATAACAGCAGCTTCTGGACAACTACCAGTTATTGACATTTTAGCGATGATACATCCATCAGTTCTTTGGCAGGGGATATCCTGAGTAGGGCAGGCCGAAGTGGGCCCTGGAGAGTTGCACAAACCATGAGGACTCAACCACTGAGGGAGGAGATGGGGCACTATGGGGAGAGCCAGCAGGGAGGGATGTGTTGCCATTTTGGATGAGCAGCCCCTAAGGTTAATATTAATATGTCCAAGATACGCTTATGCTGACCCATGGTCATATTCTGGACTTGCTCTAGGAAAGCATGTTTTTGATATTGGGAAACTGACTGGAAACTGACTGGGCTGGAACTGATGATATCATTAACAAATAAATAATATTATCTAGGATCCTGTGATTCTGGGTACTTTGATGGGAAGCAACAAGACAGAACATTTTCCCACTCCCCAACACCTAAATTTGTTGTTCCTCTCTCCCTCGTTTCTTCTTTCTCCCTTTTTTCCCCTCCAATGCCCCACCTCCATTTTTCTCAGTCTCTATTATACTCAGTTACTAGGTGTTCCTATTTGAAAAAATAGTTAGGTTTCTATAAGAGGCAATTTACAGTCTTCTGTAAGCAAAGACAGGCAGCTGGGAATATTGTCTTCACACATACACACCAGGTTTCCGAGAAGGCTGCTATCATTCTGAGCACTACATTTGTGTTATAGTTACTGTGAGGACTCTGGTATTTTTTTCTGAGCCTGTCCCAGAGAAAGATCTTCCTTCCTTTTTTTTTTTTTTTTTCTTAACTCTTCTTCCAGATTTTAAAATAATTGTTCACTGCAGAACATTTTTGGAAAAGTATACAGGAAAAAATAAAACTTTGAGCTATTTCTTTCTAGTCTTTTTCTATACATATGTATATGTCATTTTTAGAAAATTGAGATCATACAGAATTTATAGTTTAATATCTCACTCTTCCAGCTTAGTGTTCTAACACATTTCAAGAAATACTTCACCAGCTGTTTAAATTAGAAGTGTCTTAGAAAAGGAAAGAATTAGTAAACATAAATTCATCTTCACATTTGTTAAGAAATGAAAAAAGAGTAACTTTACAGTGAAGAAATGGGACAAACACTTCCTCAGCCAGGTGATCACTGTTAACACTCACAGTGATGTTATGTTGATAGCATGTACCCTGGAAATGATAAAAATGGCATTTTACCTTTTGAAATAGGTAGCTTTCCTTCTGAAAACCTGTAACACCAATCTAATAATGAGACAAACATGAGACAAATCCCAATTAGAGACATTCTGCAAAATACCTACCAGGGCTTCTCAAATTGTCAAGGTCATGAAAAATAAGGAACGCCTGAGAAACTGTCACAGCCAAGAGGAGCCCAGGGAAACACAATGACTAAATATAATGTATCTCAGGTGGGATCTTGGAACAGATAAATGACATTAGGTGAAAATTAAATCAATCTTTTTTTTTTTTTTGAGAACGAGTCTTGCCCTGTCGCCCAGTCTAGAGTGCAGTGGCGCAATCTGGGCTCCCTGCAAGCTCCGCCTCCCAGGTTCATGCCATTCTCCTGCCTCAGCCTCCTGAGTAGCTGGGACTACAGGCGCCTGCCACCATGCCCGGCTAATTTTTTGTATTTTTAGTAGAGACGGGGTTTCACTGTGTTAGCCAGAATGGTCATGATCTCCTGACCTCGTGAGTGATCTGCCTGCCTCAACCTCCCAAAGTGCTGGGATTACAGGCGTGAGCCACCGTGCCCAACCAGCAATCTTAATGAAGTATGGACTTCAGTTAATAATAACATGTCAGTGTTGATTAATGAATTGTTACAAATGCAGCATGCTGATATAAAATGTTAATAATAGGGGAAGCTGGGTGTAGGATGTATAGGACCACTCTGTACTATTTTCATAATTTCTCTATATCTAAAACTGTTTAAAATAAAAGGTTTATATTAAAACAAGTATCATTGACATATATATGCTCGCATAAAAAGATTTCTGAAAGACTGTACAGTGAACAAACCAATAAACAAAATAGTATTTATAAATGTAGGTTACGCTCCCGTTTGTGTTAAAAAATTGCACAAAGCTTGGTGTGTTGGTGCATGCATGTAATTCCAGCAACTTGGCCAAGGCGGGAAGATCACTTGAGCCCAGGAGTTCGAGGCTGCAGTGAGCGATCGTGAATAGCCACTGCATTCCACCCTGTGCAACGGAGTGAGACCTCGCCTCTTAAATCCCCGAAACAAAAAAATACTCACGGTAGAGATGATAATATAATGAACCCCCATGTATGTACCTACCAACCAGCTTCAACAGTTTACTAACTCATTATTAACTCATAACCAAGCTGTATCCCCACCCCACCTATTTCCTCCTGCTACCACAGTCAATTATTTGGAAACAAATTCTAGGTATTATATAATTTCATCTGTAAATATTTCAGTAGGCATTTCTAACAAATGACCTTTTTAAAAAATGAACCATATTATCACATGTTAAATAATTAAACAATTCCTTCATATCATCAAATATTCAATGTGCAAATTACCTTGATTATTTTGAAAAAAATTATATACTTGGTTATTCTAATTCTCTATTTAATTAGGATTCAGATAAGGACCACACATTACATTTGGTTGATACATTGTTTAAAGTCTTTAATTCTCTTTTTTCCCCCTTTTGCAATTTATCTGTGGAAGAAATTGCATCTTTTGCCTTGTAAAGATTTTCACATTCTCGATTTTGCTGATTGCATCCTTGTGGATGCCAATTATTTCTTACCGCAGAAGAGGAGGTTTTTTGTTTTTTGTTTTTTTTCCTGCACTTTTCCTAATGTGTTACAGGATATGAAAAGGTAACTCTCACTGATTTGGGATACTGCTTGTGTAAAGAAACTTGAAACATTGTGAACTATTATAAGTCCTGTAAAAGGCAGGTCTAGCTAAATCTCTCCACAGTTGTTTATCCTGAAGTAATAAAAGCTTTTCAAAAAGTCATCATTCAGTACCACCAGAGGATGGTATTTAAACATACTCCATGCTGTAGAGTGGCAAGTAATATCCCTTGTCCTATGTCTCTTAAGTTATTTGTTACAGCTGTTGTTAGGAAATAAAGGAAGGTTACTTGATATATTCCTTCTGCCTTTCTATTTTGTTATTTGTAAAGAATATAGTATAAGAAATGTGCTAGATTTTAGTTGTGAGATTGTTATATAGGGGTCCTGAATAGCACTCCGGTGATTAACACACTGGTAAATTCTTTTTTTTTTTTTTTTTTTTTTGAGTCAGAGTCTTGCTCTGTCGGCCAGGCTGGAGTGCCGTGGCACGATCTTGGCTTGCTGCAACCTCCGCCTCCCAGACTCAAGCAATTCTCCTGCCTCAGTCTCCCAAGTAGTTGGGATTACAGGTGTGTGCCACCACACTTGGCTAATTTTTGTATTTTTAGTAGAGACGGTGTTTCACCATGTTGGCCAGGCTGGTCTCAAACTCCTGACCTCAGGCAATCCACCTGCCGTGGCCTCCCAAAGTGCTGGGATTACAGGCATGAGCCATCACACCCAGCCCACCCTGGTAAATTCTATAACCATTAGTTCTATGGAAAAGTACCTAGCGCATTGTTGGTATACAATGTATTTTAAGTGAATGAATGAATAGTTTAAATACATGAACATGTAAAACATTACTTTGAAATAGGAAAAAAAATGTCCTAAGAAGGAAGAACAAACTGAGACAAGTTTGCATTTTTATGGTAGAAAATTCTCATCAAAGCTATGAAAAATTAATATTCACTTAACGCCTAGATGTTCTGCTTTATTAGCTTTCGTCTTGTGTGATCTTTCTGTAATCTAAGTAAATTTTTTTTTTTTTTTTTTGAGACGGAGTCTCACTCTGTCGCCCAGGCTGGACTGCAGTGGCCAGATCTCAGCTCACTGCAAGCTCCGCCTCCCAGGTTTACGCCATTCTCCTGCCTCAGCCTCCCGAGTAGCTGGGACTACAGGCGCCCACCACCTCGCCCGGCTAGTTTTTTTTTTTTTTGTATTTTTTAGTAGAGACGGGGTTTCACCATGTTAGCCAGGATGGTCTCGATCTCCTGACCTTGTTATCTGCCCGTCTCAGCCTCCCAAAGTGCTGGGATTACAGGCTTGAGCCACCGCGCCCAGCCTCTAAGTAAATATTTTTACAGTTAACACCTACTCATCTTTACTGTGCTACAAAGATTCAAACTAAGCTATGATGGAAAATTTTAAAAAACACACCTATCACAATGGCTAAAATAAAAAATAGTGGTAATCCCCCTAGAAACTGTAATAGGTATGTATGATATATCATTGTGGGGTTAATTATATTTCCCTAGTGGTTAATGATGTTGAACATCTTTCCTCGTGCTTGTTTGCCATCTGAATGCCCTATTTGGGTGAAATGCCTCTTCATGTCTTTTGCCTGTTTTCTAATTAAATTCTATTTTGTAAATATTGAGTTTTTAGAGTGAGTGAATGAGTGTTTTGAGACAGGGTCTCGCTTGCTGAGGCTGGAGTGCAGTGGCGCAATCTCAGCTCACTGCAACCTCCCACCCATCTGCCAGGGTCAAGCAATCCTCCCACCTCAGCTTCCTGAGTAACTGGGACTACAGGTGTGAGCCAGTACACTCAGCTAATTTTTAAATAATTTTTAAATGTTTCATAGAGATGGGGTTTCACCATGTCGCCCAGGCTGGTCTTGAAACTCCTGAGCTCAGGTGATCCTCCCACCTTGGCCTCCCAAAGTGCTGGGATTACAGGAGAGAGCCACCTCGCCTGTCTGAGAGTTTTTTTTTTTTTTTTTTTTTTTAATGTATTCTAGATGCAAGTCCTTTATGGGATGTGTAATTTGCAAATATTTCTTCAGTCTGTAATTTGCTCTTTTAACGTTTTTCACAGTGTCTTTTGCAGAACAAAGATTTTTAGCTTGGTGAAGCCTAACTGATCACTTTTTCCTTATGTGAATTGCCCTTTTGAGATCAAGTCTAAGAACTCTTCTCCTGGTCCTAGGCTGCAAGATTTTTTTTTTTTTTTTTTTTAGATGGATTCTCGCTCTGTTGCCCAGGCTGGAGTGCAGTGGCGTGATTTCGGCTCACTGCAAGCTCCGCCTCCCAGGTCCACGCCATTCTCCTGCCTCAGCCTCCAGAGTAGCTGGGACTACACGCCTGGCTAATTTTTTGTATTTTTTAGTAGAGATGGGGTATCACTGTGTTAGCCAGGATGGTCTCGATCTCCTGACCTCATGATCCGCCCGCCTCGGCCTCCCAAAGTGCTGGGATTACAGGCATCAGCCACTGTGCCCGGCCTGATGTTTTTTTTTTTTCTAAAAGTTTTCTCTGATGTTTTATGTTTGACATTTACATCTGTGGTTTGGTTAGTGTTGATTTTTGTATGAGGTGCAAGCTTTAGGTTGAGGTTCATCTCTTGGCCTATGGATGTCCAGTTGTTCCATAACCATTTCTTGAGAGGCTTTTCCTTCTCCTTTGAATTGTTTTTGCACCTTTGTCAAAAATCAGGTGGGCATATTTGTGTAGGTCTCTCTCTGGGTTTTCTGTTCTCTTTCATTGATCTACTGTGTCTGTCCCTCTAGGACTCCATTGTCTTGCTACTGTAGCCTTAACATTGGGAAGAAGGCTTCCTCCCACTTTATTCTTTTTCAAAAAACTCTTGGCTATTCTAAGACATTTCCCTTTCCATATAAATTTTAGAATAAGCCCATTTATGTCTTCAAAAAAAATCTTGCTGATATTTTTTATAGGAATTGTGTTAAACCTACAGATCAATTTTGGGCAAATTTATCTCTTAATTATGTTGGGTCTTCCAATTTGTGAACATAGTATGTCTCTGCTTTGATGCCTTTCAATAGCATCTTATGATTTTCAGCATAGAGGACCTCTGCCTTTTAAAAGATCTTACTTGTAAATCAGTTGGTTAATTCTGAAACATTTAATATGCACTTAGTACGTGCTAGTACCATGCTTGGTGCTAGAAATACAAAAATGAAATACAAAGCTTTGAGAAGCCAGAAGGACAGAGTTTGAGAAGAGCATGTTGTCTGAACTGGTATTTTAGCTAATAAAAGTAGAAAAAACTTCCCCCTCCAAAACAATACAATTACAGTGAAATTGGAAATTGCCTAATATTTATTATTACTAAAAGAATCACTAGATAGAACATGTTTTAGAGTACAGTCTTTGGAAGAAGGCAGATGTGAGTTTGCGACTTAGCTCAGACTGGTCATTTGACTTTGGGCCAGTTGCTTAAGCTTTAGAAGCCTCATTTAAAATATCTGTAGAGTAGGATGAGAATATACTGAGCTCTGAGGGTTGTTGTAAAGATTGAAGAAAACATTTGTGAAACAGTACAAAGCACGGCACATGTCGAGTGCCCTGGTACAATACAATACAGTTATTGTTATTATTAGTTTCATCTCACATAAGGGCTAAGGAAAAAAAAAGACAGGGTAGAAGTGGATAATGGTCAAACCTGGGGTGTGGGGATGGGGGAAAAACAGGGAAATTGAAATCAAAGGGTGATTATTATAGGATAACACAGGAATTAGATCTTCAAAGAGTCTAGGAGTCTTTCTTTAGAAGTCTGTTTTCACATGGAGAACAGTAGGGACAGTTAGTCTAAATTTTTAATTCCACTCTGCCTGGCTTTTTCCTACTACATATAGTCGTTAGGCCCAAGAAGTCATTAAAGTGTTTAATAAGGTTATTAAATTGACTAACTGCAGCTGCTGAAGCAATTTTCCTAGGAAATCCATATGATTCTAGGTAAGGGGCTGTGGAACTGTCCTCTGTGGCTGACAGCCTGTCAACATTCCTTTGAAGGATGGCGGGCAATGTCATGAGGGATGCGTCTAATTAAGAGATTAGAGGTGAACCTTGGCTTCCTGGGTGTGCTATTTGTAGCTGAGAGTATGGGGAAACTTCACTAATTCCTACTAATTGCAGAGTGGGGGAGGAGGAGACCCATGTGAATTATAGAATATTTTAAAATAAATGTACTTTTATTACTTTCGAGTACATATTTTAGCTCCAACTAGGCTAACAAATTGTTGCCTGGTACAAGTCTTAGGGGACTAAGTTACTGAAGCTATCAGAAGGATTTTCAATTATTTCTATGTAAATAGGTGCTTCTGGGTTCTTTAGGGTGCTAGAAAACAGTTTGTTCTACCAGATCTTAAACATTGCTCTTGTATCCCTATGCTGTTAATTGGCACATCCTTAGAGGAAGGGCTTTGTTAAATAAAATAAACTTTAGACCAGCTGCTAAATAACTTACCATTAATTCATGGAGCCCAAGAATCCAAGTAGATGAGGTTTTAATTTCAAGTGAAGTTTGATTTTCCTTTCCTGAAGGCAGTTTGTTTATTCCTGCAGGCATTTATTTATTCATTAAATGATACTAATGGAATGCATTGGATGTATCAGGCATTCAAGTCTTACAAGACAGCCTAAGCTGCCCTACAGGAGCTTAGCATCTGCTAGAGGAGGCCTACAGGTAATTACAATACAGCACAGTAGGACATGGTGAGTAGGGACTACGCCCAAGGCAATCCCAGAGACGTTAGGGGCTCAGAGGAGGGTCAAATAAGTCAGACTGGGTGAATCCGAGAAGGGTTGCCAGAAAAAGTGGGGACCAAGTTGCATTTGAAGAATGAATTGGAGTTGGCAAAAAACAGTAGAAGAAAAGAGAAGATTAAAAAAAAAGAGAGAGAGAAGATAAAAAAAAAAAGAGAAGATTAAAAACAAACAAACAAACAAACAAACAAACAAAAAAAAAAACGGGCAGTAGGGTGGCCTAGCAGTCCAGGCAGAGAGAACAGCTTGGTCGAAGGCTGAAAGTGTGAAGTGGCGTGTTGCTTAGGGGGACCTATGCTTAGCCTTTGAAAATAAGCAGAGTGAAAATCATGAAAGGCTGTATTGTGCTAGTTTAGGAGTTTGAACTTGAAGGTTATGGGGCAGCCTTTGAAGGATTTTCAGCAGGAAAGCAACATCATCAGATATGTGTTTTGGAGCCCTTCTTGTCTTCATGTGGGGAATGCACTGGATATGGGCCCAGATATAAATTAGCAGTTCTTGCATTAATGTTGGGCTAGAGGTCCTTAAACCAAGGCAGTAGCAGAGGGAATAGTTGTGAGTGGTTCCAAGGAGAATGACTCTGAAGGACTTGGTCTGTGTGGATTTGGGGAATGAGTCAAACAGAGGGGTCTGGGAGAACTGGATTTCTAGCTGGGGTTGGTGGGAGATGCTCTTCACTGAGAAGGGGAGCAGGATGATGTGGGAAGGGTATGGGCACGGCGTGCTCAAGGGACTTTTAGGTGGATCAGGCTAGAGGCTGGATCCATGGGAGAGGTGCCTGGACTGGGATGGAGCTTTGGATGGGGACCATCAGCCCATGCGAGGAGGTTGAATGTGTTTGGATGAGGTCACCCTAGAATTGCAATAGTGTGCAAAGAACAACGGCCTGGGATGGCATTCAGGCACAGAAACATTTCAGGGAGCGGAGAAGAAGAAGTTTGCCATCCACAAGAGAATAGTGATATTTAGCACTCCAAGTTAAGTATTTTCAGGATTGAAAAAATATGTGGAGTCTTAGTGCTGCAATGAATTTTGAGTGTGCATTTAAAATTTTAAGAGACACACACACATACACAGTGACAAGAGATGGAGGTGAAAAGCATAGACCAAGAGCAAAGTATCTGGATTTTTGCTTCTGTTTCCATCCCTGGGCAGAATCTGCTTTATCACACTGTGATTAGGGAATATTATGGATACTTTGGTTTAAAAATGGTCTTTTAGTCCCTCTTGTAATTTAGAATATGCTTTTAAGAAATGATGGTTGTCTCTTAATGCACATGAAAAAAAAATAAAGAAATAGAGAAGAAGAAATAATGGCCAGGGCACAGTGGCTCATACCTGTAATCCCAGCACTTTGGGAGGCTGAGGCAGGAGTGTTGCTTGAGCCTAGGAGTTTGGAATCAGCCTTGGCAACATAACGAGACCCTGTCTCTACAAAAAATTAAAAAATTAGCTGGGCATAGTGGCACCCGCCTATAGTCCAGCTACTGGGGGTGAGATTGGCTAAGGTAGGAGGATCATTTTAGCCCTGGAGCTTGAGGCTGCAGTGAGCCAAGATCGTACCACTGCACTCCAGTCTGGGTGACAGAGTGAGACCCTATCTCAAAAATCAGAAAAAAGAAAAGAAATAATGGCCAAAGAGCATCACTATAGGGTTATCTTGTTCCTTTTTTTTTTTTTGAGACGGAGTCTTGCTCTGTCGCCAGGCTGGAGTGCAGTGACGCAATCTCGATTCACTGCAACCTCTGCATCCTGGGTTCAAGTGATTCTCCTGCCTCAGCCTCATGAGTAGCTGGGACTACAGGCACGCGCCACCACACCCAGCTAATTTTAGTAGTTTTAGTAGAGATAAGGTTTCACCATGTTGGCCAGGATAGTCTCAATCTCTTGACCTTGTGATCCGCCCGCCTTGGCCTCCCAAAGTGCTGGGATTACAGGCGCGAGCCACTGCACCCGGCCTATTGTTTTAAATTTTACCCCAAGTTTTCTATTCTTATTATCTTTATAAAAGAACAAAATTATCTACTGTACATGACTTTTAATATCCCTAATTTCTATGTATAACACAAAGATTATGAAGATGAAATGATTTAATGTAGGGGAAATGTATTTTAAAAATAGAAAAGTATTATGTAAAATAAGGTGTTCCTCTTTCTGTTAATAAGTTGTTATTGCTTATTCTCATGTGGCTGGGATGTATGCACAAAGTCAACTTCAACCCTCTTTGCTTACTTTTCCCATGACCTTTGGTATCCTTTCTTTTTCTTCTTTTGAGACAGGGTCTTGCTCTTTTGCCCAGACTGGGGTGCAGGGGCACAATCAAGGCTCACTGCAGCCTTGACCTCCTAGGCTCAAGTGATCCACCCTCCTCAGCCTTCTGAGTAGCTGGGACCACAGGCGTGCACCAGCGCGCCTGACTAATTTTGTATTTTTTGTAGAGATGGGGTTTCGCCATGTTGCCCAGGCTGGTCTCAAACTCCTGGGCTCAAGAGATCCTTCCAAAGTGCTGGGATTACAGGTGTGAGCTGCCATGCTTGGCCTGGTGCCCTTTCTTATTTGTGTCCTAATAAGCAACTTACCCAGAAGGGCCCATTGTTTCAGTTTGGAGAGATGAAGAAAGTAAGAAATGATCACTTTTTAAATTTGAAAAAAACCTGGACCAATTTTTTATGATTAAAAATTAAAAGTCAGTTTTACAGTATACTTTGTCTTCAGATAACCAGTAAAACTATCCAGAAGTGCTCCCACCTCAGTTTTGCATTATTTAAAAAATTCCGTTATGTGGCAAAAGTGTTTTCTGGATTTGCTCGTGGTGCCTGATTCATTAACTTTACTTCTTGTTTTTTAAAATATTACAAGTACCACATTGGTTAAAGCTCATTTCAGTTTTGTTTTAGTGCAGTCATTTGCTCAGTTCTTTCCAGTCCTACTTGCACTTCTGAAGGATAATTCTTTGTTTATGATGCCATTACAGGAATTTGTAAGTGTCTGGGTTCGAGATCCTAGGATTCAGAAGGAGGACTTCTGGCATTCTTACATTGACTATGAGATATGTATTCATGTAAGTATGAAGTCAGTAGAAATAGTAATTTTGAGGGACTTTTATGGGATACATTTTATGGGATAAAGTTGACACTTGTAAAAGTTTTTCTGATTCAAAAAACTGAATTTGAATGATTACAATTAATGCTTTTATCTTACATGAACTAGTAAGATGGTTCCTAAAGTTGAAAAATTACTTATTTGAATCCCTTATTGTTCCTTTGTTAATATTAATATTTTAATGTTTATTGCCTTCACATACGAAGATGCGCATGCATCTAAAATGCACGGGTAAAGAGTACTTATAGCTCATTAATGGCACTTCTTATGATCTGCTATAGCATATTTCTGAATCATATGATGCCTGATAACCTTCAAGTTTGAGAGGATATAGAGTTCTTTGGAAAAAGAGATGTGTGGTGTTTTATATATAGAATCAGAAGGTGGGAAATGGATATGTGCAATTATTGTGATTAATTTGTCTAGAATCTGAGTAATTAATGTAACTAGAAATGACGTGCCTTGCGTGGATCCTACTGTGTTACAATCTCTTGAACAATGTTGTGTGGTGTGTGGCCTTCTGTGACCATCTTAAATAAGGGTACGTAAACTTTTTCTGTAAAGGTAGTAAATATCTTCAGTTTGTGGGCCATACAGTTTCTATCGAGACTACTTATTTCTGCTGTTGCAGGTGAAAAGCAGCCACAGACAGTGCATAAATGAATGAGCATAATTGTATTCCAATAAAACTTTATGTGCAAAGACAGGTCTCAGACTAGATTTGGCCCTCAGGCTATAGTTTATTGGCCCCAGTTTTGAGGACAATACTTTTTGCCTCTAAATCAGATGCATATCAGATGCAAACTAAATTAGTTCAATTGGGGAGCATAGAAGCTGACCCAGATTGTATCCGTGACTTCATAGCACAAGTGAAGTAAAATGTAACCATTATTTAATCTTCCCATTATAAATAGCTAACTTGGTATATTGGACACCCAAACACCAGCCATAGAACTTTTCTTTTTTTAAATTCTCCTTTCTTCCCTTTTTTCTCTGAAGTTTCCCCAACTTCAAAAAATAAAAGAAAAACCCAGAATTGCTTTTTTGATTGTGTTGTAAAGCCATTCCAGGATACGCCATGGATTTTGATTCTGTTTTGGTTTTATTCATAAGCTCACACTGGAGTTGCATTCTGTGTGGAAAATTATGACTATATAAGAATAAGCATTTGAAGTAAAATGAAATATTTTTAGTTGCCTTCTAACTTTCTTCAAAAAAATTGTGCGTCCTTATCACGCACTTCATGATAGGCATGAAATTTAATTATTCCCAGGAGTGAATGGAAGTATAGATTTTTCTCTGCTCTATAAATAGCCTGATGTAAATTCAGAAATCTCCATCTGGAGCCAGAAATGATGGGTTCCACAAATAGTATTTGATGGTGTCCTGGCACTTCTCTGAAACGCTAATAAATTGACAATGGCTAAGCCTTGGCTTGGTGGACAGCAAAAACAAGCAAATAGATTTAGAGGAACTTAATCAGTTAGTGATCTCAGTATCCTCTAATCTTGAAGAGACTTCCACCTGTCATACAATTAAATGTGGATGGCAGAGCCAGGGAGTGCTGGTTGGCTTCTCTTAGTTGTTAACCCATAGAGCTTTGAGGTAGAGAAGCTGGTCTTACAACTTGTTTAAATTAACCTCAAGGAAGATGATGTCACGCAACTTTGGGATCTTAACGTTTACTTGGAATTTTAAACTAGTAGACCCTAGAGCTGGGTAGCCATCGTAAATACTCCTCTGAACCTGCCCTGCAAATGAAGGACTTATGGGTGGACCTCAGTCTGGTGTAGGTACCAGGTGGATTTTTAGATATTGATAGCCCTGGTGGTTGTGAGCAGAGAAATTAAAGGGAGTTTAAATGGACCCAGCCTGTGTCTGAGATGTCAGGAATCCCTGTAGTGGTCAGGGATTCTTTAGGGAGAGGGTACTGGGAAGATACCTGCTCAAGCCTCGTTAGGGCACTAGTTCTGGTATAACATGGTCTGCAAACCTAGTCCCCAAAGAGCACATTAGAGTGAGGCCCTGGTGTGCTCTAAGTCCACCCACAGAATGTTATTTGCCACAAACTCCTTCCAGCGGGTTTTGCTGCCATATCGTTAAAGATAACGGGATTTAGACCAGTGGCTGCCTTGGGGGTGAGCCTCTTAACCTGTCTACATTCTGAAGTTTTCTGAACTTTACAAAGTGTAAGAATACCAGGAACCATGTCATATATTTCATGAGAACAGTTTAAGAGCTAATGCACATAATTACTTAGATTTCCCAAGGAAAACAATCGCTGGGCATATGAAGTGGTAGAATAATAATTTTTGAAATAGTACTCATCTTGGGGGTAAAAAATTGTTTCTCATTTAGATTAGAAAATCGGATTTTGAAATACAAAGAATAGAGATACTCATATTTTCAAAAACCAGGAGAAACAAATATTTTGCTAGGTTTTACTCAAAGGAGAATATTTACTCTCGTCTTACATTTACCCAAAGGAGAAGCATTGTGGCTGAGCTTAGCATAGGGACGCCATCGGTGGCTTTTTCCAAGTCTGCCTTAGGGTATCTGGAAGGAAAACAACACTTAGTAACTAATGGTAATATTAATAGACAACATTGGCCAAGTGCTTATTATCAATCCTCACAACCACCCTATGAATTAGATATGTACTAGTTCATCCCATTTTAGCACTCAGGAAACTGAAGTTTGAGTGACTTGCCCTGTAGCAGAACCAGGACTGGAAATCCGGTCGGCCCTGTCCTCCATGCCAGATGCTTATCCCCCACGCACTACAGCCGTTCTCTGGCTTGGATGGACATACTCTGTCTCACATACAGTAGAGAAGGGAAGGCTGTTCTCTAGTTTAAAAGTGATTTCAGGATTCCTGGTGATTTGTGTGATCTGCAGGGTGGCCATGTCAAGGAGATGAAGATTTCTGCAATGTCTCATAAAGGGTCGTGAGGAGGTGTCTCTAAGCCCCAGAGGCTCCTCCAGCTTACGTGGATGGTGGTAAAATGCAACGGATGAACCGGAGCTCCTACCTGTCATTTATATGTTAGGATTTATTTTTTATTATTTATTCTTGAAAGCAGTGCTCATAGGTGAGTAGGAGGCTCCTTCAGGATGCAGGCAGTGGCCAGGTCATACCTCGCCCTGGGGCAACACTGCTTATTTCCATCATCCCGGCTGTCTTCAGGACTGTTATCTTCCTGGGTTATATGCAAGATTTCAGAGTACTGGCATAAATATAAATATATGTTTCGTGGTTTAAATCCTATTTAGAATGAATATTGGGATCATATTGTGAATTATAGATACAAGAAATGCATTTTTTTTTTTCCTCAGGTGAGACTCATTTTTCTACTTTTTCTGTACAGACTAATAGCATGTGTTTTACAATGAAAACATCCTGTGTACGAAGAAGATATAGAGAATTCGTGTGGCTGAGGCAAAGACTCCAAAGTAATGCGTTGCTGGTGTAAGTGATTTAGAGTATATTGAGGAGACTTTGTCATTATATTGAATATTTGAAATTGATGTTCATTAAGATTTATAAGATATGAAGGATTTTTATAGGCTTTTGCCTTGATTACAATATTTATGTTTAGTTTTTTAGCTACTGCATCTGAATTTAAAATTTATCCCTTAAATTTTACCAACTTTGATAGGTATAGGCCATGAAAGGCCTCAGAAATGTTTAAAGACGGGTTTTTCTTTAAGCTGACTTCCGCATATCCTTATTATATAACTATATAATGTGTAATCATAATTATAGAATAATTGTGTGATAATAATCATCATACATAATTTGCCTTCACTTTGAGGGATTTCTGTAACAGAAGCACCTTGAATTAATCATCTAAAAACATTTTTTTTTCTTTCTCCTAAGACAACTTCCAGAACTTCCATCTAAAAACCTATTTTTCAACATGAACAATCGCCAGCATGTGGATCAGCGTCGCCAGGGTCTGGAAGATTTCCTCAGAAAGTGAGTGTCCAGACACTTCTGTGGCCAGACAAGGGGTGTGAGCAAGCGCTTTGCAAGAGCTGCATGGTGGCGCGGGGAAGAATGTTCCTGTTTCTGAAATGCGAATAATCTGCACTAGAGCGAAACCCACTGGTCCATTTCCTATATTAGAGCACCATCTTGTGGCTCACATCATCTGGTACATATTTGGGACCAGGTCTTCCAGGAAGAAAACAATGAACGAATTCAATTAGATAACAAATACATGGTCCTTTAAGCTGTCAGGCAGATCCAAATTACATGGGAGTTTAGCTGACAAAAGTAAAAATTTGCCAGGAAACAAATATGCCTACTTATCAAAAGGTGCTTCTTAAAAACTGCCTTTGTTTACAATGCTTAGAATTTACAGACCAAAATCAGTTCAGTAATGGGCTGCTAATATCCTTCTGGGTTCCTCTAATGGTTTAATGCTGATCTTTGAAGGGAATGTTTATAAAGGAGTATTTGGTGGCGTGTGAACAGTCTCAGTGAGTTATTAACTCTGGATTACTCTGTGATGGTGGGCATTGCAGTTAAAGCTGCCTGAGTTCACACTACCAGTGATTCCCCCCCCGCCCCTCCCCGGCTACTCTTTGGAATGCTGGAATACCCAGAATGCTAGAGGCCATATAGCACACTGATTTACACCCAGACTCCGAGGCCAGGCTAGCTGGTTTCAGACCCTCACTCTGCCACTTACTAGCTGCGGGCTTGGGCAGATCATTTACCTTCTCTGCCTGTGTCTTCCCGTCTATAAAATGGGGTAATCACAGTACCTACCTCATAGGGTTGTTGAGAAGATAGATGAGTTAGGTGTCTGGCATGCAGTGTGTGCTGTCTTCATGTTGGCTGTTAGTATCTTAATGTACTTAGACATGAGACAGCTTGCGCTTTCCTAATTTCCAATTTTGTAGATAAGGAAATAGGCTGAGTCATGTGACTGCTAGTTAGTGACAGGACCCAATCTCCTGAACTGTTTCTTTTTCTAGTAGTTTCAGGATCTGAAGTCATCTCCTTTGGGGTTCACTAAATAGGACCTTAGAGCTAGCCTGAAATAATATATTGCCTCCTCCCCATTTGGCTCTCTCATAAAGGGTTTGGATATTAAGTATGCACATTAATATTAATATTTATTTCTATTAGATTGACTTAGTGCCTTTCCTTTGAAGGTGTCCTAGAGACATACAGAAAGATCCAAGATTATAAATTGAGGGAGAGTGGGCAAATGAAGAGAAGCCAGAGGATTAAACATGGCAAGAGACCAGAAGAACAGATTAGCAGAGCCAAGTCCTCCAAAAACATTTCATTGTATTTTTGGGGGATATCACAGGCATGGCAGAACAGAGACCTGGCCAAGTTTTTCCTGCCCTTTCCCCTAGAGGAGGCCTCTGATTTTAATTGTTGTCTCTATGAGGCCAAGGTGGCTGATGGCCTCTCCCTTGAGATGTGGTCCCCGCCACACAATTCTACAGAGTTGCCTGTCACTCTAGTGTAGATGTTGTCCTGGGGGAGCTGTGGCAGCTTGTCTTCTATAGGGAAGTCTTATTTCAGGTCAGAAGACAGCACATGCCTCTAAATTATATAGCTAGTTAAGTGCAGGGTATATGTTTTTGACGAGGAATTACTTCGTTGTTTTGAACACAACCTTTCTATCCACAGTTGATCTACCCAAATTAATGACCTTGTGAGTGTCATTCAGCCATAGTGGGGTTATGCTTGTGCCAGGTTATTTTTGCATAGTGCATGGTTTGACTGTTTGCTGGTTGTATTTGATGCAGATGTCATAGTAGAAAGTGTCCTGGTTCAGGAACTCAAGGAGCTGAGTTCTAGGTCTCCCATAATCATGATTCCTGGTTTTTTTTGTAGCTGTATATGAGCCTTGGAGCAGTCACTTCATTCCTTTTAAGCCTTTGTTTGCTATAGAGTGGGGTAATATTACCCACCCATAGCCAACCTCACTGAGTGGTTGTGTCCTACAGATGAAAAGGACTTGAAAAAACCTCCAAAAACCATGCAGCGATCCTTCATTCAACAGAGGTTTATTAAGTGAATGCTTAATCCTGTGTGCTGCGGACATAGGACTGCACAGAATGAACAAGTCCTTGTCCTCCTGACACCTCCATTCTAGTGGGGAGCACTGTGTACATACAGGGCTACGGCTAGATTCATTAACGCTGAATCTGGATTGGCATCCGACTGGGTTGTCAAATCATGGAGTTGGCAGGGGGTTCTCTTGTGATACCATTTGTTCCACTGTGGTATGTGAACATTTGCCTACAAGTTAATATTTCACTTTAAAAATGAAAGCTGGTGCTTCTACACAGCCTAAACCTGAAGGAAGTGAGGAGTCAAATACCACAGGGCTGGCTTCAGGCCTGACCTGAGCTCTGCGGCCCCTGCTGACCCTCCCCAGCCTCCCTTCTGTGTCCTTCAGATCTGTGCTTGCCTGGGTTGTGTAAGGCAGCACCCTCGACGTCTTTGCCCCTGGTGCGCTCTACCCTCACCCAACCCAGGTCCACTTTAGGAAACTAGATATGATATATACCTCGGCACTGTGTCTTGGCCCCAGTCTGACATCCTCTGAACCCGCATTGGTTACCTGTTAAGTAGGGCCAGCCATCAATAGCCTGTACCTTGTTCGTAGAGGAATTTTAGAAACCACAGCATTAAAACATGGAAACATGCTTGTATTGTAGGTTTTTAGCATGTATTTTTAAAGCCTGGTTTTCATGTAAGTTTTGAAGTTATGAACCAGAAGCACTAAATATGTTCAAACCTTTTGAAACCACAATGTCTTTGTATATGTGTATATATACCTATTTTTCTTTAAGGTCATTTGTGAAATGATACATATTTAATAAGAAAGTACTGATCTTTGTAGAGGAATTAGAAAATTGTTTCTTTGACTAGGTGCCAAATAAGAATAATTTCTACCATTTATTGAACACTTTCTATGTGTTTGGCATTTTACATGTTTTAGTCTCAGTATTTACAAAAATCTTAGGAGTTGGATATTATCTCAGTTTTATAGATAAAGAAATTATAGGAAAGGTGGATGTACTATATGAATCTCAGGACCTGGCAAATTTAAAATTAGCAGTACTTTTAAATGCTGGCTAAATTTGGTATGATAATGAGATTTTTCAAATATACTCATTTTTTTTCAGTCTTAACTATAATCTCCCTTTTGTATTCTTGCCCCTGAGTAATTATAAACGTAAAGTAACTTCTAATAGTTACAAAAAGTAAGTTATAGGCTAAAAAATATAAACTCAGTAAGTCTCCAACTATGGAAAATGGAATTCCTACTAATTTTTAGGTTTGAATGGGATTTTCAGTTTAGGTTTGAACAGATTTATTCATGAGTGGGAGCTGCTTTCCTTCTTTACTGAATTCATCCCATTAATACAACTACATTTACCCTACAGTTTAGACTTTCGTGTCATGGTTTTGTATTTCTTCAAATATTAAGGAATATTAAAGTTTTTTTACAAAAGGCTAGTGTTGAACCATGACAGCTAGTTTTACACACACACGATTTTTATGTCTTTGTATTCAATAGAGGGCACCACAGCACAGATCATGAATGTCTTCAATGAAGATTTGTAGGTTTTATTTTTTCTTATAGTAAGAGCTAAACAGGCTGAGTTAATTTTTTTTCCTACATCAAACTGCTAATCTTCCATGTACTATACAGATGTGTATATATATCATTGTATTGGGTTCAGTAGACCCAGGACATCCTTAGTTAGGATGAAATGATTTTGCATAGCTATATATTGTTCTTAGCTAAACCATCATATAAATACATCTAATAAAATCATGTTGAGGAAAACTGTGCTTTTCAACTGTGTCCAATTTAGGGAAAAAAACAGATTTTGCTTTGTTTAGTCTAAAATTGTTATGGGGAAAGGAATAAATTCTGATTTGCACTATAAATATCTTTTTAGAAATTATTTTAAAATCCTAGAGGCTATTTTTCATTCCTTTTATAAAGATTTGAAAATCATATACTTTTTAAATGGAGGTTTCTACAAATGACATTTTATTGACTGTTTTACAAAGTACTCTTTATATTAGGTTTGAAATTGATTTTCTGCTATTAGGTTTGTTTGTGGAAAATATGGCACAAACATGACTAAGGAAAAAATAAGATTTAATATTATGATGGTGGCAGTCACAGCCCTCTCTGATAGTAAGCCAGATAGTACTCAGAATAAATTAATTATGCTCACCTAACCAGATGGGAAAACACTCTCAAAAATTTTCATTTTAAATTTCAGAATGAACTATCTGACTATAAAATAAAAAGCATATAAATACATTTAAAAATTATTTTTGCTTATTTAAAACTCATACTCATGGAGTATGGTGGCATGAATTTAGCCAGAGAAACAGAGGAGATTCCAAAGACCAAAACGGTCTAGCCGACTGACTGGTTTGAACTCTAGGCCTGGGGAAGTGTTCAGATGTCCCCTCCTCAGCCACATCTTTCTCCCTCTTTGGAATTGTGAGCTGGGTGAGCCTGGCTCCTTCTCTTTTCATCTATGTGTCCTCCAGATGGCAGTATTGAGCAGAAAAAGAAAACACTGGGAAATAATGAGTCTAATGTACAGTAAAATTGGAAATTGAATTATAGCTCAAGAAAAAGGACAGTAGCCTTGAGGTCCCGATCAACCTGGACTCTGATCACTTTTGTTTGCTGTACCCATGTGTTAAGTTACTAGCAAGTTAATAACAACACGTGAGCGGTTCAAGGCTCAGTAGAATTGCTTCAGACATGAAATAAAGCTAAAATGAATTTGTGTCCAGTATCATTGGCATTAGTGCTCATTACTTTTGTGGTGTGATGCCTCAAACCATCTAAAATCAATTTTAAAGATTACCCATTATTTTATAAAGAAAATAAAACACATTTCTAACAGAAACAAAGCTGTGAGTACAATCCCATGAACAGTTCCTTGTACTGACGGCAGGCAGGAAACCGCGACAGAGGCCACAGGAAACAGTCTGCTCACTTCGCAGACTTCACGATCCAAGTTCATATTAATGGATTGTTGTCTAGAACTCTTCTCTTAATCTGAAGTATTTAAAACCAGAATGGTAAACATTTGTAAATGTAGAAAATAAATCTCAAAGAGTACAGAGGGATTTACTACTTAGCTACTTGTACTTGGTGAATTAATCATTATCATGTGACATGGTCATCTTCTGGGAGGACCCAGGAGTGAGGACACAGGGAAAAGGAAGCATTTAGCTGTTTTGCTTGAGGTTTTGCCTTTTAAAAAGCACAAAGGTTTTACTTTTCCTTCTAATAGACCAGTAAAGAATATTTTCTCAAACTGTAAACCTGCTGAAGCAAAGGGGACAGCTAGATTTTGGTTTTAATACTGTGCATTTTTAGGCATTTTTGCCTTTGTTGAGAAATAATTTATTTTGTAGAAAAGGACTTACTATAATGGCCTTGGATTTTCACTAAACTGATATTAATGGCCAAAAGAGATTTACTTTCCTTATTACTTGTTTAAACAAGCAGAATATAAGGTAAGGTTCATTTGGTCTGAAATACATGATCTATTTTTCACAGATCGTTATACTGGAAATATCTTATGTTGAACAAAACTCTACTTGGTTTTAGTGTTTTAGTTTTGTCCCCTATATCCGGTCTTAGTGTCTCCTCTTACATAACTATTGAACTATTATTCGTAGAGACTAAATTATCATATGTCAACATCTTTGCTAAAAGATAAATCAGTTTTTATTTAAATATAAAGGTATACTTTGATTTGATTTCATATTCTAAGATGTGCATTTCAGAGAAAACACATTCACTGATATGAATTTGAGCATCTATAGATTTTGCTACAGGATAGTTTTTAATCTTCCATGTAGTCCTGATGCCCTGGTTGAAATCTGTTCTGTCTTTGTAAACTTTGATCTTGAATGTGGGAAGAGCAGTATGTACTCATCACAACCTTATCATATTTTAATTTTATATATGGTAAAGTTGGCTGGGATCAATTTTATTTGGTTGCTCATTTTGACAACATACAGATTTCAGTGCTCCTAAAGATTTTGGAGAAATTTATAGTTAACCTTAAGTATTAAAAAAAAGCCATCTCTCTCATGAGCTGTTGTAAACATGCACTTAAGTATATAACTATACTTGTAAAGTTTTAAAATGTAAAATATGCTGAGAATTGTATCGACTTCTTCATACAATTTTTAATAGTAGTTGAAAGTTTTGATGTTTCATGACAGCCTATCTCATAAAGATCACTGAGTTGACATGCTGTTGGCAGTAAATTTTTTAAAGTAGAATAAATTTCTATGACTATTTAAGCAAAATATTTCCATAATTAATCCACATGGTAATAACAGATGGGTAAATTGAAGAAATGTCCTTGAAGTTTTTCTTTTAACAGATGTTCTTAACTATTAGCTTCATGTTTTTACCCACCTAAATTTCCAAATAATTGAATAAAAGTTAACATATGCTTTCCTCCCCTTAATGGGCAGAGCCCATAATTGATACAAAGTTTACCACAGGAGAGAAATTACCTTCAGTGGTACATTTTCTAATGTTTTTCTTTCTTCTACCCTATCACTGACCATCCTGTTCACCAATTATTTTTCCTTTTTTTCTATTTTAATACAGAGTCCTACAGAATGCACTTTTGCTTTCAGATAGCAGCCTTCACCTCTTCTTACAGAGCCATCTGAATTCAGAAGACATTGAGGCGTGTGTTTCTGGGCAGACTAAGTATTCTGTGGAAGAAGCAATTCACAAGTTTGCCTTGATGAACAGACGTTTCCCTGAAGAAGATGAAGAAGGAAAAAAAGAAAATGATATAGATTATGATTCAGAAAGGTATTTCCTTGCATTTTGATTTAATGTATATGTATTTATGTAACACATAGTGCACATATGCATGTGTATAGATATATATACACACTTCACTTTTTTGTTGATGTAATACTAAGATAATGAAAAAATTAATTGACTGAGATTTTATTGAGCTGTGACAGCTCATCATAGTAGTCTTCACACACACCTCCACACTGAATTAATGAATGCAGTAGAAATTCAATTATTTGCATTCTGATTATGTGACTTTCATTTAGTCAGACTTGAATTATTCGCGTTTAAATTATCTAGCTAAAAAAATATCCAACTGCACTCCAAATGGCTAATTAAAAGTCCAAATTTCCTGTCTCTCTTTGTGACTGGAGATAATTAAAGTTCTCCTCTGTTACTCAGGCTTTGAGTGTGTTGTGAAAACCAATTTCCTCTTTTTATTATTTTCCCCCTCTCTTCTTTTCCAGTTCATCCTCTGGGCTTGGACACAGTAGTGATGACAGCAGTTCACATGGATGTAAAGTAAATACAGCTCCGCAGGAATCCTGAAAAATAATTCTAATGTTACTATCTTAGGAATAGCAAATTATGTCCAGTCATAGAGAAGAAAGCTTCGTAATAATACATTCTTACCTAAAGCTCACTGTCATGATGTTAGGTATTTAAATTCTTAAAGCTGTTGGTTGTTTATTAGTGGTATTTTTATGTTGTCTTATTTTAGGTAGGCTTCTGTGTAAAGCTAAAAATCCTGTGAATGCAATACTATCCTTTGCAGGCAGGCATTTTTGGTAAACAAGATCTTGCCCTCAAATGAAATGACTTACATGCTTTAAAAAACCTAGTTGGTTTTATTGAATTTAAAAAGATAGGCAACTAAGTAGCATTTAAAATCAAGATAGAGCATTCCTTCTTGTATCAGTGGGGCAGTGTTACCGTAAACAGTAAACACGGTGTATATGTTGTTAACCCCTATGAAGAGTAACATTGTAGACCAGACTGCCTCTCTCAGACTTGTGGCTGATATTTTGTGGATACCTCCTGTGCACTGGCAAAACACTATACGCTTTTGGGTGTTCGACTGAAATATTTTAAGAGTATTTAACCTTTCCAGTATTCTGTTTCACGCTTAGATGGAAATGTATCTTATGAATAGAGACATATTAAAATAATGTTTACATCTTAGAAAAAACATAGATAGTGCTAGTAATATTACTTATAATTCCAGTATATAGATTCAGAAATACATTTTCATTGTCCAAAATCAGCTTCAACAAATGGTTTCTGGAGACAAATCATTTTTTTCATTATCATTGCATAATTAGAACTACAGGTTAATGATTTATTTTTTGACTAAATGTGCAATTTCTTATCACTAGATAACTTTCAGTATCAGTGGTGGTTACTTACTACTTAAATCAGAGGAAGGATTTTATAAAAATAATAAATTTAATTTTACCAATAAATATTCCCATAATTTAGAAAAGGATGTCAACTTGCTAATTTCAGAAATAATTATTCATTTTTTAAAAACCCCTTCTTTTAAAGCATCTACTTGAAGATTGGTATAATTTTCATAAAATGTCTTTTTTTTTAGTGTCCCAAAGATATCTTGGATAAACTATTTTGAACTTCAGATTTCAGATGAGGCAACATTTTCTTGAGATAATTAGCCAAATTTCTTCCATGTTGAATGGCACAAAGTATTTCTGTGAAACTAACAGGAAGATATTTTCAGATAACTAGGATAACTTGTTGCTTTGTCACCCAGCCTAATTGAAGAGTGGCAGAAGCTACTACAAAAAGCAACCTTTTCATTTTCACTAGGAGTTTAAAAGCTATTGTATTATTAAAAAGTCTTTACAATGCTTGTTTCAAAGAACCAACAGAAAAAAAAGCTAACAAAACTAAGAACTAACATTTAAAAAATTAAATTTAGAATGATTTCTTTAATTTGTCCTTTTTTTCTTTGGTCTAAAACATTATTAAATTTTTGTAAATATTTTGATTTAATGTGTCTTAGATCCTCATTATTTTAATACAGGAAAAGAAAAAGATTTAGTAATTTCTTTTTTTTTAAATTATACTTTATGTTCTAGGATACATGTGCACAAGATTTAGTAATTTCTTACCATGCTAATATGTAAAGTTTATGCCATCCAGGCATTTAAGAGCGATCCTCATCCCTTCAGCAATATGTATTTGAGTTCACACTATTTCTGTTTTACAGCAGTTTTGAAAAACACATACTATGCCACCAATTGTCATATTATTTTTAGATGATGTAACATAACCATCAAAATTAATATTAATGCCTAATATTTAGTATGTAAATGTCATGAGATCATTTTTACATTAAACGGGAAAAAAAATCAACTTTGCCAGATCACTTATTTTATACAAGAGACTATATTCTGCCTTAGACCAAAACTCAGTGTTTTTTATTTTTTATGAGGAAATTTGGTAAAACATGGTTTAATATTAACTATAGTTGTAAATATTTGAGGCATTTAGCCTTGGTTCAGTTGTTTCAGTGTCCACACTCTGGCTTCTTAAAACTGATTTCTTGCAGCCGAGATATTTAGATGAACTTCAGTTTCCGGTGGTTTTCTTGCTTTGTCTCTTATTTTTCCCTGGCATATTTTTTATAAAGCTTTCTTTAGGGAAAAGAAAATAATTACTGATGTAACTAACATGAATAGATGTTTATTTAACACTATTTTTAATATGACTTAAATATAAATAATTCTAATCCTGGATTCTTTATGGTTACAATACAGCAAAACTGCATTTTCCCTGGCTAATTCTGAAAGGGTAAACTATTCACCTATAAAGCCAACTTACGTGTTTTGTTGTAGAACTAGATTTATATATAACCCAAAGGTGTCAACAGTGAACGTCAACAACCTGTTACTGAGGCTTCTTATAAAGTCTCACTTAGAAGAAAGTTACTTAATTCTAGTTAAGATTTCAAGTTTTAAAAATTACTAGGGACAAGTATTTATTCTTAAGCAGATACTATTCCTTAAGATGTTAAGTATCTTGCCAGTTTTTCAAACCTAGTCCACATTTCATTGAATAATTAAATACAAACAAGTGATATGCAGTATAAAGTAAAAGAACAAAATTTCTTTTATGACAATTAAGAAGTTAAACAAATTCATTTAGCCTGGCTACAATCACCGTTATATCCAACAGTAAACTAGATGCTGTTTTGAATTTGGTTTGTATTTTTTGGATGCCTTAAGGATTCATTATTATTGAGCTACTGTGGTACAAAAAAGGTTTTCAGTATTTGAGCTATAAAAGACGACCCCTTTTCATTGGAAGCCTCAACATTTTAAAACAAAAATAACAAAGCTTATTGTTTCTAAATAGTCTTCCTCTTAATATTTAAATTATTTAGCTGGTATCCTATGAATACAAAGCAACATCTTTTCAATGAAGGAAACAATTTATTTCAGTACAATTTTGTGTTTCTGTTTGGAATACAGACCTTTTCTTAGTTTATTATATATAAACACATTGTCAAATACAAAATACTGTCGGAAATTAGTTACTGCAATTTGACATTCAAAGCATAGAACTTTCTTTGCAAATAAAGGTCATAAGAAATTAATAATTTTAAGAGTGGAGTTCAAAAATTTCAGAAGGATGTAAATAAGCAACATTCTTTAACATTTGCTATATATACAAAGGACTTTGGTTCTATTCTTTGCCATATGCATCTTACAAACGAGTCACCATTGTCCCTTTTTAGCAGACACAATTGCGCTTCACTCTTAACTGTCTTAACTGGAAACTTTTCTAGATCATGAGCAGTGCATTGGACACTTAATTTATTTTAGCTGCGCAAACTCTGGTAGTTAATGACCCTTTCTCTTTCTCCAAAATTCCAAAGACTTATTTTCAAAAGATATAGAGGAAAAGAGAGAAAAAAACCCCAAAACATTAAGCTACAATTTCCTGCTGAATTTAAACTCTGGTCTAAAGACACTATGCAAATGGCTTATGCTAAAGAGGAAAATACCCTTTCTCCCCCGACGAGAAGTGTAGATTCATCCAAAACCCCACACCGCTTGTCTTTGCTGCTAGAGGCACAGCACGGGCATAACTTGTGGTTGTGTTTTTGCTAGTTTCTTACCTCTGGGCCTTCTTTATAGCTTTGCCCCCCACCCCACTGGCGATGGCGCTCCCGCGGCTGCACCCTCGGCCGCCTGTTGGCTGCGGCGCCTCCGCGGCCCGCGCGCATCCCCCGCGCTGCGTCCCACACACGCGCGCTCCCGCCACCTCCCGCCCGGGCCACTCCGCCGGCGGCGGCGACTGGCGGCAGGTAGCTAGCCAGCCGGCCTCGGTCCGGTAACCCATGGCAACCGCCCTGGTAACCCATGGCAACTGCGCGGCGGAAAGAAAAAAAAAGAACCCTGGTGGAGGGGGGGCGGCGGGCGGTGAATGGGAACAACGACCGCAAAGAGACAGCGATTTACCGCGCGGGCCTGCGGCTCCCGACCGCACCTGCTGCAGACTGGCCCGCGAGGCCCCTTCCCGCGCTACCGTGATGACTCTGGCTTCTGGGGAAAAGAGCAATAAGCAGAAAGCGCTCGTGCAGAGGGGCTCCGGGCGGTGCGCTTGGTGTGGGAGGCTGCCTTGAACGCCGATGACCCTCCGGGCCTCCGCATGTCCCGGCTTCCAGGGCCCCGCCAGGCTGGAGAGTGAGCGTGGAGCAGGCCCTGCCGCCCGGGGACTGGGTGAGGGGCGGCCGCGCCGTGTCCGGGGCTGGACCCCAGGCTTTGTTCTGCAGACGCTGGAGCCCGGCTGGAGGAGGGGCGACACCGTGCTGCTCCGGCCCCGTGGGGCCCAGCTCCCGAGGGTCCCCGCGAGCGGACGCGGTGGCGCCGGGCAAACTCTACGCGCCCTAAATTTTGTCATCTGCACACGCATCGCACACATTAGTTAACCCCTTTCTCTTCTAGGTCCCCAAGAGCCTAACCTGCCCGGCGGGCGCGCGGCTGCGTTAACCTGCCCCCTCCCGTCTGGAGAGGGAGGGGACAGTCGCGCCTGGTGGTAAGACTGGGCTACTGGGGAAGGAGTGCGTGTCTCCAGGTTCAGAAACGCGCCTGGGTCAGGGTGCTCTGTGTGTGTGTGTGGGGGGGGGGGCGTGGGGGGGGGTGACACAAGTTTTCAACCTGCTTTAGGCTGAGGCCCTGTAAGCGGGACTGTGTTCTAGTCCCCGGAAAAAGCGCGCGGCCTTTGACACATCAGGTGCCAGGCCGCCGGAGGACAGAAGGGGGCGCTGCCGGGCCAGTGCGGAGGCTGCAGCCGCCCTCTGCAGAATGCACCCTTGGTTGGGTCTGGCGAGCTGCCCGCGTAGTAGAGTAGTGTTAGGGCTCCCAAGTAGAAAGAACCTGCTCCCTACGTAGGTGTCGGTTGTTCTTAAGAGCATCATTTGGTCGCTGGTGTATTCGCAGAACCCCTAGCCCACAATAAGGTGGTTCAGGAAACGCAACCAGAACCGGTTCCATTCCGTACCCAGCAACTACGTGCATACAAGTCCACAGAGGCATGTAGTGGGGTGGAGGGACCACGCTAGGAATCTGGAGGTCACACATCCAGGTCAAGTTTTAACTAGCTGTGATTCCAGGTACATTGTGATGTTATAAAAAGGAAAAGATTTGGCCGGGCGCGGTGGCTCAAGCCTGTAATCCCAGCACTTTGGGAGGCCGAGACGGGCGGATCACGAGGTCAGGAGATCGAGACCATCCTGGCTAACACGGTGAAACCCGTATCTACTAAAATGCAAAAAAAATTAGCCGGGCGAGGTGGCGGGCGCCTGTACTCCCAGCTACTCGGGAGGCTGAGGCAGGAGAATGGCGTGAACCCGGGAGGCGGGGCTTGCAGTGAGCTGAGATCCGGCCACTGCACTCCAGCCTGGGCAACAGAGCCAGACTCCGCCTCAAAAAAAAAAAAAAAAAAAAAAAAAAAAGGAAAAGATTTGGCCTGGATGATTATGAGGTCCTCAATTAGACCACTCTCTGTAGGTGTGTTACAGTGACAAATCCAAATAGCAAAGCCATCTGGAATATCTTTTTTTTTTTTTTTTTTTTTTTGGAGGCAAAGGCCTATGCAAATATAATATGCACACGCTTCTGAAAGGTGACTAGATCGACAGTGTTTAAGATATCCAATATTTTTACTGGTAGACAAGGGAAGCTAGCTATGTAGAAAATCCTATTTTAATCCTTTCATAAAGATAAGAATCTTAGATCTTAGGGAAACTTGGCTTCTTTTCACAAATATGCACATTCTGGGTTCCACTGCGTATAGAGGACCCGGTACTGGGAGCATGTGCTATTAGAGGTAAAACACAGGTGCTGACCTGCCCTGGGATCCGTGCAGTACAATCCCAGCTCTCTGCATAGCAGTGTACTGGGAGCCCTGTGCTTTCGTTTAATTTTTTTTTTTAAACAAAAGCAATTACAGAAAAGTGCAAATTTAATGTGTGACATTTAACATTTTGCCGTGGCAGGCAGCCTCCACTTAAATGGGGCCTTTCTGCAGAACAACAGGAGCCAAAAGGCCTTGTGTCATGGAGTAATGTAAGACACAATCTGGGCTGCAAACGCACAATGAATCGGGAAGGATTTATGTAATTAATTGACCAGTCTTAACCTGTTATCGTGATGTAAGGAATTTGGAACTCATTAATTTGGGCTCTGACAGATTTCATATTAGAGCTGGCAAATATGGATTGAGCCTCTTATTCTTGTAGCAGCTGGAATTTCCATGACAGTGAGGCTTAGTGAAGAAGACCTATTGCCGGAGTCAAACTGCCTCTTGCTAATCAGTAGCCCTGCTCTGTATTAAAGGGATAATGAAAGAAAAAAAAAAAGGAAAAAGCATGTTACCTAGGTGGGGGAGTGGAAGGGACTTGTGTTCATTCTGCTAGTATGTGGGTTGAGCTCAAGCATTTGTAGCTGAACCAAACATTAATTGCAATCATAGAGTTAGGTGATTTCTCAATACCTTGAGAGAAGAGAAGGTAGAATGGTGTCAGGGTCAGGTTTGATATTATCCAAGTTAAAGAGGGATTAAAAGACAGAGCCTCTGAATGTCATCTGTGTGCACATAGAGACTGTATGAAGAAGGAGATAGAAGTCTTACGAGGGGCAAATGGGAGTTTTTTTGGTAATGTCATATTCACAAATGAGCAGTTCAGAGCCCTGAAGGACAGACTGCCTTTCTCAGGAGCCACTTCCTGACTCCTGGTGGGAGCGCCCTAGTGGACCCCTTGAAACCCAGAACTCACATAATGAGCATTTAGTTGATAATTTAATCAGTGTCCTCTTCAAATTTTATGATGTTTACTGAATCACCCATTTGGAAATGTCCAGTTTCTTCTTTGAGATTGTAAATAAACTCAGTAAAAGTTTAACTTTCATTTTTTCCATCCTTGACAATCAGAAAATTGCTAGGTTCAAAAAAGGTCCCAGACATTAAACAAAATGGTTTTTTTTTCCTTCACAATAGTCTTCCCTTACTGCTGTACTATGTGATAAGGTTAATATAACAACTGCCATAAGGATCATTAATACAGGGAGATAAGCAAAGTTGCATGCTGGAAACATTTGCAGGGTATCATTTGCCTTTTCTGCTGATAAAGAAGCCTTCAGTAACAAATACAGATCACAGGCACTGAATATTTAACTTTTGAGACAGAAATTCCAATTGATCTTTCCTAATATGTTATTATTCATAAATACTTTTTAAAGTTGGGTACTGACTGCTCTCAAAATATGATTTTAAAAAATTTGTATGTTACCTACCTTTTAAAGTTTACAATCAAACAATTTACTTTTTAATATGACAAATATTTATAACTTGCAAAAACAAAGATTTCCATGCCCCTCTCTTCATTCTTATTTTTCTTTTTTGAAAATTGTCTTAATTTCAACCAAATTCCAAAGTAAAGAATTTCCCTTTTAGTTAGTGATAATGGGATTTGATCTATCAATGAAGTGCGCAGTATAAGGATTTGTTTTTTATTATCTTGTTAACAAGTGATTTCTTTAGTTTTGGCTCCATTTAAATGAATGCATAAAGATAAATGCTAGAAATTTGCATCACTATATTAATGTTATCCTTCACACTGAGAGCAAAAAGGGAGCCAGTATTTGTTATTGGTAGTAGTATTTCAATGAGAAGGCAATGAGGATAAACAATTGATACCAGCAAGACTTGGCTAACTAGTATAAACCATGACAAGGGCGATTAATAGTGTATATAAACACACTTCAAGTTTGTATACATGATCTCAGCTCTCACCTAGCGATTTCTTAGTATTTTTTTAAAGGGTGATTTGTAAGTTGGCAGTTACAAGGCTATCAACTCATGTGCTGTGTGTACTGTTTATATATTAGAGGTATGGAATAGACATACTGAAGTGTGATTTACCGGAGAGAGTGTTGATTTGGAAGGATGTCTGGTGAATCAGGTTGTGGCTCTGTGGCTGGCACGTACCCAAAGGCAGTTCCCAACCTCTCTGGACCTCAATTTCCTCCTCAGTACAATAAAAAGACTGGATACAGAACTTTCTAAAGGTGTTCCCTATAGCGCTAGTTCTGAAGAATGCTAATAAGTTTAAAAAAAAAAAAGCAGGATGGAGGTTTCCATGGCCAGTTACGTTTTGGACACGTTGGGCTAAATAAAGTTTAATATTAATTTTTCTGCAGGACTTCTCAGTGACTTTCATATGGTAATATTCACTGTGACGCCAGGGCAGTGGCTCACACCTGTAATCCTAGCACTCTGGGAGGCCGAAGCAGGTGGATCGCTGGAGGCTAGGAGTTTGAGACCAGCCTGGGTAAGGTGGCAAAAACCGATCTCTACAAAGAAAAAAAAAAAAAAATTAGCCGGGTATGGTGGCACATGCTTATGGTCCCAGCTACTTGGAGGGCTGAGGTGGGAGGATCGCCAGAGCCTGGGAGGTCAAGGCTGCAGTGAGCCGTGATCATGGCACTGCACTCCCACCTGGGAAACAGAGCAAGACCCTCAAGAAAAAAAAAATTCACTGTGAATCTTTAAGTGTGTGTGTGTGTATGCGTCTGTGTGTAGGGGTACCGTGCACAGTTTTCCTAAACTGATTCGAAAACAAGGGTGAACAGTGATCCCTTGAATCTATAGTACTTTGGATTCCTTCTGAAAATGATTAAGGGGCACTTGCATTCACCCTAGGTGTTCTTGAAGCCAGGGTGCAAGGAACATGTGGATATCACTAAATGAGAACGATTCCCCTTCAGAGAAGAGGTTCTACAGAGAGGCAGGGAGTATGGTACTAAGTTTGTTTGTTTATTTATTTTTGAGACAGGGTCTTGCTCTGTTGCCCAGGCTGGAGTGTGGTGGCACAATCGTGGTTCACTGCAGCCTCCACCTCCCAGTCTCAAGCCATCCTCCCACCTCAGCCTCCCGAGTAGCTGGGACTGCAGGTGTACACCACCATGCCTGGCTAATTTTTAAAATATTTTTGGTAGAAACAGGGTTTTGCCATGTTGCCAAGGCTGGTCTCAAACTCCTGAGCTCAGGCGATCATGCTGGGATTACAGGCGTGAGCCACCTTGCCTGGCCTCTCAAACTTAAAAGCCTCTGTTTCTCTCTCTCTTCTCACCCCACCAGATGCTCCTTGACTTATGACAGTATGTCATACTATCATGTAATAGTAAACCTATGGTAAATTGAAAATATTATAAATCAAAATGCATTCGATATATCTAACCTACTGAACATCCTAGCTTAGCTTACCTTAAACATATTCAGAACATTTACTTTAGCCTACAGTTGGGCAAGAACATCTAACCCAAAGTCTATTTTATAATCTAGTGTTGAATACCTCATGTAATTTATTGAATATGATATCGAAAGTGAGAAAGAGCATGGTTGTATGTGAACTTGAAGTACAATTTCTACTGAATGTATATTGCTATCATGTCATTGTAAGTCAAAAAGTCATGAATCAAACCACCCTAGGTTGGGGATCATATGCAGTCATGCATTGCTTAACAATGCGGACATGTTCGGAGAAATGTGTCATTAAGCAATTTTGTTGTGTGAACATCACAGAGTTTACTTACACAAACCTTGATGGCATAGCCTACTAAACACTCTGGCCACAGCCTAGTGCTCCTAGGCTGCAAACCTGTACAGCAGGTAACTGTACTGAACACTGTAGGCAGTTGTAACACAATGGTGAATATATGTGGTCTAAACATAGAAAAGGTACAGTTAAAATACTGTATAAAAGATAAAAAATGGTACACCTGTAGAGGGCAGCTCCATGATACTCATGGGACAACAGTCGCACATGCAGTCTGTTGTTGACTGAGATGTTAAAACTATGCAGCACATAACAACGTATCTCTCTCTATCCCATTCCTCTTCAGCTTCTTTTCAAACTCCTGACTTTAGCCTCTTTCTTATTTTCCAGACCCAGCCCACACTGGCTCTTGTCTCTCTCACCCTTTTCTTTAACCCTCCAGATCTATTCCTCACTGTTCTGCCGGTAGCTCTCAGAGTAAATCTGACACAGCAGTCCCTGGCCCTCTCGGCTCCTCCCCGCTCTAATTCCAATCTTTGCAGCCATAGCTTAGGAACTAGTCTGACAAAGATGGGATTCACCTGAGCAGTCTGGGGTGGGGGTGTGAGGGCAGAGAGGGGGGAGGTAGGGGGAGGGAGAGGTAGGGGAGTGGAGGAGGGGAGGGAGAGTGGAGGGTGGGAGCAGGTGGGCACACTGGCTGTCACAGTGGTGATCAGAGACAAGCCTGCAGTCTAATCCTGTAAAAGGTTTTCCTGAAACTCCTAATTTTGTTTAGTAGTCATGAACACCAGCTTGCACCCAATTTTTGTTTTCCTCTTTGTTGGTCTACCTACCAAGTTTATCCCCTGACCTTCGAGGGGACTTCACCCCAAAACCATTGTGTGAAAACCAACCTTATTTCTAAGAATATTTCTAAGGTCTATGACCTTCTTTGGCAATCCATGATGAGGATTAACCACTCTTTTTAGAAAACGATTTTGTCTACATGCCTCATGCCCCCATTAAGCCCAATCTCTGGGCAGATCACAGGCCTCAGGGTAAATGTGTAAGGAGGCCCTTGTGCAAGGCCAGTGGGGAGGGAGGAGGCACTAGTGCCCTCTAAGGGCACTGACATTCAAGACTCCTGAAATGCTGTGTGGAACTGTGCCGCATTTGGAGAGGGGAAGATAAAACGTGTCTGTGGGTTGCAGTCAGCTTGCAGGGTTTATAACACAACTGTATTTTATATTTTTTTTGAAAAAAATTAAGTTTTCCTGAACCTTTTATTTTCTAGTTGAAATGTTCTCAACATTAATATTTCATCCTAAGTTTTACTGTAATTTATGGTTCTTTTCTGAATCAAAGGTTTGTTCATAGCTATGTTAAATAATGACCTCCAAACTCAAATGTGAAATTGGTGTAAAGGTTTTGACAGTGAGTTGTATTGTGAACAGTTTAATTGAAGTTGTCTTAGTGGAGTCTAGTTATTTCTGTAGTTGGTGGTTCAGCCTGACCTCAAAACAACAAAAAATGTAAACATAGTAAACATTTCTTGGGCTCTAACATTGTTCTGACCTATAAGAGAGGCAGAAATAAGTAAAGGTTTGGTGAAGGCAGGTAAGATTATACTGTCTGTTAGAGTAGAGGAGATGGTTTGAAATAAAATGGAAATAAATAAGGAGGTAGAGGCACCTGGACAACACTGTAGCTGTTGTCCAAAGACACCCCAGATGGCAATGGCTCCAATGAGGGAGAAATCAATTTCTCTTTCAGATAACTCTCCGAAGGAGGTAAGCAAGCCCTGCTCCAGGAAGCCGCCCAGGGACCTGGACTGGAGGAATGGCTCGGCAATCCTCAATACGTGCTTTTCTTTCCAGGATTGCTCCAGTCAGCCCTCTTTCTAACCAGGCTAGGAAAGGAGAGAACATAACTGGCGAAAGCACCTTTTAATTTTTTTTTTTTTTTAGACAGGGTCTCACTCTATCACCTAGGAGTGCAGTGGTACAGTATCAGCTCATTGCAGCCTCGACCTCTTGGGCTCAAGCAATCCTCCCACCTTAGCCTCCCCAGTACTTTGGACTATAGGTGCACATCACCATGCCTAGCTAATTTTATCTGTTGTAGAGATGGGGGTCTTGCTATGTTCCCCAGGGTGGTCTCAAACTCCCGGGCTCAAGCATCCTTCCTCCCACCTTAGCCTCTCAAAGTGCTGGAATTACAGGTATGAGCAATCATGCCTGGCATCATTTATTTTTTCTTTTTTTTGAGACGGAGTCTTGCTCTGTCGCTCAGGCTGGAGTGCAGTGGCGCATCTTGGCTCACTGCAACCTCTGCCTCCTGGGTTCACGCTATTCTCCTGCCTCAGCCTCCCGAGTAGCTGGGACTACAGGTGCCCGCCACCACGCTCAGCTAATTTTTTGTAGTTTTAGTAGAGATGAGGTTTCACTGTGTTAGCTAGGATGATCTCGATCTCCTGACCTCGTGATCAGCCCACCTTGGCCTCCCAAAGTGCTGGGATTACAGGCGTGAGCCACCGTGCCTAGCAGCATAATTTATTTTTCAATAGAAATTTTCAAACATACACAAATGTAGGGATAATGCAGTATAAGAGATTCCCATGTGCCTGTCACTGAGCTTAAACAGTTACCTTTGTATGGTCAAACTTGTACCATTTATATCCCCCAAATAGGTCCCCCACAGCTTCGCTGCATTATATTTAAAAGCAAATCTTAGACATCTTTAAGAAGATGATCTGGAAGTTGTACACATATCACATCACTTGGTGACAACTCAGTTACATGATCACGCCAGACACAAGCAAGGCTGGGACATGTCTCTAGCTGGGCAGCCGCGTACCCAGGAAGAAGGAGAGAATGCCACACTTGGGATTACAGGATTTGAGGAGGTAGCCTTGAAAAAGGCCGTAGAGGTTGAAATCACGTGGCTCAGAGGAAGATCAAGGACATTTCTACACTGTAGTCAAATCCAACTGATGCCCAGTGCATACTGACACCTTGTGAGGGCTGCAGTGCAAGTCTTGAAAATCTTATGCACTCACATTTTCAGCAAATGCAGCATTTGCCAAATAGAATAGCAAGATGAAGTGGCTTAGAAAGGCACTACCGCTCTTGCTCTTTTTCTCACCTGTGTAAACTTAGCTGAGTTAATGATTTTAGAGGAGAGAAAGTCAATATATATGTAAATTATGAACACGGTTTATGTGCTTCTGCTGTTGGAAACCTGTCTTTTAAGGTGTTATAAGGTGTATGTGTATTTTAGACTTTATGTATTTTCCTGTAATAAGAAGAGAACAAGACACCACAGAA
Source organism: Macaca mulatta (assembly GCF_049350105.2). Classification (NCBI taxonomy): domain Eukaryota; kingdom Metazoa; phylum Chordata; class Mammalia; order Primates; family Cercopithecidae; genus Macaca; species Macaca mulatta. Next base: position 101,982,411 of record NC_133408.1, on the reverse strand, counting down.
CTTAAAATATGCAAAAGAAGAAATAGTTTACATTAGTGTAATGAATCAATTCATACTAAAAACATTTATTGAGCATGTATTATATTCCGAAGATTGAGCTGGGTACTCCAGCAGATAGATGATAACAAACCTTCAACCCCTGTTCTTGGAAGCTCTCAATCTGAGGGCAGACACACATGAAAACATCTAACTACAACGTAAGACAGAATGAATCAGGTGCCGTAACTGGGGGTAGTCTCACCTGCCCAATATCCATTCTCTTCCTGCAAGACTCTTGATATTTCTCAGGGACCACCCCTCTCCACTCTCAGTTCCTGTGGTTTGAGTGGAGCTGAGTCAACCTTCATCCCCACAGGGAGTTGTAACCCAAGTCTAGTCAATCAGAGCAATTGTATTTTCCTGGCCCAACTGATGAGTGGTTCATAAGTGGTCACATGCCCAGTCAAAACCAATGACATTTGTGCTACTGTTGAGAAAAGGAACTCTTTCCTCCTCTGGGATGGCTGGATAGGATGAAAGCCTGGAACTCTGGGAAGCTCATATTACCACTGCCTGAAAATGAAGCCCACATCAAAGGTAATAGAGCTGAGAGATGAATTGAGTGGGTCCTGATGACATCCTTTAAAACTGTTGGATATTTCCCATGTCAAGCACTGCAGTAAGCATATCATTCACTGATTTATTCATTCATTCGCTCACTTGCTGACTTTACCTGTGCAGTTGCATTTAATCCCTATATAGTAGTTCCCCAAATTGCTTTCTGAGGTCTCAGTTACTGGCCATCCACTGCAGTCTAAAGATCGGTGAGTACAGTACAATAAGATATTTTGAGAAAGAGACCATATTCACATAACTTTTATTACAGTATATCGTTATAACCCCTCAATTTTTTTATTGTTGTTGTTAATTTCTTAGTGTGTCTAATTTATAAATTAAATGTTATTATAGGTATGCACATATAGGAAAAAACATAGTGTATACATGGTTCAGCCTATCTGAGGTTTCAGGCATCCACTGAGGGTCTTGAATATACCCCACTGGATGGGGGGGACTACTTCAACATTAATAGAAAGTGGGTACCATTATTCTCATTGTATAGATGAACCTGCTGCTAATTAAGGGAAAAGGTGGGATTGAACACAGAATCAGGTCTGTTTCTAATACCCTATATGGTTTCTCAAGGAGAAAATAGCTGTTATAAAACCAATGTATTCTCTTAGCACCTAGAATACAATAGTGCATTCACTTAGAAGGGGCCACTTACATATTTCTTGACTGGGTGCATATTCATGGCGTAAAGAATGGTGGTGCTGTTACTTAGAGTGGGAAGCACAGGAAGAGGTGCAGGAGGAAGAGAAGGGGAGGATGAATTCAGGTGCAGCCAGGATGTGGGTACAGGAAGAGATGATATGCCCAGAGGTGAAAATGTGAGGTTGGAATAGGGCGAGAGGTAGAGAGGAACATTTAGAAATTTTCTGAGAGGAGAATTGATGAAGGACATCTTTCCACAAATGTTATCTCAGTGAGGCCTTCCCAAATTGCAATCTCCTTCTTAATTCCCTTTTCCTTACCTTCCCCATCTCTCCTCGCTGCTTTGTATTCTCATAGCATCAATCACCTGTATCTAAGTAGATATCTATTTGTTTTTATTTATGTCCTCTGCATCCCCATGACAATATAAGCTTTATCTGAGGACGGAGACAGGCTGTTGTTCACGGTGGTGTCCCACATGCCTAGACTAGTGCCTGGCACATAGGAGGTGCTCAAAGTCTATTTGTTGAATTAATAAATGAAGGAGTGGAAGTGTGTGAGATTGCTCACTGACGGCAGAGATAGATGAGGGTAGACAGAGACCTGGGAAGAGGAGACCCTGGAAGTGACTGAGACAATCTAAGAGGCAGAAGACAAATCAAAGAGCAATTCCCAAGAATAAGGAAAGCAGAGGGTTTCCAGAGCAGCACAGCCAGCAGGGGCAAATGTTGCTGAGGGGCAAAATATGGCCGAGGCCACTACATCTTTGGTAATGTTGCACAGCATCATTGGAGGCTCTTGGGATTCAGAGTCAAGCATGAGGGTTTGAATTCCAGTCCTGCCATTTACTAATTTACTAGTTATGTAAATTTGAGTAACTCTCTAAACTTCGGAGCCTTGGTCTGTTTACCTGTAAAATGGGTATAATGCTGACCCTACCTCAAAGCATGATTTTAAGGATGCACTGAATGATTATATGTGAATGACATGTATATATGTGAATTATTACCATTATCACTGATTTGCAGTGGGTAGAATAAATATCTACAAATAAAGGAAGTCATGAAAAATTTTGATAAACCATTACTGTTTGGGAATAATTGATTTCAAGACAAAACAAAATACATGATGATTCTTGCTGTCATTTTCAAACACTACGCATATATATTTGAAAATGAGCACTTGCATTTATGGGTTTGAATTTGGGGCATTTTCTTTATCAGGACTGTTCCCGGTTTTCTTATACCGCTTCTTACTTAGGCTATTTATGCAAATGCACAACCCCAGACAGACAAGAGGCAACATTTCAGTTCTCTGTCAATTGGGTTGGAGAGCTGCATGCAGCCATTCCCTTCCTTCCCCCACCCCCCTCGCAAGCCAATCTTATTTTTTACCCTTTGTAGTCAGAATGTTGCATATCCCAAGTCTTTCTAGAAAATCACTAATTTTATTTATGCATTCGCCGTTTATATTGTAGGTTTTGAGTTAGATTTAGTCCTGGTGACTGAAAGTTCAACATTTTCTGAATATTTTCCTCAAAACCACAACCACATTTGGCAGCAAAGAAGCTGGAGGGATGAATAGACTTCCATGTTGCTTGGTTGTAGAGAGGGAGATGCTGGCAGAAATTTGCAAGCATTTGCATATATACAATTGTCTGTGATGTTTGCTTCCACTCGTGCTCTCTTTCTCTGCCCTCTGTTCTCTTTGTGCAGTGAATTACTAATACAAATACAGATGATGAAATTTCTGATCCCAGACTGCAAAGCAAATGCACATTTTGGAAGGTATCTGGGGAAAATGGATAGGTTCTTTTGATCTTGTTGCTTTAGCCAGACAAGGAAATAAGGAGAAAGTAATTACAGGGACTTGTCTTTGAAGGTAGAATGAGTGGCACTGACAGGGTTTCTTTTCACGGAATCTTGTAGAAATGCTATTTTCTTGTTAATATCAATAGGTATTATTCCTGGAAATAGAGTTTATGTATTAAAATGTGTGTTCAGCAGATGGGACACCGTCCACAGGAAGCAGAACAAGCTCTGTCCTTGTGGCTACAGGACAGAGTGGATCTAGGGGTGGGTGAAATTTGTCCCCAGGCTTGAGGCATTCCCCAGGGCAGCCTTGACAGTGCAAGTTCTAGAGGTGGAGTGAAAGTGCATTTGCCCCTGAAAGCATCCTGTGGTAAATCACTGCTCCTGCATATTCAGAAGTCATCAGTTTCATAAGCAGAAGCGTGACTCTGTTGGGCAACTGGAGGTGGTAGCTCAGTGGCTCTGATTAGGTGGCAGTGCTATCAGGAATGCTCAGCTTGCCTGACTTCAGAATATATTCCTATTAGCTATCAGAAAGCTCCCTGGAGAAAAGAGCTGAAATGCAACTTTAATTGGCAACTTTTTAAGGTAACAAAGAACATTTTCTTATACCTATCCCTGTGGTGGACCTAACGTTAATACATTGGTAAGTGAGCAATTTGAATTAAGTCCATGGTTTCTTAAACAAACAAGTAAACAAAGAAGTTTTAATTGTCAGTGTACTATGTACTTTATGGCACAACAGGATCACCTTTGGTTTAAGAAATGCATGTCGGCTGAGCGCACTGGTGCATGCCTATAGTCTCAGCTACCTGGGAGGCTGAGGTAGGAGGATCGCTTGAGCCCAGGAATTCAAAGTCAGCCTGGACAATATAACAAGACCTTGTCTTAAAAAAAGCATGCCAATTCTTTTCTTCTTTTAAAATAATTTTGATTTTACCTATTGTTGACCTTTCATCATATATCATGTGGAAAACACCAATTCTGTTTGTCAGAATAGGTTTCTAAACAACTTAAGCTTGTGCTGACAGCTTGGATAAAAAGAACAAATATTTGTTTTTTATTTCATGCAAATATCGCATGCTGTCAAACAAGATGGGCTTAAAGAGGCTAGGATTTTTGCATCGCTCACTAAGGGACAACTAATCTATAGCGGAAATAATTTTAAATGTAGAAGTGCAGTGTGGAAAATGTAGACCTCCCACTAGTTGAAATGACATTAGTAGAAAAAAAAATTTAGCTGAAAAAGGTTATGAAATGCTTATTTTGTTAGATGCTTAAAATATGTTGGAAATAGAATAAAAAAGAGAGAAATGGTTTATAAGAACAAAGACTGTTCTAACAGCTATTACTTTATTGGAAATTAGTTTAGTGGCATTAAAACTCTTTAAATAAACATATATGAAATGATATAACTTTGCGTTGAAACGAGGTTAAGTAAAAAACTGAAATAGCATTACTGTGGATAAAGTAGAGATCAAACCCTTGAAATTACGGATATTAAGGAACTCATCAGGCAATCACTGGGTTCTTTGCTTTCTTTCCATTCTTTCTTGGCATATCCTTTATGGCCCATAATGAGGTAGCTAGAGATACACTGTTATGGCCGCAGTTTAGTGGCAGAAAGTGAATGAAAGAAAATTTCTCTTAAAAATGAAAACAATATTCATCCTAATGATGCTATAGGACTGACCACTATGGAGATTTAAACTAGTATATGAAATTCATTTACAGATATAATGGATACCAATCTAAATATGAAATATTTATATATATGATATTGCTTCTGTTTGGATTCCTGCTGTCTGCCATTCTAGGTGGGATTGTGGATGGATTTTCCCCCTCACTCATTTCCTGTTCCACAATGCCTACTGTGCAGTATTACTGGGCTATGTCAGCCACCTAGCTACCTTCCTGGTGTGACTGTTGTCCCTACTTTCCTTTATACAATGAAGAATTAACTGTTCAGGTACTGTCATCTGCCTTATCCAACACACTTTATAACACAGGGGGAGAATTTTAATAAGACCTCCAAGGGGCCTGTTGCCATTTTTAGAGAGAAGGTTTCCTATAAGGGAAGTGCATGGAAACTCCCAAGAGAAAGCTGTTTAAAACCCCCTGCTGAGAGGAACCCATGTCATCCCATTTTATTGTCTACCTGTCACCACAGCCCTTGCATGATTCTGACAGGCTGCTCTTTTCTCTTGTAGCCAGTGCTGCTTAATGTCATTTTCTTGGTTGAACATCTTTATTTCTGACTTGTTACGAACCATTAACTAGTTTCCAGGTTTCAGTGTCCTGGCTACTTTTGACTAGTAAGTCATTTGGCATAACAAGGTTTCCCTTTATCTTCTTGCTAAAGAAAATCTCTACAAGAAATGATCAGTGTTCCAATCTTTATGAATCCTAGCAGATAGGAAGTGCCTGTCATCGGATGCGAGGTATCTTTTCTGAAAGCATATTTTAGTTCATATAATAGAACTTGACAGACACACTGGGTAACCATTATACTTTTTGTAGAAGGCTTGAAACAATTTAGGTGAAAAGAAGAGAATTTTACAAATATACTTGCCTGGGATGGTTTGAAATAAACATAACAACATTGTTTATAATTAGATTTCTTACATGAAATGTTTTCACACATAAAATTTTTTGAATATATTTTGAAAAGCATTCAGTAGTATAACAGTTGTCAATCTCTATAAACACACTTTTCAAGTGCTAGTTATTTGTAGTATTGCTATAATGAAGACTGGCTGCTTTGGACAATGATTTGAAAATAATATATATAGATGTGTGGCTTGATAACATATTGCTAAAGCATTAAAAAACAGACTTTAGTTTGCTTTGTATAAAGCTACTCACACATGAAATTAATATAACTAATTTTTTAAATTACTCAATTTTATTAAAGTTTAAAAATGTACTTTTTTTTTTTTTAAACAGATGGAGTATAATGGTGCTATCTTAGCTCACTGCAGGCTCAGACTCCTGGGCTTAAGCAGTCCTCCCACCTCAGCCTCCCAAGTAGCTGGAACCACAGGCGAATGTCACCACGCCTGGCTAATTTTTGTATTTTTAAGATAGAGGCAGGTCTTGCTGTGTCGCCCAGGTTGGTCTTGAGCTCCTTGGCTCAAGTGATCCTTTCACCTCAACCTCCCAAAATGCTGGGATTATAGGCGTGAGCTGCCGAGCCCAGCCAACTTTTTTAAAGAAATGAACTTAAATATTATGAGCATATATGTTAGTGTAATGTTACATTATTTAAATCCTAAGTAAGAATATTTATCTATCCTTCCCTAATTAGTGGATTCAGGATATTTAACAATCAGTTACTGGCCTAGCAACTCCACTTCTAGGACTCTATCTTAGAGAAATAGTTGAGCAAGGGCATAAGTATGTATGTTCAGTATATGTGGCATTGTAAATCATGAAACATCTGAGACAGCTTACCAATATATTAATAAGGGAATGGATAAATGAGTCAAAGGACATCTTTAAAATGGAACACTACATTGTTGTTTAAAAGTTGAGCTACAAATGTACGTGCTGATGTGGGCGGTGTCTTTGACATGTTGTTGAGTGGAAAAAGCCGCCTGCAGCACTGTGTGTAGAGTGTGAGACCATTTCTGAGAATAGTGGGAACTCTCTCTCCCCACCTCCTCTGTCTTTGTAGGAACACAGAAAGCAGTCTGGAAGGATACACACTGGACAAACTTTGAGTGGGAAGGCATGGGGGAAATAAGACGGAAGACCTGATCTTTTGCTTTATATGCCTCCATATTATTTGAATTTAGCTTCTCCAGTGTTTATGGACACTATGAGTTAACTTGACAACCTGATTAAATAATTTAAAAAGGAAATTTCATGTCGCAGAAAGGATTGGATGAAAAGAGATAAATGTAGCTACTTGAAATTTCTAACAAAGAAGCGTGGCTTCCTTCCATTCGGTTAACTCTGGCACTCAAAGAATTTGTGTCTCTCTATGAATTTTAACAAATAGAACCTCAATATCTGGGCACACATGCTGTCAACCCAGAGTCTATGTCATCCTGGGAGCGGCTGTGGTCCTCAGTTGATTTCTTGGTGCCGTATTTCAAATCAGCTCATAAATTATTAATAGTACATGTGTAGGTCAGAGACACACTAACCCTGACAATCATTTCATAATATTCTCTCTTTAGCATTAGAAGAGAAGAGAAGGGAGTAATCAATATGCAACATCAGAGGTACATTTCACATAGATATGGTATATGCACTTAGAAAAAAAAGAGTCAGATCTTTACAAAAACCTGTCAGCCTGGCATTAATCTTGCATTATGAATAATGTGGCTATCTATGAATCTTTAATATTTTTTAAATGATGAAATTGTATTGTATCCTCTACCAAAGCAAATTTGATAAAATGTGAGAATAGTTTGATCAATGAAGATGTTGATATACGTGAATAAAAAAATTTAAAGCTAGCTCATTAAAATGCAAAAAGCAACAGCTATACTTTGACCTCAGTGTAAATTTTCAGCCCAAATTGAGTTTTACCATTGTCCATAATGTCATAGAATTATTCTTTAAACAAGTTATAAAATAATTGTTTGGTTAAAACCATTATCCCACAAGACATCTCTGGTAATATACCACTAGCAACCAATTTGATACTGGCTTCTGGTTTATAATAAGACCATCTTCGAGAATTCCTAACAAACACTTAGATTAATGTTTCATGTATAAGATACAGCAGTGCTCATGGAAGATTACAAATCCAATGGCTTGCTAGAAATACTGTTACATTTATTTTTTTCCATGAAGTAATCCCGGAATAATTTGTTCCAGGTTTAATTTTCAGTGAAAGTAAGAAAAGTAGATCAAGAACTTTGCTTATGAAATTTGCCTAATGAAGAAATTTTAATCAGTGCTTGTTGAACTGAAGATAAAAATATAGTTTGTTTCTAAAGATTTGAGGAGAATTAACATGTATCTGATTGTTAATATTTGATTCTTGTTTAATTATTTATTATATCAAGGAATGAATCTGTCAAGTAAATAATGAAATGCGTACATGCAGCATATGTAATTAGGTTAGGTGCATAAATCCAAAGTGTTCACTTTATAGTTGTCAGCGCAGAATTTATTAATAATGAGAAATGTTAAGTGAAGAAAATTCTTAACATAGTCTACCTCATTAGTGCGGATTATAGCAATTGTTGGTTGAAGAAAAAGAAGGGTACAAATAGTCGTGGTTAGGTTTCATTCTCTTAGTTGTCTTTTAATCGTTTAAAAGTATTAGTGAATTGGAGCACATTGGTTTCTCTTTTTAGAAATGTATGATTTGAAACACAAGTTGAGGATTTGAATGCATGCTGCCAATGGAATAATTCCACACTGAAAAAATACAGGCCTCAGGGTTTCTAAATCCAAACAATTGTTTAAGGGGGAAAATTCAATTAACATTTGAGAAGCAAAAACCTTCTTTTATGATTAAGCTGTCAGATGTGAATCTGAAGATTCAGCCTTAAATTCACTGTGAAGGTGCGTAGACAGGAGGCGATGCATCACCAGCTGTCCCCTCTGTTTCCCCTGACTGCCCCAGCTCAATGGGGACGGGAAGAAGCATCTTGTCAAGTACCTTCCTTGAACCCCGGGTTTGCCTGGGCTGCTGGCACAGTTAATGAAACAGGGATTTGAGGAGACCTCAGGTACCTGGGAATGAGACTTGATGGGATCTCTGGGTATGCTGGGGTGGAGATTGCAGGGACCTGGTTGAGTGAGTGCCACCAACTCCATATTAAAGAATCTGACTCATAACCTGGTTAGAGTTAGGTCTGTACTTCATGTTAATCATTAATACCAATGTATGGTCTAAGAGGCAACCAACCAGAAAACAAGATAATGAGATCCCACTGTGTCACTAACTAGTCTGGTAACTTCCAGAAAATTCTCTAAATTCTAGGGCCTTAGTTTCTTTGCCTGTCAAATTAGAGGACTGTCATTCTGGCTTTAAAGGTCTATGATTCACAGAGATGATATTGGAATACATCAGATTTTGTGCAAGCAGTTCCATGAGTGTCTTGAAAAGAAAGGGAGAGTATGATGGTATGAACATTCATCATCCGACCAGGTATTGTCCTAGAGACACTTATACATTTATTAGAAGATGGAAGATATGATGACAAAAGGAAGTCCATGTGGTATTTTAGCAAATGACAGGACTAAAAATGTCTTGCTAAGGGAGTGTGGGCTGCCTTACCTCAGCAGTGGGGACCAGAGACATTCTGATTAGTTACCGTATATTGACTCCAGACAAATGACATGACTTAGCCACTATTTAAGAACTTTCTTACCTTATATATAGATATAAATTAAAAGAGAACTAGAAGGCCTATTTAGGATAATGAAGTGACATTACAAAACAAAGACTACATGTTACAATTTTCTTATCTGCCTCTGAGAGGTGACTGACTAATAGTTTTATCTTCAAACGTTTCTGTGATTTACATGTTTTCAAAGAGAAATATTCTGATGGTGAATAATCCAGTTATCAAATTATTTGCTAAATCAAAATAATTATTTGCTATTCTCCTGACTTAATTCTCAGATGTCTACAAACTAAAGAACTTAGGGCAAAAATGGCTTAATTCAGTCAAGCATTTATAAAGGCAAAATCCTATGTGGGATCCATAATATGGCTATTTAGTGGGGAGAAAGCAAAGCAAAAGAGCAAATATTTTACTGCACCGTAAGAAAATTAACAATTGGGCCGGGCGCGGTGGCTCAAGCCTGTAATCCCAGCACTTTGGGAGGCCGAGACGGGCGGATCACGAGGTCAGGAGATCGAGACCATCCTGGCTAACACGGTGAAACCCCGTCTCTACTAAAAAATACAAAAAACTAGCCGGGTGCGGTGGCGGGCGCCTGTAGTCCCAACTACTCGGGAGGCTGAGGCAGGAGAATGGCGTGAACCCGGGAGGCGGAGCGTGCAGTGAGCTGAGATCCGGCCACTGCACTCCAGCCTGGGCGGCAGAGCGAGACTCCGTCTCAAAAAAAAAAAAAAAAAAAAAAGAAAATTAACAATTGGATTTAGCCAATCAGTTTGCTATCAACTAATTCAATATACACCATTTTTTCAAACACTTTTTTTTGGTAGAAAGAACCAATATAAGAATAATCAAAGGGTGATTGGTTTTGATCTTCAAATAAAAAGCCATCATAAATCGCTCATACTGGCCAGGCGCAGTAGCTCAGGCCTGTAATCCCAGCACTTTGGGAGGCCAATGTGGGAGGATCACCTGAGGTTGGGTGTTTGAGACAGCCTGGCCAACATGGTGAAACCCCGTCTCTACTAAAAATACAAAAATTAGCCAGGCGTGGTGGTGTGCGCCTTTAATCCCAGCTACTGGGGAGGCTGAGGCAGGAGAATTCCTTGAACCAGGCAAGCGGAGGTTGCAGTGAGCTGAGATCGCGCCACTGCACTCCAGCTTGGCCTGGGCAACAAAATAAGACTCCATCTCAAAAAAAAAAAAAAAAGTTCCTGATACTACTCAATAGCCAGCCTCCCTTATTCCTTATCCTTAGGAGCCCTGTCCAGATTCTAGAGAAAAAATAAAAAATTTTCTAAGCCACTAAGCTTTGGGATGGTTTGGTTGCAGAAATTGATGACTGGGAAACTGACTAAAATTCAGCTTTTGTTTTGGCATTGCCTGTCCTGTCAATTCCCTGCTCTCCTGCACGGCTCCCCTTACCCTCAATGTAATTCAAGGCTAAATCCTGATTAGTCGTCAATTCTGATAATCTTGCCTCCCTTGCCAGTGGTAGTTTAGAGATAGTCGCGTGCCCTGGTTCTGGCCAATGAGAAAAGATCTGAGGGATCTTTGGTATAATTTCTCCACTCTTAAAAAATTTAAGAGAACAGTCAACTTTTTTGTCTGGCTTTTCCATGTCTTAAAGTGATGCCTGGAACTATGGCAGCCATTTTGAGACCTTGAGGAGAACTAGCTAAGGACAAGGTCAGCAAGCTGAGGATGGCAGTTTCGGAAAGACGAGAAAAACTTGGCAACATTAAACATTTTTGACCCACTAAATTAACCAAACTTAGCATCTGCTACCTTGGGACTTCCTACATGAGATACCACATTTTTTTCATTTTTAAAGCTACTACAGACAGGTTTTCTATTACTGAAATCGAAGTTATCCTAAGAAAAACAAGCAGCATATGAAGCTTTATTTTATCACATCTGAGAGAACAGCTCAGCCTTAACTTGGGAGTTTAATTCTGCTGGTAATATTTACTACTCATTTTAATTGTTTGCATGGTTATATTTAAGCCCCCCAACTGTTAGGAAATGTACATTATTTTAACAATACTGGGTATCAGTAAATAAAATATGCTAAATATTGCTGAAAATAAACACTAAGTAACTCAATTTCTGTCATTATATGTGAGGAACGGGAAAAGCTTCTTGGAAGAGGTGATATTTAATCTGGACTTGGAAGGATCGGTGGTATTTGAACAGTTGGACATGAAGTTCAAGGGCATTCTAGAGAATGTCATGGGAGAGGAAATGCAATAGCATGATTTGGGGGTGTACTGTAGTAGACAAATAAAGCTGGAGCTGGGTTAGGTGCAGATTGTGGAGCGTCTAAATGTCTTGCTAAGGGAGTGTGGGGTGCCTTTCCTCAGCAGTGGGGAACAGAGATATTTGAGTTAGTTACTGTGTATTGATTCCAGATAAATTAATAAAGCATATAGTACATATATATTTTTTATAGTTTTTTCGGTATATTTTCATGAAAAGTGTGTATGATTTTAGTGAAACCATAAAAAGCCATTTTCATTCCCATTCAGGTTCTGTTTTAAAGCAGTTGCCAAGGAAACTAGTAAGTGACTGGTTATGCCTGATTTTCCCTAAGTTCAAAATTAGATGCAAATTCTTCAGAGACTACTTGAAGGCCAGTAAACATTTCAAAGGCAGTCAAGCTCAGACGCCTGGGTGTGTGGGTGCAGGATGGTTAGAAGGGGGGTTCTGATGTTCCTGGGGGGAACAGATGCCTTGGCTGTGTAGGCAAAGAGCTATTTTGAGGGAAAAGGGAGTTGGGAGAAAAAGCTGAATGAGTTAAGAGGTGAGAGCCCAGGAAGAGAAGCTGGAAGTGACAGGTTCCACTGAAGTGCCTAGAAACACACTCTAATGGAGACAAGACGAAATTTCTGGAGTTTTCCTTTGTTTACATCTTCATATCTTGTCTTGTTTCAAAAAGGAGATAAGTTTAAATATGTCCCTGAATAAACACGATGACTACATCGCAGGTAGAGATAGGACTAAAACATGATTCTCCTAAACTTTAACACTGGAGTTAGCTCACTTAACGCTGTAAATCTCTGCAAAGACTAACTTTGTTCCCTGGCTCCTCGGTGGTTGCCAGGTGGTGGAGATACACATTATACAACAGAAGAAACTGGAACTGCTTCTACGGGTGTCTTTTCTTAGAACAAGGAAGCATTTCCCAGAAAATCCCAGCAGATGTCCCCTGGCTTGGCCTTGGCCAGGACTGGTCACATACCCTTTTCTAAGCCAATGCCTGGGCAAGGGTAGGGGTTGGCCATAACCGATTTAGGCTACTTAGGATTTACTTCTGGGCCAAGGAGAGGGAGGGGGTGAGGGGGTGGGGGGATGGGGGCGGTGGGGGCTGACCTGGCCTAAAATGGCTGGGGGTGATGCAGTCGCGGGAGGAAGGAGTGCTGGACAGTTGCGTGAGCTGTAAGAAGGACGGGGAAAATACTGCAGAGTGATGGAGAGTGCAGAGGAGCCTGGGTTCTCATCTGTGCTTCCTCCACCCTAGCTGGCTTATGCTGAGCACCTTGCAAGCCTTTGCTAAGCCTGGTTTCCAGGAGAGCAGTAAGATCGCCGTGATAAACATAATGTAGGTAAAGCAGTTGGCATAGTGCCTTGCATAGAATAATCCTCAGTAGATGTTTACTACTGTCGTTGTTGCTATTATTAATAAAAGTGACCTAGCTCCTCCCCTCGAGAAGTTCACAAGGGGCCCAGATGTGACAGGGAGAGCTATCAGAAGGCAGGAGATGACTTCTTGCCAGGGAGCAAGCCAGGACAAGAAGAGAGGCGCCGTGAAGCCTGCGTTCCCTCCCGCACGCGGGTGGCCTCGGTGGCCACCCGGGGAGCCCAGCAAGGAAGGCCCAGGGTTCGGGAGGCGGGTCCTGCACTGCGACGCAGCCTCGTCCAGGTGGCCGCGGGGGCCGCAGGCCTGGGGAGCAGGGTGCAGCACACCTGACGCCGGCTTGCAGTAGAGGCGAGAGCGGGGCGCCGGGATGCTGGCGTCCAATTTAACCACGAGGGCGCACGGGACGGAGGCCGGGGGTCCCGCTTTTCCGTCAGAGTTCGCGGTCACTAGTGGAACCCACCGAGCACTCTTATTTTCCTGGCATTTTCACGGCATTAATTGGATGACAGAGTCAAGAGGCAGGGCATTTGCCGACACTGACTAGCAACGCGCGGCCTCTGAGCCGCGCCCGGCCGCCCACCCCTTCCTCCTCCCGCACCCGGCCGGCTCCCCATCCCGGCCGGGCTTGGCAGCGCGGGCGCGGGCGGGGGCGTGGGCGGAGCCGCGGCCGGGCAGTTCATTATGTTGGACAGGGCGCGTCTGCGCCTCGGGCCGCCGTGGCTCCCGGGGCCTCCGCCTGCAGCAGGCGGCGGAACGGGGGCAGGCGGCTGAGACGCGCTAGCTATTTGCATTCCCCGGCAGTCATTTTTATATGCGGAGGTAATGAAGTTGTCAGCGGCGCCCCAAGTGTGGCAGAGCCTGATATTCAAATCGCCCTGCCCGCTCCGCCTGCTCCCGCCCGCCAGTCCCGGGAGCCCGGGGCTGCGCGTGCCCGCCCCGCATCCCCGCTTCGCCCCGCGACCGCGCGCGCCTCCTCGTCCTCCCCCGCGCCTTTGTCTCGGTTTCCTCCTTTCCCTCCTCTTTTGTGTCCGGCCAGACTCAGCCCCAGAAACCAGCCACCCTGCCGCGTCCGACTGCCAGGGACCCCGCATGCCGCGAGGTGAGCTGGCGGCAGGTTTGGGGAAGTTAGTGGGTGCAGTCAGGCCGCCGCCCCCGCACTCGACGCCACGCCCACCCCCTCTTTCCTTCACCAGGGGCCCCTTGCCCTCCCTTCACCTCCGTCTCCAAGAAAGATGACCTAGTACTCCATTACAATTTGGGCCTAGAGAAGTTTTCGTCCCTCTTTCCGAATGCGTATTTGTGGTCATTTTTATGATTACAGAAACCCAACACACAGCTATTCTGTCAGGCGGCTGAGAAAAGGCTGCTGTTCCACAGTTGCAGCCCTGCTAAGGAAATGAGGCGGAAAGGTGGACGCACCTGACTGGAGTGGTTGAAGGAAGGCAGTGAACATCCACGCTCCTGGGGTTGGTTTTCCTGGGCCTCTGCCCCTGTGCTGCTCACTGGGGCAGCCACTGACCACAAGAGGCTGCTGAGTGCTTGCAGTGTGGCCAGGCCAGACCAGGATGTTCTCCAAGTGGGAAATACACACTCCATTGTAAAGAAGACTGTATGAAAAAAAGAATGTGAACTGGCTCATTCATCCTTTAAAAACATTGGTTGCATATTGAAATGATAATATTTTGGGTATATGGGGTGAAATAAAGTATCATGAATTAATTTTTTTTTTTTAATGTGGCTACAAAGAACATTTAAATTTACACACGTGGTACACACTGTATTTCTGTGGGACCGCATTTAAGACCCAACCCCACCTATCCTCTAACTCTGCCCTCTCATCTTGCTCTCCGGGTACTTTGGAACAAGGCAGGGATGGAGGGAAGGTCCTTGTATCTTGGGGATCAAATGCCCAGGAAAAAATTAGGAGGTGTTTGGGATTATGCTGAAAACCCTGACAACACTGCGTAGGAGATGTCTCCTCCTTTTCCCTTTTTTACTGTAAAGAAGAACGTACACTCCCCCACAGCCATGCCACAATCCCATGGACCAACCGTTCCTGTGTGAAGGTGGGCCTCTAGGAGTGTTCTGTGCCTTTTAGGAGTTATTTGTGGCACACTGAACTTGCTGACATGCCATTTAGAAAAGTGAATACTGTGTACGCACTGTAACCACTATTTCATAAGTATTTTTGGTGTACACTGTTCCTCAGCACTCACAGGCTTCAGAGTAAGAGCTCCCGGAGTATGCATTGACACGATGCGCTGCAAATGATCCGGGCATGGGGGAGTCCCCGAGTGTGCATTGATTCCACACACGGTCACGGCTCCTACAGGGTTTTTATGGCACAGCTTGCCAATGATCCGTGTGTTAAAGACTCCCCAAATACCCATTGACACGATAGACTGGAGTTGTTTGGGTCTATCGTGGCAATGATCCGGGGATAATGGCAGTGTCTTATACAATTTCATTGAGATTGGAGTGCTCATGGTCCTAATGGCAGAACCGGAACTGCCCCAGTTAAGTCCCACCATGGCGCCCAGTGAAGGGTGTGTAAGTCTTTGACCTTCCGCTTCATGACACTGTGTCATCGCTAATGTTTATTGATATTTTAACTAACACAATTGAGTTAGCATTTTTCCCCCTGAAAATTCATTTTTGTAATTCAACACCTGAATTAGGGGGTCTATCTGTTGATGGTTTCATTTGTTTAATCATAAGCTAAAGACCTAGGAAAGGTCATTCTTAAATCTAAAGTGGTTTGGGAAGAAGAATCTTGGGAGATGCATATGAGCTTGAGACAGAGTTAATATGGAATAAATAACCTCAGTCCTGAGAAAACCTAGTTGGCTAGGCTGAAATAGACAAGACAAGAAGGTGGGAAGAAGACGTTTTTAAAAATAATGAAAGTAATATATTCAATAAAAATAATTCAAACACTGCAGAAATGTATGAAATAAAAAATAGAATCCTCCTTCCTTCCTCCTATACCATTCACTGTTACAAGCACTATTAATATTTTTGTATATTCTTCCAGTAACTTAAAAACACATACAAATATATACAGTCATGCATCTCTTAATGATGGGAATATGTTCTGAGAAATGCATCGTTAGGCGATTTCATCATTGCACGAATATCATAAAGTGTAGTTATACAAACCTAGATGGTGTAGCCTACTACACACCTAGGCTATATGGTATAGCCTATTGCTCCTAGGCTGCAAATCTGTACACCATGGTACTGTAACAGAACACTGAAGGCAATTGGCCGGGCATGGTGGCTCATGCCTGTAAATCCCCGCACTTTGGGAGGCTGAGACCCGCCTTCAAGACCAGCCTGGCCAACATGGTGAAAACCCGTTTTTACTAAAAACCCCAAAATTAGCTGGGCTTGATGGCACACACCTGTAGTTCCAGCTACTCGGGGGGCTGAGGTAGGAGAACCACTTGAATCTGGGAGGTGAAGTTTGCAATGAGCAGAGATTGTGCCACTGCACTCCAGCCTGGGCGACACAGCAAAACTCCATCCCCGCCCCCCAAAAAAAAAGAACACTGTAGGCAATTGTAACACAGTGGTGAGTATTTGTGTATCTAAACATAGAAAAGGTACAGTAAAAATACAGTATAAATGATTAAAAAAAAAAAAACAACCCTGTATAGGGTACTTACCATGAATGGAGTTTGCAGGTCTAGAAGTTGCTCGGGTGAGTGGAGTGAATGGTGAGTAAATGTGAGGGTCTAGGACATTCTGTATACTACTGTAGGCTTTATAAACACCGTACACTTAGGCTACACTAAATTTATTTTTAAAAAGGTAATTGCTCTACAACATTATGATGGCTATGTTGCCACTAGGCTCCAGGTTAATCTTATGGGTCCACTGTTGTATATTCTGTCCATTGTTGACCGAAATGTCATGATGTGGTGCATGACTGTATATCTACTCTTTGTTTACACGAATGGGTTAATGCTGAACGTTACTCTTCAGCGTCTTATATTTTCAATTAATAATACAGTCATGTGCCCCATAATGATGTTTTGATCAGCAATGGACCGCATATACGATAGTGGCCCTGTAAGATTACCATGGAGCTGAAAAATTGTAACATCTTAATGCAACACATTAGTTGTGTGCTTGTGGTGATGTCAGTGTAAAGAAACCTACTGAATTGCCAGTCATTTAAAAGTGTACCACATAACACAGTATGCCACATTATCAAGTACATAATACTTGATAATAACAATAAACAACTGTTACTAGTTTGTGCATTTACTATACTATTTATTATTATTTTAGACTATACTTTCTACACATGCATACACACATATTTATACACACACACACATATATATACACACACACACATATGTATGTATAAAAGTTAACTATAAAACAGCCACAGGCAGGTTCTTCAGAAGGATTCTAGAAGAAAGAATTTTAATAGAGGAGACGAGGCTGGGCGCAGTGGCTCATGCCTGTATTCCCAGCACTTTGGGATGCCGAGGCAGGTGGATCACCTAAGGTCAGGAGTTCGAGACCAGCCTGGCCAACATGGTGAAACTCTATCTCTACTAAAAATGCAAAAATTAGCTGGGTGTGGTGGCAGGCACCTGTAATCCCAGCTACTTAGGAGGCTGAGGCAGGAAAATCACTTGAACCCAGAAGGCAGAGGTTGCAGTGAGAGGAGATCATGCCATCGTACTCCAGCCTGGGTGACAAGAGCGAAACTCCGTCTCAAAAAAAAAAAAACATATATATGTATGAATGAGATGGCAGTTCCATGCACTGACGACCTTACAATGGGACAAAATGTGAAGGTGGAAGACAGTGATATTGATGATCCTGATCCTGTGTAGGCCTAGGCTAACGTACCTGTTTGTATCTTAGTTTTTAACAAAAAACTTAAAAAGTAAAAACAATAAAAGTAAAAATTTTAAACATAGAAAACAGCTGCTATAAATAAGGATATAAAGAAATTAAATAATTTTGTACAGCTATACAATCTGTGTTTTAAGGTAAGTATTATTACAAAATAAAAGGTTAAAAAAATTAAAAAGTTTTTAAAGTAAAAAGTTATAGAAAGCTAAGTTTAATTCATTATTGAAGAAGGAAAAATAAATAAATAATTTAGTGTGGCCTAAGTATACAGAGTTTATTTATTATTTTCACTTTTTATTTTTTGAGATGGGATCTTGCTATGTTACACAGGCTGGATTAGAACTCCTGGGCTCAAGTGATCCTCCTGCCTCAGCCTCTTGAGTAGCTGGGATTATAGATGTGCATCACCATGCCTGGCTAGAGTATAGGGCTTATAAAGTCTGTAGTAATGTACAGTAATGTCCTAGGTCTTCACATTCACTCTTTACTCATCCACTGACTCACTCAGAGCAACTTTCAGTCATGCAAGTTCCATTCATGCTAAGTGCCCTATACAGGTGTATCTTTTCTTTTCTTTTTTTTTTTTTTGAGACAGAGTCTCTCTCTGTCGCCCAGGCTGGAGTGCAGTGGCGCGATCTCAGCTCAGTGCAACCTCTGCCTCCCAGGTTCAAACAATTCTCCTGCCTCAGACTCCTGAGTAGCTGGGACTACAGGCACGTGCAACCACGCCCAGCTAATTTTTTGGATTTTTAGTAGAAACGGGGTGTTACCATGTTAGCCAGGATGGTCTCTATCTCCTGACCTCGTGATCTGCTGGCCTCGGCCTCCCAAAGTACATTTTTTATCTTTTACACTGTATTTTTACTGTACGTTTCCTATGCTTAGATATACAAATACTCACCATTGTATTACAATTGCTACAGTATTCAGTACAGTACCATGCTGTACAGGTCTGTAGCCTAGGAGCAATAGGCTACACCATCTAGCCTAGGTGTGTAGTAAGCTCTATGATCTAGGTTTGTGTAAGTACACTGTATGATGTTTGCACAATGATGAAATCACCTAACAACACCTCTCTCAGAAAGTATCTCCATCATTAAGTGATGCGTGACTATTGAACTTCACTCCTTCTTAGCACATTTATATCTGTGGCATCCTTTTAAATAACTGCATGGAATTCCAGGGTATGGATATAACAATGTTTAGATGTATGCTATTTCAACTATTACTTCAATGAATACCCTTATAATTCACATTTGGAAATTTGTGCAAGTATGTTCATAAAATAAATTTTTAGTAGTGGAAATGCAGCTAAAAAGACGTACATTAAAAATGTTGATATATATTGCCAAGCTGATCATCTTACACACCGACTAACAGTATGTGTGCTTAGTTTCCCACTCCAGGCTAACATGACGTTTTATCATGTCCACTATCATGGACAGTGAATTTCCCGCCAATTTCTCTGCATAGCTTTATGGTGAGAGTCCAGTACTGGGGGTGGTGATAAATGCAGTGTAGTGCAGAAGCCAGACTACAGAGTAGTAAGTCCTATTAGCCAAGATAAAAAAAATAGTTGAGCCACAAATCACACTGAGAGCAGATGGATTTTGGTAATAACCTATCAACCTGGGAGAATCAGAATTAGAGCACATTAATTCATGATTCAGCAAATATTTATTGTCAGGTTATAAGCAACTCCTCCACTGAATAAGCCCCTTGAAAGCAGGAGCTTTGGCCTCCACAGAATTGTAGATTGAGAGTTGTTTTTATTGTTGGTGTTGTTTGTTTGCTTAATTGGTCACTTCCTGTGTACCATGTGCCTGGCTCTGTGCAAAGCCAGGGAATCAAGATGGCTGACATGTTATTCTTGGTCTCAGGAGCTCCGGGTAGGAGAGACAGTGGGATGTAAACCAGTCTGAAAAGTCACATAGTACAGGCAAAGTAAACATTGAGCAAGTGACTTGCATGGAGTACATAAATTTCCCCAAAGTTCAATATTTGAGCTGGGTCTTGGAAGATGAGTAGGGAATGATTTCCAGATTAAGGAAGGACTTTTAGACAGAGGAAATCACGATGAAAGGGGTGGAGCTTTGTGGGAATGCCCATATGAATGGCACAGGGTTTGTGTGTCAGGGAGAAAGGAGAGCAGAAGGGCATGTGCTTCCTACTTACAAGGTGCCAGGAGTGTAAGGGAGAGATATAGGGAAGGAGTGGGTGTTCCCATTCAGGCTCTATATCTGAATTGTAGTGGGGCACTGGTAAGCCATGAACATCCCATAACTTTAATGTGCCTCATTTGTAAAATGGCTAGATCATTTCCAATATTTTTATCAGCTCAAAAATCTTATGGCTTTTGAGCCACAGGACTTGACTTGCCTGAAAGGATTTTATCTTCCAATCTGCATACTGGGGAGCATTGTGTGATACCTAAGAGTGTTCCTTTACTATGGTAGTAAGGGGCTGCTTATAATTTGCTGGAACTAACAACCAGGGGCACTTACTGTGACCTCAAATACTTTATACACCTTTTGGCAAAACAGAAAAAGAAAGAAATGCAAGAAAATAAAGGAAAAGAAGAGGAGACTAGTAAAAATGAAGAAAAGTGAAAAGCAGGACATAGGAATCTTCTGGCAATTACTCTTTATATGCAGATGAATCCTATCTCCACTCTGGAAGTTGAACGGATGTTGCTTAAATGGTTTCTCTGAAGTACATTGCAGAGTTGGATGTCAAGTGTCCTCTTTCTTGGGATTCACACACTGAATGAATTTTATTGGACTTGATAAGCTTGCCATCATGTCCTCCTCTGTGGCAAAGGGAAGCATTCTGACTGAGGCAGTGTCTAAAGAGAGAGAGAACCCTGGGACCTATTGATTACAGACCTCCCTTCAAGCTGACATCAGTACTCTTTGAGAATTATTACCAAGCCTACCTTGCCCAAAAGAATGAAGGACTTGCTGACTTTCAGATGAACTATACATGGTTCCCCCAATTTTTAGACTCAGCCTTTTCCAAGTGGTATTTGAGGCTATCTAGAAGCAAACAAAATAAACACAAGCAGATAGCCCATAAGACCAAACGTGCCATCATAACATCTTTTATGACCAGTGACTCACCTAAGATGAGGGATTTTGCTGAATTCATTGAATTATTGAAGAAGGATGCCTTGCCAACCCTGTCAGTCACTAGAGTCTTGGATTTTACAAAGGAAAGTGAGAGGTCTAAGAGGCTCTGCTAAAACCTCACAGAGTCAAGCCATCTGTCCCACATTGATATTGGGGATTTCCAAAATAGCTTCCTATGAGATCACCTTACACGTGGAAGCCATGGCAGACCTCTCCAGGGGGACTCCTGGTGGAACCAAATTTGATATTTTCATTGGCATGGAGCAAGGACTGGCTGGTGAAAACAAATTTCTGATTTCCTCTGAAATTCAAGGGCAGCACAGGGTTACTGATAGTATGACAAGAGAGGTGAGCAGGTGCCAGTCCCAAATTACTGTCAGGATTTTAGGGACCTGCAGTCTTTGTTCAGAGAGCAGAATTCTTCATCCATGATTCACTCCCAGATTACTCCCAGAGTAAAGATTGTTTTGGAAGAATGGTCATTGTGAAAGAGCATGTCCCTCTACCAGTATCAAGAGAGCTACTGGCAGAGTATGTCATACATGTCATTGGGTGTCAGGAAGCTTAAGTATTTCTACGTCAGTACAGACCAGGAGACCCAAAAGTACCCATGTGGAGCCATGAGCACCAGATTGAAGTAATGATGGTTGATAGTCCCCAGTTGGTGAGACATTTTCCTGGCCATTTACGAAGATTATTGAAACTAATATCACAGTAATTGTTTAGTTGATATTTCTGGAGCTATGCTGCAGTTGTGGAGTTTGGTTCCTTCTTGGAAAAACTTAGGAAAATATTGAATCAATCAGAATTAGAGTTCCAAAAGTGTTTCTAGGCTTATGATCTTGCAAAGTAACTGGACCATATCCAGATGCTCAATGAGGACTGATCAAATGAACGAGTGAAGAAGGAAGAAAGGAATGACCTAATATTATATAAACAATAAAATGGCTCCAGAATTATTTTTATCTAGTTTGATGGTACCTGTAAACAAGGAGAGAAATGATTATAAGCCTAAACATGTAGGTGATAGGATTTAACTACTTGTCACCAGAAGTTGTAAAAAGAGAGAAAACAAAGAAAAAAATGATCAATTTCTAATTCTTTCATGTCCTTTGAGAAACACAGTCACAGGAAGATCTCTCAAAGTAAACTGCATTTAATTCTGGAGATGCCATCAATTAACTTGAAATCGTAAGTTTTGAATCTAAAGCGATAGCTTTGAATATGTCACATATATACATAATGAACTGTAGTAGTGTCCAAATATTTAAAGCCTGTAAAGCTCCTAACATGGAGGTGGACATAGAAGGAGAAGAAGAGGCCAATAGACACTTGCAAAGGTCATTCCAAGTTTATGAAAAAATCAGATTTTTGAAGTGAAGTAGGATGTTTCCAAGAAAGAATCAGATTTTCTTTCTACCTTAGAAAACACATAGAATCTTCAGCAAATGAAATTAAAACTGCACACAGAAGATTGAGTTCCTGTAAAAGTCACTTAACCGGGGAAGACACAACCACATATTTTATACCATGGAACTGCAGAGAGTTCAGGGTCATATCAAATAATTGTTTTCCCAACACAAAATGTAAGACATCTTGAGGACGAAATTTCAAGACAGTAAGTTTCATTTGGCATCAACATTTTAGCATCGGATCTTAAGGGACCCCCAAAACTATAAGACAGAGAAAGCAATTCTTCAATGGCCAATGTAGCTGCTTTAAGAAGCACGGGGCATTTCTTTCTTTTTTATTTTTAAAATTTAGATTCAGGGAGTACATGTGCAGGTTTGCTACATGGGTATATTGCAGAAGCACTGGGTATTTCTGTATCTGGTAAATTCAGAGATAGTCTCCCAGTGTACTTTTTTTTGCACGTTTAAATGTCCCATGATTGAATATACATAATTTTCAAAGTGAGGTTAGCAGACTCGATACATCAAGATGCTTGTTCCATTTTAAAGGCAAAGTTTTCTACCCTTGAAATCAGCAGTAAAACCTCCCTGGGCGATTTTTTTTTTTTTTTTTTTTTTGAGATGGAGTCTCGCTCTGTCGCCCAGGCTGGAGTGCAGTGGGGCTGTCTCACCTCACTGCAAGCTCTGCCTTCCCGGTTCACGCCATTCTCCTGCCTCAGTCTCAAGAGTAGCTGGGACTACAGGCGCCCACCACTACGCCCGGCTAATTTTTTGTATTTTTAGTAGAGACGGGGTTTCACCATGTTAGCCAGGATGGTCTCTATCTCCTGACCTCGTGATTCGCCCGCCTCGGCCTCCCAAAGTGCTGGGATTATAGGCATGAGCCACCCCTCCTGGCACCCTGGGCGATTCTTAAGCACATCCAACTTCAAGAACTTTTAGAACTTTGATTAGGGGTTGTGATAGTATGATCTAAAGTTGTTGGTTAGTTCCTTTAAATATTGGGAGTTATATGCTGGAAGAAGTAGGCATGGTTAAACAAATATTTCTTTTTAAAAATGAAAACAGCCTTATTATTTTTCTCTATAGAAAAATGGTACATGCTCATTGTAAAAAAATAAAAAATGTTAGCATATAGAGAAGAGGCCGGGTGCAGTGGCTCACGCCTGTAATCCCAGCACTTTGGGAGGCTGAGGTGGTAGATCACGAGGTCAGGAGTTTGAGACCAGCCTGGCCAACATAGTGAAACCCCATCTCTACTAGAAATACAGAAATTAGCTGGGCATGGTGACGCATGCCTGTAAGTGCAGCTGCTTGGGAGGCTGAGACAGAAGAATTGCTTGAACCCGGGAGGCGAAGTTTGCAGTGGGCTGAGATCATGCCATTGCACTCCAGCCTGGGTGACAGAGCAAGACTCCATCTTGAAAAAAAAGAAAAAAAAAAAATATATATATACACACATATGAGAATGTATTTTATATACTGTCTTTTCAAGATTAGTGATATTAACCCTTTAAAATCATATTTATTGCTAATATTTTTCTCAGATTGTCATTTGCTTTTTTTTTTAACTATAGGAGGTTTTTATGAAATAAATTTTTTATGAAATAAAATATCAATTTACATTTTTATGAAATAAAATTTCTTTTTCTCTTTTCATTTCTGGCCTTTGACTTAAGATAAGAAAGACTGTCACTTCCCTGGATAATACAAATCTTCATGTGTTTTTCTCCTATACTTTTCCACTTTTCCCATTTTTACATTTAAAGTGTTGATCCCACTGGAATTTAACGCAGTATAAAGAATAAAGCTGGGATCCAGCTCTATTTATTTTGTCCAAATGGTTAGCTAGTTTTTTCCAGATCATTTCTTTTTGTTATGTATGAAGACCATTTCCCATTTCTTGAATAATTTATCTTAGTCCCACTGATGTAAAATGCTACTTTGATTATGTACTAAATGTCTACACATACTTTCTGGCCCCACCATGGTGATGTGGTCAGTCTGTGTATTTCTGTGCCAGCACCACACATTTTAATATCTCATTACTCTTATGTTTAGAATTTTCTTGGCTATTCTTGAATGTTTATCCTTCCAGATAAGCTTTAGAATTATTTTTCAAAGTTTCAAGAAAGATCCTGTTGGTACTTTCATTAGAATTATGTAACTTACACAATATATGTTTACATAAATTTATACATTAACTTGGGGAAGAATTGGCTTCTTTACAATTCTGAGTCTCCTTATGTGATAATATAAGAAGAGACATGATTTCTCAAATTGCTCAAAACTTTGTTGAAACCTTCTTCTGTGTGTGTGTGTGTGCGCGTGTGTGTTCACAAATAGATTTTGCCTGTTTCTTGTAAAGTTTATTTCTGGGAATTTTTCAGGGTTTTGTTGGCTTATGATTAGCCGTATGGTTCTAAGGTATGTGCGTAGACCTATGTGTGGCCTAACATGTAAGCTAGATTGCTGTGGTTTTAGGGAATTGGTATGTGATAGAAGCCTGTGTTTCAGAGATAAACCCAAATGGATCTTTAACATAGTTTACAAGTTGCCATCAGACTTTGGATAGATTCTTCTTTCTAAGCTTCTTTTCCCACATGTGTACAGTAGGAAATCTTGAAGGGATTTGTAAGCATTGAATTGTCTAACATAGCGCTTAGCACATAGTGGGTCATCAGATATGGGAGCAGTTCGAAGGCCAAGTCAGTCTCAAAATTCCTTGCAATGTTGAGATTCCTTGAAGCTTTTGAAAAAGTATTTATACTTGGCAGAGTTTAAGAAAAATGCTTGTAATAAAAGCACTGTTCTAATAGTCCCCTCTCCCCTCCTTTGATGGCATATTTGATGTGATGAAGAGAGCTCATCCAATGACTGCCTGATTCTGAGCACCATCACTGCTGAAACGTTTCATCTCAGCCACATCACAATGGGGGGCCTGATTCTTTCTTCTTACACTGTTAATTAATGGTCGATTGGGGAATTAGGGGAGGAACTTCAATGTGTTAATGGCTTAGTAAAGTACATCTGAGGCACACAGACCATTTGGAGTACCCAGTTAAGAATGATTTGCCACATACAGGATAGCTGAAAGAAGACTTTCACGAACCTGGGCATTCAGCTAAACCAATAGCCCCACATTCTTAACGGCATAATCACCAACATAACCATTTCAGCATAATGGCCTTTTAATCCAGAAACAATTACTTCGGATAGTAAAATAACACTTTAATTCGCTTGACACAAAATTTGACCTATGTGGATCATATAATTGTGAGGTGAGGGGAAAGGGAGTCTGTTGAGTTCTAAATACATTATAAAGCGACAACACATAATATACTTCAGGCCTGGGGTACTGTAAATGGCTTAGCAGAAAAATAAAATGATCAGGATCAGCTATTGCTTTGGAATTTACAAAATACTTCATTATTTGGGTATTGGTTTGCTTAGGAAGAGACAGCTAAACCTTGAAGTTGATGCATGTTGATTAAATTTGTTCATTTTGAACACCTACCATGGGAAGTGCTATGGGAGATACGATCAGTCAGCCCACTTTACTGAGTAAAAGATAATGCTGTCCCTCAGAGGGAGATATAAATTACACGTATTGCTTCACTATAGCAATATATATATGTATATTTTGAGGCAGGGTCTTACTCTGTCACCCAGGCTAGAGTATAGTAGTGCAATCTTGGCTCACTGCAACCTCTGATTCCCAGGCTTAAACGATCCTCCCACCTCAGCCTTCTGAGTAGTTGGGACCACAGGTGCACGCCACCATGCCTGGTTAATTTTTGTGTTTTTTGTAGAGACAGGGTTTCACCATGTTGTCCAGGGTGGCCTCGAACTCCTGATCTCAAGTGATCCTCCTGCCCTGGCCTCCCAAAGTGCTGGGATTATAGGTATGAGCCACTGTGCCTGGCTGCATATCTTTGTATCTAGCTTTTGGCCATTGTTAGCTGCTTCTGTTCTGTTTTTAATTGAATTGTTTTAATTTTCTTAAACGTTTTCAAATTATTTTGGGAAGTAGGTGAGTTTTAAATCCTAAATAATTAAAAGCTTCCGCATATACACTTACTAAGTAGGGGAGTGAAATAGCTAATCTATATTCTTGGTGTAGGCAAGGACTCTAGTTTTTTCATTTGGAAGAAGAGCTGGGACAAGGCTTAAGAGACTCGTGCTATATAATATCAGGGATTCCAAAAAGTCTCATCTTATGCCTGATTCAATGTACTGTTCCTACTGTATAGCGGATAGTTAATTCCTGTCAGCTAACTACATCTCTCATTACATTGCAACTGTTTCCTGGGAAGTAGTAAAAGTTACTGGCCATGTATACCTTAGTAAGAATGAATTTATAACAGCTTTCTTAAAATAAGTAAAGGAGATATTATTAAGTGTACTAAAAAAATGCAGAAATGATCCACCAATTTACGATTAAGGATAAGATGGTTTATAAAGTCTTTGATACTATCCCTCTGCTAGGGACTGAATTGTGTTCCCTCCAAAATCCGTATGTTGAAGCTCTAAGCCCAAATATGACTGTATTTGGAGACAGTGTCTTTATGGAAGTGATTAAAGTTAAAGGAGGTGATACAGATGGGGCCCTGATTCGTTAGGATTTGTATCTTTCTAGGAAGAGACACTAGAGAGACACTCAGCCTGGGTGAGGATACACAGTCATCTTCAAGGTAGGAAGAGATTCTTCACCAGAAACTTCTCCTGCGGGGCTCTGATCTGGGACTTCCAGAATCATCAGAAAGTACATTTCTGTTTACAAATACCAGTCTACGGTATTTTGTTATGGTAGCCTGAGCTGAACAATATACCCTCCAATGGCTGCATACTATTCTAATGAATGCCCTGACCGGAATTATTTTTCTGTTCTCCCACTGTTGGACAGTTATTGGTTTATAACATGGAAGATACTGTTACGTCTGTGAACTACCCTTTTATAGATGGCTCTGCTTCCTTTTTTCCTTTGGATTTTCAAATGTTGGGCTTTCCTTCTCTGAGGTATGCCTGTATATAAAAACAGTCATCATTATTAAGGGGGCTTCTTGCCTTTTCAGGATGAGGGATCTGCAGGTTTAAGTGTCCTAGATCAGGGCTGTGCAAACTGTGGTCTGTGGTCTGTGAGCCAGTGCCCGTCTGTGAATGATTTGCTACTGGTCCACAATGGGACAAATACAGAAACCATGAGGAAATATTTAGAAACCTTCATAGCAATTTGACATTGCCGTAGCATCCAAGAAGTGGTCAGGGGATGGTCTTGTAGCGTATAGAACAGATCAGGTCATGAGTTTTACGTAGTGGGACTCCGTGGGCATTTTAGGGTTCTGATTCAGCCCATGTAAATTGTAGAAAACAAACAAACAAAACTGGTTCTTCACCTGAGATATACTGAGAAGAGTGGAGGATACACGAAACCCCTAAAACCTTCAGAGCAAAGAGTGCAGCTAGTAGTTAAGGGACAGACATGGTGAAACTCCAGTGTTGCCTCTGATTTGCTTTGAGACCTTTGCCAGATTACTAAAGCTCTCTGTATATTGGTTTCCTCAATTGTAAAAACAGGAATAACAATAGAATTAACTTCATAATATGATTCTACAGAGAAAGGACTTGGCAAATTTCCTGGTATGTATCAAGTGCTCAGTAAATAGAAGCTACTACTACTATGTCACTAAACATCATGCAAACAGCAGTTTGTGGAAAGGTTCCTTTACTTTTTATTATTGCAAAACCCAAAGCTCTTGAGTGAAGCAGTATTCCCCTCTTTTTATCAGCCTATTTGTGATCCAGGAGCTTGTGTTTGTCTTCTACAGAGGTTGGGACCACATCCCTTGCAGGGTAGCCTGGATCAGAGGTGACAGGCCAGGAAATCACAGACCCTTTAGAGCACCAACTCCACTCTTCCCTGCACTATCACCAGCTCATCAAAAGCTCTGTTTATCTCACAGTTGCCAGATGTCTATCTTTTTGAGGTTGTCCTGAATTTTATTGCCCTGTCCTGTTTACAGTCCTCATGGATACACAATGGCCTGAGCCCAGGGAGAAGCTGTATATCCATGACGTGTCCTGTCCACATCCTGGCACACTGGGACCCCCATTCTGCTACTCCTGTTGACCCACTCCCTACCTTGCAGGCTTGTTGGAGGCGGAGAGCAGAAAGAGGGTCAGAGCTGGTGTTTGAACATCTGGATTCTTATCCTGGCTCTGCTGCTTATGGTCCCTGAGCCCCAGTGTCCTCATCTGTAAAATGGGGACCATAACACCAACCTTTAGTATGGTGACTAAATGAGAGCCGCTGAAAAGTGTTCTAGTGCATAACACATGCGGCTTTCTTCCCATCCTGCCAGCACTGATCTTCTCTCTGCCTCTTAGTGCTGTACTAAGTGTACAGTAGTCCCCTTATCAGAGCTTTCCATGGTTTCAGTTATCCATGGTTAACCTTGGTCCAAATTCCAGAAATAAATAATTCACAAGTTTTAAATCATGCTTTATTCTGAGTAGCATGATGAAACCTCAAGTTGTCACACTCTGTCCCACCCATGATGGGAATCATCCCTTTGTCCAGCAGAGATGATTGGGGGACCGTAAAATAAGGGCTCCTTGAACCTCATTTTGCCTTATTTCAAGGAACTCTTATTTTACTTGCTAATGTCCCCAGAGTGCAGAGCAGTGGTGCTGGCATATTGTTGTAGTTGTTCTATTTTATTTTACCTATTGTTGTTAATTTACTACCTTTAATTTATAAATTACTCTGCCTAATTTATAAATTAAACTTTATCATATATATATAGAGAGAGAGAGAGAGAAAAAAAACCATAGTATATATAGGGTTGGCTACAATCCCAGGTTTCAGGCATCCACTGGATGGTCTTGGAACATTTTGCCTGAGAATAAGGGGGATTACTCTACAAGGCATTGTACAAAGTGAATTCCACACTAGAATGTATGTTCCATAAAGGCAGGGATTTGTCCCTTTTATTTATTGCTCTAACCCAAGTTCTAGAACAATGCCTGGTGACAGTAGATACTTAATTAATATGTGTTGAGCAAATTAATTAAAATGAGTTATATACTCACATTTCTTGGTGTCTCCTTTAGGATATTTTTAGCTCTAAGCAACCGAAAACCCTGACTCCAAAGAGGACATCAATTATTTCATAAGCCAGAGAAGTCTGGAAGTAGAGAGGTTCTGTGGGTGGTTAGTTTCATGGCCCACAAGCATCATCTCTGGCCCAGGTCCTTCCCACCTTTCCATTCTGTCCTTCTCAGGCTGGCTGTCCTCAGAGTCATAAACAGCTGATGCAGTTCCAGGCATCACATATAGATAGTGACATCAAGTTGAAGCAGAGAGAGACTCTCTCTTCCTTGTGTATCTTTTCAAGAATGTAGAAATCTGTTCCCCAAATCCTCTACTTGACTTTTCTTCGCTTGCCTATGCCTGGTTTAGGCAATCACAAGCTTGGCCTAGCAAGGATTAACCCTGAGTTACGTGTGGGAAGGGTTAATACCTAAAAAGATTCTGGCCTTTGTCGAAAAGGAAGAAGAGAGGGCAACCAAGAATGTCAGATCCACTTACTCTTTGGAGTCTTAGAAAAAAACAGCCAGGAATGGTGGCTCACGCCTGTAATCCCAGCATTTTGGGAGGCCAAGGTGAAAGGATTGCTTGAGTTCAGAAGTTTTAGACCAGCCTGGGCAACATAGCAATACCTCATCTCTACAAAAAAATAAAAAAAATTAGCCATGTGTGGTGGTGTGAACCTGTGGTGCCAGCTACTTGTGAGACTGAGGTGGCAGGACTGCTTGAGCCCAGAAGGTCAAGGCTGCAATGTGCCATGGTCATGCCACTGCACTGCAGCCTGGGCAAGAGAGCAAGACTTTGTTTCAAAAAAAAAAAAAAAAAAGATTAAGCAAAAATTAAACTTGTTTAATTAAACATGTGTGTGGATAAGTAAACATTTATGTTATATGCAAATAAAGAACTGGGAATAATAAGTGTAGACGGAATTGCATTTTGGGAGTTGGGGAAGAAAATACACCCTTCCCAGCTGCCTGATTCAAGCCCAAATGTATTTAGGGTTGACAACTGGCTATATAAAAGGAGGTGCTTAAATGCAAGATGATGTAGCATAAGTTATATTTTGCAGTGCTATAATAGCTTATGGATTAAGTTAGGGATTCAGACCCACCATTGCAGTTGCAGAATAATCTCATTAATGTATCCCCTAATTCATTGCATGTACTAGTTCACTTGACCAGGCTAGTTGTTTACTCTGGTATTTTCCAGGGAGAAATGGTTTGCAAAGGAAACACATAGTCCAAGTAGGAGTACAGGGAATGAGTTAAATGATTTTTAATACTCTGGTTTATCAAACCTCATGTGCAAAGCATATCTATTTATTTAAGCTAGCCCCTGGAACCTATCCTTGGCACACTTAATGGCCTGTGGTTGAAGGCACTACATGCATTTGGAATGAACCACACCAGTATAGTCTAAAATACTTTGAAATGCAAATTTCCTTAATTTGGCCATTACCCTTCCTGCAGTTAGTTTGAATTTCTGAGGTTTTCTTGAATCCCCAGACCTCAGGATACTTAGTAATCAGACCGCAGGAAGCCTGTCCTTGTTTCTGGTGCTGCTACTATGACACTTTGAGGTTCAGCTGAGGGCCCACATTTAGTGGAACCAGCATATGACACATCAGATGCCAAGCATGAAGCCTGGGTAGCCAGACTGCCTGTGTTCATACCCCAGCTTGGCCAGTGGTTATTTGTGTGACCTTTGAGTGAGATACTATCTCTCCATGCCTCAGTTTCCCATCTGTAAGTGGGAATAATAGTAGTACCTACCTTATAGTGTTTTGTGATAAGTACTTGAATTAGTATACATTAGGTCCCTAAAACAGTGGACTGTACAGTAATATAACATGGTTGGTATTTATTATATTATAAAAATGTTTACTATTTTAATAACAAATATATAAATTTGATATAAATAAATTAAATCATACATATTATGATTCAAAGGACATTGTTCAGTCAGTTATGATTAAGTGTGTGGCAGGTTGGCCAGGCACAGTGGCTCACGCCTGTAATCCCAGCACTTTGGAGGCCAAGGCAGGCGGATCACAAGGTCAGGAGATGGAGACCATCCTGGCTAACATGGTGAAACCCGTCTCTACTAAAAATACAAAAAAATTAGCCAGGTGTGGTAGCGGGCTCCTGTAGTCCCAGCTACTTGGGAGGCTGAGGCAGGAGAATGGCCTGAATCCGGGAGGCGGAGCTTGTAGTGAGCTGAGATCACTCCACTGCACTCCAAAAAAACCCACAAAAAAGTCTGTGGCAAGTCACTTTCTTTCCAGGTCCCTAGGAATGTAACATTTTCTTCAATGCCCAGGGAAGTTTTGCCCAGCTTGCCTCTAATACAACAGCCATATTGTAGCAGAGGAATTGTTTTATGGGTTGCAACATATAAATAAAAGCTGTTATTAATTAACTACTCAATTCCTTCTGAAGCAGTTTGCAATGGTTTTATTTCAATGTATACTGAAGGACATTCTCACTTCTACCTCCCACTGTGTTAAACATAACAGATATTAAATATACACTTACGGCATTCAACTAAGATAAAAATAATTGTTTAGGCTTGAACTTAGTTGACCTAACTTCTACCATTTGTTTAGAAATTGTCATTTCTTTGCTTTAAGGGCCATAAAAAATTGCACTAAATAGCAACCTATTTAGACATTTTAAAATAAAATTCTTCTGCATGAATTATCCCCATAGAGGTTCGGATGTGTCTGAATTTGCCAATGAATCGAGTCACACTCTATTTGTGTTGATGGATCCCGGGCTTTAACACTCTAAGGCTGGTCCTCTAATGTAAATGTGTGTCACATGTTGTGTTATTATCCACATAGTTCTGAGCAGGGTGAATCGTATGGATATTGAAGAGGTGCTTTTTTATCTCCTATATTCAAGCTGGGAGTGAAGGGAAAGAAACTTACTTCCTGTAAGTTCCTGGAATTTTTTCTATCCATGCATGCAGCAGGACATTGTCTCATCTTAGGTTCTGGCTCAGTCTGCGATGGGAAATCATTCAGTTGCACACAGACACTATCGATGGAGCTCCCACACTGAACTTTCTGGGAAAAGCCAGGAGCTTACTCCTAGGAAGACATCAGGATGAAGGCTCATGACCAGCTTAACATGGCTTTCTGGCATTTCTATGAATCAATCCTTTTATTGACCCCAACCAGGGTGAATTTGAAAGCAGGATCCTCTCAAAGCCCTGACCCCAAGTTACACTGCACCCAATTTCTGACTTTATATTCCTATCTGTTGTAGACTTTCCATGGTTTCCTATGGTGCTTATCACAAAATTAGTTGTCCTTTGTGTTTCTTTTCCTGAGTATTTGCAGGAATGAGGCAGATCTTGCTTGTAATATATGGGGAGCCTGGAGGAAAATGGTGTTACTTTACGAGCCAGCCAACAATTCCTTTCAGGGAGGAGACTGCCTGCCACCTTAACGGAAGCATTTGGCTGTGAAGATAAGGCCCTCAGGAGATAGCCTGGACAGTCTGGAGCTAGCCTGAGAGATAGCACACTACTCTGTGAAAGATGTTTACAGGAATTTGGGGGTGGGTGGAGAGCAGAGGAGAAATAAGAGAGGATAGGGTTGAAGTGAGTGAGAAGGCAAGATGGCGGCAGGCCAAAGGCCCTAAGGAGAGCCTTAAGCAGATGGAACGACTGAGCTTCACAAAAACTGCGGGGTTTTCTGGGGGTGGAGGGAGAAATCAAGTAAAAGGGGTTACATTCAAAATCTAGATTGGCATGGGGCAGCTATGGGAGATGAGAGACAAGTGAGGTCAAGAATCCAGCCAAAAGAAGCCACTGGAGATAGGGAAGTGACCATGAGAATATAAGCTGTCAGGAATTCTCAGACATCTAGGGGAAGACATTGGCCTTTCACAGGATGTGGGAAGGAGGCTTCTGCCAGTTTTTGTTTAAACCTCAAAGCAGAGAGTGATCTCAGCTGATAGTTGTATTATACATCTGTACCAGGAAAAAAAGTGTTTTTGAGTTAACACATTTTTGGAATACTGTTATAGAGATGAATGAAACCTTAAAGTAAATTTTATGACTTACGTGTCTCATAAAAAGAAAAGCATATCAGCAGCGTTTAAAAAAAGTTATTTTATAGGATTTTTTTATTCTAATGGATAGAGATTGTCTTTGGAGAATATAAATATTCTAAAGATTTAATGAAGTTATCTGAAGCCACATAGACATTAATTAGAGTTCTGTAATTAGAATTATAGTTATGGAAGCTTCTTGCTGCAAAATAGAGGGTAATATTTCAATATTTCAGGTTTACTGTGCTGTTGGAGCACAGTACCTGATGCATTTTCATATACGATGGCTTCAATAATTCTTTCTAAATAAGCATTTTGATAGATATTTAATAGTTTTAAAATTAATGTTGGGGTAAAACCCATTTTTATTTGTGCTCATCCCAGCCCTCCTTCTCTCACAAGCAGCCCGTCTGCTTTCTGTGCACAGAGCCACCCAAACCGATGATGACACCGAATCCAATCAGAAAAGCAGCATAAAGATGAAAGGTCTTACCAATGAGAAGTGAACTTGCTAAAGTACACCTTTCAATGAATTTGGACAAAACTGAAAAATGTTGTTGATATCAGATCCTTAGGCTGATTACTGAAGCGTTCGATTTTTCAGTATGTCAATTCATCACTGTCTACCTGGTTATATTTAACACTTTCTCCTGTTTCCAGCATGTCTGCTGAGACAGGCAATTGCTGTCACATGATATCTGCCTCTCAAGAAGGTCAGCAGACCATTGGGAGGCCGTGGTTTCTGTCCTCCAGCTGCCTTGATTCTTTCTCAGGTATTACTGACAGCCAATGGAGCCTCAATGTCTTGCAGGATCTAAAATATTAATAAGATTAGGGCTTTTATCCTTCAAACAGTTTAGCCTTTCCTTTTAGAGGCTCTGCACAATGTCTCATCTGTTAATTTATAATACTGGCTCTCCAGGAAGACCTGACACCACTTACGGATACCAAAATACCACTTTGCCCAGAGTCCCTCTTTTTCATGTCGCCAGTGTGCTGGTTCATGTTTTAAATCATGCTCATCTTTCAGAGACATTTGGAGGAGTTTAATTCCAGTTTGAGATGAGAGGTCTTGGGGTGCGTTTTAATAAATATTTGATGGAAATGCTAGCCTTGGGGGGTCATTCTTATTTACAAAATTAGACTTGGCATCTCTGAGGAAAGCTTAACTTTGTGGAAAAGGCGGTGTTTATAAATGCGCACAGCACTCTCATGCACGGGGTGGCCGCCACTTTTCAGAACACAATAGTTATCCACGGTTCCATTTTTAGAAGCAGTGATTAAATTGCAGAGCACTGCTGTGTGATACCAATTACAATAACCATTGTTGATTCAATTGTCTTTTTTTTAAATGGAAAGCAAAATTCACTTTTCTGCATATATCCTACAAAAATACATATATCATATGGTATGCAATTTAGATCATTTTAAAGGGCTGTAATGGCATTAGTTTAGATATCCCATTCCAGTCGGGCAATGGGCATCAATTTTGTTAATTAAGAATTTTAGGTTCTGTAAATTTATAGTACAATTATAATTTACTTCATATTAAAAAGGGTCTTTACCCCATGCCACCATTAGAAAAATGTCCACTTATATTATTTGCTGACAATTTCACAGGCAGATAAATTTCACAGGAACCATTACCATTTCTTTTTTTGCATTGAAATTTCTTATTGAATGCCAATTGTCAGCAGAATGCAACCATGAAGACTTTTGACTTAAATTTCTCTCTTTTCTTTTCTTTCTTTCTTTCTTTCTTTTTTTTGCTAAAGAAAAAGCCAATTCATCAGGTAGGAAAGGACTGCCTTTCGCGGTCCCAGGTCCTGCCAGAGACAAATGACTGTAAAAATTTAAAATCAATCATTAACAGATTAGCTGTTGGTCCTAAGTAAATAGCAATCAGCTTATTAAGCATCAGGCAGAGTGAGATAAAGGGGAAGAGTTATTGAAAATGAGGATGTTGTCTGGGGCTCAGCTTGTGGGGTAGCACAGGAGGAGGCTATTGCTTTGTGACTCTAATTACAAATGGAAAACAAGGTAGCTGGCTGAAAAAGTTGAATCCCTGGTTGTGTTAAACAGAGTCCTGTGGTTTTCTTTCTACGTCATGGCTTTATTCACCTTGATCAGCATGGAAGTTTGTTGTGCTCCCTGGCTGTTCTCCTCTTTGCCTTCTAAGCAAAATCCGTCGACTGCTGTTCACTCAACCCTGCAAAGCAGCCCAGAAACTGTGGCTGAGGCTCCTTAGTTTCAGGAACTGGACCTTTCTTACCCCTTTGCACTAGTTCACATCTCATTACTGGTTAGGTTGGGGCTGTGAAGCGAAGGGATGGTTCATTAGTTGTTTCCCTCTAGGTTCAGATGTGTGAACTACTATTAGATGCCACAGTAATAATTGTTGCAGGCAAATTCCACCAATGGATGCTAAAATCAGTGGTGAAGGTTTGAGGAGAAACAGGATATTTGCATAGCTTCAAAGTATCTTTCCCAAGATATGTATTAATTACAAAAGAAAAACACTAACATTACAATGGTGAAACCCAACAGACAGCCCCTTAACCGAGTGATCAAGGTTAACTTCACCAGTAGCAAGATGGCGTCCGCCAGACCCGCGGCCCCTTCCCCAGACATGATGCACTGAGAAGGACATCATTTTTGTGGTGTTCTCACTAAAAATGTATAATCTCACTCTAGTCATGAAAAACCAGCAGACAAACCTGTTCTACACACTAACTGGCCAGTACTCTTCCAAAGTGTCAAGGTCATAAATGTCAAGGAAGACTAAAGACCTGGTACAGACTGGAAGAGACTAAAGAGACAAAATAGTGTGGGATTCTGGATTGAATCCTACAACAGAAAAAGGAAGTTAGTAGGAAGCTGGATGAAAGAAGTTACTAGAAAAACTGGTGAAATGCAAATGAAGTCTGAAGCTTAGTCAGTAGTACTGTACCAATTAAATTCCTGGCTTTGGTAATGATACTCATATGGTCAGGATGCTTTGGCCCCTCCAAAACTCATGTTGAAATGTGATTCCCAGTGTTGGAGGTGGGGTCTGGTGGGAGGCAATTGACTCATGGGAGTGGATCCCTCATGAATGGTTTAGCACTATCCCCTGGATGAAGAGTGGGTTCTTGTTCAGTTAATTCATGAGGGATCTGGTTGTTTAAAAGACTCTGGGACCTTCCTCTTCTTTTTTTCATGCTCCCACTCTCGCCATGTGACACGCTGGCTCCCTGCCGCACTCCGCCATGGTTTTAAACTTCCTGAGGCCTCACCAGAAGCAGATGCCAGCACCATGCTTCTGGCAAAACCTACAGAACTGTGAACCAATTAAACTTCTTTTCTTTATAAATTACCCAGTCTCAAGTTTTTTTTTTTTTTGAGATGGAGTTTCACTTTTGTTGCCCAGGCTGGAGTGCAATGGCCCAATCTCAGCTCACTGCAACCTCTGCCTCCTGGGTTCAAGTGATTCTCCTGCCTCAGCCTTGTGAGTAATTGGGACTACAGGCGTGTACCACCACACCTGGCTAATTTTTGTATTTTTAGTAGAGATGTGGTTTCACCATGTTGACCAGGCCGGTCTCGAACTCCTGACCTCAGGTGATTCATCTTCCTCAGCCTCCCAAAGTGGTGGGATTACAGGTGTGAGCCACCACTTCCACCCTTGAGTATTTTTTAATAGCAATGCAAAAATGGCCTAATACAGAAACTATGATTATGTAAGACATGAGCTTTGGGAGAAGCTGGATGAAGGAATACAGAATTGTCTACTATTTTTGCAACTTTCCTAAAGTTATTTCAAGATAAAATGTTAAAAAAAAAAAAGGGGGGGAAAGATGCACTTAAAGAAAAAATATTGCCTAAGCTCCAGAAGCTTCTACTCCTGAACCAAGCCTACAGTTTGGGTTAATTTGAGCTTTTTATCTTACACAGTTATGCTTGATTTTGGCCAAAGCTTGAGTAAACCATAGCTTTTGATGGAAAACAAAACAAAACAAAACAAAACAAAACAAAACAAAACAACTTTTCTTTGTATGGGGTCCTTCTTCACAGTTTCTTATTGTGAGTAACTTCTTTATTGATAAGTGCATTCTCTAAGGCAGATGGAGACGATCCCAGTTTGTGGAATGTAGGATTCCACAGTTTGTGTGACTTGGATTCCCAGTTCGTGTGAATTATACTATGTTAGTTATTCTCACGCATCTGCAGGCTGGCCGGGGTTGGCTCTGCTTCGTCCTGCAGGGCTGGGACTGCTCTTTCTCAGACCAAGGAGCTAACTGGGACACAGTCTTCTCAAGGTGAGAACAGAAACTCAGGAGGGCAGGCACCACCACACAAGCACATTGTAGCCTAAGCTTGCGTCCTGCCTG
This sequence comes from Macaca mulatta, assembly GCF_049350105.2. Classification (NCBI taxonomy): domain Eukaryota; kingdom Metazoa; phylum Chordata; class Mammalia; order Primates; family Cercopithecidae; genus Macaca; species Macaca mulatta. The sequence continues at coordinate 101,944,462 of NC_133408.1, read as the reverse complement.
CTAATATCCTGTTAGTCCAAGCGATTCACTGGACCAAGTCCAAAAGTCAGGGTGGTGGGGATGCAGTACATCTGTCTGATGATATATCTAATCTAGCATAATACTTCTGGCCTGTGTTGCCTCTGTCTGGCCTGCTTTCTAGGCCCTCTTTCCTTGCTTAAGTGCAGATATTGAAAGATTGGCTTGCCCTCACTGATCTGATTCATTTTCACGAGGGCTATGACTGCTTGGTGGTCTCCCAAAGTGAGAATGCTCCTTCCACAGTAAGAGTGGGGTCTCAGAACATTATTTTGTGCACTGAGGTGTTATCAAATTGTTTTGAGACCCCCCTCCCAGTTCCTACACAGGTATGTAGACACCATCAGCTTAGCTGAGGCAGGTGCTACAGGCACCAGGCCTGCCAGTTTTCCAAGATCACCACTCATGTCTGGCTCTCAGGCCCTCTGCAAAGAGTGGCTTGTCCTGCCAGACCTCATGCCACATGGCAAACTCTCTCCTGCCGTCTCTCTTCTTTTTCACAACCTGGCTTCTGGCGCCTTGAGACATGTATGCAATTGTCTGACCAACAGTTATGAAAACAAAGTTCAAGTTGGTTGACTTGTTTGTTTGGTTTTCTCCAGGAGGTTCCTCCGCTTAGTTCCTATTTACATTGGTGGCTGTAAATAGTTAATTCTCAGGAGACTTAGTCCTCTGTCCCAGACAACTAGCGTCTCGAAGCAGAGACAGTATCTTACTTATGGTCTATCCATTACAGGGAGTGGCCCCAAATAGTATAAATTGTCAAAAGGCATTTATTGAACGAGATAAATTTCTGAGTCCTTTATAATTTGATCCGGTCTAATTTCCCTGGACTCTCCAACATTTCTCTCCACTAGACATTGTCACTTTTCTCGTTGTCCCTCAAGTCACGTACCATTTCTAATCATTGCCACAACTTCTCAGTGCCCTGGTTGCCCTCCACTCAACCCTGGTCAGCTGTCAGGGCTCACCTGGAGCTCACCTGCTGCAGGAACATGTGCACAGCGTGTAGGTTTCTTACATATGTTTACATGTACCATGTTGGTGTGCTGCCCCCTGTAACTCATCATTTACATTAGGTATATCTTGTAATGCTATGCCTTCCCCCTCCCCCCATCCCATGACAGGCCCTGGTGTGTGATGTTCCTCTTCCTGTGTCCAGGTGTTCTCATTGTTCAGTTTCCACCTATGAGTGAGAACATGTGGTGTTTGGTTTTCTGTCCTGCAATAGTTTGCTCAGAATGATGGTTTCCAGCTTCAACCATGTCCCTACAAAGGACATGAACTCATCCTTTTTTATGACTGCATAGTATTCCATGGTGTATATGTGCCACGTTTTCTTAATCCAGTCTATCATTGATGGACGTTTGGGTTGGTTCCAAGTCTTTGCTATTGTGAATAGTGCCACAATAAACATACGTGTGCATGTGTCTTTATAGCAGCATGATTTATAATCCTTTGGAGATATACCCAGTAATGGGATGGCTGGATCAAATGGCATTTCTAGTTCTAGATCCTTGAGGAATCGCCACACTGTCTTCCACAATGGTTGAACTAGTTTACAGTCCCACCAACAGTGTAAAAGTGTTCCTATTTCTCCACATCCTCTCCAGCACCTCCTGTTTCCTGACTTTGTAATGATCGCCATTCTAACTGGTGTGAGATGGTATCTCATTGTGGTTTTGATTTGCATTTCTCTGATGGCAAGTGATGATGAGCATATTTTCATGTGTCTGTTGGCTGCATAAATGTCTTCTTTTGAGAAGTGTCTGTTCATATCCTTTGCCCACTTTTGGATGGGGTTGTTTGATTTTTCTTGTAAATTTGTTTAAGTTCTTTGTAGATTCTGGATATTAGCCCTTTGTCAGATGGGTAGATTGTAAAAATTTTCTCCCATTCTGTAGGTTGCCTGGATGAACTCTCTCTTTTCCTATACTCCCGAGCACAGTAGTAGTCTCAACTACTATTGGACTTACAGTTATTCTTTTGTTTTGGTTTTCTAACTCCATACATAATGCAACAACATAAATTACCTTAAGGAATTTATTAGATTATAATGTCTTTGTGGTTAGGGCCCATGTCCAACATTGCTTCTGTATACTGCCTGGCCAGGAATAAGATTTTAAACACACAATAAGTAGGTACTCAAGAAATTCATAATCAGTTTCAAAATTTAAATCACAAAATAAATCCTTTGCTACTTCCCAAATTAAATAATAAGTAAACTAGGAAGGAAAGAATCAGAAAAAAGCAGAAGATATAATCTCTATGTGCATATAAACTATTCTTAAATATATAGTAGTTTCAAAATATGTGCAACTATTATGTATTCATAATTTTTTTTAAAGCTAACCAAAGAAATACTAGCTTTATATATGAAAGAATATTGGGACTTTGAAGAGGAAAAGTACATTATTCACAAAGAAAAAGTAATCCTGGATTTATTTTTGTCAGATGATGAATCAATGCTAACTATTCTCAACTCTTATCTAAGCATAATAATAGTTTCTATTTTCCCAGTGTTTTGTAGCTTAGTGAGGGCAGACATCATTATCTCCCTCCATTTTATAGAAAGATAAGAAGCTGCTGTTCAGAGCATGCATATGCTTTGCCCCACGTCCCCAGCTGCTAAATGACAGAGCCAGGCCTAAGTTGTCTTCTGGCTTCAAATCCATGATTCTTTCCACCACTCATGCTCCAAGTCTCTGCTCATTGAGGATGAATCCTTTGTTTCACTTTCCTGGGGTAATTGTGTGGCTTTTGTAAAAGATCCATCACTCTGAAGATGAATTGAACCATCAGGTAAACATTTAAGGAAAGTAGGGGAGCTAAGTTGGAATGTAAGTAGATGCCTGGCATTATAACTGATGGCATAATTACTTCCCATAACGTGGAGCACCAATCACAGAGTGGGTTTAATAGACAGAGGCTCTTAAGTATTTACAAGTATGGATAAAGTGACTGCCCTTCATCAGTACAAGCAGGCGCTGGAGTCCGCCTTCCACTGTTAACTGGGACAGTATCAGTGTATTTCTGGCCCCACCTGGCATTCAGATCCTCTGCCACCCCTATGCCCGCCTTTATAGCCTTTTCCCCTACCACTTCCCTTTCCTCAGCTTGTCATCCACTAAATGGGGGTACTCAGTTTGTGTTCCCCAAACATAGCCCCCTTTTTCCTGTCTCTCTGACTTGGCACACCTCCAGTGACATTGCTTTCCAGGGTCTAGCTCAAATGCCACCCCTGCCATGAGGCTGTCCTGTTTTCCCAGCTGGACCTGGCTCCCCTGCTTCTAAATCCAAAAGCACTTTCTCTCTCTGTGCTTCTCTTATGGCCCTTACCATGCACTGCCTTTACGATAATAATCATGCTTTTTTTCTGTTTCCTTTGAGACTGCAAAACCTTAAAAGAAAGTTTATCAGACCCTAGCCTAGTGCTGGCACATGGCAATGCTCAGTGTCAGCACTGGCTGGGAAAGTGACTGATGAACACAGGAAGGAGCATCTCACCTACCCGGCTAGCGGGGGTGATTTCAGATGGATCTTTGTGTCCACCACAGCATGACCCTTAGTGCCCTACGTATAGCTGGTGCTCAGTGTGGCTCTGCTGAAAAGAAAAAAAAGCTTGTGTGGATGAACAAAGGAATAAAGAGTGGACAAACAGAAATGATTGAACAAATATCTGGGATACTGAGGTGGAAAATCTAGGTAAATACAAGTCATGCCAGATACCAGAGTCTCTTTAAAAACGGACTCTGGTTTGGGCGTGCTGGCTCACGCCTGTAATCCTAGCACCTTGGGAGGCTGAGGTGGGTGGATCACCTGAGGTCAGGAGTTCGAGACCAGCCTGACCAACATGGTGAAACTCCATCTCTACTAAAAATATAAAAGTTAGCTGGGCATGGTGGCACATGCCTGTAATCCCAACGACTCGGGAAGTTGAAGCAGGAGAATTGCTTTAACCCAGGAGGCGGAGATTGCAGTGAGTCAAGATCAGAGTTGCAGTGGTATAATCTCAGCTCACTGCAACCTCCACCTCCTGGGTTCAAGTGATTCTCCTGCCTCAGCCTCCCCAGTAGTTGGGATTACAGGAACCCACCACCACACCTGGGTTTTTTTTTTTTTTTTTGTATTTTTAGTAGAGATGGGGTTTCACCATATTGGCCAGGTTGGTCTCAAGCTCCTGACCTCAGGTGATCCACCCATCTCAGCCTCCCAAAGTGCTGGGATTACAGGTGTGAGCCACCATGCCTGGCCCAGGAATTGTTTATATCTTGAAACATATCCAGTGAGTTACACATGGCATTAAGAGTTCACCTGGGCTCACACCCTCCCTGCTGAAAGCCCTTCCAGTGCATCCGGTGGTTTTCTTCCCACTTGCGGGGTTAATTGTGAGACTGGCATTTTCTGTCTGGGTCATTTGTATCCCTAGATTCTGGCCCCTGATGGGGTCACCTTAGAATCAGAGGTGAAGGTGGGGAACAGAAAACCTCAGGCCTGGCCCTGATCCTCTTGCTGGTGGAACAATCATAGAAACCATATCTTGGCTTTTCATAAAATGTTGATATTTTGGAATTTATTCCACATACTCTATTTTGCAATATTTTAATATAATTTTAAGAATATTTTCATTGCAATTACTACTCTGTGTTTAGAATATTAAAAATTTTCACCCAGAATATGGTCTTTTTTCTCTCTCCAAAAACTTCCTTATGTTAGCAATTAAAAACAATAAATAGAGGGGGAAAATTAACCAAACTGAGAGAGATATTTACTAAACACTTGAAAATGTCCTGCTGTTATGTCTTAAGGCTTATTAAGGGGTAGAAGCAGGATTTTTTAAACCCTGAGTGTTGCACCCATTTCCCATATGTATTTACTTATTTTAGCAGTCAAATGAATTCCACTTCCAAATGTGGAGGTGACTTAGGGTTGGGTTTCTTTCCTGTCCTTCTGATATAGTTAGGTATTGTGCCTCCCCCAAATCTCATCTTGAATTGTAATTCCCATAATCCCCACATGTCAAGGAAGAGACCAAGTGGAGGTAATTGGATCATGAGGGCATCCTCCATTTTGTTCTCATGATAGTGAGTGAGTTCCCACGAGATCTGATGGTTTTATGAGGGGCTCTTCCCACTTTGCTTGGCACTTCTCCTTCCTGCTGCCTTGTGAAGAAGAGACCTTGCTTCCCCTTCACCTTCCACCTGATTGTAAACTTCCTGAGGCCTCCCCTGCCATGCTGAACTGTGAGTAAATTAAACCTCTTTCCTTTATAAATTACCCAGTCTGAAGCAGTTCTTTACAGCAGTATGAAAATGGACTAATACACCTTCTCTTCAGAAAGACTTTCCCTACGTGCTCAGCACACCTGCTAAGCTTCTCCAGTGTGTTGACATTAGAGCAGCCTTGTCCAATAGAGCTTTCTAAGGTGATGGAATGTTCTATGTCTGCACCATTCAGTACGGCAACTACTAGCCATGTGTGGCTATTGAGCACTTGAAATGTGGCCAGTGTGACTGAGGAACTGAATTTCTTTTAGCTTTAATTAAGTGTAAATAGCCATACATAGCTAGTGGCCAGCATACTGGACAGGTCAAATTTAGAACTTCTTCTTTCTGCCACTGTTGACTATGACAAAAGAACGAGTCATAGAGAGGAATGGACTTCTCCCATTCTACTGGGGCAGCCTGGAGAACACTTGGGCTTCGAAGGCCACTTCCCTCTGCTCCCCAGGGCCTTCCCCACTGGCTTCAGACGAGTGACTAAGGGCAAGAAGGAAGAGCCAGGATTCTGTCTACATATGTGTGAGTTCAGTCTCTTTATTTCCAGCATCTTATTTAAAGGCCACATGCCAAGTATCAATAACAAGCTGGGATCATAACAGTCCCATCCATGCTGTTTTCTAAATTATTGTTTATAGCTTCTTTAATTCTCCATGAAGATGATGAGTCTGTGGAGAATCTTTTTGAGAAGAACACAAAGCAGAGATCTCTGTGTAAATTACCAGTACTCAAATGAGATGTGTTCTACCACATGGCCCATTCTGCTCACATGTGTTGTTTTGTTGGGGGAGCCTCTTCTTCCCTGCTTTTTTGGTGAGTTGTCACCATTTTGTTCTACAGGATCGAGGATGTTGATTCTCATATTGTACATTGTGCCATCTCTTCCTGAGCTTTATTGATGTTTTGAAGCAAAACAACCATTTACCCCTCTCCTAAAGATTCCTGTTAATGAGGCACACACAGATGAGCAAGGTGTTTATATGAAGAAATAAAGCCATTAAATAAAAATTATATGAAGAGGTGAGCTGGGAGAAAAGGCATACTTGTGTGTTTGTGTGTGTGTGCCTGCGTGTGTCTTAGAGCTGCCTGTCAAAGCTTTCCTCTCATGCACAAAGATAGAAATATGGAAATCAGAATGAAAAATAAGGGGAATTGGGTGTAGACCAGCCTCTTAAAATTTGTGCTGTTTCCAGGCCCCTTAGCAGAGCACCAGCCATTTCCAGGGAGGCACAGCGCTGGCATTTCAGTGCCCTTCTGCTCAGGAAAGACGACCAAACAGCCCTCCTGCCCTCACCTTCACACACCACACATCTCAGCTTCAACTCGCCATCACTGTGGCGGCATTTCAGCAAGCGTTTGTTTTTGGGGAGGGGGTAGTGGTAATTACCAGCACATGATTATTTTATTTTGTCTGAATTATTTACAATGGAAGGAAGCAGTTTGGAGGGAAGGGGATATTAGGGAGTGAGTTCAATCCCACTTGCATTGATTCTACCCAGAGTAAGAAGAGCAAGCCTATTAAGAAGAAAAATCACTTCCTTTTTTCTTCCTCTCTTTCCTTTCCCACCCCCAAGTCTTAGAAATAAATAAATAATGCAAAGAAAAGCCCTGGGTGGCTGCATGGGAAGGGCCAGTGGCTGGGTGTCTGTGGCCTTCACTGAGGACTCACTTCCATTATTACATCGGGTCCTGGGCTGGAGCGTTCAGTGGTTCAATTCTCACTCCCCAGCGCTCATCTTGTACATTGGTGCATAATGAACACCATGTATGGATTGAAATCCCATTTACAGGATGTTCAGTTATGGAACCTGTAATCAGGAGAGGTGGATTTTAATCCCAGAGGTGTCGTTCCCTTATTGTTTTTTAAATTTAAGATTTATAGCTCTCCAACTTCCAGAAGAACTTGCTGATGGTTTATAGCAGCAAAGGTGGTGAATGAGGGATCCTTGAGGAGAAAACAGAAGCGAAACCACCTGAAGGAAGCGGGACGTGTTGATGCTTCCAGGCACCAGGTTGGCCGTAACAGTTGGGTAATAGGCTCATGGTTGTGCTTCCATTTCTTCTTTGTGCTTCCATTTCTTCTTTGTCAAATAGGGAAAGCAAACCCACCTCCTGCCGTGTGAAGTAATAGGTAGAGTAATATTTGTGAGAAAAGACATCCGTATCATTTTGGCATGATATTGCATTCCTACATTTAGGAAAAAGAAATGTCAATAGAGGCAGAGCATCTCATGACCTAACCCCACTGCATATCCCTGAAGAGAAATACTCAGAATAGTGCCCTGGCACACTGAAGATGAGAAACTGGGGTTGCAAGTGCCACCTGAGAGAAATGGGGGTGCTTTTATTTATTTTTTTCTTCAATGAAGAACTTTTGAATAAAATGTTAACATACTTACCAACTCATAATATATGTGAATTTCAAGACTTTGCAATAAAATGGATGTCTAAGTATCTACCCACCTAAATTAAAAAACAAGTAATTATTGTCCAGGCGCAGTGGCTCATGCCTGTAATTCCAGCACTTTGGGAGGCTAAGGAGGGCGAGACTAGCCTGACCAACATGGTGAAACCCCGTCTCTACTAAAAATACAAAAAGTAACTGGGCGTGGTGGCAGGCGCCTGTAGTCCCAGCTACTCAGGAGGCTGAGGCAGGAGAATTGCTTGAACCCTGGAGGTGGAGGTTGCAGTGAGCCGATTGTGCCATTGCACGTCAACCTAGGCAGCAGAGCGAGACGCTGTCTAAAAAAAAAGAAATATATGATTCCTATCATTGAGACTCCAATAATATCCCTCTTAGTCCCAAGGTAACCACTATCATGATTTTGTGCATATTGTTCTTCTACTTTTTAAAAACAAATTTTGCATGTGTTTGAACCATATGTAATTGGAATTATACAGATATATTCTATGAATTCCTTTTTTTCACCTAATATTATGTTTTTGAGATTTGTTCAAGTTAATACTTATAACCTATTTTATTCATTATCACTATGGTTTGCTATTTTGTTGTATGATTACTCTAAGACTTATTCATTCTCTTATTGATGATCATCTGGATGTCTCCATTTTTTAAATTACAAACCACATTGCCATAAATATTCTAATATAAATGTCTTTTGGTACACAGATCTAGGAGTTTCTCTATTGTATTTGCCTTAGAGTAGTATTGCTAGCTCATAAGAAAGGAGTGTCTTCAACTTCGTTAGATCTTGCCAAGATCTTAGTCCAATCTGTACTCCCAACAGCAATGTTTATGAAGGAACTCAAGAATTTTTTATCAGCTATGAGCTGATTCAACTCCTTGCAACTAAGAGGAAAAGTTAATAGGAAAGAGAGACTGCATGGCTAACAGAAATCCACAGACAATGATGATGATGATTACCGTAATCGCAATGACATAATGATGATTACCATCACACCAATGACAAGGACAAGAACAACAAACCCATAGTGCTTAATGTGTGCCAGGCACTGTTCTGAACAGTTCACACATTTGGCACAGTGCCTGACACATGGTAAAGACCCATTCAATCTTTACAATTACTCTAAGAGATTTGTACTATAGTCTCACTTAGCAAGTAAAGAAACTGAAACACAGAGAGGTTAAGAAACTTGCCTAAGTTATGGCTGATAAATGTAGAAGCAGGAATTTGAGTGGTTGCTCTGAACCACATGCTTCATTAAAAATTTTAATTTAATTTTTCTTGGCATTACCATTCATGGACTTTATTTTTTAACTTTATTTTCTTTTTAATTGACAAATGGTAATTGTATACATTTATGGTGTACAATGTGGTATTTTGATACCCCTATACACTGTCCTTGCTTCATTTTAGCCAATTGCTTATGAGTTCACTCTAAATGAACCAGTAATAAGGGCAGCTACATGATTGATGGATGACTGGTCACTCTGCCATTTGAAGGGCGGGACTTACCTTTCTAATCATACTCCTTATTACACACTCTATTTTACAGCTCTCTTCACTGAGAGTTTTGATTGTATTTAGATTTCATCAGAATTTGGTTCTTAAGAAGCAAGGGAAAAGCATTCTTTCTTGGATAGCATGGAATTTGCATGACCACTTTGGCTCATGTAAAAAAAAAAAGTGAGGTGTTCTTAAACCAAAGCTTCTCAAATCCTAACTTAACATAACCTACCTGAAATCAATGTTATGCTTATTGGCACTTGACAAGACTGGAAGAAAAATAACTGTTCGTAACAGCTCATCTTCACGTAGCTAATGACAGGTACCATTGTTTTTTAGGCAAAGTGATGGGGGAGGATATTGACTATTTCAAAGGTTGTTCAAAATCACTAAAATATAACATAATAATATTGTCATAGGCATATAGGCCTAGCTATTTTTATCATGGAAACATGAGCAGAAATGAAGAACCATACATATATTTATACCTTAGGATCCATAAAACTATATTTTTTGGTCCAAATTTTTCAGATTAGTCATTTACGTGTATCTCCAATTCACAATTTTCCTCTTTCCTTTTTGTCTGTGTAGACGTACATTTGAACAGGGTAGAAAAGTGATGTTACTAAAACTTAATACTTGGAATCTTTCTTTATGATCCATCTTTAAAAGTAAACACATTATTATGATTAATAGCAATGTTCTCAGGATAATAATTTGTTTGTTTGTTTAAAACAGAAATATTTACATGAAAACTCAATACAAAGGCCAAATCATTAAGCTCTTCTTAAGCCAGAGTAGGCATATTTCATGCTGAGATATGCCATTTTAATGTTGAAAGAAAAAAAAGAAAGTCTTTAAAGATTTGGCCTAAAGAATAAATTCCAAAATGTGAAATAACACGTGCCCTGTAATGAGACGTAGATCATAACTCTGACATTTGTCTTCTCCTGGTGAATTCAATTCCTCACAGAAGTACAGAGAGGGAAAGAAAATATTGGAAGTGAGAGTAATAAAGTCAATACAGCAGGCTTCACATGTATAAATGACACTTTCTTCACAACATGAGAGTTGCAGACTTGCCTAAGACATATTCCCCTTTTCTAAGAATATTTCTGACTTTAAGGATTTCATCAATGTATTTACTATCTCACATCTCACCAGTGGGAGGATGACTGGGCTGTGGGACAGCCCCCTTTAAAAAGGCAACTGTTTTAGAGACTGTTAAGCAATGAGCCATTTGCGTGTGAGTGTAAGTTGATTTAATCAGATGGTTTTCTTTCTGGCAGCCTACATTGGGTCTACACTGAGGGATCCAGAGTTTTGAATTTAGGGGCTGAAACAATTGAGGGGAGGGAAGTGAGAGATGAGTGACACAGAGGTGAGGGGTTACAGCAATCACGAAGATGCTGAGCTCATGGAGAGAGATATGAGCATTGTTGAAAGGGGGTGAAGAAAGAGAGCTGGGAAGACAAATTTGGCTTACTTAAAAGTGTGCCAGCGTCACCTGATTCTAGGCTGTTATTGTTATTTCCCTTAACATTAAATTGGTTTTGGTGAGCTAATATGGTACTCAACTATGACTTGAAATTTGTTGCATTCAGAATGTAGTAGATTGAATAATTGGCTCCAATTCTTTGCTTTAGCCTCAATTGAGCAAAGTTTATTTTCCTAACCCTTGTCTTTGGCTCATCTATGAAACTTGTTTTGACCAACCACATATGGGCAAAAGTGTGCCAGTCCTGATCTCAGGCCTTAAGAGGCTTTGTCTTTCTCTGCTTGCCCTCTTATCCTCTTTTGTGTTTCTGCCATCTCCACTAGCTAAGCTTTCCATAGGTAGCTGTTACCCCTTTAGCTGACCTGCAACTCGAAGCAGAGCTGTGAAGTCCAGCACCAGCTTAAATAAGCTGATCTCTAGCCTATGTGCAGATATGTGAGAATAAATGATAGTTGTTTTAAGTCACTCTGTTTTTGAGATCATTTGTTACACAGCATCTTTTTGGTCATAACTGACTGATACACAGAGTTCTAAAGAACCCTCTTACAAGTGAACTCTTGGAACATAACCTGTTGGTAAGTTGGGATTTTCCTGCATTTCAACAAGATCACTACTCTCTTTTTAATGAGAATTTTTTGTCTATTTTTTATTTGGTTTCAGCTCACAGTTAAGATAAAAGCATAATTTGTTACCTGATAAGATAAAGGTTAGCAGAGAGTATGGCTTGTACCTATAGATAAGCACTCATTGCTATTGCATATAGCAATGGTTTTTAGCTGACTCTGTGAAGTTCTAGGGCCTGCAGTGAATTCTTATAAAGGCCACCTTGGGGTGGGAGTTCCCACCTCTTCTCCTTCACATAGCTCCAGCCATAGCAGAGCTATTTTTATTTGTTTTGTAACTGGGTTTCCTTATAAGATTTTGCCTAATTAAAAGGCTGAAATAAGTTGAAAACCTATAGTGAACCCCTCACTTTTCTTGGGACCCATGGTCTTCCACACATGGGCATGCTATCCTTTTTGCCTAGCTAGCTAGCTCTCTCTTTCCACTTCTCTGCAAAGCTCTTATCCATTCTTCCATACTTCTTCCTTCAATAGATGGGACCAAATTGCCATCCCTTTAAGTGTGGGCCAGACTTAGTAACTTTTAATGAGTTGAATGTACAGGAAGTGATGGTGTCTGATGTCCAAGATTTGGAGGACATTAGGCCATAAAAGGGATTGTGGCATCTCTCTCTCTCTCTCTCTTATTCATTAAGCATTACGGGTTTACTCATTCTGGGGAAAGCCAGTTAACATTTCATGAGGATACTCAAGCAGCTCCATGGAAAAGTCTACATGAGAGGAACTGAGCCCTCCCGCTAACAGCCATGTCAGTGATTTTGATTGCAACCTCATGAAAAACTGTGAGCCAGCTCTTGAATTCTTGACCCACAGAAACTGTGAGGGAAAAAAAAAGTTTGTTTTAGTTGTTATGTTTTGTAGTAATTTCTTATGCAGCAATATATAACCAATATCATACCCACTAAAGAGATTCTTTTCTATGATAGTCTTCTGAAATGCCTGAGCATTAATAATTTTCTTCTTTATTATTGCCCTTAATATGTACCTTGTTTGCAGGATTTAGTCCACTGCATTACCTATTTACATATCTTTTTCCTCCATTAGACTATGAGATATTTGTATTCTCAGATATCTGGCACAGTCTTTGGCATCTTACATATTGGATAAAGAATGAAAAAAATAGCTACTGCACAAGTTGTAAAAATCACTCAGAGAAGAATAAGACAGACAAAGGATAAAAAATAGCCATCTCTATCTTTGCCAAAGTAATTCTCAGTTTTGACCAGAGATTATAAATGAGCAGAAAATCCTCAAATAGAGTCAATGCTGTATTTTTCCACCACATATTGACATATAAGCCAGTTCTTTGCACTCTTGTTTCAGCAAATGACAAGCATTCCTGCTCAGATGGTGTGTCTAGAATAACAGGGTCTATAACTGAGTGGGGGGGGGTGTTTTGACTAGGTTTACAGATGAACAAGTTGGAAATCTATCACTATCCAAAACAAGCTTTGTATTTATGGTTTTGACCAAGTGTAAACAGAAGATATATAATTTATCAAGCTGTAGAGAGCATTTGGTGGTTTTCAGAAGCCAGAGCTATACAGTCAAATCAAAATGGTGGAAGTAGCTTCTGATTAATTCCATGTGAGCCTAGCAATTTGGAATGAGAGCCTTCTGGATATGCCAGGCTACACAGGTCTGAACAATTAGGTGTTTAAAATTGAGTTTTAATGATGATGATGATGATGAATTGTGTTTTTATTTTGATGATCATCTAAATAATTAGTAGAGGAATATTATGGGTCATCTGGAGGTCAGACAAAAAACTTAGAAGTGCCATGTGATTTCAGGTCTCGAGTTTATGACTCGGCATGGCTCACATGGCCCCTTAAGTGACAGAGTTTAACTTGTAATGCACTATTTCTCAGATTGGGGTGCATGGGCTTGTAATTTTAAGGATCTACAAGTTCTTACATTTGGGAAACAGTGATAGAAACAAGAAATGCTTCCTCGGAGGACGGATTAGTGATATTTCATCTGGGGAGCCAAGGGAAGGCTTTCTGAGGGAGCTGGCATCCTAGATGGCCCTCAAGGACAGACCCTGTGTGCCTTCTCTTATCAAGTGTCCACTTAAAGTATCTGCTTGATAAAAAATCCCCCGCTTCCAGAGGCCATTCATGACTCCCTGGTTATTCTTTGAGAGCCTCTGTGTTAGTTCTGTTTAATTACAGTGTGGTGCAGACTGAAGAAGGAATGGAAACATTTTGTGGAGGGAGGCATGAGAAAAGAAAGTGTGGGGCTTCAAGAGGGAACAGGAAATAGTTCAGTTTAACTACAGGTCAAGGTATGCAGGGTATAGTGGGGCATGGGATGCAAGGCTGGCAATGACCTATTGTGAAGGTCAAGGCATTTTTTTTTTGTCTCTGTGTTTTATCCCCTGTAATTACGAAGGGAGTGTTTGTGCGTTTGTTGTTGTTGTTGTTGTTGCTGGGGTAGTCATTTCATACTGACGGAGATGATTCTGACAAGACTGCAGCTAACACAAAGTCATGATAATATTGTTGAATAACTATCTCAGCATCATTTTGTTGAAGAGCTCTTGCTTACCTGTAAAGTTTCTGGGCACATGGGAAATTTTTAATTCATGTATCATCTTTGATTTTTGTAGAAGACATATTTTTAGTGTGTACCTTGCCTTTGCTGAAGGCTGCAGCTGGGAAGTCACGTGTAAACTGCATGACCCTGGTCAGAGCCCCTTACCCACTCTTATCCCCACCCTGGATGATTAAATCCAACTGGCACTGGGCCTTGGGAGAGTCAACCCATTGTCTGGGCTGAGCTAATCAGACTCTCTCTTGTGGGAATTTGGACACTGAGAAACTGAGAAAGATGAGGATGGCTTTAGAACTGAAAGGTCATGCCAAATTAACCCACGTTGAATGCAGAGAAAGCTAGTTGAAAGACAGAGGTGAAGAGAGAAGAAGAAAAGCGTGGCAGCGGTGAAATACACGTAGAGAGAATCACCCTGGTTTCCGGTTTTCCAATTCCAATTTTAATTCCAATTTGGTTTGCATATAATTTGTTTCCCGTCTGTTTCTAATCTTCTGCAGGATTTCCTGCTGTATTTTTACAGTAAAATCTTCCACACTTAAGCTTATTTGAGTGACTGACTTTTTCTTGCATCCACACATGACCTTTCTAAGGTAATGCTGAGTTTGCAAATGAAGCCGTTGGTTCTCAAGAGACTGTTGGGCTGACGGGAGTAATGTCAGCTCATTAGTTTGGGTGCTAAACCAACTTCTACCCATGAAGCAAGAGGGAGGCATGGATAGCTTCAGTTTATTAATGGGAACTCTGGGAAACAAGGTAGCAAGTACAACTTGACCGATGTTGGAAGAGATTCTACCTCTCAATATGACCAATGATGGGCTATAGACCTCAGCAGTCACTATGGTCTATTCTGACCACAGCTGAGAACGTTTTGGCAAAGAGCTGAGGTGAGTAACCACAGTGACTACATATTCTTCTACTCACAAAGAAGAATAAGAAATTAAGAGTTACGGCTGGGCGCGGTGGCTCACGCCTGTAATCCCAGCACTTTGGGAGGCTGAGGCGTGTGGATCACGTGGTCAGGAGATTGAGACCATCCTGGCTGACATGGTAAAACCCCGTCTGTACTAAAAATATAAAAAAAAATTAGCCAGGCGTGGTGGCGGGCACCTGTAGTCCCAGCTACTCGGGAGGCTGAGGCAGGAGAATGGTGTGAACCCAGGAGGTGGAGCTTGCAGTGAGCCGAGATTGCACCACTGCACTTCAGCCTGGGCAACAGAGTAAGACTCTGTCTCAAAAAAAAAAAAAAAAAAAAAAAAATTACATATACATATTATTGAGTTATTAAGAGTTACATATATATAAAATGCCCATATTATACATTATAAATTTTTTTATATAAATGTAACTCTTAATTTTTTATTCCTCTTTGTGAGTAACAAAATCCCACAGTTGAAGAAAAGTCATTGCCATTCTTTCAGGCGTCTGATGAAATCTAAAGCTCTCTTTGTACTAACTGCAAGGTTTAATCAGGAGTGGATAATATGAATGTACCTACCATAATGAATTTCAAGTTTTACTACCTGCAGACATTGTCAGGAACTGAATTTCCAGGGTATGCAACTTATAATTGAAAATCTTTATGTTTTAGTTCCACCTGTCATTTTAAAAATTCTATTCAAAGGATGTCTGTTATAAAAATATCTTTTCTGTCAAAAGTTATGCTTTAGAGGAAATGTGTATCATTAGAAATTAGCAATTTCAACATGTTGGTGATTTGGAATTTTTTGGAATAATTTGCTGTTTTTCAGAGTTGTTGAAATTATACGAAGGACCTTCATTCTGATAAGTAATGAATTTAGTAAGGATGAGATGGCAATGAGACATATTATTTTAAAGTCAATTTCCTTTGAAATCCTAAGAATCTTCTTTAGACAGACATGCAGCTGGAAATAGCAGGGACTAAACCAACAGGGGATGGAGACGCTGGGGATTTTCTTTGCGCTTTTTCTGGGAAGAAGCTCTGCTCTTCTGCTGTTCATCTACTCATCTGTGGGAATTCTATTCTTCAAGTACAGAGGCTAATGGCTGCAAAATGAAGTTTTGCTTATCCTCTCTCTTGCTAGATTTCTTTGAGCATGAAAATTTTACAAGGCACAACCAAACTGAACCACAAAAAGGCATTGATGTTATGGGATTGCATCAATAGCATTGGCTGTTTCATTTCCATTCACTTATCAGACATATTTACTTCTCAGATATTTCCTTAACCGGAATTGACTGTACTATAATTGCCTATTTCTTTGGTCCATTGGCTGTTAACCTTGAAGTGACTGGGGTAGGGCTGGCGAGGCCTTCCCTGTCAGGCCTGACCTCTCACTATGCTGGAGAGAGCGCTGCCATGACAACGGCGACAGATGTCAGCTAAGCAATGTGCACCCTAGAAAGACTCCTGTATTGAGAAAATCGATCTTGTAATGGTGCCACGGAGCACATTCGCTGAACTGCCAAGTGTTCTAGGCTTAATCATTTATTTCATCTAGCAGAGAGAAGAAAACATAAAAGAAATGAAATGAATTTGACCTCTGTCTTTTGAGTGACTTTAGTGCTACACTGAATTCTAGCAAGTGCCTCTTATGAATTTTAAAAAATTACATTAGGAATAACATTTTGAAGTGAAATGACTCTTGTAATGCCAACCCTCCAGAAACATGTTATTTCAAATGTCACATACCTAATAGTCATTTGCTATTTTCTGTGTATGTCTGGGGGTTAGCTCCATCTTGAGTATGTTTCAGGCAAATTATTATGAAGAAACTGGGAACGAAGTGGACCAGAGCCTGCTGGTTTGGTTTTCTCCCTTCTTAGCATAAGGCAACTTCTTTTGTGCCGATCATCATGGATTAGCGAGTAGCATAAGCAACGTTTCATATTGACAGCTTTTGAATCCCTCTCAATTTTAGAGTCTTCCAATAGAATGCTTGTTCTTTTGTCTGTCTGCAGAGTGAAGTTTGTCTCCCTGACAGTTAATCCTGAGACAGCCTTCCATCGCCTTGATAGGCTTGTCATTCATGCCTTGACACCTCTCGTTCATCTGAGGCTGGCCTGCTGGATATGCAAATGATAGGAGGACTGAAAATCATAATCCTTCAGCCGTGATGGCTAGTATGTCAACGTCACTATTCTTGGAACAAGCCATTTTGTGAGTAGCTGGGGAGTGGTGGGAGACTCTGAGCGAGGGGAGGCAGCACGCACTTCTGACCTTTTCATGGCCCAGGTCAGAATTAGATTTTTAAAAAAGCAAATGCCCAAACCGAAAGAAACCCTTAAAGCCTAAAGACTGTAGACAAATCTCTCTGATAACCTTGCCTGTATAAATAAATATCATTTAGAGTGATTATAGTGAAAAGGATCTCTTAAGATTTTCAATGTGATATGTCTGTCTCTTGTGCTGTGGGATATTTTATTGCATTTTTGCCCTCAAGTGGAGCTGACAGGAGCCAAGCTTGTAATTTAAATCAATAAGAACCCTTTACCATGGCCATAAAATACTTGGCTAAACCTTTGAAGTGGCCACAGTTGAATGCACAGTGAACACAGTATAAATGTTCCTTAAGATGTATTGTATGAGACCACTGCTAGAACAGCATTCAAAGGAACTGGCCTTAAGCATCTTTTGTGACTGATGGGAGAGGGTCCCAAATGCTTTTGATCATTTACATGCCGCTCCAAACAGCCCACTTAATTGGCATGTGACCCAGCTGCAGCCTTCTGTTTTCTCCTCAGACATTTCCACTGTCTCTTTGGTGGGGTTTCTGGAATCTGGGTCTCCTTCTAAACCAATAATCCACATCTGACATGCTGTTGTGTCAGTTGCTCCTGCTCATTTCCACTGTAGCCGGGGAAAATAGAACAAAGGCTGGTTGTTCAAACCCATCCTGGGAGCGCCGCACAGGCAGTTCAGCAGCACTGGCTGGGAAGTGTTCTTTGTGTAACAGCGAAGGCTGAGGTTGCGGCTTACCTGTTAGTTTCTTTTGGAGCGGCTTGTTTTTGGAGGGGTGGCGTTCAGAGAGATGTCAGAATTGAAAAGGCAGCGTTTGCCTCCACTCTGCTTCGCTCTGCTGTCTCCCGCATCCTCACTGTGTGCCTGGCCCTTCCTCCGGCTCCTTCCTGCCGCCTTTGCCTTTTTCCTGTGAGGATGGGTGGGTGGGTGGATGGATGTTTCCCGACTCTTGTCCTCTGGTCTCTGTCTCTGTTTGTCCCTCACTCTTTGTCTCTCTCTTGCTCTCAGATTCCAAAGTCTTCCCCAATTCTACAAAAACAGTAAATGGTGATCGTCTGAATTTGGCAGTGAACTGTCTTGTGTGAGGGACCTGCTGCCCCGGGGGGAGTGTTGCAGTTGTGATACCAAACGCACAGGCTCAAGCGCAGTCACTCCTTTCCAGGTTCATGGGCCAAATACCTTTCCTGGCTGCTGCTTCACAGAAGCCCTGTCTTCCTGGTGAGACGTCAAAGAGGCATCAGAGTCACAGGCCAGTCTCTACTTTATCTGATAGATCACAACCTTCGTTGTAGTTCCCTCTTGGGATGGCACCTACAGGTATCCCAGTGGCTAAGCAGATGGACACACGTCCTGTGTGACCTCTCCTTTTGGGGAAGGCACTTTCTGAAAGGCCCATCTGGGCTCAGGTCTGACTCCCCTAGGGGGCCACATGTCATGTCTGTTTGCCACATGCAGTCTGACAATACATTTTATTACCTGGCCTCTGCAAACCCAATACGATTTTGTGACTCTTGATATTTCAGCTGATGTTTACAAGATTTCTTTTGCCCTTTTGTGAGAACAGACTAGACAGGGCCTTAAAAACACATTACTTTGTGTTTATAAAGTTAATGTGTATAAATGGCATTTAAAAACGTGTGTATGGGTAAACTATTATAGCCAAAATCAGATTTTAAGGACATATCAACAAGATTCAAAGTTCAGAACTTGTTTATGTCCTAATTTGAAAAAATGAACTGGAAAGATATGTAATGTATATTTGAATAACTGGGGACATTTGCCTACAACTGGTTATTATATAATTGACAAGATATTACGGGAAAGGAAGGCATGGAGTAAATAAAAACCACACTGGAAAGCAATGATAGTTGTAAAAGCTGGGTCATCAGTGGAATAAGCGTTCAGTACGTTATTCTATTTTTATTTATATTTCTAAATACTCTGTTGCAAAGTTAGAAGAAGTTAGCATGCCTACTCAGGATTGCCTTACCACCACACTTATACCTGTTGTTCAATAAAATTGTATTTCGGCAGGTCTTACCTGTTTGCCTGTCATCCTGTGCTTTTACCTCCCATGTAAACTTTCCTTTGCACTGGGGGCTGGTTCTGTTTGAATGCTGTCTATCCCTGTGGCCTGAACTTTAGCATTTAGCATGGAATTTCTGCCTACCTCATCTCCCCATTCAGACTGTAAACTTCTTGAAAGCAGGACCGTTTCTTACCTTTCAGTGCTTCCTACCTATAATTGTGCAGTGTGAGGCTCAGAGTACGAATGAATCGGGCTAGGCTAGACTATGCTGTGGTAACACATAAGTCTTGAAATCTCAGCAGCGTTATGCAGTAAAAGTTCATTTCTTGTTCCTGTAAAGTCGATGTGTGTTGGGCATCTCTGTCCCATCTTGCAGCTATGCTCTCAGGAGTGGGTAGCTTTCAGAGAGACCACAGTGGGGGAAGAGAGAGAGATGAGATCCATCAACAGGTTGTATTTTGACTGCCTCTGCCTGGAAATAACCTACAGAACTTCTCCCACAGCCCATAGGCTGGAATGAGTCACCTGACCCCCAACAGCAAGGCAGGCTGGGAAATGAAGGGAGCATGTGGCTATTTGGTGAGCATGAATTGTTTCTACACTGCTTCTTACCCCATGTGCATATTGTCTCATGAATTTCAACATGAGAGAGTCCCCGGTGAGAAGGCCTTTGGTCATTTGTGTGGAATAAGAAAATGACAACCAGACCATTTCATTTCCTTTTTTTTTGGCCATGCCAGTGGGTTATTTCCTACATAGTTGGAACCCTGTCTGGTTAATGGTAAGATCCCAGAGGGCTTCATGACCACTGTTCAGGCTTTGTGCCTATGACAGTCAAAGGCACAAGGATTATCACCTGTCTCCATCTGAAAATGTTATAGCTTGATCCTGTCAGGGTGCTGCCAAGCTTGAGGTGCTCCCAGAATAGAGGGGTACACTGTGACTGGGGCTCATGTGGTTAAAATAGTAATAACCAGAAAAACAGAGCATCTGGCCATTGCAAGAAAAGAAGGGCACAACTACATTACAGTGAGAAGTTCCTTCCTCAGGCAAAGTTGAAAATGTTTAATTTAAGGAAAGG
This sequence comes from Macaca mulatta, assembly GCF_049350105.2. Lineage (NCBI taxonomy): Eukaryota > Metazoa > Chordata > Mammalia > Primates > Cercopithecidae > Macaca > Macaca mulatta. The sequence continues at coordinate 101,924,229 of NC_133408.1, read as the reverse complement.
GCACCACTAACCAAATAGAGGAAAATGTAGACTCTCAAGCCAGGTGCATATCTCATGTGTGATATGCTGATGATCATCAGCCAAATTTAGTGACTGAGCAAGTGCTAAGGGGTATTTGCCTGTAGATAAATGGTCTGTATGAACAGGTGTTCCCCAGTCTGCCTGTCTCCCTCCCCTTCCGCCTGTGGGTAGGGCAGGTTTCCTTAGAAGAGCCTGAGGCACTGCAGCCTTCCTGGGGCTGGCAGTGAAGGTACTCTTCCGTGCAGAGCCACATGAGGGACGCTGGTCTGAGAGTCTCCTAGAAATAACAGGCAGCCCTTGAAGGGCATTAAGTGGAGCGTGACCTGACCCTGATTGCTTCTTTATTTTTTTATTTTTTATTTTTTTGAGACAGACTCACTCCATCACCCAGGCTGGAGTGCAGTGGCATGATCTTGGCTCACTCTAACCTCTGCCTCCTGGGTTCAAGGGATTCTCGTGCCTCAGCCTTCTGGGTAGCTGGGATTACAGGTGTGCGCCACCATGTCCGGCCAATTTTTGTATTTTTAGTAGAGATGGGGTTTTACCATGTTGGTCAAGCTGGTCTCGAACTCCTGGTTTCAAGTGATCTACCCGCCTTGGCCTCCCAAAGTGCTGGGATTACAGGCATGACAGGCATGAGCCACCAGGCTTGGCCCATGGATTGCCCCTGGATGTGGCTGTGTCCTGAGGATGAGCTGCAGGGGCACACTGAAGTAAGCAGGAGGACCAGCTGGGAGGTCACTGAGAGACAGAAGGTTGGTTGCAGGGATGAGGAAAGCAAGGTGAGCTACTCTGTTTGGCAGTGAGTGATAACCGTCTCCTCCCCCTCTCCCCTTGGATGTCTAGGCCCAGGCACACTGGTCCCCTGTTAGTTCATTTCTCCCTCAGGGCCTTTGTACCCACTGTGCCCTCTACTGGAACAACCCCCCGCACCCCAAGCCTACACCTACTTACCCTTCAATCTCAACTCTGACGTCACTTCCTCAAAAAGCCTCTGGACAACCCCCTTCCAGATAGGTCAGGCCCCTCATTCACAATTAGTTATGTAATGATGTAATGTCTGTTTCTTCCATTAAAATGGAAGCTTCTTGAATTCAGGGGTTGTATTTGTCAAAATCACATTAAAAAACTACTTTAAAAGAAAAACAGCATGCTGCCTTGTACATAGTAGGTCCTTAATGAGTATTTTTTGAATGACGTATGTTAGGCATTTTCTTACAGTGTGCTGTCAAACCCTCCTTACAAGCTTGCAACCCCATTTTGTGGATGAGTAAACTGTGGCTCCAAGAACACAAAGCAGGGGAGTGGCAGACCCAGGATTTGCAGCTTGGTCTGTGTAGCATCAAAGCTCTCATTCTTTCTGTCACAGCAGAAATAAATGAGGTTACTTTATTCAAACAATGTAATTCAGATTAGGCCAAAGCCAGAGCACGATGAATTCTTTTTATTTCACTGGCTCCAACTTACTGAGATCAATTTAATTCATGTAGCATTTATGGGATACCTTGAACTCATTCACTATGTTAAATAGGAGGGCAAGAAAGGGACAGAGCTGGGCTTCAGGGAAATGCCTGTGGTGAGCTGGATACAGAGGGTCCCAGAAGGAGAAGAAGCTGTGTGCTTTCCAGAGGAGTAGGCTGGCCCAGAGCCCAGGTCACTGAGTTCTTAGGAAGGACCTGCAGGGTGGCAAGGGCCTGCTGTCTCTTGACTCTTGCTGAGTCAAGAGTGGGTAAAACATTTAGGCTGGCTGCTTAATGGAAAGAGCTTGGCTTTGGAGTCGCACTTTGCTCCTTTCCAGCTGAGTAACACTGGGCAAGCTACTTGCACTCTCCAAATTCCAGTTTCCTCATCTGTAAAATGAAGATAATGGGTCGGGCGTGGTGGCTCACGCTGGAAACCCAGCACTTTGGGAGGCCGAGGCTGGCGGATCACCTGAGGTCAGGAGGTCAAGACCAGCCTGGCCAACATGGTGAAACCCCATCTCTACTAAAAATACAAAAATTAGCCGGGCAGCTACTCAGGAGGCTGAGGCAGGAGAATCACTTGAACCCAGGAGGTGGAGGTTGTGGTGAGCCGAGATCATGCCTGAAGTAAGCACTCCAGCCTGGGCAATAGAGCGAGACTCCATTTCAAAAAGAAGAAATGAAGATAATGATATTTCACGGGGTTGTGGTGAATTCATGGGAAAATGCATAAAAAGCCTGAGGCTCATTGCCTGGCATATGCTTTTAACGGATGTCTATAACCATCCTAGGGGGCCCTCTGTAGACAGACTGAACTGGAAGAGGATCACCAAGTGGGGTATTCAGAAAGTCAGCACCCAAGAATATTGGGAACAGTGACATGAACACACCTCTGCTTTTATTTTTTCCTTTTTTCTTCTTGGTTGAGGTGAAATTTACACAATCAAATTAACCATTTTAAACTATAATTCAGTGGCATTTAGTACATTCACAATGTGTGCAACCACTACTTGTATCTAGTTTCAAAACATTTTCATCATCCCCAAAGGAAACTGTCTACCCATTAAGTAATCCTTCCCCATTTCCCCTACTCCTCAGCTCCTGGCAACTATCAGTCTGCATTCTGACTCTGGATTTACTTGCTCTGAATGTTTCATGTAAATGAAATTGGTTTTGGGGGTTCTTCCATTTTGTAGCATGTATCAGAATTTCGTTCATTTTTATGGCTGAGTAATATTCTATTGTAGGTACATATCACATTTTGCTTATCCATTCATCCCTTGACAGATATTTGGATTGTTTCTACCTTATGGTGATTGTGAATAATGTTGCTATGAACATTTGTGTACAGGTATTTGCTGAAGTACCTGCTTTTGATTCTTCTGGGTATATACCCAGGAATGGAATTGTTGGGTCCTATGGTAATTTTATATTTAACTTTTTGAGAAACCACCTAATTGATTTTCATAGCAGCTGCTCCATTGTACGTTCTCACCAGCAATGCGAAGGATTCCAATTTCTCCGTGCTCACCAACACTTATTTTTTGTTTATTTTTGATTATAGCCATCCTTGTGGGTGTGAAGTGGTATCTCATTGCATGTTTTTTCCCCTTTTTTCACTGTGGTTTTGATTTGCATTTCCCCCCACCCCACCTTTATTTTTTAAATTCAGAAGAGTTGTTTGTTCTTCATGACTTCTTTGAATCCTTAGATTATCCCTGATGGTTTATGTACAAAAGAGGTTTCTGTGGGAAAAAAAGACCCTCTTGTACAACTCTGGTAGGATTTTAAATTAGTACAAAGTCTGTGGAAGGTCATTTGGAACACTCTCCATTGAAATTACAAACGCACACACCCTTTGATCCAGCAGTTGCAAGTCTATGAATCTGGCTTATGGATATACTCCCATGTGAACAAAATGATGTATCTGTAAGGTTATTCATTGCAACATTATTTATAATAGCAACAGATGGGAAACAAAATAAATGCCTCTCAACCGGGAACTGGTTAAACAAATTTTGGCACAGCCATACAATGGGATCCAGTATAGCTGTAAAAATGATGGAGACACCTCTTTGTGTGCTGGTATGGAGGGAATCCCAAGGCATATTGTTAAGCGGAAAAGGAAATCAAGATTTAGAACAGTGTATAAATAGTCTGCCCTTCATATAAAAATGAGAGAAAAAGAATATGTTTGTGTATATATATGTATGCATATATAAATGCATGTATTTCACTGAATATTCATGAAATACCTTTGTAGAAAGGAAATTGGTGGTGAGAGACAAGAGTGGGAAGGACAATTTTTACTGTATATCCTCTTGTGCCTTTGGAATTTCAAACTCTAAATATATTTCCTGTTTGAAAAATGAATTAAATTAAAATGAAGATAACTCATAAACACCTAGAAATCTCATTAATTTAGGCTCTGATAGATCTGATTTTACAGTGATTTCAGTAGGACATGGACTCTAATGTAAGCTTTGCTACACAAAGTGATGCCAGGGACAGGGTTGCAAAAGAAAGAATTCAAGGTCTTATCCCTCCCGCTTCCACTGCAGTCCCGACTGCAGCATTAGCTCACTGACTTGATCACAGTTTGAACTTGAGTCAGGCTTCCCGAGGCCACCCTGAATGACTTCCCACAGTTCCCCTTTGTGCTGATTCTGAGAGTCCTGCCCTTGGGCTTGCCCCAGCAAGTGGTGCTAAAACAGAAACCAATGGGACTGGGGTATGCAGAGGAGCAGGTACAGCCCTAGGCAGTGGAAAGAAACTATGTCCAAAGTAAGTCTTTGAACTTGAGGTTGGGCACTCTGTGGCACCATGTTGTCCAAGACCTCTGAGTAGATCAGATGGCAGAGGAAGAGAAGTCTTAGCTCTGTCACTTTCTTGGTCAGTGTCTTTGGGCAAATCACCACATGCCTCTGAATTCCTGTTTTCTCATCTCTAAATGGGGCCAATACATGCAGGACTGTTGCATGTAGATGATGAGATGTTAAGAGGACTTTTCTTTCCTTTTTTTTTTTAACCCCCAGAGATGGGGTCTTGCTCTGTTGCCCAGGCTGGAGTGCAGCGAATGGTACAATCATAGATCACTACAGACTCTAATCCTTGCGGCTCAACCAATTTTCCTGCCTTAGCCTCCCGAGTAGCTGGGACTACAGGCATGTGCCACCATACCTGGCTAATTTTAAAATTTTTTGTAGAGATAAAGTCTCACTATGTTGCCCAGGCTGAAGAGGGCTTTCTTAATATAAGCCTTATAAAATGCTGTAAAAACATGAAGGTTATTTTGAAAGTCACTATGAAAAGTCCACACTGGTTAAACATCCCCGATGTGCTTACTATGTTTGAGAGCTGGAGAGATGACAAAGAAGAATAATAGATTCTCCACCCTTCAAGAGTTTTGAGGACTCATAGGCTAGTGAGAGAGGTGGTTGTAAGGACAATTAATTACAGCAGAGTGCTAAGTATAGAACAGAATGGAACACCAGGTGTAGGGGTGCAGGGAGGAGGAAGGCACAACTGCACCTGGGGACTCAGCAAAGGTTTATGAGACCAGAAGATGTTAGGGTTGAATCGTGAAAGGGAAGTAGGAGGTTGTCAGGCATGTAGGGGGCATTCTGGGTGGAGGAAACAGTCTGTGAAAAGGCAAGATGGACAAAAGGATAGAGTTTATGGGCAATTCCAAGCAACTGGTTGCTGCAGAGTTTGGGGTATGTGGGTGGGAGCTGAGGTTGAAAAGGGATGACCAGGTCACATCTTGGAGACCTCTTTTATGGAGGACACAGCTAAATAATGCAGTAAGAAATAAAACAAGAATAGGTAAATATGGCAAGCAATCCTTTTACAGATCCCTCTCTCAGACATAAGATACTAAAAGACACTGAGCTTCCAGATTTTTGACTCCCAACTCCCTGTGAGATGCACTGGGCATGAGCTTTGAGCATGACCTTGTGAGGAACTCCAGCCAGCAGTCCTGGACTTTGAGCCATCCCACGCCAGACTGCAGATGATTACAGCTCCTAGTCATGGAGTCACTCCAGTCAAATACCAAAATCCTTTGGATATTTCCTACTGAGGTCCTGGATGAGCCATCCTCACTGTGCCCATTAAATGATTCCCAGAATCTGTGAGTACAGGCAGTTGTTGTATCCCAGGATGAAGTCACTGATGTAGAACAGGGAAAGGCCCTCACGTTGAGGATAGCTGCCCCTGGGAAGAGGATCATCTGCCCAGGGCATGTCCTAAGGTCATACAATTCATGTTGCTGCCACTGGCCTTTCCAAAACCCAGACGCCATCATGCCATTCCTCTGATTTAAAAGCTGCTGCGGGTCCTCTCTGGCTGCAGAATGTAGCCTAACTGCTCAGTCTGTTGCTCAGGTTATTCGCAGCCCAGCCCTCACCTTCGCCTGGAGCTTCCTCTCCTGTGACCCTCCCCAGCAGCTCCATGTCCTCGCCTCTTTGCTGCTTGGGGAAACCATACTCCTCATTCAGGGTCAGCCAATTCCCGCCTGTCCTCACAGGCAGAGGAATAGCCTCCTCTTCCCGGCTCGCTCAGCGCTCAACACTTTCTTCTTAGAGCTCTTTTCAGACCTTCATTTTTGTGTCTGTACTTTGGAAAGACTGTGATTTCCTGGAGGGTAGGGACCATGTCTGACTCATGTCTGTAATCTCAGGGTCCAGCTCTGTGTCCAGTTCAGTAAATGTTTTAGATGATTGAATGGATGCCTGGGTGGAAGGGAGGTGTGCTCCCCAGCAAACACCTGAGTGAATGTTTTCCAGGGGTGAGTCAGGAGTGGTCTGTAAGTGCTGTTCTCTACTGCTTTGTCTTCTGCCATTTTTCTTTCATTCTCTCCCTCCTGCATTGCTCCTCTTACACTCATTTTTAAAATACGTCTTTCTAAAAATAAAAACAAAATTAATAATTAAAAAATAGAGATGGGATCTTGCTAATTTGCCCAGGCTGATCTTGAAATATTGGGCTCAAGCAGTCCTCCTGGCTCGGCTTCCCAAAGTTCTGAGATTACAGGCATGAGTTACTGCACCCAGCCCATTTTTTTGTGCACCAATTTTTAGAAATACCTGCCATGTTGGGGTTTGTGTATTTGGGGCGTAGATACCCAGGTAATACCCCCATCCCAGAACAGTTACTTCAGTTGTTCTGTGGATGACAAATCAGAGACCTACACTGCAGATTTCTCTTTTATATGTCTTAATTGACTATATTAGGAATCATTAGTTACAATGAAAAGGAGAGGTAGAGAAAACATAATTCAGTGTTCTGACACAAGGCTGTTTCCTCTGGTCCACAGGCTAATTTTTTTTTCTATTTAGAATTAGACACTGATGATACTTTCACTTTTTCCCTTAGGAAAATAGTTATGGATTTAGTGATCTTACTTTGAGGGTAATTCTCCAATGATGCTGTCTAAATATTTCTCCTTTAATTTCATCCCAAGGCCAAGCTTTAATGCTTGAAATGATCAGTTCACATTGCAACTAATTTAGAATTTGAGTTAACACAAACACAGTTTGCATGTATATTCTTATAAGAAAGGTTTGAAATAACCCTTTATCTGCAAGGTTTCAGTATTGCCAACACGCAGCATTTCATCCAAATTTGTCACAATTTTTTTTTTACAAACTAAGGGCTCAAGAAATCAAGGCCTTTTGCATCATCGGGGCCTACAAATTTTTTTTTAAAGACTAAATGCTTGTGATACATGAATAGGTGATGGAGACATTTACAAATTTCAGTTTTTAGTCCATTGATCTCATTTACTTCTTAAGAGTCATTTATAGAAAATTCAATTCAAGCAAGTACCTGTATAAGGTAATGTAAGCAATGACTTTGTAAACTAGTAAAAACGATGTCAGGTATTATTGACATCTGCATGTACTTGTAAATCCAAGACTGATTTTAAAAGATGTAGACAATCTAGATGTATTTGCCTACCATTGTGTTACAAATAAATCTATATATTTTTTCTTTTTATATTTTTTAATTTTATTTATTTTTTATTATACTTTAAGTTCTAGGGTACATGTGCACAATGTGCAGGTTTGTTACATAGGTTTACATGTGCTGTGTTGGTTTGCTGCACCCATTAACTCGTCATTTACATTAGGTATTTCTCCTAATGCTATCCCTCCCCCAGGCCCCCACCCCACGACAGGCCCCGGTGTGTGATGTGTGATGTACATTATTTTTATTGTGATGTATATCACAATTATTTTTCATATTAAGATAAACAAAACCAGAAAATGTGTTTCTACTTTTTGTATTTCTGCTTTTTGTATCCTATATCCTGGAGAGAAACTGAGTTTCGCAACCCAGCTACCTGCATTTTCAAGTCAAGTAAACAAGCTTGCAATCCAAAAGTGTAAGCAGCACCTCTGCTGGAGACAAGAAGTGGCTTAGACATAAACCCATCACTACCCCTCCCACAACCTGCTTCTCACCTCATCTTTCTTCCAACAAAGCTGGTTTGAAGGCTCTGGACTTTGGATCATGGCCTCAGGCTGCTGTCCTGGATGGCTGGTCTCAGAAGACCCTCTGAAAACCCAAAGAAGCCTCAGCTACCAGGGATTCATTTCTTATCTTCAAAACATTCTTTAGAGGCAAGATTTAAACCTTCACTTTGTAGGCCCTAGAGTTCCCTTCTCAGAAGAACAGGTGAATTACACAGATGGCTGCATTCTCCTTACAGCGGCCACAGGATCTTTAAAAATGTAAATCATGTCCTGTAACCTGCCTTCTCATTGCACTTCAGATATCCAGATTCCTCACCCAGGCCTTCGAGGACCTTTGGGATCCTGCCCTGCTCCCCTTGCATGCCTGGCTTGAAGCTCTTCCCCTCCTAGCCCTGCTTTTCCCCTACCAGCCTTGCTCTTCTCCTCCCAGCCTCGCTCTGCTCCAGCCCCGCTCTCTGGTCTGGCCTCAGACATGCCCAAATTTCGCCTCCAGGGACTTTGTGCATCAGGTATTTCTGTCTAGTACATTCTTTTCTTTTCTTTTCTGTTTGTTTGTTTGTTTGTTTGTTTGTTTTGGCATGCAGCCATGCATTCCTCCCCTTTAGGTCTCAGCTTAACCCTTACCTGACCACCTGGTCTACACTGGCTTCCCACAAACCCTTCTGTATTGTCTCACTCCATATCAGTCTTTATTACAGCACCATTTTCGTTCTCTCCTGGGCCTTTATATATGGTCATGACTTCTTTACCTATCTCTGTGCTTCCCCACCTGACTAGAAACTCCATGGGAGCAGGTACTTCAGTCATCTGGGCCTTGCAGGAGACTCTGCTCTAAGCTGGTATTGCTGGCATTGCTAGATGCCCAGCTAGACCACACGTCCCAGCTTCCCTTGTGGCTGTGCTGCTGGGTGGCTAAGTCATCACCTGAAGAGCGGGAGAGGAAGTGATGTGTTTAGCTTCTGCCTCATTTGCTCAGAAGGCATTCCCCAGCCCTAGACATGTACCCGCTTTTCCCTCCTGAGGACAGGAGCATGGCAGTGCCCATGATCAGCCTGACTGTGCAGACAAGGACACACTCTGGAGGGTGGCAGAGCAACTGTATGGACAGACATGGCCCTAAATGACCACATGTGGCAGAGCTTCCCCCAGCCTGGACCATGTGCCTTGAAATGTTCCATGAGTGCAGAATAAACCTGTGTGTCTTTAAGCCACTATACTTGGTCTCTTTGTCATGTGGCTTAGCTTTCGGCCAGACAGTCATATCAATAGTTATTGAATGAATGACTGAATCATCAGAGGCTCACCAATTTTACCTGGTGCCTTCACTACCATAGGGGTAAGGGGGGAGGTGGTCATCACTGGGAATCATTCACTGAGCCCCTGCCATGTACTGGAAAACACTCACCAAGAACTTTTCTGTACTGGTTGGGTATCTTCATCTTTTCCCATCTGAAAGCTCCCTGTGGCCTGAAGTGATGTCTCACTGCACTGTTGATGGATTTTTCTCTACCGTCCCAAAGAAACCAAACTTGAAAGAATGTCACGAAGCATGCAGCATGTAAGTCATGCTCTTCATGTGAAGATTCTAAGTTGTTCTATTGTGAAAGATGTTGTGTGAAACAGAAATGTGATCTTATAGACTGTGGCAGTTTGGGACCCACATTATAGCAGAGAGTTCTGCCCACTGAATAGTGCTACACTTACTTCCAAAGTTAATGTCTGCGACATTTCATACCTCAACTTCTAATGTTAGGTAAATTTTTCTGAAACTCTTGGTCCACAATGATGGGTGATTTTGTTTGTTTATTAAACCTTTGGGGAGTATATTAGCTGGGAGTAATGATTTTTCTAAGAATTGCCAGTTATGGCTTTAATTTGGGGGAAAAATATTTCCTCCTTTGCAATGAACTTTTGTTCATTAGGTGCTGGTGTATTTTTCAGCTCTACTATATTTGACAAAAGACATTTAGTAAAGCTGTTCGGTTAATTTCTTACCTCCTCCCAGAGGTAGCATTTTAAAAGAAGATATCAGGGATGGGCACAGTGGCTCATACCTGTAATCCATAAGCCATTAGGTGGCTGAGGTGGGAGGATTGCTTGAGGCTAGGAGTTCGAGACCAGCATGGGCAACATATTGAGTCTCCACCATTAAAAATATAAAAAATAAAAAAATACAAAAGTAGCCAGCCATGGTGGCATGCGCCTGTAGTCCCAGTTGCTCAGGAGGCTGAGGCAGGAGGATCACTTGAGCTCAGGAGCTTGAGGTTGCAGTGAGCTAAGATGGAACCACTATGCTCTAGCTGGGTGATAGAGTGGAACCTTGTTTCTAAAAACAAACAAACAAAACAAGAATCTGAACAAAACTAGACTGGACTCAGGGGGCCAGTGCCTTTTCCAGCTTACTTTCTGCTATGTATCCTGCACTTAGACCCAGATTTGCCAATAAATGAAAGAGAGAACATGCAGGATTATGCAAGAAATGTACAACATCGGATACTTTCAGTGACTTTTGTCAAAATTGAGACACCTCCCTTGACTTTAAATTTCGTAAGTTCCTAAGTAAAGACTAAAATCTTTACAGATGTATTGAAACAATATGCATATCATAAGCCCTACCATTTCCTGAGTTTGGCCAGATTGTGAGAAAATGTTTTGAGTCTACTTGAGTCATCAGGAAAGTGGCAGATGAGCTTCCTGTGGGCAAGAATAAGTCAATGCACTCAGGGAAAAATACTCTTAAACTCAAAATCAGGACACATGACTGATGAGGTTGACAATAGAAGGAATTATTTAAGATTGAGGCCTTGTTGGAAAATCCAGGAGGCATCCTTGCTAGACTTGCAGGCTGAGGGTTCTGAGTTATTGGTTATGACTGAATTTGTAAGAGTGGGGATGAGTTGTGGAGGCCGATTCCTGACCGGCCTGCGGGCTGCTGCCTTGGCAAGGGTCATCTTTGTGCTATTTCTTGCCATCATTGTTAGCAGATGCAGCAGCTTTGGAGTCCACATGCGGACGAAACTTTACAGTCTACAAAACATATTAACATTCACAATCTCATTTGATTCTCAGATACAGGAATGGAGAAAAGATACTTTTCGTATAGCATCGTATCAATAAGAGACACAAAAGTTATTAACAAAATACAGCAAATTGAGTCCAGCAATAGATGGGATTTATCTCAAGAATATAAGATTCTTTAAACATTTGAAAATTAATTACTATAATTTAATAAGTTACAGTATATGGGGAACATATGTAATCATCTCAATATAGATAGAAAATGCATTTGGCAAAACTCAACACTCTCAGTAAACCAGGACCAGAAGGGGATTTCTTCAACCTGATATGAGGACAGCTATGAAAAATCTACAGGTAACATACTTAGTGGTAAAATGTTAAACCCTTGTCCTGTAAGAGTGGGAATAAGTCAAGGGTGTTCACTCTCAACACTTCTATTCAACATTGTACTGGAAGACCCAGCTAGTGCAATAAGGCAAGAAAAAAAGGGCATACAGATTGGAAAGGAAGAAGTAAAGGTGTCATTATTTGTAGATTGCATGACTATCTACATATTATTGCCATTACAAAGATGAGGAAAGTGAGGCTCAGAGAGATGAAGTGATTTGTATGAGCTCAGGCAGGTGTGAAGGATGGCGCTAGCACTCAAACTTAGATCCCCTGACTCCAAACCCTGGAATAAAAGGAGTGACTATTTCATTCACTTAAACCTAAAGTTTCAGTTATGCTTCTTAAAGAAGATCCAGTGGCATTGGACGTTTTCCAGAGCAAATGAACTAAAACGAAAGTGGGAATGCAGAAGGCTTATCAGTACGGGACAGACTAACTGGCTAGGCTTTTTAGCCTGAGCACAATAAAGTGTGGACAATGTAGGACTAGGGTGACCATGGATCCATTCGCCAGCTCCTGAGATGGCAAAACTATTGATCTCAGTAAGTCAGGACTGGTAAAAATACTTCTCACAGTAACTTCAATATACTTATGAAACTCATTGTCAAGAGATGGTGCAGGATAGAAAAGGTTTAGAAAAAAAGATGTTGAGAGATTCATAACTAGGCTGACCATATCATTTATCATCATAACTGTGACTCATTTGAGAGAAAGAGGGTGCTATTAGTAATTGCCCTAGGTCAACAGGCATAAAGACTGTCCTGGGCAAATTAGGACATTTGGTCCACCAGCCTATGATAGATATAAAGGAGACTGGCATGTTTGGTGCTGGGGGGTGGAGAGGCACATCAATAACATCAGTTTTGTAGCATCTGTTCAGGCACTGGCCAGGCGACTCATGGTGAATGTCTTAGGGCCTGGAACCCCTACGAGGAAAGTCAGATCTTTGTTGCCCCTTCAGGTGTTCCTGGCCCTTGCTGCTTATTGTAATAAATAAGAACAATAGCGACCATGTGTTGAGCACTTATTACACGCCAGGCACTGAGAAGTGCTTTATGTGAACAACTTCATTCAACAATCCTGGAAGGAAGGCACTATTCCTACCTCCATTTTACAAGTGAGGAAACAGTGTGTCAGAGAGGTTGAGTAACTTTCCCAAGGTCACTCATCTGGGAAGTATTGGAGCTGAGATTTGAACCCAGACTCTCAGCCATGATGTTAACTAGTCTTTACCTTTTCTCTTTTGGGTTGCAGGCCAATTCAAGGACCCAGGTGTCTGGCATAGGATGAGTGTATGGTTAGATAGCACCAGAGTGGAAATAGGGGAACCTCAGTGACATCCCAGCCTCCATATCAGCCTTGAGCCCACACCAAGAGACACACAGAAGCACAGAGTGACTGCTGGTAACTGCTTAGAGTAGACATGACCCTGGTTTTTTTGGCCCAGAGCAGCGCCAGCTTCCAGAGCAAATCATGGAGTGAATTATCCAACAGCTTTGCTGTGTTTATTATTGCATCGTTTTGCTGTGTGGACAGACAGGAATCTTGTCCCTCCAGATACCTGGGTAATGTTCCTATAACCACCCAGGTCATTTTTGGGCCAGGCAGCCCACATTCAATTCTTTTCATCTTTTTCCATCAGTCAATCCTTAATTATTTTTATTGCTTTTCTCTGAACTCTGTTCAATTTGCTGGCATATCGCTTTTCGGGTAGTGAGATACCAGAAGTGTTCTTCAGAGAAATTATAATCTCCTGTGCATGATGTAATGCTTTGGCTTAGGAAGTTGAAAATCACAGCAGCAATTTCAGCTGCTATTGGTATCATAACCCGCGATCAATTTGGTCATCTCCAATTAACTTGACTTTTTTTTTTTTTTCAGTGAAGGTAAGTACCTGGCTCAAAGTCAATATGATTTATATCTGGACTATTCCAAGGATATGTATATATGTATGTGTGTGTGTATTAAAAGCAAAAAAAAAAAAAAAAAGAAGCAGCAGCAAGTTCAGGAAGCAAAAAAGAATGTCTGGTGTTTGCTCATTACTGATCACCCACAAAGTGCCAGACCCCAGCTGCTAACTAAGCTCAAGAAGAATCTTATCTTGAAATGTTTAGGACATTTAAGATATTTTCTTCATTAAAAATTACTCTTGTTTTCCTTGAAACCCTTTAATGATTACATTTTTACTCTCATGTTCCTCTTTGTAGATTGAGAGCTTTCTTTTCTAGTAACAGTGACCCGCTGTGACTCAGGTTACAACTATCTGTGGCTTGATTATTTCAAAGTTAATTATGCTTTGGCAGGAATAATTACATTAAGCAGGTTATATTAGAATACTCACCATGTAATATTCTTTTCTCCTAAGTAAAAATGGAAGACTGAGTTAACTTGGAGTTGAAAGAAATTAATTTGAACAATTTGCCCTCCCTCAGATTTAAGCCACTTTGGTTACTTCTTTTTTCCAAGATGACTTGTTTTTTTCAAGTCTATTTGTCTTCAGAGCAGCTTTCTTTTCTTTTTCTTTTACCTTGTATTATTTGCACAAAGTTGGCTGTGTATTAGTTCCAAAATGATGGCATTGTCTCATGACAATCACAGATGCAGTTTTAAAGTTCTGTTATTTAGCACATAATAAAAAAAACACCAGGAACACAAAGCTTCTCCATGAGGGATGGTTCACTAGTGTACAGAGTTGAATCATGCAGAGCTGGATCTGGCCACCCATCGCCTCTTGTCCAGATGATGGCTTTGAAATGGCCTCTCAGAAAGTCAGAGCTGACCTCAGGCCTGTCCACAGCCCCAGCAGCTGTTTCCTGCCTCCCAGTCATCTCATGATGGAATGCAGATCTAGTTGATGTTTTCAGCCCTACGGATCACTTCCTCTTGTAATTTAGACCCATGAAGGCCTTCTCAAATGGTTTTGTTCATGGTGTAAAAAGTCATTTTCTTCCAAGAATCTACCTATGTTTCAGAGTTGGCCTCATTTTCTGCAAGGTCAGCTTTACCTGGGGTTGGCAGAGAGATGATTTGGGACATGGATTTCATTAGTGCATTTTGTTTAAAAACGAATACAAATCACGTTCTTAGGTGTGTGTCTTTAGTTGAAAACACCACCACCACCACCATCACCAAATGCTACCCTAAAAACTTCTCTGCAAAGTCATGACAATATCCTTTTCTTGCAACTCCCCTGACTTTGTGTCTTTCTGTAATATACAGTATAATTTATAAAAGTGTGAGCAACTGTGGAATTGTTCTCCTAATAGATTCTGAAGATTCCAATTTCGATTCTGCCACACAAGACTGAAAATCCACTTGTGCTCACTTATCTGTATCTGTACCTCATCCCCACGCTGCATCAAAAATCAGGTTCAGGTGCAGGTTAAGAGCACGCATTTACCTCCGGAATATGGGACTTATTAAATATCTCTCCACAATTAACATCACCATATCAATAAGAATTATCATTAGGTCCTGTCAATCAGGTGCTAAATTTTGCTTCAGGGAAACAAAACAATTTAAATTATAGCAAGTGCTCCCCTTCTTTTTTACTTGCTTCTCTTTAAATTGGATAATTATGTGGCTTTTCATTAGATTCCTCTAAGCATAATAGATCACGATATTCACCCTTTGACCTTGGTGATGAATGTCTCTGGTGAAAACATGTGACAAGCAGTGTTCTAATGAGAACAAAATACTGGATAACTGGAAATCTTGTATAATGAAAGGAGGAAGCAGGAGGGAAACATAACCTTTAAGGTTGATGCACAAAATATATTTGTAATGAGGCAATAATATGGGCTGGAGAGAAAAGGGGCTAGTTTTGTTTCTAATAATGTGGATGGAAACGATGATTTTTCTCCTTTGGAATGTGAAAAACAATGGAGAAACAGACATTTCAGGAAAGCTGTGCATCAGAAAACTCTGGTCTCGACTGAATTGTAAGCACAGATGGAGTGAATCTGCTGGCCTAAGGGGGGATTCAAATGACTCACTGAGCCTTGGAACACCTGCACATGGCAGTCTGAGGGTACCTCTCATTGTATTGTTTTCTTTATGGGAGTTCCAAGTGTAAAGACAGCTTAAAAAGGAAACAGTTTGGTCTCAGGGGATCTATAATTGTATTGGGGCTGTCAAGAAAGGACAAGAGAGGAATGGAACACCCCCAAAACTTTCCAACCTCCCTCTCTTGGTCAGTCTGAACAACCTGCCCTGTTGGAGCTGGGATACCACCTACATCTTCAAAGTCCACTTTCTCTGGTGTGAAGAGAGGTTGGGGCATCCTAAAGGTGGCCCTGGAATGTCACCAGAGGTCAGGGACAGGCCATCGACCTCTAGCTTCTTCTTCTTGGTTCCTCCCCCAAACCCCAGCACACCTGGATTTCGTGGATGGCTACTTATTGGGCTGGCCCAGGGACAGCTTTGCTCCTTGTGGTGATGGATGGGGGATTTCTCATCAAATCAGCCCTTGGTACTGTGATTTGCTCTGGAGTCATGGAGACAGGTACTTTGCTTCTTTTAGATTTCCTAGATGCTTCTCTGTCCATTTAGGATATACAGCACAAGGGTAGCCCATTGTAAAGCCATTCATCGAGGGTATGGATTTGCTGTATCATCTAAGGACATGGGTTTGTGGCAGGAGCTACTTGTTAAATGCACAAGCTAGGCTGTGCTTGTTTTAGAGTGGAAGAAAGAGAGCTGGAAACTACCACCTAGTAAGCACCCATTTTGTGCCAAGCACTCTCCCAGGCTCTTCATACATGCTCTGTGATTGAATTCTCCCATCAAACCTTATCCTACTTTATGATTTGGAAAATGGCCCAACGTGACCAAGAATGACCTGAGAGCAAAGCTGGGATTTGACTACAGCTTGGCCTGACTCCTAAGAACATGTTCTGGAGGTTAAAGGTAGCACAGAATGTAACACTTTTACCCTCTCCCAAGAACCATGCCTTTACTGTAACATTATCCCCAGCTTACCTTTCCAGGTCTTGATGGAATCAATTTGGATTATTCGGACTTAATATTATTACCATCAATCTTGCTAGTTGTACAGTTTATTTTGTTTAACAGAAGACATGTAAGAGAAGAAACAGCTGCCTCTATAAATTGATTTCTTCCGGTGAATTCCAGTTTGGGAGAAGAATTTGCAGTGAATGATGTATGTGCTTACAGTGGATTAAGAAACCGACCAGGCTCAAAACCATGGTTCCCTTTGTTTATCTGCAGATCTGTCCTGTTTAAGGCAAAATTCACCCTGGGCCTTCACCCCTGACCTCTACCAGGTGACTTTTCATGGAGACATTCTCACTGCCAGCAATCCTTCAACTCTTTCCACAGAAGGCTGCCAGGAAGAGAAATGTCCAAAGTCCATTTTGAGCTCTCAGCCTGGGATTTAGCTGCAATTTTTCATGGACACTGGGCAATTACTGGCATACGAAGCCAAGGAGAAGCAAGAGAGGGAAGGCTCTGCTTCTCTAGTGAGATCATCATCTTTCCATCAGTCACTGTTAGAGACATATCTGGTTTCTGTGCCCAGCCTAACTGCACAGAAAAGAGATCTTCTGGCTTCTCCCTAGTTTCCCATATGCGGAGAAACTGAAAACAATGGGTATTCATGGTTGTTGTAAGTACTTGGGGGCTCCAGAAGGTGTCCCTAAGAACTCTATAAAGAGGGGCTGTCATTTCTCTGAGATTTAAACCTTTAGCACAAAATGGATCAGAGCGGAGGTGCTGGAAGTCATCCGAAGGAGCCAAAATAGTTTCCAAG
This sequence comes from Macaca mulatta, assembly GCF_049350105.2. Taxonomy (NCBI): domain Eukaryota; kingdom Metazoa; phylum Chordata; class Mammalia; order Primates; family Cercopithecidae; genus Macaca; species Macaca mulatta. Next base: position 101,907,088 of record NC_133408.1, on the reverse strand, counting down.
CCCACACCCTCAATTGCAACTTGTTTGAACATTTTATTAGCAAATCTAAAGAAATAATGCTTTGATCAGAAAGGAGAGGGTTTACTCACCATGGAAGCAGGACAAAAAAAGGGACTCAAAGGCAAATGTTAGCAGGGCCTGCCCAAACCTTGTCCAAAAGAGAAGGAGCTGAAGTCAATTGACTTGGGTAATTTCTAGGCCTCTTGAAAGATGCATCTCCAATATGGCGACAGAAACCATAGATATCACATGTCTGTAATCAACAGATTTCAAAGATTCAGGTCCCATTGGGAAGAACATCCCATCCTGTCATGGTGCCACTTAAACACTTAGTTTTCCTGTCTAAATTCAATGTTCACCACACCTTGTCTTCAGGTTGCCTTGTTGCCTTGTTGCTGCTGAACATTTGTCAACAGAAAGCAGACAGGATGATGACACTGTTGTAGACCATCTCTGATAGTGATTGCTTATTAAAAATGTCAGTGCTGTGTTTTGATCTTATACATACATGCCTGTGCTTTTGAGGTGTACCCATGAAAAGTTGGGCCAATTCTCGTGAGTTGTCACCCTGCTGACAAATGCAGGGTGCTGAGCCTTTGACTTAGAGCTGAACACCAGCCCTGGACAGTGGCAGCACAGCAAGCTGGTGCCTGCTAAGGAGGCTCCCCATGGAAAAGCTGCTGCTGCTTCACCTCAGCATCTACCTTGACACAGTTGCTGTCCTGGAAGTGGTTTTTTATTACCATTTAACTAGTTTTAAGTGAACAGTTTAGTGGCGTTAAGCACATTCACATTATTGTGCAACAGTCACCACCAGCCATCTCCACAACTTCCTCCGTCTCCAGAACATTCTCCCAAACTCTGCACCCATTCAATAACTCCTTGTTGTCCCCTCGCCATAGTTTCTGGTTGCCACCATTCTACGTCATCTATGAACTTGACTATTCCAGGTACTTCATGTAAGTGAAACCATACAATGTTTATCGGTTCGTGTGGGGTGTATTTCATGTTGCATAATGTCTTATGGTTCATCATGTCATGGCATGTGTCAGAATTTCCCTCTGTTTTAAGGTTGAGTAATACTTTGTTGTATGTATAAACCACATTTTGTTCATCTATTTACTGATGGACATTTAGATTATTTCCACCTTTTGGTTCTTGTGAATAATGCTGCTGTGATATGGGTATACAAATACCAGTTCAAGTCCCTGCTTTCCATTCTTTTGAGTATGAGAGAAAGCATTTTAAATCTCTACAGTAGTAATACTTGATTGTCTCATAGTGTGCTGTGGTTTGTGGTGCCTGTAACATATTTATCTGGTTCTGTGAAGTAGATTGGTAGGTGGGTAGACAGAGCTATTGCCTACATTTTGCTGAAGGAAAATTGAGATGTAAAGAGGTCAAGCGGGGAGCCTAGATCCAAAGCTGGCTTTCTAACCACCAGCCAAAGGCTCTCTTCACCACCAAGCCAACTCTCAGGGCAGCAGTGTGTACCTTATTAACCGCTGCACCCCAGGTCCTAGCACAGGGCTGGTCCATAACAGGTGCCCAATAAACACCTGTTGTGTGAACACCACCCCCGGTGCCCCAGTAGCCAATAGCATGGGTGTTGCATGGACCACGGTGGAACATATTTGTTAATTTGGTTGAAGACCACTGTAAAGTTTCTGAGGGAGATCAGCTAGTTTCATGACTGGCTGATGGAGATCCACTGGATAGAGGTGATGATTTCACCCACTCCTTTCATCCCAGTGAGCTCCACGTTCCCTATTTCTGTGGCAAGTTCATTTGTGATTATGCTGAGGAGATAAATACTCCTAGACCAACTGATTGACTGCAGAAGGAAACCTGAATGTACTGAGGAATGAGAGCTTTAACAGGCTGTCTCTTGCCTTGTAGTTACCCCGAAGAGAACCACAGGTTCATCCTACTTTGGTTATCTGGCTAGGTATGAATCATGGTCCCTAAGGAAAAACGAACTTTAGTATTGTCATAATCTGACTTGGAAGAAAATGCAATGAATATCTTTCATTTTCATGATACAAAGGAAAGTACTTCATGCCTATTTAAAATATTATAGCAAAGTGTGACATGTGCATTCTGTATTCGCTCTATCCTATACCCATCATTTAAAGTTGCTCCCAAAGTAAGTCATTTGGCTTTCCAACAAGAACATTCTTTCATTTTACGGAAACTGGGAGAGATGCTTTGTCTTCTGAAGTATCTGGAGATTTCTTCCTCATTCCCAGACTCTTTCATCATCAAAACTACACAGCTTCTCATGGTCACTTACTTCGTTAAGTTTGTAGTTTAAAATGAACATGAGGAAAACCAATTCTCCAACAAAGGATGCAGAATTCATGTTGTGCTCAACTCTGCCAGATCATGGGCTTATCAACCATAGGTTTGGAGGAGCCTAGGAACAACCACATCCAATATACCTTTGGGAGAATTCCATCCACTATGTATCTTTCTCACCCTTGTGATGGTTTGAGAGGCAGAGTTACCTACCCAGACCAAGTTGAGCTCTGGAGGTAAAGCCTGGCGTTTCTGAACTCTTGAAGAGGTCTGTGACCTGAATCAGCATCCTGATTTAAAAGCAGTAACCGGTAACACAAAGGATAAATGCTTGATGGGATGGAGACCCCATTTTCTATGATGTGATTATTACACACTGTGTGCCTGTGTCAACACATCTCATGTACCCCATAAATATATACACCTACTATGTACCCACAAAAATTAAAGATAATAAATGCAGTGATAATAAATGCAGTAACCAGAGAACTTGAACTATCTAGTGGAGCTCGTGACTTACCCAAGGTCACACACTTGTTAGGGCTGCCTTCAAAGTCTTTTTAGTAGTTTTTAACCTTAGAAGAAGTGGGTGATGGCAGACAGAAACCAAAAGTCATGTAAATTGTATATGTTTATAAGAATGTATTAGTGTGAGGAGATAGAGATGGACTAGTACTAGGACAGTGGTAACTGGACAAAGACCCCCCCCTACACTGGACACCCTACCCTCTTCCCTGACTTCCTCCCAGAAAGGTGTCATGGAATGTTCACAGGTATTTTGCTGAATTAAACATTCCAGGAAACACTGGTATAGACAATTTGTAATTCATTGTATAATTACTGGAATTCATTGGATAACAACCAACTCTCCATCGCTTTGTTCTCAGTGGAGACCTGGCCTGAGTATCCTCCAAGTCTGAACTTTTAGAGATGAATCCAAATCAATAGAGAGAAGAGTCATAGACAGTTACTGTCAGAGAGTGTCCAGTTAAAGGGTGAATGCCAGCGCCCATGCGTATCAATCAATAGAGTGCCACATGCCTATTTGAAGTATTATACCAAAGTGTGACATGTGCATTCTGCATTTGCGCTACCCTATGCCTATCTTTTAAAGTTGCTCCCAAAGTAAGTCATTTGGCTTTCCAACAAGGACATTCTTTCATTTTACAACGTGCAATATATTTGTAACGACCTGTCATTTTTCTGAATTCAGTTCACCACCCTTGCAGGACGGAGAAGGACTGCCGTAAATGCAAGAGGGGTACCAAGGGCAGCCTGTCCCTCTGTGGGCTTGTGTGAAGGAGGAGGAAGGGAAGATGGGGGATGGCTTACACAGGTCCAGACAGCCTATACTGGTCTCCATTACTGCTGAGCCCTGGCCAGGCATCTCTGGGGGCCCATGGTCAAGTGTCCGGTTAAAAGTTGTGATTTCAGGCCAGGCTCAGTGGTTCATGCTTGTAATCCCAGTACTTTGGGAGGCCGAGGCGGGTGGATCACTTGAGGTCAGGAGTCTGAGACTAGCCTGGCCAATATGGTGAAATCCCATCTCTATAAAAAATATAAAAATTAGAAATTAGTCAGGTGAGGTGGTGGGCACCTGTAATCCCAGCTAATGTGTAGGCTGAGGCAAGAGAATTGCTTGAGCCCGGGAGGCAGGGTTTGCAGTGAGCCAAGATCACGCCGCTGCGCTCCAGCCTGGGTGACAGAGTGAGACTCCGTCTAAAAAAAAATGTTGTGATTTCAGAGTGATTCTAGGGTTACCTTCTTGTGGGAAAAGAAAGGAAGCTCACATTTAGTGAGCAAGTACTATGTTCCAACCACCATCCATTCTTCATTTCATTTAATCCTCACAATAACTCTAGAAGTTAATTTTACTTTTCCATTCTATTCCTAAGAAAACTGAGATTCAAGAGGTTTAAAAACTTGGCCAAGATCACACAGTAACTAAATGGAAGAGCTGAGACTTGACATCTGAGTTGCTGCTTTCTCAGGTTGATGGAAGTTAACTGTGGGCTTTGGTCAATTACTTTTGTTTTGGAGAGAGGTAACCAGGCAGTGGCTGGCATGAGAAGATTCTTTTCCTAGGCAAGGGAATAGAGGGCAGAAATAAACTCGTCTTGGTCATTCCGAGGGTGGAGGGATGGACGAAAGGGGAATGCAGCGACACCATGTGTTCAAAGTCGTTTTTTTGTTATCCATGGGCATTATCAAGGTCCTAAATGTTGAGCTGGCAATGAACGGCTAGAGCAGACATAGGTTTTGTTTTTCTTGTGCATGCAGGTGCTTTAAAAAGTGGGTTCAAATAAATATTATTCACTCAGCAAGCATTTGTTGAGCTCCTACTACCTATTAGGCACTGACATAGGAACAAACAAAACAAAGTCCCTCCCCCAAAATGGGCTTATATTCTAGTGGGGAGACAGTGAACAAATCAACAAGTAAAACCTGGTTTAACAGATAGCGATAAGCTGAATGGAGAAAAGTAAAGCACAACAAGCAAGCTTGAGGGCTGATGTGGATGTGTTTTGTACAGAGTTGTCAGGGAAGGCTTCACTAATGTGGCGACACCAAGCAGGATCTAAAGGAACAGAAGGAGCAAGACATGTGACTATTGGGAAATTGTATTTCAGCAGAAGGAACAGTAAGTGCAAAGATCACAAGGCAGGGTGTGTTTGAGGCACAGCAAGGGGCCAGTGTGGCTGAGCAAAAGGAAAGAGGGAGAGGACTCAGAGCGGTAGCTGGGGCTGGAGAACATAGGGCTTTAGGCCCTGTGAGAATGATGGCTTTTATGCTGAGGTTGTCAGGGAAGTCATTAGAAGCAGAGCATTTGAATGGAGAAACGACGTGATCTGACTTTTATTTTAAAAGAGTTGTTCTGCTGCTGTGTTAAGAATAGCCTGTACTGGGACAAGGGTGGAGGCAGAAAGGCCAGTTAAGAGGCTGGTGCAGCCATCCTGGTGAGGGATGGTGGTTTGGACCGGGGAGATGGCAGTGGAGGCGGTGAGGAGTGGTCAGAGTCTGGATAATGTGAAAATAGAGTCAGCTGGGTTTGCTGGTGGATTGCAATGTGGAGTGTGGTAGGGGTCAAGAACGAGTAAGCTTGCATTTCTGAGCAGAGAGTAGGAGGAGCTGACATTAGTTGAGAGGGCTGTTGGAGGCGCAGGCCTGGGTGCGTGGGTGTTTATGTTGGGATGGGAAGCGGGGCTGGAATCAGGAGGTCAGGTTTGGAACTACTAAGTTTGGGATGCCTATTGACATCCAAGTAGTCATCTCTCTGGAATCTGGGGCGGTGGTCTAGGCTGGAGATGTAAATTTGGGACTTGTTAGCAAATAGATGGTATTTATAGCCATGAGACTGGGTGAGATCAACTGGGGATATAATATGGAGGGAAAAGAGGACCAAGGGCCCAGCCCTGGGCACCGTAATTTTTAGAGGCTGGAAAAATGAGAAGGAACCAGTTGGAGATAGAGAAGGAGCAGTGTCTGGGGAACCCAGTGAAGAAACGACTGAGAGTTCAATCCATATGAGGATGGAGGCTTGGCCACTGCATTTACAACACAGCAGCCATTGTTGGCCTCAACTACAGTGGTTTTGGGGAGGGATGGGGCTAATCCTGAATGGAGCAGGTTCAAGAGAAGATGGAAGAAGGGGCAATGAGGTCTTCCAGTGTAGACACCATTGAAGAAGGGTGCTGCAAAGAGGAGAGGGAAATGGGGCAGGAGTTGAAAAATGCGATTAAGCAAGGATTTTTTTTGTGTGTTTTAAAGATGAGAGAAATTGCTGCAGGTTTGTATGCTGATGGGATTGATATGACAGAGGGGCACACAATGAAGAATGTATGCTTCACGGGTCAGAGGGAGGGGAAGAAGTTCTGAAACAGCATCCTGGGGGCTGTGAGGGGGAAGCCCTGGTGCACAGGAGGGGCTCGGCCTGGATAGCAGCGGGAGATCTGCTGGCAGAGTCGGTGGGAGGCCAGGCGGACAGGCACAGGCAGGCAGGGGCAGAAGCGCCAGGAGTGTGCACTTGAGTCCAGGCCAGCAGTGCAGAGCAGGACAGAAGCAGAGGTGCTGCAAGGTTGAGAAGAAAGGAAAAGGTACAAAACAGTCACCCACAACTGAGGAAGTGAATAGGCCAGGGGAAGACAGTGGGTTTCTGGGAAGCAACAAGTGCCCATGTGAAGGAAGAGACAGTCTGTGTAAAATGAAGGAAAGTTATAAAGTTTAAAGTGAATTAAAATGTAAACTTCGTATTTTGAAATGTAAAGTGAATTCACTGTAAAATGATTTAAATTCTTTAATGGCATGATTCCTCTTTTCTGAAACTTCCACTAATTCCTTTTAAACCCATGATGAAACCCAAACACCAAAGCAACTGGTGTTCCCATTGCTCTTCTCCCTACCCACTCCTGCTTCCTGCCCACCAGCTGCCAGCTCAGCCCTGGGTGGTCTCCTCTGGGTCCTCCAGCGCCTCTGAAGTCTGTAGTTTCCATTCACTCAGTTTGCTTTGTTTTTCCTTTACCTAAGCTCCATCTTCCCCTGACTGCCCTGCTCTCCTGTCTTTGCATTTTCATTATTGCTTTAGGTGTAGCACACATTGAACAGTGGATTGTTTTCTGATTATTTTACTGGGAGAACCTCGTTTCCTCCATAGATTGTATGAGCCTGAGGTCAAGGGCAGCTCTCCTCCTAGCACTGGGCATCTACAAATATTTGACAAATTAACTAAGGTGAGAAAAAGAAGACAAGGCTGGCTGCTGAGGCCCGGGCAGGGCTTACTTCTCATGGCCCTGGTAATGTTCAAGGCCAGAACTGCACAACTGCACCTTTGCAAATTCCATTCAACAGCTATTTAAAAAAGGCACCCAGGTCAGAGCGACATATAATTCTCTCTAGCCTTCCCCTTTCACAGCTCTTCAAACACTGGATGGATTTAAGTGGAATTGCAAGATCTGCAAGGGAGGCCGGTGGTGTTTGTATTTCCTCTGTGATAGTTATCGGTGAACCAGAGCATCTTCAGCTTCCTGAAGCTGGCAGAGATGTGACCCGTATTGAGGTCTCTCTACCCCCTAGGTGGCATCAAATTGAGCCCTGCACAGTTATTAGAGGGATAATGGGATTCATTTCAGCAAGGACTGCCTGGCTGGGGCCGAGCTTATTTTAATTTTCAATGTTAATAAACTTGTGGCTATTGCTTTTTTCACACCAATGTGCCTCACACCTCATTTCGCCGGCACATTAGGCAATTACCAGCAGTGCCTCTGTTCCCAGCACCTCTTAAACACGGAGCAATTATGCTTATTTGGTGAATGATGATGAAACTTGGAGGAGGCAAAGGCACTGGCATAGAACTTTCCTTCCAGCTTCATCAGGTGTGCACTGATGAAGCACCCCGCTCAGTGAAAAACTGGGCTGTGACTCCAGTCTTCATGATAGCAGAGATATGGGGACTGTTGCCTCGTGGTCCCCAGCGTAAGCCCACCAGCATGCCACCTGAGCCAGCCCCGCTGACCCAGACTCAGTCCCCCCAGTGCTGGGCTGTGAAAACAGACCATTCAGCTTGGGAAATGAGCTGATAATGCTCTTCATCTATCTTGAAATGGGAAGTTTCCAATAGGTCTTAAGTGTGTATTAATGCACGAGAATAATGATCCCTTTATTTATAAAGTTGTTTAATTCCTCACTTCTGTGGTCCTTGTGGGCCTGAGTGGATTTTTCATTTACCAAATTTCTCCATGATTTTCACAGCTGCTTAAACAACCCTTGTCTTCCCCCTTCCCAATCCTTTGACTGATAGAAGAGCAAAGCAATTGCCAGGCTGACTTCCAACTCCATTTGCAGAATCTTCCTAGTTTGAAGAATGGGTTCATGTGGGGGGCCAGTGGGCCAGTGTGTGGACTGGAGTCAAGACCCGGACATGGCTGTGCATCCAGAGAGCAGTGCCCTCGCCCTTGGCCGATGACACTGCTCCCCTCCGCTCTGTGGTGGCCTCACTCCACTCCACAGTCCTCCTCTGCCTGACCCAGTTATTGCCCAAGGCTAGCCTGCTTGCCCCCAGTGTCCCCATATCACTGCTTCCTACTCAAAAAGTTTCAGTCATTTGCAGTGAGGGATGGGCTGTGCATATGACTCCTTTCAGAATGGCGTGTTTCTGGGTTCCTGGTTCCAGGGCCTTTCAAGCTGAAGTTTGCTACATGTTAGTGGTACTGACACAACTTTAGTGGGTTGCAACTCAAGCCTTTTTTTTTTTTTTTTTTTTTTTTTTTAGAAATGAAAAAGAGGCTGAGCATAGTGTCTTCCACCTGTAATCCCAGCACTTTGGCAGCCTGAGGCAGGTGGACCCATTAGCCCAGGAATTTGAGACCAGCCTGGGCAATATAGGAGATTGTGTCTCTATAAAAAAATTTAAAAATTAGCTGGGCATAGTGGCACGTACCTGTCATCCCAGCTACTCAGGAGCCTGAGGCAGGAGGATTGCTGGAGCCCGGGAGGTCGAGGCTGCAGCGCGCCATGATTGTACCACTGCACTCCAACCTGGGCAACACAGGGAGACCAGGAGAGACAGAGAGTGAGAGAGAGAGAGAAAGAGAGAGAGAGAGGAAGGAAGGAAGGAAGGAAGGAAGGAAGGAAGGAAGGAAGAAAGAAAGAAAAAGAAAGAAAGAAAGAAAGAAGGAAAGAAAAAGAAAGAAAGAAAGAAGAAAGGAGGGAGGGAGGAAAGGAAGGAAGGAGAGAGAGAAAGAAAGGAAGAAAGAGAAAAGAAGGGAAAATATCAGAGTGCATGGTGAAGGGAAGTATTGTTTTGCTACGGTCTTGTCGTGTTTTATTCATGGAACAACTAGTTATTGAATAGCTATTCTGTAGCCGACTGAGTTCAATGAACTGGTTTCAGTTATATGTTTTTCTGTCCACTTGTAGGTACATGTCTACTGGATCACAGTAAAAAGTCTATCTCTGAAGTAGATGGATGTAAAATACCTTGGAGAATCTGAGGTGTCGTTCCCAGCACTCTCTAGGACCTGAGACTGACTCTGGCTCCAAGGCTCTCAGCTCTGGTCTTTCAGTGCTCTTGGTTGCCCCATGCTTGCTGGGCAGGATTCAGCATATGTGATTTTAAAGATATTTTTATGCGCTTCCTCCTGGCGGGCAGAGGCTGGGGCCAGGCATCAGGAAGCACATGGTTCAAAGAGAAGGCAGTCACGGACTTAGGTGGCAGGGACCCCAGGTAGCACACGAACATCAGGACCTCCAAACCAAATGATGATGGGCTTGAACCCCTTCATTCCGACGAGTCTCTGTTTAGGGAAGACATTTTTGTGCCCAGAATCAGTGAGATCCTCTGTGGGGTGGGCTGGCCAGAATTTCTAAAAGCAGTACTTACGAAGACTGTTTTTAGCCCTTGGATAGTTTCAGACGGTCTCTGTAGCATTTACTACAATCACAAATGGGAAAGCCAGCAACATGAAGAAGCTTCTGTTTTCTGACTTCAGAAATTCTGGATTGGCGATGACTGTTTCGGGAGACCTTGCAGGAGAGTTTCCCCATGTTTCTTGGCTGGATTTTTAGCAACATCTCCCAAGTTTCCTTTGGGATCCTTGCCATTCCAAGTGCTGGGCTTGTCATAGGGATGGAGTCTGGACGAGAGCTAGAGTTTGAATCTGAGATAACACTGGGGGTGCAGTAAAGTGTGAAGGGATATGGGAGCCAGCCTTCCATTCAAAGAGGGCCTCAAATTTAGACTTTTGGTGTTATCTTCAAAGTGAGGTTATAAGATAATAGAATGGAAGGAAGATGGTTTGCGCATAACTTTGTTTCCTATTATAGGACAAAGCTACTGTTAAGTCTTTATAAATTAATACCTTAAAAATTATGCAGTTATATTTTAAATAGCTCTGTTATAATGCATTTTATTTTTTGGTGTTAAAAGCTTTAGATAGTCAAATGTCTATAATTTTTTGTAACATTAGTTTTGTAACAGACTGAGGTCAATGAGGCTTTGGTTTGATCAGTTTGAGAAGATGGATCCAGGGTATGCCTGAATGTCAATCCCATGAGAACGTTAAGTGGAGGCTATTCTAGAAAAATCATTTCATACCACTCTCTTCGTCAACTAAGGAAAAGGTAAAAGCAAAATCTAATCCTGTTTACCGAGGGCTTTCGACATATTCAGTGTAGCACTGTAATAGATGATGGGCAACATGTCCCCAGATGGCATCTTCACAAAGTATATGACACAAAATAAATGACACAAAGTATATGACATTATTTTACAAAGTATATGAAGTAATGAGGCGGGGAGGAGAAGCCTCAAACCAAATACTCCCCACCACAGCAGCACTGGAAAGTTCAGACATTCTTTCTCCTTTTGATTTACTTTATCTGTTTTTAAAAAATAATCTTTTCCTACTCTAAGTCACATATTCAGAAAACTTGGAAAATCTAAAAATAATTCAAAGCCAAAGAAAAAGAAAAAAATAATCACCCACAACCCTTCCTTTCTCTCTCAGTCCCAGTACCCAGCCCGGCAGGGCGGCCATCACTGGCGGCATGGCACACGCCCTTGCAGTCTATTTCTCTTTATCTTTACAGAGACATGTAGATTGCAAGGGGCATCATTCTTTTCTTCTCCCTGTGTTTCCAGCTGGGGCAATTAAGTGCAGAGTGCAGGACAGTTCTCCAGGTGTCCTTGGACTAACTCAGTTCTCCCTTTTTTTTTTAGACGGAGTCTTGCTCTGTTACCCAGGCTGGAGTGCAGTGGTGTGATCTCAGTTCATTGCAATCTTTGTCTCTCGGTTCAAGTGCTTCTCCTGCCTCAGCCTCCCGAGTAGCTGGGATTACAAATGTGTGCCACCGCACTCAACTAATTTTTGTATTTTTGGTAGAGATTGGGTTTCACCATGTTGGCCAGGCTGGGCTCGAACTCCTGATAGCAGGTGATTTGCCTGCCTCGGCCTCCCAAAGTGCTGGGATTACAGGTGTGAGCCACTGCGCCTGTCCTCTCCTCCCTTTCTTGCTTACAGTTCGCAAGCATAAACTGCTGAATGTGCTGGGAATGGAACATCCTGAGATAGGGAGGGACTGACTTGAACAGCCCAGCTCTGTTCCAGCACCCCCTAGAAACAAGATGTTTCTTTGCCTTAGCTCCAAATTACGATTTTCCAGTCAAATCTCTTGGTAACAAAGCTGGTATGTTTCTCTCCATCTGACCAACTCCTTAGTCTGTCTCAATTGGTTTCTAACTCCGAGATGAAGAAGTATGATTAATTATCAACCTCTAACATAGACTTTAAAGAATTGCACTGTTCTACCACATATTGTTTTGTACTTTGCTTTTTTCACACAGAAATAAATCACAAACAGTTTTTTCATGACAATAACTATTTTGTCTACAGCATGACTTAATGGCTGCATTAACCCAACATATAGATGTGCTATACTTTACCTAATCAGTTCTCGTCTTCAATTTAGGCTGTTTCCAGTTTTTAAAAAAGTTACAAATAGTGTTACAATCAATGCTCTTATACTTTAGACCTTAATATACATCTCTGATTATTTGTGATAAAATCTTAGAGTTGGAATTAAGGTGTATGCGTAATATTGAGACTTTTTAAAAAAATGGCTTTATTGAGGTGTAATTGGCCTACAATAAATTGCACATATTTAAAGTGTACACTGTGATATGCTTTAACATATATTTGCATCCACGGAATCATCATCGCAATCAAGATAGTGAACATACTCATCAACCTTGTGTCCCTTTGTAATCCCTCCTTCCTCCTGGCCCACCCACTGTGTCCTGAAGCAACTACAGATCTGCTTTCTGCCACTATAGATGAGTTTGCATTTTCTGGAATTTCATATAGATGGAATTGCACAGTATGTGCTATTGTTTGTCTGGTTTCTTTCATCCAGTATACTTATTCTGAAATTCATCTATGTTGTTGAGTTTATCAACAATGTATGAATAGAGCGCAATTTATCCATTCACTTGTTGATGGCTATCTGGATTATTTCTGGATTTAGAGGATTAGAAATAAAGCTGCTATGAACGTTTGTGTCCAAGAGTTTGTGTAGACTTCAGTTTTCATTTCCCTTGGGTAAATACCTACAAGTGCAATGGCTGGGTCATATGGCAAGGTGTATGTTTAACTTCTTAAGAGACTGCCAAGCTGATAAGGCATTGTACCATATTAAAAGTTTTGATATTGGTAGGGCGCGGTGGCTCATGCCTGTAATCCCAGCACTTTGGGAGGCCGAGGCAGGTGGATCACGAGGTCAGGAGATCAAGACCATCCTGGCTCACAAGGTGAAACCCTGATTCTACTAAAAATACAAAACAAAACAAAACAAAACAATTTAGCTGGGCATAGTGGTGGCACATGCCTGTAGTCCCAGCTACTCAGGAGGCTGGGGCAGGAGAGTGGCATGAACCCAGGAGGTGGAGCTTGCAATGAGGGGAGATCACGCCACTGCATTCCAGCCTGGGTGACAGAGCGAGACTCTGTCTCAAAAAAAATTAAAAAAAAAAAGTCTGATATTTAATTTAAAATAATGCAAGTGAATTTGCATTAGTCTAAAGTGCCCTTGGACTAAGAGCGTAGGATCATAGGACAGGGGATCTAGAATATACTTGATAGTGTTCATCCAGTTCTTTGCTTTACTAAAGAGGAAACAGTGATCCACAAAAGCAAAGTGAGTTTTCCAACGTCTTTCAGCTTACAGGCTAGTCTCTTTACTCTTCTATAAGACCTTGCGATCTGGGAGCAATGCTACCATCATGTTGCAATTTCCCAACATAACCTGTATTATGGCCACAAGGGCTCAGATTTCACCTTGCATGTTACATAACTTTGGGCATGCAACATGTTTTGAAATTGGAGAATTTGTGAAGACCTGGAGTAAAGAGAATCAAAAGGGTAATAAGTATAATCTACAGGAAATCATATTTGACCACTCACAGTATCAACACCAATGCAACAGCAAGTAAAATAAAAATGTGCTATTATCGTGGCTCCTTGGAGCATGGAGGAGGCCCACCTAGTTTCTGAACAAACTGATGGACCCAAAGATTCAGACCACTGAGCAGCCCATTAAAAGTGAAGACAACAGCAGCACCATTTACCCAGCTGCCTTGGCTTAACTTCCTAGCACCCACTTCTTATTATCATATTCATAAGCGTGGCCTCTAATCAGTCTTCTTAAGTAAAGTTAACAAGTATATGTGTGCACTCTCTTGAAATTGTTTTGCTTAGCCTAAGAAGCTGTCATGGGGTTGAGAAGGCTGCCGCTTTAACCAGATTTCATCTCTGTGTGTCACTGCTCATGTCAAAGTAAAAATGCGCTCAGACATAAGAGTTGTCCTGCTTTCATCAAGAGCGCCAGCCTGCCTGAGCCTCGTTCCACTTGGTTAAGCTTGTTATTTAAATTGTTAAAATTGAGACATCGGCAGTAAATTTCAGAGAAGATATAACAATTATTAGATACAAGCTGGGCTCTTGTACTTGAGAATATCCCATGCCCTCCATCCACCAGCAGAATTAGCCACAAATAATTTACAATGGTTTCTCTAAGAAGTGCACCCTGTAGTACTTGGACGGCATTAAATCACAGTCTGTCCCCAACTGGATCATATTTCTAACTTTAAGATAGATTTGGTTCCAGTCAGCAGAGTGGCGGCACACTCCAGAGGCCACCTTTTAATGCCTATAACTCTTGAAGAGCTGAGTGAGGATCCTGAAGCTATCTTCTGTCTACAAGCTTTGTGTTTGGGTAATTTTATACACCAGGCATTGGAGCCACAATCCAGAACAATCGTCCTGTAAGGATGAGGAGAAGTAAAAGCCAGGAGGCTCTCTGAGTGACCTTGTGCCACTATAAGAGCACTTGACCTTGTGGTTATTGTGTGCTGTGCCCTGTCTGACTGTGCCCAGGCAAAGGTGGGAGGGAAGGGATAAGAATGGATGAAACTTGGGAGTCTACAGATAGATCATCAGAGGCCACCTGGTCTGACTTCTCCAGCCTCCTTCTCAGTGAAGGAGCCCCAATAAGGACATAATTATTTAGGAGTTGATTCATTCTTTTGACTTTAAGATCAACAGAAATCCCCAGAGTTGGTTGTTGTTTTTGTTGTTGTGTGACAGGAATGACTCTCAAGCCAAATGTCTCCCAAAATCAGTACTTGTGGAATGGATTGCTTGGACACAAATGTAGTACTTGACATTTAGTGATGCTAAATATCATCAGAGTGATGAAACTTCATCAAAGTGATTTTGGTCCATTATTTAGTGAAGCTAAATTTCATCAGAGTGATTTTGGTCCATTATTTCTATTAATGAAAATATTTTTAAAGTTTGAACCTGACATTTGATGTGTCAGATTGTATATTCTTTAAATTTCTGTATATTTGTTCAAATCATAGAGAAAAATAGTAATTCCAGAGCTGGGAGAAAACTTGCACATTGCCAATCCAATCCTCTCTTTTTAAAAATCAATAAACTAAGAACTAGCCAGGCCAAATCACTTTCCCAAAGTCATATATCTAGATAGTGGCATTAAACTACAAATGCTCTTTGAGTATATGTTGTCTTGTTATTTGAAAATTCATCCCACTATAAAATAAGCACGCATTTCTTCATTTTATTTATAAGACTATTCTATAAAATAAAAGGTATATATAAATAAACATACCTTTCTAAGGTCAGCACCTGGTCTTGGCTTTTCCCGCTGCATTATCCACTCCCAAGGCATCACCTGAGATCTTCTTACCTGTACTGTCTGGTTTATTTTCGGGAATTGGCTTATGTGATTATGGAGGCTGGCAAGTCTGAAATCTGCAATGTGGACCAGCCTGAGACCTAAGACAGCTGATGGTGCACTTACAGTGTAAAGGCTGGCAGAGGGTAACTGATTCAAACATTAGTCTCATCCAAAAGCACCCTTTAAGTGGACACATAAAATTAACCATCACAAGGGGTTAATATCCTTTGAAACAAAATTTCCACTATTGAGGTATGGGAATCAGAGGATAAATTTTCCTTCTTGTCCTCCCCTGTTCTCCACCCCACCAGTCGCCTTTGCCCTAACAGATGGGCTGAAATGCAGTAATTCCTACGGCCGCTCTGAAGACCACCTGCACAACTGAGCAAGAGGTTGTGCTTACATGTAAGTGGAGCCCAGCTTGATATCTCACCTCCCTTTTTTCCCTTTTTCCCTGACTCACTCCTTCTTTCCCTCACTTTTGCATTCCTTGGATGCAACAAAGCTTCAGTACATAAACTTTGGCCTCAGGCTTCATTTTCCTGGGAACCTGGCCTACTCTATCTTATTAACTAGCAACCCCCTCCCTTTTTTTTTTCTCTTTTGAGACGGGGTCTTGCTGTGTCCCCTAGGCTGGAGTGGAGTGGCCTGATCATGGCTTACTGTAGCCTCAACCTCTGGGGCTCAAGTGATCCTCCCACCTCAGCCTCCCAAATAGCTAGGATTACAGGCGTACACCACCATGCCCAGATAATTTTTATTAAATTTTTTTTTTTTTGGTAGAGATGGGGTCTTGTTTTGTTGCCCAGGCTGATCTCAAACTCCTGGGATCAAGTGATTCTCCTGTCTCAGCCGCTCAAAGTTCTGGGATTACAGGTATAAGCCACTGCACACAGCCTGCAGACCCCTTTTCAAACCTGATTAACTGCCAGAAGCCCATTGTACAAAATACACACCCCCAACATTGCACTCATATAATTTCAAGATCCTCTTACTGCAACCTTTCAGTTGCTTCCCTCTGAACCTTTTAAAAACCAGTTGTATATTATGTCTTGAGCCTCAGTGTCAGGTACTATTATTACCACTTGTACATTGAATCTGAACTTTAACTTTGTCAGCTTGACTCACATAGCCCAAATCAATCCTCTCTGTCTAGACAAAACAATTTAACTTTGTAACTGACCAATTACATAGCACTTATTTATTGGAAAATTTGTAAGTTCAGGGCATGGTGAGGGGTATGAAGAATAAAAGACATAATTTCTGCTCTCAAAATGCTCACAGTTTACCAAGTATTTTTGCTTTCGGTTCCCTCATCAAATTGAAAATATATTTACCAAATTAGACATTTGAAATAATTTTGTAAGGTCTGTTGATCAACATCTTCCAAAATTCGAATGCTCTGGTTGGAGCCATTACAAATCTTGGTGAGCCAGCAGGTGCAAACCAAGCTTGGAGACTGCAGAGGAAGAAAGAGGCAGTAGCTGGAGGCAGTGAGAGACCTCCGCAGGTTTAAGGAAGCTTTTTTCTCTCAGGCTGGATGCTGTTTTAAGGAGACTTGAAGGGGGCAGAGCCACACACACTACAAAAATGGCAAGCCATCCATAGACAACATTGGCTCTGAAATATACAGAATAATTGTTTTTTTAGTGGTATACTTATAATCTTAAAACTGCTTAAGCCAATGTTATGATGAAATTACAGTCAGTTTCGGAAGCACAGCAGGACTTACAAGATGGAGGAGAAATCTGATGGCTAAAATTCGGTTGTAGAGTTTTCCAGCATTTTCCTGCTATCTGGCTACCAGAGAGGCACAGATAATCCAAGTTAGTAGTGTAATTGGTAGTTGGTGAGAAGTCTTCTGTTTCAGATACACATCTCAGCCGTTTTGTACTTTTTTTTTAACCATATTTTTGAGTCTATAAAAAGAAAATGTAGAGCTGGGTGTGGTGGCCCATGGCTGTAATCCCTGCATTCTGGGAGGCCAAGGCAGGAGGATCCTTGAGCTCAGAAGTTCAAAACCAGACTGGGCAGCATGGCAAACCCCATCTCTACCAAAAATACAAAAAATTAGCTGCACATGGTAGCGTGTGCCTGTAGTCTCAACTACTCAGGAGGCTGAGGTGGGAGGATCGCTTGGCCCTAGGAGGTGGAGGTTGCAGTAAGCCAAGTTTGTGCCACTGAACTCCAGGCTGGGTGACAAAGAGAGACCCTATCTGAAAAAGAAAAGAAAAAAGATGCGGATAGACTCTTTTGAAATAAAGGACTAGACAGAAAACCTTTATGAACAACGTATTCCGTGAATTACAGAGGCACTATCTCAACGTATCCCTGAACTGTGAAAAATTATTATAAGATCTAATATCTTTAAAAACATCCTTTTGTTTTATTTTGCCTTTTGATAATTGGTCTTGACCCTTATTCAGGCAAAACTCCTACTGACATTCAATTGATTGAGCTGATTTGACTTGAATAAGGTCAGCTACAAATGGTCCCCTTTCTACTCTACATTCTGATCACATGATGCAATGTGTCATAACGCCACAATGATATGTATTGGCAATCTCATACTGGTGATTAATTGCTGGGAAAGTAATTTCCTTATAATTGCACTCGAATGCTTTTGGTGGCCTGACATCATAGGGAGCTCAGGTACACTGGCTTAGTAGGGCCCCAAGAAGCTGATTTAATACTCCCGTCCCACCCAACATGAACCCATCTTTGAAAATAATGGGAGCAGTTAACATGTCTTGAATGCTGACACTGCCAGGCGCTATGTAAAACAGTTCGCATGCAGCAGCCTCAGCTCCTGTAATCTTCATGACAGCCCCATGGGGTAGGTACTATGAGGCATGTGTTACTGGCCTAGTTGGAAGAGGGACCACTGGAGAGGTCAGTTATATTGCCCAAGGCCACATAGGTGTTTGGGAGGCAGACACACTGGCTCCAAAGCCCAGCAGAGACGCTGCAACAGCTACCTCATTTTCCTCTCCCACCTGGCCTCCCTCCTCTTCTCCCTCTCCCCCATATCCCAGCCACACAGCCTCTTGCTGATTCGCCAGCCTTGCAAGGGGCCTCCCCGGCTCAGTGCCCTTGCGCTTGCTGTTTGTTCTGCCTGGCCCACTCTTCCTGCTCTTTGTCATGTGGCTGGATTCTTTTCACGTGTTAGATGTCAACTCACATGTCACCGTTCTAAGCAGGCTGTCCCTGATCACTCCCTGGAAAGTAGGCCTCCTCTCCTGGCTAGCTGGGTTAGTGCCACTTACTATGTCTACTCTCCTTCCTTTCTGGCATTTCTCGCAATCTATACCTATTTTGTTTGGAATAGCATTTTGTTTGTCTCCCACTGGAACGTAAGTCCTCGAGGACAGCTTTGACTTCAGTATCACTCTAGCTCAGGCACCTAGGACGGTGACCAGTGCTTCACAGTAGTGCTCCACCACTACTGCTGAATGATCAAGGAGCCAAGCTAGTCAGAGCAAAACTGCTGATGGGGTGCCTGGCAGGTGTGTAGCCTGGGCGGGCTCTCCAGGTGGAAGGGAGCAAAGGTGCTGAAGAGGATAGGTGTGGGCTTCAGAAAGCAGACACCTTTCCAGTAGAGCTTGCTGTTTTTGTGCTTGCCTACTGCCTTGTTCTCTGGTTTCTCCTCTGGGCTTACTCCAGATGCACCCCGTACCTCTCAAGCATTTTCTTGCCCACAGTGGAAATACTTGCCCCTGTGCTAGGAGAGATGTTGAAACCAACTTTCACTGTCTCAGGACTGATGGGGACTGGCGTTTGCTTTACAGCGTCACTGTGAACATCAGACAGTCCAGGAAATCCAAGAAGGCAGCTAACCAAAGGGACTTCAGCATCTGGAAGACTGGACTGAGGTGGGGGTGTACTTGACAGGGATGGACACTGACCACACACCTCCTTGAAAGGTGTCGTGGCTCATTACCAGCCAGTTTTCTTGGTGAGAAGTGACTCGATCCTAATGCTTTGGTGTGAGCCCACTGCCTCAGGAGGACTTGTTGGTCCTAACTAAGTATGAAACCAGTTATTAGATAAAATGTCTTTTTACCCCAAGGTCGGCAGGGAGATGGGAAGGGCCACTTGTATTTGCAGGGTCTGCCTGCTCCCGTTCTTGGCAGCACACAGCAGGGCTCCAGCATCACCAAGCATTGCACATTCACTTTCCAAGTTCAAAGCGCATCCTTGCAGCCTTTCAAGGAGCCTGACATCCTTTCAAGTTCGCCGTTACAAAGGCAAATGCAAATAGAGCACGTTTCGGAGGCGTTGTGTCAGTCAGCCCTCAATCTGTATGTTCTTCCAGACACTGCTTCTCCTGCCTGATTTATTTCATATTAAAAGGGCTGTCAATCTGCATCAAGGGAACAGGTTGAGAAAGAGTGAGTGATGTTTGTCGAGTGGGCTCTTTGTTGTTGTTTGTTATTGTTAAAAATAACGGTCCCCCCATCTTTGTGGCCATATTCCTGACTCACCCCACACAGCTCTCCCCACCCCTGCTTACCTTGTCTGCAGGTATCTACACACCAGGGATATGAATTCCACGTACTAGAAACATTTCCATTCGGAATGTATTTTGTGAGGCTGTGGCAGACCCTTTTTTATTATCCATCAAATATATCTCTTTTTACCATCTGATGGCTTTGGCAACAGGACCATTCTTCTTTCAAATAAAATAAATGTGCCTGCAGCGTGGCAGAATATTCAGCGTTGAAGAGGCTTTGCCCTGGCTAATGCGAGCCGCATTCTGCGGGCTTCATTACGACGGGACGCTAATGATGCACTCTACAGCTCCCCACGGGATTGCTTTATTGTACCAGCTGCATTATTGTTTTATGTTAGTGTATTGATTATTGCCTTCTCTGTCATTTAGGCCAGGTTTTCTTACTTTTATCTGCAATTTTGGCCTACAAATAGAATTGCCCCATCATTCTGTACTATTAATTTTCGAAGGTGCCTGATACCTTGTGAACCAACCAATCAGGCCTGTCTTCAGTTGCCATGTGAAAACTCTCAAATTACAAAGTCACCAGGAGTCAGACGGTCTCTGAGCATAGAGTCTTAAGCTAGTGGCTTCAACTTGAGTGTGCGTGGGAATTGCCTGCAGGAACTTGTTGAAAGGCAAACTCCTGAGCCCCAACCCAGAAATGTAGCAGGTGTAGGGTTGGGGCCCAAGAAGCTGCCTTTTAAATAATCACTTCAGTGATGCTCAGGAAAAGGCTTGGGATGGGAGTGAGGGTAGAGTCAGGTGGTTGGCGATGAGGGAACTGGCAGGAGGCCACAGACTGTGTTCCTTGACCCAGGCTCCACTCTCCCCGCTCCAGGCTGTCTCCTGGCTCCTTCCTTGCCGAGTCTTCTCTCCCCTCGTAATCCCTCTTTTTAGCTCTGCTATCAAGAGGTATTTCAGATGAGAACATAACCACTTAGGAGAAACGCCCAAATCAGAAATGATGTTAATGCTGCTCTCTTCCTTCCAAAAGAATTAGCCACATAATACAATTTTATGGGGAAGAGACAGGAGGGAGAGGGGAGGAAGAAGAAAAATATTCTAGAATAGAACTATATGCAAACCATTGCTCAGTAACAAAGCCCTCCAGGACCTGAGGAAAATGCTGTTTTCAAGGAAGCAACAGACTCACCTCTGTGAGGCTGGGATGGGGGAGAAACCTGAGGCACCCAGGGAGGGCCAGATGCAAGAAGATGCTGCCGTGGGAGGCGCTTTCCCTCCGTTCACAGTTCCACGGACTCCCTTTGCCCTCGGGTAACACCCACTGAAAGGCGGGCCCTGAAAAGAATGAGGCAGATCCATGAGGACCCAATGGGAACTGGGAAGAAAACTCATGGAACACCTACAAATAAATAAATTATATTAAAACCAAAGATAATAAATAACCCAAACTCATTGATTCCACTTATTGTACTGTATGTTACTTTTATCTGTGTCCAGAGGTTATTTACACCTAGCATATTTATACAGTGAAAATACACAATAGTGGGCTACTATGTGTCTTATTCCAATTTTGCATTCAGTGACATCACCTTGGCAACTTGAGATTGACCATGGTAGGAGTATTTACATTGTCGAAATCAGCATATGTTGCGAATCAGTGCTTGATTTATTGTTTTGTTGACTAGACTTAAAAAAGTTATGGAGAAAATGTTTAATGATGCAGATTAAGCTTAAAAGGGTGTCATGTCTGTAGCTGTCACATTATGACTAGCGCAAAAATTTGAGGGAATATTCTTCCAGTATATGGAAACTATTATCTGATTCAGCAAAGACGTCACTCATGTCGTTGATGAAACAATGTAGCTCTAACACATGTCTTCGTTTTTCACTTTTGTTCTACTCATTAATGTAAATGAAAATATCAGCCACTATTCATGTCAGAATTATACTTGTTTATCACTCGCAGCCTAGGATTAGTGTGGATATGAGTTTGTCAAAAATCTGCAAAAGTCTTTTAAGAGATTCAGTTGGCTATATGAAATAACAATAAAGAGAGTCTGCTAATTTTATTTTTATTTGTAAATTATGTGCTATACATCCTTCAAATAAGTAAAATTCATAATAAACTTATGTGCACATAAATTTATAGCTTCTACATACAGACAGCTTCTTTCTTCCTGCTTCTTCCCCTCCCTGTGCCAATTATTAAACATTTGCTAGCCCATCACTGCCTTAATTACATTTACAAATGAATCCCAAGTAGGGAGCAAACTTATTCAGGGTCTTATCTCACCTACTGGATGAGGGGCTTCTTGAGTAAAGAGCCCATGTCTGATTCAATCCTTTGTCTGCTATTTTGCCTAGCACAGAGCCTGTGCTCAGTAAGTGCTAAAAATGCTGAACAGATAGTATATCTCAATAGGAGCATGTCAACTAATTGTTAATTCCGTAAAATACCCATGGCAAGAGTAAAACACGTAGGCTCCCTGGTCCGTTATAATTTGGGACTAGCAATTAGGATGCAATTGCTGAGACGCAATTGCTGCTTCATTTGCAAGAAGCTCTCTGCTTGTTTACATTT